>NC_141697.1:879333381-880570881 GCF_964263255.1 Lissotriton vulgaris | reverse complement strand
AAACTGGGCTTTCTTAAACAGTATAATGATGAAAAATAATCTAGGGGAATCCTTCCTTCACGCAATAGGAGAAATTTATAAAAACCCTAGATCAAGAATCCTAGTTAATGGCAACCTTACGAATAATATAAAAATTGGTAGAGGCACGAGACAAGGGTGTCCTCTCTCTCCCCTGCTTTTTAACTTATATATAGAACCCCTAGCGAACAAACTCAGAAGCTGTAAAGATATAACTCCCTTTAAATATCAGAGATGGGAGAAAAAACTAGCACTCTATGCAGATGATCTGATGCTATTCACAGATGAATATGAGAGATCCAAACCAGCTATAGAAAAAATCATTTCTAAATTCGGCCAAGTTTCAGGATACTCAGTAAATCATACCAAAACAGAAAAATTGACATGGAATACCCATTTTCATAGTCCTAATATAAAAAAAGAGATAAGATACTTGGGCATCTTGATAAATCAAAATATAGATAAAATACCACAAAACAATCTAAACAGAGTAGCCCGAGATGTAAGAAAATTACTTAAAGTATGGTCTAGCCTGCCTCTAAGTTTTATAGGGAAGTCTAACATCATAAAAATGAATATACTTCCAAAATTTACCTTTTTGTTTAATAATATTCCATTGGAATTTAAAAAAGCTGAACTGAAAAAGTTACAGGGAGAGCTTGCAAGCTTTATATGGGCCTCCAAGGGAACCAGAATATCATGGAGAAAGCTAAGGAGAAAGAAAGAGAAAGGAGGTATCGCAAGTCCGGATTTGACAGAATATTGTAGGGCTTTCCAATTTAAAAATATAAGGACTCTTCTAGGAATACACCAATACTATCCGGAATACTTGCAAGCGACTACAGAAGCAGAGGACCATTATCTCTTCAAATTTGGACATCAAAAATACTTTAAAAAAAGTTAAATTAAAGGGTCTTAAGGAAGCAGTAAAACTTTGGATACAATTTAGAACGATTTTAAAAATTCCTTACTATAGTGCAATGGCACCGATATGGAACTCTCCCGGAACCCCGAACTGTCTGAAAGATGTCATGGCCACCCCCTTAAAACAAAACAATATTAACTATTGGGGTCAACTACTAAATGGGTCAACATTGATCTCTTGGGAAGAAATGAATAAAATCACTAATGGAACAATATCAAAATTTAAGTTTTATCAACTGAATAGCTGGGCAAAAACAATACCAACACAGGATAAAGATAGTAAAACCTTGGAAAAAGAAATGACAAAAATCTTACCCATAAACAAGGAGGTAGCAAAATGGTACTGGACTTTAATAATGGAAGAAGAGGAAAGCTACCAAATAGCAGAACAAACGTGGGGGAAAGATCTAGATACAGAAGAACTAGTAAACCTATGGGATAACTCAATAGAGAAATGTTGGTCAACACTAAAATCTGTGAGACTGAAAAGAAATCACCTGTACACTCTGCACAGAGCCTACTGGACACCGAAAAAACGTTCAAAATTTAAGAATGCAGGAATTAAAAAATGTCCTAAGTGCGGGGAAGAAAGGGCAGATGATGTTCATATGTTCTGGAGCTGCCCATCCCTGAGAACATTCTGGGAAACCGCCATTTCACAAATTTACAGGGTGGCGCTAAGCCACTTAATGTGGCTTAAAGCCACCTTGTAAATATGCCCCTTGCCGGGACAGTCTGCTGTGGCAAAGGGGCGGGGAATGGGTGTTGCTGTGGGTGTTCCACCGTAACACCCATTGCTTTTTGACGCTGCCCCAGATTTACAAGGTTTGGCCAGCACCAAAAACTAAGGCCAGGTACTACCTGGTCTTAAGATGTCATTACGAGGAGAAATAATTAATTTTTCCTAGTATTGTGCTCTTTCTATGTGTACTGCATTCTGCAGCACATGTAGAAAGCGCAAATCACCATTATGGATTGTTTATGTGCAGGAAGGTGTCCCTTTCTGCAAATATACAATCACCCCTGCAGCACAGGCACCCTTGCAACATGGCGCAAGGGTGCCTGAGCTGGACCTAAAAAGCTTTTATAGCACCAGCGCCAGGGGAAACGCAGGGGTTCACTGTATTTTTATAAATATACCGCATCCCTGCATTTAAAAAATGTTGGCGTAACACAATGCTCCAGCATTTTTTAGTAAATATGCCCCTATTTCTCTTAAACCTCGCAGCAGCCTTTATATCCAGAGATTAGTTGTGAAGCTGGGAGCACTCCCTCCACAGGGCATATTAAAATTCTCAAAGCAAGCAAGCAGTATTCTATTTCTGAACCTCTGAAGTAGTTCCAAATTATGAACTCAGATGATAGCTGACAACCCTTAAGCGAATTAAGCTATCCACGCCCATTTTACTACAGTTATACAGTTCCAATCTCACAAATCTGCTTTACTGCAAAGGTAATTGCACAGTACCTTATCCTGTAGGACCTCGAGACGACCACTCTATGCCTCTCCTGGTTTCTTTCTCTCCCTTCTAAAGCTCTGAATACAGCCAGTTTACCCCCAGCTTCCTAACGTTTTTAGACCGAATCCAGTTAATTCAGTAGGCACCTGCTCACACCTTATGCAGTGAAAAGCTTATCGGAATTCTGCAAGGACCCTTACTTTCTAAAGAAGCAAGTGTTATGGGTCTCATTGGCAGGTTGGTGTTTCCTGGATGTGGGATGAACTGACAGGAAGGCCATTTTCCTGTAGACTGCTCTGGGGATGATGAGGTCTGAACAACACTAATTATCTCTGAGCTATATGGAAGGGATTAGACATCTGCTGGCATTGGCTAACGTTGTATGCAGGTAATATGACAACTTTTCAAATGCCATCTTAGCAGTGTAGATAATAATAGAGGGGAAGAGTTGGCCTAAAAAAGGCTAGGGTGGTCGACCTCTGATCTGGGGACCCAGGTTCGAGTCTTGGCAATGACGCTGAACACCCTGTGATTCTAGGAAAATCACTTAATCTCCCCGTGCCTAACAAAAATGAATGTGTCTTCATGTAACACAACTGGTGCAATGTAAAGCGCTCTGTTACCTTCAGGTCAAGTTCGCGCTATATAAAACTCTGTAAAAAAATTAAAAAGCAGTCAATGTATCTGCTGATATATATATATATATATATATATATATATATATATATATATATATATATATATATATTTTTTTTCTTATTGTGTATTTGACGCACAATTGATATTTAGAGTTACATATTTTACATAAAATAGGCTGCTGCAAAATATTTCACTTTCAGCTACACCAGATTGCAGTCACTTGCACAAAATATGGCTCTTAAGCCTTTGTTTCTCTTTTAAATACAAGTGTGAACATATTTTACATTTGAGATTTATGCACTAAGAGAGCTGCTTAACCTAGTAATAAATTTACAAAGTTTCCGACTGGCATATATAATTGCAAATATAGCCTTTCCTTTTTTAGCACAACCCTAGTGGGGGCTGCCATATGGCTGATTGTAAGCCATGTTATTTTTTGTTCCATGTATAAGCGGAGAAAATTATAGTGTGCTTGCTTAAATCTGGAACTTGGCAATTGTGCAGCATGTTCCATCCATATGCCCAATGGGCCACCGTAGTCGTAATCAGGCCCTCTGTGTCCATTCCCCGCATACTGGGTCCAGATATGAAAAGTACAGCTAAACCCAGCAACAGCCACTCATTGGATCAATGATGTCTTTGTCAGGAAAACAAGCCAAGTGGCATTATGATATGCCAGCTATCCTCACGGAAACCTGTTTCATTGTTCAAAGGTTAAGACAGTGGTTTCCAGGCAGCTGAAATACACCTACACCAAGATGCAATTTGGGGACTGGATCCCTCCAAATATTTGAGAGCAACTTTAAAGCCGAATGTTGAGTTGGCTTGGGCCATCTTCACTGTCCATCAGGTATGCCGCTGCCCGCGTCTCACGCAGGGGGACATTGGCAGGGCAGCCCCCTTAGTGGCCACTAGTCCGGTTGGCATGGTTGAAGATGTGTGCTCCATGTCTAGTCGGGGCAGGCATTGATTTAAAATTACCCCCTTTAGTGAGGTACAGGGAACACAGGCCGCTAGGTGGAGTGTTGCGGGGAGGCACAATCCTAGATAGGGATATCTCACTAGGTGCCTCAAACAATGGTCTTAGAGCTTCTGGCTAGTCAAATGGGAGTAATTACTGTAAGGGGTCTACCGCTTCCTCCTTGGGGTTATTGCCAGCAATAAAGTGTCATTCTGAGCCTTAATGCCACCCATAATGCACCAAAACGATGGAGATGTCACACAGGGTAGTTGAGACCTGGGCGGACATGGGGGGGGCGGCTAGCTCTAGGTTGGCTAGGCAAGGACGCTACCGTCCCGTTGAGGGTTGTCTGATCTTCAGGAGAAGGTGCGCTATTTTGTACCTTATTTATTGTATGCACTTGAGAGGCATGCATTAAGTCAGCTGGCCTGGTTGAAGAGGTGACTCCATGTCTAGACGGGACAGGTAATGACAACAGTCTTAATGCGAACTGCTGGGTTCACACAACAGGGTGGGCCCTGGGCTAGGTGCACTAGCAGGCGTACGGCCTGAGTCAGATCGATTTAGCGGGCATTCGGTGTCTAGGGTGGGGAGATCTTAGGGGTACTCCATGCCCGCAAGTGCATAGTGAGAAAGTAGAGGCCAAACTGCCCAACTGGATTTCCATCTGAACAAGGGACGTGTCAAATGGCCACTGTGGATCCTATGAATAACCAAGGGGTGATTGGACCCGAGTCTACTGAATAGTTCCCCTGCACAGTACTGGAAGGGAGATTGCCCAAGTAGATCTCAATGACCCTGCAACGCATGATTGGGGCAATTAGTGACATATCTAGAGAGGTAAGCTTGGTAGCTAGGGACTGATGCCTGGGTAGATGGCTGGCCACCCTGCACAGGCGGGTGGTTACAACAGGGGCCCAACTAAGCTTGCTGCCAGGCAGGGGCCTACAGAACTAAAGGTGATTCCATCCAGGTTGCAGGCATGCAGCAGGAAATGGATGCTGCCAGGCAGGGGCCTACACAACTAAAGGTGATTCCATCCAGGTTGCAGGCATGCAGCATGAAATGGATGCTGCCAGGCAGGGGCCTACAGAACTGAAGGTGATTCCATCCAGGTTGCAGGCATGCAGCAGGAAATGGATGCTCAAACCCACCGTAAGATAACTCAACTCTGATAATTACACTGGCGCTAGATCCAGTATGCCAGGATGGTCCCCAAGGTGGGAGATGGCCATTGCTTTGGCAGGGTCACTGATGGGTCCCCAGCAAATCCACCATGAAAGGGCTGGAGAGAGATATGTGACCTACCACATGGCAGGGCGACACCATTACTGGGATAAGTATCTAGGGTCACAAGTGGATAGCGAGGTCCGGCCATCTGTAGGTTGGCACTTCACGAAAGGTGCAATGTCTATGGAGGTACACCTCACACGGTTCCTCCGGATCTGTTGTGACTCCATTGTTAGGGGCCCCAGTGATAATTTGAACATAACCAGGAAGTTGTCTGGTCAATGGGGCAAAGCCGGGATGGATATGTTCCTCCTGGATGTGCAGGATGCCACCGAAGCTGTGGGAAGCAAGTAAGGGAGGTGGGGGGCTCTGTCATCGACGGTAGCCTCCTCCAGAGCTGTGGCGGAGTTACTGGGCGATCTGGAGGCAGACTGGTACAGTAAGGGTACCTCTGCGGCAGACGGGTACAGTATGGATACCTCTGCCCAGCACAGTAAGGGTGCCCGAGCCTAAGACCGTGAGCCGCAGGAGGTTCCGGAAACCACGACGGCGCCCCGTTAGTCCTTCGGGCGGTTGGGGGGCCTGAACCAACCGGGGGTGTGCCATTCCGCTCCGCCCTGTTAGGGGCGGGAGTCCAAGGAAAATATCTACAAGGTGCGGCACTGCTTCCGGGCGTCGACCCACCGTGCCGGCTGGCTCTACAGGCGGGCAGGGCAGCGAGGGGCTGCCTGCCCTGGATCGCCCGTAAGATGACCCACTAATGTCATATTATGGTTGTATGACAATAAACTTGCAACAATTTCGTTACCCATAAAAGAAAGTGTCTGGTGTATCATTCATGGGTAAAATGTTTTAAAAGTGCGGGGAGGAGCGGGTGACGGTGTGGGCACTATTAACGGTAAGCGTTCTTCTTCAAAGAGCTCTGTACTCTAGGAAATGGCTGGACCAGAGACAGGAATTTTGTCTGTCTCCCCTAAATGAGTACTTGTAGTAGCTGTAGTAGCGTCATACATATGGAAGTACAATAAATCCAGGAAAGCAAGTTGGAGAATAAATAAAGTGTTTATTCTCATCTGTAATACCCACGACTGATCACAGCAAAGTCCAAGTAACATCTGAATACATTTTGGAATGCTGTGATGTCAAATGGAATAACATTAAGCCAACACTCTTCAAAGTAATATTACTGCAATACTATATTAAAAGAAGATATTAACTTACTACAGTACTCCAGGACTGAGAAACAAAGCCTTTTGTTGCTGACAATTGAGGAATAGCCCCTTGAGATGAGAACCTGCCCTTGGTCAGTCGAAGGACATGAGGACATCAAGAGGACACTGCCTGACTGAGAGAATTCGTTCTCGATTGGAGTGTTCCTGTCTTTCACTTTCTTAGAAGATCCATCATGACAAACAGCTACATGCCTGACTCCTCCTCTTCATCACCTTGACTGAAAGTGGCATCTACCATTGAGAAACAGTGATCTTGTTAAATTTTGCATAGCAGACTGCTCTCAATCACAGGTATGCTAGTCATTTTCCTTCATTGGTCATGCTACCCATCCACTCATTTATGCTCAAACACTTGTCACATTACAGCCCTTCAGGCTCTCATGCTGTTGGCTGCCCACTGTGTGGGCGATGACAATCCACCACAAGAAGCTGCTGGGTACCTCTGCAATGGTGGTGTGTCACCACCACCCCCATGGACCTGAAGTGATTACAGGTTTCCCTGAACCTGAACTCTTTTGAAATTCTTCTACATTAGCAGCCTCAGTTACCTGTGGTAATACACATGCGAAAAGACCACGCAGAACTACAGAATTACTGAGGATCCAATCATAACCAGAAGGTTCCCCTGTGTCTGTCCTACTGCACCTTATTTTCCAAACAGTAAGATAGCATAAGCAGCTGTTTGCAGAACCATGCAAAGTGTCTTACCAACAAACCAGGCCAGCAGTGTCCTGGCCTCCCTGTGAACAGGTGATGCCTCCTTTCTCCACATTTTACCTTTCTCCCAAGCTGTATAATGAAGTTGCTTCATGACAGAGGCAGTCAGTCTTGCGTGCTCTATGTAGAACTGTTTTAACTGCTAAGTTATTGCAAACTTCTCAGGCATTGAACCTAAAGAATATACAGCCTATTATTTTAACCGGGTACTATATAGGAGTTTGCGGTTCCACCCCACAATGGACCATCAAGATTAACCTTTGCCAATTAGCCTGTCTACCCCTGAAAGTCAAAGCCTATAAAAGCATTACTTGGCAGTTTAGTGAGCTCAAAAGAGTATCTGGTTCCTCTGGTACCAGGAACAACTGCTAATGTTTGCAGGACAGCAAGGATTTCTGTTACCTGTGATTCCCAAAGGACCTTGAGAACGGGCCTGAGAAATAGTCTTGTCAGCGTCATGTCTTTGATTCAAATCAGGCTCATGGTTGAAGCGGAAGTCTTGGTGGGGATTGTAATCATAGAGTAATCGTTTCCTAGGCAGAAGTCCTGACTTGGTGGGAATCTCATAGAGTGATCGTAGAGTAATCGTTTCCTTGGCAGAAGTCCTGACTTGGTGGGAATCATGGCCTGGATCAGGTCGGTAGCCTAGACTTAATAAGAGGCTTCTAATTGATGGCATGATTGATTTTAGTAAATGTGGTATGAGGACAAATAGTCTAGACATTCAATTTGGCCTTTTGAGCAAATGTGGCCTTGGGAAGTGTTCTGGTCTTGCAGGTAGTGCATGCTTTTTGTCAGGAGATGGGTTTTCCCATGAAATGTGAGTTTGGCAGTAGGACTTGCTCTAGAACTCGGCATGGTTTTGCAAGAAGGTGTAGTTTCATTAAGTGGGCTGATTCTAGTTAGAGCTGCGGCATTGGTAGGAGATTTTGTCTCAGTAGGAGATATTATCCTTCTCAAATGTGGCATCGGATGGAGTTCTGGTTATCTCCACAGCTTTTGTCTTGTCCCTGGAACTGGAGAAAGTAATAATTTTCACCGAAGCCCTTGTCTTGACCCTGGGATTGATGGAGCTGTGTTTTTCAGTAGAGCCCTGGTCTTGGGCCTGGCACAGGCTGGAATTGTATTTTTCACTAGAGGCACTAGAGGATGAAGTTGTATTTTTCATGGATGTATGATGGAACCACACATGCTATTACCATGCATGTCTTTACAATGCATTCATTACAATCCATGTGTCTTAACAAAGCATGTCTATATCACAAACTTTTTTTCCACACATATGCTGTTAAGTAATTTGCAGGTAAGTAAAAAAACTTGGGGCAGATTTACAAGCCCCTTGCGACATCTTTACAACACGTTGTGCCACTTCTGTGGCGCAACACCGTATTAAACAATGCACCACTAGGCAATATATTTACAACGTGATGCACCTAGGGAGATGTCTCACGTTGTAAAGCCCTGCGCTACATTATACCTGCGTCAAGTATAATGTATGCAGGGTGAGCGTTCCATCGCAAGAAAGCCTCACAAAAGTGACGCAGTGAAATCTACAAGATTTCACGGAGTCACTTTTACGACACCACTGCGTCAAAACCTTGGGCCTGCTTGAAGCAGGCTTAAGGTGTGACGCAGCATGTTAGAAATAGGCATTCCTAACCATTCCTGGAGTTGCGTTGAGCTTATAACACGACTACAGCAATGCGCTGTCTTTCCGATAAAAGATGCGTCACGCATCTGTCTATCCTCGGGCCACTGTGTGCCGCTTTGTAAAGGCGGCGCATCCATGGTGGCGCAAGGTTATTTTTCCCTCATGCAAAATAACTGGCACATCCCTGCTAATATGCAGAGATGCGCCAGTTATTGTAAATCTGCCCCCTTATGTGTGGGAAAATATTTAGTGATATAGACATGCATTGTTAAGACGCATGCGTTGTAATGAACACATTGTGAAGGCATGCATGGTAATAGCATGCGTGGTTCCATCATATGTCCATGGAAAAAAAAAGTATATATATATATTGCGGCTGGCTACCAAACGCTGGCGGTGCTCGAGTAAAATGCGCCACTGCAGCTCTTTTTATTAAATAAACACAACTCGTACCCCATATAGGTAAGACTCGGCACTCTGAGTCTTTCTTAAATGGGGAAGGAGTTGTGTTTATTTAATAAGAAGAGCTGCTGTAGTGCTTTTTTACTTTAGCACCACCAGCGTTTTGGTAGCCAGCTGTAATAACTGCAAAGCAGGAGGAGCAGTGTGCATAACCAAGGATCGAGTCGGGGGGTACACGCGGGTACACACGTCCACCCACTCTTTTCACAGGGTTGACGCCGTCCCCCCTGCCAAGAAATTGGGCCCCACAGAAATATGCTCAACTTGTCCCAGTGTCATTTTCAGTCACTGGGACACGTCAACAGCTCCAGCACGTTGTCTGCTTTTCAGTCTCAGCAGCAAAGTGCATGCAGTTAGGGAGCTTTTTATACACTTTCAGCTGTGCCAAAGATTAAGGAAGAAGTTAAGGGACCATCAGGCCTCCTGTTGATCGATTATCGGACAGGAGGCGGCCTGGAACCTTCTCACTTACATAAAAATGCGCAGGAGAGGAAACAAAAGCACACAGCTTGTTTTATGACACTTAAGAGATGCATGCTTTATACTTTTTTTCAGTCCCTGTATATAAAGTAGGAATGTCAAATGGGATGGTCCGTCCCAGTATTCACACAAATGATATAAATAGCACTATTTTATTTCTTTTATAGCGCTACTCATCCTAAGGCAGAGTCTTCCAGTAAGGCCACTTCCTGTGATGCCATGTGAGATCTCACGTGTTGTGACGTCATGTGCTGTGTTGGCACACGTCATGATGTCACTTGAATACTGCCTGCAACTTGGTCAGTACCCCACTTCTCTTTATAGGACTTGTGCCTTGTGCATAACGGTTGCAACCTGAACCATTCAAATGTGAAAATTGAATAAATATCGGTCCAGGTAGCCAGAATATACGACTGATATTTAACACCTTCTATGCTCATGATGAGCTCAGCTCGTCATGAGACACGGTGCTCGTGTGCTCATGACAAGTGGAATGCTCACACGCGGGGATAATTCCCCTGCTGTGCTGAATGTTCCACAGAAACAGGTGTGGTCATGACGAGCTCAGCTCGTCATGAGCACACAAGCACTGTGCCTCATGACGAGCTGAGCTTGTCATGAGCAAGGGGGCGCTGTGCGCGCCCCCAGCACAGCGGGAGAATTACCCCCGCTGCGAAGGGGTTGATGACCGTCACAGCAGTGGGAGGTAATATTATTGTATTTTTCCACATGACATGGCTGCGAAAGAAGAGACAATATGACTCTATTGGCATTTGTGAATGCATGTGAAGGTTTGCTTAGACCGTTTTATGAGCCACTTTGAATTGGATACTTTATTCAGGTTCTTGCTGCGACATTAGAACATAGATATCCATTGAAACTCTCGAGTCAGTGTTTTTTCTAGAAGTGCATTGAGAAGGTTGAATTTGTATATTAACATTACCGATACTTGAGCCAAGAGAACGGCAACTACAATTATTGAAATGAGGCTAAAATATGCTTTGTTTGAAGTGACTCTGATCGTGTGTCTGTTTAACATGCTTAAAAATAACTCTGGCCAATTAAAGTGAAATCAGGCAAACTGTCTATAAAGGTTAAGAATGAGTGCACTTTTTAAAACTTTAATTCACTAGCAGGAAATAAAATTACCAGTGCCACATCAAAATTATTAGAGGTAAATTATTAACCTTTTATTAGTGTAATCATGTTTGTGTTCTAAAGTGCAGTGACTACAATATTGTTTTTCATCTTTTTTGTTCCATGAGTTCGAGCAATTGCAAGTAGAATAATAGCAAGAAACATTTGAGTATTTTGTCTATGTTTATATGCTAATTGAGTATGTAAATGGTTCTTAAATGGCGCTCACATTCATTTCAGGTTGGCTTGGATGGTATTTTACCAAATCAAAGCTGTAATACTGTGTCTGGAGCAGTAAATGGCTTTTGTCATTTTACAGCTCGGAATGGACAGCACTGAACTAGTCCTATGCTTAAAGAGTATACTGTAGAAGTGACAAAAGACGTTATCCCTTTCTATCTCCGCGTGGATGGCACTGTGCTAATCCTATGCTTAAAGAAAAGCAGACATTTGAGGTGAGCAGATCTAGAGTGTCACCGGTGTTGAGAGTGCTCTATACAGGAGCTGCTTTTCAGCTAAACTTGAGAACTACCCAGAGTTATCTGCTTCTTTTTTTGCATATATATATATATATATATATATATATATATATATATATATATTACCTACTGGCAGTCGCCAGTAGGTATATATAGTTAGGATTTATTCTCTATGGGATTTTTGAAAATTCTATGTCTAATAACTTTGGCGTTTGTGGGCGGAATTGGCTGAAATTTTCAGGAAAATGGAACATTTTGTTTCTGAGCAGCCCCTGACAATTTGGGGGGGTTTCATCAAGGGGGGGCCGAGAAAAAAGGGGGGTCCCAAAACGCTTTTTTCCATGTTAATTTCCATAGGGCGGTTGGCCTCACTTTTAGCTCGAACGGCTGAATGGATTTGCACGAAACTTGGCAAAATTGTAGGGACTGTTAGCCCGATGTGCCTTTGCTAGGTCTCAATATATGTGCTCCAGTGGATTTTGAGTAATTTAGGTTCAAAAAAAGATATATATCTGGGCGGAGCCTAACCACACATCTGATCTGATTGGCTGTCAGCACTTCATCCAAGAAGTGTTGGCAGCCATCTTGGGACCAATATACATGATAGCACCTCATTAAAAAGCATTGTAGTTAATAGAGGGTTTTAGGACTTTAGTTACATTATAAATCATTTGTTGATGGTACCATACTTGTTTTAGGAATTGTGGTGGGTTCTAAGGTGATTTTACCATGTGAAAAAACCTTCTGCTGTGATATCATGAATATTGTTTGAAAGAAAACTAATATCTCATGATTTTCCCACAGTGGTTTGGAAGGGGATCTATAAGCTAAACTGAAAGCATATTTTCTGTAAATTCACATTATCTTTTTCAGTCATGTGAAAATGAAGTCTGACATTCTCAGTAAAACATGTACATCCAACAAGGACAGAGACTGTCAGTTGATTCCTTTGTGTTCTACTGCAGCCTCCTAGAGTGTTCTAAAGAACAACTAGAGCGCTAACAGTCCTACTTATTACAAAGGTATGGCACACCTGAAGCCATCTTGATTGGAATAAAGTGGTAACTCTTAAAACATTTAATTTAAAAAGAAACATGAGGGGGTATATTTTGCCATAGAAAGTATGATTAGTGCTGCAGAATGAAAAATTAGGGCACATTTTGAGTGACTTCTCAAATCCTTTTCTATTTCATTAAAACATTCTGACATGCAGTCTCCCAAAATGGCCACCAGAGACAAAAGAGCCCAAATGTAGCCCAAATATCACCCAGATGTAGCCCAAGTATAGCCCAATGACAGAATGTCCCAGAGTGTTCTAAAGAACAACTAGAGCGCTAACAGTCCTACTTATTACAAAGGTATGGAACACCTGAAGCCATCCTGATTGGAATAAAGTGGTAACTCTTAAAACATTTAATTTAAAATGAAACAACATGAGGGGGTATATTTTGCCATAGAAAGTATGATTAGTGCTGCAGAATGAAAAATTAGGGCACATTTTGAGTGACTTCTCAAATCCTTTTCTATTTCATTAAAACATTCTGACATGCAGTCTCCCAAAATGGCCACCAGAGACAAAAGAGCCCAAATGTAGCCCAAATATCACCCAGATGTAGCCCAAGTATAGCCCAATGACAGAATGTCCCAGAGTGTTCTAAAGAACAACTAGAGCGCTAACAGTCCTACTTATTACAAAGGTATAGCACACCTGGAGCCATCGTGATGGGAATAAAGTGGTAACTCTTAAAACATTTAATTTAAAAAGGAACAACATGAGGGGGTATATTGTGCAATAGAAGGTATTATTAGTGCTGCAGAAAGAAAAATTAGGGCACATTTTGAGTGACTTTTCAAATCCTCTTCTATTTCATTAAAAAATTCTGACATGCAGTCTCCCAAAATGGCCACCAGAGACAAAAGAGCCCAAATGTAGCCCAAATATCACCCAGATGTAGCCCAAGTATAGCCCAATGACAGAATGTCCCAGAGTGTTCTAAAGAAGAACTAGAGCGCTAACAGTCCTACATATTACAAAGGTATGGCACACCTGAAGCCATCTTGATTGGAATAAAGTGGTAACTCTTAAAACATTTAATTTAAAAAGGAACAAAATGAGGGGGTATATTTTGCCATATAAATTATGATTAGTGCTGCAGAAAGAAAAATTAGGGCACATTTTGAGTGACTTCTCAAACCCTCTTCAATTTCATTAAACAATTCTGACATACAGTCTCCCAAGATGGCCACCAGAGACAAAAGAGCCTAAATGTAGCCCAAATATCACCCAGATGTACCCCAAGTATAGCCCAATGACAGAATGTCCCAGAGTGTTCTAAAGAATAACTAGAGCGCTAACAGTCTTACTTATGACAAAAGTATGGCACACCAGAAGCCATCTTGATTGGAATGAAGTGGTAAGTCTGAAAACACTCAATTTAAAAAGGAACAACATGAGGGGGTTAATTTTGCCATAGAAAGTATGATTAGTGCTTCAGAAAGAAAAATTAGGGATCATTTTGAGTGACTTCTCAAATCCTCTTCTATTTGATTAAAAAAATTCTGACATGCAGACTGAAACATGCACTTTGAATACCAGCAGCAGACGTCCCTGGTGAGCAGTAGCTTTACTACAGTGATCTAATGTGCAACTAGAGTGCTAACATTCAGAATTTATGGCAAATGTGTGACACATCTGAATGCCTTCTTGATGGAACCAAAGTAAACAAGCATTGAAAATGCAATAGATCTCACCCTCGTTTAAGTTAAAGCCATTCTGTTTGTAATGAGGTGGCTTTTTAGCTTTGCTTTTATTAGTGTTTTTTCAACTTTCATGTAAATAACATGCATCTGTATGCATATAAGTATATGTATGCATGCAGTTATGTTTGTATTTATATAGATATACAGATGATATATGTTTATATATGTATGTATATATATATATTCACTGAAAAAACCATAGGCTATAGACCATATATAGTTAGGAATTAGCATTTACAAAACCTTGAAAATTCACTGAAAAAACCATAGGTTATAGACCATATATAGTTAGGAATTAGCATTTACAAAACCTTGAAAATTCACTGAAAAAACCATAGGTTATAGACCATATATAGTTAGGAATTCACATTTACAAAACCTTATTTTACTCACACAAAACCATTGAAATTCCATATATAGTTAGTTGCACTAACTATATATCGCGCACCCGCAATCCACTGCTGATGATGTCACATATTACATCATTCATGACATGGTCAGTGACATCACTGATGACATCACTGATGACATCTCAAATGACATCACTGATGACATCACTGATGACAACATCCAGTGACTGTATGTTTCTGTAAAGTTAAAATATGTCTTACATATTGAAGAATGAGTGGATGTATAAGTGTCTGGATGAAGGATTAAGTAGGTGCATGACTGACTGTATGAGTGAGTGATTAAATGTGTCTCACTGAGTGCATGGGTTAGTGACTAAAATGTCTTAATTTGTGCATCATTATGTCTGTTGTTCTGTAAACTGTTTCATGTGTTGATAAGTAGCTATATGAGTAACTATATGGGTTATTGATTGGTTGCCCAAGTATTTGTATGGGAGACTGAGTGTGTGTGTGGGTGGCTGGGAGGTGTATGACTCTGTGCATAGATGTGTGAGCAGTTGATTCACTAGATGTATGGTTTCAAAAGTGCATGTGGAAACAGCTGTATGGGCGGTTGACTGTGTGCATGAGTGTATTGGTGAGTGAATGGATATCTCAGTGCTACATGTCAAAGTAAGTACATATGTAAAACACAGTACATGTGAGAGTTGACATATATAAATAACTGTGCATAAGAGCCAGTGAATGTGTGAGTGGCTGTATGGATCATTGTGAACTTGTATCAGGGATTGTATAAGAGAGTAAATATGTGTTAGTATATGTTTGAATAAGTAAAGTTTTTATAACTGTATAGTTGAGGAAATGGAGGTGTGATTGATTCTTTGCATGACTGACTAGGTGTGTGAGTAACTCCATGGATGAGTGACAGTCTGTGAGTGTCTGTTTACACTGATTGTATCTAAGGTTATATTAGAGTCTGAAGAGGTTCATCGTATTATCACATGAATGATATCATCAGTGATGTGATCAGTAATGTCAAATGAGATGTCATCAGTGATGTCATCAGTGATGTCATTTGAGATGTCATCAGTGATGTCATTTGAGATGTCATCAGTGATGTCATCAGTGATGTCACTGACCATGTCATGAATGATGTAATATGTGACATCATCAGCAGTGGATTGCGGGTGCGCGATATATAGTTAGTGCAACTAACTATATATGGAATTTCAATGGTTTTGTGTGAGTAAAATAAGGTTTTGTAAATGTGAATTCCTAACTATATATGGTCTATAACCTATGGTTTTTTCAGTGAATATATATATATATATATATATATGTCTCTTCGATTCTTAGCATTCAAGAATCTTTTGTGGCAATTTTAATGCGCGCTAGTCCTGGGCGCGCTGGTAGAGACCCGCTTCATCAAGAGGTCAGTGCAACAAGGACTGCTTCGGCATACTTTTCCTCCAAAGTATTGGATATACACTGATCCACCGCATCCACTTTCAGCAAAAGTGCCGCAGCTACAAGTTGTCCGTGACTGCACGGAGGAATGGGGATGACTGCATCGACGATTCCAGGCTCAGCTGCTAGTGGATTCATGTGGTTGAGGCGTCTTGGGGACCCAGGAGGGATACGCATTTCATCAGCTCAGTTCTGCCAAGAGAACACGCCTCGTTCATAACCATATTCAGGTCCCTGGATCGGACACTTGGACTTAAGTGGGACCACTTACCTGCATGTCGTGAGAGATGCATGCTGGTACTTGCAGTCTGCCCACGCGGCTGCAGTGCTGTTCGTGACTCCAACTCCGCCCACCTGAATAGCCAATTAAGGCAGAACGAATGGGAGTATATTTGTGAGACTTTTGGCTCAGGAACGGTTGTTGGAGCAGGCATCTGATGAAGGTACAGACCGAAACACGTCATGCCAGTGCTCATTTGAAATAAAGATCCTTCTTGCACTCCCCGCTGTGTCTCTCCGATTCTTAGCATTCAAGAATCTTTTGTGGCAATTTTAATGCGCGCTTGTCATGGGCGCGCTGGTAGAGACCTGCTTCATCAAGAAGTCAGTGCAACAAGGACTGCTTCGGCATACTTTTCCTCCAAGGTATTGGATATACACTGACCCACCGCACCCACTTTTAGCAAAAGTGCCGCAGCTATAAGTTGTCCGTGACTGCACGGAGGAATGGGAATGACTGCATCGACGATTCCAGGCTCAGCTGCTAGTGGATTCGTGTGGTTGAGGCGTCTTGGGGACCCAGGAGGGATACGCATTTCACCAGCTCAGTTCTGCCAAGAGAACACACCTCGTTCATAAGCATATTCAGGGCCCTGTATAGGACACTTGGACTGGAGTGGGACCACTTACCTGCATGTCGTGAGAGAGGTGCATGCTGGTATTTGCAGTCTACCCACGCGGCTGCAGTGCTGTTCGTGACTCGAACTCCACCCCCCTGAATAGCCAATTAAGGTGGAACAAATGGGAGTATATTTGTTAGACTTTTGGCGCAGGAACTGTTGTTGGAGCAGGCATCTGTTGAAGGTACAGACCGAAACGCGTCCTGCCAGTGCTCATTTGAAATAAAGATCCTTCCTGATCTCCCCGCTGTGTCTCCCCGATTCTTAGCATTCAAGAATCTTTTTTGGCAATTTTAATGCGCTCTAGTCCTGGGCGTGCTGGTAGAGACCCGTTTCATCAAGAGGTCAGTGCAACAAAGACTGCTTCTACATACTTTTCCTCCAAGGTATTGGATATACACTGACCCACCGCACCCACTTTCAGCAAAAGTGCTGGAGCTACAAGTTGTCTGTGACTGCACGGAGGAATGGGGATAACTGCATTGACAATTCCAGGCTCAGCTGCTAGTGGATTTGTGTGGTTGAGGCGTCTTGGGGACCCAGGAGGGATATTCATTTCACCAGCTCAGTTCTGCCAAGAGAACACACCTCGTTTATAACCATATTCAGGGCCCTGGATAGGACACTTGGACTGGAGTGGGACCCCTTACCTGCATGTTGTGAGAGATGC
Organism: Lissotriton vulgaris; assembly: GCF_964263255.1. NCBI lineage: Eukaryota > Metazoa > Chordata > Amphibia > Caudata > Salamandridae > Lissotriton > Lissotriton vulgaris. The sequence goes on along the minus strand of NC_141697.1, from coordinate 880,553,345 downwards.
ATGCTGGTACTTGCAGTCTGCCCACGCGGCTGCAGTGCTGTTCATGACTCCAACTCTGCCCACCTGAATAGCCAATTAAGGGGGAATGAATGGGAGTATATGTGTGAGACTTTTGGAGCAGGAACTGTTGTTGGAGCAGGCATCTGATGAAGGTACAGACCGAAACGCGTCATGCCTGTGCTCATTTGAAATAAAGATCCTTCCTGCACTCCCCGCTGTGTCTCTCCGATTCTTAGCATTCAAGAATCTTTTGTGGCATAGTAGCATATATATATATATATATATATATATATATATATATATATATATATATATATATATATATATATATATATATATATATATATATATTACCTACTGGCGGTCGCCAGTAGGTAGTTATAGTTAGGATTTTTTTTCAATGTTAAATCTCAAAATTCTATTTGGAATAACTTTGGCGCCGGTTGACGAATCTGCCTGATAATTTCCTCAAAATGGCCTTGTGGCGCCCCGGTCCTTCCCGGTAAGTTTGGGGGGATTTGTCAAGCGGGGGCTGAGATAAAAGGGGGGTCCCAAAATGCGTTTTCCCCATGTTAATTTCCCTAGGGCGGTCGACCTCACTTTTAGCCCGAACAGCTGAATAGATTTCCACCAAACTTGGCAAAATTGTAGGGACTGGTAGCCCGATGTGCCTTTGCTATGTCTCAAGATATGTGCTCCAGTGGATTTTGAGTAATTTAGGTTGAAAAAAATTAGATATATGTATAGGCGCGCCCCGGTACGCGCACCGGGGGGCGCACTGGGCGTGCTACGCGACTTGCGCATGGAAAGCTGATTGGCTCATGGGTGTCTGTAAACATTCGAAACAGTCCGGAGCGGCCGCCATCTTGTGTCTCGGTAGGATCGAGACACAAGAGGTGGCATAAAAAAAAGGGGGAAATAACTATAAGGGGGCAGGGTAGACCCCCCCTGACCCCCTAGGTTTGATGTGGGGGCTATAATAGGGTCCCGCAGGGCATTAAAAAAAAAATCGATTTGCGCTGGAGAGCGCCCGGTACGTGCACCGTGGAGCGGACCGGGGAGCGAAGCATGGGGAAAATCCAGGGCCTTATTTATGAAGGCCTTGCGACAGTTTTGCGCCGCCGGTGCGTCACTTTTTGTGACGCACCAGCGGTGTAAAAAATGTGCCTCGTTGCGCCATATTTAAAAAGTGACGCATCTAGGTAGATGTGTCACTTTTTAAACCCCTGCGCCACATTATACCTGCATCAGGTATAATGTATGCAGAGGGGGCGTTCCCCCGCAAAAAGCCTCGTTATAGTGCCGCAGTGAAATCTATGAGATTTTGCAGTGTCACTTTTAGGACGCTGTTGCGTCAAAATCTTGCGCCTGCCTCACAGCAGGCGTAAGACTGACGCAAGCCCTTTCACATGGGGCTTTCCCCATGTGAAAGGACGCATTACTGGAGTTGCGTCACTTTTGTGACACACTCCAGCAATGCGTCACTTTTGCGCTTACAGAAACGTCAGAAATACTGACGTATCTGTAACTCCTTGCGACATGATTCGTCATACATTAAATATGACGCATCAGGAATGTGGTAAGGAGTGCGCACTGAAAAGTGACGCATCGCTGTTTTCACGCAGCGATGCGTCACTTTTCATAAATGAGGCCCCCAGTTTATTCACTGTGTCACCTCTATGACCCTTTCTTGCGTCAATACGTCCCTTTTGCATACATTACACCTGACGTAGGAATAATGTGGCGCAGGGGCTTACAAAGTGACGCAACTACCTAGATGCGTCACTTTGTAAATATGACTGAATAAGGTGCATTTTTTACAGCACTGGTGCATCACAAAAAGTGACGCTCCGGTGGCGTTAAAGTGACGCATGGCCTCATAAATGAGTCCTTCAGTCTTCTACTCATGCGTCATATTAAATTTATGACGTATTATGTTGGAAGTTCTCACAGATACGTCAGTATTTCAGACGTATCTGTAAGCGCAAAAGTGATGCATTGCTGGAGTGTGTCACAAAAATGAAGCAACTCCAGCAATGCATCCTTTCACATGGGGCCAAGCCCCATGTGAAAGGGCCTGCACGCCTGCTGTGAAACAGGCGTAATATTTGAAAGCAACAGCGTCATAAAAGTGACGCAGTAATATCTCATAGATTTCACTGCGTCACCTCTACGACCCTTTCTTGCGTCAATACGTCTCTTTTGCATACATTTCACCTGACGTAGGAATAATGTGGCGCAGGGGCTTACAAAGTGACGCATCTACCTAGATGCGCAACTTTGTAAATATGACTGAATAAGGTGCATTCTTTACTGTACTGATGCGTCACAAAAAGTGACGCTCTGTTGGCGTTAAAGGGACGCATGGCTTCATAAATGAGGCCTTCAGTCTTCAACTCCAGCAATGCATCTTTTCTTACCCTTCCACACCCCCGTTCCTTTTCAACATTTTCTTTGAATATCCACATTCCCCATATTCACTCTTCTTCTCCTTACTTTCCTTCCCAACACTCACCTTCTTTCAGTCCCCCTACTTCACTTCCTTTCTCCTCTCATACCTTTCTGTTCTTTCTTACTCATTTTCCTTTCCATTATCAATGCACTCCATTTCACTTACTCTTTTTCATTTTTTTAAGAATATAGCTCTTTGATGGGAATTGGAGGTTATTCTGAAAATAACTTTTTTTTCTGCTTTTTTTTAAGAACAGAAACAAAAACAGGGAATGGAAACTGCTCAACAGGAGCAAAAAAAACAAAAAAAATTAGGGCTGGGAATGGCAGTGATGGTTCTCCAATGCTCGAACCATGAGCAGGACACTTTGCTCCCCTTAGGTAAGGAGTTGATCGCAGTATCTGCATTTCAGGACAGCATTGTTGAAAGCAGGTTGAATATTTGGCACGAGCTTCTGCGATCGCCCACTCGCAGAAGTAGTTGCTCCTCCGGTGGATGTAGAGGCCCCATCACTGGGAACCTCTTGTGCCAGAGCCCTGACACTTTCCCGGGCAAAATTCTGGGGGTGCCTCCTCTCCACATGCCGTATCATTGTAAAGTTCCCAAAAGAATATTTCTTTTTGGGGTCACCCCGTGACAGGACTTGTTTGCAGATCCTGCACTCCACTTTTGGAGCATTCACCTTTTTCTGGTTAGGTGGTATTGAAAAAAAATTCCAAATGAAATGCTCCTTCACCTTTGGCTGAGGAGGCTCTTCATCGATGAATTCAGGCTCATCTTCACTGCTGGATTCTCTGGCAGCCATGGTAAACCAAGAAAGATCCAAGAGCAAAAAACAGGTCTTTCAGTCACAAAAGTGAAAGAAGAAGTGAAGGAAATGGGTGGGGATTTCATTCTTTGTAAAAAAAACTGTTAGCAACCAATGAAAAGTGTTATTTTAAGGTCACATAACTTTAAGCGCTGACGCTGCGCGCACCGGAGCGCTTCCGGGTTCGCATACACGGCGCGAACGTAGGCGCTTCCGGGGGCGCACACGCGGCGCGAACGTAGGCGCATACGCGGCGCGAACGTAGGCGCTTCCGGGGCGCATACGCGGCGCGAACGTAGGCGCTTACGGGGGCGCTTACGCAGCGCGCCGAAGTGACGTTGTGATAGTTTCACGGAAATGCAAAATCGTTTTCATTTCCTTATAAAAAAAAACTGCTTTTATATGTATGGTACTAAATGTCTTGCGTTATTATTTACTTTTCATTCATATTTTTTTTCACGAACGAAAGTAGCGCTCTGGGTGCGCTTTCCGGAGAGCTTACCGGAGAGCTTACCGGAGCGCGCACCCAGAGCGCCCCAGGAAAAAATGATAAAAAAATAATAATAATAATAATTAATACTTACACAAAACAGCTAATTTAAAAAAAATCATAGGTTAGAAACTCGATATAGAAAGGAATTAGCATTTAAAAAACCTATGAAATTCACTGAAAAAACCATAGGTTTCACACCAGTTATAGTTAGGAATTAGCATTTAAAAAACCTATTAAATTCACTGAAAAAACCATAGGTTTCACACCAGTTATAGTTAGCTGGAAATTTTACTGCATAAAACCATTTAAATTCCCACGTTATAGTTAGTTGGACTCACTATACTTGCGCGCCTGCAATGCACTGCTGATGACGTCACATATTACATCACTCATGACATGGTCAGTGACATCACTCATGACATCCCGGGGCGCGGCCATAGATATATATATTTTTTAGAACCTAAATTACTCAAAATCCACTGGAGCACATATCTTGAGACATAGCAAAGGCACATCCGGCTACCAGTCCCTACAATTTTGCAAAATTTGGGGGAAATCCATTCAGCCGTTCGGGCTAAAAGTGAGGTCTGCCGCCCTATGGAAATTAACATGGGGAAAACACATTTTGGGACCCCCCCTTTTATCTCGGCCCCCGCCTGACGAATCCCCCCCAAACTTTCAAGGAAGGACCAGAGCTCCGCGAGGCAAATTTGAGGAAATTTTCAGGCAGATTCGTCAACCGTCTCACTGACTAACAGACTCTCACTGACAAACTCACTGACAGACTCTCACAGACTCACTGACAGACTCGCTTGCAGACTCTCAATTACACATTTTCCCACTATCTCTCAAGGACTGACTGACTCATTCTCACTGATAGACTCTCACTGATAGACTCTCACTGACAGACTCTCACTGACAGACTCTCTCACTCTCACTGACAAACTCTCCCGCTCTCTCTCACTGACTGACAAACTCTCACTGACAGACTCACTAAAAGACTCTCACAGACTCTCACTGACAGACTCACTGGTAGATTCTCACTGACAAACTCTCCCACTCTCTCTCACTGACTGACTGACTCATTTTCACTGACAAACTCTCACTGACTCATTCTCACTGACAGACTCTCACTGACTCACTCTCACTGCCTCACTCTCTAACTGACTGACTCACTCTCTCTCACAGACAGACTCTCACTGACTCTCTCACTGACTCCCTCTCTTATTGACTCTCTCTCACTGACTCTCCCTGACTCAATCTCATGGACTCACTCTCACTACTGACTCTCTCTCTCACTACTGACTCTTTCCACTGACTCTCTCTCACTGACTCTCACTGACTCTCTATCACTGATCTCACTCACTGACTCTCTCTCACTGACTCTCTATCACTGACAGACTCTCTCACTCTCTCACTGACTGACTCTCCCACTCACTCTCACTGCCTCACTCTCACTGACTGACTGACTCTCCCACTCTGTCTCACTGACTGACTCTCCCACTCTCTCTCACTGACTGATGGACTCACTCTCACTGACAGACTCTCACTGACAGACTCTCACTCACTTTACTGACTCACTCTCACTGACAGATTCTCACTGACAGACTCTCTCACTCTCACTGACTGACTCTCACTGACAGACTCTCACTGACTGACAGACTCTCACTGACAGACTCTCACTTACAGACTCACTGACAGACTCTCACAGACTCACTGACAGACTCACTGGCAGAATCTCACTGACACATTTTCCCACTCTCTTCTCAATGACTTACTCACTCAATCTCACTGACAGACTCTCACTGACTCATTCTCACTGACAGACTCTTACTGACTTACTCTCACTGACTCACTCTCTAACTGACTGACTAACTCTCTCTCACTGACAGACTCTCACTGACTCTCTCACTGACTCTCTCCCACTGACTCTCACTCACTCTCACTACTGACTCTCTCTCACTACTGACTCTCTCTCACCACTCACTCTCACTGACAGACTCTCACTGACAGACTCTCTCACTCTCTCACTGACTGACAGACTCTCACTGACAGACTCTCATTGACAGACTCTCACTGACAGACTTTCACTGACAGAATCTCTGACTGACAGACTCTCACTGACAGACTCTCACTGACAGACTCTCTCACTCTCACTGACAGACTCTCACACTCTTTCTCACTGACTGACTGACAGACTCTCACTGATAGATCACTGATAGACTCTCACAGACTCTCACTGACAAACTCTCCCACTCTCTCTTACTGACTGACTGACTCATTCTCACTGACAGACTCCCACTGACTCATTCTCACAGACAGAATCTCACTGACTCACTCTCACTGACTCACTATCTAACTGACTGACTAACTCTCTCTCACTGACAGACTCTCACTGACTCTCTCATTGACTCTCTCTCTTACTGACTGTCTTTCACTGACTCTCTCTCACTGACTCTCTCTCACTGATTCACTCTCACTGATTCACTCTCACTACTGACTCTCTCTCACTAGTCACTCTCTCTCACAACTGACTCTCTCACTGACTCTCACTCACTCTCTAACTGACTGAATCACTCTTTCTCACTGTCAGACTCTCACTGACTCTCTCACTGACTCTCTCGTATTGACTCTCTCACTGAATCTCTCTCACTGACTCTCTCTCACCGACTCTCTCTCACTGACTCTTTCTCACTGACGCACTCTCACTACTGACTCTCTCTCACTACTGGCTCTCTCCACTGAATCTCTCTCACTGACTCCCACTGACTCTCTCTCACTGACTCTCACTCACTGAATCTCTCTCACTGACTCTCTCTCACTGACAGACTCTCTCACTCACTCTCTCACTGACTGACTCACTGACTCACTCTCACTGACTGACTCTCCCACTCTCTATCACTGACTGGCTGTCTCACTCTCTCACTGACTGACTTCACTGACAGACTCTTACTGACTCATTCTCACTGACAGACTCTCACTGACTCACTCTCACTGACTCACTCTCACTGACTCCCTCTCTAACTGACTGACTCTCTCTCACTGACAGACTCTCACTGACTCTCTCACTGACAGACTCTCAATGACTCTCTCACTGACTCTCTCTCTTACTGACAATCTCTCACTGACTCTCTCTCTCTCTCTCTCTCACTGACTCTCACTACTGACTCTATCTCACCACTCACTCTCACTGACAGACTCTCACTGACAGACTCACACTGACTGACAGACTCTCACTGACAGACTCTCACTGACTGACAGACTCTCACTGACGGACTGTCTCACTCTCACTGACAGACTCTCCCACTCTCTTTCACTGACTGACTGACAGACTCTCACTGACAAATGTTCCCACTCTCTCTCACTGACTGACTGACTCATTCTCACTGACAGACTCTCACTGACTCATTTTCAGTGACAGACTCTCACTGACTCATTCTCACTGACTCACTCTCTAACTGACTGACTCACACACTCTCACTGACAGACTCTCACTGACAGACTCTCACTGACAGACTCTGTCACTGACAGACTCTCTCACTGACAGACTCTCACTGACAGACTCTCACTGACTGACAGACTCTCACTGACAGACTCTCTCACTCCCACTGACAGACTCTCCCACTCTCTCTCACTGACTGACTGACAGACTCTCACTGACAGACTCTCTGACAGACTCACTGGCAGACTCCCACTGACAAATTCTCCCACTCTCTCTCACTGACTCTCTCTCAGTGACTCTCTCTGTCACTAACTCTCTCTTTCACTGACTCTCTCTCTCACTGACTATCTCTCTCACTGACTCTCTCTCACACTTACTCTCTCTCACTGACTCGCTAAAAGACCGACTGACTCTCGCTAAAAGAATGACTGACTCTTGCTCACTGACTGACTATCTCACTGACTCACTCTCTTTCACTCACTGACTAACCGACTCATTCTCTCACTCTCATTCACTCTCACTGACTCTCACTCTCACTGGCTGACTGACTCGCTCACTCTCACTGACTGACTGACTCTCTCACTCTCACTGACTGACTCTCACTCTCTCAATGACTCTTACTCTATCACTGATTGACTCTCATTCTCTCACTGACTGACTCACTCTCACTGACTCTCTCACTCTCTCACTGACTGACTCTCTCTCACTGACTGACTCTCTCACTCACTCTCACTAACTGACTAACTGACTGACTGACCTTCACCTTCCTGTTATTTATGCCCCCATAGCAAAACAGAAAAACCAAAAAGCAACTATTGGGACAGGCAGATACAAGTTGCCAGCATTGAAAGGACAAAAACAACTCAAGACATTATTTTTAATACTTTTTTAATATGGTCGTTCAGTTGCACATAATGCTTTTTTGGTCATATCTAAGGGAACAAAAATGCTTCTGACACTTCTTTATTATAACTTTTGAGCATGCTGCAGACTTTTGTACAGCACAGCTTAAAGACATAGGCAAAGTCAATATCTCTGGCTAAACACTTATATAGTCGCATTCAAGGGAGCCATTTTGGGAGATTATCACGGAGATGATCTTAATCGAATGGCACAGTTTGGAGCGTGAGTGAAGAGTCCGTGGGTGCTGGCTCTTCACTGGCACTCTGTGTGATCTTGTGAAGCTTTTTTTTCCAGCTCCTGAGTCACTCAGACAAAGTCTGGGTTGCAACAGCCCATAATTGGACTATAAACCCTTAGAGGCACATCCTGCTCTGTTCTGTTCTTTCTCTTCGCTGGGTTTACTGCTCGGTAAGCACCTTACGGACCGCGCTTTCCTCAATGCCATGTTAAATGATTTGCCGCAAGGGGGATTACAGCAGTGCTCATCCTGAGCCAGCATGGCTTGGAAAGTGTAGCCGAGGCTTTTTGTCAGCGGGAGCATTCTTCAGACAGACAGACCATATTAAATGTCTGCTCAATAGGAACAGACCATTCCCGGCCGCAAGCCCGACTCTTGATATATTTCATTCTGGGGCACTTGGTACATTGATACCTGGCACAGGGATCTGATAGTCTGGACATCTGGCAGAAAGAAGGGTGCCTTTGTCTGTTTCAGAAGGCACAGCACAGACAATTAAACCGTGGACAATAGATAGACGGGGAAAAAATTAGATAGTTTCGGGTTTTTTTCCATTGAAGTTAGGAGAGTCTTTCACTTTTTGAAGGACAATTTGTCTTAAGTGGTTGCAAGGCGTAGTGGCTGCTCCTCCGCTAAGGCGGAGGAGGGGCAGCGTCGCCCCCCTGCTCGTTGAGCAGTGGAAAATAAAAATCAAATGAAAATAACAAGAAGGTATTATCATTTTATTTTCTTTGTGACTCTGGGCGGACGGGGCTAGTTTGCACTCCCTCCCTACATGCGCATGACGCTTTGACCGGCCCTCTGGGCCGGCCCAACCAGTGGCGTAACAAAACTTGATGGGGCCCCCTTGCAAAGTACATGGAGGGGCCCCCTGGAACCCGCCCCCCGCTAAGTGGAGGCCGAGAAGGACTTTGTTATGCCACTGCTCATCAGGGCTGGAATACCACTCATAAAAAGAGGGGCTCATAAATAGGCTGTAGAGCTCGAGGATGCAGAAGGCAATTTAATGTAAACTATAGTCTTACAACGAATGCTTAACACTTAACTTTACATTGAAATTGAAGTGTCATTAATCATCCACACTATCACAAGCTCAGAAGGGGTCACTAAAAAATGTGTCAAACGCTCTCTGATGGGTGCTCATAAAGAAAGGAACGGGTCAAAACAAGTGCCTACAATGACTTGAGCCAACAAACATCAAAGTATCAATCAAAGTAGATGTTATGCTCTTCACTAGATCAGTATTTGGCAACTAATTGAAGAGAAAGAATAAAATCATCTGTATTCTCTAGAGCCCCATAAAGGGAAAACACATTCAGTTTGAGAATAAAATTCTTAACTGGTCTAAACTGAAATGTCTAGGCCCACTTCTCAGCCATCCAAGCTGAATCCCAGATTTTGACTCCATTTAGGACTTTACAAACAAGGAACCGTTTGCCTCTAGATAAGAAAGCAAATTACAATCTACTCGAACAATGGCTTACAACATTTTAACCTAATATGACAACTTCAAAAAAATCACCACAATCTGAATTATATTAACTTGGGCTGCTACCCAACTCTCCTCAAACCCTTTACTTGGCCCCCATAATTCATAAATTGATTACAAATGAGATTCTTCAACAACAGAAGTAATGCAGACAGGAATGGGAAAGTTATCTATCTAAACCGTCCCTTCACCCGTAAAGCACAAATAGCCGTCGTCGTTTTGCACAGCTAGCATTAATATTCAAACAGTTTAATATCAAAAGCAAATTTTAATGAGGTGTTAATGGATCCAGGAAAACTATACAAACCACTGGAGATGCAACTAACTGCCCAGAATACTCTTCAGTGGTGTCCCAGGATGGCCCGAGTCTGACAGAGCTGAAAAAGGAAGGAGGCTAATGGGGCAAAAATAGCAGTATTGTAAAACTGGAACTGCACTTCCAGTTCGAAAACTGAATCTTAGATTACTGGCATGTTTCAACTGGCGATCACCGAGCAAGCCCTGCTCAAAGTGCAAGAGGACTCCCACAGCCTCTGCCTCCTTGAACAAAAGTACCACCTTTTCACCTTATTACAGATTTTGTAACGATAAATTGCATATCTGTTACATTCTTCTCTGACAGAATAATTTCCGACAATGTATGCAAGCCCTCAAATGTACCTTTTAATTGTTAACCAGAGTAGACTTAACACTGATGACAGAACTTGCAGCACCTTGTAGCTGAACAATAAACAATGCACTCTGGATTGATAAACCTAGTAATGTATATTGGAAGACGTACGTTGTCATTTTAATAAACTTTCTTTTTGATGAAAATAAAAAAGAGAAATCGTTTTTTCCTACTGGGTGGATGCAGAACTCGGTTGAAAATATTTTCTGTTGAATCAGGCATTTTTGGCAATACACTAGGTCTCTCAAAAAGCCTGCCTGAGAAAAAAATGCTTGTAAATCAGTTTGCCATGCCTAAATTAACAAGTGTTTGAATAATTACATATGCCTAATAAACCTGGGGGCATATTACCAAGGGGGTTTATCTCCGCTTTTTTGGCTTTAAAAGCCAAGAAAGCGGAGATAAAATTATCTCCCTATTACCTAGCTGTCGCTAACACCAGTTAGCGACAGCTAGTAGGAGATAGCGACCATCTTGGGCCCCACTTTGCATGTCAGTGATATTTATCACTAATGACATGCAAAGTGGGCGTGCCAAGATGTTAGCGACTGAAAACAGTCGCTAACATCGCTATCTCCTATTACCAACTTTTGGAGATATTCGCGCTAAGCGCGAATATCTCCAAAAGCTAACACCTGCCCTGAGCAGTTCTTAGCCATGTTATCCAGTGGAAGGTGGATAACATTGCTAAGAGCATTAGCTCGGTAATGCATGAATATCGCTGACTTTTCAGCGATATTCATGCATTGCGGCGATTTTTATCGCATTTGCGATAAACCTTCTTAATACCAAGGTTTATTTGCGGTAAAAATCGCCGCAGCTCAGCGGTAAATTTTTCACGCTAACCAAGCAATAGCGATAATTATCGCTATTGCTTGGTAATATGCCCCCTGGACTTTAGTGTACGGATAGAGGCCAGTCATATTGATCGTGCCACACCTAATGGCAGAAAATTAGAGTTACCTTTTACGTTTGTGGATATTAATAAAGGTCAAAGGTAACATGCAATTCACATTCGAAATCACCACTTCCACAGTAAGCACTAGGGACTGCTACTCATGAGGTAGGACATCTGGTAGGGACTCACTAGGACAATTGCTTGAACTCCCACTTTAATAGCCACAATAAATTATTATTATTATTATTTTGGGATTTCTATAGCGCAGCAGCGACTCAGTGAGCGTCCTGGGGCTTGGCAGTAAAATCTGATCCCAAACTGACAAGGGGAGCTAGAAAGCAGACCTGTAGAGCCAGGTCTTAGGGAGAGTGTTTAAAGAGCTGGATGTTCACAGTGCAGTGGTTAATTTGTAAAAAAAAAATAAGTTTAAGTGCTGGGGCTCTCGTCAGAAGTCCGCCTTTTCGAGAAGGCATAAGGATTTTGACGCAGTCAAGTCATATAGTGACGCAGTTAAAAGCTGTAAATTTCACTGTGCCAGTTCTATGTGGCTTTTAACAGGAACGCCTACTCTGCATAGATTATACCTGGTACAGGTATATGGTGACGCAGGCCTTCACAAAATGACACATTGGGCCCAATGCGTCACTTTGTAAATATGGAGCAGTGTGGAGCACTGGTTGCGCCGCTGCTGCATAAAAAAATGACACTGCGGCAGCGCTAGCTTTTTGTAAATATGCCCCATGGTATCAGGGACGGGACAGAGGTACATTCACACCTGAGGTGGAATAGCAAGCAGGGGGTACTATTGGGAAGGACACAGGTTCAATGGTACGGCTACATATGGACCTCTGTATTCAGATATGACAGGAGCTAAATAAAGGACTACATAGGGATACTTGGACAGCTGCAAATCCCAATGCAGGAAAACAACAGGTGCTGCGAAGACGTAGCGCCTTGTTTCCCAAGACTGGGGCAGCAGGGTTTCTTAAGGTGCACCGGAAGTGGTGGGCGGAGGACGTTTCCAGCAGCCTCCTCGTAATTCCAGATTACATATTGTCTTTCTTCTCCTTCGGGAAACTCATGGTTCCAATTTTAATCAGAGAAAAGATGAAGAGGCCAGCGAAGGTGAGGGCTCCACGGTGTCGCCTCCCCCCTCTCCTCCAAAGTCGCAGCCCTTTGTAACCAAGAGACGCAGAAAGGTCACGGTGCCCCCTGGCATTTCAGCATTAAAAGCAAACTGAGAGCCCAGCGCGGGAACACTCTGCAAGCACTCATAATGGCCCCGGCAGCAGCGCTAGGCAACCGGCACCAGCGGGAGAGGACGGCCAGTGATGAGGGCTGGGGGCTGGGAGGAGCGAACCAGAGAGGGAGAGGGCAGCTGGGAGAAGCGGCCGGGGAGTAAAGGTGGGGAGAGGGGAGCAGAGACCGGAGATCAGTGGCTGGTATTGGGAGGCATATAGAGGTGAATAAGTGTGTGTGTGTGGGGGGGGGGGGGGGGGTGTTAAGCTTGGGAAGCTCTTAGAGAGAGAGTGGCGGGCCAGGGAAAATATGAACAGGGAGGGGGGACGAAAGAAAGTGCAAATGAGTGGCCAGGATAGGGACAGAGACATCGCAGCAAACCAAGACGAGGGCAGAGGAAGTTCAAGTGGAAGAAAGCAATCCAGGGAGAGGTGAAGTAAAAACATGTAGGTGAGGGAGAGAAAGAGAGGCGAGGAATAAGAAGAGAGAGAGGGTGCAGCAGAGAGGGGTAGAGACAAAGAGACAATGTAGAGGGATTTATAAAGATAGCTGAGGTAGAGACAGAGAGGTGAGGTAGAGAGTTGTCTAATGAAACGTAGAGAAGTGAGTAGAGGGAGGGGGATAGAGAAAGAGAAGCCGAGAGAGATGAAAGAGAAGATAAAGGTATGTAAAGAAAAACAGAATTGGAGGTAGCGAGAGAGGAGTAATGTAGGGAAAGGATAAGGTAGAGGGAACAGAGGTGAAACGAGCGTGCGGAGGTGGAGGAGTGAGGTTGCAAATGAATGGTGACCTAAACTGAGTGATTAGGTAGATAGATAATAGAGGTAAAGAGATTTGATCTGGTCAGAGAAATATGAGGTAGAGACATAAGATAGGGGAGGTAGACATTGGAGAGAGGTAGATAGAGGTGAGACAGTAAAATGAAAGGGCACATAGAGAAGTAAGGTAAAGAGAGAGTTGAGGTTGAGAGATTTGAAGTGGATAGAGGAGAGCTGCTGCAAGATGAGATGTAAACAGCCATACAGTGGAGAGAGTGGCGCGAGGTAGGGGGTATGCAGAAGACAGCTATTAGTAAGGTAGAGATGTGCAGAGTGGCACAGAGAAAGGTAGAGTGGGAGGTTAGGTGGTGAGGGAGGTACAGAAAGGTGCAGTAGTGAAAGTAGCAATGAGAGCGAATTAAGGTGGCTATAAATTGAGATGGAGATAAGGTGAGGAGTTGGTGCATAGAGATGTAGACATAAGGAAAAAGAGGGCGAGGAAAAAAGATACAGGTAAGGTAGATGTGAGCTTTCACCCTAAAATTCTTTTTTCCACTTAGCCTGCTAAGCATCCACAAAGCCACCCTTACTGGCTTACTATGTCTTTCCTACGGGATGAACAGGCTTGTTAGATGCTGAATTCCTTCTAAAATATTGTTGGCAGACATAAAGAATGTAGATCTAAAAAATAAATGACTTTATTGATTCTTGTTCAAGCTTTGTTTAGTGCTATTTGGCTGGTAGACGTCCGGTTGTTTTTCCCCTGTTTCTGATTATTGTATAATGCAGTGTTGTTTGGCATCATGAGGGCTTGAATACAGGGCTGGACTGGCCTCAGCGGGTCTAGGGCGTTTCCTTAGAAGGGTGGAAGTGTGGGGGCTGATTTTACCACAGTGGTGCCGCTTTTGTTACGGGGCTGGTTTTGCAATGGTGTTGCTATATCGGTTCCCGGTAACAAAAGCAGCGGGGGGGGTGGCCCATCAACATTGCCAGGCTGCTTTGGGTTCCCAGTCTGGACCTGCTTGAATATACTGAACATGGGTAGAATAAAGGTGGTCCCACCAGCAGACGCGGCTGGTAGTGGGAGTACCGGCCGGGCGGTGATGTGGGGAGGGGGAGGGGCAGGGTGGGGGGTAGTAATTTATGGATTACGGGCATTAGCAGGTAAGGAAACATATAAATAAATAAAACGAATTTCGTTGCGTGCACTGCATCAGCAAATGCGATGCAGTGCACACAACAAAATTCAATTTATTTATTTATATGTTTACCTACCTGCTAAAGTCCGTAATCCATACATAACTACCCCCCACCCTGTCCCTCCCCCTCCCCACGTCACCGCCCGGCCGGTACTCCCACTACTGGCCGCGGCTGCTCACCAGGGCCCAAATGTATGTCTTGTCCAGGGCCCCAAAAATCTTTAAGACGAGCCAGGGTGAGGAGAGAAAGAGCGATAAGAGAGTCAACTAGGAGGGTCTGGAAAAAAAGTAATGCCGTGGTGAGAACAGACTTGTTAATAGGGGTTCAGAAGACGGGAGAAACATGGAAGTGGGCTGAGCTACAAGTGCTGAATTGTAGCAGGACAGAAGTATGGGGGAGCGAAACACCTTATCCAATCCATACACTACTCTCATACTATGAATCAGCATGAGTGAAGCACCTTGATTGGATGGATCAGGCTGTCTCTGTTCTCCAAAAGGCACTGGAGGCCTTTGCCTGCTCTCCAACCCAGGCTGGGTTGGAGAGTTTTGAATGGCGCATGTCAGGCTGGCCATAGGAAGATAGCTGACCAAACCTGCATGTGCACTTCAAACAAAGGGGCCACTCCTCATTACTACCAATCAGCATCAAAGACGCACTGGCCCCGTCCCCACACTCCATTCGACAGAGAGTAAAAAATTAAATGGTATTTAAATCATTTAGTTCCATTTTATTTTTCACTCTTTCTGCAGCAGTGAGGGGGCGGGTGCAGCGCTTCTCTGCCTCTATGGAGAAATCGCAGCTGGAAGAGAGACCTATAATGAGATGAGGGTGTGGATAAGGCGAGGGGCTGTGCTAAGGAAAGAATGAAGCCAACTAGTAGCAGAGAATTTACAATAAGGTCAGAAATATCCTGCCGCACATATTAGACTAATTGGGAAAACGAAGTCAAGTCTTGGTGCAAAGGATCAAAGGGAACCCAACCTTTTAATTCCCCTAAACAGTGATAGAAACTATCATTGTAAATATAAGTACATAAGATTTTGATCAGCACACAAGAGAAGTATATGTACAATGTACAATCAAAACAGATTATTCTTGTTTGTTCAAATTCCTTTATTAATTTCTCTTTTTAAAGTTCATTTCTTCCAAAGCACCATAGTAGCCAACGCGTTTTGTCCCCCTTTGAGTTCTTCTTCAGGGCTACAAAACATAGACAATGGAATCCATTATTAAAAATCAATTATATACAAAAATACTTAAGTCATTATACAAAACAATAAGACATTATTTACATTTATTTACATTTTAGAGACCTTCAGTAAAAGTTAATCCTTATTTAATATAGAAGCACCTGAATGATCATCAAAAGAGCAATATTTTAAACACAAAAACAGATTATATACAGTTCATGACATTATGGGAAACCCCTATTTCAAAAAAAGGGTAGAAAGAAAGGGGTAATGTCATATTTAAAATCTACACATAATGGGTTACAAGTAAACTGCTTTATATCTAATAATTCATAATATGCGTATACTGAACTAAACATTTACTCTACAAATGGTCAACTCACATTCAATAGTTCAGTGTACCACATGTTTATACAAAAACTTTGCGAAAATATAAATTCCCGATATTCTTGAGGCAACTAAACTCATCAGCATAACACCATTAAACATTATCAGTGCAAACCAGTTCCAGGTAAAACAGTTCTTTCTTGGTAATCCAAGGAACAAAGTTCTCTCCATAGTATGTACGAGCAGCCAAGGAAGCAAAAGACTTGTCGGAAGCCAGTAAAGTCAAAGATGCTCAGATATATATATGTATCGTAAAGTACAAATAAAAGACAAATAGAACTTCAATTGATGGTCAGAGAGTAGGGAAGACATGTGTACTTTTATATACCTTAAATCTCAGATTTTAATTTCTTTAAGACAAACCACTTCAGATCTCGTTACAGTAAGCCTTCCAGTGTTAATCCCAGTCCTACATAGGGCAAAAATTCAAAAATATTTGAAACATTTTGGTGTGAGGCATATATATTTTAACTCTGTCCATGCAAGCATATAGCTGTGCCCGTGCATGGATGTAAGAGCCATGTGAGAAAAGACACAGTCATGCATTCAAGCAGGGACCACTGAGTTTTGGATTGGTCTGTATCTTACATTTTAAGCCGTAATAAATATGGATTTAACAAGATTGAGGCGATGTACTTAATGTCACAGAGTAATTATAACACACAGTGTTAAAGCAAGTAGCTTGGGCTTTTATACAGTGGAAGGTTTGGCACTTGAAATGGCCATATTTGGGCCGGTGGATTTTTTACACCTAGAGTCAGGGTAATGTGGAAGGTAGCCCCCAAAATTCAAAATGTCAATGATACTCATTAGGTTGGTTGGGGAATTTAGTCTGAATGTGTTACTTTTGCTAAAAAGACATTTAGTGTAAATTATTTTAGACACTAAATGATAATCATTTGAGAGCTATGAATGAAGGCACAGATTTTTTTAATGCTTTGTGTCGGATTGTGTCACAAAATTGACGCAAATCAGGAGAGAATTGATTTACTGTCCAACAAATTTACTTTGGAAAGTTTGCCAAAGTAGCACAAAGCTGCAACATGAGCTACTCAAGGGGCATTGTGTGGGTGGTGCATGGGCCTTCTCATTGAACCACCTATGGGTTTTGACAAAAGTCACTATCTACTAACATTTGTAGTCAGGGATTTGTGTCAAAAGCTTGTGCCTTCTCGTGGCAGGCAATATGAGGAAACAACATTTCATGTCGCCTTTTTCTTCTAACTTTGCATGGGTGCTCCATTGTACAACACGCATACAAAGTGCGAAAAGTTTTGAAAGGTAGTTTTTATACTTGAAGGATCCCCTTCCAGTACAAAACATATGCTTTGAAGAAAGCCCACACACTTGCCCTGTGGTTCAAGGGTGTGCGTGGTGGCAGATGGCAGCCCAAACTGCGCCAGTGCACCATGAGAGAAAAACCGTGCCATATCTTAGTAGACATGGTGCAGTTTTTCCGACTCATTGGACCGGGGTGCAGAAGGCTGTTCTAGTGCCATGTGATGCTTTCTTTCCTCTTGTCTTGGCCTCTGCTCTGACTCATTTTGCACCGCACACTTCTGGGAAGTTGGCAGAGCAGGTGGGAAATGAGCTTGCCTTGACACTTGTGGGAAGTTGGGAGGGTAGGTGGGAGGCGGGAAGAGGGAGGTCAAGAATAAGGATGGGAATAAAGGTGATTAAAGTGGTGGAGAGATGAAAGAAGAGAAAGGTAGGAAAAAAGGGATGGAAGAACAGAGTGATTGCAAGAAGGATGGTGTGTGATGTTTTGATAAAGGAAGAGAGCGGTGAAATAAAAAGATAGAGTAAAAGGATGAACAGGAGAAAGAGCAAACTAGGAAACAGGGAACAGGCATGAGCTTTGATTTAAAGAAACAATTTGAACAATCAGAGCATTAGCTGAAGGAAAAAAAAAAAATTTCAGCTGGAGAAATGTATGCTCTATGAAGAATATAATCTTGAATCAGTTTAAAATTTGGCACTGTGGGAGACGCCCTGAGGGATAGTCAACATTTGAGATTAGGGGTGAGCGTAACTGGTTTAATTCTCTCTAGTGTAATTACTCGTAATTAAAACAACATTTCTCGTAATTAACCTTAATTGTGTGAGAAGTATAATCCAGCATTTAGCTCGATTTTCTTTGTGCTAAATGCACCTTTGCATCTGAAATGGATCCGAGGATGCACTTTGCACTAGGGAAATAGCTTGTATGCTATGGAACACGAACATTAGCTGGTAGTCACTCACTTTCTCTGGAGCCCAGATTTATTAAACTATCACACAAAATAGCACAGCACCCAAAGTTGCTGCACTGTTTTGCATGGCAAGACAGTAGGAAGGGGCTGAATCTACATATATATGGCACCTTCCTGTTTTCTCTGTAGGGCTGTGCACAATACATCTGCTGAGCGCTACGCAGACAGCCTTGCACTATGCGTTAGTCTAACGTGGATTTTGTACTTATAGGATATCTTTCCAATACAAAGTACTATGCTTTGACTGACTTTAAAATTCTCACCACTTCGGATGTGTGCTGTACAGTACAGCACACTTGCAAAGTGGGAAAAGTTTGGAGAAATACAAGCATTCCTGTTTTTAAGTGGCGTTAATTTTTGGTGCGCAACCCTATCTACTATTTTAAGTAAATAGGGGCCAGATGTAGGTCGGTCGGTAACGGCCGCAAATCGGTATTTTCGGCCGTTACCGACCGGTATACATGATTTGGCATGTAGGGGCACAATTTTACAGAATCAGTAACTTTACCGATTCGGTAAAGTTACCGATTCTGTAAAATACCGAATCGGTATTTTTTACCGATTCAGTAAATCTCTGATGTAGGTGGGACTCTTCTGAGTCCCAAAGGCCCGACAAAATCGGTATTTTACCACACAATCCTATTGTGTGGTAAAATACCGATTTCAGGTGTGCATGCACATGTGTGCATGCACACCCAGCCATGTGACAGACAGACATGCCCTTAGGGCATGTCTGTGTGCCACATGGCGCACATGCCTATTTGTGGGGTGCCAGAGGGTGTCAAAGTGACACCCCCTGCACCCTTGCAAAATTCTGTATTTACCGATTATGTAAATACAGAATCGGTATTTCCCATTGATTCCTATGGCCTTTGAAGCCCATAGGAATCAATGGTAAATACCGATTCTGTATTTACAGAATCGGTAAATACCGAATGTGACAGATTCGGTATTTACACATCTGGAAATACCTACATGTCCACCACATTGATTTACCGATTTTCAATTACCGAATCGGTAAAATTCGGTAATTGAAAATCGGTAAATCAATTTTACCTACATCGGGCCCTAGGTTTTTGCAACAAAACTATGGGTGGCTGCTCAGGAACGCCTGGTACCACCCATGTTAACGCCTCCTTTATGAAGAGTTATGCAAAACAGCATTTCACGCTGGTTTGCATTACTTTTTCTTACAAACCAGGGCAAATGCCAATTGGCTCTGGTTTGTAAATCCCGAAAAGGACTTTTTGTCGGGTCTATGTTATAAAAGAAATGCAAAGCCTTTGTAAATCTGTCCCAAAGTGCATTGTGCCTGTGCGACTGTATGAGGATTTTTGCAATAAATTACTATTAATTACTCAAGCTGTCGTAATTGCATAATTTTGGTAATTTCATGAATTTCTCATCATAAGAGTAATGATCATCTTTTCCAAGTAATTGCCACCGAGTTCCTTCCAACACTCAACTATGGTTCTGAACTTTTTAAAGGTAAAGATGCAAATGTTCTGAATCTACAGCAATACACTCTTTCTAAACACATTTTTGGAATACCGCAATTCATCTCCCAGGTGCAGGTCTGACTGGAATTCAGGTTATTCCACCAACTGCTGGTTAGGTCAGCAGCAAAAATTAAACTGCGCTGGAGAATGAGTGTGGCACACCCAGGATCCCTAGCAGCACTCTGTTGGTCAGAATTAAAGAATCAGCCCAAATGCAAGAATGACTGGCAAACAGTTCTCTAGGAAGCGTTAAACTCCCTCAATCTAAATGAAGAATGGGGTCTAAACATCAGTTTTCCCGCATTCAAAAAACTCTCCAACAAAGCAGCCAAACAGCAAGCTTGATCACTTGATAAAGCAGTGATAGCAAGGAAAAAACATGGATCGATGGTCCTATCATCGCATGGCAACTGGGTGCCGCAGCCACATCTGATCACATTTCTCCAACAATACAGCACTTCATTCTTCTCATTCAACTGGGAGCTTTTTCCTCAAAAGATCAGGTTCCATCGTGGAACAAACCTGGCCAAACAACCTTTGTTGACTCTGCGGGAGTACAGAAGAGACAGTCCAACATTTTCTGTGCATTTGTCCCGCTGTCAGTAGATTGAGACAGCAATTCCTAGTTCCGGCTCGCTGGTCACTACAGATAAGATCTTGACGACCCACTGTGATGGCTTTGCTGAATAGCCATTCGCTACAGCTTTCTTGCAGGACAACAACGTTTTTCCAACAAATAAACAAACAGTTACAAATGTAGCAGGGGTAGAGGGAGTTGTTTAAATTCTTTTAATAACCATGTTTAACGGTCCGCGCAGACCTGCAAAGGGTGATTGACTGCTATTTTCAGGAGAACCTCGGCTCAGTGGCCTCTCCTCAGGCACTCTGGGAAGTGTTCAGATCCGTTGTTAGAGGGACTGCTCTCGCTCTTATAGCGGGAGTCAGGAAAGAGAACTCCAAGGAGCTCCAGGCAGTTGAGAGGGAGGTCCTGCACCTAGAGGCGGACGTTGGGAGGGGAGGTACCCCGGAAGCGGCATACCTTTTGCGACTGAAAACAGACTAGTACAAAGCCATTGTCACAGATTGTGCCAAAGCCTGGGGAAGTGAAAGAGACGGTAGGGTATATGAATGGGGGACAGGGCTGGGAAACTTATAGCCTGGCTGGACAAGAAGGAAAAAGCTAATCGCCTAGTGTCAAAGCTCTCACATCCGATTCTGGTGTAAAGATTATAGATCCAGTCCACATTTCCAGAGAGTTTGCCACTCACTAAGCCAATGTATATCGGGCACACTCCTCCCTGCTGGAGGTGGATTCTGCGGACCTCCTCAGGGATATCAAACTCCCGGTCCTCTCTGAGGATGACCAAAGCTATTTCGAGAGTGCTATTACTAATGACGAGATCGCACAAGCGATCAGGGCCCTTAAGCTGGGGTAGGCGATGGGGTCCAATAAACTGCCCATTGAGCTCTATAAACTGCATCCAGAGAAACTGGCCCCGCACCTGAAGGCCATGTTCGAGGACAGTAGGACTATGGACGCCTGACCAGAGGTTGGCGTCCATAGTGGTCATCCCTAGGGAAGGTAAGCCAAAAGACAGGTGTGCCTCCTATAGGCCCATCTCCTTAATTAACGCTGAGCCAAAAATACTCGCTAAACTTCTAGCCACCAACCTATCGCGAGTGATTAGTTCCTTGGTGCACCCAGACCAATCTGGTTTCATGATCCACCGCAACACTGTTCTGAACCTGCGACGAGTTCACGGAGTGATGGAGCGAGCCAAAACGATTCAAGAACCTGCAGTAATTCTATCTTTAGATGCCTCCATGGCATTCAATACTCTCGAATGGCCCTACCTGTTTTCAGTACTTCTCAGATTGGGATTTGGCCCGCAATTTATATCTTGGGTCCGGCTCCTCTATTCTGCTCTACTCGCGCAGGTGGTAGTCAATAATAAACGATCCGAGTCCTTTGCTCTCGGCCGGGGTACCAGACAGGGGTGTCCGCTGTCGCCCCTATTTTTTGCCCTGTCTTTGGAGCCTCTGGCTGCCTGGATCTGGTGTGACCTGGCCATATGTGGTATGAGGTGGTCGGCAGAGTGGTAGGACCATATCTCACTCTACGCAGACAACACCCTCCTCTATTTGACCTCCCCCGCAAAGTCTCTCAGATGTGTCTTAGACATCTTCACATCCTTCGATAGATTCTCGGGCTACTCTTATCAATTGGAATAATTCGCTCTTGTACACCCTGTCTGGTGTAATTCCATCTCTCCCCAGGGAGTGTCCGATGCAGGTGGTGTCAGATGGATTCCGATATTTGGGGATTTCGTCACCGCAGACCCCGGGCTCCGCTATGAGAGAAGCCTGCTCCCGCCCTTGCAGCGCCTGCGACGCAATGTTGCACACTGGAGGGCGCTCCCTCATTGCTTGGCTGAGATGCTCTTTTTAAGATGATGTCCCTGCCCTGCTTCCTTTATGCCCTGCAAAACTATCCTGTCCCGGTCCCAGCGCAATATTTTAAGCAGATCGAAGACTTACAGTGGCAACTGCTTTGGGACGGGACACCAAGAATAGCTTTTCCCAAACTAACCCTTACCTGGTATAACGTCGGCATCAGTCTCCCTGACATAAAAAAAATACGATTGGGCGGCCCATCTCGCTGCCATCAACCAGGGTACATACCGGACCCCGGGTGATCCAGGCTATTGTATTGTATTGTAATTGCATTTATATAGTGCTTACTACCCTGATGAGGCGTCAAAGCGCTTTTTCGGCAAGTAGCACGCTACTCCGGGACCCATAGAGGATTAATGTTTAATTAGTATAGTGAAACATGCAAGTACATTTTAAGTGGTGGATAGGTTAGTCAGTTATTTGGATTTGGAATGATAGCAGAAGGATAGTGGAGGACAAAGGTTTGTATTTATATAGCGCTTGTTGATGCACGCTATTCAGGAAGCCTATAAAGGATTAGTGGTAAATTAATATGGTGAAAAATGAAGTAATTTCAGTGGTGGATATTAGTCAGTTACTTGGAGTGAGAAGAATAGCAGAGGGATAAAAGGGGAAGAAAGATTTGCATTCATATAGCACTTGTTCCCCTGATGGGTGTTGAAGTGCTTTTCTGGCGAGTAGAACGCCACTCCGGAACCCATAAAGGACTAGTGTTGAAAATTAGTATATTATAAATATTAAGTAATTTGAGTAGTGGATATGTTATTAAGTTATTTGGGTAGTATATTAGTATAGCTGAATATGGAATTTGAGAAGTGAACATGTTAGTCTGTTAATTTTGATTGAAAAGGATAGTGGAGGGATAAAAGAGTGAAGGATTCTTTTTTTTTTTTTTTTAGGTCTTAGCAGTAGGAAGAGGCTTTTCGATGAGTAAAAATGAGTTTTGGAGGGGAGGAGTCAGAGGGAAGAGTTTAGAAAGGTTTGTTTTAGGGGATCGATATAGTAAAAAATGTAAATGTAAATGTATTTGAGCTTATATAGCGCACAGCTACCCGCAGTGGTTTTCCCGGCGCTTGCTTAGGGAACCCGTCCTGGTATTCCCCTGTGAGATAGCCCCGGCAGGGTATCCACAAGGTGAAAGCCAGGCATCCCGCCGCGAGGGGCCGTTGTGGAGATTAAGCAAGCTATTGCCCAGAGTCGCAGAGTGTGAACCTGTGAGTCGAGAAGGCACCGGAGCGAGAATTATCGAGTCCGTGGAATTTTTTGCCCAAGACCCGCCGAGGCGGGGAATCGAACCCTGGTCCAGGGCCGATCTCAGCTTCCGGGTCTGCCGCCTCTAACCCCTGAGCCACACTTCTCCACTGAAAGAGGTGTCAGATGATGCAAGGAGGGGTAGAGTAGGAGAGACTTTAGAAAGGGTTATTTTGGCGATCATACTAGTGGTATGGCGTTTGGGATAAATGAGAGAGTGGATGTAGAATATGTATAGATAGATGTATAGGGTGAGAGATAGGGTAGTGCATTGGAAGGAGTAGTAGAAAGAAGTTTGAGATGAGTCAGAAGGTTGGGTTTAGAAGATATATTAAGCGAAGTATAGGCTGAGAAATAGGGTAGTGCATTGGAAATGCTAAATAAGAAGAAAGTGAAAAAAATATAGATCCATAAGTACATTGAAAGTATATAGATACATAAGGGAGGTAAGAATATGTAGATTAAAGATATTGATAGAGGCACAGGATGAGAAATAGGGTAGTGCATTGGATATGCTTTTTCAGGAGAAAAGTAACAGACACACAGATCCAAGTACATGGAAGGTACATAGATGCACAATGGAAGTATGTACATGTAGACCAAAGATGATTTTTATGTATTTATTATTATTTTTTCTCTTAGCATAATATTATTTTACATGTTTATACAAAGTAATACACAAAGATAGGTACATATCTTTAGTGAAAACAATTGCTTATATATTGTGGTGCATGCTGGTACATTACTCTGTCCATAGTGTTGTGCGTGGTGTACATTTGGTATGCGTGTGTTGCTCTGTTTGTGGATGTGGATGGTGTTGGCTGGGTATTGCTAAATGAGAAAAAGGGCATAATTTCTGGACCTAGTCCCGACCAGTCTCGAACAGGATCAAACAGGCAACTGCCCTTGTCCTCTCTGCCCTTAACAGGAACAAACAGGCAACTGCCCTTGTCCTCTCAGCTCTTAGCCTCGAAGCCTGGGCTGAGATACCCTAAGCCTGGCCTCTTATAGCCCTAGTAATCAGGTGACCCCTTCAGCCAATGGGAACCCTAGCCCTAACACTATCCAATCACAACATTAGCCCTAAAATCTAGAACCAATAGGAGACCTGGACGGTACAGCCAATGTTACCCCTAGTCCAAGCACCCAATAAGTTCAAAAACCCTGATCTCTACGTCCAAAAAAAAGGTCCTAGCCCTACCAGTAGTCCCAACCCAAGTCCAAGCAATCAATGGCACAGGTAGCCCTAGTCCCTACTTCCAATAGAAAGCCTAACCCTACTCTAAGTCCCAAAACTAGTCGAGCAACCAATCACACCAGAAGCCCTAATGGCTACTTCCAATTAAAGGTCTAACCCTAGCCCTAGTTTCACCCTACTCACAACAACCAATAACATAGGAAGCCCTAGTCCCTACTACCAATAGAAATCCTAACCCTAGCCCTAGTCCCAACCCTACAATGATTGAATCACAGACCCAGAAACCAATAAGAACCCTCAAATACCCAACCAATGAGGACATAAACCCTAATCCAATAGAAACACCTGATACAACCACCAATCAGTGTACACATGTACCAACCACTAGCAGACCATATAATGTCTCAGAAACCTCAGACAAGGTTTGCTAGCCAGGGAGTTGGAAGTTGCTTTTCCTATTCAGAATCTCCTAGGAGACAGACAGGCTCAACCCACAATTCAACACGTTAAATGGGAGCAATCATGGGCAGGGAAAAAACACAAGTTTAAAACACAAAACAGGTGATAAAATAGGCAATCACAGGCAGGTCAAAACTACAATTTTAAACTGTAACAACCACAGGCAAAGACAGTAATCACAGAAAGGGAAAATCATGTTTTAAACAACTTTTTGTTTTGGGAAGAGACAGCACTAGTCTGTCTCCTTTCCACTTCCTGGACTCTGTTCACTGCAGTCTGGGGCACAGGTAGGCTGCAACTCACAAGATGGAGGAGAATGATTTGGGGTGCACCCAGCAAGGCCTTAAGGGGCCTGGGCAGGTGTGAGAGGAGGACTCAGGCTTGCCTGGTAGCTGAATAGCCAATGGTCTGCTGGCCTGGGGGTGGGGGCTAGGGAGCTGCTTTTCTTGTTCAGAATCTCCTAGGAGACATACAGACTCAATCCACACTTTGGACTACTGCAGGTAAAGACCTCACTAACTTGAAATCTAACAATACGGTTTGAATAACACTTCACTCCCTCTACTGGCCAAACAACAATGTGCACAGTCCCTAGTAAACACAGTTTAAACAGCTCACAGAAGCACCCTCTGGTGTAGAATATCCTTGTTGCTGGGGGGGGGGGGGGAGTGGTAGGCACGGGAGCTGGTTTCACTGGCTTGTGAACACAAAATGGTGGCTGGGGTACACTGTTTTAACATACAGGTCTTAGCACAGAGCAAAAAAGAAATTTGGAGGGAAAACAGATTTGTCACCAAGGAATGAGAGGGATAAATTACAGAGGTTAGACTTCAAATCCCACAATTCAACACATTAAATGGGAGCTATCATGGGCAGGGAAAAACCACAAGTTTAAAACACAAAACAGGTGATAAAATAGGCAATCACAGGCAGGTCAAAACTACAATTTTAAACTGTAACAACCACAGGCCAAGACAGTAATCACAGAAGAGGAAAATCGTTTTTTAAACAACTTTTTGTTTTGGGAAGAGACAACACTAGTCTGTCTCCTTACCACTTCCTGGACTCTGCCCACTGCAGCCTGGGGCACAGGTAGGCTGCAACTCACAAGATGGAGGAGAATGATTTGGGGTGTACCCAGTAAGGCTTTAAGTGGCCTGGGCAGGTGTGAGAGGAGGGCTCAGACTTGCCTGGTAGCTGAATAGCCAATGGTCTGCTGGCCTGGGGGTGGGGACTGGGGGGCTGCTTTTCCTGTTCAGAATCTCCTAGGAGACATACAGACTCAATCCACACTTTGGACTACTGCAGGTAAAGGCCTCACTAACTTGAAATCTAACAATACTGTTTGAATAACACTTTACTCCACCTGCTGGCCAAAAAACGAAATGCACAGGCCCTAGTACACACCGTTTAAACAGCTCACAGAAGCACCCTCTGATGTAGAATATCCCTGTTGCTGGGGGGTGGGGGGGGCAGGGGGCTTGTTTCACCGGCTTGTGAACACAAAATGGTGGCGGGGGTGCACTGTTTTAACATACAGGTCTTAGCACAGAGCAAAGGAGAAATTTGGAGGGAAAACAGATTTGTCACCAAGGAATTAGAGGGATAAACTACAGAGGTTGGATTTTAAATCCCACAATTCAACTCGTTAAATGGGAGCTATCATGGACAGGGAAAAAACACAGGTTTAAAACACAAAACAGGTGATAAAATAGGCAATCACAGGCAGGTCAAAACTACAATTTTAAACTGTAACAACCACAGGCAAAGACAGTAATCACAGAAAGGGAAAATCATGTTTTAAACAACTTTTTGTTTTGGGAAGAGACAGCACTAGTCTGTCTCCTTTCCACTTCCTGGACTCTGTTCACTGCAGTCTGGGGCACAGGTAGGCTGCAACTCACAAGATGGAGGAGAATGATTTGGGGTGCACCCAGCAAGGCCTTAAGGGGCCTGGGCAGGTGTGAGAGGAGGACTCAGGCTTGCCTGGTAGCTGAATAGCCAATGGTCTGCTGGCCTGGGGGTGGGGGCTAGGGAGCTGCTTTTCTTGTTCAGAATCTCCTAGGAGACATACAGACTCAATCCACACTTTGGACTACTGCAGGTAAAGACCTCACTAACTTGAAATCTAACAATACGGTTTGAATAACACTTCACTCCCTCTACTGGCCAAACAACAATGTGCACAGTCCCTAGTAAACACAGTTTAAACAGCTCACAGAAGCACCCTCTGGTGTAGAATATCCTTGTTGCTGGGGGGGGGGGGGGGGGGAGTGGTAGGCACGGGAGCTGGTTTCACTGGCTTGTGAACACAAAATGGTGGCTGGGGTACACTGTTTTAACATACAGGTCTTAGCACAGAGCAAAAAAGAAATTTGGAGGGAAAACAGATTTGTCACCAAGGAATGAGAGGGATAAATTACAGAGGTTAGACTTCAAATCCCACAATTCAACACATTAAATGGGAGCTATCATGGGCAGGGAAAAACCACAAGTTTAAAACACAAAACAGGTGATAAAATAGGCAATCACAGGCAGGTCAAAACTACAATTTTAAACTGTAACAACCACAGGCCAAGACAGTAATCACAGAAGAGGAAAATCGTTTTTTAAACAACTTTTTGTTTTGGGAAGAGACAACACTAGTCTGTCTCCTTACCACTTCCTGGACTCTGCTCACTGCAGTCTGGGGCACAGGTAGGCTGCAACTCACAAGATGGAGGAGAATGATTTGGGGTGTACCCAGTAAGGCTTTAAGTGGCCTGGGCAGGTGTGAGAGGAGGGCTCAGACTTGCCTGGTAGCTGAATAGCCAATGGTCTGCTGGCCTGGGGGTGGGGACTGGGGGGCTGCTTTTCCTGTTCAGAATCTCCTAGGAGACATACAGACTCAATCCACACTTTGGACTACTGCAGGTAAAGGCCTCACTAACTTGAAATCTAACAATACTGTTTGAATAACACTTTACTCCACCTGCTGGCCAAAAAACGAAATGCACAGGCCCTAGTACACACAGTTTAAACAGCTCACAGAAGCACCCTCTGATGTAGAATATCCCTGTTGCTGGGGGGTGGGGGGGGCAGGGGGCTTGTTTCACCGGCTTGTGAACACAAAATGGTGGCGGGGGTGCACTGTTTTAACATACAGGTCTTAGCACAGAGCAAAGGAGAAATTTGGAGGGAAAACAGATTTGTCACCAAGGAATTAGAGGGATAAACTACAGAGGTTGGATTTTAAATCCCACAATTCAACTCGTTAAATGGGAGCTATCATGGACAGGGAAAAAACACAAGTTTAAAACACAAAACAGGTGATAAAATAGGCAATCACAGGCAGGTCAAAACTACAATCTTAAACTATAACAACCACAGGCAAATACAGTAATCACGGAAAGGGAAAATCGTTTTATAAACAACTTTTTGTTTTGGGAACAGACAGCACTAGTCTGTCTGCTCACTGCAGTCTGGACGTACAACAGAGCCCTTTATGCTAATCCCAGGAAGTGCTTCCTGACGGGGCCCACCTCCCACTCGTTCCAGGTGTGGCACGCAGTCAACAAGAGCTTATGATGGGATCGTAGACTCACCCTTGCAACACCTCTGTGGGACTCGGAGCTACTCGGTAGTCTACATGGCTACAAGGGGTTTGACAAATGGGACCTCATAGGTATTTCCCGGGTGGGTGACCTCTGAGTGAAAGGTAGAATGCTCAATTTTAGCCAGTGAAAGCAACAATACGAACTCGCCAATTCAGAATTTTTTCGTTACTTACAAAATCACCACGCGCTAACCACCGCCATTAATGGGCACTCCCCCCTTCCTGACTTCTCCTCCATAGAGGATAGACTATTGGATGGACTGCTTCCAGAGAAAGCTATCTTATTAACCTACGGAAAACTTGTTAATAATATGCCGTATCCGCTGGTCAAATTGCGGGAGTCGTGGGAGGCAGATGGTCTCCTGCTAGATGACGAGGAATGGAGAGGGGCAGTGGCCTCCCCCAGGGAGGTGGCGATCTCTGCGCGTATCTGTTTAGTACAACTGAAAATTCTTCACAGGATCTACATCACTGGACCACAGATGGGCCCTATGGGGTGGGGCGAAAACTCGAACTACAGACGGGGTTGTGGGCAAGTCACCACTTTTATGCACATTCTTTGGGAGTGTGAGCAAGTTCAAAGGTATTGAAGGGGGATACATGTGATCATGAGTGAGGTTCTACACAAATCTGTCCGCCCTGAGGCCAAAAAGATCTCCTTAATGTGTGGGAACACACTGATTTAGGAGGGGTGGAGAAGTTGTGGGTCGCACTGGGGGCTGTAGTTGCCAAAAGAGACATAGCCCAATTACGGGGAGGACGGGTACCCCCTTGTGTCACAGCTTGGAAGCAAAATGTTGACTGGTGCATGTTTCGTGAGAAAAAGGTCTATGTTGCAAGAGGATTCCCCCAAAAATGGTTCCGATTATGGGCTAAGTGGAACACTTATAGGGGAGATATCTGTGTCGCAGCAGCTGCCACCCTAAACAATGAAACCCTGTCCACCTGAGTACTTGATCCTACAAAGGTTCTGTTTCCTGTATTTGTGTCCCACGTGAAATGTTGTACTCAATCATGCCATATTTCAATTATAGTGATTTGCCGACTGTTTGTTTGTTTACCATAATCAATATAAAGATAACTAAAAATAAATGAAAATCATGCTTATGATTAGTGCTCCCGGTTTTATTGTATTTATTTTTTTGACATTTCTCTCTGTATCAACTTTATCTGTATTTATCCATATTTATTATGGGTTTTGTGAAAAAAATAAAGCTGAAAGTGGTATATTTCCACATCTATTTAACCAATAAATATGCAGTCACTTTTGAATGCCTGCCAGGTTTCAGTAATAATTCAATGCACTTATATAAAAATATGCACATTTATCTATCAGCCTTTTGCATATCTACTGCTGTTTGAGCCTCTTTACTAAATTCCTTTCTTCTTTAACCATCTTACCTATCAATCCACAGAGTTATTGGCCAGGCAGTCATGGCAAAGTGTATTTAGATTCACTCAAAAAGCACCCAATTTCTGTTTTTATCCACTTTAAAAATAAATGCAGACAACAAAATAAATGATTTTCTTTCTGTCTTAATCTGTAAAAATCAGTAAAAACAGAAAACAGGGAGCCTTATCTAAAGATATACTACTGAGACAAGGGTCCCATTTGAATGAAAAGTAGTTTTAACTGCATTTTTCATAATTCTTAATATGGCCAAATATTACTTGTTGCATTGGGCATCACTCAGACTCAACACGCACTCAGAAAACTCAGCAAACACGCAGATTGGTTTAAAAATATGTAACTGTTTTGACTAATCAAACAACGAAGACCTTAAGGGCATAATGTACTTTATAGTAAGCAAAATGCACTTTATGCTCCCGGCAAATCAGGCCAGAGCACACTGATTCAACTTTCTTAATTTTGCACACTGGCCACTAACCTCAGATAAAAGGTGTATTTTGTACGATATAGAATTAAATCTGTGTCCTTAGTTTAAGCTGGTTTTAAACACCGAGGGGCATATTACCAACAAGTAGCGATATTTATCGCTAAATAGGCTTAGCGACAATTTTTTTATCGCTGAGCATCGCCGGAATTTATCGCTGGGATAACGTGCTTTTAGCAACGTTTATCTCCAAAGCAATAAATTTCCTGGCGATATCGGCGAAATGCGTGAATATCGCTGAGAATACAGCGATATTCACGCACTAGCGACAAAATGCTCTTAGCCATGTTATCCACCTCCCATTGGATAACATGGCTAAGAACTGGCCTTGGCAGGTGTTATTATTTGGAGATTTTGGCGCTTAGCGCGAATATTTCCATCGCTACTCCTGCCTTGCTAATAGGCGATAGCGATGTTAGCGACTGTTTTCAGTCGCTAACAGTTTGGGTACGCCCACTTTGCATGTCATTAGCGATAAAAATCGCTAACATGCAAAGCGGGCCCCAAACCCACTCGCTATCACCTAAAAGCTGTCGCTAACTGCTGTTAGCGACAGCTTGCTAATAGGGCGATAGAATTACCGCCACTTAGCGTCTGAAAGCGGCCGCTAAAGCGGCGAAAATTCCCTATCACCACCCTTGATAATATGTTCCCATGAGTTCAGACATAATGGCCTGATGTGATGCCATTCAATGTCTTTTTTAAATAAGAAATTGTACTGTTGTATCTTGTTTATTTGTTATGGTTTTAACTAAGCAATACAAACTAGTGCTACTCCTATTACTCCTGCGAAAATGAAAACAGTTCAAGGCCTACTTGAGACCACTTGAATTGTGGAAAGCTGTTCCAGTGTCTTCTTTCTACCTCTCTTTGAGGGAGTGTATGGAGTGGGCCATATCGGATAGAAGTGCTTTAAAAACAAGCATTGAAAATGCAATAGGTCTCGCCTTTGATTAAGTTAAAGCCATTTGCTTTGCTAATGGTATTGTATAGCAAAGCAATCGGCTTTAACTTAATGAGATGCAAGACCTATTGCATTTTTAATGCTTCTTAATTAATACAGCACCTCCCTTGCAGGCGTTCGTGCAGTGGGGAGGACAGGAATAATGCAGCCCCGAAATCAGGCATGCTGGTTAATGGAAATGCAAGCATGCCAGTGAATATTTGAAATATAGAGACTGGAATGTAAATCCCGAATGGCATAGCTATAAAAAAAAACACCCAAAACCTATCCACTCGATCTATATCAATGTTTGTATTTGGGAAATAAGCTTTCAAGCGGCACTGATTAGGAATGAACATGCAGTGGCACCGTATTTCTTTAACTACTATAATGTAACCCTCGCCCCATTGAGGAGTTAGTTCACTTAAATCATGCCAACTGCATAACGATCGCAAGGGCTGAACTGTGCGGGAGCAGACATTCACTGTCTTCAAGGCTCTAGGCTGCCCGCACAGCTGTTAAGCTTATAGGGTTGACTTGGACATGGAGGGTGTCCAATGTTTCTAAGTAAGGGGGTACAGATATAGGTGGGATGGTGCTATTCTTACACGTGTGACATTATTACAACCTTAAAAAGTGTCTCATATGTGCCTAAAAATAGAGTGGAACACTAAGGCTCAGTGTGTGTACAAACACAGGAAGAGATGTAGCACGCACAGGGGACCACAGAGGCAGCAATCACTTTAGAACACCCAAAGTGTGGAGAGTGACCACACCTTGGACAGTGCAGACACGGAAGAGGTGCCTGCACACCCTTTGAATGGGGGTCCGCCCCCTCCCACCGCAGCCCATCTGGTCAGTACCAGCTGCAGAATGAAGCCCCCTGCGCCCCCACTGCCCTGTCGCAGCCTCGTCCCACGTCCACGACCAGCCCACTGCACCCTCACTGCAGCCACTGAGACTCGCAACAGATTACATTATGACAATATTGTCATGTTTCCTAATCACATCCCTCCCCGGGGAGCCGTCATCGCAGGGGGGAAAGGGTGGGGGCAGCCTCCGGGCCGAAATCCGCTTCCAGGAGCTGGAAGCAGGCTCTGCGGCCTGGGCTACCTGAGCATGAAGCTGTCCACCCCGGCGGAGGGCAGAGAGCGCCCTCCCAGTGGGTGCCAGCACCTAGTCCCGAGGGCACGGACCTCTCAGCCCTGGCAGAGAGTGGAGAGGTCCGTGGATGCAAGCATGGAGCTGTCTGCCCCGGCGGAGGGTGGAGAGGGCCCTCCGTGAGGGTGCTAGCTTGTAGGACATGTTCTGAGGGCATGGAGATCTCAGCCCTGGCGGAGGGCGGAAAGGGCCCTCCTGGAGGGTGCCAGCATGTATGGCATGCCCTGAGGGCATGGGGCTGTCAGCGCTACGGTGTTGGGGGCCAGGGGCATAGGAGACACAAAAATTCTGGGGGGGACAGGGACAACCTTGTGGATTTTCCATTGACCCTATACAAATCACCACCCATTAAACAAATACATTTGCATCGTTTTGAAGTGAAATATTGAGAAAAGCAGGCATGTAGTCACAGTTTGCATGTATGCTTTATTGTTGTTTACATTCACATAGTAATCAGACCAAATGTTAAAAAAAATGTATATGAATCTTGCATCTTCATGCACCAAGCAAAAAAGGATGCTGACCAGGTGAGGGTGTCATGGTTGCAAGTGCATTATGGCTTGAAAAGTACCTGCTGCTGCATTCCTGGTCTCCAGAAATTTTCAGGCAACAATAAAAATGTAAAGATAACTTCGGTGATTAATGATCTTTATTGAGAGAGATCAAAGGTCTGAGTACTGGAAGTTTTGACTCATGGTAAGGTAGCCACAGTGGGGTAATATGCCCGCTACAAAGATCATTACCCTTCATCGAAGAGCTGCATGAAAACTGCAAGGTATAGATTAGAATGTTATGATTTTTACCCAGTCTTTCATTATCCTAAAGTTTGAAAATGGGTTCATTAGGATGGAAATCAATTCTGATTATTAAAGAGAACCCACAACCATGGTGTTATGTTTTAAATTCTGGGTTTGTGCTTCTC
This sequence comes from Lissotriton vulgaris, assembly GCF_964263255.1. Taxonomy (NCBI): domain Eukaryota; kingdom Metazoa; phylum Chordata; class Amphibia; order Caudata; family Salamandridae; genus Lissotriton; species Lissotriton vulgaris. Next base: position 880,519,546 of record NC_141697.1, on the reverse strand, counting down.
TAGTGTTGCAAAGCCATCTGTGCCCTGGGCACTCCCCAACTTTTTGCTGACTGGTACTGGTGGTACCTGACTCTGACTGACCCTGGCCTCTGACTAACCAAGCCCAGGGCCAGTGCTATGTTGAAAGAGACACTTACAAATACAGTAAAAACACCTACATACACTAGGGTGCACTATGGGTTAGGTACCTCCATGATTGACATGACCTCTCCTATACGGCCCTAGTACATAATAGGGCATGGGGATTGAAACTACCTTTAAGTCCCTAGTATATATCAGGGCATAGTGGTTTAGAGGCCAGCACCCCTTCCTGCTCTTGCTTGTGTGCACTGCTGTAGCCTGAGGTCAGTTTAAAAGCAGACCCGTGTTGGCAATGCAAATTGTACCCAATCTTGACTTTTGGGTTTAGGGCACTTACAAATTGATAAACTACAATGTTGGGACATATTAGGTATCCCCAGGGGTTCCCCTAGGTGTCCTAGGGGTGAGAGGTCAGGTATCTACAATGGGGGCCCTATAAAATGAGTGTTATATGCCCTGGGTTTAGTGAAATTGCACATTTCACTGCCTACATTGTAGTATAGTGCTTCCCAAAATCGGCTTTTGTGCTAAGAGCACTGTGAAGTGAGGATCTGCAATATTTTGATAGAATCAGAACCCCTAAAGTCTTTCCTATGTATACTAGGGGTGGGGGTCCTGTAGGTATAAGGAGGATCCTTATACAGGCCCTGGTATTGGAGAAAATGGCCAGTTAATGTTTCCATTGCAGATCCCCAGCCCATAGGTTAACATTGCAAGAGGTTATTAATTAATAACTGGAGAAAGGAAAGCCATACAACTAGGATTAAAGGATTCAGAAGAATGTTAATGATAAATGCAACAATGTGGTATTGTTGAATTTATTCTAAAATGTACAGGCAAGAAGTTATACAATTTTCTTGTCTGCAAGCCACAATTCAGCCCTCTAGTGCCCTGCCTTGATTTGTCAGAGGTAAATGGATTGGACTGGCTGTTTGAAGAGGTGATAAATGACCCCTGGAGTTAGGTGGCCTGTCTGAGAGTAGAGGTTGCTGGGCATGGGAAGGCCAGAGCCAGGGGGAGTGGTAGTAAACAATGCTCTTCAAGAGAATGAGACAAGCTGGAAAAATCACTTTCATTTACACCTCTCCCACAGCGGGATGGGGGGATTAAGGAGGAATTCCCAGATGTAAGGGGAGTGGACCTAGGTATATGAAGCCACCCTGTAGGCTGATTGAGTTAGTTCTGCTACCTCTGCTGGAAAATCAGCCATGATGAATTTTGGAGAAATGATGCTCTCTTTGGAAAAATAATTCCCCACTTTGGAGGATGTGGTCATACCCTGGAGCATTGCCCTGCACCTCATTGGACAGGAGTGTCCTCCTTCTTGACCCAGAGAACTTGGAATAAGTATCTGAAAGGGACAAAGGGGCACATGCATCAACCTATTTAGGAAGTGCAAACGGTGCGAATCGTTAAATTCGGCCATTTGCACTTCCTAAATATGTGTTTGGGATGCATCAAGCATTTTTGAGTAATTCGGTATTTTTACCGAATTCCAAAAATGCGATTGCTTTTAAGGAATTGCAAATTTGCGATTCCTTAAAAGCAATGCATCATTAAAAAAAAATTGCGATTATTCAAATTGGAAGTGCAAATTACCACGAGGTTCAACCTCGTGGTAATTTGCGAAATTGTTTAAAAATGCTTGAAAATGCATTTTTTAAACTGTCCAGTTACAGACACACATGTCCTTAGGACATGTGTGTGTGAAACATGCACTTTCAATTGCATTTCAGGGGTGCAGGGGAGGGTCCTTTGGACCCCCCCCTGAACCCATGAAATTTTCTAAGTGCCACTCGCAATTTGCTACTGCCTTCCAATTGACTACATTGATTCCTATGGGCCTCTAGGCCCATAGGAATCAATGTAATGCCATTCCTTAATTGCACTTCGCAATTAAGGAATCGCAATTTCCGAAAATTAAGAAATCCTAAAAACTTTTAGGATTTCTTGATGCATAGCATTTTGCATTTCCTAAATAGCGATTCCTTAATTTTCGCTATTTAAGAAATGCAAAATCCTAGATTGATGCATGTGGGGGAGTGCCTCTTAGATGATGCTGCTTCAAACTTGGGAGAAGAAGGGTCCCTGCTGAGGAGTTTGATTTGAACCAACCAGGCTCTGGACTGAAGATTATGCCTGTTGCACAATCTGGAATTACAGTCCTATGGACTACCTTGCTTCAAAAGGACTAAAGAGTGGACTCCCTGCGAGCTGAAGGTTAACAGAGCTAACCTGGCCCACCAAGAATTCCCAGCCTGGAGAACTACCAGTGAATTTGAAAGGGTTATGTCCAAGTGGATTATGGTAACTGGAGTCCATTTCAAGGACCACTTTGGAGATTCCAGACCCGTGGAGTAAGCTTTGGACACTTTGAGACCCTTTGGATAACTTTAGGAAGAAGTTCCAGAGGATTGGAGAAGTTTGGAGCAACTTTGGTAAAAAGCTCTATAAGTGGACCGACTCACTCTGACCAGCCAAGCCGACAACCGTCAACCATGAGTTGGCCTGCCGCCCAGGTTCTTCCGGCTGGAAAGCTCCAGGGGTCCGACTTCCAGAGTTTGATCGGGCGTAGTTAGAAACCCAAGCTGGCTAACCCTCACCAAATTTGCCCTAGTGAAAAGCATTGAGGGACCCTGCAAGAAAAAGCTCTGCAAGCATTTCTAATTCTGAACTTAGAAAAGGTGACCGGGCCAACCAGGAGAGCCAAGCCACCCGCCATCAACTGTGTGCCAGCCTGCATCCCTAGCTCGTACCGCTGGAAAGCTCCGCAGGTTGGACTTCCATAAGTTTGACTGGGAATTCGTTGCAAGGGAAGCTGGCGAACCCTCACCGAATCAGGGGTGGCTGAGAGCTTCGACAGACCCTGTGAAGAAAAGCTCCAGAAAAGTTTCTAAGTCAGAAGGTAAAAACTTTGACCGAGACCTACCGCACGGAGTAGCCCCTGCAGGGCTTCATCGTGGTCGGCCTGAAACTTTGACTTTGAGCAGGTCCAGCATGACCAGATGTACCTAAAGGGGATATACGTTTCTATGTGCTATATCATGCAAAAAATGTTAATGGTCATATTCCCGTTTGCCTGCATTGGATTTTTTTCATTTTAAAGAATTTTTTTTTAAAAAATTTATAAATTGGTGTTGGATTTTTATTGTGTTGTGTCTTAATTATTTACTGAATTGGTGTTTTTAAATGCTTTACATACCTGCTAACAGCCAAGCTAGCAAGGGTTGAGCATGAGAATAATTTTCAAAGACTGGTAAGGAGCTATTATATTGAGGTAGTGTCCTTATTGCCGGAGACAGATATACATTTGCCCCTACTATTAACCCACTTTCCAACATCCAGACCAAGCACTCTTAAACAATACTATCTACAAGTATGGATGACATGTGACTCCTACACCCTGTAGTTTTATTTAACATTTCCTATACACAGATTTACACACCTATGATTGACTTCCTCTGTGTAGTGTGAATGATGTAAAGTATTGATACCCTGCACTGGTATGAGTGGCGCTATATAACTCATTGAATGCTTCTGAGAGAGTAGGTATGGAGACTTGGGCAGCACTATTAAAGGGTGGTAGTGAGGGAATCTGTGTCGGAGCTGGGTTGTTGAATACCAAGGCTGTCTATCTGATTTCAACTCTTGCCTCCTTTATCCACCAACATACTCTCCCTCCACATTATCTCACTCTTCCAGGTTCTTTCTCATCTTTGCTTTCTCCTTTTTCTCCGTTTTCCTTATTTCCCTTCCTCCTTCTGCCAACAACTCTTGATGCCTTTCTCTTGTTCAGTTTTACAGTCTGATGGTTTAAATAATGTACCGGTCTCTAACAAAGAATACAGTTCGCCTCATCTGCAGACACCAACTTAAATTAAGCATCATTAGCTTGCAGCCCACAAAGTAAATGCCAGAGTGGCTATTCCGTCCCTTTCTGCATTGTATATCCTTCCTGAAGAGCAGATACACCCTTTTCTCTCCTTTCTGCAAGACACAAGGATCCTAGCCTTCTCCCTTCCCTATGGAAGGGAGAAGTGTGCGTGGCGATCGGTCTCTCCGAGTGCCAGGGAACCGCCCGCCATTGTAATATGGCGGGCAGTAATACAGTCATCAATGGTGGTGGGACTGTCAACGATGCAGTGATGTGGCAGTCCCACCACTATTATAATCACCCCCTGAGTTTAATGTGCATGCAAATCCAACATTACCAACCCCTGGTAAGTTGCACTACTAGTGCTGAAAAAATCCAATGGAGGTACCAATGACAAGGTGGACTGGCCTCAAGGGTCTTGTGACCTCAGTGACAGTCACTGTCGCTCTAGTGTGTGCTTCGTATGCCTGCTCGCAAGACTGGAAATGAACTGCATGGATTGTGGTGGACAGGCCTTCAAGGTTAACCCACACTTGCCACTGTTAGGGTCAACCTGCTGGTACTAAGACACCAGGGCTTCTAAGGTCTATCGGGCCTTCTAAGGTTTAGCATCGGAATTGGAATGAGCTCTGTCAGGAGTGTGGACTGGTGGACTGGTCATGAAGGCTGAAAATGGTGCTCCAGTTCAAAATTTGGCAGCTCTGGCCAGAGTGCCACATCCTGTCCCCCACTGAACATCATACTGCCCCACTGGGTTAAACTGGCACTGCCTTCAGCTACAACCCAATTGTGCTGAGACTCAATTCAAATTATGCATTGGACAAGAGTAAAATGCTGCCTGAAAAAAGTAACAACACCCTGTAAAAAGCAAACACTGAATGCAAGGATGAGCAAGGCATGTGAAATGTTAGCAGGAACAACAGGGTTACCTTAAATGTTTTAAACTCATTATTCAGAAATCAGTAAGTGATTTTGCCTGAAAAGTTCTAGACATGACTACAGGACTAGGAAGGGCTGTTTCAGTGGCCATTGCTTATATCATTATAAAATATAAGCAGTTTGGTTTAAAAAAGACCAAATCCCTCAACACAGAGCTGTGGTACACATTTTGTAGGCTAAAATAATTAAAACAGTTGAAAACGCTCCTATTAAACGTTTTCCAGTCCACCCCTCAACCAGGTATTGCAGTCCCTTTATGAATGGTGCACTTCCCCACCCTGGGAAAACAATGTTGTTCAAAGAAAGAAGATAAAAAGAAAGTAGCGCTTCACTGAAAAACTCTGTAAAGCAGCGCTAAGGTGCATGGGTGTAAATAACAATCTGGCCTATCTGCTGACCATTCTGTATTGCTTTATTTAATAATTTTTCTTATTTTGATACTTTGTTCTCTCTGTCCCTAGATTATACTTTAGAATAGAACCCTATCAGAAAATTAGGACATTTCCAGCCAAAGTGTTCTGCTCATTTTTGGATCCATTTCACGGGGTAACAAATAAAGAAAATGAGAGGCAAGAGAGAGTATGTAACAGCTGTCTTTTGAAATCCGCACATAAAGATAAGCGAGACAGCGACAGTAAGAGATGGAGGAATAAGGAGAGAGAAGGGGGGAGGAGGGGAGCTACCAGTGGCTGAGCAGGTGAAGCGGACACTGCCCTTGCCTCCTCTGGGAATGACGGAAAAGAGACAAGAGTTTTTTCCCTTCTCTGCCCTTCCCAGACTGGCCAAGCCTTACGGCAGAATAACAAAGGGCAGGTGGCCTCTTTGACTGCAGGAAGGTGAATCACATGTCAAGTACAGGGCCATTAGATAGCGCTTTCGGCCGCTAATGGCCCTGTGCATAACAGAAGGGAGAGGGGAAATTCTTTTGTCCCCTCGTCCCCCCACCCTTGTCCCCAGTGTCCCCCCCATTCCAAAATCTGGGGGGGGATATGTCCCCCACGTCCCCCACAGTTCCTACGCCCATGTTGGGGGCTACACTCGGGTGACGGTGTGAGAGTACTGCGGGTGATGGGGGACTTGCTGCAGGGTGTTGTGAGAGTGGCAGGTGATGGAGGTGTTGCTGTCGGTGTGGAGGGGCAGTGACAGTGGCGGGTGCTGTAAGGCATTGGCTGTGAGAGAGGGTGCTGCACGCTGCACTCTGTGATGGTGTAAGGGTGCTGCTGGCTATGGGTGGGGGGAGGGAGCTTCTTGTGGCGTGTGCATGAGCTGTGACGTTAAGATGAGATAGAAGTTCTGACTAAGGCGAATGGTGGTGGAGAGGGCCCTCCGGGTGGGTGCCAGCACTGAGGGCATAGAGCTGTCCACCCCGGCGGAGGGTGGAGAGGGCCCTCCCAGAGAGTGCCAGCATGTAAGGCATGCCCTGAGGGCACGGGGCTGTCAGCGCTACGTTGTTGGGCGCAGAGAGGAAAAACAGAACACGTGCGGCACCAGACAGAAACACGGTGTGAAAAAAAAGTGCATGAAGCGGACGCCATTATTCCCAGAATATACATAGCAACCACCCCCTCACCATCCAATACCCTTTGACCCGGCAATGGATCTTTTACTCATTTGCACACTAACCCTCCACACTGCCAGCTTGCTAATCCCGAGACACCTGCCACCACAGAATATGAGCCAGACATAGGTGTGAATAGGTCCCAGTTAAATATTATGGCTGTTCACTTCTACTCACCCGCCTTGTCTAGTTTTGGGGGTGCCTTGTCCCTGGCAGGCTCCCGGGCACTGCACACATGCTGCCAGTAGGAGTGCAGTGGAGAGAAGGCCTGCAGCTGGCCCTGCTCAATCCTCGCTCCTGCCCAGCATGTGGAAAGCGATCACCAGGCTGTTCCAGATGGTGCAGGCAAGCTGTGGGTCCCTCTTCAGTTCCTGGTCCTCGTTCGGCCGCCTGCTCAGCTTGTCGCACAACGACTAGGAGCGCCAGCAGTGATCCCCTCATCTGGACCAGTACACGGGCCCAAGAAAGTCATCTGGCGGCTCCTGAGCGCCCTCTCCGGCCTGCCTGCTTTTGGGTGCTGTCAGGGTGAACCCTCAGTCGCCTCGAAGCACTGTACCAACAGTGCAGTGCTGTGTGAGGGAGTGCGATGCTTGCCGACTCCGACCATGAGGAAGGAAAAAATTAAAATTCAATGTTTTCCTGCTTTGAAGTGACAAGGCACAGAGAGAAAAAACAGAACACGTGTGGCTCCAGACAGAAACATGGTGTGAAAAAAAACGCATGGAACGGGCCCCATTACGTAGAATTTTGGTGTAAAAAAAAGGCACATGAAGCGGACGCCATTACGTAGACTTTTCTCTGTTTGAGCTATCCCACTTGGACGGCCTGGCCAGGGTTGTTATCTTTATGGAGCCATGTGTTTCGCAAAACACACAAGATGATGGACGAAATGTTGCACAATGGCAAAACATTCACCCCCAGGCACAGATCTGGGTTTAATCCATCGTTATTTTGCTCACCAAGCCACCCCAGTTCAGACATGGCCATATGCAAATCAGACTTGACCCTGTGCCACATGGAACAGTCCAGCCCGAACTGCCAAGCCATGTCTGCCCTGGACCGGAATCAAGCATCCTAGAACCGGTTTCTGGCTATAAGCCGTCTTCAGCCAGGATAGCTTGATTCCAGTAGCGTAGTGAGCACGGGACCCAGGTCTGGGCATACCCTTCCCACATAGGGTGAACAGCAAAACACACAAGATGATGGACGGAATGTTGCACAATGGCAAAACATTCACCCCCAGTTACAGATCAGGGTTTAATCCATCATTATTTTGCTCACCATGCAAATCAGTCTTGACCCTGTGCCACATGGGAACAGTCCAGCCCCAACTGCCAAGCCATGTCTTCGCTGGACCGGAATCAAGCATCCTAGGACCGGATTCTGTCTATCAGCTGTCTTCAGCCAGGATAGCTTGACTCCAGTGACGTAGTGAGCACAGGACCCACGTCTGGGCATACCCTTCCCACATAGGGTGAACAGCAAAACATACAAGATGATGGACGGAATGTTGCACAATGGCAAACCATTCACCTCCAGTCACAGATCTGGGTTTAATCCATTGTTATTTTACTCACCAAGGCACCCCAGTTCAGACATGGCCATATGCAAATCAGTCTTGACCCTGTGCCACATGGGAACAGTACAGCCTGAACTGCCAAGCCATGTCTTCCCTGGACCGGAATCAAGCATCCTAGGACTGGTTTCTGGCTATCAGCCGTCTTCAGCCTGGATAGCTTGACTCCAGTGGCATAGTGAGCACGGGAACCACGTCTGGGCATACCCTTCCCACATAGGGTGAACAGCAAAACACATGCCGGCTAGGACCACAAGGAAGGAAAAAATAAACCTGTGATGTTTTCCTGCTTTGAAGTGACAAGGCACAGAGAGAAATAACAGAACACGTGCAGCGCTAGACAGAAAGACGGTGTGAAAAAAAAGTGCATGAAGCGGGCGCCATTACGTAGACTTTTGGTATAAAAAAAAAAAGCGCATGAAGCGGATGCCATTACGTAGACTTTTCTCAGTTTGAGCTGTCCCACTTGGACGGCCTGGCCAGGGTTGTTATCTTTATGGGGCCATGTGTTTCGCCCCATAAATATAACAAAGCTTTTACGCCAGCAGTAAGTCAGGGTAGCCAGTCCAAGTGGGACGGCTCTAAAAGAGAAAAGTGTACGTCAGGGGACGCTCTTTTCCAATGGCTGGCCACCGTTTACCCTAAACGGTTACGCCAGTCAATAGAAAAGAGGGGCAGGGCTTAAGCCCTCTAATGAAATTTACCCAAAAACATAAGATCTCGCAAGCGAGACTGCGCATGCGCAGCCTACGCTAGCCGAGACCTAAAAAGGTGCATGCCTAAGCCCAGAAATAACAGCATTAATTGCTAGGACAAGAGAGTGAGTCCGAGGTTCTGTGTCATATTGGACAAAATGAATCAGAGATTGAGTTGTATAAAGAAGTAGGCCAAGTGTAGCCCCCTATGTAATGCAGATTGGTCCCAAAGGTCATCAAATGAAAGGAGATGGCCATCCTAAAATATGTCACCTAAGGTGTCAAGATTGAAATGATGGCAATGTGTCAAATCGCTGTGGCTCAAGAGGGAGGGGGGAATGGATGTTGGGGAGACCTTGAAGGGGGTTGACTACAGCACAATGGAGGGTGTCATTGGAGCGGTGCAAAGCCAGAGCAAAGGACCACAGCGCAATGTGAAGCAGACTGGGGAGGAGACCTAGGGGAGGCCTGGAGAGGGGAATGTATGTTGGGGAGACCTTGAAGGGGGTTGACTGCAGCTCAATGGAGGGTGTTGCTGGTGCGGTGCAAAGCCTGAGCATAGTACCACAGTGTAATGTGAAGCAGACTAGGGACGAGACCTAGGCGCCGGGAACATGAAATGAGAAACTCATTAAGATCACCTGGTCAGTGCCCTTTAATGGATGAAAGTTGGTATTATTGCTGCCAACAGACTAAACTCATCTCCCCATTCACAGACATACATTGATACACTTTAAATTCCTTAGGTATACATATGCTACCCCTCAGTTCCTGGCCAAACTGGACCCTACTAGGTCTTTCGCATGCCCTAAATGTTACTCAAAAGATGCTGACTTTGCACATCTCACTTAGACGTGCACCCACATTGGGGAGCATTGGATAAAGATTTTCTCCCGGCTCTCTTTAATGGTAGATATTACTCTTACACCTGATCTCCCTCCTTGCACTATTGGGTTCTGTCCAAGATATTCTGAAGGGGTCCATAGGCGTACTGCAATGGTATTACTGCGGCAAAGCGTGAAATAGCTACATACTAGGGAAGTAAATGCCTTCCAATTGAGACAGGGTGAATTAGAATTGGTGAAACCCCGAAACCAGTCCTAGGATGTTTGTTTCCAGTTGAATGAGGACCTGGCCTGGCAGTTCAGGCTGGACTATTCCCATTGGGCGCAGGGTCAAGACTGATTTGCATATGGCTGGGTTCAAAGTAGAATGGCATGGTAAGCAAAAAAAATGGATTCAGGCCCAGATCTCTGTACTGGGGTGAATGTATGACATTTTTCTTCATTCTGTAATCAATTGTTCTTTTTGCATTTGTCACCCTGAGTGGGACGGGCAAGCCCAGACGTGGGTCCCGTGCTCTACATGCCACTGGAGTCAAGCTTTCCTGGCTGATGAGGGGTGAAACCCCGAAACCGATCCTAGGATGCTTGTTTCCAGTCCATGGAGGACCTGGCCTGGCAGTTTCGGCTGGACTGTTCTCATTGGGCGCAGGGTTAAGACTGATTTGCATGACGTATTACAGAAAATATTCTATGAAGCTATACCTACCAATAGGCCCCAAAATCTGTCTTTCCAAATAAACAGTCAGTTGGCAGTGAACAAAAGTCAATCCTTTAATTGAACCAATAATACTCTATAGAGGAGCCTCTCCAACTTCACCCAGCCAGGGCGCAGAGAAGACTGCAAATTCACACTCAATACATGGCATAGATACTTTCATTGAGTTACATGAGATCACCGTACATGGAAAAATACTGGTTGGCACAGTGGTTTAAAGGAAAAAACATATATGGCATACAAAGCTTGTTTAGAAGTCTGCCTCTGCTATTATTGGGGAGGGTCAGGAGGGGTGACTCCCTTTCGTCTCGGTGCCTGGGAGCACAGGCACGGCGCCTCCAGGAATGTGCTGATCACCTCTGAGGCCAGATGCGACCTTGGGCCTTAGAACAAGAAAGAATATTATTAATTCAGCTGTATGCTGTAGCTCAACTTAACAGGGGCCTACTCGACTGCTGGAGGATAACACGTGACTGCTGTCCGAGTTTAATACATGTACAACAAAATGGCGTCTGTTTGGTTCTCAGTTCGAATACAGAAGAATACAACACAAATACAGGAAAAGATATTCCTAAATTGTAGTAACTAATTATTCTAAACTAGGATAAACATAATAGAATATATATAGGGATAGATACATCATGCTAACAAAAGATTACAATAAGTGCAGAAAATCGATTTTATCCCTCAGAACCACCCTTTTAGCATGATGCAGCTAATCAAAGCATCATTCCTCAAAAATACCCTTGTCAATCTGCATCATCTCTCATATTTCTTAGTGGACCATTTGAGCGTTTACCTTAGTTGGAGAGGACCTTGTCATAGAGGAAGAGATTTTTGCAGCACAATAAGAACAGCATGCAGGTCCACAGTGTATACAGAGGCAGCAGGTGAAGATAACTCCTATGCCAGCTGATATCATCAAAATCTTCCAACCCCAGGTAGACAATAAAACCCCAAACCATCCAGAAAGAGACCAAGTACCAGTGTCTGCATGTATTTCAGAAGCTAGACGATGTACCTTCTGAATAGCCAGATGGACAGATGGGGCGGTGTCAGGGATATATACACAACAGGAGCTGCCGATCATGTGGCAAGCTCCTCCCCGATCTGCTAGGATAACATCTAGCACCATACGATTTTCAAGAGAGACAAGTCTCGTAGCCTGAAGCTCCACAGTTAAATTAGTTAATATACCAGCTGTGGTATTTATAACCCTCTAAACTACTCTACACAGGTGCCTTACCTCTTTACTAGTGATAATGGGCCCCCAAATAGGAAATACTCCCTTTACAATGTCATTAAAATGCTGCTCCGGAGTATCAGTCTGATCTACTTCAGATGTATCAAGTTCTCTTCTATCTCTTATTACAGGCAAACTTTGTCCATCTAACCGATGATCCTTTTGATATTTGTAGGGTGCTATATAAACGGGTGGATACAAAAAGAATAAGTAACAACGACCCGCCCATCCCCGGGGAAGCCATGTGTAGGCATTCTCACCACATACAAAATAAACATTCGGGGGGTCAACAAAGGTGGGCTACTAAAAGTACGTAGTCGATAAGTATGATTACAATGACTGTCTCCCACTAAAATATGCCCAGCCCCTTGTACACAGAATGCAGAAGTACTATTCAATATAGGCACCGGGATAGTTTTGTCATCAGTAACATTTCGATCTTGAATTTGCTGGAAGTACTGAGTGAAATTAAATTCTGCAAAGTCTAAAATTTCACTCTTTAACCATGTGACATTTTCATATTCTGTATATAAAATCATACAAGCATTAAGGTCAAGTGACCCTTCTCCATTGTTTCCCTGTGGATCGAATCCCTGATTTACTTCTATATAGGCCAAAATCATCTGGTAGTTTTTTTCGGAATACCGGGATGAATCTACCGTGTAATGCATGTACATCATCGACAACAATTTAAACCAGGCCTCACAACTTGCCAAATAAGATAAAGGTAATGAAATAAAAAGATCATGTCTATGCATTACCGATGGCAGCAGGCCACAAACCCAACAATTTGTCGTATTGGTAGCAGTATGCGTTTGATGCAACATCTCTACAAATACATTTTTAACATAGGTCTGGTGATGCCTTTCCTTATGAGAGGCCAAAGTAAAGAAGAAGTGCTCCGTCGGTGGGGTAAGAGTACCTAGTACAGTATGCAGGGGATAATGAAATTCTAAATATAAAAATACACCCATTATTATGACAAAAAGAACTGCAAAGGTAATCACAAAAGCAACTTTCACACGTGTTGTCCAAGAAGAAAACATAGGAACATAAGTAGGCATATATCGAGGAGTGAAGGGGCGTTCCTCTTCAGGAATAAAACGACCAAAGGGATATATTCTAACTAAAAGTCCAAACTGCACTAAGGGATGCAGTCCAACCTGCCAGAGGGTACTTCTTTCTTGTGTCCGTCTAGAGCCTCACAGGCAGGCTCCTATCGTTCATCAAAAAGGAAGCAGATCCTTGCGTTGACTTTTCCATACAGTTGCAACCCGGGCCCCCTTTTTTTTTTCTTACTCTTTCTTTCTGAACAGAGTAATACAATGGTCCAGCTCTCAACGCGTTCAGTCCAGTGTCTTTCTCAGCACCCCCAAACTAGTCTAACAAGGCCCTATTACTCAAGTTTCTCCCTATCTCCTACCATGTTCATTGGGGGTACCGTGTTGTTTTCTGGCCCGCAGGTTGTATCGAACATGACCAGGTAACTCCTGGTCGGCAAACAAAACAGATGAAGTGGCATTTGTGATGCCTGACTTAACATGAACGCCATGTGCAACAATAGGGGCAACCGATTCCGGAGCCAATTTCACTGTTGATGATGAGATCCCTTCCGTGCCCGATGCTCCTTCCTCTTGCCTTTTCTCAATTTCCTGGGCATCAGAAAAATGAACAACACAAGGAGCCCTCTCACTCTCCTGGGTCAAAATTCCTTCTGGATTTGGTTGATCAAAAAGAAGCGGGAAAGGTACTTTCTTCAGATAGGAAACGTGGATCCAATGTTTCCGACCGTTCACCTTCACCGCTGTCCGAGTAGCCAGTAGAATTTGGACTGGTTTGGTCCACCTGGGCTCCAGACTAGATTTCGGCTGATAATTCCTCCCCATCACCCACTGGCCGGGTTCCGAACGATGTCCGGGACCCTCCGGCAGGGGCTGCAGCCTATCTGACACCTGTTGATGGATAGAACAAAGGTCTTTAGTCAAAGCATAATTGGATAATCAATCTCTCAAAAATGTCTTGGTCGTGGAATGCCCCAAACATTAGCTGGCCGTCCAAAATAACCTCATATGGTGACAATCCTGATCGGGAATGGGGGTAATACGTAAAGACATTAAGGCTAAAGGCAAAGTGTTGGACCATTTTAACCTGTTGCTTTCCTGAATTTTGGCCATTTTCAGTCTCAGAATTCCATTATATTTTTCAACCAACCCTGCAGGCAGGAGATGTCGAGCAACGTGAAATTTCTGTTTTATGTGTAGCCCATTACAAATATGCTTGATAAGATATGCATTAAAGTGCCCCCCGTTATCTGACAAAATCACTCTAGGTAATACATATCTAGGGAAAAACTCCTTAATCAAGGCTTTGGCTGTCGCTAGAGCAGTATTTTCCTTGGTGGAGTAGGCTTCCACCCATTTACTGAAAGCACAAACCACCACCAGAACCTATTTCAAATTATTCACTCTTTCTAACTGTATATAATCCATCTGGAGTATTTCAAAAGGTAAAGACGGGGGTGCAAAGTTTCCACTAACAACAGGTTCCCGTCCCCCCGGGTTATGTTGTAAACAAACCATGCAGTGCTGAACCAGATGAGCTGCAGTTTTGAGAATATTAGGATTATTCCAAACAGGATCTAACAAGGCACAAATGCCCTTTGCTCCAACATGCGCTGTCCCGTGAGCCATGGTCACTACAGCATTGACGAATGCATTGGGAAGCATCCACCTTTGCTTCTCACTTAAGTCAATCCAGCAGCCATTATCATCCAACCTCCCCACCTCATTCTCCCAATGGAACAGCTCAGCAGGGGTAGCTCCTTTTTGTATTTCTCGGACACTTTCCAGGGTGTTATCAAACATATCAGTCTCCTCTACCCATCTGGCCGAACTCACGTACATGGGAGACATTTTAGATCTGGCAGTTTACTTCACTATTTGATCAGCAAAAGCATTCCCTTCTCCCACAGTATCCATTATTGCCTTGTGTGCACTACAATTCACTATTTCTATCTTTTGGGGCAGATTTAAAGCAGTTAACAACCTTAAGATCAAGGGGCCATGTTGTATTCGCTGGCCATGTGAGGTGAGGAATCCCCTTTCTGCCCACAATTTTCCAAAACTATGAGCCACGCCAAAGGCGTACTGGCTATCAGTGTAAATGTTTACCTTCAATCCTTAACTCAACTCGCATGTTCGCACAATGCTATTAACTCAGCTGCTTGGGTTGAATGATAGAGAACTCGAGAAGTCTCAACTACAGTGCAAAGTGTGGTAATTGCTTATGCAGCTGTCGCTGTGCCATCTGGTAACTTGAAACAGGAGCCATCCACATACAACTCCCCTTGGGAGTCATATAGGGATGTGTCTGTGAGGTCCACCCGTCCCTTCGTCTCTTCCTCAGTTCGAAATATACAATCATGTGTTTGGCTCGTCTGAAGGGAGGGGTAGCAATGTGGCTGGATTCAGAGTGGCACACCTTTTAATAGTGATATGGGGACCAAATAAAGTCAATTCATATCCAGTAAGAAATGCACTCGTAAGATGCTGAGTCTTGGTTTTGTTCAAGAGCGTGTCCACAGCGTGCGGTACCATCACTGTGAGGTCAGAATTTAAAACGAGTCCTTCCGACTGTCGGATGGTCACCGCCACTGCAACAGTAGCCCTCAAACAGCTAGGAAGTGCACTGTTGACATAATCCAATACTGCAGAGAAATAAGCACAAGGTCTTTGCTTACCTCCAAATCCTTGTGTTAACACAGAAAGCAAACAACCGTCCACCTCGTGCACTTAGAGCACAAAAGGTTTTCGGTAGTCAGGAGTTCCTAGGACAGGTGCAGAACAAAGAGTAGTTTTTAAAGAATCAAAGGCCTTCTGACATTCATCAGTCCAAGGTAAAGGTTCATGAACATGGTTAGGTACAAAGGAGGTTTATTAAGAAGAGAAAAGTTAGGAATCCACTGGCGACAGTAAGAGGTTATACCAAGAAATGCACGAACATCACTTTGAGTACGAGGAATAGGCATGTTAAAAATAGTAGACACGCGTTCAGGAGTTGGTTTCCTCCCCTCTTTCGACAGTAGATGACCAAGATAGGTCGCCTCCTGTCGACAATATTGAAACTTGGATAGAGACACTTTGTTACCATTGGCTGCTAAATGGGACAATAATTTAACGGTGGCTTCCTTATAACCTTCCTCAGTGTCTGAGGCCACTAATAAGTCGTCCACGTACTGAAGGAGGATGTTTCCTGGGGGCAAAGTCAGTTCATCTAAAATTACTTTCAAGGCCTGACTATAAATACGAGGACTCTCCTTATAGTCTTGTGGAGCATGACAAAATCTAAAGCTGCACCCAGATAACGAGAAGCCGAAAATATGACGGCTATCAGGGTGTATCGAGATGCTAAAGAAAGCATTTTTCAGGTCTATAACAGAGAAAAACGTAGCTGTTGGAGGAATCATAGTGAGAATTGTAGTGAAATCAGAAACCACTGCATATTGGGGTACTACTACTTTGTTGATTTCGCGTAGGTCAGTTACAAAACGATAAGTATCAGCATAATCAGGGCCACTCCCTGTCGGGGCCTTTTTCAATATTGGTAATATAGGACTATTACAGGTATTTGAAACCGTTTCTTCCACTACGCCTTTGTCAATTAAATCCTGTATGATCGCTAACAATGCTTCCTCTCCAGCCGGTGAGATCTTATACTGCGGAATACGTGGCAAACGAGCATTTGGTTTTAAGGTGACAGAGACCGGCGGAATATTTAAAAGACCAATGTTCGTATCACCAGTCGCCCACAATGTAGATGGAATGGCAGCAAATTCAGGAGGGAGGGGTTCATTTTGCGCAAAACACTGCCGAGTATGCTGCCCAGGCGATTGAATAGTTAAATATACTCCGTCAGGAGAACAATAAATCTTGGCATGCAATTTCTTTAATAGGCCCAATCCTAATAAATTTTCCCCACAATGTGACGTCAACAGAAATGGGGAGTCCACCGTAACTGGACCTATGGTAAGTGGGAGCGGTTTAGAAATGGGGCTCACTACCGGGATTCCAAAAAACCCGACTGAGACATTCTTTTGCCTGTACAGAGCAGCCCCTGGGACCAGTGAACGAGCAATTGAACTATTCATTGCCCCCGTGTCTACTAGAAAATCCTCGACAGTTCCCATTAATTGTCCTTTGATATAAGGTCCTCTCTGATCGACAGGTACTGACACTTGGCCCCTACTCTGTCCGTGGCTGTCCTATGTGTAGCTATACCCATCTGTCCTGTCAGTTCCATAATCGTCATTGTAGTTCTGCCTTCCTCTCGGATTATCAAAACAATTTCCCCCTGTCGCACCTCGTATCACCTCTTCTCTTCTCATGTCACTCCAATCAATCCCTCCTCGTCCTCTTCCTCTGCCTCTTACTGCTCCATTTTGTGCAAGGAGTAAAGGACACTGAGCTCGCTAGTGCCCTTCCTGTTTACAGTAAGCACATTGGTTTGCTCCCAAAGTAACAGCTGGACCTGCTCCTCGTCCTGCTCCCGCCCCTCTCGGGACAAACTCCCTTCCCACTCCGTCTCTGCCCCGTCCTCTAGCTACTTGCTGTAATAACACTCGGGTCTTAAGATCCTTCGCGTTCTTGTCAGACTTATCTTTGCTCTTATTTTCCCTATGCTCATAATATTGGGCCATACTCAGAATAACAGGAGGAGTGGAGGTGGTCCAAGTACTTTCTGCTGCGTGGAGCCGGGCAGATATTTCGGGCAATAAGTTAGTCACAAAACGATTGACGAATAATCTTATCCCACCTTCCACCGACAAATCTTGCCCACTAAAGTCAATGAACACCCCCTCAACTCGAGTAAAGAAATCAGACACACTCTCAGCCTTCTTCCGTTTGCAAGCAGTTCATTTATCCCAATCTACCTTCCGGGGTCGGATTAAATAATGCATATATGTGATAATCCTACCCGGCAAGGCTTACATTTCTGCTCTTGGTTTATCTCCAGGTTTCCAGTCCTCGTCCCAATCTTTAATCTGGTCCCAAGTTCCTCGTAACTCATTAACATGGGGATGGTCATGCACCTGTCGCCATACATTGACAGGAACCAGTAAACCAAAAAAATAATTCTATATCGGCTAAGGTCATCACGGCCGATGAAGCGGCTTCAGTAAATTCCTTATAATAGGCAGTGGGATTCTTTCGAGGGTCAGGTAGCTGTGATTTCAAGGAAAGGACCTCACTTCTTTACCAAGGGGTGTAAACCCATTGCTCTTGGACCCGGGCTTCAACGCTGGCTTGAACAATTTGATTCCCCCATCCCTCAACCCACGTACCTCGGGATGGTAAATGGGATGAATTTCCCGCATGGGATGCTGAGAGTCCCAATTCGGACATTTGGTAAACAGCCGTTCTCAGTACTTCATTATAGTCATGAGATTCCCGTATACATCATTTAAACCTAATTCAAATTAATGTGCCCGGTCCACAATGTCATATAGGACCTGCGGGGCTCTCCCATCCGCGAAAGACTGTTCCCAAAGGGAGATTAAACGATTGGCCATAGTTTCTAAAGCATATTGCTGCATGACTGGTTCGTAATCCTTCATGGTCACCCATATGTCTGGAACAGTATAGGTGCCATTCCGTACCCATTGGGACTAAGCGTGGGCGCAAAATCCGTTTAGTTCGCTCGCGGAATTTGTGGATTTTTGGCAAATTCGCGGTCCGTGAATTGTGTGAATGTGCCCAAAAATACGCAAATTCGCAAGCTGCAAATTATTTTGCTTGGTCACTCTTGAAAAATACAATATCGCGCGCGGCGTTGACTTACCGTGATTCTCCGTCCGCCGAGTTGTTTTTCTCCCGGTTTGCGTGTGCTACGCCATTTTGGATCTTGCAGCGTGATCGCTCAATATTTTTTTAACACAATTATGTCATCGCAGCTTGCCATCTTGCACAGCGAGAGTGTGACAACGCGAGTACCTCATAAGGGTCCGTGATCACGCATTGTGGGAGTAAACAATGCCGAACACATAGATGCGGCGCGCAGCTGAATTACGGCGGGAGATTTGAACAGCTCGCTTTCCCGAAATTGCAAAAATTGCAATTCTACACAAGAAATCCACCGCAGGAAGCATAAACCTTCTGAAAATGATGATTTTGATCAGAATAACTCCTCAGATTGACATTTGGCTGCACTTTTTGGTGCAAGGAGTCCTTTTTGGGGGGGGGGGAGGAGGAAGGAAGTGCCCCAGAGTCTCCAACTTCCTGTTCCTGTCCAGCAGGCTCCTCCCAGTGCTTTGGCCATGTCCTGGTCACTTTTGATTTGGATCTGGAGCTGGAAGGATTACTTTCTGTGACTGCTGCTGGATATTTGTATTTGAGGACTTTTTGGACTTTGGAGTTTGGATCACTTTTGGACTTGAGATTTTAGAAAATAAGTTGGTGTTGTTTGTTTGGGGCATTGCAGTTGCTGCAACTACAGTTTAAAAACTTTTTCACAACTTAAAAAAAATATATATTGTGGGTAGCCACAGTATCCAGTAGGCCCAGGGTAAGTCATGGGTGCATGATATAACTGTTTCTGTGATTTTTTTAAACTTAAATCTCATTTATGTCATGGAATTTTAGCTCACTGTTATATGTTCATTTTTATTTTTATTTTGGGGTGCCTGTAAAGCCTCACTAGCCAGTAGGCCCAGGAGGAGTGAGTGGTGCATGGACCAAGTCTTTCTTTGGGGTGTATTTAATTTAATCATCATTGAGGGCATGGATGGCATTGGATTGTGGTGATTTTTGTGTTTTTTTCGACTTTTTGGGGTGTTGGGGCCTGGCCATGTGGCTGGGGGTCAAGGACCCATTTTGAAGCCAGGCAGTGTGCTCAGGCCTGCACCCAGTTTGCTTTGCTTTCTTCCATTAGGCCCAGGGGTACTCAGTGGTGCATGGACCAAGTCTTTCTGTGGGGTGTCTTGAATTTAAACATCATTGAGGGCATGGATGGCATTGGATTGTGGAGATTTTTGGTGTGTTTTTCGACTTTTTGGGGTGTTGTTGGGGCCTGGCCATGTGGGTGGGGGCCATTTTGAGGTCTGTTCCAGGCAGGGCCTGGCCATGTGGCTGGGGGTCAAGGGCACATTTTGAAGCCAGGCAGTGTGTTCAGGCCTGCACCCAGTTTGCCTTGCTTTCTTCCATTAGGCCCAGGGGTACTCAGTGGTGCATGGCCTAAGTCTTTCTGTGTGGTGTCTTGAATTTAAACATCCTTGAGGGCATGGATGGCATTGGATTGTGGTGATTTTTGTGTGTTTTTTTACTTTTTGGGGTGTTGTTGGGGCCTGGCCATGTGGGTGGGGGCCTTTTTGAGGCCTGGTCCAGGCAGGGCCTGGCCATGTGGCTGGGGGTCAAGGGCCCATTTTGAAGCCAGGCAGTGTGCTCAGGCCTGCACCCAGTTTGCCTTGCTTTCTTCCATTATGCCCAGGGGTACTCAGTGGTGCATGGACCAACTCTTTCTCTGGGGTGTCTTGAATTTAAACATCATTGAGGGCATGGATGGCATTGGATTGTGGTTTATTTTTGTGTGTTTTTCGACTTTTTGGGGTGTTGTTGGGGTCTGGCCATGTGGGTGGGGGCCATTTTGAGGCCTGGTCCAGGCATGGCCTGGCCATGTGGCTGGGAGTCAAGGGCCCATTTTGAAGCCAGGCAGTGTGCTCAGGCCTGTACCCAGTTTGCCTTGCTTTCTTCCATTAGGCCCAGGGGTACTCCGTGTGCCTTGCTTTCTTCCATTAGGCCCAGGGGTACTCCGTGGTGCATGGACCAAGTCTTTCTGTGGGGTGTCTTGAATTTAAACATCATTGAGGGCATGGATGGCATTGGAATGTGGTGCTTTTGTGTGTTCTTTGACTTTTTGGGGTGTTTAACTGATGTTCCTCTGGCTTCCATTGTTTTTAGGTGCACAAGAGAACCTCCAGTGCCAGGAAGAAGTCCACCAGCAGTGTGTGCAGCACAATGTCACGTGTCATCACGTGTGGCCACAGACAAGACAACTCTGCAACTCGTGCAACTGCGGCCTGCTGTTCTGACATCTGAAGAAGATGGGCCCAAAGAAAGGTGGCCTTAGCGCCTCAGCAAAAAAAGTTGCCAATGCCACTTCCAGTAAGAAGGAGCAGAAGAAGCAAGTGGCACCACCTACCAAGGAGACTGGTGTGCCCACCGACACCTTTTTTGGAGAAAAAAAAACTACGCCTGCAGCACCAGCGGTGTCCGCCGGGGACCAAGCTGGAAGCAGCACCTCCACTTCATTGAGCTCAGTGCCACCACGCCAAGTTAGGTCCAAGACCATGAGTGCTGCTGAGGCAGCCACTTTACTTTCTCAATCACCATCGACCAGTGATGTTGGCTCATCACAAGAAAGTACCATCCAATCAACGCCGGGTGTAACTCAGCTGACGAGTGTTCAACAACCACAGCCACAATGACAACCACAGGTGCAACTAGCACAAGCTCAAGTACATGGGCAAGGAGAGGTGCAAGTAGAGGCGCAAGGAGAGGCGCAAGGAGAGGCACAAGGAGAGGCGCAAGGAGAGGCGCAAGGAGAGGTGCAAGTAGAGGCGCATGGAGAGGTGCATGGAGAGGTGCAACTAGAGGTTCATGGAGCGGCACAACTGCCTACAACACTTGTTCCTCCAGAAGTAGGGGCACATCAGGAAATTGATATTCAAGCGTTATCATCCGAGGAAGCCACTCCTCCTGATGATGATCCATTGTCTTCCAGATCCCCAGCAAGAAAAAGGTCAAGGAGAGCTACTACTACTACTAGTTCTTCTTCAAGCCCCTTCGTTTTGATGATCTTGATCTTGATTGGAACCCAGCAATGCAGTCTGAGAGTGAGTCAAGCCATGAGGCGACAAAGGTAGCTAAGCCTAAAAGGAAGGTTCCCGCAAAGCTTCGACTTATGGGTGATGACGACGAACAAGAAGAGGTGTCTTCTGCTGCTGATGAATAGTCTGACGATGACCCAGTCATTACAGTCTGCACTCCAGCCCCAGCGGGCATGCAGCAGACAGACATTTTCACCTATCCCGAATGGCTGCTGAGCGGGATGTGGGTGGCGTGGCACTGGTACCACCACCAACGCAGTTAACTACAACAACAACAACACGACCTACAGCTTCCATATTTTTTAGTCAGAAGGGCCGGCAGGGACATCTATCCAGCTCAACATCAAGTAGTGGTGCTGTAAGTGAACAACAGAAACGAATTCATCCACGCCCATCCTCCACTTCATCTGGCATTGAAAGTCAAAGTAGCACCTTCACCACCAGCAGACATTACCAGTCCCCCGTTTGGGACTTCTTTACTGTTAGCGAAAAGGCGGAAAATATGGTTGTTTTTTCCATTTGTAAAGTATTAGTTAGTCTGGGTAAGCTTGGTACCAACTATGGTACCGGAGGCCAGAGAGGTAATCTAAAAAAACACCACCTAAGGAACATCCGGGAAGCCCAAAGTAGAACTGATCCAAATGTATCCATTCACATTGCATCTGATGCTGACCAGGGGCTGATTGTGCAGGGGGGAAGTCAAGAACCGACCAACTTTTGTTCTGGAACACCCAGTACCCCTGGCGGCAGCAGTACAGTGGTAGCGCCCACACCCTCTACCCCTGCAACATGTATGAGGCACACTAAGAGTCTGGGAGAGACACCAACACGAAAAAGTACATCACTGGGCCTAACTGGTTTGAAGAAGTCATCATCATCATCACGTAAAATGGTCCAGCCCAACAGCAGAATGTTTTGGTCGGAGGCGCCATTTCAACGCAACCACCCAACGGTACGTCTGTATAACGCAAAGCTGGCTAAAATGCTAGCACTGGACCTTCTCCCTTTTTCTTTCGTGGAAGGGATGGGTGTTCTAGAATTTGTGGCAACAGTCTGCCCTAAATGGAAGGTTCCTAGCCGGTCCTATTTTCCCAGAGTTGCTGTTCCAGCACTACATGAAGGTGTGCTGAAGGTGATTGGGGCAGCTTTGCAGAAGAGTGCTGTTCACACTATCCACTTGACAACAGACATATGGACCAGTTGCCAAGCCCTTGATTACATGTGCATCACTACACACTGGGTCTCTTTTGCAGGGGCTAGAGACAAGACAAATGCAGATGTTGACCCGGCACAGTTTTTCAAGCTACTCGGAAACATGCAACATTAGCCATGTTTGCCATGGAGAAAACTCATACTGCACCTAACCTTTTGGACGAGTTTGATAGGAAGGTCTCTGAATGGCTGCATCCAAGAAATCGCATGGTTGGATATGTTTCCACGGATAATGGCAGTAACATAGTTAAGGCCATGCAGCATGGTTGCTATTTCAGAGTGCCGTGTTTTTAGCGCACAGTATTAACATTGTGGTGCAAGATTTCTTGAAAAAAGAAAACACAGTCAGCAAGTTACTGACCACCTGCCGAAGAATCTGCACACATTTCAGCCATTCTTTTAACGCCCGGAAGGAGCTGAGGAGCATTCAACATGAACGTAGACTGTCAGTCAAAGGACTCATCCAGGAGGTGGCAACACGTTGGGACTCAACTTTTACATGCTTGAGCGTCTGTCTGAGCAGAGGGGGGTAATAAATGATTATTTCTGTAAACTGGGTTCTACTATGAAAGACATGAGGCTAGAGTTGGAGGAATGGAAGCTAGTTGCAAGCCTGACAGACATGCTTCGTCCTTTTGAGGTCTTCACGAGTGAAGTCAGTAGGGAGGACTGTTCTTTGGGCAAAGCTATCCCATTGTTGGTCATGCTAGAGCGCCAACTGAAGGCGGTGTCTTCAACGTTCCGAGATGATGCTGAAAGCAAGACGCATATCAGTAGGTGGAGAGGTTATTAAGCTACCTAGTTGCCAATGAAAGGCTTAAAAACATACATACAGAACAACATTACATTTGTGCCACTATTCTGGATCCACGGTACAAAAAGGCAGTGGCCAGCAAAGCATTCATTCCTTTTGATGAAGCAGATATTTCAAAGTACAAACATTGGCTAGCTGTGTCAGCCACTCGGTTCCAAAAAGAGCGGCAGAAAATTCAAGGAGCCGGCAGAAGTACAACTGAATCAGCAGGCCATCCGTCCTCAAGTTCCACTTCTGAATCTGTGGCCGAAGGGAGTCACTTTCCCTCACAGCCGTTAACGACACCAGCAGTAACCGTATCATCATCCTCACCTGCACCAGGCCCAGCCATAATATTGTCAGAAGCGGATTGGCTAACTCATCAAGGGTTCGCTCGTTCCAGTGCTGCAAAGGCCACAGATGGTACGCAAAGTGGAGCAACCGTGGAGAACCTTGAGTCGATGGTGCAGACCTATCTGGATGACCCAACAGAGGTCTTTGTTAATCAGAACTCATTGCTGTATTGGTATTGGAAAAGGCCTCTATGGCCACTGATCACCAACCTGGCTCTAAATTAGTTGTCTTGCCCACTCGCAAGCGTGTCTTCTGAACGTGTTTTCAGTGATGCTGGTGCCATTGTAACTTCAAAAACGACCCGCCTCTCGCCCAAAAATGTAGAGAGGTTAACACTGATCAAGATGAATCAGCACTTCATACCACCAGATTACAAAATACGTGAATGCACGCAGGAAGAAGAGGACACAGACTTAGGTGACAGAAGTTCTCCTCTGTTAGCTGACTCACTCCCGTCTCAATTCATAGAGTTTGAGGACAAGCTCTACTTCCCTGACACCGAGGCCTGAAAATGACTTCCTTTTTTTTTCGTCCTTATTCACTTTTATTCCTGTGTGTCTTTCTTTGTTTTGCAACTTTTACCACAACAAAACTCTCACAACAAGTCCATCAGCAGCACTGTCTTCATCTTATTTTCCTTATTGATTTGAAGGTGCCGCAGTCTGCATTCCTGAGGTTCACAAGTTCACAACTCAATCATGCTCCTCTATCCTCCTCCTCCAGATTCCACCTATCCATTTCCCCAAGGCAGATGGATGGATTACGAAGAATAAAGAAACTTTGTTTTCATAGATGAGTCCCCTGAAGTGGGACTGAAATTACTGACTGACTACATGCTTGCTGATTGCTGACAGAGTTACTTCTGAAATTGACAGGAGAGGCTTCCCTGTGGGCCTCACTTTCCGAAGAAGATGCGGACAAAAAGTAGAACAGGTAATAAATAATTGAGAAGATGGCATGCAGTGGACAGCAATGGCTGTCTGGCTCGGATGAAACCAATTGCTGTTTGTTTTTTGTCCATGAAATGAATCATATGTCTTGTCTTAGTTATTATTTAATCTCTTACACAGTAATTGTAACTCATGTCTACTACTCTGTTTTTTTTTTACCTTGTTTAATTCAAATTGTACTTCAAATTCAGGGGCCACTATGTTGCATTTTACAATATGCAAAATGTCCTTGGAGTGGACTCACTTGCCAATATACCATGATGATTGATTAAATAATATATCTTTTTTCTTTACAGTCACTCACTGGGATGGATGGATCATCAGCGTCGGTTTACGGAAGAACTATGGCCAATTTGTGAGTGGCAAACAGGTAAACCAGTCTACAACAAATACTACAGCAGAACTTCATGTCTGTCTATTCGTGGTATGTAGTGGTCGAGGGCGAGGCAGTGTACTATTGTTGTTATGCCAGGCTGGGTCCACTCCAGACAGCAGTTCATGTAAAATTGGGGCTATGTGGCTTGCTGCATACAATTAGATATGCTTTGTCTGTCTGACAAGGAGCCTAGGTATGCTACATCAGGTTGCTTCACTCAGTGGTGCCTGCCTTGACCGTCTGCATGGCACTGCCTCAAGCTTGGGCCAAACATCCGTTATGTTTGCGAAATTCGCTGTTTTTCGCGCATCTTGCGAAATTACCGAAAAATCTCAAATTCCCGAGCGGAACGGATTTTTGGCCCATGCTTGCGGCAGGGCCATGCAAATGGTCAAGGCAGGCACCACTGAGTGAAGCATCCTGATGTAGCATACCTAGGCTCTTTGACACAGACAGACAAAGCATATCTAGGGTTTAGGGTTCAGTGCGATTTGGGAAACAACACTTACAACGCAACTTTTACAACGCACTACCTTTACAACAAAACTTTTACAACGCAACATCATT
The DNA here is from genome assembly GCF_964263255.1 of Lissotriton vulgaris. Lineage (NCBI taxonomy): Eukaryota > Metazoa > Chordata > Amphibia > Caudata > Salamandridae > Lissotriton > Lissotriton vulgaris. Next base: position 880,493,888 of record NC_141697.1, on the reverse strand, counting down.
ACAACGCATGCCATTACAACGCAACCATTACAACGCATGTCACTACAACGCATACCACTACAACGCATGTCATTACAACGTAGTCATTACAACGCACACCATTAAAACGCATACCTACACTATCCAACACTTACCCTACTGTTGCAACCCCTGGAGTTAGAATAGTAATTTTTACCCGTACACTATCCAATACTTACCATACATGCAATGTAATGGTATGCTTAGTGATGGTATGCATTGTAAATGTAGTATGCGTTGTAGTGGAATGCGTTGTAAAGGTAGTTTCAAAGAATATGTTGTAATGGCATGCGTTATAATGGAATGCATTGTAATGGATTTTGCTGTGTAAAAAATGCGTTGTAAAGGTATGCGTTGTAAAAGTATTCGTTGTAACGACATACATCCGTGCGATTTACTAGGGTTTTGGGGTTTAAGTTGGTAGAGTTCCCGCTGAGTCTAGGGCTCAGGGCCCAATGCAGGCTTTTTCATAATGATTTTGGCAAGGTTTTAGGGGGGGTTGGTGTTCTTTGGTCCAGAATCAGCAGAATTTTGGCCTTTTTTGGTGTTTTGCGGGCACTTGTGTTTGGGTGAAAACTAAGTGAAAACTAGTCGTAGACCTTCTTCTTCTTCTTCTTCTTCTTCTTCTTCTTCTTCTTCTTCTTCTTTTTCAAAGTGCTCAGTGGTTCGATTTTGTTCTGCCTTGCTGAGATTCTTGGGAATCGCTGGAACAAGTGTCCAGGTAAGTTTCAAGAGGATCAAAGTAGTGGAAGTGCTGAAAATAGCAATTTTTTGTGAACAGCGCAATTAGCCATGTTTTGAATATACCAGTATTGCTTGTTTTTGGGGGGCTGTTTGGGGGTGTTCTAGATTTGTGGGTGTGGGTCGGGGGGTCTTGGAGCACTGCTGGGAAGGTCTAATTTTGATTGAAAGTGGTTTGAAGAAAATCCATGGTGGAAAGGGGAGTTTGGGCCTAGTTGCAGACAGCGGTTTGGCACAATTTAAACTGAGGCCTAGCAGTATTGCATGTTTTTGGGGGCTTCTAGGTTTTTGGGGGTGGGTTTGGGGTCTGGGAGCACTGCTGGGATAGTATAATTTTGATTGCAGTTGGTTTGAAGAAAATCCATGGTGGGAAAGGGGAGTTAGATAAAATCCATGGTGAAAAAGTTTTCCTGTTTTTGCTCACTTGCTTGTTTTTGGGGGGCTGTTTGGGGGGGTTCTAGGTTTTTGGGGTGGGTTTGGGGGTCTGTGAGCACTGCTGGGATAGTATAATTTTGAATACAAGTGGTTTGAAGAAAATCCATGGTGGTAAAGGGGAGTTAGGGCCTAGCTGCAGAGTGCGTTTGGAGTTATTTTGACTGGTAGGCTGCAAATTTTCGAAGTTTCACATTTTCCATTTTTGCTTTTGGCCTGTTTGGGGTGCTTTGCTTTTTTGCGGGTGGGTTGAGGGGCCTGGCGCATTACTGGGAAGCTCTAATATCGGATGCAAGTGTTTTGGATAAAATCCATGGTGAAAAAGTTTTTCCGTTTTTGCTCACTTGCTTGTTTTTGGGTGCCTGTTTGGGGGGGTTCTAGGTTTTTGGGGGTGGGTTTGGGGGTCTGGGAGCACTGCTGGGATAGTATAATTTTGTTTGCAAATGGTTTGAAGAAAATCCATGGTGGGAAAGGGGGGTTAGGGCCTAGCTGCAGAGTGCGTTCGGAGTGATTTTGACTGGTAGGCCGAAAATTTTCTATGTGTCACATTTTCCATTTTTGCTTTTTGCCTGTCTGGGGGTGTTCTGCTTTTTTGCAGGTTGGTTGAGGGGTCTGGGAGCATTGCTGGGAAGCTCTAATATCGGATGCAAGTGTTTTGGTTAAAATCCATGGTGAAAATGTTTTTCAGTTTTTGCTCACTTGCTTGTTTTTGGGGGGCTGTTTGGGGGGGTTCTAGGATTTTGGGGGTGTGTTTGGGGGTCTGGGAGCACTGCTGGGATAGTATAATTTTGATTGCAAGTGGTTTGAAGAAAATCCATGGTGGAAAAAGGGGGTTTGGGCCTAGTTGCAGAGTGCTTTTTGGCACGATTTGAAGTTTGGGTTCAACCTGGTAGCAGTATTGCATGTTTTTAGGGCGCTACTTGGGGGTGTTCTACATTTTGCCGACTGGGTTCAGGGGTCTGGGAGCACTCCTGGGAATGTCTAATTCGGTTTGCAATTTTTTTAATGAAAATCCATGGTGGATCCGCAGAATTCAACCGTAGTTACTATTACTATACTTGTAAAGGAGAACCAGGTTATGCACTTTTGAAGTGATGATTGTATATAATAATACATTAATAATGTCAGCTCTGAAAACTAAAAGTGTTATTTTTTGCACTACACAGCGTACCTTACATTTTTTTTCCTGGTTCACTTCCTGTTTTTTTCCATCAAAAATTACAGGACGGCTTTTACCATTTGCCATGGAACAAACAATGAACTCAGACGCAATCCGCAATTACTCATCAGGCAGCCAGTGGACAGTGTGTCTGGTCACCAATATTGATCGACTGAGCGTAAGATGGAATGGAGGAGTATATCATGAATAAGAGGAATGGCTGGATGCATGCAACTTCACCAATTCAACAGGACAACTACAACATAAAGTTACAGTATTCTCTCTTAACTTTTCCTTATCTTTTAAATGTTATTGTTGTAAACTTGAACTTCTACGAATGTGACTAGGTACATTTCTTTGTTCTCTGCTTCAAAGTCATCTCTACAGCTGTTTCATACGTTTCTTTGCTGTTTTTATAACTAACTTAATGTACTAATAATAAGTGTTTATTCTCCATGAGGGCAGACAGGCAAGTGAAATTGCGTAATTAATGCAGCCCTGTCCTAGTGTCATTGTCAAATTGTTTCCTCATACTTACTAATAAGATGTAATAAGTACAAATTTTCAGTAACCTAACCATCCGTTTAGCAAACAACTTCATGCATGCAGTAGTGCACTACCTTTATGTCCCTTGAAAGATTTATGGATATCCTTGAATCCAAACATTTGTTTCTCTTCGTTTGTTGTTTGTCCATGCAGTGTTTTTTTTCTTCTCTCCACAAAACTTTTCCCAAAAAACCCCATTCCCATCCAATCTTCAAAAACCCTAACCCTCTTCCCCCAGGCTGTGTGGTTTTTCATTGAGGTATGACAAAATGACAATAAGAAATTCCACACAGTTGCAGGGGAGGATAAGGTCTAAGCAACAGAAAAATGTTGGAAAATGGAATTTCATGTGCGACATCGTGGATTGAGCATCAAACATCATGCTCGTACACATGACAAATCAAATGGTTAATTCTTATGTTTAAGTATCCTTTGCCTTCATAATATTTCTTATAGTAGCCATTGTCCACGAAACTAGTACTTATATTTAGAATAGCACTGCTTAGGCTACAATTTATGACACTGTTCTGCAGCGTACTATCTATCGTACTGTTTCTAATGCTACGCTCAGGCCACTCAATGTTTCATTTCCTTTTTTTTCATATGCTGCTACTGCCAGTGTGTACCACTACTACTACCAGCACAACAATTATATTTCATCCGTTGAGGATTCAAGTCAACAACCAACCTTAATCACCATTTGCCATGCAGGCAGCCCTGTGGCTACCCCTATTCTCAAACACGAATCACAGGTAAGATAAGCATTTTGTAGAGGTAGAATAATGGGCTAGGACTGGGAGGAGAGCAGAGACTGCCAGTACTACTAGTAAAGTATCAGTAAGGCTACTGAATTCGCTAACCCGGTTACTGGCACTTTGGTAGATTTCAGGACTTGATGTTTCATTCATGCTGGTAAGTTGGAAGAAACCAAACGTCCAGTAACCACCGCCCACCCCCACACAAAATAATATGAACGCGTATTCTATATTTTGGTATGAAAAATAATTCTTAAGAAATATATTGATGTAGTCAAAAAATAAAATAAATTAACCCAACTCACCCCCCTGCCTAACCCCAACCAATGTCCAAAAGTCCAAAAGTCCCTTTTCCCAAACACCCAATTCCCTCCGCCCGAACAGTCTTTAAAAAAGGGGCAAGGAACAGTCACTTCCTCCGGTGGCGTAGTGTGGACAGCTGTTCCTGCACGTCCCGCAGCTCTTTGCGGAGGTCCCGGAGCTGGCGCTGATGTTTTTCGACCAACCGCTCCAGGTAGTCCACTCCTTTATGGAGGCGGCGCTGACGTACCATCCAGGCTCTGGAGGGGGGGCAGCTGATTGTGTTGCTACTGTGCGGCAGCGGCGGGAGGCTGTCGGGCCACAGCTCCGTTTGGCTGGAGGCTTCTGGCTAGTGGACACGGGGCACTGGAGGAGGATGCAGTGGTTGCAGTCTCCTCCTCCTGCTCCCAAGCCCACAACCGCTGATACTCGGCACAAATAGCCTCCAGCTTACGGGCCCTGGTCCAGACAGCCATCTCCTTTCTGGTGAGTTTTTTCGGATTAGCATCTATATGAAGAAAGAAAGAAAAATACTGTATCCAATAGTCTTTAACATAAAGTCAAAATAATTTGACTCTCAGTAACACCAGCAAGTAGCAAACACAGTATAACATTTTAGCATGTATCTTTCCGCCGTCTTTGTAGGCCTGTGACATTACTGGGAGTCTTCTGTTTTGCAAAAGAAATTACTGGTATGTGAACTTGTGGTAGCCGGCATGGCATCTCACTCAGCTTGCACCCAAGAAAAACAGACACAAGCCATGATGACGCAGACTCGCAGTACTTTAAGCAGTACATGCAGGTGGGAATAGGAAGCTCTTACTTTTCTATAGGGGTGGCCCTGCCACTGGCCATACTCAGTTACATCAAGGGCTAATGCTCAATGTAATGATATCTTTCGCACTGCCCCCCCCCCGGGCCTTGACTACTACAAAAGAAGAATGAAGATTATTCACTTCTAATCATATATCATTATCCTGCCGATCACATGATCTTTGGTTATATGATGGATTACTTTAGGTGCTTTGTTTTGATAGATTGAGTGAACTACAGCGATAGTCTACCCATGACACAGCTGAAATAAAATTATTAGCATAGGGAGTGAGTATGGTACCCATAATTGCCGGAGGAAGGGACTTGAATTGATATAATATTGTCAACTATACAATACATACACAATAGATGCTGTGCTTGCAAAGTAAAGTACTGTACTGTTAGTCAAGGCAGGGAGTATCTGTGAAAAATCACAAATTCTAGTATTTGGATTTCCTCAGCTTTGCTACTCTGGCACGGACATGCTGTTCAAAGTAACAATCTTCATCCACTCAGCCTCTGCACTACTACATCATACACCTCTGCTATCAATGAGGAAAAAGAAGATAACATCCAGGCTTCCAAAGTACGTCTATCATTCTTCTTAATGTCTCAAATATACCAAGTTTTCTTTTTCTCAAAAACCAACTAACACCCTTTTCATTATATTTTGGAAACCACCGTCTTCTTCTCTTGACTTGCATTCAAAAACACCATTCTTTACAGTCATAAATGTTAAGACTCGCTCGTCCTTCGTTTAACCCTTCTTTCACTTTTCGTTCTTCACATCCCTAAAGTACATCTGATATGACTTGGCTTCACGATAAAAGTTTGCCAGCTGAGTTGAAGTCAAATAGAGGGGGCCATTGCTTACCCGAGAAGTACCGCCGCTAATGCTATTACAAGCCAAGGTTAACTGTCTTCTCCGTGATAGCCAAACAAGTAGTTCTAAATTAGTAACTGTTCTTAACAGTACAGTGTACTTGTACTAGTGTACTGTGTACTGTACAGTACATCATACACTCCTTTGCGAGCCTACTCAAAAATTTCAATAAGTAAGGAGTATAATAACTTACCACCGTCTGCCGCCGCTGAGCCTTCCCCCCCAGCTCCTACTGGTGGCGCCGCCGCATCTGCCCCTAGAGTGGACCCCTCCGCACTGCTGGTCCCGGCACTGGTGGTCATCTGTGCTGCATCAGATGTTGTGACTACTAGAAAAAACATGTCATATTTTCAGATGACTTACACAACCCCCTATTATTTCTGGTAATGGAAGAAAATTTTACATAACACATTTTTTATTACTGTCATTGAAAAAAAGTAACGGTTTTGGGGAGGGCGTTAACATTTTATATGCTTCTTCCATTAATTCTACACTTCTTAGGACAACTGATAAATGCTTGCTTAACGTGCACCATTTTTCTAATTACAGAAAGAAGATTACATTGCCCTTCTGCCAACAGGACGATTCGCCAAGTACTAGTAAGTCTTCACCAGCAGTACTTTAAGTACTTTAAAGAATGTGGGGGCTCCGCAAAGTTATTCTAATAATTTCATGTGTCTGTTAACTATTACGTTAAAGTAATTTGATTCATGAGAATGTTGTTTAAACTTTAACGTCATCTATCAGCAGTGCTCGCTCCGAATACTACGCTATTAAAAATAAAGAAATAATTTTTTCATTTTTTTTGTGTTCAAAGATTTTTATTAGGAGCTGCAAAGAGATACATCAGTACAAGAAAGATCAATTTCAATAAAATTAAGTACAGTACTGTAAGAAAATCATAAGAATACGAAGTATAAAATTTGGTACTAGCAAAGCAAATCGATTCCAGTAAAACAAACAAGTCCAGTAAAACAAACAAGGTTCCACATATAATGTCTAGCAGGCAGATAGAGGAGAGTTGCGTCCAAAGTTACACGACGGCTTATATAACATGACCTGGGGAGAAATTGGCACCACCACACTAGAGCAGAAGCATCATGAGTTATACATTTGCGTAAACCAAACCTATAAACATAGGAAAGATGTAAATAACAACTATGTTATGAAACGCTCCGAGTGCCAAGTAACCAAATTTCAAGGAGGTTTGAATGAGTCAAAGTGATTGTCTAGTGAGGACCAAATTTTCCTGAGTGGCGGTCTCCATGGGGTAGAAGTTAAGGATATGTTGTCCGCACCTCTTAAGAGGGAGACCCAATTCAACCAGTGGGGAAAAGAAGCTTTGTTCGTGCTTTTCCAGTTATGAAGTATGATTTTAACCCCAGCCGTCAGCAACAGGTCCAGTAGGGCTTTGTCATCATCATTGAGTGTGACGGCTTTGGCAAAACCTAGAACAAGCGTTGAAAATTCTCTTGGTAGGGTGATATGGAGGACTTTATTTATAAAACCAAAGATTCTGTCCCAATAGGAGGTAACACAGGGGCATTTGAAGATTAGGTGTTCCAGATCTCCTCCCTCACCTGTACAATTCCAACACGTGTCGTCGGACCTGATTTTATGCAGAAACAACCTCCTAGGCATCCAGAAGGCCTTGTGTAGGAGCCAGAACTTGGTCTGTGATAGTGTAGGGCAAATTTTGTGGCGAGTGGTGGACTCTCAAGTACTGGCCCAGATTGTGTCTGAGTTAGGTGTGGAGGAGAATGAATCCCAGTATCGTTGGAGAGGTGCATTTAGGGTGGACGATTGTGGCCGCATTAGTTTGTACAGTCTAGAGACTTGGTGCCCCAATTTGTTAAGAGAGGTGATTAAGCCTGGGAGGGAGGGAGTGACAGCCTTCAGGTTAGCCTTCGCTAGTGCTACTTTAATGTGTAAGAAGTTATAGAATTCGACATTATGGAGTCAGAACTTATCCTGAATTTCCTTAAAGGTTAGTGGATGCGAGTTTTCGATGAGTTGGTGGGGGAATATGATACCACTGTCTATCCAGGCGGGGTAGTTTAGAGGTTTACCTTTGTATGTAATGGCAGCATTGTGCTATAATGACTCCCAATACGAGTGACGGAATTTTTTCATTTCTTAATTGAAAATAAAACTTTAAAACTAACAAACACTGTGTGGTTTTTGTTCACGAGTGAGTGAGCAGATGGGTTTGAACTACTGCACTTGGCAATCATGTTTCAGTGACTCAGATAGACCGGGACTCGGCGGTAGTCTTCTTCTGTTCTTCTGGGTCGTAAAGTCATTGGTCAGACACACTAGATAGTCGGTCAGGGGATTGGGGGTTCAACTTCTGTTCTGGATCAGAGTTTTGTTTAACACCGTTTGCCGACTGGGCAAGCTTAGCTACCTACACAGATCGACTCATAATCGTAAATAGTAGGAGCACAGAGAGTGATGGTAGAGGCAGGATAACAATATAGAAAGTAGTCTAGATTAGAAGAAGATCAAAGACTACTTTGTAAAAAAAAGAATTAGGAAACAGTTTGTAATGAAAAAGATCTGTAAAAGGTAGGGAAGTAGGAAGTATAAGTCTTAATAAAACAATAGAATAACTTACTGGGGCCAGCAGAAGAGCCTGCAAGGGACCGATCCTGTGACTGTCCACCTTCTTCCACCGGAGTCTCAATGGTGCTAGTCGCCTTGCCCCTGGGAGGTGCTGATAATCATGAAATAAGAAACACAACATGGATGATTGTTTTTTTGAAATATTTGATTTCTTTGAACACAATCTATAATTATCTCGGGGAAACAAATTAACAACAAATGCACTACATGTATTGACCTATCTGATCTGGTCAACTAGGAGGATAGTACAGTATTGCAGGATTCGCAGACCGCCTAATAGGAAAGTTATGTAATGCACTAACTGCACCAACAACAAAAAGGTTCTACTACGACTGCCATCACTCAGCAGCATGAGACGTCACATGACAGAGACAGTCCGTCATCATGATTGCAGACCACTAACAAATGTCCTATAAAAAGTAATAAATAATATACTCAACGTATCAATCCACCACTATCTCTTCTTAGTGGCAGCAGGAGTACAAAGAAGGACTAAACTTGAGTCTCTACTGTCTCGAGCATTACGCAGTTATGCTCTCAAATGAGCAAAAAGTTGCAAACAAGTAAGCATAGTAGCAACACAAATTACCAGGCGAGCAACTGCAATGACAGAAGCTATTTAAACATTAATTCACCTGCAATGTAATCGAATCAGCAGCATTCGTACTCTTCCGGAAAAAAAATAGATTAGCAATATAACACAGAGCAGAAGAAAACAAAGTAGTTATTAAATAGCTACTCGCTAAGGCCAGGGATCTCCACACCTAGCAGGTGGAGCAGATCCTGCTCCCGGTCGAGGACGTCGGCCCAACGGTGCGTCGCTTGGTCGTAGGTGCGCCGGCCCCCTGACTCCCTCCGCATGGCCCGGCACACCTTATCCCACCGCTGGCGATGCTCCCGGAGGCCATACCCTTGACCGGGCCTGCCCGCTGCTCCCACGGTCTTAGGGAGGTGGCGCAGAACATAAATATAAGGGCGGCCACCTCCACCGCAGTAAAAACCTCCCTGGCCACTACATCCACTCCCCTGAATCGCCCACAAGGGAGCCGGCTACAGGGTGCGGGACCCTTCCCCTTTGATTTGCCGGCTCCCTTTGCCATGGTCCTGGGCGGAAGAAGAAAAGAATAGGGGGAAGAAAATAAAAGAGAGAGCTAAACAAAAAAAGTAGTTATTAAAGTAACAAAAAGTTGAAAAAAACACAAAATATAGATCTAGACAAATAGAGATATAGATAATGAGCAAAAAAGCGCAAAAAAAAGTTCAAAGAAACAAAGGATTGCAAAGATTAAAAAATGATAGAAAAGCCAGGCCCAGAACCATAGCAATGAATGAAAAACAAGATGGCCGCACCCATTGAGGACCGCGTGGGTAAGTTTGCGCAATATTTACCCCGCGAGCACGCAAAAACACGCGCAACCTCGTAATAGCGCGCCACACACAACGCGAGATTGCCAATAGCGCCCGGAAACGGAAGCACAAAACTCGCACAAAATGGCCACGCCCATGTACGACCGCATGGGTAACTTTGAGGTTGGTGCGCTACAAGCGGCCCGCGAATACGCAAAAAACCCTGCGAACACGCAAAAATCCAAAATCCGCAAATTTGCACAAATTCGCAAATTTTGCGGATCGCGAATTCGCTTTCGCCCGAGTTCACGTACCGCAAATTTGCGTATTTCGCCCATACTTAATTGGGGCGCTTGATCTAATACCATCTGCTTTTACCGGTAACCCACTGTAGCACGGGTTTACAACCGGTGGGCACCAAGGGTTCCGGAGGCATGTGAGGGGGTAGAATCTATCATAGCAGGCATCGAAGTGGCCGAAGAAGATGGCCAAGCCGAGGCCGGCGAGACTAACGTTACCAAAGACATAGTGGGGGATGACAGAGTGCCAGTTAATAGCGTGGCCGTGACTGGCACTGGAGAAGACAGATCAAAAGTTGACCCCGTAGGGGCGAGGGCCATAGTAACGGCCGAGGCCGTAGCCTGTGAGGCGATCGAGGTGGGAGCCACCACAAGAGGTATCGTGGGGTATACACATTGCGGAGCATAAGGAGGCAGAGGACGTACGGCCAATAGGTCCTCTATTTCATCTTGTGGTTTGGTTCGAACTGTGTAACCTTTATCCACCTGTAACCTAAACTGTCTGTCTATGCATTCAATGTTTTTCTCAGTTTGCTCCTTATCGTATGCTACAGAGTTCTGAGTTATGGTCTGACCATTTTTTATTTTGAGCAGCTTTTCTTCCTTATACAACGGCGTTTCGCCTCTCTCTGCCATAGCTTTGAAGAATCGAACATTGCCTGCCGGCTTCTGTTGGCGAACATCCTATCCTGTAAATACTGTAATTTTTCCTCATCGAATGACCCAGTTATGGGCCACTGTAACTCCACATTATCCTTGGTGTATTTGTGCCATAAATTATTAAACGGTTTAGGCGAAAGGCCATGTTTTACATACATATCAAAATTTGGGCTGCCTTCTGGCGGGACAGGCTGGCTTTCATCTAATCGTCTGCTCTTACGGCGGCAACAACACCTGAAACACAATTTACTAAATCACAACATTTTGGTTATCAACAATACACCCGCTCATTAATAGCACAAACCTTCAAACATGGCCATGTTCATTCGCATTCAATCTTTTCTCATACAGAATCATACACAAAAACAAATGAACAAAACGTACAATTTCTTACATTGACATGTCTTTTCCCAGAACCAGAAAAACCAAAGAGCGGAGCCCGTCGACTCTCGCTCATGGAGAACTCGCAGATTTTAGAACACCAGACCAACAGATACCAAAAACAGGCAGTCCGAAGACTACCAAGAGGCCATCAGACAGGATTTAACCACAGACCGGCCTACCGACCATCCCGCGATCTTCCTGGGTCACCATTAGGACTATTCTGACTGAGCCCGCTGCCTTAGCGCCACTTCAGATGTGTCCAAAAGGCTACCCAGGTGCAACCTCGGGCCTTTCCGAGAACAGTCCGGCCGGGTGCGCACCGCACGTGCCACACCGAGGCGTCAGATTGAAACCTCTATTATTCACCAAACAAGTCCGTGGAGCATTTGCCCGTGCAGCCTCAATGCCGCCCCGTCAGACCTCCAAAGTTCTCCGTGGTACACCGACCACCAAAAACAAATACCGTTAACTGTTTCCAAGACGCCGCTCAAACAGCGCAATCCATAACACCAAATCAATCCACTCACGTGGTGCACACAGGTACAATTAGGTGTTCTCCACTGCCCACTCCTGAAGACCAACACGGTCAGCACCTGGGTTACGCCCGTAGGACTCTGGTGAGGGGTCACTAGCAGCTGGGGCTCTCTGATCGCGAGTGCGGAGTTCAGCCAGAATCGTTAATCAGTCCACCCCCTCGACCAGAGTTCCCCTTCATTTGTCCTTTCTCACCCCGTGTTACGGAAGGACGACCCCAAACGCGGAGTCCCACCGGAGTCGCCAACTGACGAATTACAGAAAATATTCTATGGATCTATACCTACCAATAGGCCCCAAAATCTGTCTTACCAAATAATCAGTCAGTTGGCAGTGAAGAATAGTCAATTGTTTAATTAAACCAATAATACTCCATAGAGGAGCCTCTCCAACGTCACCCAGCCAGTGCGCAGAGAAGACTGCCAATTCCCACTCAATACATGGCATTTATACTTTCATTGCATTACATGAGATCACCGTACATGGAAAAATACTGGTTGGCACAGTGGTTTAAAGGACAAATCATGTATGGCATACAAAGCTTGTTTAGAAGTCTGCCGCTGCTATTATTGGGGAGGGTCAGGAGGGGTGACTCCCTTTCATCTCGGTGCCTGGGAGCACAGGCATGGCGCCTCCAGGAATGTGCTTATCACCTCTGAGGCTAGATGCGACCTTGGGCCTTATAACAAGAAAGAATAGTATGAATTCAGCTATCTGCTGTAACTCAACTTAACTGGGGCCTACTCGACTGCTGGAGGATAACACATGACTGCTGTCCGAGTTTAATACATGTACAACAAAATGGCGTCTGTTTGGTTCTCAGTTCGAATACAGAAGAATACTACGCAAATACAGGAAAAGGTATTCCTATATTGTAGTAACTAATTATTCTAAACTAGGATAAACATAATAGAATATATATATGGATAGATACATTGTGGTAACAAAAGATTACGATAAGTGCAGAAAATCGATTTTATCCCTCATGCATATGGCTGGGTTCAAACTGGAATGGCATGGTGAGCAAAAAATGATGGATTTAGGCACATATCTCTGTAATGGGGTGAATGTATGACATTGTCCTGCATTCTGTCCATCAATTTTTATTTTTGCATTTTCTCACTCCGAGTGGGTCGGGTATACCCCGTGCTCTCCATGCCACTGGAGCCAAGCTATCCTGGCTGATGAGGTGTGAAACCCCGAAACTAGTCCTAGGATGCTTGTTTCCAGTCCAGGGAGGACCTGGCCTGGCAGTTCCGGCTGGACTATTCCCACTGGGCTCAGGGTCAAGACCGATTTGCATATGGCTGGGTTCAAACTGGAATGGCATGGTGAGCAAAAGAACGATGGATTTAAGCCCAGATCTCTGTACTGGAGTGAACGTATGAATTGAAAAGGAGAAAATAGCAAACCAATTGATGGTATTTACGCCCTTGTTACAACCTCATTTTACGTAATCATTACATGAACATTAATAATTCACTTAGACAATAACGTATGCAAAATATATGATTATTTTATTTTTCTAATTCTTTTGTTTCATTTTTTTAAAAAACTTTTTTCCATTTTTGACAATGATTCATCGAGTAACTATAATAGTTCATATCAGTAACAATAAATAACATATAGTGCCTCTTGTGAACAAACATGCAACAATATACAAAAAATACAGACAAGGTGCTTTACGATATGTTCGGTCGGTGGAAAGTTATATGAAGGCAAAATGCGGTAGAGTGGGACACAACGCGTTTCGGCCTGAGGCCTTCATCAGGTGACCGTCATTTCGTTTTTTACACAGACAGGTGTACAACAAGTGCCTACATGGACAAGGATAAAACACATAAGGGAACATACGTCAATATTTGATATAGATTGATGTATATTTACTGTCTAAGCATACATTGCGAGGTTGAATCAAACAGAGAGGGAGTTATAAAATAACATCCTACTGATACATAAAGGGTCAATTTTTAATTTCTAGACATTTGTTATATATTATATCTGATTCCATGATACATTTCCAATGCGTGTACATCGTCAGATAGAAGTTCTATGTCCTATTTTTATCTCTACATTTTGCATATAAAATATAACAGATTGTTATCAAAACACTGACAGAGAGAGACTCATTGTGTTGTGTCACCTATCTTCCCTATATGGTCTGACTAGGGTATGTTGTGTTTCTAGTAGATATAGTAATTCAAAGGGTATAGGTGGACAAAGAGCGAAGCGAAATAACACTAGAGTTATGCATAACAGATAGGTGATAAACACTAACAGATAGAGGTGTTAGGAAAGTCATAACTTTAGTAATGAGTATTAGTTTTGTGAGGGTCACAAAAGAGGAGAAAAAGATTAGATACTGAGAGGCTGATCACTATAAGCTCTGAGTGAGATTGTTGATTGCAAATGGGTATTAAGAGGAAAAGAGAACAGATTAGTGCTCAAATGCTAGTTACCAGTTGCCAATTTACTCACTTTATTTATTAATTGCGCGGAGTATGTTCCGGTTATTTCATAGGGCGAAGGTTCTGATGGTTTTAAAATTGCAGATAGTTCAGCAGGAAATGTATGGCACTAAGGAAATAGATATGCTCGGTTTTATATCACAGAAATTATGTAGGCGATCGGCTTTATTTTAAGTAAGGTAGTAAATTATTTAAAAATACCTGATATATGATGATACCACTTCTTATTGGTTATCAGGATTATTCTTGGGATATATTTTGTAGTTCAGAAGAGATACGCAGGCACAGCGTATTTCCTTCCACAATAATTTCACAGTTTTGATCTACAGAAAGAAGCCAATTTTTGATTCTGTATATATATATATATATATATATATATATATAGAGGTTATTTCAATTACATAATGGGGGCCTGCAATGTTGGTCTAAATCAAGATTCTGTCTATGACGGCAGGTTTATATATAGGAAAATATGTATTACATGATACCAGACCTGGTTTGGTTTTTAGAGACTTGATGACTAAAGGTACTTTATGTCTAATCCTAGCGAGGTTTATTCAAAAATGCCATTTAAGTGGGTAAAAGAGAGCTGTTTTAGAGAATTCTTACCTTAACAGTGGTAGTGTAGAAAGAGAATTTTTTTTTTTAATGGTTATGCCACCATTCTTTATATTTTCACATTCGCCATTCCTAAGGATATTATTGAGAACGCAAGGTATTAGTCTCTACTACCCTTATATGTTATATTAGGTTTAAAATAATGCCCCATTTATTACTATTGGTGAAGACAATACCTTTTTGTAACTTGTAGAGAGGGTTGGTTTCACTAGGTGGCCTCTTCTGGATTGTGATATCTAACAACAAAGAGATAAATACCAAAAACGGAATACATAAGTCTAGGACAAGTCTATCTTTAGTATTAGGATGTTGTAAGGTAAAGGGGTTGTATGCTGGAGCCTACCCTGGTTTACATAGACTTACTTGATAGCTGTGCGCGTTTCTCCGTAATGTGGGGATCTGCTGGTGTGCCTTCCAGTCGTGCCGGCGTGAGACTGACAAAAAAGTGGCCCGGTATTTATAGGACAGTTTAGGCTTTAATTAGAATCAGCTGCGTGTACTTGGCTCCGATTTTTTTTAGTGCTGTCAGTGCCTCTGATACTTCCTAGATGGAAACTGACGACGGAATAACCGTAGTTTTTGCCGTCGCTGGTGGACTACATTTGCCAATAAATAAAATGATCTTTTTGTTTTAAGTGTAAAACCAACGCGTGCATTTAAATTGCTTAGCGCTAAAGACATTCCAGTGTTGTTGTGTCTTTCCTGGTTCCGAATTTTCGGAAAGCATATTTATTCTGTATAATTAGACACTGACGACGGATAAATTATAGTTCTCCCCGTCACCGGCGAACTACAATAAAAAGGGACAACATTTTTTATGCGAGTAGTGTAAAACCAGCTGTTTTTTCACGAAGCAGACACTCATTATGTCTTCTTTACACAGCCAGTGTGCGCATAAAGTTTAACTAGTCAAGGGGAGCTTCAATACATTTAATGTACTCATATGAGCACGTTATTTCAATGGATTAGAGGCAGTATCAAAATTCATCATTACAGATACAGTGTATGTAACTCGCTATGACATCCCACGTGATTAGCCTGTACTATTGTTCTAATTTCAAATAAAATATATTTATGTCCAGAAATAGAGGTGGAAGAGGACGGTACATTCTATTTAAATTACACTGGGTGCCATGAACAAGACTAAGATCTTACGTAATTGCCTTCTGCCATGGGATTTCAGAATTTAATCCTAGTTTCACAGTGTCCAATGAAAAAATCCAAAAGACTTCGCGCTTTTTACGAATTTTTTCCATATCAGCTCCTGGTCTGGGCACAATTTTTTCTAATACAATCCATTTTATTTGTTCTGGATTGTGATCTTTTTCAATGTAATGTGCTACCATAGGGACATTTTGCTTTCTAGTACGGATGGCTGATTTATGTTCGGTCACTCTTGCGTAAACCGAACGGGCAGTTTCACCGACATATCCCTTATGGCAAGGGCATATCAATAAATAGATGACGTTTGTCGTTTTACAGTTAGTCATATATGGTAAACTGATTTGAATCTCATTAAACTTGAATTCTTGTGTTTCTATTGCCAGTGGGCAAATTTTACAGATCCCACACTTATAATTTCCTGTTACCGGAGCCCCGGTACTTATGTTTTTAAGGTGGGTATCTTTTTTGAGTGCTGGCATTCTTGATCTGACCACTATATCTTTAATGTTCTTGTTTTTTTTATAAGCAAACAGGGGTTTAGGAATTAAATCAGACCCTGTTTTGTTCACTGGAGTGAACGTATGACATTGTTCTGCATTCTGTCCATCAATTGTTCTTTTTGCATTTGTCACCCCGAGTGGGAGTGGTTTGCCCAGATGTGGGTCCCATGCTCTCCATACCACTGGAGTTAAGCTATCATGGCTGATGAAGGGTGAAACTCCGAAACCGGTCATAGGATGCTTGTTCCAGTCCAGGGAGGACCTGGCCTGGCAGTTCGGGCTGGACTGTTCCCATTGGGCACAGGGTCAAGACTGATTTGCATACAACTGGGTTCAAACTGGAATGGGATGGTGAGCAAAAAAACTATGGATTTAGGCCCAGATCTCTGAAATGGGGTGAATGTATGACATTGTTCTGCATTCTGTCCATCGATTGTTCTTTTTGGATTAGAAGCCTTACCCTCTATGACACTACTAGTTAAATTTTTGCTTCGCTACTACCACTTCTTTCTGCCTGAAGGACGTTTGGTAACCATTTTGCACCTATCTACAACAACGTGATTGGCATGAGCCCTCTCCCTCTGGTACGTTACTAATTTGGATCATAATAATATTGACCAACTTCTGGAGACTATTAAAATGGTAATGGGCTTTAACTTAATCTTGTTTTTTTTTTTCCCCCAAGGTCCAATGATTACGCTGCTTGGCACCTTCTCTCACATTTGACTATACCCAATAAAGTTGAAATCGGTATAAGAATGGGTATATGAACGCAGCATGTGTCCCGGACGGTTGTTACAAGGTGGCTTAGTTGGATTATGGCACTACTTACTGTTGGGCAATTCGGGCGGTCCCTCTTGGAGCTCCATCCAGTTTATCTGAGACAGCAAGGTCATCTCCACATGCAACTAATTGGTCACCAAGGGCGAAATATGAGGACAAAAAAATATTGACCAACTAGGTGGTTCTTTCAACTCAAGCAACGCATTGTGTACCCAAGATTGTTTATGTGATTTTTGTGCCTCCTGGTATTACTAGACAATTAAGATTCCTTCTTGACATGTTACACTTTTTTGTAATTATGGCGACATATCTGCATGTTCCTCTAGCTGCTATCATCTTATTTGTTGAATAAGCTTCTTTTCCCATGATATGGGTTGTTGATTTATTTTTGTTTCGTTTTTCTCTACTGTATGTTATGTATGTAATTTAAAATGATAAATAAACATTTAAAAAAAAAGATTGGTGACAATATTCAACTCTTGCAACACTGTGGTATAATCCCAAAACTAACTATACTCTGAAAACATGGGCATCCAATGGCATTTTACAATTCAAAGATCTTTTGTATGATAATAATTGTCCCTTACCTTTCTCTAGTTTAGCTCCTACTTACAATCTTTCGGCACTAGACTTCTACAGTTTTTTAAAGTTAAAAGTCAAACTATCCAAACTTAGCAAATCAAACTCTCTTTGCTTATCGGGTCACCTATTAAGTTGGCTTAGATCTGGTCACATTGCTTCTAAAGTATAAAGGAAACTCTCCAGTCCTCCCTCATCCCAGCAGTCTTCCCTTGCCATTAAATGGGCCAATCATTTTGACAAAGAAACAATTGGACACATCTCAGACGAAGGATGGCAGCACATTAACAAAATGGCATTGAGGGACAAAATGACACAATTTTATTTTCCAGACGAAGTTCTTTGCTATGCACCTTCTACACTGGACAACTGCTAGGCTTCATAAACTGAAGCTTTGTGAGGGTGGAATATGTTGGAACTGTGGAGACGAGACTGGTTCCCACCAACATATGTTTTTTTCACTGCCAACTTCTCAAATCCTACTGGGACCAAGTGCAGTCCCATTTGTTGACAATTTTCCACTTCTTGATAGTTTTAGATCACCCTATAGTAATAATAAGACCCAGAGCATCCACATTTTTGATTACCTTAAGCTGTAATGATATGGCACTTCTAGACCTGCTCCCCTTGGTTGCTGTGATGATTTTTTTATCGGAATGGAAATCTTTCATCCACATTCCTTTTCATACTTAGTAGGTCTTATTGTTAAGAGGTGCCCATCATTCACACTCAAAAAGAAGGTCATTCCCTCATATATCCTCTACTATCTGACACTCCTTAGACGAAAGAGCTGCATTACATGGATAATGTAATCATTATAGTCTATACACTTGCCTTTATCTTTGCTCTACTTATGGGACTTAGCTGTGCACTTCACCCCCATTCCTCTCCTTCCCCTTTTCCCCTTTCATTGCATTCATTGCTTGCATGAAAATGTTGTTGCTACACCTTGCTATATTCCTCGTCCTCCTTGGGCATATTCTCAGAATCTCTCTTGTATTACTTCAATTCGCACTAATATAAGGAATTATTAAAGGCACGAAATCCTCATCCACTGAAAAAAAACGGTCTCCCTCCAGTGAGCATATATCCTCCTTCTCCTTCTCCTTCTCTTTAGGGTGCCCAGTTGCTAGCTTTCCGTGCGCCAGGCTGGCTGTGCTTCCCCCTGTAGGGTTGGGGTTGGGGGGTCTAGCCATTAGCTCCGCTTCCACCTGCATGATTGCCTGCATCATGTCATTGGCTTCCTCATGGGTACTAGGTGCTACATTCTCCTTTAGTACTTCCATCTCCGCCTCTTTGTCATTATCTTTACCATTTTCTTTGCCAGATTCTTCAGCCACCCTTTTTTTGCATTCCAGCAACCCCCTCTGAGCCAACACCCTTTCATCTTCGTTTATAGCATTAGTATTTGCGTTTCCCTCTGCCCTCTGTCCCGTAAACCCAGCTGTTACCTTGCTGCTGGCGTCCTCCTCGCGTCTCACCGAGGGCTCCGAAGGCTCCGTTGTAGGTTGCTTAGCAACTGCTGCCTTGGCGTCTCCCACGCTCTGAGCTCCTGCCTCAGCCGCCGCTGCTGCTGCGTCCTCGAGGACGTTTCCTCGCCTTATTCCAGGATCGGGCACTTGCTCTGTAACGCTGGACGCTCCGCTGTCTACGGAGCCAGGGCGGGTGAAAGTTTCAGGTAAGGTAGGCTGCCTGAGAGGGGTTGCTTTGGGTCTGGTTTTGGAAATCACTGCTCTCTCGTTTATTTTAGTGCGCTCGTCTCCCGGCGTTTTTTCCTTCACGTCCGATTTCTTTTTGACCGGTGGCACAGGCATTTTCCTTATTGCGCCCTGGTTTTTGGCTGGTTCCTGTGTTTTCCTCAAACCAGGTGTAGCCGATGCCGTGAGGTTTAAGATGTTCTGATCGGGTTCGTTATCTTCCTTGCTTTTCTTTTTGTCAATCTTAATTGGTTTTGGCGGCATATTGTCTGGAAACACGCTTCTCCAGCCTTTTGAGCCCGATGCTACAAAGGTTACTAAGTGTTTAACCAGGTTAACTTTTAAGAGCCCGAAACTCCGCTCTAGGTTCCTTGCCCACCTGCCAATTCCTGCTGCCGCCGCGTTACCAAAGTCTCTGAAGTAGCTGTTCTTTGACGGTGCTGCTCTTTGAAAAAAGAGCGATTCCAGCATCACCGTGTCTCGACTTTCATCTCCAGGCACGTCTGTAATAAACCTTTTTAGATTTTTCCAGATGGGGGCTAATGAGGGAGACTAGCACTCCATTACGCCAGCTTCAACAGTTTCGACAGGAGAGAGGTTTTAGTGCGACTGTTCACCTCAACCTGCCAGCGGCCATCTTGCCCCCCCAAGTCTGAATAAGGAGGATATATGCTCACTGGAGGGAGACCGTTTTTTTTCAGTGGATGAGGATTTCGACCCAGCTCAGCAGGAGAGGAAGGGTTCCGAGCTGGAGGAGGAGGAGGAGGATGAGGAAGAGGCAGAGAGGGAGGATGAAGACGATGAGGAGGACGATTCATGGTCAGCCTCTACCTCTACCGCCTCAGAAACAGATATCGATAAGGAGTCTACATTGAAAAAGACAAAGATAAGGAGGCATAGGCATGAAAGGTCACCGACAAGGGGTGCTGAAAGGAAGCTGGTTTGGGACTATTCAGCTACATCACAGTCATATCAAGAAGAGTCAGAAGCAGGTTTGAATCAGGGAGATGCGCTTGGAAAGGTGTTTAATATGTTGAAGCAAATTCAATCTGAAGCGAGATCTACAAGCCGAAAAACAAGGCAGGACTTCAGGAGAATACAAACGACGCTTAGGAAAACTAACAAACTATATGAAGGCTTAGCAGGGAGAGTCTCTGAGGTCGAGGAGAGAACAGGTAAAATGGAGGATGACTTTCGTAGCTTCAGTGAATTTAAAGAACAACAGGAGAAGAAAGCAGATGACATTCTATGGAAAATGGAGGATTTTGAAAATCGCCAAAGGCGAAACAATGTACGCATTTTGGGAGTGGCAGAAGGGCTGGAAGGGCAAGACCCAAGGGGTTTTGTGATTAAGTTATTAAGGGGGGCATTCCCTGAGTCCCAGTGGCAGTGGGAGGTAGAAGTACAAAGAGCTCACAGATTTCCCTTTCTCCAGCGGAAGGTATACGGAGCCGAGGGAGGGTCAAAACCCCCACTTCCCCGTGCAATTTTGGTCTATGTTGGGAACTTCTTACTCCGTGAGGAACTCATCCAGAAAGCTAGACCAGATAGCAAAAGGTCGGTGGAGGGTGTTACATTTTTCACGAGACCAGATTTCTGTCATGTGACAGTAGAAAGGAGGTGGAGACTCAGAAGATTGATTTCGGAGTTTCAGGCTCTAGGTTCAGAAGCATATCTGCTATTCCCTGCCAGGTTGAAAGTAGTTACGAAGGGCAAGGTCAGGATGTTCATATCAGAGGTGAAAGCGCAGGAGTTTATTCAGGACTTGGAAAGGGCGAAGAAAGAGGGGCACTGAGGGACAAATATTTCACTTTTTGAGAAAGGGGGAGACACATTATAGGAGACGGGAGAGGGGTGCGACTAACTCAATCAGGAAGCGTCCACACATAGGTCATGAGTGACCTATTTGCCTGTAGGGGGAGGGGAGGGGGGGTCAGGCAGGGGAGGCGGGGGGGAAGGGAAAGCAAAAAACAGTTGAAGCGTATGATCTTGATAAAACAATTAGCACACATTGACTATGCATTTTGTTTGTTGTTTAAATTGTTGTTTAAATTTTTTGGTAAAGCAGGAGGGAGGAAGGGTGAAGGAGGGGGCGTGAAGTCGGTAATGTTAGTTGGGTTAGGAAGAGTTGGTCCTTTTTTCAGCACAAATGGCATGTAAGATAGTTTCATTAAATATATGTGGCTTGAATGATCCAAGGAAGAGGACAAATGTAGCAGCGTACCTAAGAAATCTGCAAGCAGATTTAGTATGTTTACAAGAAACACATATAGAGGAAAAGCAGATCTACTTAATGAATCAACTGGGCTTTGATGTACTTGCAGCTAGCAGGCAGGGATCCAGGACAAGGGGAGTTGTTATTCTGGGGAGAAGTAGAGAAGTGACTGTTATAAGAAAGAAAGAGGATCGCTGGGGAAGATGGGTTATCACGGAACTAAAAGTTAAAGGGCTCAATGTCACATTAATAAATATTTATGGCTCTACCGAGGATGATTCAGAGATCTGGGAGTTTTTAGATATAGAAATGGCACAGTGGCCTGAACCTATAATTTGCTGTGGCGATTTTAACATGCATGATCCTACCAGTTCATTTATGAGCACAGGAGCAGTATATAATGGCAGGAAGAAAAAAGTACACAGGGCTATTACTAATATGGTCAAAAATAATCTACTGGCAGATCCCTGGATAATGCAACACCCATTTTTAGATGGTAGTACCTTTTTTTCGGCACCTCACCAGGTGTTGGTAAGACTAGATTACTTTTTAGTTTCTAGGTCCTTGGTTCACGCGACTCAGGTTGAGAAATATCCAAGAACTATATCTGACCATAGCCCATTGTCATTATCAATCAAGGTTGCGCAAGCACGGAGAACGAGGTCCACATGGACGTTTGAGAGGAGCCTGCTCCAAGATCTTGAATATAGGAAACATATGGAAGAGTGGATCAGGATTTTTTGGGAGATTAACCACGGGACAGCTTCTGTAGGGCAGACGTGGGATTGTTTTAAAGCAGGCATTAGAGGAGAAACTCTAAGCTATGTGTTGAATAGACGTAAGAAAGAGAGGTTAAGGTATGAAACTTTTCAGCAAAAACTGATCATAGAGGAAGGTAAACTAGTTTCTGCAGTAAGTTCTAAGTCCAGCTTGGAAGATATAATACTAACAATAGTAGCACTTAAGGCGGACGCAGTTGAAAGCCTCTCGAAAAAGTCTGCTGAAAAATATTTGGCTAAGAAAGAAGAACTATATGAATGTAGTGAGAAGGTGGGTCACATACTTGCGGTTAAAACTAGACAGCAAAGGGCGGATGCTGAAATAAAAGAGATACTAGATCCAACGGGCACCATTGTTACAGGCTTAGACCAGATAAGAGAGGTTTTTAGAGGATTTTATGAAAAACTGTATACACAGGGCAATACTGAGGATATGGAGGAAGTTAGGAACTATCTTGGAGGTGTGCGTGCATCAAGAGTTACAAAAGAAGAAGGTGAAATGTTAGATTCTACCCTATGTATGGAGGAATTTATAGATGCATTAAATAGCTTACCAGCAGGAAAGGCATCAGGACCTGATCAAATCCCGGTCGAATTTTATAAAGTATTTCGTGACTGTTTGTTGGTTTATATGTTTGAAGTTATGGTACATGTGCAACAAGGAGGGCTCTCACCAGATTCTTGGCGCGGCGCAGATTTAATTGTTATTGCCAAAAAAGGGAAGTCCGCAACCCTCCCGGGATCCTACAGACCCATCACATTGATGAACTCAGATAGTAAGGTCTACTCTAAAATGTTGGCAAAGAGATTAGCAGGCTGTATTGAACATTTGGT
Organism: Lissotriton vulgaris; assembly: GCF_964263255.1. NCBI lineage: Eukaryota > Metazoa > Chordata > Amphibia > Caudata > Salamandridae > Lissotriton > Lissotriton vulgaris. The sequence goes on along the minus strand of NC_141697.1, from coordinate 880,470,755 downwards.
GAGCCCGTCACAGCATGGTTTCATACCCGGGAAGGGTACCACTCAGCACATTAGGACGCTAATCACTACGATCGATGTGGCAGATGTTACAGGCGACCCTTTTTCAGCATTGTTTTTAGACGCCGAGAAGGCTTTTGATAGGGTCGCCTGGGACTATCTATGGGAAACTATGAGGTGGTGTGGTATTGGGCCAGGCTATATATGCGCTATACAAGCTTTATATAGAGACCCAGTGGTCAAAATTAGAGTAAACGGAGGGCACTCGGATTTAATACATGTACAACGGGGGACTCGTCAGGGCTGCCCATCTTCACCATTACTGTTTGCTCTGTATATTGAGCCACTACTACGTAAATTAGAGGAAAACCAGGCTATTCAACCCATCTCATTCAATGGATGCACTGTGAAAATTCTGGCCTACGCTGACGACGTGGCTATTTTGACTCCGAATCCGGACATAGCTATGGTTGGAGTAGAGGCAGAAGCGCACGAGTTTGGGTTGATGTCAGGTTATAACCTAAATAAAACTAAAACACAGATCATTCTAAATAGATTTGCATCAAGTTTAGATAGCAGGGTGGTCAGCAATGCAACCTATCTAGGCATTGATGTTACTGTAAAACTGGAGGATTTAGTAGAGCGCAACATTGAACCATTGCTTATTAAGGTAAAAAAAGACCTGGAAAGGATAAGTAATCTACATCTTTCATTGGTTGGAACCACAAACGTGCTGAAAATGATGGTCCTGCCTAAATTTTTGTATCTATTCAGGTCAATACCTCTGATTTTTTACAACAAATGGTTTAATAGGTTGGAAAGCTTGGCCAATAGATTTATATGGGCAAGAGGGAAAACCCGCAGGGCATATAAATTTATTTCCCTGCCAAGGGATAGAGGGGGGTGGGGTGCACCAGATTTTAGATTATACTTTTTGGCGGCTGCACTCCAGTACATGCAGGGATTAATTGGAGGAGGTGGCGGGGCATCAAAGACCATGAATATGTCAATTGAAACTTACACAATGATATTGGGACAAAACGCTGACAACGGATTCCTGTACTATACGGATTTGGGGCACCTTAGAAGGCAGCCGTACAAAACCCTAAGGGCAGCACTTAAAGTCTGGTGTATTTTTTTAAAGAAGTCGGGCATGGGTAGATTTAATAGGTACACCAGAGTCTACAAAAACAAATCATTCCCTGAAGAAATCTTTTCTGATGCATTAATGGCAGAATGGGAGGGTAAAGGGATACAGCAAGTTGGGGACTTAGTCAAACCAGAGGGCATAATACAATTTGAGGAATTGGTTAGAACATATAAAGTAAATAGAAGGGACTTCTTTAAGTACCTTCAGATCAGGAGTTTCCTTAGGAATAAACAAGGAGGTCCACTGGGCTTTCAGCCAACTGAGTTGATGGAAGGGCTAATTACAGGGGAGGAATACTCCATTAGGCTAATATATGCTGCACTGGCAAAAAACAGACCTGATGATCTAGATAAACATAGGGCCAAATGGGGGGAAAGGATAGAGGCCACACCCGAATCATTTAACGATTCACTGGAGCTAGGTCGGTCTATCCTATGCACCGCCCCCTTGCAATCCCAACACTACAAAACGCTATTCTCGCTATACCACACCCCAGCCAGGATTGCGAAGTGGGGGGGTACAGAAGGCACTACGTGCCCCAGGTGCAACTCTACTGAGGCAGATATCGTCCACATGTTTGCTACCTGTCCTCAATTATACACACTAATCAAGGATGTCGAAAACTTTTTAACCAATTCATTAAAGATCAGGTTAACCTTCTCGGTCGGCTTAATCATGCTGGGTGTGGATATTGGAAATGAGTATGCGGATTCAGGTGATGAAATGTTTTTGTTTATGGCAGCGGCTGTCTTTAGATTAATGTTAGCCAGGGTATGGTTAGATAAGAATCCCCCGACTTTGCAAACATGGTTATCAAATCTCATTGCCATACATAACTTAGAAAAATACATATATGCAAGAAAGGGTAGGAGTGGGAGAGTACGAGGTATTAAGATATGGGGACCTTTGGAGAAATGGAGAACAGGAATAGGTTGATTTATTTTTTACTGATGTAACATGATGGTGTTTACTATACTATATAATTTAATATATGATTTATGTTTTCCCCCTTTGGCGGTTAAATAGCTTTAACGTGAAATTTATTTGGATTGTATTGTAAGATGAACAAATGTATGAACAAAATGCTGCATTCTTGTTTTTTTCTATTCTCTGTAATGTGTGCTTTTTTTTTGAAAGGTAAAATAAAAGATATTTTAAAAAAAAAGGAATTATTAAAGGCACACAACCCGATACCTGATTGTATTCCGGGATTTCTTTATTTATTTTTCTGTGCCACTAATGTCTGTCTTCCATGTTTTCTGCATTATGTTGTCCTTTGGTAAGATGATGTACTATTACACATATTTTCTTCTATGTACTCTAGTACAATGAATTATTTTGTACTATGACTACATCTTGTTTGACGCAGGGCCTATGCATCTTTGTACTCTACTTTGGTTATTTAAATGGCAATAAAAATTAATGAACACTAAAAAAAGATCAGTGGGTCAGAGCGGGGCACTGTCTGCACATGTCTCTTCAAGAGAGGGCCCCGCCTGACAACGACTGAGCCACTGAAGTTGAGGAGAGATGAAGTAGAGCTCAAAATTCGGTGCACTCAATCTACCCATATTCACAGGGAGGTGCAGTTTGGAAAGTGCCACCCTATGATAACACACATCCTAGAGCCGCTCCATGAGGAGCTCATCCAGGTCTGTGAAGAAGTTACAGGGAAGTGTAATATGTAAATTGTTAAAGAAATATAAGAGGCGAGGTAGGATTATCATTTTAGAAAGGGAATTTCACCCAGTCCGGGGCAGTGATGACATCTTCCAGAATGCCAACTAGGAAGCCACGGTGGTAACGGCCTTCATCAGGTTACAATCCAACAAGTCCTGGTCTGAGTGGTAGATCCTAATCCCTAAATATAGAAAGGAGATACCCTCCCAACAGAGACAATTCTCTCCTAGTGAGAAGTTAACCGCTGGAATAGTGGGAGCTAGTGAGAAAGCACCGGATTATACCCAGTTTACATGCAGACTGGACAGAGTCATGAAGTCCTTAAGGATCTGACCGAATTCACTGGAACCACACTGGAGACCATTGAGGTATATCAGGAGGTTGTCAGTGTAGAGCGACACAGAGTGAGGCCTGCCTGCATTGGGTTCCCCAAGACTGCTCATCCCACCCTGAGGTGCCCTGCTAGAGGATCAATGGCGAGTAGGAGGGGTTACAGGAGGAAGTCCTGCCTCACCACCTTGCCGATCGGGAAAGAGGAAGAGATGAGCCCTCTGATCAGGGCACGCACCATTGGGCAGGAGAACAATAAGCCAACATATCGAATGAGACGGGGCCAAAGACAGAACATCGGAGAAAGGCAGAGATAAATCCAAAGAAGGGAATCAGACCCCTTTTTGAGGTCTAAGCTAAGGGCCACTGCACGAGGCCAACCCCGGGGCCCACTTCCGTGAGTCTGTAGAGCCGACAAAGATTCAGAGATGCGCTTCTTCGGGAAATGAATCTTCTCTTAGCGGTATGAATCAGATCAGGAAGTAGCGGCAATATTCGAGTGGCCAGGATTTTCCATAGAGCCTTATACTTGTAATTACAGATGGCAAACGGAGTATAAGACACTGGGTCATCCGGGGGTGAACCCTGTTTTAGAATTGGGTGAGCAGGGTCTCCCTTAGGGATGGGTGTAATGATCCAGCCGTCAGAGCCGTATAATAAAGCTCTGCTAGCTTAGGGGCCAAGACCACGGAGTACATACGATAAAAATCATTCAGTTGGCCATCTTTACTAGGCTTCTTGCCAGCTACAAGATCCCGGGTGGCAGCTGGGAGCATCTAACTTGTCTGTAGTGTCTGCTGTTATTCATGGAATTAGCTGGTCATTGAGAAATTTGCTAGCACGAATCAGACGGGTTTCTAATTCCACGTGAAATAGACCATGAAAAGTAGTGAAATTCACTAAAGATATTATGCTGTGGGAGTAGTTGTATTCCAGTGGAGGCTTGCAGCATTAAAATTAGGGTTTGGATCATGTTCTGGGAGGCTAACCAAGATGGGCGTTTGCCGGCCCTATCACCTTCCAACGGTATGTGGGCAGTATACACAGATTAATGTAGGTGCCTGAGTGTCTCAGAGAGGGCAGTCTCGTGGGTACTGTCCTCCAAGAGAGCCCCACGAACAGAGGGGTCCAGAACAGGTCGCTGCTCAAGGTGAGCAGAAGCTTCCTGTGTCCTCGAAAGGTCGTCCTCAAGGACCCTACAAAGTTTTGCAATTTCGCTGATGCAGTGGCCCCATACCGCTACAAGGCGACCCAATCCATACGTTTTGAACTTTCCAAACGTGCATTGATTTCTAAATACTCCTGAATAAGGGAAGCCATGAAAGAGCGGAATGGGGGGAGGGAGCTTCTTCAAGAAAGTGGGGATGGGTGGGGCGGGCTTTCCCCAGGTCAGCGAGTTTATGAAAGGGCTAGGGTCTCAAATGGAGCGGACTAGGTAGTCAGTCCAAGGAGTCAAAATGCAAACACAGGCAGGCTGAGCAGGCTATGTGGTCAAGCTGGACAAACAAGTCCCGGGGGACAGAGAAAAAGGAATAGAGCTGGAGTGCTGGATTGTGATATTGCAAGATGTCCAGAAGGGAGCAATGGTTGAACCAGGAGGTAAGAGATGTGGTTTTTGCTAACTGGTGGGGCCTGAGAAACTAGAGGCTAGTATCTGTCTAGGGCAGCGTCCAGTACCACATTAACCCAATGACCCAGGGGAGGTGCGCCCACTTGGATAAGGCAAGCGAGAGGTTAGCTAAAAAGGCAGACCGCTACAGTCAAGCAGTGACTGGCTGGTTGCGGGGGTTGGAGGAAGTGAACATTTACTCTGTCTGTGGTAAGAGGTGCCTTTAGCGTGGAATGTCTTCTCTGTCAAAAGTATCCAAGAAAACTAAGGACTGATAACCATGTGTGTCAAAAACATTTAGGATGCCTGGTAAACATTTGTCTACACGTTAAGAATGGAAAACTTTGGGAGTAGGACTGGCATCAACATTCAATTTCTTAAATTTCGATTGTTAGTGATATGAAAATCTGAGATGGTAGAGGGAGAAGGGAGCAAGGTGTAGGAGCGCGAAGTGAATTGCAGAGAGGAGAGTGCTGGGAGGAGAGAGCTGGCTTTGCTAATCACCCATCCTGATTTACACGTGAAATTGGAAGGACTCCAGGAGAAACAGGCGAAGACACCATTTCTTAACTCATCACCCAACGGGGACCAATTTTGCAGGTGGAACATTTCAATGCAGGGGGCTTTTATCCTGCAATGTAATTACAGGGAAATGATTATAAATTTCCCGTCGCTGTTCAGTTCAGTACACCAAGGGCACCTGAATTCTTTGTCCTATAATTGTTTTCGCAGTTCCCCTAATAATGTGCTTCTTTCCTTTACTCCTCTGTGTTCCTTTCCAACTCTGTAATTTGTTCCACCTATTTAGACTTTTTTCTTTGTCTGCATTTTTTTCATCTTTCTTTTTTACTGCATTGTTCTTTCCTTTCTTTTTACGCGTCCCTGTCTGCTGGTTTCCTTTCTCTTACATTTTCTATTGTGTCAGGCTCTCTTTGTGATTTCTTCTCGTTTATCTTTTCTCTTTTCATGATATTCCATGATTCCAGTGTTTATTCCTACACATTTTGATCTCCTTTTACTATATTAATTCCTTTTTTCCTTCCTTGTTGACATAAGATCAAACAATGAGTGAAGGCAGCAGCCTCGGAAGTGCCAGAAGAGTTGGGACTGCTGCCTTCCCTCATTGGCTGACCTCCAATGAGGCAATACAGCAGTCCCTCACTCGTTACAGAGTGGGATGTGGACAGTGAGACTGCTGACCCCACCCAACTGTGTGACGAGGTGTCAGTGATTGACCCTCAACCCTGGACACTTCACGGATTAGAACTGAAGCGTTCAGGTCTGCAGCAATAAGTGATGCCCACCCTCATCACAAGAGGGAGGGCCTCGAGGTGCTTTGCCAGGCAGAAGATGTCACGTCCACAGGAGCTGTGACTACTTCAGCCCAGCAAAGTTCTGCTCAGGCAGCCAAGAGCTGCCTGATCTTTGCTCAGCCTAACAGACATTCTTTATATACGCCAAAAGGTGAGGGCGCGTGGCCCTTTAGCCCATTAGGACAGGCTAGTTTTGTAGCTTCCACTGGTAGAATGCACATGTTCACCAAAATAATATTATTTATGAATAAATAAAAATAAGATGTATAGATCTGTAATTTAATCAGTGAGATTAAAGTTGTTCACAGGAATGGTTACCGGGGTAAAATCTTTAAAATGGATGATGTTTCAAGGAGACTGCCCATCAGAATGCAAAAATGCCTGTCATTGGGGAATCTGCTCTAGTTTCTGCAACTTCTTTGGACACATGGAAAGGGGTTGGGATGGTCAAGGGTCATTCAAGAACAAGAAGATACATTTTTGGTGGATCACCATCCAGGATTTGCACATTGCATCAGACCAGGTACCCATTTGCCGATTGATGAATCTCACTCACTGTCTGGAAAGTTGCACAGCTGGCTCTTGGACTCAGGCTTGACCAAAGGTTAGTTAGGAATACTTGCATTCTAAAAGTTGTTTTTTTTTGCTGGAAACCTGCAGCACAATTCAGCAAAATTCACCAACCTTGTAACTTGAGGTACTTGCAATGTCATGCGCTCTGCACATCTCATTTAGTGGCAAAACATACAGCACAGCTGTCCAGCAGATATTGCTGATAGGAGAAAACAAGCATTGTAAATGTAAATGTAAATGTTTTTGTACTTGTATAATGCACAGCTACCCGCAGTGGGTTTCCCGGCGCTTGTACGAATACCGCAAGGGAACCATTCCTGGCTTTCCCCGTGAAGTGTCCACTCCTGGGCACCCCTATGGTGCAGACCAGGCATCCCTCGCGTTGTGGGGGCCGTTGTGGAGACGAAGCAAGCTATTGCCCAGAGTTGCAGCGTGGGACCCATGATCAGAATAGGCACTGAGGTGAGAATATCCAGTCAGGGGAATTAATGAGCCCGAGACCCGCCGGGGCAAGAATCGAACCCTGGTCCCTGGCCAGAGCTCTGCATCGAGGTCTGCCTGCTCTAACCATTGAGCCACACTTTTGACTGGGTGTGAGTGTTTGATTGATTCAGATGCTCCGTCCATCACCACCCCCCTTTTGTACCGCTTTTGGCCGCCATAAGTGTGGCAGGGTATGCTCAGACGTGAGTCCCTTGCTCACTTTGCCACTGGATTCAAGCAAGCCGGGCTGAAGACGGCTGGAATGCCAGAAACCGGTCCTCGGAAGCTTGTATCCGGTCCAGGAAAGACATGGCTTGGCAGTTCGGGCTGGACTGTTCCCATGAGGCACAGGGTCAGACTGATTTGCATATAGCCATGTCTGAACTGGGGTGGCAGAGTGGGCTAAAGAACGGTGATGGATTAAACCCAGATCTTTTGACTGGGTGTGAGTGTTTGATTGATTCAGATGCTCCGTCCTTCACCACCCCCCTTTTGTACCGCTTTTGGCCGCCATAAGTGTGGCAGGGTATGCTCAGACGTGAGTCCCTTGCTCACTTTGCCACTGGATTCAAGCAAGCCGGGCTGAAGATGGCTGGAATGCCAGAAACCGGTCCTCGGAAGCTTGTATCCGGTCCAGGGAAGACATGGCTTGGCAGTTCGGGCTGGACTGTTCCCATGAGGCACAGGGTCAGACTGATTTGCATATAGCCATGTCTGAACTGGGGTGGCAGAGTGGGCTAAAGAACGGTGATGGATTAAACCCAGATCTTTTGACTGGGTGTGAGTGTTTGATTGATTCAGATGCTCCGTCCATCACCACCTCCTTTTGTACCGCTTTTGGCCGCCATAAGTGTGGCAGGGTATGCTCAGACGTGAGTCCCTTGCTCACTTTGCCACTGGATTCAAGCAAGCCGGGCTGAAGACGGCTGGAATGCCAGAAACCGGTCCTCGGAAGCTTGTTTCCGGTCCAGGGAAGACATGGCTTGGCAGTTCGGGCTGGACTGTTCCCATGAGGCACAGGGTCAGACTGATTTGCATATAGCCATGTCTGAACTGGGGTGGCAGAGTGGGCTAAAGAACGGTGATGGATTAAACCCAGATCTTTTGACTGGGTGTGAGTGTTTGATTGATTCAGATGCTCCGTCCATCACCACCCCCTTTTGTACCGCTTTTGGCCGCCATAAGTGTGGCAGGGTATGCTCAGACCCGAGTCCCTTGCTCACTTTGCCACTGGATTCAAGCAAGCTGGGCTGAAGACGGCTGGAATGCCAGAATCCGGTCCTCGGAAGCTTGTTTCCGGTCCAGGGAAGACAGGCTTGGCAGTTCGGGCTGGACTGTTCCCATGAGGCACAGGGTCAGACTGATTTGCATATAGCCATGTCTGGACTGGGGTGGCAGAGTGGGCTAAAGAACGGTGATGGATTAAACCCAGATCTTTTGACTGGCTGTGAGTGTTTGATTGATTCAGATGCTCCGTCCATCACCACCCCCTTTTGTACTGCTACAACAATGAATATGACATTGTGTAATGTAGTTGGTGAGTACTGAAAGTGCTCCAATACCATCGGCTGATCTTAGCACTATGGCAAGATGGAGAACAGAAAAAATGCTCCAATGCCATCGAATTGTGCAAAAAAGAAAAAAAACAGCAACGAAGGAGGTAGTGAGGGGATGGGTCAAGCATGGAAGCAGGGGGGGATGGAGAGATGGGTGAGTAACGACAAGAAAAAAACCCTTATTGAAGCAGTATCAGTGACAAAATTAATGTATCATTGTGTTATGTAACTGGTGAGCACATAAAGTGCTCCAATACCAACAGCTTGTCTTCGCTCTATGGCAAGACAGACAACAGAGTGAGTGCTCCAATACCATTCGATCATGCAAAATCAAATAAACAAGTGCCGTTTGTGCTTAACACTTTTTTAAGAAACACATTTGTTTATGTACACGCACATGCATTTTAGTGGTATGTGTTTATATGTACAAGGGAGACATCCTGAAAACGCAAATACTCCTATGGAGTTCTTGAAAAGAAAGAAAATAATTGCTCTGCAATCCGGGAGCAGTGTAAGGAGGCATGTCCTGGGTCTATGTGCTATGGAAGGGCCAAACACAAGAAGAGGGCATGATGCCCACATGCAATGAAGAATGACATCAATGAAAATGACAGCGATGCTGAAGCTTACCAATGGTAGGAGTTGGGCGGCCTGCAAGCCCACAGATAAAACGCAACACATCTCTTTGATACAGCGAATTCTGCTGTCTAGCTGAGACCTAAAAAATCTGCAGCTCACTAGTCAAACTACACTGCCAACAACAAGGCAGGCACTTTAGTTTCCCACTGATGTAACCCCCTACAGAACCTAAGGAAAAGCACTTTAAAAACTATTCACAATGGTCTTCGCTCAGAAGGGCAGGCAGGCTCTGAATGGTCCAGGACTATACTGACTAGAAAAAAAACGATGACCTTTTGAAGTCATAGGAGTATAATGCAATCACCTCTGCACTTCCGCAAGAGAATGACTGCCCTGAGAGTCAAATATGAGTTATGGACAGATGGGAGCCAACTGCAGTAAATAGTACTAGGGCAAAAATGTGTCCATTGTCAAACCTGGACTTCAGTCGCTAACAGAGCAAAGAAGCATTCTTGATAAAGACACTTGCTATGGTGGAAAGTGCCTAGCAGAAATCAATGATCATTTTTGGTGTGGGCAAGTGGGAGAATCATGGGGGTGACTAAAAGTCATATTGGGGAGAGTATGTGGCCTAATAACTAGGGCGGTCGACCTCACATCTGGGGAACTGGGTTCAAGTATCGGCAACAACGCTCAACATCCTGTGATTCTGGGCAAATCACTTAATCTCCCCATGCCCAACAAAAATGAATGTGTCCTTGTGTAACACAACTAGTGCTCATGTAAAGCGCTCTGATACCTGATACCTCTGGGGAGGAATTTGTGCCATATAAAACTCAGGAAAAAAAATATGTATGAGTGAGCTATGTCCATTCAAAGTTTTTTTTTCTCACCATTCCTACGAGTGGAGCTGCAGTTTACTATCACCGTCCTCATCTTAGAATTCAAATGAGTTTAACCGAGGGATATCATCTCCTGAAATCTCTACTCCATTGCCTATGGCAGAAAGATGGCATATATTACAGTGGTCCTATTTTAGTTACAAGTAACTGCTAACCAAGACAATGGGTAGGGACTAATCCAAACTGTGTGATTTTTGCATTGCATTCAACTTCAAAGAATGCTCTTTGGAAGGTCCTTTGTTAACTGGCAGGTCTGTTAAAATCCAGCAGTACATGCCGGGTCAAACTAAAGATCAATTACACATGCACACATTCACAATCTCACAGAGAGGCAGTGATAAGTACTGCTGAAATGCAATATGTAGTGCTGTTTGTATATTAATTATAACACAACTTTAGGGCTATGGCCTGCAAGTGTGACCATAAATCGAGTTATTTGTAAGTATACGGGCTGGTATTGCTGTTATAGAAGGGGCTCATCAAAGTTTTAGACACAAGTATAAAATAAAATAAAAAAACAGGATTGTCAGGTCCGGCAAACTAATATGTCACAATCTGGATCCCTGAATTATTTTATTTTGAGGTAGCTGTTTTTGAGATCCGGATTAACAGCATACAGACAAACGTCTTAGGGGCATATTCACAATGAGCTATCGCCAAATTAATGGCACTTTATTGCAGCCAAAGTTGTGATAAATTTACCACCCCATTCACAAGCTGGTGCTAACAGCCCAAAGCACCAGTTTACCCGTGATAGCAGCTGCAAAAAACATAACCACAGAGGACCACCGCAACTATCGCTAATGAGATGCAGAGTAGGCGTTCCCGTGCAAAAAGCCTTGACAACACAACACCTCAACATTCACAACGACCAGCCAGATTGGCTATAAGAGAACAAAACACGTGATAGGGCGCGTAGCAGCTGGAAATTAACACCTGCTCTGACCTGGTGTAAAGTTGGACCACAGCCTGCGCCACAAAAGGGAGCCCAGCCCACAGCCTCACCTGAAGATAAACAGATGCCATGGAGCAACTGAACATGCAGCACGGACATCCAAGAGGGCCACAACACCCACCAACACCACACCCAGGGCCACCCCCCCCTGGCAACCCCCGACCAAAGACATGCCACATCAGCTACACCTAAACATGTACGAAATAATCCGCCTGATGTCGTACAATCACAACTGGTGACATGCATGTGTCGCCACAGAAATGAGCATCACACATTCACTTTCAAAGCAACCAATGAAACTTTATTGAAATCAACACAGAAATGAAAGGAAGACACAAGGCGGCTCCCCTCGAGACAATCCATAGGCCACATCCTGCAAGACAAAAAACATGATGAGAAGGTGTGTCCTGCACACATCAAAGGACAGAGAGAGAGCGAAGGAGAGAGAGAGAAGAAGAGAGGGGGAGGGAGAGGGCCGCCCCTGCGCACACAGGCCACACTGCTTACCTACTGCCACTGGTGTGTCTCCAACCACTCACCGGTATGTATAGCAGGACACCAGGTCATACATCAGAGTCAAAGCCGTCATCTGAAACAGAGTCCAGATACATGACTGGCACAGTACACACACTTGCACAAGACAACGTCGCCCGCCCATGCACACCCTGGCAGAGGCACCCCAGTCTCTCCCACCGCCCATCGGAGCATGCCCGCCCATGCACACCTAGGCCTCACTAGTCACCTTCTGCCACCGGTGTGTAGACAGCGGGTCCCGCCAAGTGCCGCTGCAAGCCACAAGTCAGTGGCCTACGGACATGGCACCCTCAACACCATGCAGTCACACTGTGCAGGCCACCAGGTCTCACGTCTGGTGCTGGGTCATGATTACACCATGGCATAGGACATTCCAGGGCTCCCAGCAACATCGCAGCCTGCACCGCCGCTCAGCCCAATGGGTGCCACTAACTCTGTGATTCTGGAAGCGAGGCCACGTGGTGGCAGGCCCGCGCAGCCCGCTGGCTCGGTCTACACTGCGGTCCAGCAAAGCACAAAAATCCTTAGCAGTCTGGACCACTGGGATGGGCATCATCGCAGGCTGCACACCCTCTCAGCAGCTTAAGGTGCCAATGACTCAGTGCACCCAAAGTCACCGTCCCATGGAGGGGTGCCTGTGCCAGCCACAATGCACCCTGTGCCACAAACCCTTTCCAACCCCAGTCTGCGTCCTGTGGTGGGATACCTGTGCCGGCCGCAATGCACTGTGTGCTACAAACCCTGTTTAACCCCAGACAGCACCATGTGGTGGTAGGCCTGTGCCGGCCTCAAGGCCTCGGGTCCGTCATCCAGTCACCACCAGCAGAGGGGTATGTGACGTCGTTGGCCCCATATATTTGCAGGGTCACGTGGCCTGTGACGCCTGTGCCAGATGGGTGTGGTGTGAGTGCAAACCTGTCCTCAGGGAGTGGCTGTGACATGCTGACAACTAGACCAGTGACCTGCACACCACCAGCCAGTACGCCTGCGACGGGTAGCAAGAGGCCCCCCCCCTCAGAGCATAAGTGGAGTTGACTGACCTGACGTAAGCCGTACCAGCGCAGGGCCTGCAACAATGACTCGTGTGCTCAGAGCGTGGTTCAGTCCATGTCCGGACAAGAAAGAGGCTGATGCATGTGTCCCTGTTGTGGTGTCCACAGGACCGTAACAGAAATTGATATGTAGCACCCTCTGTCTGGCATCCAACAGGATGAGCATCATTGACGCAAGGGAAATCACTGACCCTAAATTCATCCACAAATACATACATGAATGATGGAAGACAAAGGATGTTTATTACACATCCAGTGCCGTTCTGCAGCTGGAGCGGTAGAGGGCAATTCCGAACACACTACACAAAATGGGCCAGTGGAGGGCAAGCCAGAGTCCATCCGGGGATGACAAGTACTGCGGAAGAGAAGAGGTGTAGTCCGCAGTCTGGTCGCCGTGTCATTGATCATTAAACAGGATGTGTCAGTCCATGTCATAGTCCAAGGTGAGTGCATCTGTATGATTCGATGGTCAGTGGAAGGTCATGAGGCCATGTGCGGGGCCAATCAGAAACAGTCCAGATGGCGGAAATTAATGCTACTGAGTCCTTCTGATCACAGGCACATCCACGTCCTCATCCTTTGATGTGTGCTCTCCCCCACCTGGAGGTGGTGGAGTACTGGCTGCGGCACTGTGTGCCACTGACACATCAGGGGCCGGAGGTGGATTGTCGGCCGCACTGTGTGCCACTGACACACCAGGTGCCGGAGTGGATAGGCCTACCGCACTGGGAGGCAGGGACACAACAGGGGGCTGAGATGTGGATGGTGTGGGGGCAGCAGCATGCATCATCGCCACGCCTTGTGGCAGCAATGCCATGATGAGGAACTGCATGGCATGGTAGATCCCAGCTACATTCTGATGATGTGCAGCTGTGGCTGCCATCCTTTCCGCCTCCTTCCGCACCATGTCCTCCATGAGCCCTCGCATGTGTGCGACCTCACGGCTGGTATCTCTGGAGCCACTCTGAGTGGACAGGTGTTCTTCTTTCCACGTCATGACTCCAGCGATGTTAGTTACGGCTCATTGGAGACCATGGAGCGGGCCTACACACCCAAGGGTGGAATCAAGTTTGGTTGCCATGATGCCGAAGCCCAACCGCCCCTGATCTGCGGTCTCCTTTTGGCACTCCAGCACACGGCGTTGGAAGGCCATGTGTTGTTCCTGGGGGTCTTGGGGGAATACCGAGGCTGTGGGTGCCTCCTGCTGGGTGCTTTAGGTAGTGGGTGGGGTCTCCTCGATGTAGCTGGCCTGCCCTGATCCGGGAGGTGAGTGGCAGATGAGGTCAATGATGTCTTGGATGGTTTGGGTATCAATGCTGGTGTTGTCCTCCTCGTCATCAGTGAAGAGTGGCTGTGACAGCTCTGCAGGAGGTGTTGACAGTGCCCCTGCGATGTGAAGGGGAGATGGTGTATTTAATTTAATTTAATTTAATAACGATTTCTAAAGCGCCTGGTGACCCAAGGGCATCCCCGCGCTATTACAATGTGTCCGCATGTCCCTGCCATTCCCTGTCCCCGAGCTCCCAGGCTGGTCGTCCGTGTTGCTTGTGGGGTTGCTCTCGTCCTCTGCGCCTTCTCCGACTGCATCCTTGATGGTTGGGTGTTGGTCAGTTTGTGGTTTTTTTCTATTTTTATGGTCATTTTTCCCGCCTGCCAGGTGTGTTGCAGGGCTGGCGCTGCTTATCGGTGATTTTCTCATCGTGCTTTGGCCAATTTTTGGTGTTGTGGTTTGTGTTTTTGACTCCATCGAGGTGGTTGTATCACAGACATTGTCCGTGGTTTCGGCAGACTATCGCATGCTACCGCCGCGTTGTGAATTCCATGTTTCCACGGGGTTATCTTCCCCTGATGGGTTGCGATGTTGAAAGTTGCGTTACGCTACTCTTGCGGTAGTTATCCCACGCTCTTGTGAATATACCCCTTAGTGTTATAGAAGGCCAGAAAAAGTACAGAGATTTAGAATATTGGCCGCCCTAGACCCATTGTAGATGGTGTCATGTTCCCCAAAGCAAACTAATGAAAAGTACCTTCTGCAACCCCCTAATCTCAAACTAAATCAAGTGTTCCTCTATTTTGACGTCTGAACTCTCACCCCTTCTCCCTTCTCCATCCCCCCACATTTTTTAATCTTCCATAGAACCTTTTCACTGGAACACTTTTCAGCTAAAGTGCAACCTATCATGTTACTCATTCAAGACTGCTCTCAAACATTCCCTAAAGTAAAAAAAATCTGTATCGCCAATTACACTACAGACTCTCTATTTTAATTCACAGGCTACTGTAAGTGTTGTAAATATGTATACATATGCTTTTTTGGTCTGTGATTTGACAGCTCAGCAGTCACACAGATCAACTGCATTAGGGTCCCCCCATTCAACCGCCAACTTTCTTTGAGTGGCCTCAATCAGCCACTGGCTTGATAATTTGTCCATCAAATCTTGGCTTAACCCATTGGGAATTTCATCACTCACTTAATGCTTTTAGCTGTTTCGGTGTAGCTCCTACCAACATTCTAGTGCTTTCAAAGAAATACATGCTTTAATACTTTATGATGACAACCCTCTCTTTCCTCTCTGCTTTCACCTTCCCATGTGTCTAGCTCTGTTGAGCTTATACAACCTGCATTAACACATTTGCTTTACCAACGCTTGTTTACGCTTCTGTTGCTATTGTTTGATGCACACTAAACCCCAATAACACACTCAGCCCTTACTCTCATTTACATGTTCACTTCATAGCAACTGTTTATGTTTAGGTACAGTGTAACAACTGTAATAAACAGCATTTCTTGGAACGATTTTGTTGATTCCTTAATACTGACTCATAAATAAATAACTTTCTACATGTCTGGACCAACTGGTCCTCGGTCAAGACAGGTATCCCATTTTACCTAGCTGATCCACTGGTTCATCCGCTAATCGACCTACCAGTTTGCCAGCAAGCCAACCCACTAGAAAAACAGGTTTGCCCTAATAAGATGATCAGCAGGAGCCTTCCAAGGGGAGATGTTAACTCATGTGATGTTGGATGTCCCATTTTATACACTCCATCCAGGTAGAGATTGTAACAGCTGTCTGAGCCCAGCAGACTGCAGATCAGATTGTGGATCCAGACAATGACCCCATGCAGCGATAGAAGTGTGTGGCATCAGAAAACAGACAGTGTCAGTGGGAGTACTTAACCCTTTGTTCACAATTTCTCATTTTTAGACTATGCATGGTCTGCTATAGAGCAGTCCTTGAAATACTGCTTTAATTGATGAGGAAAGACATCCTAAAATTCTGGCCAGGTGTCAAAGGAGATTTGAGATAGAGTTAGAAAATGATTGAGTTATTTTCTTTTCAAAGCATTCGAGTCTGGAAGATGAAGTGTAAAAGATACGGGGCAGATTTATGAGGCCCTTGCGCCTCTTTGCGCCGCAATTGCGTCACTTTACTTGACGCAATGGTGGCGCAAACAATGCGCCCTATTTACAACGTGACGCATCTAGGAGATGCATCACGTTGTAAAGCCCTGCGCCATAAGGAGGCGTACCTGCGCAGGGGGGGGCGTTCCTGCGCAGGAATGCCTCCTGAAAGTGGCTGAGTGAAATCTATGAGAATTCACTCAGTCACTTTCAGGCCAATGCTGCGTCAAAACCCTGCGCCTGCTTGAAGCAGGCGTAGGTCTTGGCGCAGCATTGTGAAGATAGGGCACCCCCGAGCCTTGCTAGAGCTGCGTCGCGCTTGCGACGCAACTCCAGCAATGCGCCACCTTTCCGGCACAGATGCGTCACGCATCTGTGCCGTTTTTGCCCCATGGTGCGCCGCATTGTAAATGCGGCGCACCATGGGTGGCGGAGCTGTGGCGCACATTAACTGGCGCATCCCTGGGGATGCGCCAATTAACATAAATCTGCCCCACGGTATTTACTGAAAAGTCTAGGATTTGTAAGGATTAGACAAGAGGCAGAATTTATATTTCTTTGTTGATGACAAATACTAAACTTATAAGTAGGGAAATACTTGTTTCTAGATGACATAATGCTTTCAATATGTCCTTAGATATTATCAAGACATATTTCCAGTTAAGTTATAGTTCGTATTCCCTGTGATCTTTAAATAGACACAATGGTTTCAATAGCTTGGTGAAACACCAAGGTGCTGGAGAGAGATCAAAGGGAAGTGATATGAATTAATAGGTTATATCTGACCAATTAAATTAAAGATATTTTCTGCGTGATGGATGGATGGAGATCATTAGATAAGCACCTTTGAAATCTAAATGTGTCAACCAATCAGCTGATTGTAGACAATCTCTTAAGCGCTGAATAGTTTCCATTTTGAAGTGAATATATAAAACGAAAGAGTATAAATGTTTGAGGTTGACAACAGGTCCTAACGTTTTGTTTTTCTTTTTTCACTAATAAATTGCTTGTGAAATCTTGGGTATGAATAATGGTTTGTTCTACTGCTCCTTTGGTAGGAAGGTCCTGAATTTCTTGTTGAATTATTAGAGAAACTGTTTGTGATAGATGAAAGTTTAAAACTGTTGGACTGGGATGGGATAGAATTCCAACAGAGACCCTGAGGCTGGGAGGAAAATCCAAGAGTCTGAGAAAAGAAGAAACCTATTGTTTAAGAAACGAGACGTCCGACTTGCTGAAATTAGAGGAGGAGATTTAATTCTTACCGTTATTGAAATTCGCTATGGTGTGTCCTCTTTGGAATAGGTATCTATTTCCTCTTCTTTGACAATCAAAATCATATAAGCTTACAGTAAAGTGTAAAATCATTAGTTCAGAGGTAAAAAAGAATAATATTGCACAGATTCCTTGAAAGTCATACAATAAAATATCATTGCAATATGTTTAAAATACAGCATCACAATATTACACTTAAAGAGGGGGTGCCACCAAACCATGGCCTGGCTAATACACGTAATCCAATGTATTCCGAATATAATCACTGACCATGTATATAGACAACGATGACAGTTGTTACAGTAACACTAAAGCAATTCGATTTTGCTTTAACATATGAACAAGTAAAATCAGGAGGATGAATATACAAAAACAAATTACATGCAAAGTACATTGATCAGATGGACTATCACATGGGCATGTTGCTAAGGTGACAAACCAATCTTTGATTTTAGGAAAGGTTACAAGTGGATAAAATATATCAAGTCTGAATCTTGTCAGAAAAAACCTGAGGTGGTGATTGTAAGCATGTTCAATATAGGGTTGCATGCCATCACTAGTAACCATCATTTGATTGTTGATGGCAGTCGGTTTATTTAATTCAACAGATTGTTTTTGACCTTCAAACAGGGATAAACAACACTTTTTTAACCCCTTGGCTGTGGCGGTAATTCCGCCGCAGCGCTAGAGGGGGGGGGGGGGTGGCCGCACGGCGCCGCCATGCTCATGACAGAACCACTCCATCACGAGCCTCGGGCGTGCTGTGCTTGTGCCGGAGTGGTTCCGTCACCAGCATTGATGAGGTTAACTCCCTCATGCTTATATAATAAAAGGAGCCCGGGTTATCAAATTATTCTGGTCGTTCTAGTCTGTCCTATACATGTCAACCCTGGTATTTGTAAAGCTAGTGACGACTTGCGGCAGTCATTGACAATCTTTCAATTTAGAGCGGTATCTTCGCAGGTCCAGATCTTCTGCCACAGCAAGATTGGTTAGACTCTAATTATGTCGGCTAAAAACGGGACACCAAGTTCATTGTGGCAAACAAGGGTGGAGACAGACTTCAAAGAGTTCAGTCCGCTGCTGCTAAACTGGCCCTTGGCTGGTCTAGAAGGTCCTCGGCCACAGCGCGATGGCTGAACTCCACTGGCTCCCGTTAAAGCAGCGAGTGTCCTTTAAATCCCTCAGTCTCGTTTTCAAAGCCCTGCATGGACTTGGGCCCAGCTCTTTGCAAGCCATGTTTGCCTGGTATACTCCAACCAGAGCACTTCGAACTGCAACGGCTTGTCTTGTGAAAGTGCCGAGATTTAAAAAAGCTAGGGCCGGGGGCAGATCTTTCAGAGTTGCTGCCGCTAAACTCTGGAATAGTCTGCCCCTGGACATCCGACAAACGGAAGAACTTCTCTTTTTAGGAAACGTGTCAAAACTTGGCTGTTTCCGAAGGGTTAACTTGATGGCCACCTTACTGCTCTGCCTCTCTCCCGTGCTTCTTCTTCCTCGAGAAATCTCAGCGCCAGGATGCCTGTAAAGGTGATAGCTGCGCTATACAAATATTCTAAATAAATAAAAAAAAGCTACCTGTAGGAACAGCAAGAAGTCTCCTAAAGAAGGCATTCTCAGCCAGTTGAACAGCTTTAATATTACAGTATCCCCACACTTCTACCCTGTACAGTGCCACAGACACACATTTAACCTTACAATTAGTGACCATTTCATCCAGGTATCTTCTGCCAAGTTTAGTTGCGAAGTTAAGCAGCGCTGATGAAGCTTTTATAAAGTTCAATTTTCTGGTATCAATGGCCTCCTTCTATGAAATATGTGCCTCAAATAAACCGCCTAGATAAGAAAACGTGGAAGTAAAACTCATTTTAACATCACCAACCTTAAAATCAAGGCACTTCTTAGCTTTAGGCTCACATTTCATTTGAAAAGTTTTACCCAGGTTTACATTTAAAAGTTCTGAATATAGTTGGCAAAGCAAGCGAGTAACCTGTGCAGCCCCATGGAAATACAAGACATGAGCAAGGCATCATCAGCATAGAGCAGGTCCACATATCGTTCAGTCAAAACTGTCACCAAGCTGTTAGTGTACAGAGCGAAAAAGAATGGTGCGAGGACACAACCCTGGCTAAACCCTCTCTCTATGCCAAATTCACAAGTGCGTTCCCCCCAGAGTCCATAGCGTACCCTAGCCCTCCTCACCATGTATATCTCTCTTTACAAAGAAATTATTGGTGGGTCAACCCCTACATCCATAATACTATCCACAATTTGCTCTACACCACACAATCAAATGCACTCAATAGATCGACAAAAGCTAAAAACAATTGGCCCTTTTTGATTTAAGTGTATTGTACAATTGGCAGGTTTAAGTTAAGGCTCTTTTCAATCAGGGCCGGACTGGGACTTGAAAGCAGCCCTGGCAAATTTCTGCAGACCAGCCCCCGCCTGGGGCGTAGCGAGCGAGCGCAGCGAGCGAGCTCGACTGCTACTAGGGGGGTTTGGGGGGGTTCTCCCCCCAAGAAAATTTTGGAAAACGACAAACCAAAAGGGTGAATTTTACAGCACATTTTTCAGTACATATTAAATTGTATCAACTTTCAAAGTACAGTAAATAGTAGATGATGACCTTAAAAAGCACCAGGTTAGCCACCCAGTCAAATGTACCCATAGACATCTTTTCAGAGAGTGCCAAAAATAGACACAAGTAGTGAATCAGAGAGAGCAAAGTAAAAGTGAGACCAACCCCCACATGGTGTCTGAGGGTGGTGAGTAACTTGGGTGTTTTTAGAATTTAAGCGAAACAGAGGATACTCCAGGAGCAAGATCTATCTAGGACAGAGCAAGGTACGAGTATTTTGATCCTGAGTTTTGGCTGTCAGTAATCTTGTTCCTCTTTCAGAGAGCATAAAAAATAAACAAAAGTAGTGAATCAGAGAGAGCAAAGTAAAAATGTGACCAACCCCCACATGGTGTGTAGCGAGCAAGCACAGTGAGCAACCACTACTAGGGGGAGTTTGGGGGGTTGAACTTGTCCCCCCCAAGAAAATTTGAGAGACAGAAAGGCCATAACAAAGCAATTTCCAACACATTTGTCATTAGATATTAGATTGTATTAACTTTTAAAGCATAGTAAATTGTCACTCATGTTGTCACAAATTAAGCACTGATGTGATGTCACACATGACCACACAGCGGACTGAGGCCAGAAATTGTGGAAATGTCACACATAAGCACCAAGGCACTGACCCAGGCCTGGTCACACCACCAGGCCAGTATGCATTCAAACGTCACATATAAGCACCCAGGCCGTAAGCATGGAAATGTCACACATGAGCCTCCAGCTCCAGGTCACTGAGGCCAGCAACTATGAAAATAGCATACATAATTAAGCACCCAGGCCAGAAAGCATGGAAACGTCACACATAAGCACCCAGGCTGACAGAAGGCATGGAAATGTCTCAAATGGCACCCTAGCCAGAAAGTATGAAAAATTAACACAAAAGGCCCTCGCCTTGACATGACACATCTTTAAATAGCCTACTTAAGTGGGTGGCAAAATAAGTGTTGCAGACCCACTAGCAGCATTTAATGTACAGTCCCTGGGTATATGTAGAACCACATTTCTAGGGACTTACAAGTACTTTAAAATTGCCAATTCGGTGTAAGACACCATGTTTCAAAGGAAAGAGCGCAAGCACTTAAGCACTGGTTAGTGGTAGTAAAGTGCACTGAGCCCTAAGAGCCAACAAAAGTTGCCTTTTTTGATTCAATAAAGCAGATGAAACCGGATTTTAATTTAGAGGAATCTGAGGCTGACAGCGACTTATCTAACCATGTCTCAGCAGTCCGTATGAACAATATGTATCTAAAAAACATTTTACATGTGCTAATGGCGCTGGGACTTTTTCTGTAGGCTCTCCTTACTGCAGCATGATGGTTTCTTTATACCATTTTTATAGTGGCAGGCAAAATGGAGTCAGTCAGTGTAAAATTGCTACAGATTTTGCGTATTTGTTTGATTACATATCTGACTGCCGGCCTGAGCGAGGTAGCAGTACTGATGAGATAAACAACAGAGCGGAAATAGAAGCCACTGTTTCGGGGCAGATCACAGATTACCTTGTTGAATCAATCAATGTGCTGCTTCCACATGTACAACCGCATAAAAAGATGCATCGTATAGAAGTGGCATATGCGGTCCCTCCCTCCCTCCTCTTGAGATACTGCTGTGCAGCACCAGTAGTCTGAAACAATTTGAATATTGCGTTTTATTCCAGTTGCTCTTGCTTCTGTGTGGTTATTCTAGGTGTAGAAACAATACATTTTTTAACTAGCTACTGAGCACACAGCAAGTGAAATGAGTTGCTATCTGAAGTGCCTCGAAGATTACTAGGAGAGTTTGAATTATTTATGCTGCACGGAATTTCAAATTATGCGGCATATTATTCGATGAAATAAGCATTGGCTTTTTTATGTAAGTACATTTACATTTCCTCATTCAGGAGAGAGCGGAGTGCTATACAGAGTACACACGCTCCTTAAGAAATAGCCTTGAATGAAAGGTTTTATTTGCTCATTGAGTCCCAGTTATGGGGAAACGGTTATGTTATGTAATTTAAGGCTAATTTGACTTGATTAAAGAGGCAACTACTTAAAACTGCCTCATTTAAGATGTATTTAAATCCAGAAACTAGGGGCCATGCACGAATAACCAGTTGCTTTCTATCCCACTCATTAAGAAATAACTCCTCAGGCCGCCTAGCTCAGTGCATTTATTTGTATAGCGTGTGTGGCAACCGTGGCACTCAGAGACACGTTTAGGATTTTAGCTCTTCGACCTATCAAAAGAAAGTTGGACACGTTTGGGGTTCTTTTCGGGTGCACTTTCGAGATACCGGTCGGCTACTTGGAGAAGTGTCCAATAGCAATTGGTTTCATCATGCAAATACCTTTCCTGGACAGGTATTATTTCTTTCCTCCTCTTTAACATTGAAGCGCACAATTTCTGCTTTAACTTGCTGGTATAGAGGAGACGCCGAATGCTCAAGGGAAGCACTTGCTGCCCCACAGGGCTCAGCATCCCAGAGAAGACACAGAATGCTCAGGGGAAGCACCAGTGCACTCTGGGAAGCACTTACTGCCCCACAGGGCTCAGCATCCCAGAGGAGACACAGAATACCCAGGGGAAGCACTAGCGCACTGTGGAAAGCACTTACTGTCCCGCAGAGAAGGGGGGGGCTGACAATGCAACCAGCGGGACTTTGGTACTTACCTAAAGAGCTGTAGAATCTTGCTGAAACCGTAGAAAGGTCCTGACCAAGGTCCTGACCAATGTTCCCTCACATTTTTAGGTCTCGGCTAAAAGACGCGCGTAAGCGCGTCTCCGCCGAGATCTTATGTTAGCGAGTAGCAGTCCCAGGAGACACTCCTGGGCGCGCGCAGGCGATTCTAAACTGGCATGCGCATTAGCACGAGCGCTGCGCGAGGCTCCCACACAACACACGCATACATAGAAACAGAAGCGCTCACGCACGCACATACATACAGAACCCCCCCACTCATACACACACACACACACACACACACACACACACACACACACACACACACACACACGCACACACAAGCGCGCGCGCGCGCACCGGCCCCCCTCTCCCCTTTAACTTACTGCTCCGCACCGGCAGGGAGAGTTGACGCTGCGGCTCCTATCCCGGGACTCCCTCTTGGTCAAGGGAGCCCCGCAACACGCGTACAACGTCCTGTTGTCGGCCCCGGGGGCTCTCCACGCTCGCAGGAGCCCCGGGCCGCTCCACGCATTTCCTCCGCCTGCCTCCTCTTCCGGTCCGGACGCGGCTCCGCCCCCGTCACAGGCGACCTTGCCTGACTTCCGGTGCGGCCGCGGCGGAATTCCGGGGGCAGTAAGTTATTGTATATTTGGCTGCTAAATGAAAGCGTGTCCATCTGCCACTGACATTTAAATTTACTAAAAATATGTGAATATGCCCTAAATCCAAATGTAAATTTAATTTAGCTAAAAACTATTATTATTTTAAGTGAAATTAATGTTTTCATGTAAATCAAAACCCATGCTGAACAGTTTGTTTCGGCATTACTGTTTGCATGTCATATTTTTATCTTTTTGAAGGAAATGTACTACTTTTGAGTAGAGAAGTAGTCTAAAGCGTGATTTAACACATGCTGCTCGAAATGTGAACTTGGCGTGGTACAGACAGCTTCAGTGTGTTTCCTTGTTTTCTCTGTTTTGACATTATGCACTAGTTCTAGCTGTGGAAGGAAGCTGTAGTGAGTGCAGAGTAGTGAGTGTGAGTAGTGAGTGTGAGTAGTGAGTGCAGAGTAGTGAGTGCAGAGTAGTGAGTGCAGAGTAGTGAGTGCAGAGTAGTGAGTGCAGAGTAGTGAGTGCAGAGTAGTGAGTAGTGAGTGCAGAGTAGTGAGTAGTGAGTGCAGAGTAGTGAGTGCAGAGTAGTGAGTGCAGAGTAGTGAGTGCAGAGTAGTGAGTGCAGAGTAGTGAGTAGTGAGTGCAGAGTAGTGAGTAGTGAGTGCAGAGTAGTGAGTAGTGAGTGCAGAGTAGTGAGTGCAGAGTAGTGAGTGCAGAGTAGTGAGTGCAGAGTAGTGAGTAGTGAGTGCAGAGTAGTGAGTAGTGAGTGCAGAGTAGTGAGTAGTGAGTGCAGAGTAGTGAGTAGTGAGTGCAGAGTAGTGAGTGCAGAGTAGTGAGTGCAGAGTAGTGAGTGCAGAGTAGTGAGTAGTGAGTGCAGAGTAGTGAGTGCAGAGTGCAGAGTAGTGAGTGCAGAGTAGTGAGTGCAGAGTAGTGAGTGCAGAGTAGTGAGTGCAGAGTAGTGAGTGCAGAGTAGTGAGTGCAGAGTGCAGAGTAGTGAGTGCAGAGTGCAGAGTAGTGAGTGCAGAGTGCAGAGTAGTGAGTGCAGAGTGCAGAGTAGTGAGTGCAGAGTAGTGAGTGCAGAGTAGTGAGTGCAGAGTAGTGAGTGCAGAGTAGTGAGTGCAGAGTGCAGAGTAGTGAGTGCAGAGTGCAGAGTAGTGAGTGCAGAGTGCAGAGTAGTGAGTGCAGAGTAGTGAGTGCAGAGTAGTGAGTGCAGAGTAGTGAGTGCAGAGTAGTGAGTGCAGAGTGCAGAGTAGTGAGTGCAGAGTGCAGAGTAGTGAGTGCAGAGTAGTGAGTGCAGAGTAGTGAGTGCAGAGTAGTGAGTGCAGAGTAGTGAGTGCAGAGTGCAGAGTAGTGAGTGCAGAGTAGTGAGTGCAGAGTAGTGAGTGCAGAGTAGTGAGTGCAGAGTAGTGAGTGCAGAGTAGTGAGTGCAGAGTGCAGAGTAGTGAGTGCAGAGTAGTGAGTGCAGAGTAGTGAGTGCAGAGTAGTGAGTGCAGAGTAGTGAGTGCAGAGTGCAGAGTAGTGAGTGCAGAGTGCAGAGTAGTGAGTGCAGAGTGCAGAGTAGTGAGTGCAGAGTAGTGAGTGCAGAGTAGTGAGTGCAGAGTAGTGAGTGCAGAGTAGTGAGTGCAGAGTGCAGAGTAGTGAGTGCAGAGTGCAGAGTAGTGAGTGCAGAGTAGTGAGTGCAGAGTAGTGAGTGCAGAGTAGTGAGTGCAGAGTAGTGAGTGCAGAGTAGTGAGTGCAGAGTAGTGAGTGCAGAGTGCAGAGTAGTGAGTGCAGAGTGCAGAGTAGTGAGTGCAGAGTGCAGAGTAGTGAGTGCAGAGTAGTGAGTGCAGAGTAGTGAGTGCAGAGTAGTGAGTGCAGAGTAGTGAGTGCAGAGTAGTGAGTGCAGAGTGCAGAGTAGTGAGTGCAGAGTGCAGAGTAGTGAGTGCAGAGTGCAGAGTAGTGAGTGCAGAGTGCAGAGTAGTGAGTGCAGAGTGCATAGTAGTGAGTGCAGAGTGCAGAGTAGTGAGTGCAGAATAGTGAGTGCAGAGTAGTGAGTGCAGAGTAGTGAGTGCAGAGTGCAGAGTAGTGAGTGCAGAGTGCAGAGTAGTGAGTGCAGAGTGCAGAGTAGTGAGTGCAGAGTGCAGAGTAGTGAGTGCAGAGTGCAGAGTAGTGAGTGCAGAGTAGTGAGTGCAGAGTGCAGAGTAGTGAGTGCAGAGTGCAGAGTAGTGAGTGTGCAGAGTAGTGAGTGTGCAGAGTAGTGAGTGTGCAGAGTAGTGAGTGTGCAGAGCAGTGAGTGTGCAGAGCAGTGAGTGCAGGTGCAGAGTGGTGTGTATTGGCAATGTAAATGACAATGCCATTTATTTATGATTTAAAGAAAAAAAAAGAAATGTCATGAGCAATGCCAATTGCTCTACCTTTAATGATGCCGAGACCATTGCATTGCAAATGCTTGTTTTCCTTTGCGTGCGGCAGTGTTTGGTCTCTGTGCGCTGCAGCCAAGGCTATGTGCACCAAGTATCCGACCATGCATGCGAGTGCAGCAACAAATTATCAGTGCAAATACTACTCCAAGCTTTTACTTAATGTGAAAAGAAAGTGATTTTTTCACACAAACAGCGCCATATGAGGGGTCTCAAGACAGATTTGCAATTTAGATATGCATGTCATGGTCTTGATGGACAGTCCTTCCAAGAAATGGCAAACCATGAACTCCCCACAAAAAGCACTGATTGAAGTGAGCCGACCCAAAGCCCTCTCTCTGTATTAATTCTGGTAAATCACAGAAACTGCCTAATAGTGCGTATTCACCTGGATAGAGCTCATGTTATTGGCCTCAGACGTCACTCTCTGTGGTATGTGGAGAGGCCAAAGTTTGGAGGTGCATGTAGTCTTGACACCTCTAGGACCCATTGACAGGCACTGTACGAAACTAGCACTGCATTCTGTCTCAACTCCAGAGCTCTCAATAAAGTCCTGCCATACAAATGCACCTGCAGATTCTTTTCATGAAATCAGAATGCAACTCAGTTCACAGTATGCACTGTACAAATCATATGCTGCATCAAATAAATACCTATTCACATCTTCTGGAAAAGCAAATCCTCTTAGGAAACTCATGATGAAATACAATGTGAAGCATCCATACACCACTATGTATTTTGTTTTAAATCGTCTTTTAATGGGGTGACAGAAGCCATAAAGCAGCGCACAACTGTTGCCCATAACAAAAACTGAAGTCAAGGGGCCATAAGGCCTCTTTATTATTGGAGTATCCTGACTGGGAGCCTCACACCTAGGTGAAATGGAGGGGAAGCAAAGAATATATATATATATTCACTGAAAAAAACCATAGGTTTCACACCAGTTATAGTTAGGAATTAGCATTTAAAAAACCTATTAAATTCACTGAAAAAACCATAGGTTTCACACCAGTTATAGTTAGGTGGAAATTTTACTGATATAAAACCATTGAAATTCCCACGTTATAGTTAGTTGGACTCACTATAACTTGCGCGTGCAATGCACTGCTGATGACATCACATATTACATCACTCATGACATGGTCAGTGACATCACTCATGACATCACTGATGACACCATCCAGTGAATATGTGTCTTTCTGAAAAATAAATATTAGTGAGTTATGTTTTAATATTTAAATTCATATATTAGTGTTTCACTTTGTGTATAAGTGGCTACGTGTGTTGATAAGTAGCTACATGCGTATGTATATGGGTTATTTGATATTTTTAGTAGTATCAGTATGAGTGTCTATATGGTTTGGTGGAGGTATTACTTAGCACATAGATGCATGAGTGACTGACTCTTTGTTTGTATGTGTTTTGAAAACAGCATATGTACAGGACTGTATGGGTGGATGAGTGTCTATATGTGTTTGTTAGTGAGTGAATGACTGTCCCACTAGTGTCTTTATCAGTAACTACATATGTTTTAATCTAGTATATATGAATATTGATGTATATAAGTGAGTATATGTGAGAGTAAGAGATTGTAAGATTTCCTGTTTAAATAAGTATGTGTTTCTATAAGTGATTGTTTAAGAGAATAAATATGTGTAATTTTCAATAGAAGTAAGGTGGAAGTGTGTGTATAACTCTATATTCAAATAAATGGTTGTTCAATAGTTTATTTGCACGTGTGAATATGTGTGTGAGTAACTTTTGGATGAATGTCGGTGTGTAACAGGATGTATAGGTGTATCTCTTCATATGATGAGTGAGTATATGTATGAGTGACTATATAGAACTGTTGGTGAATGAATGGATGTGTACATAGATAGTGGAAGGACAGAATTGCTTGTTGTAACTGATATAGGTATGTCCATTTTTTAAAAATTTCAGTTTCTATTTTTGAATATGTGTCTCAAGGGTTACTTTACACTGAGAGGAGGTCTGTGACTGTGTCACAAGGATGGTGTCATCAGTGATGTCATGAGTGATGTCACTGACCATGTCATGAGTGATGTAATATGTGATGTCATCAGCAGTGCATTGCACGCGCAAGTTATAGTGAGTCCGACTAACTATAACGTGGGAATTTCAATGGTTTTATATCAGTAACATTTCCACCTAACTATAACTGGTGTGAAACCTATGGTTTTTTCAGTGAATTTAATAGGTTTTTTAAATGCTAATTCCTAACTATAACTGGTGTGAAACCTATGGTTTTTTTCAGTGAATTTCAAAGGTTTTTTTAATGCTAATTCCTAACTATAAGTTTCACTTTATAAATAAGACTGTTAGCACTCTAGTTGTTCTTTTTAACACTCTGGTACATTCTGTCATTGGGCTACAGTTGGGCTACATCTAGTTGAATTTTGGGCTACATTTACAATTTTTGATCTCTGGTGGCCATCTTTGGGCTACATTGGGCTACTTTGGGCTACATTTGGGCTACATTTTGGCTCTAACATATATTAAGCCCAATGTAGCACAATACATATTTTTATAAAGTTAATTTTTTACAAACCACTTCAGAATAGGGCTACCTGTCTCTACAATTATCCCATTTTTTTTTTCTTTTTTTGGGGGGAGCGCTCCCGGAGCGCGCCCCGGAGTGCGCCCCGAAAAGCGTATTTCTGAAAAGCGCCCCCGGGCGCGCTCCGGGGAGCGTCTCGTAAGCGTCAATATCGCAAACGAAAACATGATCGTGACGTATCGCGTAGCCGCGACCGCGTGATACGCACGGCGTAAGCGCACCAGGAAGTACTCGAGCGAATACGATCGCACAACGTAAACTTCCGGCGCGCTTACGCTGCGCGACCCGGGCCGCGCCCCCGGGCGCGTAGCGTAAGCGCGTCGGGTCATGTGAGCAGAAAATAACACTTTTCATTGGTTCATAACAGTTTTAGTTTCATAATGATGAAGCCCCTGGTCTTGTGACCTGAAAATAACACTTCTCATTGGTTCAGGACAGTTTTTTTTCTAAATGATGAAAGACCCCACCTTTTTTCCTTATTCTGACTTTGTCCTTTGACTGAGGAAGACCTGTTTGTTGCTCTCTCTACTTTTTTGCTCTAAATAATGGCTTCATTAGTAGCATCAGCTGGTGCATCTGCCCCACCACCACCACCACCACCACCAAGAGGACCAGCTCCAAATTATATTGGTGGTCAAGAACAGGAGGAGGAGGAAGAGGAAGAGGAGGAGGGGAGAAGAAGATGGCTGCCAGAAGAAAATACACCTTATAAACCCAAACCACACATTGTTTGGCAGTTTTTTTCAATTCCAGAGGGGAAAAAAAAGGTGAATGCTCCCAAGGTGACTTGCCTCATCTGCAATGATGAACTTTCACGGGGCAACCCAAACAAGAAATATTCTTTTGGTAACTATACCATGATTCGGCACATGACAAGAAAGCATCCAAACAACTACTCTCGAGCAGAGTTCCGGGAACTGGCCAGTAACCTCCCCCAGTCATCAAGGACCCCCTCCCAAAGAAACCAACCCACTTCCTCGCAACCAGAAACATCTGAGGTGATGCCTTGCATTCAGCCGAGATTTGCTGATTTTAAAATTACTTGTACTGCTTGTGGCAAGCTTATCTCCTATGGGGAACAAAGTATTAAGCTCATCGTCCTTGCAGGTGATAATCACAAGTGCCCCAAAAAGAAATAATTTTTTGGGTTTTTTGTTTTTTTGCTCCAGTTGAGCCAGTTTCAATTCCCTTTTTTTGTTTCTCCCCCTAAAAAATACAAAAAAAAATATAAAACTGTTTTGAAAATCCAAAAAAAGTTCAAAAAGTTCAAAAAACACAAAAAAAATATAAAACAACAAAAAGAAGAAAAAAAAAAGTTCTTTTTAGAACTACCTCCAATTTCTAAATAAAAACTTCATTTTTTTAAAAACTGTCATCTTTTTCCCTCAATTTACGCTCCCCGGTGCGCTACCTGGTGCGCGCACCGTGCGCTTCCCCCGCGCAAAACGAAAAAAAAAAATATTTTAAATGCCCCGCGGGGCCCTTTTATAGCCCCCACATCAAACCTAGGGGGTCAAAGGGGTCTATCCCTGACGCCTTATGGTCAGTTCCCACTTTGTTTTAGCCACCTCTTATGTCTCGATTTTACCGAGACACAAGATGGCGACCGCTCTGGACTGTTTGGAATGTTTACAGACACCCGAGAGCCAATCAGCTTTTCATGCGCACCTCGCGTGTCGCGCCTGGAGCGCTCTCCGGTGCGCGCACCGGTGCGCTGCTATAGATATATATATTTTTTTTAACCTAAATTACTCAAAATCCACTGGAGCACATATCTTGAGACATAGCAAAGGCACATCGGGCTACCAGTCCCTACAATTTTGCCAAGTTTGGTGTAAATCCATTCAGCCGTTCGGGCTAAAAGTGAAATCGACCGCCCTATGGAAATTAACATGGGGAAAACGCGTTTTGGGACCCCCCTTTTATCTCGGCCCCCGCTTGACGAATCCCCCCCAAACTTTCAAGGAAGGACCGGAGCTCGACGAGGCCATTTTCAGGAAATTTTCAGGCAGATTCGTCAACCGGTGCCAAAGTTATTCCAAATAGAATTTTGAGATTTAACATTGAAAAAAATCCTAACTATAACTACCTACTGGCGACCGCCAGTAGGT
Organism: Lissotriton vulgaris; assembly: GCF_964263255.1. Classification (NCBI taxonomy): domain Eukaryota; kingdom Metazoa; phylum Chordata; class Amphibia; order Caudata; family Salamandridae; genus Lissotriton; species Lissotriton vulgaris. The sequence goes on along the minus strand of NC_141697.1, from coordinate 880,440,374 downwards.
AATATATATATATATATATATATATATATATATATATATATATATATATATATAATATATATATATTACTACCCCTGATGAGGGGTCAAAGCACTTTTCGGCGAGTAGCACGCTACTCCTGAACCCAAAAAGGATTAGTGGTGGGTTAGTATAAGAAAATCAGTAAATATATGTTCATTTGAGTGGTGGACATGTGAGTTTGTTAGTTGGATTGAATAGGATAATGGAGGGATGGAGGAGGGAATAGTCTAGAAAGTGTTATTTAGGAGATCATAGCAGTGATATGAGGATTGTGAGGTGTAAAAGGAAAGATGGAGGTGGGACGAGTCTCTAGAAAGGGATTAGGGAAATCACAGTAGTAAAATGAGGTTTGGAATACATGAGGGGTGGATTCAGAAAGAATTTTTTGGGAGATCATAGAAGTAAAATAAGGCTTTCTTAAAGTGAATATATTGAAAACAACATTAAAACATACTTCAACTAATTACTTTCAAAGTCTCTGCCCGTCCTAAAACCCATAAGATGTTTTAAAGATAAACTCAATGAAAGAAATTCAACCCTGGAATATACGTGCTTTTACACTGTGAACAGAATAAAATGTTCCCCCGTGTTAAACCAACCCATGAGCATTAACCAATTGTGACAGCTTAATTTGATAACCGTTGAACCAACTCAATGGTGCACAAAATAAACTGGTCATTGATTACCAATTTTTAACACTGTAAGTGCCGCTACCTCATTCAAACCATGCAGTTTAAATAAACATGTGACTCTAAAGGATATGCAAAACATACAAATAGACCAATCCCAATCCTGAAAAAAGGAAAGAGACATTCAGACACACCCTGCACATCATACCCTTTAATGAATCAAACATGTGCTGTGTTAATAGATTATTAGCATAAAATTCCTTGAATAACAATTGCAGACACTAAAATACTGAATAAATATGAGAAATAATGATGATTGGCAATAAGAAATATTTAGAATAATAAGAATATTATATAATAATAATAATATTGGCAATAAGGGACATTTCGCCTGCTAGCTGGTTTTGCTGCCAGCGTATCTGCGGACCAGCGCTCACCTCTTCTGACCAAAGCAGCTGTTCGCCGCACCCGCTTCGCGGGTGCCGCTTCATCGAGGGTCTTGCTGACTCTGCCTGCTGTTTGTCGGCGCACTCCAGGGCGAACCTTGGGCATAGGAAGGCTTGAGGGCTGCGAGCGTGCAGGGACTACCAGATCCAGGTGTCCCTGCGAGACCGATTCCAGCTTCCGGTCCGCTCTCCCTCTAGCCCCGCCCCCCGCCCATCGGACGGCTGACAAAACCACCTGTGTTGCCCTTGACCTTTGGGACATTTCGCCTGCTAGCTGGTTTTGCTGCCAGCGTATCTGCGGACCAGCGCTCACCTCTTCTGACCAAAGCAGCTGTTCGCCGCACCCGCTTCGCGGGTGCCGCTTCATCGAGGGTCTTGTTGACTCTGCCTGCTGTTTGTCGGCGCACTCCAGGGCGAACCTTGGGCATAGGAAGGCTTGAGGGCTGCGAGCGTGCAGGGACTACCAGATCCAGGTGTCCCTGCGAGACCGATTCCAGCTTCCGGTCCGCTCTCCCTCTAGCCCCGCCCCCCGCCCATCGGACGGCTGACAAAACCACCTGTGTTGCCCTTGACCTTTGGGACATTTCGCCTGCTAGCTGGTTTTGCTGCCAGCATATCTGCGGACCAGCGCTCACCTCTTCTGACCAAAGCAGCTGTTCGCCGCACCCGCTTCGCGGGTGCCGCTTCATCGAGGGTCTTGCTGACTCTGCCTGCTGTTTGTCGGCGCACTCCAGGGCGAACCTTGGGCATAGGAAGGCTTGAGGGCTGCGAGCGTGCAGGGACTACCAGATCCAGGTGTCCCTGCGAGACCGATTCCAGCTTCCGGTCCGCTCTCCCTCTAGCCCCGCCCCCGCCCATCGGACGGCTGACAAAACCACCTGTGTTGCCCTTGACCTTTGGGACATTTCGCCTGCTAGCTGGTTTTGCTGCCAGCGTATCTGCGGACCAGCGCTCACCTCTTCTGACCAAAGCAGCTGTTCGCCGCACCCGCTTCGCGGGTGCCGCTTCATCGAAGGTCTTGCTGACTCTGCCTGCTGTTTGTCGGCGCACTCCAGGGCGAACCTTGGGCATAGGAAGGCTTGAGGGCTGCGAGCGTGCAGGGACTACCAGATCCAGGTGTCCCTGCGAGACCGATTCCAGCTTCCGGTCCGCTCTCCCTCTAGCCCCGCCCCCCGCCCATCGGACGGCTGACAAAACCACCTGTGTTGCCCTTGACCTTTGGGACATTTCGCCTGCTAGCTGGTTTTGCTGCCAGCGTATCTGCGGACCAGCTCTCACCTCTTCTGACCAAAGCAGCTGTTCGCCGCACCCGCTTCGCGGGTGCCGCTTCATCGAGGGTCTTGCTGACTCTGCCTGCTGTTTGTCGGCGCACTCCAGGGCGAACCTTGGGCATAGGAAGGCTTGAGGGCTGCGAGCGTGCAGGGACTACCAGATCCAGGTGTCCCTGCGAGACCGATTCCAGCTTCCGGTCCGCTCTCCCTCTAGCCCCGCCCCCCGCCCATCGGACGGCTGACAAAACCACCTGTGTTGCCCTTGACCTTTGGGACATTTCGCCTGCTAGCTGGTTTTGCTGCCAGCGTATCTGCCGACCAGCGCTCACCTCTTCTGACCAAAGCAGCTGTTCGCCGCACCCGCTTCGCGGGTGCCGCTTCATCGAGGGTCTTGCTGACTCTGCCTGCTGTTTGTCGGCGCACTCCAGGGCGAACCTTGGGCATAGGAAGGCTTGAGGGCGGCGAGCGTGCAGGGACTACCAGATCCAGGTGTCCCTGCGAGACCGATTCCAGCTTCCGGTCCGCTCTCCCTCTAGCCCCGCCCCCCGCCCATCGGACGGCTGACAAAACCACCTGTGTTGCCCTTGACCTATGGGACATTTCGCCTGCTAGCTGGTTTTGCTGCCAGCGTATCTGCGGACCAGCGCTCACCTCTTCTGACCAAAGCAGCTGTTCGCCGCACCCGCTTCGCGGGTGCCGCTTCATCGAGGGTCTTGCTGACTCTGCCTGCTGTTTGTCGGCGCACTCCGGGGCGAACCTTGGGCATAGGAAGGCTTGAGGGCTGCGAGCGTGCAGGGACTACCAGATCCAGGTGTCCCTGCGAGACCGATTCCAGCTTCCGGTCCGCTCTCCCTCTAGCCCCGCCCCCCGCCCATCGGACGGCTGACAAAACCACCTGTGTTGCCCTTGACCTTTGGGACATTTCGCCTGCTAGCTGGTTTTGCTGCCAGCGTATCTGCGGACCAGCGCTCACCTCTTCTGACCAAAGCAGCTGTTCGCCGCACCCGCTTCGCGGGTGCCGCTTCATCGAGGGTCTTGCTGACTCTGCCTGCTGTTTGTCGGCGCACTCCAGGGCGAACCTTGGGCATAGGAAGGCTTGAGGGCTGCGAGCGTGCAGGGACTACCAGATCCAGGTGTCCCTGCGAGACCGATTCCAGCTTCCGGTCCGCTCTCCCTCTAGCCCCGCCCCCCGCCCATCGGACGGCTGACAAAACCACCTGTGTTGCCCTTGACCTTTGGGACATTTCGCCTGCTAGCTGGTTTTGCTGGCAGCGTATCTGCGGACCAGCGCTCACCTCTTCTGACCAAAGCAGCTGTTCGCCGCACCCGCTTCGCGGGTGCCGCTTCATCGAGGGTCTTGCTGACTCTGCCTGCTGTTTGTCGGCGCACTCCAGGGAGAACCTTGGGCATAGGAAGGCTTGAGGGCTGCGAGCGTGCAGGGACTACCAGATCCAGGTGTCCCTGCGAGACCGATTCCAGCTTCCGGTCCGCTCTCCCTCTAGCCCCGCCCCCGCCCATCGGACGGCTGACAAAACCACCTGTGTTGCCCTTGACCTTTGGGACATTTCGCCTGCTAGCTGGTTTTGCTGCCAGCGTATCTGCGGACCAGCGCTCACCTCTTCAGACCAAAGCAGCTGTTCGCCGCACCCGCTTCGCGGGTGCCGCTTCATCGAGGGTCTTGCTGACTCTGCCTGCTGTTTGTCGGCACACTCCAGGGCGAACCTTGGGCATAGGAAGGCTTGAGGGCTGCGAGCATGCAGGGACTACCAGATCCAGGTGTCCCTGCGAGACCGATTCCAGCTTCCGGTCCGCTCTCCCTCTAGCCCCGCCCCCCGCCCATCGGACGGCTGACAAAACCACCTGTGTTGCCCTTGACCTTTGGGACATTTCGCCTGCTAGCTGGTTTTGCTGCCAGCGTATCTGCGGACCAGCGCTCACCTCTTCTGACCAAAGCAGCTGTTCGCCGCACCCGCTTCGCGGGTGCCGCTTCATCGAGGGTCTTGCTGACTCTGCCTGCTGTTTGTCGGCGCACTCCAGGGCGAACCTTGGGCATAGGAAGGCTTGAGGGCTGCGAGCGTGCAGGGACTACCAGATCCAGGTGTCCCTGCGAGACCGATTCCAGCTTCCGGTCCGCTCTCCCTCTAGCCCCGCCCCCCGCCCATCGGACGGCTGACAAAACCACCTGTGTTGCCCTTGACCTTTGGGACATTTCGCCTGCTAGCTGGTTTTGCTGCCAGCGTATCTGCGGACCAGCGCTCACCTCTTCTGACCAAAGCAGCTGTTCGCCGCACCCGCTTCGCGGGTGCCGCTTCATCGAGGGTCTTGCTGACTCTGCCTGCTGTTTGTCGGCGCACTCCAGGGCGAACCTTGGGCATAGGAAGGCTTGAGGGCTGCGAGCGTGCAGGGACTACCAGATCCAGGTGTCCCTGCGAGACCGATTCCAGCTTCCGGTCCGCTCTCCCTCTAGCCCCGCCCCCCGCCCATCGGACGGCTGACAAAACCACCTGTGTTGCCCTTGACCTTTGGGACATTTCGCCTGCTAGCTGGTTTTGCTGCCAGCGTATCTGCGGACCAGCGCTCACCTCTTCTGACCAAAGCAGCTGTTCGCCGCACCCGCTTCGCGGGTGCCGCTTCATCGAGGGTCTTGCTGACTCTGCCTGCTGTTTGTCGGCGCACTCCAGGGCGAACCTTGGGCATAGGAAGGCTTGAGGGCTGCGAGCGTGCAGGGACTACCAGATCCAGGTGTCCCTGCGAGACCGATTCCAGCTTCCGGTCTGCTCTCCCTCTAGCCCCGCCCCCCGCCCATCGGACGGCTGACAAAACCACCTGTGTTGCCCTTGACCTTTGGGACATTTCGCCTGCTAGCTGGTTTTGCTGCCAGCGTATCTGCGGACCAGCGCTCACCTCTTCTGACCAAAGCAGCTGTTCGCCGCACCCGCTTCGCGGGTGCCGCTTCATCGAGGGTCTTGCTGACTCTGCCTGCTGTTTGTCGGCGCACTCCAGGGCGAACCTTGGGCATAGGAAGGCTTGAGGGCTGCGAGCGTGCAGGGACTACCAGATCCAGGTGTCCCTGCGAGACCGATTCCAGCTTCCGGTCTGCTCTCCCTCTAGCCCCGCCCCCCGCCCATCGGACGGCTGACAAAACCACCTGTGTTGCCCTTGACCTTTGGGACATTTCGCCTGCTAGCTGGTTTTGCTGCCAGCGTATCTGCGGACCAGCGCTCACCTCTTCTGACCAAAGCAGCTGTTCGCCGCACCCGCTTCGCGGGTGCCGCTTCATCGAGGGTCTTGCTGACTCTGCCTGCTGTTTGTCGGCGCACTCCAGGGCGAACCTTGGGCATAGGAAGGCTTGAGGGCTGCGAGCGTGCAGGGACTACCAGATCCAGGTGTCCCTGCGAGACCGATTCCAGCTTCCGGTCCGCTCTCCCTCTAGCCCCGCCCCCCGCCCATCGGACGGCTGACAAAACCACCTGTGTTGCCCTTGACCTTTGGGACATTTCGCCTGCTAGCTGGTTTTGCTGCCAGCGTATCTGCGGAACAGCGCTCACCTCTTCTGACCAAAGCAGCTGTTCGCCGCACCCGCTTCGCGGGTGCCGCTTCATCGAGGGTCTTGCTGACTCTGCCTGCTGTTTGTCGGCGCACTCCAGGGCGAACCTTGGGCATAGGAAGGCTTGAGGGCTGCGAGCGTGCAGGGACTACCAGATCCAGGTGTCCCTGCGAGACCGATTCCAGCTTCCGGTCCGCTCTCCCTCTAGCCCCGCCCCCCGCCCTTTCCAAACTACCATAAATAGTGTGTGCTCTCCCGCAGCGCGGGACGCAGCTCGGGGCGAAGACCGGGCAAAGAGCGGGCCGTTTGAGGCCGTTCGAGTACGAGAGAGTCCGGTCCGGCCCACCCCCCTAACTGCTTCATCACGGCCATCTTCATATAGGCACTTATTACACTCTGATCCTCTCAAATCCACCCATTGGAAAATGAATACGCGATCTAACAAACAGAAAAAAGCCAAAAAAAATGGGATAGGAGATAAATTGCTTGGTCCAATGGACGATTTCCTCGCCAAAGCTAATACATTTATCGATCAAAGTATAAGCTTAATTGAGGGAAGAGTTTCAACTGAACTCGCCATTGCACGCCGATCCTCAATGGGACTACTAGCCACCGCAATACCCCAGATCCCCAGGTAACCCCAACTCCAACGATTGTGTCTGCGAACAGACTCAGTCTGCCAAACAACGTAGATCTTTCTGCCACCCAACTCTCAGTAGCTTTCTCGGATAGTGACCTCGAAAAAACCCCAGACATTTTTCCCGACCCAACGCCTGAAGAAGTAAGGCAAACGAGAGGGAGGAGGGAGGGAGCTATCAAAAAAAGAAACGTTAGCAAAAAACAAGACCACACCGAAACCATCGAAACGGCTGACCTTATAGTCTTGATAGGCGACACAAATCCTGCAGTATTGCCCCCTCACTCTGTTCCCCCGCCCAATAATATTGCAATGATACATCATCTACCACATGATCTTCAAGATTTTCCAATCCTGGAACCAAAAAGCCCACGACTACAAGGAAAAGAAAAAGAATCAGCTAGAATAATCAAGGAGATAGCTTCCTTGCTGAATTCTTATATCCGCCCTTTAGAAGCTAGACTTAGTAACATCGAGAGTCTAATTTTAAAAATCTCCAGTCCTCCCAAAACCACACCCTCGCATGTCTCTCAAAAGCCTTCTTCAGATTCCTCGATCATAACTCACCCAAACAAGAAATCGGTATTGTTGCCTCCTCCACAGACCAAAAAACAACTTACAGTAAAGGTTTCAACAGTACCAAATCTTCCTACTGCCCAAAAAATCACTCCCAAGTCCCTGACCATTCCTCCACCACCTAACCTACTTCCTATATCAATAGTAAACACTCCAAGCATAAATACCCCTTCCTCTAAAACCCCCGTTACGACAAACCCCCCGGCCTCCACAACTCCTGCCATAACAAATACAAAACAAACAAAAACAAAAGGTACTCCGAGAGAGATTACTGACCAAAGACCCTCTGTAAATCTGCCCCCCGCAGCATGTCCATATGTAGTGGTCATGACAGGGGTCCCTGAACTTACTGGAGAGGGGGCCGAACCTAACTGGTCACTGAAGAATAAAGTACAGTTTTGGCTGAACACTAATCGCCCTGTTCCCCAACACTGGAAAAGCACTATAGCCTCAGTCTCCCGGACCTCGTGGGTGGGCCACAGAAAAAAAACTATCCGGGGTGATTGCATTGTAATCACGTTTGAGGATCCAACGATAGCAGAATATATCTGCTCCCGGGAGTTTAATACCTCTGGGGGAATTGCCACAAGACCCTTGTCATACTTCTACCCAAAACGATACCACAACAATAACTATTCCCGTGATATCGATAGCATCTGGAGGAAACCAATACTGCAGCCATGGGAGCTAGATATTGCGGGTCCAAAACTAATGCCGCGATATAATGAGCCCGACCACCCTTGGTGGCCATCAAACCAAAACCACCCGCAAAGAGAAGCACCATGGCAGATCATGGGCCCACATAATAGATCTAGAAATTGGGAGCAGTGGGAGAGACCACCGCAGAATCCATACGGCACCAGTTACAGAGAGCCCACAAACGGGCAAAACTGGCAAGGGATACCGTTAATGAATCGTTTTAGCGGCCTGGAAATGGTCGATTGACAAAGAAGCCATTCCATGGAGCCAGTACTAACAACTAAGGACCCGATTAATCCTATAATAGAACTTCCTCAGGTGGAAAAACCACCTTTAGATTTTGCACTCTCACCGTTATCCATTACCTTCTGGAATGTGGCAGGCCTCCGAAACAAAATAGAGGACGGCTCGGCCGCTGGTTTTCTGAAGGATTCACAAATCATTTGTCTACAAGAGACCTGGACAATGACACCCTCACATCTTGTGGGTTACAGGACATTTTTCTCCCCCGCCCTTCCTAGCAGCGCAGGTAGACCGAAAGGGGGCCTGGTAACATACCTGGCTAACACAATTTCTGATTTGAAGATCACTAAGGTAGACCTAACTCCACACTTCCAGATTCTCACAATTACAATTGGGAAAAATTTTTGCTTCACAATAATAAACCTCTACAACAACTTAGAGGATGACTTCTTTCTGAACGTCCTTTCAGTAATCCAATTAAAAATAACCGATCACTGGCATGCCAAACAGAAAAAGGAAACACCGCAGATAATCTGGGGAGGTGACTTTAATATTCACCCCTGCCCTCTGAATGACACATGTGGGATAAAGGACGAGAATGACAACCCATTGGTACACTTTTCCCACTCAGGAGCGGGGACTGTCATGAACAGAACATTAGCCGATCTGGATTTACAAATTTTGAACCCTATACAACAGAGTCATAGCAAACTAGAACCCACCTACAGAGGAAGGGGCCATGCGACCACTGTAGACTTTGTACTTGTGACAGAAGGCTTAAAAGATCATACAAAAAATTTCAAAATTCTGGAAAATAATCTTAGTGATCACTCTGCCTTAAACCTGAGCTTCTATATACATCAACCAAGGTCACTGATGGCATTGATAGCAAACACGCTGACGCAGAATAGACTGGAGCTGGGGAAGAACAATGGTTACACCATAAAATGGGAAAAGGTGGACCCAAACACATTATCAAAACGGCTAGTAGAAACTTCCTACAACAGCTTCATGATCTGCCTTGACCCTTATGCAGAGCCAAAACAAATTTTGGAAAATTTCAGCATTATAATAGAGCAAGTCAAAAAACAGCTGACTAAAACATCCAGACAAACTAAAATAAATTCCACAGGTTGGTTTAATCGAGACTGCAGAAAAGCACAAACTAAATTAAGGATTGCTCTCGGAAAACCAAACAGAGATGCAACAGAGATCCAAGCTCTCCGACGAGAGTACATCTCCTCCAGAAAAGAGAGGAAAAAAGAACTGAAACAAACCCTGTGGAACGCCCTACATAAGAGCGCACTCCTGAAAGACAGTAAGACCTTCTGGAAGATTGTTAAATCACCCATGCTAGCTGACTCTGCTGGTCCAAAAATAGATGTGGCCATCGATGAGGATGCGTGGGTGAATCATTTTTCAGAAATCTTCAAACTGACATTAACCAGCGAAGATAATCACTCCGACATCCCTTTAGTCACCTATCCAATAACCATGGACCTTGATATGCAGGACCTAGCACTGGCACTGTCTTCAAGTAAAAGCGGGAAAGCTCCTGGCCCTGACGGGGTTCCGGTTGACTTGTTCAAATACCTGCCGGACTTATGGATTCCAATATTGACAAGAGTATGTCTAGCCACAATGGAACTCGGCCTATTAGAGTCATGGTCCTCTTCAATAATGGTCCCAATTTTTAAGAAGGGGGACCGTCAGGACACAAAGTGCTACCGGCCGATATCGCTCCTAGATTCTCTGGGAAAAGTAGTTGGAAGAGTCCTCCTTGAAAAATTACAGCAATGGGCAGAAGATAAAACCATCCTCTCGGACTTACAGTTCGGATTTAGAGAGGGCTTTGGGACAGTTGAGCAGGCCCTAAACTTAAGTCTGTTAACTTCAAAGTATATCCATGCTAAACCTGGCTCCATCTACATGGTCTATGTGGACTTGTCCTCCGCATTCGACTGTGTTTCGCATGCGAAGCTTTGGTCACTGCTGAACGTAATGGGGGTCGATCCTCCCCTTTTGAACTTTCTGAGGGAACTGTACAGCGAAGCCACGGCGAGAGTAAGATACGGAACAAACGGAGAACTGACAGCACCATTCAGGGTAGAGCGGGGAGTAAGGCAAGGGTGTGTCCTTGCTCCCTTTCTCTTTTCATTGTATACAAACGGCCTAGAAGATTCCATGCTGCGAGGGGCGAGGGATCTCCCCAGCGCAAAAGGTCGCTTGATCCCCGCGCTCCTATATGCGGACGACGCAGTCATCCTAGCTCGCACCCCTAACGAACTGCAGAAATCTTTAACCAAATACGCAGACTTTATGGGGGCTTTGGATCTGCGTATCAACATCAAAAAAACGTTTGTTATGGTAGCTGGTGGATCAAGAAAATCAACCAAATCGATCTTTTTGAATGGTGAAAAAATTGAAAAGACCCCACAATACCCGTACTTAGGCATCATGATCGATGATGCCTTAAACTGGAAAGCGGCGGTTGAGTCCAGGAGGCTTCTCTTCAAAAGAGCAATCATGGCGCTGATAAAATTCTCTAACAAGCTGGGAAAAAGAGCACCAGTAGAACTGCTTCAGATCTACGCTGCAAAATGCCAATCTATTGCATTATATGGAGCAGGGACTTGGGGCCATGTTTCCTCCAGCTTAATACAAAAAGAAGAGAACATCTTCATCAGTTTCCTTCTCTCAATTCCGAGAGGTACTTCCACCTACGCCTCACATTTAGAGCTGGGAATTTCTCATATTGAAGATTTAATAAAAATTCAACCTCTCCTGCTCTGGAGGAGAGCCTGGTTGTCGGTAGAAAACACTCTGACTAAAAGTATCCTACAGGACGCCATGGATCTAGACCATGCTCATAAAATCGCATGGCTCTCGTATGTTAAGACACTTTTTTACGGACCTGGGCCTACAAAAGTACTTTTACACCCCAGAAACCTTGAGAGAAACCTCCAAAAATGAACTGAAACGACTTGCGTTGGGCCACTTGGAGTCACTGAGACTGACTACGCAGATCACAAAAAAATCTGTCACCCACGCAATTATGATCCAGCAGTCCTTGAGAATTCAGCTATATCTGAGCATGGAGCTAACTGTCTACGAGAAAATGCTCTTAACAAGATTTAGAATGAACCTTTTTTTCAGGCTAGTGACTTTCCCTGATAAAAACAACTGGAATGCACAGATAGTCCCATGTCCATGCGACGACCTTTCTCAACAGTCCACCATACACACGGTACTGTTCTGTAAGTTTTATCATCCCCATCGGAAAATTTGGTTAATTCCTCTACTTAAAAAATGGGGCCATAGACAATGTCGCCCGGCCTTGTTGGCCCTCCAAACCTTGGACTCTGAGTGTACTGTCTACCATGTTTTAAACTTCTTAAAGTGTATCATGAGGCATCGCAATAACTTGTAAGACAGTGGATTTGTATCAGTATTGGAAAATGTAACTTTTTTAAATGTCTAGTTTAAATTGTACTTTTTAATCGACTCTAATTATTAATTCTGTATTTTGTGATATCTTTTATGGTTTTGCAAATGCTAAAAAACCGAATAAAGATTATTATTATTATTATTAATAAGAAATATTTAACAACCAAATTTTGTTCAAATGTTGACCTTGACATTATCAAAAACAGTACTCTGTAAATCACATTTCAAATCTTTGATGATGTAAAGATAACTCCCACTGATGGACTAAGTATTTCCAAGAGGCCTCCGTGATGGCATTTTCCTTGTTTTTTCCGTCTTCTCTTCCAGAGAATGTAAGAATGTCAGATTTGTTGGTCTCCCTAGTATTTACACAAATTACAATTTAAATACCATTATTTTGTTTTATTTCTTTTATAGCGCTTTAGCACTACAGAAGTGATAAAGTGCTATAAAAGAAAAAGCAAAATAGTGGTATTTAAAATATTTGTGTACTTGTGATGTAAAGTGATCTGACATCCTGCATTGGGATGGAAAGTGCCACAACTCATCCCAATGCATGGTATCATAACCCCTTACATCACACGACAGCCTTTTAATGAACATTTGCAGAGTGATATTTATCTTTCCAGGAGGAGTGAGTGGAACAACGGAATCCCACTTGTAAATCATGCCACAAGTAGAAAGCTTTTTTTAATCCCTTCAATGCTCCTGACGAGCTCAGCTCGTCATGACCATTAGAACGCTCACACGCGGGGCTAATTCTCCTGCTGTGCTGATCGTTCTAAGTAAACGGGTGTGGACGTGACGAGCTGAGCTCGTCATGAGCACCGGGGAACTGCGAGCCCCCCACCCCCGCCCCGCCCCCCAGCACAGCAGGGGAATCAGCCCTGCAGTGAAGGGGTTAATGAAAAGAAATACAGACGTGCCTTGCAAGTAAATTTTATTTATTTATTCAATTTATTTATTTAATGCGATTTTATGTAGCGCAAACTTTACCCGAAGGTGTCAGAGAGCTTTACATAAGAACCAGTTGCAAAATATAAGGATTTAGGATTACATGCGTTACATGAAAGATACCAACAGAAAAAAATTGAAAATGTACAAGATGTACAGTCACTCAAGGAAGAGATACAAATGGATAAACTCTAAGAGTCACATAGGAATGGTAGAGAGTACAAAGGTCTACTGCATATACTAGTGATTAGAGTTATCTCTATATACATACATATACACATAGTAGATTTTCTCAAGTCAAGAACCAAAAATAAAAACTAAAAAAAACAGAAGAGCAGAGTTCCATTAAGTGAGGTCGGAGGGGGACGCAGTCACAGCACCAAGGGAGGGTGGGAGGTGATAAAGTTATGACACACAAGCATTTGCTGGTTATACTTAGTCAGAGTAGAGCCTCTATAGCGTGACTCCAGGGCTAACAACAGATCTTCCCATGTGCAAAGATTGAGTATAGCAGGCCTTAAATGGCAGAGGAGGTATTAGCAGAATGCACTGATTATATGCGGTCAGCATAAATGCCCTGTGGGGTGTAACTAGACAACAGAGGGCAGGGCACGGTGTGCCCTCAATACAGGCAGGCATCGTAAATAATCTAAAGAGGCAATTCACAAATGCTCTAGGATGTACAGCCAGGAGTGATAGAGAGCAGTTTTCCTGAAGCACTAGTGAACGGTTACTTCTGTATGATCTGGCATTGATTTAGAAGCAAAGAAGAAAGGCTACATGAATGCAGAAGTTACTGCATCCTATGTTTAATGCTCTGTGGGGACAGGCTAAGTGCGACAAAAGAGCGAACACAGAATTGCACTGGGTAAAGGCAGCTATGATAAATACTCTCTAGGGATAACTCAGAAGACCCGGGAGAACTCCATGTGTACGGTGGTTACAGATTGCCAGGTCAGTGCCCCATATCCTTCTCTGGACTGTTCCCCCGAGATTGTCTGGCTTTTGTCGAGCCGAGCCTTCATAGAAGTTCTGCCTTCGTAGTGCAATGCAGATTGTGTGGCCTTTAAAATATATTTTGGGATTGTGAAAGCGCATCATGCTTTGAGACAGCGCAGCGCTGCTATTGGGTGACTTTTTAAATACATCAGTGTTTATGATAGTGAGACAGCAGCGCTGTTTTAAAGCATGATGCGTACTTTCATGATCACTGAGATGTTTACAAGGCGATGCAATTTTTTTCACAAGCCCTACTGCCACGTTCTAATTAATAAATAGAATCTACTTCTGACCCAAACTCGATCGGAACTGGCAAAAAGTCGGTACAACTATTGAGAAGCAAACAGCTTACAGCTTCTCCAATGGTTACGAAAGCAGACATTCACCGTCCTGGGGCCTTGAATGAGAAGAATGGATCCCGCCTTCGAGCAGTACATAGGAGTACATCTGATTGCAAACATTTAAACAACACTCACCTGGCGGCGGGCGGCACTGGCAGACATTCGGCAGCAGGGACACAGGGACGGGCAGGGCCAGGGGGGGCTAGACATAATTAAATTATGGTTCGGTGAGAGAAGGCCTCTCGTCGACACGGTCCTGCGCGAGCCCAATGCGCATGTGTCACATCCAAAAGCTGCGCCCGCCCCACCCCCCCAGCCCTAAAGGGGGTTAACTTAGACTAAGAGCAGGCAGCGCGGAAATGGAGACGTGTGCGTGCACACCCGACCCACCCCCTAAAATGACCCTACTGCTCTCCAATGTATTAGGTTAATTAAGTTGTTCCTTTTTCCACACGGAGCGAGGAGAGAGGCAGGCATGCAGCAGAGTACAGTAGTAAGTGACTACTACACTGTGCTGAGTGTCCGAAAAATCGGCCCCACCCATACCCAGCAACAAAACCGGCCCCCGGCCAAAAAACCGGCCCCCACCCCTGGCAGCCTACCGGGGGATTTCCCGGTGCCCGGCATTGTCAGTCCGGCCCTGTTTTCAATCGTCCACTTTCTCCAATGAAAGCCATACTGCACACCTGACAACATACTATTCTTTTCTGCCCATTCGTCAAGTTTTCCCAATAGTATTCTACCTGTGACTTTCACCAGAATCTCAAGTAGGGAAATGGGGTGATTACAGGCTGGATTAGATCGGTCCATCTTCTTATAAATGGGCACAATCAAGAAAACCGAACATGTATTCAAGATGCCAGATTTCCTGCAGGCACTCCGTACCTTGGTCAGTATTGTTCAACATAATGGTATATTAGCCTTATTCCCTTGGCTGCTGGGGTAATTTTCCTGCTGTGCTGGGGGGCGGGGGGGGCGCACAGCGCCCCGGTGCTCATGACGAGCTCAGCTCGTCATGAGCTACAGTGCCCTGTGCTCATGACGAGCTGAGCTCGTCACGGCCACACCCGTTTCAATAGAATGTTCAGCACAGCAGGGGAATTATCCCAGCGTGCAAGCGTTCTAATGGCCATGACGAGCTCAGCTCGTCATGAGCACCGGAGCATTGTAGCTCATGACGAGCTGAGCTCGTCATGAGCATGCAAGGGGTTAAGAAGGTTGATAGGGAAACTGTCTGGTCCCGGCGCTTTGCCACCTTTACTATCAATAAAAGCCCTGTTGATCGCATCTAAAGAAAAAGTGGTCTCCTAGTATTTCCTCAACAGTGGCGTGGCCCTGTCTCCATAATACCACATCCTGGGTGGAATAAATCTTTGAAAACAGAGCCACTTAGTCAGTTTTGGTAATGCAATCTCTAATCTGGGGAAAGTTCCATCCTTTAAAAGATGGACGTTAATCACATGCCAAAAGGTTGAGCAGTCCTTAGTCTTACTTGCTTCAAGCAGTGACACCGATCAGCATCTTTAACTCTTTTTCCTCTCTTTAAGTGCCAAACTATATACCCATCAGCATGCCTTAACTTCGAAGACATACCTAGGAGATTTTTGCAGAGCTGCTTTGAGTGTTTTGCTATGGGCTTTAGGGCACTTAAAATAGAACCAGCCAGGTCTATGAAGTGCGGTGTGGAGCACAGGCTTTATTAAGCATGTTTTGATCCCTCAAACCAAAGAGACTTAGAGGGAAAAAGAGCGAGATATGGCGGTCACTAGACAACTACTTGTCCTCCCACAAGCCACCCTAAACACCCAGACCAGACAATACTACAAAACGTACACATGCACCCTACCCAACAACATAATGCGCCTACGTCTCTCTCTACTCAGACACTTTCTTCTTTTGATCTTCTATCTCCTCTCATGACCAGGGGGGCGGAAAGATAACCATACTGGATGCAAAGGGACACGGGGGAAACTGGAACGAGCAAGAACGGAGAGAAGAAGATGAAACAATCTGAAGAATGGACTGTCAAGAGCCAAACTAATTTAAGCCAATGTAGACAATGCTTGACAACCCCCCCCCCCCCCGACGCTTTTTTCTTTCTTTCTTTTTCCCCATGTGTTTCGCCCAGTACCATGTAAATATGCTCTTTATTTTCAATAAAAAATTACTGAAATCAAAAAAAAAAAAGAAATGCAAAGAAAGTCTTTCTTCATTTCATTATTGTTGGGAGAATCATCCAAACATGTATCAAAAGCCTCACTTACATCGGCATTCAGTGTTTCAGGAAATCTAGCTGGCTCAACCTGAGTCCAACGCATGGAGATACCTTTACTAGCGGCTTTATCAATGTTATCAACATCAAACTCTGTATTATGCTTCTCAGCACTGAACTGGAAATTAACATTAACACTCTGGGGATAATGGTCACTCATCGAAGTTGAGTGTGTAGGATAATTAGATGGTAATGTACTAAACTTATTTGATGTGAGGATATAGTCAATAAAAATAGTAGAAGCTCTACCATCGAATGCGCTATTAAAGGGAGCAGGAGGACAAACAGTTTGTTGGCAAAACAAGATCCTATTTAAACATCAAATCATTCAGCTTGGCCCAATAAGCATCATGTGTAAAATTATATTGATCCATTTCAAGTATGTCCACCATGCCAGAAACTATTTTAGGTGGCAATTGACATAAATAGACATTAAAATCCCCCCCCAAAGAACAATAGCCTCTTTCTCTTTGCAGCGGCATAGCTTCAAGTTCATGATCCAGTAGAGAAAGTACATTAAATATGTCATATACAAAAGCAGTTAATAAATTACAAATGTGAGTGAACAGATCCCCTTAACTCTAACTGCAGAAGAAGGCACAGCCAGGGTGTGGATTGTCATGGAACCATTAATATGAAAACTCTCTATTTCCCAAGTTTCTGGCAAACATAAGCTACTGAATTTAGAAATAAAATAAAAATCAATTAACCAGAGATTTAGATTCGAGATAAATGAAGCATCATTTAACTGACTGCTGTAGCAGCAACAAAGAGGAAGGACTGGGACAATGCCTTCCCTATATACCGTTTGAGAAACTTCAATGTGTCATTGTGCAGTTTTCTTCCCACGGCATCATGGGAATGGCTGTTTGTTTATGTGTTTATTGATTTGTTCAATAATATATCTCTTTTCTTTGATGGCTTCTGTGTTTAATAAAGCCAGGGGTGAAGCATAATATGAAGCCTCTGATCCTATCATAAAATTATAGAAAGGCTTTCCCAGACAAGACCTAAAGTAAAGGGCTGAGGGTACCATTCATATTAATAGAGTGGGGAGACACAAGTTGTGGTGTCCTAGGGAGAACTGCATCAGAAGTATCCTAGCTTTCTAGGTATAGGAGCCCCTCAATGTGACCCAAAAAGGAAAATATATTGAAAGTTCAGTGGCAAAAAAATATATATATATAGAGTGGGACAGCCGGTACATTCAGCTGGGCAATGTGGTCCCATAGAAAGGGGTTAAAGTGGTGAGTAAGGTTGTGAATTTAAAGAATGGATAGGGACTCGTGTTGTGGGATTACCTGTGACTGCAATGGAAGGAAACAATCCAGGGCATTGGTAGAGTTCTGACTAAAGGGAAGGTGGAGGTAGCAACAGGTGGTAGAGAAGAATGGGAGGAGGCACATTATCTCTAGTAAATAAGGATTATGGTAATTGAGGATCACCGATGAGAAGGGTAAAAAGTAATTTGATCAAGAGGATCTAAAGTTATGGGGCTCACAGCAGGACTGGTCACAGGCAAGGCGGCATATGTGACTTGAGGGAAGAGGGTCGCCATCTCAGACGATGGTGATGACAGGGGAATCCTGTGAGTTCATCGAAGAGGGGTGCTCTCCCATGATATGGATCGCAAAAGACAGAGATAGAGGTGGTGGATATCTTGGCTAGGATGCATTGAATTAGTTATGGTAACAGTGCAGAATATAAAGTCATGAGTAATGGGGCAAGAAGAGGACACGCACATTTCTAGTGTAAGAGGCCAATGAGATGTGTATAGGCTACAGAGATACAACTGTGAAGGAGAAATCCCACAGTACAGTTTCCCATCGCCTGTAAATGATCAAGGAATATTGTGCCCTAACCTGAATGCCCGTGGACTATTTCTTTTCAATTCAACAATTAGTCAGTACTTGGTCATCAATTGAACATCTCTTGAGCATGTCATATAGATCTGCTCCATCCAATAAATGCATTTTGGCATTTATTGGATGGAGCAGATCTATATGACATGCTCAAGAGATGTTCAATTGATGACCACGCACTGGTTGGATTGAAAAGAAATAGTCCACGGAACCTTGTTTATTAATATTGTACGATACCCAGGTCCAGGACCATTTGGGTTACCCCATTGTATTAATGGCTAACCTAAATGCCATCAAAAAATGTATCGACATTGGGTTCTGGTAAAGGAACAGTGAGTCTTGGGGGTTAGGAGAAAATTGAGGGTGATAGTCAAATACAGAGCAGTTCCCTTACAAAAGTGCCACATGAATGAATTTGCTGAAATAAACGATGAACGAAAGGGGATACCCTGCAGTAAAACTGGTTGCAATGATCCAGTGCTTAATTTGTGCCGATGACTGCAGATGTGGTCACCGGCACTCATTTTTGGGTATTGTAAGATATATTTCATCATCTCACTTTGACTCAGTTCAAGTGAAAGAATGTAGACAGGGGAGAAAAGGGAGGAAGAGAAACACAGAAAACCACCCACGAAGCAGAAAGCAGGGATGAAAAAAAGAATGTGCATGAGTGAATGAGGATTGTTTGAAAAAAGAGGAACAAGGTAGAATGAGGAATGGACAGTCTTGAAATCTGGCAATCCTTGCATTCTCCTAATAAAAATATTGAATTCACGCACATTTGTATACATAAATTAAGCATTATAAAAACGGTTACTGTATGTTTTTCCCATTCCACTTGCGACAGCAGAACATTGGTCACAAACATAGACCAAACACCATGCAATTTTCTCCAGCCTTCCTTGGCTCCCGGTTTTTCTGAATTGCTCAGATTGAAGGCCTGTTGTATGCAAAGTACACCTTATGTATTATACCAGACTAAATGAGGATATATACTAAGAAAACTGCTATAAAAGAAAAAGTTCACATAAAAGAGCCTAGCCAATCTTTTTAAACATCCCAACATTTTTGAAATATTCCTGAAGACCTTCACAATGTCGAAAACAATATTTGCAGACAAAGAATTCAGCACTCTGGTACAGACGGGGATTGCTTGGCCAGCAACTGGTGATTTGATCTTAAAGCACAAATACAAGAAAATAACATGCACATGATAGCTTACAGGAGAAAGAAAGAAAGGTGACCTGGAGGCCACCAATTGTGAGCGCTTAGTGGATTCAATTCACTCGCAGGGTACATGTCAGAGGGATAAATGGCTGGTTACAAAAACACACTGTAACTGCCCAGAGGTCACTGCATTTTGTTAGTGTGACCATCTGTCACAACAGACGGAGATGGCACACATATACATTCATCCACATGGTAAGTGAGCAGTTCCAACTGGAGTTCATAAGGAAAACAATGCATGGTTCGGGTGGAAAAGGATGAAGCTTGAAAGAAATGAGGAGAGGGAACAGTTGGTTAAAAAGCAGATAAAGGGCCTGATTTAGATGTCGGCGGACGGGTTACTCGTCACAATGGTGATGGATGTCCCATCAGCTGAAATATAAATCCCATTATATTCTAAGGGATCCATATTTCGTCAGACGGGATATCTGTCACCATTGTGATGGAGTAACCCATCCGCCGTGATCGAAATCGATCCCATAGTCACGCATGGGTTTAATAACTGAAGCACATAATAGCCAATATTCTGCAGCGATTGCAACTGGTCGCATTTGTGCGAGCTCTATTTTCCTGTCAATGGAAAAGTTGCTTGTCTGAATAGCTGCCCGGATTACATCTTTGTGGTTTTTTTTTAGCACAGAACAAGCTGCTAGCTCAATCACCTCTAAGTGCTCACGTGAAATTAGTGCTGGCGAGTGCCTGATTGAGAGCACTTCAAACAGCACTTAAAGCTTACTCTTACTGCCCAACCATTCGCATCAGACCTGCTCTTAAGAGGGAATAATGGAAGTTCACACAGCATGAATATTTGATGCTTGCCCTTTTATTGTGTTCGTATTGGCACTTGAAGGGAGCAAATTCAGCGGGGGAGCCACAGAGTGATGTACAGAACAGTAGGGTAGGCATGGATTTCAGTTTGTGAGCAGGGAGGGGAAAAGAAGGCTTGTATGACGCAACCACTCTTTATTTCCTACACGTTCCTTGGGCGGAACAACAAATGCGTGTGGACTTAGCATTCCATTTACAATACAAGTCATTACAACAAATTGCCGTAGGGGGCGCTGTACTTTGGAATAGTATAATTTACTATTCCAACACCAGTCCCAGCAACTGTAGGGAAAGCGCAGGACTTTAAAGTCCAATGTAGATTCATGTAACGCATGTCGTTGTAACGACCTGCGTTGTAAATTGATGCGTGGTTTGGACACATTTGTTGTTCCGTCTACATTAAACAGATGGTTGTGATATTTGCTGTTCCCCATTAAATTACAACAGCTAATTTTGTACAAAAAACAGATTCTGGGCAGGACCCAGAGAATTGTCTGATGTGTATGCCAACACTGAGACACAGGCAGTGGCAGCTGACTTTCAGTCCTCCCCTTATCATACAGAATAACATCCTGCGGGGGTAAGGGCGGGAATTTCCTCCTTCTCAATATGGCCTAGCGGCAAATGTTTCACTTGGAGGGCAATCAGTAATTCATTTTATCAGTTTTATCATGGCTGGGAGCAGTTGGACTTCAAACTGACAACCCTGAACATTTACTCTATGATACCAGGCTTAGCAGTGCATTGGAGGAAACAAAGATATGTTCAGTACGTCACTTCACAAGTTGTAACGAGATAAAGTGTGATTTGAAAGTGTTTTTGACTTTCCCCTAGTCTGCACATAGGCCCTAGGGCTAGGCTATGTGCCCACTGTAGAATGGCAGGTATGTGTGTCTGTATGTGTAAGTACACTAATAACCAATTCTGCTGGGAATGATGTACTGTGAATGATTAGGGCTTAAAACCGCGTTATAGAACCCATGTCATCAACTATAGAATAAAGAAAGAATGAGATAAAACCTGCAAATTAAAAAAATTATATAAAGCTGTTTCCTGGGAGGCATCACTCAGTGGACTGTTTTTACAGGACTGTAACGCTTGATATGCAGGTTACAGGAGAATTTCCGCAACAAAACCATTAACCCGCTGAGCTGAGTATTCTTCCATAAAATCGAAATCTGTACACTACACATTGCTTACTATGCTCTGAAGCAGAAATTGTTAAAAATATTATGTTTCAAGCATGTGTCAAAGGTTACGCACATAGCTAATTGGCAAATACATCAACCACCTGAGTGAGTGTACCAATAGGAAACCCTGAAACATGTTGGTTACACTGATATCGGCAGCAGGTCCATAAGCCCCCCAAGGCATCTTAAAATGCAATCTGTTTGTGACCAACCGAGTTAGACAGAAAGTTTTTACTGTCACATTGATAAATTTACCAACTTTGTGGGACTTGTTTGTAAAATAAAAAATGTAAAGGCTGCCATGGTTACTGCTCCTCATCACAGCTCTGTCCCTCGTGATTACAACCCTGTTATACTGATGTCCCTCTGCACCTAATTTGTGGGGTCCAGGAGTAAGCTTTTTCCATTTCCAGAACTGAGCAGATGCACTTTACCTAACCTACCTGGTCCCAATCGTGGAAACAACACTGGAGCCGCTGCTGGGCCTCCTATCCCTCTCAGAGCTGTGCAAGTTAAAATAACCAAACTCCTTAGATCACACATGGCCCCAGGAAAAAGGTGGTTGGGGCAAAATAAGGAAAGAGACTTGCAGTATTAGATCTCAGCGGCTGTTCGACTCTGCTAATAGGATCTATCACCTCCAAGACGTTCTACATTTGCAAGGTAGATGTGCACTGGATCAGAACCTCTGGTTTTGCGGTGATGCAATGCACTGGAAGTTAACAAAAAGAGGCAGTTGCCATCAGTACCCTCACAGTTCTTTATTGACAAAGAACAGACATTGACTTCATTGATAGACACCTACAGGTTTCATAGGCAGCACAGCATAAGAGCAGAATAACAAAGAAATCACAGATTAGAGTGACTTGCACTCCCAGGGGTACACTCGGCACAAAGGTTGGAGTTACTTAAGGATACACTCAGCACAAAGATTGGAGTAACTAGCACTCCCAAAGATACACTCAGAACACAGGTTGAAGTTACTTGAACTCCCAAGAATAAACTTGGAACAAAGGTTTGAGTTACTTGCACTCCCAGGGATACTTTTGAAATTTTGAAATTTAAACTTTATTGTTTAGTTAATTAAAACCATAACAATTTGATGTATTTCGCACACACATTATAAAAGTTGGTAAATTATCATTAAAAAAGGATTAAAAACATGTTATAAGAACAAGAATTAAGAGTCAATGTTTTTCCAGATTATTAACAGTTGGGATCTTCGTGTTGTTTAAGATATTTCTCAAATGCTTGCAAGAACTTCACCAACTTGCAATGCATTCGAGGGGCAGTTATATCCAAGCTTCCAATTATAGCAGATCTACATGTTCGTAGCTTCTTGATCCGAAAACTTTGCTTTAAAAGGTATGAACGTTCCTTAGACAACTTCCTACAGTGGCAGATTATGTGTATTAAATCTTCTTTGGGGCTACCAAACAATCGACATTTTACAGCTACATGCTGTTTCCAAGCTGGTTCCTCTGCCAATGTCGGGAATTTGCCAAATCTCAGTAACATCAGCTTTCTTTTAATGAAAATGGAATATGTTGTTTCCAGGTACACTGCTGGGGTTAGTGTTTTATAGCCGTTTATCACAGCCCAGGAGTGCGAGCGATGGGAAAAAATCTCTTTGTCCAATACCAATGAATGGAGTTTGGCCGCTTTATTTAATGCCTGTTTTAGTGCTGCAAATGACAGATTTTTGTCCCATAGGGTTTTTAAACAAGTCACCTCCAAAGCGTGCGTGAGGAATTGATTTGCTTTGGATTTTTTTGGGGATTCAAGCTTTTGCCATAGGTGTGTATTAAGGTTAATATTAGTTGCTCTTTGCTTGATCTGATACCATACCTTGATATATGAGTATAATCTGCCCACAGTTTCGTTTTTTATGCCAAATTCTAGTCGCATTTGGGCTGGCGACGCCATCCTGGGAAATCGTAAGACCTTCTTGTAGATTTTTGTTGTTAATCTGTTAAGTAGGTCCATATCCTTTCCATGCAATGCCTCACTTGCATCGGACAGTGTTGGAAGAACTTTGTTGGCCATTACAATTATTAAAGGTTTAAGGGATGGACCTTCAAGTTTTTTTGTCAATGTACTTAGTCCAAATATCAGGGCACCCGCTCTTTGCATCAGATATTTCTTCTGTTCTTTAAAATCAAGCTTATCATCCAGATAGAAACCCAAATACTTGTATGCTGAGACTCTCTCTAATGGTTTTCCTTTTAGCCAGATGTTGCAGTTAGATCCACGGCGATTGGTTATCAACATGGATTTGGTTTTTGAAACATTTAAAGCCAACTTATTTACCAACAGAAATGTTGAGAGTTCAGTAACTAATCTGGTTAGACCAACTTTCGTTAGGCTCATGAGTACCATATCATCGGCGTAAGCCAAGTGGGTCAGCTGTAGGTCTCCTAATTTAGGTGGGTGAGCATTACAATTGTTCAGTTTCCCGGTGAGATCCGAGATGAAGAGATTAAATAGATGAGGGGCAAGGACACACCCCTGTTTGAGTCCAATTGATGTAAAGACTTTTCTAGACAACCGTGTGCCATCCCCTGTTTTTACTTGCAACCAAGTACTAGAATAAAATAACAGCAAACCCCTTAAAATATTCTGCGGTATTGCCCATGCTTTCAATTTCGACCACAATAAGTTACGGTCCACACTGTCAAATGCGGCCTGAAGATCAATAAAACACAGGTTCAGGTCCCGTTTGCTGGTAATACACTTCTACGCGATCATAGTGATAGATAGGATATTTGCTGTTGTACCTATCCCCTTCCTGAACCCTGTCTGATTAATGGGTATCAGCTCTTTTTCACTTGACCAAGTGACCAAATCATTTAAGAGAAGCGTTGCAAAATATTTTGCCTCAACGTCCTGCAATGCTATTAGGCGATAGTTATTTGGATTTGATCTTTCACCACCTTTATAGATTGGCGTAAATATGGATCCTTGCCAGCTTTCGGGTACTCTGTTCCAGTTTTGCACATCCAAAAACAGTTGCGCCAGACAGGGTCCCCAAAATTCCGGAGCATGTTTGTAAGCTGCTTGCGGGATGCCGTTCGGGCTTGGCGCCCCATTTGGTCTAGCTTTTTTGATCAGTTTAATGATCTCTTCCGCCGTATATTGTTTATTCTGAGGAACAGTGCTGGATACGTTACAGGGATCACTAGTCAAAGGTTGTCTCCCTTGTTCTTCTGCGGGGCGCATTTTGTTTTGACTTTTTAGACCAAGAGAGTTACTCTGAGTTTTTGTCGAGATATCTGTAAATTTAATAGCAAGAAACGATGCCCACTCCGATTCCTGCACATTTGATATGAGGGAGGTACAGGGTCTTGTTAACTGGTTTATGGTTTGGCAAAATATATTGGTATTCTGGAGTTTTGAACTTGAAGATTAATTTGGACCAAAAACTCTCATTAGTTGACCTTTTATGTTCCCAGACTTTATTTTTATATTCTTTTCTTTGTATACGGAAGCTGGCCCATTGACTGGTACCACGGTCAGTCAACGTTATCTTCCTTTGAGTTTTCTGAAGTTGTCTACGCAGGTCTTGTAGCTCTTTCGGATGTCTTTGCTGTGGTCCATCTATACTGGATTTCATAACTGGCAACTTGATTTTTTGTTTTAGTTTTAACAGAAAATGGGACCATGCTTGAATCGCATCCGTTGATGCATTCCCCATCTCACTCAATGTGTCCTTCATTATAGTGAACCACTTGTGATCATTGGTGTTGGACCAATTTATGCGTTTCAGGTTAACAGAACTTAGCTGACCTTCTAACATGTATGACGGTTGTAATCTTTCCTTATTGAGGTTGATTATAGTGTGTTGCACTCCCCGGGATACATTCGGAACACAAGGTTGGGGTACAATGTTCATGCATATATCAAAGGCTCTGAAGTGCTTTCTCTTGCCTTTACTATTCTTCAGAAAAACACAAAGCTCAGGTCTTTAATCCTTGCGCACTAAGAGCTCTAGTGCAGAGGTTTCAGGAGGGGTCTGCAATATAAACACACAAGAAGCTCTGGAGTAATCACAGAGAGGGCATGCAGTCATGAAGAAGTGAATTCTTGGCCCTACTTATCATTTTAGGAGGATTAGTGTGGACTAACCTGGTATCAGGTACATAGCCTAGTTCTTCCACTTGACTGAAGTTCGTAGAAGATCTTGAGGCTTTGATTTAGGGAATCGCGGGGGTCCAGAGTAGCGGTGCCAGAGGGAGAAAGGAGGAAGGAAGACTTCAAGGGAGCTGGAGCTACAGGAACCACTTTTACAGATGGACTTAATGGAGCCTGGAACGCTTCTTAGTTTCGGTAGGATTCTTCAGGTGAGTGGGAAAGGTGAAGCTTGTTCTGCAGGAAGCGAGGCCAAACCATGATTAGAGATTGGATGGGGTTTATATACCCTCTTGAAGACTCAATGGATGTAGCTAGATCATGTGTGGCACATGGGGCACATGGCAGCCTGGAAGGTTCTCGAACCTTGGAGAAAACACGTTAGTACATTTTCTTTGACATTGCAGAATGGGCAGGTGCAACAAGTTGATCGGAACCAAATAACTGGAAACTAATGTATCATTTTCGTTCTAACGTGCATAATGGAAAACAACACCAAGCCCCAGTAACAGCAGGAGCAAGGCTTGCCATTGGCTCAGAGGTTCTGGGGAACGCTTGCAGGGATGCAAGTACAGTGGAGTTACGTGTTTTTTCGGAACGCTTCCAAATACTCAAGCGCAATGGAATCACAGATTTTGTGGAACATCAGTCATGATATCATGGTGTGTCATAAAGCACCGTAAGGGAAGTAGAACATGAGTCCTATGCTCAAGACCACTATGCAGCGGGGCACAGGAAGGGATTATGACAGAGATGGCACAGGAGGGGGTTGTGACACTAATGGCCTATGACCACTTAGCGCATGATTACAAGTTGATGATAAAGGTGCACAGGAATACAGGGTTATAAATTATCATTTTTGGATGGTATTTCCACCAGGGTATCATGCAATTAAATGGCCCTTCCTAACATGATATTCCCGCATTTTGACCCCGCTCTGCACATACAATTCCACCTGCTTTCAGCAAATGGAATCTCTCACCAGATCAGCTTGTAATAGTGTGGGGTGATATCTCCAACTCTGCATGACACGTAGTCATTTCCCACACAGCAGTGTAGATTTCAATGGTGCAGCAGGTGAATTGACATCAGCAGGGATGATTTAAGGTATAGGCAAAGTTGGCATTTGCCCAGGTGCCCCTCCATTCAGAGGCCTCCATAATTATGCGTATTTCGGTATCTCAATCTTTTATGTAACTTTCAATATTGTTTGGTAACATAGGGCTTGAATTAGCAGAAAATGAGTAATAAAATTCAAAGTTGTTCCAAATATAAGATAAGCGGCAGCTCGTCAGCTAAGGTGGAGGAGCGTCGCTCCACAGGAAAAATAAAATGATAATGACACCATGTTATTATCATTTTATTTTTCACTACTGGCTCTGTAGGTCCGGGCGGGAATGGGCAGCCCACAGAGCAGGGGAGGAGTCTCAGGCACTTTGAGTGCGCATGACGGTTTGGGCGGCCGGTTTGGGCTGACCAAAAAGTCATGCGCACTTGGTAATTCTCCACCTGACTGTATTGCACAGCCTTGGTGGAGAACATGCACAGCCTCCTACTACCTGTCTGAGAGAGCGAACCATGGTGCTTAGACCAATCACAACGCTGCTGTCATGCTGGTGACAGCAGCGTCATGATTGGCTAGTGGAGTCTGGGAGCCTGTGTGCTTCCTGTGTCAACCAAAGAGGACGGAGTCTAGCAGGTAAGTACATTGTTCTTTTAATTTGTTCTTTTTTTAATCCCCCCCCACCTCACAACTACTGCCCAGTAGCAACTGCTACTGCAGGAGACTCCTTAATATTTCTTGCCTGGAGGCCCACACAATCCTTAAGACAACACTGGACATCAGGGCCCAGAGACCTGAGGAGCCCACAAAGGCTGATTGGTGCTGTTTTTTTTACTACCAAACCAGCATGCTGTGGGGGGGTAGATTTGCATTGCTTGCACTTTGACTACTGGCACCTCTGCTGCAGCTCTGCCCTAAATCATTTTAGAATATGGTACGGAATGCTTTAGATCGAAATATAGAAGTGTGGGCCCTTACTATTTAAATTACCTGTTTCCCCCTGAGAAGTGCTCGCTTTCTCCTATTAAATGCAATACAGCAGTGCTCAGAAGAGCAAGCACTTTCCAGTGTAAATGAAAGAAGTGCATGTACTCAGTACCGGACAGTACCTGCCCATTGAAAGCAGTGCTCCTGGTGATTAATGACGAGCCTTGGAAAGATGGGTCAGGTCTGCAGCAGTTTAGAAGTGAACGTCTCGTTTGAACCAGAGGAACTAAAAGCATCTTGCCCCACGTTTGCTACACTGTTGCAAAAATGTGTTCAAGCAGAAGATTTGCTCAGCTGCACGTGTTTCTCAATTTTTAGGTTGAAGCCTGCATTGCAGGGCATGGCCCTGCTGCAGGCAAAGACTTATTGTGAACAGGGGGATTTTTAGTACTGCGTGAAACCACGCCCCCTTTTTCCATTGGCAGGCCTCTGGAAACAGAGGCCTGCCATTGGAAAAAGATCCTGTTTAGCAGATTTGTCTGCTCTGGAAACGGAGGCCTGCCATTGGAAAAAGATCCTGTTTAGCAGATTTGTCTGCTCTGGATCCCTCCTCTCGAGGACTCCGTGACCTGCCTTACGGTAGCACGACAATATTTTTAGAAATATTGCCTTGGCAACCACGAGGCCGGTCACGGAGTCCAGGAGGGGAGGGATTCAGTGGCTGTTCCCGCCCCCTTTTTTTATTTTTGTGCCTGCGCTTTTCATTATTGTTGCCTTGTTCTCCTTGCTGGAAGTAGGCATTGCAGTGATAGGAGTTGGAGGATGGACCCTCCTTGTTTTATTTACAAGTTAAGTACTGCTTTTAGTTCAGGAAATAGCTATTTGAGCCCCCGCCCGTGACATCGAAAAGATGGCCGAAGGGAGCGCTGGTCCTTTTCTGTGAAAAGGAGCCAGCAGCATTCTAAGCTCACTGCCACTCGCGAATGCCAGGTTTAATATTTGTTTCCATGGTTCCCTTAAATACTAATGATAAACCGCATACATTGAGAAAAGGAGGAAAGTTGCAAAATGTCTAATGTCATACGTTTAACTATTGATTTCATAAGCAAATGATTGTTTCCAGTGCCTCTTGGTGTATCCTCTTGTCTCCGGACCCTCTGCTGCTCTCCGGGAATAGCACGGAGAAACCATTGTCGTCACACGCTGTCTAAGTGCGTCATGACATCTGACACCGTCCATTCTACGGCTGTTGCCTTTGCCGAGGGTGTGACCCTTAGTTTGCGACTAGTAAGGTGAGTAAGCATTGCAGCAAAAAGAGGACTACATCTCTCGGCATGCCACGTCCTTCTGGACTCTGTGCATGCGCATTGGGGAGGTTTGGCTGTCACAGGTGCAGCAGCTGAGGAAGACAGCAGGAGATCCGGATCTTCCCAGGTGAGGCGGCGAGGTAACTGTGGAGGAGGACGTTATACATTTAGGAAGGAGCAATAGATCAGTTCAGGATGGGGCCCAGTAGTGGTGCACACCGTACTGATTGCACAGAGGAGGAGAGGGGGAGGGGAGCATGGTAACTAAAAGGGGGCTATGGCAGGTGTGGGGGCGTGGGTACAGACTCGGGAACTGAGGGGCAGAGGGTTGGGGGAAATGGCGAGAGAGTGGCTAACATGTGTATTGCAGACGAGGTTGGGTTATAGTCAGATGCTACATACATGGAGGGGGTGATTGGCTGCTAGGGGGTGCAATCCGAGAGCGGAGTATATATAAATGAAGAAACGTGAGAGGGGCACATACGGGGTTTGGGCACCAGGGTGGCGGTAGAGAGTTGGGAGTAACCAGAGGAGAGGAGCCAGTACTCAAGGGAAAACAGGAGGCAATCGTAGAGGGGTGTTTGGGGGTACAGGCGGGGGAGGGGAGGTACACAGGGAGTGGGGCAACGAGAGAAAGTTGGACTGAGGGGAATTCAGTTAGAGAAAGGTTACCGGGTCTGGACTGGAGTAACGGGTGCAATTGGAAAAGGTCGAGTTTCCTTGGAGAGACAGGCTAGGGGCAGTGGAGGGAAAACAGAGAGGCGAGGTGAAGGTAGAGGTAAAATGAGTGGGTGGGCTGGAGTATTGGACACACGACACGTGGGGTAATGGGACTGGAAGTGGCAGGAACGAATCAAAGAGGCGGCAGGGGGCGTCTAGATAGGAGTACGATGGAGGGCATAGGAAGGGGACATATGTACTGTACAGTAGAACAAAACTACAGGAGTATATAGGTTGTGGATCAAGGTGACCTGAGAGAGAACAGAAATAGAAGCAGAAGTGAAGAGTGGCATAAAGAGGGCGCTTTGGACAGACGAATAGCAGGAGCATAGATAGTGATATAGGTTTTATAGGCCGTGGATCACCTATATATGTGTAAGAATGGTATAGAGAGATGATCCTGAAGATGGTAGTAGGGCTTAGAAGGCTATATAGACATTGACTTTAGAAGGGGGCAAAGGGGACACCACCATGTATTCTATCGAAATGAGTTATGGAGGGAATAGCAGGCAGATGGTTGCAGGGAGGAGGCTCTGCAGAGCAGGGCAGTGTGACATGTCTATCTTATTAAAGGAGACACGTAAGGGCCGATTGGCGGACACAACCCAAGGAAGAGTTATAGCAGCATGAACCATTTGTGTCTGAAGGCCCAAAAGCAACGAGAGTGCACTTTAGGGCCTTTGTTGATGGCAAAAAATATATATATATATAGGCGCACACACACTATTTAATAAAACATGTAGAATCTTATGAGCGCACATAGGGCTTTGTGAAACATGCTTACTTCCAAAAAGGTCGTGGCTTTTCATAATCAAAACTTGTTACATGGCGTTCTGCCCATTTCTCGCTGATAATATATTTGTTTTGACTATGGTGAAGTCACAGCCACTACGCTTGTTTGAGTTGGAAATAAAGTTGCTTTTAGCTTGTTTTTCTCCGCTCAAAGGCTTTTATATTTGGCTGCGACAAAATGTGGTTAAGTAACATACCATTCCCCACTAACCTAAGTTCCAAGTTGTAAATAGTAAGACGTTTAACCAGTTCTTTGACTCAGGTTGGTGGAGTTGACCCCTACGTACTCGTGGGAGTGTGTTTCCTCATGGTTATTTACATGTGTTGACAGCCTTTGATGAGGATCTATTTTATCCATTCCTTTTGTCCCAAAAGGGGACCGAGAGAACATTAGTTTCCGAGCAGATGACTTTGGGACTAAACATGTAAAAGGGCTAGTCCCGTTGATATCAGTTTTGACTCCGTGACACTTTGAGTAGTGTCTGGTAGTTGGAAGCTTTGCTTGAATTTGTGTCCTACAACACTGGGCTAGTTGTGTTTCTTTTGGGGTACTAGGGCCAACTGGCTTTACAAATCCAACTCTCCGTTGATATTAGAAACACCACTGTACTAGAACCCAATTGTAGTCTCCAGTAAAAAATTATAATAATTGGAATGTCTCAGAAGCTGTTAAAAAAAAGTAAACATTTCGTTATTTAAACATTCATACTTTTATATGTTTTAAAATATTTGTTGATACGAAAAAACAGTTATGACTACCAGTGCTAGCCAATATCACTGGTGAATCATGTACATTTCGGATCGATGAACTAGATGTACTAACAGACTAGGTGCAAAAAGTGGTAGCAGATTGCACACTGCATTTTTGTGACCACTGTCACCTTTGTACTGATAGGTGACGTTACAAAATCTCCAGTTGCAGAGGATTGGCAAATTGCCTATTTAATGAATATTAATTAGGCAGGTTGCTATTTACAACCCATGTGATTGGCTGCACGTGCTGTGTTGGTGGCCTGCAAGGAACACAGACCTTCAGTTCTGCATTTTTCTTAAAACATCCTTGGTTTTGTAAAATGAATTGGTGCCGCCTAAAACAAGCATTTGCAAAGCAATAGGTCTCGCAGTTGTTAGAGTTTGAGCTATTGGCATTGTAAATGGCAAAGTCTTTTATTGATGTGTTGGTTTTCAAAACATAAATAAAAGGCACTGTCATTTACAATGCTAATAGGTTAAACTCTCGCAAATGCGAGACCTATTGCATTGCAAATGCTTTTTTCTGGAAGCCAGCAGCCAGCGAACCACTGTAGCCTGCGGAGGCCGGCGCCTGGGAAGCCACCGTGGGCAGCACCACTGGAGGGGGAGAGGGAGAGACAGGGCCCGGCTCCCGAGCTGTCCGCGAGGAACCTCCTCCTGCAGGCGAGGTCCCGAGCCTGAAGAAGAGCACAGAGTCTGCGGGAGGGAGGGGGCTTCTGTGCTCCACAGCAGGCGCCGAGGCTCCGCTTCACTCCCCTGGACCCTTTTGTGAGGAGTGTTCCTTTTGTTTGTGTACTTACGGTGGGCACGCTGTTGCAGGCATCCTACTTTTGTGTATAAGGTGATCGCTATACTGCTATTGCATTTAAGGTGCCACTGCTTCCAGAAATTCTGCATTTGCATCTAAGATGGCCAAGCTCCCAGACAGACTGCTTTTGTGTTTAAGGTGAGGTTATTTAGCTACATACCATCAGAATGGGCATTAGTTCAGCGTCCTGCATATACCTGTTGTGAGCGTTCTCTGTTGTTTATCTATGGTGAACATAAAGTACTGGTAAAGTAAGTGTATTCATCTGCAACACCTATACTTACTGTACAGTTGTGGTATTGTTTGTGAAAGCCTTGTTACAGTGATAAACTAAACCATATTTTAGTGTAGCCTAATGTTGGTTATAGTTGGCGACTGTATTTTGCTTCCTCTCTCAGCTTTCTGTGATTGCATCCAAATATGTAACACAACAACTGACAGACACCTAAAATCAACCAGGACTATTCGCATTCTTGTTTCTTAATGTGCTGCATGGCTAAGCGCTTATAAGGTCCCAAAGGTGAGACCTATTGGCGATGCCAATGCTTGTAGTTACCAAATGTAAGTACTTTAAAGTTAATCTACCAGTGTTCTGTCGAAAAGCTATAACCAGCTGCAGGAGATTGCACATATTATAAGTTCAAAATCTATTTGCTTTGTTTGCTCTATATGTGTTTAATGTTACACAAATTAAAATGCCTTTATCGGCTCCACTATCTAGCAATTCTTTTCACAAACAATTGTAAAGAAATGCCACACATACCTTGTAACAATTCATTTAATGTACGCCTAGACATCTGTTTCCATCCCCCCCCCCTCTAAAACACTTTGCAAGGCAATTAAGTACACGTCCTGTTTCCTGTATCATCTCAAAAACACTTAGGAGGGCAATTAACTACACTTCCTGTTTCCTGTATCATCTCAAAAACACTTAGGAGGGCAATTAACTACATTTCCTGTTTCCTGTATGTCTCATAAAACACTTAGCAGGTCAATTAAGTACACTTCCTGTTTCCTGTATCCTCCCAAATACACTTTTAGCAGGGCAATTAACTATGCATGAGAGTTACATAGTGTACCCTTTTTGTTTCCTGTTAATTAGCAACATTTACTTGCTATTTCATGTATCACACGTATCCTCACACATTAAAATATCAACCTTCACACATGCCCCCACTACTAAACTCTCACACATGCTTTCCTTCACACGCACCCCAATCATTAAACTCCTATACATACCTTCCATTTCACATGTCTCACACATCAAGCTTCACACATGCGGGCTTTCACACATACCCCCACTCCACACATCAAGCTTCACACATGCGGGCTTTCACACATACCCCCACTCCTTAAACAACTACACATACCTTGCTTTACACATGCTCTCATTCATTTCACCTTAACACATGTCTTACCACATACCTTCAAGTCCTTACACTTTAACACATTCCCATTCCACCAGTACTTCATCTTTTGTATTTACCCTCACACCTTAAATGCTTGCATATACCTTCACTCATGCCTCAAAACTCCACTTTTTAAACACACATGCATGTATTTAGGCTCAACCACCCCGACTGCTTAAACACCACACACGCCCTAAATACTAAACATAATATTTACTCAACCACAGTCCTCCCTTACTCTGTACAGATGCCTACTGAACCTGTACATACTTGAACCTCTACTGTACAAAGCCACTTATCAAGCTACCACTTACACTCACACACTGTATATATCACCATATAGTAGCAAGCTAACACTAGCAATAACAAAACCAAAAAATACTCAACTCGTATTTAAAAACAGTTGACATAAACATTACTCCTGTCACATCATTTAGTCCACTGTTAATATTTTATTTGCACATATTTCTTAACGTTTCACAGCACACAGTATTTAACACAGTATTTAACGTAGTATCACATTCATAAACACAAGCCTTCTTTTTCGAAGCTCTTACAGTATACAATACTCTCCTCTAACGCAAAAACCTCCTAATGACACTAATCCATAGTACAAAAAGTCAGTTTTATTCATATTATGAAATTACATTACTCAATGTGCAGCATTGACTACATTTCCTTACCAAACTTTGTAACATTCGTAACCTTGGCAAAATGTACACTTTTATATCACCGCCAATTTACTACTATGTATTTAGTTATATTTATAGTTGCAATGTAGTTATATTATTTAAAAAAAACAATAATGCCAACAGATTTGTAATTTGCAATATCAATAGCTCTAAATAATGTCACTGCGAGACCGATTGCATTTTTAATGCTTGTTCTTTTTGACTAGATGCAAAACAGACAAACCTAGGCGTCTGACTTCATTAATCCCGTTTGGTATGAACGAGGCTCATGATACGGCTGGAAGCGCGTGCCCTGAAGGACAGGACAGTGCCCGGCATCACTGACTGCGAGCGCCTCATGACGTGAGGCGCATACTGCCGAAGCAATGAGGAGCCTGCGAGACAAGCAATTTCACAGCGCGAGGGCGGAACCAACAGCGTTTTCTGGGCAGCGGAGGATAATTTCACGCAGATTCAGGATAGAAATGTAGTGCCCTCTTCAAAACACCCTGGACTGGGAAGAGAGTTGCAGCTCTCCTTGTCAGCGGTATCATTGTGTTGATGGAAGATACCATCTCTTCCCGAGAGGGAGCTCTCCATGATGTACTGTTCAACCCTGGGGTTGTGGCCTGAGAAGAAGCAAGGACATATGATGCTCTTTATTTTTCTTTACAAGTGGGGTTACTGTGAGGTACACTCTTCCTCAAAGATGAATTTATGTCCACTTTTTTGTGGCTTAATGCTGCCTGATAAATTTCAGTCCCTTTAACGCAGTGTTCTACGTTAAAGGGGCGTGCAATGGGTGGTGCTGGGGGCGATTCCAGCAACATCCATGGCCTTTTGACACTGCCCCAGATTTACGAGTAATCGTTAATCTGAGGGAGTGCCAAAAGCTTACGCCTCCCCAGGGAAGGCGTAAGGGAGGCGGAACGGGGAGAAATATCTTCATTTCTCCTCGTTTTTCTTTTTTCTATGTAAAAAAGAGGAAAAGCCTCTTGTGATTATTTTAGTACAGAAAGGTTTCCCTTCCTGTACAAAAATAATCATCCCTGCAACGCAGACACCCTTGCACCATTGTGCAAAGGTGCCTGCAGTTGGCGCACAGCTGTTCATTATGCGCTGGCACAGGGGAAAAGGACAGAAATGCGCTGTAGCTTATAGATACGGCACATTCCTGCTTTTTTCTTTGGCCGTAGGTAAGTCGGCACATTCCTGCTTTTTCTATGGCCGTAGGGAAGCGCAGCAGGAAGTCCTGCTGCGCTTCCCTACGGAAAAACTTCATAAATGAGGCCGGTAGTGTCTAACACACACATTCAAAATACCCTCTCCCAGCCCAAAAAAAAGAAATAAAGTGAAACATCTTAATGCTCAGACACAAAGGAATACCAACTCGCCTGAAAGATTAGACACCGCAACCAGAGACATTTCTTCTAAACTATAAAGGCTTGTTTACATCCTTAGTGGATGGGCAGATCCGTCCACGTGACCCTCTCGAGCACTATCAAAGCAATCTGATTGACAGTCACTTTCAGCAACCCTTGTTGACATGAAAGGACCTCTATGACTGGCCCATGAGCAAATCACCCTCAATCAAGATGAGGTCAGTTGTGCAAGATTTGGGGCCGGATGTAGGTGGCCGAAAATAGCCATTTACCGATCGGTAACGGCCGAATTCGGTCGTTACCGAGCGGTAAATGGCCATTGACATGTAGGGGCCCTGAAAGCTGGCATTTTCGGTAATGTTACCGAATCGGTAAAATTACCGAATCGGTAATATTTACCGAATTGGTAATTTTACCGATTCGGTAAAATTACCGAAAATGCCAGATTGAAATGTGGGTAGCCTATTTTCCATTGGCACATGGCTTTCAGAATCGGTATTTTACCATGGAATACAAATCCATGGTAAAATACCGATTCCTGTGTACATGCACATCTGTGCATGTACACATGTGCCATGTGACAGACAGACAGACGTGCCCTTAGGGCATGTCTGTGTGCCACATTGCACACATGCCCGTTTTGGGGGTGCTAGAGGGTGTCAAAGTGACACCCCCTGCACCCTTGACAAATTCGGTATTTACTGATTCGGTAAATACCGAATCGGTATTTGAATTGAATCCTATGGGCTTCAAAGCCCATAGGATTCAATAGCAAATAAATACCGAATCGGTAAATACCGAATTTTCAGGATTCGGTAAAAAATCCAGATGTTGGTACCTACATCCCATTTACCGATTTTGAAATACCGAATCGGTAAAATTCGGTAATATTTGGTATTTCAAAATCGGTAAATGTGATTTACCTACATCTGGCCCATAGTTCCTTGACAATTGCAAGCCGGAGTGTGTGACCTAGCACCTTTCAAGCTCAGAAAAACAGAATTTCGACGAGACTCAAAAGTTGAAGATAGGTGTAAACTCAGGCAATTCTTGGCCCCAGAAGAGCTGGTGCTACTCGGTATCTCAATTGATGCTACCATAGGCCATCACTGGACTGGCATATGGGCATTGACCAACCACCGTCAACCACAAAGGACCTCATCTAAATCCATTACTACTACTGCTTCCTCACACAAACTTCCTGAAAGAGCATAGCAGATATGCATAGCATATGCTCTTCCATAGCAGAAAAGACAAGAACCGAACTGCAGTGACATGGCAAAAACCACCAGCTAGTGTTGTAAAGCCATCCGTTGATGAAGCTACAGGTTCCGAGCTCACACGTGACTCAGTATTTCTGTTCACAGGAAGCACTCCGGCTTCATTTAGACACATTTTAATATACCAACTTCAAACAGCCCCATTTCCATGATCCCTGGTGTGGCAAACATTTGTACAATCTTGATAATTTCATAAATGTCCCCACAAAAAAGTAAACAAAAAAAACCTACTGTGACCGGCCCTCATTTCATTGCCACGGTGCTTGCTGCCACTAGGTCAAAGAAAGAAGGGTGAGCAGCAGGCAGGAGAGATGTTTGTGGGATGTCATTGCAAACGTCTTCTCTGGGCCTCCTCCATGAAGCTCCTCACGTGCCAATACAGTCTGCTGCTGAAAAAAGAAACGGTTGGTATCTAGGCCTCAGCAGGGATGTGAACCCTTGAGCCTCCTTTTTTCAGCATCCCATCCTCCCTTTAAGGATCCCTGTGATGCTGCATGTTTCCTTCTGCCAGCCTCCCATGAGTCCCATCGTATCACGCACCTACCACCGCTTTACCCTCCTCCCAGCGCCCATCTAGTGCCGCTGCCACAGCACTTAGTCGCCTTTGCTGCACTGCCATGCATGACCAGGTCTCCTCTGCTCCTTCCTTCCCCGCCACAATATCTTCTAGTGGCCCTCTCTCATGCAGCACCAGGCCTCCTGTGCCCTCCTGTGCCGCAGCAACTGTCCTCCCCTGCTCCCTCCTTCCTCTGCTGTCCGTCTTAGTTGTTTGTAGACGACATCTGCATTTTTTATTTATTTATTCATTCATTTATTTATTTTGCCATAATTTTGGATCTCTAATTAAACCAACAACCGTTATTTATTAACTTATCACAAGCAGGGTGGATCAACCATGGGAAAAAAACTCACCACCTGATGGATGAAAATGCAATATCATTGTCAGCTAGCACATGCGGAGACATAATTTTGCTAAATTTAAGTTTTAGATAATTCACAGGCGAGCAAAATATTAGATTAAAAGT
This sequence comes from Lissotriton vulgaris, assembly GCF_964263255.1. Lineage (NCBI taxonomy): Eukaryota > Metazoa > Chordata > Amphibia > Caudata > Salamandridae > Lissotriton > Lissotriton vulgaris. The sequence continues at coordinate 880,402,920 of NC_141697.1, read as the reverse complement.
ATGTATCTCTGTGGTTACTAAAAAGTTGTAACCACAAGGCCACAGTTCCGTAACTATAAATTACAGAGGTGCAAGTTGATACTTCACTTCATTGGAAATATAATTTTGCACTTTTATCAACTTTGAGCCCTATGAACAATTGTCACCAAACTTGTGATAAACAGAGCACTATAGGCAGTCTTTGGTTGTGCCAAATGTGGTTCAAATTGTTTAAACAGGTGAAAAGTTGTAAGGTGGGAGTACCCAAACTTGTGAGTTTCACATATAACATTGATTTACTCATGACAGAGTACATTTTCCATCATTCAGTGCCTTTTCTAGGTTTGGTGACTTTTCTTATAGTGGTTCCAAAAATACAAACAAAAATGTGTCTATTGTGTCCTCCAAAGCAATGGGAAATTTAAAAAAAATCTGAATGTGCCATTTGGGCGCATGTGCCCTGGACGTTCACCGTCTGTCACATAAGCACAGCATGAACATTAGGAAGAATACAACAACAAAAACAGGACACCGTGGAGTGGGGTAAAGTGGGTTAGAGTGGTGTAGATTGTAGTGAGGTAGATTTGGGTAGAGAGAGGTAGATTGGAATGGGTCAGATTGGGATAGAATGGGGTGGATTAGAGTAGGTAGATTGGGGTAGATAGGAGTGGAGTGGATGGGGTATATTAGATTGGGGTAGATTGGAGTGGAGTAGAGTGGGATGGGGGATACTTGGGGTGGGATTGGATGCATTTTGATGGAGAGGGGTGGATTGGGGTGGTTTGGGTGCATTGGAGTAGATTGTGGCGGAGTGGGGTAGATTAGAGTGTAGTGATAGATTGGAATAGAGTGGAGTGCAGTGCAGTAGATTTGGTGGATTGGAGTGGGGTAGATTGAAATAGAGTGGGGTAGATTGGAGTGGAGTGGGGTAGATTGGACTGGAGTAGATTGAAGTGACACTGATTGAAGTGGGGTAGAAAGGCGTGGTGTAGAGGTGTGGTGAGGTTGTGGTGTAGTTTGGTGGACACAGGTGAAATGGGGAGTGTTAGAGTGGTTGGAGTTAGATTGGAGTGTAGTGGGGCAGATTGGTGTAGAGTTGAGTTGGGCACAGTAAATTGGGTGGATTTGAGTTAGACTGAAAAAGAGTGGGGTAGATTGAAGTGGAGTGGGGTAAATTGGAGTGGAGTGGAGTGAGGTAGATTGGAGTGGAGTGAGATAGTTTGGATTGGAGTGGCATAGATTGGAGTGGGATGGAGATTGGACTGGAGTGAAGTGAGGTTGATTGGACTGCAGAGGGGATAGAGTGGAGTAGAGTGGGGTAGATTGGAGTGGGGTAGATTAGTGTGGAGTAGATTGGGGAGACTGAGGGAGATTGAACTGGAGTGGGATAGACTGAGGTAGATTAAGTGGAGTGGGGTAGATTAGAGTGGCGTGGGGAGAATGGGGAGGATTGGAGTGGGGTGCTGTAGATTGGAATGGAGTGGGGAATTTAGAGTGGAGTGGGGTAGATTGGAGTGGAGTTAAAAAGGGTGAAATGGAGTGGAGAGGAGTGGAGTGTGTTTTACTGGGGTAGATTAGGTTATACTGGAGTAGTGTAGGATGGGTGAATTGGAGTGGGTTAGACTGGAATGGGGTGGGTGCAGATTGGAGTAGAGTGGGGTAGATTGAGTGGAGTGTGGTAGATTGGAGTGGAGTAAAGTAGACTGGAGTGGAGTCGAGTAGATTGGGGTGGAGTGGGATTGGAGTGGGGTAGAATGGGGTGGAGTGGGGTGGGGTAGATTGGGGTGGAATGTGGTAGAGTGGAGTGGGGTAGATTGGGGCACATTGTAGTGGTGTGTAATGGAGTAGATGGTAGTGGAGTGTCATGGACTGGGGTAGATTGGAATGGAGTGGGGTACATTGGAGTGAAGTGGGGTAAATTGGAGTAGATTGAAGTGGAGTGGGGTACATTGGAGTGGAGTGGGGTACCTTGAAGTGGGGTAGATTGGAGTGGGGTATATTGGAGTGGAGTAGATTGGGGAAACAATTGAGATTTGAGTGGAGTAGGATAGATTTAGGTAGATTGGAGTGGAGTGGGAGTAGATTGGGGTGGATTGCCGTGGAGTGGGATATATTGGAAAGGAATGGGGACTTTGGAGTGGAGTGGGGTAGATTGGAGTGGAGTGAAAAGGGGTGGAATGGAGAGGAGTGGAATGAGGTAGATTGGAGTGTGTTTTGCTGGAGAAGATTGGGTTATAGTGGAGTGGAGTGGTGTAGATTGGGTGGCTTGGAGTGGGGTAAATTGGAATGGGGAGTGTGCAGATTGGATTGGAGTGGGGTAGATTGGGTAGATTGAGTGGAGTAGAGTAGATTGGAGTGGGGTAGAATGGGGTGGAGTGGAGCGGGGTAGATTAGGGTGGAATGTGGTAAACTGGAATGTGGTAGATTGGGGTAGATTGGAGTGGTGTTGAATGGGGTAGATTGGAGTTGAGTGTCATGGGCTGGGGTAGATTGGAATGGAGAGGGGTAGATTGGAGTGAAGTGGGGTAGATTGAAGTAGATTGAAGTGGAGTGGGGTACACTGGAGTGGAGTGTGGTACATTAAAGTGGGATAGATTGGTGTGGGGTAGATTGAGGGGAGTGGGGTTTATTGAGATAGATTGGAGTAGGATGGAGTAGATTGGGGTATAGTGGAGTGGGTTGGATCAGGGTAGAGTGGAGCAGAGTAGATTGGAGAGGAGTGGAGTGGGGTGGGGTGGATAAGAGATGAGTGGAGTGGGGGTAAAACAGGTTAGAGGGGTGTATATTGGAGTGGGGTGGGGTAGATTGGGATAGAGTGGAGTGGAGTGCAGTAGGTTTGGTGAATTGGAGTGGGGTAGATTGAAATAGAGTGGGGTAGATTGGAGTGGAGTGGGGTAGATTGGACTGAAGTAGATTGAAGTGACACTGATTGAAGTGGGGTAGAGTGGCATGGAGTAGAGGTGTGGTGGGTGGTAGTGTATTTTGGTGGAGACAGGTGAATTGGGGAGTGTTGGGGTGGTTTGGGGTAGATTGGAGTGTAGTGTGGGTAGATTGGTGTAGAGTTGAGTTGGGCGCAGTAGATTGGGTGGATTGGAGTTAGACTTAAATAGAGTGGGGTAGATTGAAGTGGAGTGGGGTAAATTGGAGTGGAGCAGAGTGAGGTAGATTGTAGTGGAGTGAGTTCGTTTTTTACATTGGAGTGGGATGGAGATTGGACTGGAGTGAAGTGAGGTTGATTGTAGTGCAGTGGGGGTAGATTGGAGTGGAGTAGGTTGGGGAGACTGAGGGAGATTGGAGTAGAGTTGGATAGATTGAGGTAGATCGAGTGGAATGGGGTAGATTAGAACGGAGTGGAGTGGGGTGAATTGGGAGGATTGGAGTGGGGTAGATTGGAAAGGAGTGGGGAATTTAGGGTAGAGTGGGTAGATTGGAGTGGAGTTAAACAGGGTGGAATGGAGTGGAGAGGAGTGGAGTGAGGTAGATTGTGGTGGAGTGGAGTGTGTTTTACTGGGGTAGATTGGGTTGTAGTGAAGTAGGGTAGGTTGGGTGGATTGGAATGGGTTAGACTTGAATGGGGATTGTGCTGAATGGAGTAGAGTGGGGTAGATTGAGTGGAGTGGGGTAGATTGGAGTGGAGTAGAGTAGACTGGACCCGAGTGGAGTCGATTGGAGTGGAGTGGGGTTGGAGTGGGGTAGAATGGGGTAGAGTGTGGTAGTGTAGATTGGGGTGGAATGTGGAAGAGTGGAGTGGAGTGGAGTAGATTGTGTCAGATTGTAGTGGTGTTGAATGGGGTTGATGGGAGTGGAGTGTCATGGACTGGGGTAGATTGGAATGGAGTGGGGTAGATTGGAGTGAAATGGGGTAAATTGGAGTAGATTGAAGTGGAGTGGGGTTCATTGAAGTGGAGTGGGGTACATTGAAGTGGGGTAGATTGGAGTGGAGTAGATTGGAGTGGAGTGGGATAGATTGAGGTAGATTAGAGTGGAGTGGGAGTTGGGTAGATTGGTGTGGACCGGAGTGGAGTGGGGTAGATCGGAAATGAGAGGGGAATTTGGAGTTGAGTGGAGTCAGTAGATTGAAGTGGAGTGGAAAAGGGGTGGAATTGAGTGGAGAGGAGTGGATTGAGATAGTTTGGGGTGGAATGGAGTTGGTAGATTGGATAGAATGGAGTGTGTTTTACTGGGGCAGATTGGGGTATAGTGGAGTGGAGTAGAGTGGTGTACATTGGGTGGCTTGGAGTGGGATTGATTGGAATGGGTGGGTCCAGATTGGATTGGGGTGGGCTAGATTGGGTAGATTGAGTGGCGTGGAGTAGAGTAGATTGGAATGGAGTGGAGTGAGGTAGAATGGGGTGGAGTGGAGAAGGGTAGATTGGGGTGGAATGTGGTAGACTGGAGTGGTGTAGATTGTAGTGGTGTTGAATGGGGTAGATTGGAGTGTAGTGTCATGGACTGGGGTAGATTGGAATGGAGTGGGGTAGATTGGAGTGAAGTGGGGTAGAGTGGAGTAGATTGAAGTGGACTGGGCTACACTCGAGTTGAGTGTGTTACATTGAAGTGGGATAGATTGGTGTGGAGTAGATTGAGGGGAGTGGGGTTTATTGAGATAGAATGGAGTAGGGAAAAGTACATTGGGGTATAGCAGACTGGGTTGGATCAGGGTAGAGCGGAGTGGAATAGATTGGAGTGGAGTGGAGTGGGGTGGGGTAGATTGAGATGGAGTGGAGCGGGGTAGAATGTAGTAGGGGTGATTGGAGTAGATTGGAGTGCAGTGGGGTAGATAGGAATGTAGTGGGGCAAATTGGAGTGAAGTGTGGTGAAATGGAGTGGAGTAGATTGGGTGGATTAGAGTTGGAAATATTGTAATGGAGTGGTGTAGATTTGAGTGGAGTGGGGTAGATTTGAGTGGAGTGGGTAGGGTGGATGTAAGTGGAAGAAATAGGAGTGAAATAGAATTGAGTGTAGTTAGGTATATAGTAATAATTGGAGTGAGGTAGATTAGAGTGGGATTGATTGGCGTGGGGTAAAGTGGCATGAGGTAGAGGTGGGGTTGGGGTGTTTTGTGGTGTTGAGGGGTGGATTGGGTTGATATGGTTAGTTAGGGTGGATTGGGGTAGAGTTGGCTAAATTGGAGTGTAGTGGGATATATTGGGGTAGAGTGGAGTAGACTGAATTGGGGTGGACTGGGGTAGTTTGGGTGGGCTGGAGTGGAGTAGACTGAAATAGAGTGCAGTAGATTGGAGTGGGGTAGATTGTGTGTTTTGGAGTGTGGTGTATTGGAATGGAGTGGGTAGAGTAGAGTGGGGTGGCATACATTAGAGTGAAGAAGATTGTTGTAGATTGGAGTGGGATAGTTTGGAATGGGGTAGATTGAAATGGTGTAGATTGGAGTGAAGTAGATTGGAGTGGGGTAGAGTGCAGTGAGGAGGATTGGACTATGGTGTGTTGAAGTAGAGTTAGATGGATTAGGCTGGATTGGGGTACATTGGGGTGGGATGTGGTAGATTGGGGTAGATCAGAGTGAAGTAGAATGGAGTAGTGTAGACTGGGATAGATTGGAGTGAAGTGGCATAGTTTGGGTGGATTGGAGTGGGGTAGATTGGTATGAAGTGTCATGGATTAAAGTTGGATAGATTAGAGTGCAGAAGTTTGGAGTGGAGTAGATTGGATTAGAATGGCGTAGATTAGGGAAAATTGGAGTGGGGCAGAGTCCGGTGAAGAGGATTGGAATGGGGTGTGTTGGGGTAGAGTGAGGTTGATTACTGTGGAATGAGGTACAGTGGGGTGGGATGGGGTAGATTGGGGTAGAGTGGGCTAGATAGGGATAGATCAGAGTGAAGTGGAGTGGTGTAGACTGGGGTAGATTGGAGTGAAGTGGGTAGATTGGGTGGAATGGAGTGGGCTAGATTGTATGAAGTGCCATGGATTACAGTTAGATAATTAGGGTGCAATAGATTGGTGTAGGGTAGATTGGAGGAGATTGATGTGGATTAGGGTAGATTGGAATATAGTGGAGTGAGGTAGATTGGGGTAGAGTGGAGTAGGGTAGAGTGAGGTAGAGTGGGGTGGACTGGGTAGATTGGATTAAAGTTTTGCAGATTGGAGTAGGGTAGATTGGAATGGATAGAGTGGAGTGGGAGGGTGGAGTTGGTAGATTGGGGTAGAGTGGAGTGTGGCAGATTGGGGTACAGTGGGGTTAATTGGGGCTACAGTGTTTTGGGGAATATTGTAGTAAATTGGAGTGGGTGGATTTCAGTAGAGTGGATTGGGGTAGAATGGAGTGGAATGGGATAGATTGGAGTGGAGTAGAGATTGAAGTGGAGTGGGGTAGATTGGAGTGGAGTGGCTTCAGGTAGATTGGAGTGGAGTGGAGTAGATTGGAGTGGAGAAGATTGGAGTGGGGTTGATTGGATTGGAGTAGGGTAGATTAGGGTAGAATGGAGTGGGGAAGATTGGAGTGGAGTGGGTTAAATTGGAATCAGTTAGATTGGGGTAGATTGTATAGAAGTTGAGTGGGGTAGATTTGGGTAGATTGGACTGGAGGGGATAGATTGGAGTGTTGTGGGCTAAATTGGAGTGGAGTGGGGCAGATTGTAGTGGGGTCATTTGGGGTAATCTGAGTGGGATAGATTGGAATGGGGTAGATGGAGTGGGCTAGTTTGAGGTAGATTGATGTGGGGTAGATTGGAGTGGGGTAGAGTTGGTTGGGGTAGATTGGAGTGGAGTAGCATGGAGTGGTGTAAAGTAGAGAGGTGTGGATTGGTATGTCATAGAGTAGTGTAGAGTGACGTAGAGTAGAGTGGCATGTTGTAGAGTGTCTTAGAGTGGAGGGTGTAGAGTGGAGTAGCATGTTGTGGAGTAAAGTGCAGTGGATTGCAGTGGAGTGTTGTAGAGTGGATTGGCGTAAAGTCGATTGGAGTGGCATGTAGTGGAGGGGTGTAGAGTGGAGTGGCCTAGTGTGGAGCATCCATGACGTGTTAGTGCACTCCCATTACAGGCAACATATTTTCAATTGAAATTATCATTACATTTGCACAGACATACAGTTTTACTGTACACAAAAGAAAATGTGTGGAAATGTCATCCCCAAGTGTATTAATGTGTTTTAATCATATTCACATATTTGTTTCCCCCACACTTACAAAACATGTGCTTAAATTGTACTTTCATAATTCCTATATATTCTGAAGTATCTGCTCAATTCATTTACAAACATTTAAATGTTGTTGTGTGCTGGAAAAATAGCCTTTCCTTTCACAACAAGATTTTTAAAAAATTCTCTCCCTTTGAAGTCAGTGAAAGAAATGTAAACATCAGCTCCCTTGGGAGACAGAGCCTGACATTCGACCCCTGTCTTTAAAAGCACAGCAAATGTGAGAAAATAAGGCCAAGATTAAAGGCCTGTTACAGAAAGGGAGCGCTGTGGTAGAATATAGTAAATAGGATATGCTCCACAAAGACAACGGTAATCAATGGGAAGAATGCATTCCCAGGGAAGCTTTCAGAATAACGCACAAGACGTCTTAGCAAACCGACAGCTGACCTGTCTAGCAGGCTTCGACCTAAAAAAGGCATTCACACCGATTCCCCTTGGACGACCCAGGGGGGCCAGGGTGGTTATAAATATTTCTATGCTTGAGACGGCTAGAGTGTAAAAGAATATACGCACCCTGGTCTTATAAAGCACCTGTGAAGGACTACTTGCGCTATTGACCGTTCCCCAAAAAAAGCTATGTTAAAGATTGGACGGATTTGTTAGCATGAGCTGAAAGCCATTTTGTATTTCTGGAAGCCATCTTGTTTGCCATGTGATGCCACATGCTCGCCATGTGCTCTGTCCTCCCTCAGTGTTGACTTCTCTTGTAATCTGCCTAGAAACGAACTATATTTAGCATTTTCCACCTTCGCACATGCTCAGAAGGGCCTAGCTAGTAGAATGCACCTGCTCATCTTGTAAAACTGTCAGGCTATTTTTGCTACTGTATGGAGAAGTAACTCTCCTCCCACTTTGTTGAACAAGCAGAACTTGCATGCCCATATTAGTCATTTTGCATGCTTACATGAGCCAGGACTGCCCCTTGGTCTTATGCTGACTATGTAACCCTAAGCATATATAAGGCCCCAGTTTTCTGTACTCCTTAGACTGCCTCATTCAGTTGCTAAGACTTCTGTGTGACGTAGTCTACCTCATTTGAGGTTAATAAAGATGTTCTTTTTATATTTCAGCTTCTGTGCCAATTTTCTTTACAGCTTGACTTGCTTGTAGCTAGCGTCTTAAATGTACAGATATCTAAAGCCTTGTTTCTAGGCAGCAGGGCTGTTATCCATGCCCCCACACATCTCTCCACTGTGGCTAAGAGCTTGAGGATCATATCGGGACATTGGAGCACCTAGCTATCTGGTTTCTGCATTCTGTCTGGAAAGTCCAACAATGCTAGGGGCAATTGTTTGTGCCCACCCATTGACTAGAACACAGGTTTAATTACTTTACCCTTGCCTTGTTTAAGGTATTTTGGGGGAGATTTACAAATATTTTAAGCTGAGATTGGGCCACAAAAGTGATGCTAACCAGAGCAAAATGTTTTTTTTTGCTATGTACTTTCCAGTGCAAAACTTGTTTTGCGCCGGCGAGCTTCCTCAAAGTTGCTCAAAACACTGCTTTGCGTTACTTAGTACCGAGGGGGCATTACAAGGGTGGTACATGGTTGTTCACATGCAACCACCCATGCTTTTTGACGCAAAACCATATTTACAAAGTCTTTGGGAGGGATTTACAAACATTTTGCGCTGGGTTAGAGCCACAAAAGTGATGCTAACAGCGCGAAACATATTTTTTGCTATTTACTTTCCAGTGCAAAAGTTGCCCCCACCCCTCGTGGCTGGGCAAAAAACATTAAAAATAAAATGGCAATAAAATTATTTTATTACCATTTTATTTTTTACACTTTCTGCCAACAAACGGAGTGTGAAAGCAGGGCAGGCCTGTGCATCACTGCTGCCAATGATTGGCAGCAGTAAGGAGTGGCCACTTAAGTTTGCATTGCGCATGTTGGTGGGGCCAAGCCGACATGTGCAATTCAAACCTCTTCAACCCAGCTGCTTGGACAGCTGGGTTGGGGAGCAGGCACAGGCCTACAGTGCCTTTGGAGTGTGGAGATAACCTGCTCTAGCCAATAAAGATGCTTTAGAACAGTGTCTTGATTGGATGAGAGAGTTGGCTGTGGGCTTCGCGCTCGGAGGACTGTTGCAGGACAACGAGGACGTGCTGCAGAACATGGAGCGGCAGTGTGAGGTAAGTGATTTTTTTATGTGTACATTTATGTTAATGTAGAGAGAACAAATCCTGAAAGACGGCACTTCTCCTTGGCGCAGAAAACAGGTAGGGACCACTCAGGGAATAATGGATAATTATGTTAATGTGTATATTATTCTATATTGTTATGTCTATTGTGTGTATGTGTATATTTTTGCGCCCCCCCTATTTGATTTGCCACCAACCGCGAACGGCATGTTACTATATGCCAGTGGTTCCCAAAGTGTGCGGCGCCCTGGTGCGCCGTGATGAGAAGCCAGGGGCGCCGCAGCGCCGTGCAGGATATGTGGGTCGTGGAAATTGCAGCCGAAATTCCTCCCCCTCCTTTGTGCTGCCAGTTCACGTGATCCTCGCACTCTGCATCTCAATGAGTGCTTGATGGAGAAAGCCTTTAATTTTCACACATGCCAGACATTGCCCCAGGGCACGCATCTCCCGGTATTTTCTTCTCGCTCATCTGGTGATTGTTTACAAAATCAGTACTGGATGGTGTGCGAATAATGACTTGGAGTCAGGTGGTCATCCTAACTGGCAAGGGCACACAACTCGTGGGAGAAGGGTGGTGTGCAGAAGTCGTTTCTGGTGCAAACACGTGGGGCAAAGTGCACACATGGTGGGAACAGAAGGCAAAGGCCCGTAGTAGAAAAGAAGTGGGTGTAAAGGGGGGGGACACTACAAGATGAGAAACTATAAATAAACACACTAAAACAGTGGCGGGTGGGCAATCTGCTTTCTTTGTGGTGAAGTGACACTGCTCTACCCCATACACACGCACAATAGAGTAGGGATGAGGAAACTTTACATAAAAGGCAGCAATGCAGCACAACAGACAGAGGTGGTAAAAAGAAAAGGCCAGATGCAGATCCTATCCCGTGCTGCTGCAATCTGCATGTTGCCTCCGTGTACGGCCTGGATGACACACAATCAACAAGTCCAGTTCAAAGGTCTTCCAATGTAACCTTGAAAAAATCCTGAATCTTTATCAGCTAACTGTTTTTGGTCTTAGTGAATCTCAAGCTGTGACTGAAGCAAAAAAGGCATGTGGACGACGCGGTATGGCTTGTGCAGCAAGATACCAGTAACTCAGCAAATTTACCACATTCAGTGATCGTTCAATGTCCTATGAAGTGGTGGTGCAGCAATTCCTTCGGTTCCCGTCCACACCAGCTTCAGGCGCCATCATTGCGATAGACAAGAACAAACTGACCACGGATGGCTGGTCAGATGTAGAGGACACACAAGCTTGTGGTGGGTCTGATGAAGGAAAAGGCCTATGCCCATCGCTGTCCAGCTCAGGGGGATGAAGCGATGAGGCAATGAAGAATCATGTGCTGATTCTACAAAGGCCATCAGTATGCATGTGCAGTACCTGGCCTGTAAGTGAATACATTTCCAAGAAGCAAACTTACGCTGCTAACCACCTCAAGGCGCTGTGTATTCCCACCCATAGAAGCTCAGAATTGGAGCCAAACAAACAGATGGCACTTGGATAAGCATTGAAAATGACTGATGACTATCTTCCAAGATGCCCGAGTAGTCTCGATAGTGTGCACCCGGTTTATAATGCCATTTTCCTGAGTTTTTTAGAAAGTGGAGCAATCATCAATACCTGGGGCGCACTTCCACGGTTGGCACCTGGTGCACCTTAAAACAGGTGCGCCTGTCTCAAACCGAGAAAGTTCACCCTATTACATAGAATGCGCTGCCCCCAGGGCAGCCACAAACTCGTGCTACCCTGAGGGCAGCACATTCAAGTGAAAGATGGAGTGGCTGCTTTGAAGCCGCTCTGTGCATCACTATGCAGGCGACAAAAAGCCTGCACTTTGAAGGGGGATTAGAGATCCTCTTGCAAGCGGGTACAGTCAGTGACTGCACCCACCCGCAAGGGAATGTCTGGGGAGTCCATAGGATCACCTTTATCCCCGCAGAAGCAGGCAGGGTCCGAGGCCTGGTGGAGAGCGTTGGGTGGGTAGGTGCAGGGTCAGAAGCCTGGTGGAGAGCGTTGGGTGTGTACAGGGTCAGAGGCCTGGTGGAGAGCGTTGGGTGGGTGGGTGCAGGGTCAGAGGCCTAGTGGAGAGCGTTGGGTGGGTGGGGGCAGGGTCAGGGGCCTGCTGGAGAGCTTTGGGTGGGTGGGTGCAGGGTGAGAGGCCTGGTGGAGAGTGTTGGGTGGGTGGGTGCAGGTTCAGGGTCCTGGTGGAGAGCGTTGGGTGGGTGGGTGCAGGGTGAGAGGCCTGGTGGAGAGTGTTGGGTGGGTGCAGGTTCAGGGTCCTGGTGGAGAGCGTTGGGTGGGTGGGTGCAGGGTGAAAGGCCTGTTGGAGAGCGTTGGGTGGGTACAGGGTGAGAGGCCTGGTGGAGAGCATTGGGTGGGTGGGTGCAGGGTCAGGGGCCTGGTGGAGAGTGTTGGGTGGGTGGGTGCAGGGTGAGGGGCCTGGTGGAGAGCATTGGGTGGGTGGGTGCAGGGTGAGAGGCCTGGTGGAGAGTGTTGGGTGGGTGGGTGCAGGGTGAGAGGCCTGGTGGAGAGTGTTGGGTGGGTGGGTGGGTGCAGGTTCAGGGTCCTGGTGGAGAGCGTTGGGTGGGTGCAGGGTGAGAGGCCTGGTGGAGAGTGTTGGGTGGGTGGGTGCAGGTTCAGGGTCCTGGTGGAGAGCGTTGTGTGGGTGGGTGCAGGGTTAGGGGCCTGGTGGAGAGCATTGGGTGGGTGCATGGTCAGGGGCCTGGCGGAGAGCGTTGGGTGGGTGGGTGCAGGGTCAGGGGCATGGTGGAGAGCGTTGGGTGGGTGGGTGCAGGGTGAGAGGCCTGGTGGAGAGCGTTGGGTGGGTGGGTGCAGGGTGAGAGGCCTGGTGGAGAGCGTTGGGTGGGTGGGTGCAGGGTCCTGTTGGAGAGCGTTGGGTGGGTGGATGGGTGCAGGGTTAGGGGCCTGGTGAGAGCATTGGGTGGGTGGGTGCAGGGTCCTGTTGGAGAGCGTTGGGTGGGTGGATGGGTGCAGGGTCAGAGGCCTGGTGGAGAGCGTTGGGTGGGTGGGTGCGGGGTCAGGGGTCTGATGGAGATCATTGGATGGGTGGGTGCAGGGTCAGGGGCCTGGTGGAGAGCGTTGGGTGGGCGCCTTATGCCCTGATGCAGTTGCACTCTGCCAGCTTCTGTCTTTGCCTCACTCCTCGTTGAGGGGTCATCACTCGTGACTGCTGCATGTTGGAGTGTGGTGTGTTGTCTTTCAGTTTCGTGTTCCTGCTCTGCTCCCTCGAGGACGTCCTCCTGTGACGCCCTTGTGCGGCCTCATCGTCTTACATATATGGTCCTGGACGAGGGCCTCAATCCTGGCCTCATAAATCCCTCCCAGTCTCCACTGTTTCACGTATGCACAATGCGCACTGCGGACTACACACAGCTTCATATATAGCGCTGTATAAAGCGCCTACTGGTTATACGTCTTCAGAGGCTGCACGGCAGAGGGGAGAAGGGTGCACGGCAGAGGGGGGAAGGCTGCTACGGGGAGGGGGAGAAGGGAGCAAGGCAGAGGGGAGAAGGGTGCAAGGCAGAGGGGAGAAGGGTGCAAGGCAGAGAGGAGAAGGGTGCAGGGCAGAGGGGAGAAGGGTGCAAGGCAGAGGGGAGAAGGGTGCAAGGCAGAGGGGAGAAGGGTGCAAGGCAGAGGGGAGAAGGGTGCAAGCCAGAGAGGAGAAGGGTGCAAGGCAGTGGGGAGAATGGTGCAATGCAGAGGGGAGAAGGGTGCAAGGCAGAGGGGAGAAGGGTGCAAGGCAGAGGGGAAAAGGGTGCAAGGCAGAGGGGAGAGCGGTGCAACGGGGAGGGGAGAAGAGTGCAAGGCAGAGGGGAGAAGGGTGCAAGGCAGAGGGGAGAATGGTGCAAGGCAGAGAGGAGAAGGGTGCAAGGCAGAGAGGAGAAGGGTACAAGGCAGAGGGGAGAAGGGTGCAAGGCAGAGGGGAGAGGGGTGCAACAGTGAGGGGAGAAGGGTGCAGGACAGAGGAGAGAAGAGTGCAAGGCAGAGGGGAGAAAGGTGCAAGGCAGAGGGGAGAAGGGTGTGAGCCAGAGAGGAGAAGGGTACAAGGCAGAGGGGAGAAGGGTGCAAGGCAGAGGGGAGAAGGGTGCAAGGCAGAGGAGAAAAGGGTGCAAGGCAGAGGGGAGAGCGGTGCAACGGGGAGGGGAGAAGGGTGCAGGACAGAGGGGAGAAGAGTGCAAGGCAGAGGGGAGAAGGGTGCAAGGCAGAGGGGAGAAGGGTGCAAGGCAGAGGGGAGAAGGGTGCAAGGCAGAGGGGAGAAGGGTGCAAGGCAGAGAGGAGAATGGTGCAAGGTAGAAAAGGGTGCAAGGCAGAGGTGGAGTAGGGTACAAGGGGGAGGGGGTGAAGGGTGCAAGGGGGATGGTGATGAAGTTAAAAATGTGCCCCCCCGGAAATATTTCTGCAGACGCCCATGATCAGAGACCACCCCATATAAACTTCTTGTAATGCCGCAGAGCTCCTTGAGAATTTCTCTAGCCTGGTCACTTTTAGTGGGAGTGTTTGATACTACTCTATGATGGTGTTGTATGCATTGAGATGTACTTTATAAGATCTTTGTGATTGCAAATAAAGTTTTATGATAGTGATGGCTACTCTCTGAATCCTAACATCACGTCTAGGCTTAATTCTTCATGTAGAGTAGTGGTTCACAAAGGGTGCAACGCGGCACCCCGGTGCGCGGGTATAAAAATGGTGGGGAGCCACGGCCAACTGCCAATTAGGTCAAGGGAGCCACGGGTCAAAAAAGTTTGGGAACCACTGCTATATGCCAATGATGTTGGCGTGCATGTGGCTGTCTATAGTTTTGATAAGAGTATCATTTTCAATATTTTACTTTATGTGATATATTTTCATGAGAAAAAAATGTTTGATATGGAAAGAGTATGTTGTGGAGGTAGGTGTTAAGAGAATACGACAGGGTGTGACCTAAAATTAAGACAAAAACTTCACTTGTGCATTTCATATCGTTTGACGTTTTGAGCTGTAGACACTAACTGTACCCTGTCAACGTTCACATTCCTCTACCAACAGTTTTTTCAGGGACTTGCTATATAGATAGCATTGTATTAAATTTAACATACATATTATTTAAAAAAAACTGTAGAGTTCTTCCTTACTAAATTGTTAATTTCATTTAATTTTCTTGCTCTGTCTCAAAGAATGTTTCTACCAGGGTCCTGAAAAATGAATCCTTTATGATTTGGGACCCCATTGATATGAAGGCCGTTATGCATCGTGCAGAGGTAACATTGTTCTGATCTCTTTGCCATTATTCCACCCCCAGTAAATGTATTATTAAAGTCCTTCTAAGTATTTAATGTTCGCGACATCAACAGTAACGTGCAACGAGATACCCAATGCACACAAGATAAGTAGACGAAACGTGTGTCACTGTAGACACGTGTAAACTTCAATGCAAAGCTGACAGAAATAACAACAAAGCCTTTTTGTATGATGAAAAGGTTTAGGTCTTCATTTAATTCCTTCAACAAGCCAGCCGACACGTTTTTCGTCGCATGTGGAAGAATCTTGCCAGGTGGGAGAACCTAAACCAAAAACAACCTATAAGTGTGAGTTGTTTTCTTGTCTCTTCACTTGTTCTTCTTCTTCTTTTATTCCTTGTCTTTTATTTCCTTTTTCTCCCTTTTCTTCTCGTTCAGACTTATACATTCACTTTTCCTGCTATACAGGTGTGACACATACCACCTCTCTTTACGTTCTTCGTTATCACACATGGAGCACCATCATGTTTTGAGTCATGAGTTCACATCGTATTCACAACTGCCTTATGTTACTTGCATTTCTGAGTCATCTTTCTGGCTATTCCTTTTCCTGTTTTTATCTCTCTCGTTTATCACACAAGCTACATCCCATCCTTCCACTCACATGTTTCCGTTGCACAACCACACACAACCCTCTCTTTTTCACAACTACCACCACAATAGGAATTTTTCATGCACTGCAAACAACTCACACTTATAGGTTGTTTTTGGTTTAGGTTCTCCCACCTGGCAAGATGTCACTATGAACAACATGCATATGTATCTTGTTGTATATTCCACCGTTATCCCTTGTATCTTTCCCAGCCCTGAGGAGTCATGGAATTTTTTTTTCCACATGCGACGAAACACGTGTCGGCTGGCTTGTTGAAGGAATTAAATGAAGACCTAAACCTTTTGATCATACAAAAAGGCTTTGTTGTTATTTCTGTCAG
This sequence comes from Lissotriton vulgaris, assembly GCF_964263255.1. NCBI lineage: Eukaryota > Metazoa > Chordata > Amphibia > Caudata > Salamandridae > Lissotriton > Lissotriton vulgaris. Next base: position 880,387,407 of record NC_141697.1, on the reverse strand, counting down.
CTTTGCATTGAAGGGGGTACTACTACAGAAGAAAAACAGTACTATTACACAGATTGTAAACCTTTATACAGAAAGGCAAAGGGTATCCCGCTATGCTGTAAAGTGTTGCCTAGGTTCACGAAGAAGTTTCTTCCTGAACATGCCATGTTAGCAAATAATGAGACAAAACTAGGGGTAGGCAGTAAACTAAGCTCCTTCGGTAGAATTTTGGAATAACTCTACCAAGTGTGACGTGGTGGAGTTTTTTTGCACGCGAGTGAGAAACTCAAGCATTAGACCGTGTCGTGGAGAGAGTTCTCACCTCGGGTGGTCACAACAGTTCGCTACCACTCCCTTGAGAAAGCTGCTGCTTGAGTTTTTAGGCAACTCCATGGAATTCGTAGGAGTGGAACTCCGCAAGTTCCACCCACCCCAAGGAAGAACCCTTGTAACACAATGTACACTGATGCATATGTATGTAATGGTATTTGTAGCCCAGTGTAGAAAAGAAGTTTAGCACCTGGGCATATACAGGTACATGCATCAAAGGATTTTGCGATCGCAAACCTTGCGAATTGCAAAAATCGTCAGTTTGCGATTGCAAAATCTGCTGTTGGAATGCATAAAGGGTGAAGGCCCTCACAATTTGAGAATTCGCAAATATTTGTGAATACTCAAATTGCGATTGCATTTAAGGAATCGCATTTTCCAATTCCTTAAATGCAATGCATGAAACTTAAAAAAGTTGCGATTTCGCAATTAGGGGGAGCAAATTACCATGAGGTTGAACCTCATGGTAATTTGCGTAAACTTTGAAAAATTCACTTTTGTGCATTTCTCAAAGTTTCATGTTGTGCACACACATGCCCTTAGGGCATGTGTGTGCACAACATATGTGCACAGGTTGATTTCAGGGATGCAACAGGGTGTTCTTTGGACACCCCTGCACCCTTGAAATCGCAATCTCAATTTGCGATTCGCAAATTGCGAATCGCAAATTGAGAATGTCTTCCCATTCATTCCTATGGGCCTCTAGGCCCATAGGGATGAATGGGGAGGTATTCCCTAATTGCGACTCGCAATTTGCGAGTCACAATTAAGGAATATTAAGAAATCGCAATTTATTTAGCGATTTCTTGATGCATTGCATTTTGCAATTCCTTAATTGCGATTCCTTATTTTTTGCAATTAAGGAATCGCAAAAAGCAATATTGATGCATGTACCTGATAATTCTTTTCCATTTTTACCATACCAGTACTTCCTAAACTTTCTTGCTATTTTTATTTCAGCTCACACTTTGGCTACATTGACAATGGCCAAAGATAAATATATTTGGGATTTATTTAGAGTATAGTAGGCGGGGAATGCCATAAAAAGTGTTACAGATATCCTATTTGCCATATTAAGGGTTCCATTTAATGTAATCCAGTTGTAATATGGTGGACAGGACATCACCAACGTTTTTGACGAAGTACCCTGTCTGCCAAACTGTAAATAAGGGCTTTTGTGGTGTAACTGTGTGATCACAAACTTCCTTTTGCCCTAATGATGGTTGCATGCCAGAATGTTCTCTGTAGAAATATCATCTAACATAAATATTATGTCCCCTTGATTTACAAGTATGTTGTCCCTTTGGTTGAAGCTTTACTATTATTAATTCAGATGGCTTATATTTTTTAAAGCAATGTTTAGGAACTGATTTTAATGCCAGAGGAGATTCTGCCAACGATATTATGGTCCCAAACCCTAGCGACTGCAGTTGAAATATTGGAACACAGATCTTATGGCCTTCCTCATCCCATAACCACCAACGCCTATGCAAGCACCACTCTTCAGCATCAGGGTCAGCCAATGGGGCGTGTAGATCTAATCCAGACTGCAAGGGTAGGAATGAAACACCTAGTGAATGTTCGCTGCTGTCTAGGCCTTAGCATCTTTTCCATCACAGGTTGAATACCAGCAAGTAAAATCATACCACCTACAAAAGATCCAAAAATTAAAAAATCTGCATATGGTTTCGAAAGGGGTGGCTCATTTGGTAAAGGAATGGCACCAGTGAGCTTCCATAACTTACGCTCTCCTCTGCCTTCCATCATTTGGTACACTAATGGCACTAGTGAGTTTCCATAACTTACTTTCTCCTCTGCCTTCCATCATTTGATGAAGGAATGCACCAGTGAGTTCCCATAACTTACGCTCTCATCTGCCTTCCATCATTTGGTAAAGGAATGGCACCAGTGAGTTCCCATAACTTACACCCCCCTCTTTCTTGCATCATTTGGTAAAGGAATGGCACCAGTGAGTTTCCATAACTTATGCTCTCCTCTGCCTTCCCTCATTTGGTAAAAGAAAGGAACCAGTGAGTTCCCATAACTTTCTCCCCCCTCTTTTTTCCATCATTTGGTAAAGGAATGGCACCAGTGAGTTCCCATAACTTACGCTCTCCTCTGCCTTCCATCATTTGGTTAAGGAATGGCACCAGTAAGCTTCCATAACTTACGCCCCCCTCTGCCTTCCATCATTTGATAAACTAATGGCACCAGTGAGTTCCCATAACTTACTCTGCCCTCTGCCTTCCATCATTTGATGAAGGAATGCACCAGTGAGTTCCCATAACTTACGCTTTCCTCTGCCTTCCATCATTTGGTAAACTAATGGATCATTTGGTAAACTAATGGCACCAGTGAGGTTCCATAACTTATGCTCTCCTCTGCCTTCCATCATTTGATGAAGGAATGCACCAGTGAGTTCCCATAACTTACGCTCTCCTCTGCCTTCCATCATTTGGGAAAGGGATGACACCAGTGAGTGCCCATAACTTACACTCTCCTCTGCCTTCCATCATTTGGTAAACTAATGGCACCAGTGAGTTCCCATAAATTACGCTCTCCTCTGCCTTCCATCATTTGATGAAGGAATGCACCAGTGAGTTCCCATACCTTACACCCCCTCCGTCTTCCATCATTTGGTAAAGGAATGGCACCACTGAGTTCCCATACCTTACACCCCCTCCGTCTTCCATCATTTGGTAAAGGAATGGCACCAGTGCGTTCCCATAACATACGCTCTCCTCTGCATTCCATCTTCTGGTAAAGGAATGGCACCAGTGAGTTCCCATAACTTAAACTCTCCTCTGCCTTCCATCAATTGGTAAAGGAATGGCACCAGAGAGTTCCCATAACTTACGCCCCCCTCTGTCTTCCATCATTTGATAAACTAATACCACCAGTGAGTTCTAATAACTTACGCTCTCCTCTGCCTTCCATCATTTGGTAAAGGAATGACACCAGTGGGTTCCCATAACTTACGCTCCCCTTTGCCTTCCATCATTTGGTGAACTAATGGATAATTTTTTTAACTAATGGTACCAGTGAGTTCCCATAACTTACGTTCTCCTCTGCCTTCCATCATTTGATGAAGTAATGCACCAGTAAGTTCCCATAACTTACGCTCTCCTCTGCCTTCCATCATTTAGTAAAGGAATAGCACCAGTGAGTTCCCATAACTTACACCCCCATCTGTCTTCCATCATTTGGTAAAAGAATGGCACCAGTGAGTTCCCATAACTTATACCCCCCTCTGTCTTCCATCATTTGGTAAAGGAATGGCACCAGTGAGTTTCCATAACTTACGCTCTCCTCTGCCTTCCATCATTTGGTACAGGAATGGCACCAGTGAGTTCCCATGACTTACGCTCTCCTCTGCCTTCCATCATTTGGTAAAGGAATTTCACCAGTGAGTTCCCATAACATACGCTCTCCTCTGCCTTCCATCATTTGGTAAAGGTATGGCACCAGTGAGTTTCCATAACTTACACCCCCTCTTACTTCCATCATTTGGTAAAGGAATGGCACCAGTGAGTTCACATAACTTACGCTCTCCTCTGCCTTCCATCGTTTTGTGAAGGAATGGCACCAGTGAGTTCCCATAACTTACACCCCCCTCAGCCTTTCATCATTTGGTAATGGAATGGCACCAGTGAGCTCCCATAACTTACACCCCCCTCTGTCTTCCATCATTTGGTAAAGGAATGGCATCAGTGAGTTCCCATAACTTACACCCCCCTCTGTCTTCCATCATTTGGTAAAGAAATGGCACCAGTGAGTTCCCATAACTTACGCTCTCCTCTGCCTTCCAGCATTTGGAAAAGGAATTTCACCAGTGAGTTCCCATAACTTACACTCTCCTCTGCCTTCCATCATTTGGTAAAGGGATGGCACCAGTGAGTTCCCATAACTTACACCCCTTCTGCCTTCCATCATTTGGTAAAGGAATGGCACCAGTGAGTTCACATAACTTACGCTCTCCTCTGCCTTCCATCGTTTTGTAAAGGAATGGCACCAGTGAGTTCCCGTAACTTACACCCCCCTCTGTCTCCCATCATTTGGTAAAGGAATGGCACCAGTAAGTTCCCATAACTTACACCTCCCTCTGTCTTCCATCATTTGGTAAAGAAATGGACAAGGTAAGTTAATATAACTTACTATCTCCTCTGCCTTCCACCTCTGAAGCTTCCAGAGCCCACTTATCTTTATGTAGTTCCTTCTCTAACACCTTTCTACAAGGATGCTGCCTGCCACCGCTTTTCCTCATGTGCTAGTCCTCATCCATACTGGCATGGGAGCTATCCATGCCACAGAAGTCCAAAAGATGAGTGTCAGATCCCGGGAACGAATTTGCAATTACTTAACTGGCGCAATTGACGTTCAGCCAGATTCATCAAACCAGAATCGGCTCGCAAAGGGTCAGATTCTGGGAATCTGGCCCTTTGCGAGCGCTATTTTTGCATTTGGGATGCATCATCCCAAATGCAAAAATCGCAAATCTAGAAATCGCTAAAATGCGATTAATTGCATTTAAGGAATCTCAATTTGAGATTCCTTAAATGCAATTCATGAACCATTTTTAAATTGCGAAATCACTATCTGGGGCCACTATTTACTGCGAAGTCTAACTACGTGGTAAATAGCAAAAACTTAGAAAAATGCACTTTAGTGCATTTTTCTAAGTTGTATGTTACACACACACATGTCTTGGGACATGTGTGTGCGCAACACCAGTGGACATTACCCTTTCAGGGGTGCAACAGGGTGTCCTTTGAACACCCTGGCACCCTTGGAATTGCTTCCTTATTTGCGATTCGCTAATTGCTAATCGCAAATAAGGAATGCCTCCCCATTCATTCCTATGGGCCTTTAGGCCCATAGGAATGAACGGGATAGCCAATCCTTATTTGCGATTAGCAATTAGCAAATCGCAAATAAGGGAGCTGTAGAAATCGCTAACATTATTGCGATTTCTACATGCATCCCGTTTTGCGAGCCTTTAATAGCGAATCCTTAAAATTCGCTATTAAGGACTCGCAAAACAGGACTTTGATGAATCTGGGGGTTTGTGAATAGAGTTATGTTTCCCATGCACAAAAGAGCATTGTGATACCTAAGTCTCACAAGAGAAAGTGGGTGACAAAGGTGCATTCGTTCACCCTTATCACTCAATGGAATGCGTAAATCAATTTGCAATCACTTTTTGGGTCACAAAGCACAACATATGTATTGCCTGCCGCGTGCAAGTGGTAACTATTGGTAAAGCGTAAACTGTCGGTATCTGGCTGCTTACACAGTCCTTGCTTTGTGCAGGCTGGTAAAAGCAGGAGGAGCAGACAAATCCCTGCTGTTGGCATGAGGCATAAATGTATTAATTCCAAACTACTAGGGCACTGGACAAAATATTCTCTTTGCTCGACATATTATTGCCATCAGCTATAACAGAGGGAATAGGACTTCTACAGCATGCCTCTGCAGAACCTCCCAAACGTGGGTACAACTACCCCGGATAAACAGTTATATGGACAACCACAATCTAAAATAAAAAACACAACAACATATTCTAAAGTATTCATCATAGTTATTGCGCATTGTATATCAGCATTATCAAACCTCTGCACCAGATATTTATTTTCCTTTAATGTAAAGTTCACCAAGCTATTTGCACAGCTAACCATGGTTTAGCAGTGCAAATATCAAACATTCACACGTGCAAATTCACATTTGGAATATAAAAAACGGAATTAGCATTTATAAATGGATTTACTGACATTTAAAAGGACACCAGAATAGTGCAATTTAAAGTGTGAGTAATCCTCACAAGGGGCAGATTGTGATGGTTTTAGTGTGGGGCATGAACAAAAGAAGTTGAACATTCACTCGAAAGTTCATGGTTGTTTAATAAACTTTACCCGGCTGTTTTCCATCTTAAAACAGCCACAGATTTTCTCCTCACAATGGCAAAAGTTATACCATTGTCAGGGAGAGAGAAGGGAGACATGAATTGGCAGAAGTGTAGAGTATGGGGTTTCGCCATGGGAAAATATTTTCCGGAAGAATAAATTAAGCAACAACTTTCAAAGTACAAAGGCACGCATGAGGCACATGTCATGAGCAAATGTGCACTTGCCATATTTATGCACGTGGAATTTGTGTAATTTGTTTTTGCGTTATTACATGAAATATTCAAGAACGTGTATGAAAAACGCATATCTGTCATGTAGTGCTGTATTGTAGAGCAAAATGCATCCTCGAGTCAATTTTCGACACATAGACACACTTCACACTAAAACAAGCACAAAAACACATTTGCTGCAATTAACAGCTGCTCGTGTTCTGGTTGTTTGCATTGTTCCAGCGCTCCCGTGTTATTGTTTTGCCACAAACTGTAGCGTAATTTTATAATTTTCCTAAGATTAACTATTAATAAAGATGATTTTGAAGCCAATGCTTATTCATGCAGGGAGACACAACTACTGACAAAATGAAGAATAATAAGAAGTAGAAACTCATTTGAGTGGGTTCTCACTGTCCACCGAAGCACAAATCTTTTCATCTTAAATGTGAGATCTGTCGCCAAACAGCTCATCACACTTCTAAACAATGTACTCCTGTCCATTTTAACGGAAGATTGAGACAAAAAACTTCTATGTCTACCAAATAAAACTATTTTAAAATTAAAGGAGTATCAAGTGGCAATAAAGATGGATGGCTTGAGGGAACTGATGTGGAATCAGGATGCTGGACTTAGGTAGTGATCTGTCAATTAGCTTTAACCCTGTAACATATATTATGGCATACATGAATAAACCATGAATAATAATGGGGTATCCCATTATTATGTAGAACCTGGGGAATTCTGACAATATAGAGACAGAGGTTCTGCCATGAAAGTTACAATTGCTTTTTGATAAGTTTGTCCACAGCTATTTAGGAGTATCAATCAATGATACACAGAAGTACACTATTAACCATACATGGTAAAACAAATGACAAATAACAACAACACTGTTTACTTTAAAAGTGGGACCGATATATTTAGAAAATGATACATCATATGTGATGCTACACATATCAATAATAGAGAACAGGACTGCTACAATATGTAAAAAATTATTGAGCAGAAAAACTTTTTTGTGACATACAAATGCGCCTGATAAAGTACACAGATACTAGCAGAATAGACACTAAAAACATTAGATATAAATTACATATAGACAAAAGCTTGCTTTGGCGTCTATATGGATCGCCCAGTGGCGGTTTCTCTATTGGGGCGTCGGGGCTCCGCCCCGGTTAAATTTTTTACATTTCAGAAGGGATTAGAGATAACATTTATTTTAATAAAGAAGCATCAAATATTCCCCAAAAACGAACACGGGGCACTGCCTGGGTCAGCAGCAGTCTACCCCCACTCTCACCAACCATTACCGCAGCACTCCGGTCCGCTGTCACGTCACGTGACTAATTGCTCCTTTGCTCCCTGTCGGCCGGGCCCAAAAAAACCTGCTATGTGTTTGCCGGGCCGAGACCCTCACAGCCCTGAAGGCTGTGACGTCATCGGCTCGTCAAAGACATAGCTGGAAGGCCCAGTCTCCACCCCCTGATGGCGTGGAGCTTAAGTTAGCCCCGGGCGTTTAAAATGCAAGCCCGGGATCGCTAACTTTCCACGTCCATCAGAGAGTGGAGGAAAGCTCGTCACTGTGTCACCACACCCCTTTCCCACTCCTCACAGGGCGTGGTGGGAGGGACCCAGGGACCCACCCTGTGACGAGTGGGAAAGGGTGTGTCAGCGAAGGGGAGTCGAGTCGTGACCGTCTGCGCAGGCTCAGGGTCAGGCTCGATAACGCAGATGTGACTGCTTCCCGCGCGCGTGTAACAGCATTTGTGGCAGCCATTATACTCCAGGCAGACTGCATTACCGTCGGTGAGCCAAGGAGGCAGGACCAGGGGCGGCTGGTGACATTTGAAAGTAGTGGGGCGTAAAATTACTGTCATACTTCACCGTAGAGAGCGAGCGTAGGGTTCCGGGGTTCCCCCCCCCCCCCCCCCCGAGAAAATTTTGAAAAAAGAGTGGACAAATTGTGCATTTTCAAGCAAATTTGAGAAAGCAGGAAGGTTAATAAAGCAATTGTGAAAGTGCAGTTATTACATTAATAAAGAGATGTCATATAACATAGGTAGCTTATTCAGTATAGGGAGCTACTTACTCAGTATAACCACAGATCTTCATAACAGACTTCTGAGTACCTCACAGATGTTTTTTATTTAACAAACAACTAAACATCTAAACATCATGTGCATTTTGTGATCTGCAACAGGTACATGTTCTTTGCAGCAGGCATATTAACCTTCTGCACTACCTTCCCATGAGACAAAACTTCCACTAGACAAAACTCTGATCTCTCTCTAGGAAAAACATTAACCATCAGCGTTATCATGACATTTTTATTATTTCTGTGAATAAAATCAATCTAGCCACTTTGCAAACACTCTGACTTGCTTTATTTTGTTTTTTATTCATTTTTCATTGTTTGAACCTTTTATTCCCAAAGGGCACTGTGAAAACAAAAATGTTGACCTCCCCTTACTACTGCAAGGAGACTGAGGCCTGTTGCTATATAACAGCGTTGTAGAAACAGCTCTCTTTCATAAACGAGCTCTTTAAACTAATCACAACCAAAATAAAATAAAATCAACCTCATACTTCCCACTGACACCACCCTGTTAAGAAACGTTCATACCGGGTTAACTATATCTTCCGATTGGAATACTTCTGAAGTGCCACATATAACCCCAGCTAATGACCTCCTTGTGAAGCTTAGAGTCCAAATTCAAGCTTCAAAAGGTCCAAAGGGTTCTGAAATACACTTCCATACATTTTCCTCCCTAATTAATATCCCATCACCCCAGTCTGTGAGTCAGAGTGCTGTGAGCTCAACCGTGGCAGAGCTAACGCTGATTGGTGTAACACTGTACAGCAAAGCACAGACTGCTGGCCATTCCTGTATACATCAATAGTGCGCAGTATAGTGCAGCGCAGCAAAGCAAGTAAAACACCACAAAGTATAGTGTAGCAAAGCACAGCACAGTCCAGCAAGCCTCAGAACTGTGGAGCAAACAGAAGGCTGGTATAGAAAGCACAGTGCACAATGTTACCGTACAATACAGTACAGAAAACTATAGCCTACAACAGTGCAATACAGTGCAACATAGCACACGACAAAAGCACAAATCCTGACATCCGATTCAATATGGGAAACCCCTTGGTTCTCGATTAGAGCAGTGAACATCAAAGCAGAATATAACATAACACAACAATACACAGCACATTAAAATACAGCCCTGTACGCAATGCAATGCAAAACAGCAGAGCTTAATAGAGCACATCCTTATTGAACCATCCACAATATGTGAATACCTTTAGGCCTATTGCCCCGGAAAGCGAGGGAGAGAGAGTGAAATTGATGGAGAGAGACAGAAATAAAGGGAGAGAGAGAGCGCAAAAGTGATGGAGAGAGAGACAGAAAGAAAGGGGGAGAGAGTGAAAGTGATGGAGAGAGAGACAGACAGAGAGAGAGAACGAACGAAGGTGAGAGAGAGAGACACGAAGTGAGGGAGAGAGAGAGAACAAAAGTGAGAGAGAGAGAGAGAGAGAGAGAGAGAGAGAGAGAGAGGAAGCGCGGGAGGGAGGGAGAAAACGAAAACAGAGAAAGGGAGAAATGAGGAAAGATGGGAAAGGGAAGAGAGAGCGATGGATGGAAATGGAGAGGGGATGGAGGCAGAGATAAAGATGGAGTAATATAGAGTTGGCCAGGTGGAAGAGAGAGGGAGAAGGGAGAAGCTTATGAAGAATAAGAGAGACAAACTGGAGTGACAGAGAGAGATAGAAGAGAGGGCAAGAGGTGGAGAGAGACAAGAAAGAGTGACAAAGGCAAAGAAGGAGAAAGGGGGAGAGGAGCACATATTGAGAAAGAGAGAACCAGATAAAGGTGTGAGAGGGAGGTAGAAAGGGAAGAGATGATAGTGGAACGGGGAGACTGAGAGAAAATGTGAGAGAGCGCAAGAGGCTGAGAAATGGGGAGGGAGCGAGGGCGCGAAAAAGAGGAGATGAGGAGCAAGAGAGACAGAGTGAGAGGGGTAGAGGAGGCGAGAATGGAAGAGAAACAGAGAAAGAGATCAAGGAAATGAGAGAGAATATAAAACAGGGTGCTGCACCCCTCACCGATTTTATAACATCATTCCGAAGTCATGTATTATCAAATGATGATTTTTAAAGCTTAAGGGAATTCTTTTTAAGAGTCCTAGGGCTGGTGAGGTGCAAAATTGTAACTGAGCCTTTTATCACTGTTGTCCTGGGGCCTTACCCTGCCACTGTGCCCAAAACAAAGCGCCAAATAACACCAAAAATACTCAACCCTCAGGGCGCAAAGGAGAGCAGCCCAAAACTTACTCAGGGGGGGCTGTGGCCGGTTACAGAAGTCCTTTGTTTGGGAAGTTGCACCTGTAATCTTAACACATTTTAAGAGAGCTGCTTTTAGTTATCAAAGCTTTGTTTAAATTAACACTTGCTTCCTTTAAAACAGCCCCCATAGCCCCTGATAAATAAAGGGTACAAGGGAAGCTTACAGGGCGACGCAGAGCATTAATAAAGGATGGAAATTGACAGTTAAGCTTTTAGAAAAAGAAAAAATACCCAGCATATAATCTTGAAAAATGATATCTTTATCTAGCACCTTTTGAGTTAGGTGGATTTTGAGACCACAGAAGTGCCTAGTTCTTCCTTCGAGGCTTTGTGATTATGAAATCTATAAACAAGCCGGCGGGGTTAACCGAATAAAGGTTTATTCTCTGGAAACTGAATTTTTTATCTTTCAAAAATACAAACCGATTTCTACGTCTGCCTATGCTACCACAGTATTTCCACTACGTTTGAAAGTAAATTACTTTTTTCTACTGTACCAGACTCAGATTTTGTGAGCCCATCTTGGCCTCAAACAGGCTTGATTTCGCTTCCCTAACTCGGTATATTTGCACCAAATATTTTCAATTCCAAAGTGTTAGCTCTCAGTGACCATACATCATCCGCTCTGGAAAAAAACAGCTTTATATAATATCGCATAAGCAAGAACAACTTTTTCATCAACCGTTTCAAACTTTTTATGGGGAGGGTGAGATGTTTTTTGTTGCTGGTTCCTGTGTGAACATCTTCTTACTAAAAGCACACACTGTGAATCAAACCCATGGACATGTTCCCAAAGCACTTCCATATCGTGGCGTGAAAATAAAGGACATATTAAGTTATTGCAAATGCAACGTGGTGCTCTTTCATGAGCACCAGCGGTAGCATAATTTCGACTCTGCGTCACTCTTGTAGCTGCTTATGTACATTAAGGGAGAATAGGAACATTACTATAGCGGTTTCTGCTCTTCCTTAAGTGGCAATTTATAGGTTTGGCCATAGGATTTATTTTAATTTCAGCAAAAATACGGTTGTCAGTTGGTTTTGTTTGCGGTTGATTTTAGGCTGCACAAGTGATGTCGAATTCGCAGGACCGGTTCGGTAGAGATGTCAGTCAAGTTGCATGTAAGACAAGTTGTAGAAGTAGGTATTATCTAAAATAGGAATATAGAAGTGCAGGCAGTGGTACTTACTGTCGTAGAGTGCCTATTTGCTGCTGAGAAGTAATGGTAATCTCCCGCTGTTAGAATTGCATCTTTGCTAACAACTGCAGGTAAATCACCTTTTAAAATTAAAGAATTGCGGGCACTCAATACCTGACAATACGTGCAGTCGCGGCTCGCAGGGGAAGGGGAACAGGAGGGGTGTCGCGCGGGGGGGATGTTGCGCGGGGGGATGTAGCGCGGGGGAGGGGGGAATTAAATGTAAAACAAAACTTACCTCAGTCACCGCCGGTCCTGGTCCGCGCCACCTCTGCTCCCCTTGGCACCTTCACGTCACGAATGGCACTGGTCGTGACTGGTAGCCCTTCTCAGCCAATGCTGGTGCTGCTGCAGTGCCAGGATTGGCTTGGGGCACAGGTTACTCTTCGCCCCCAGCACGCCCATTAGGAGACTGAAGGGCTCCTAATGGGCATGCGCAAACAAGTGCAAACACAAGTGCGCATGAGTGGGCAAGGGTAAAAAATTCACCCTCCGTCCCCACTCATGCGCACTTGTGCTGCTGCCCCTGGTGACAATCATGTCAGTAAATATGACGCCAGACCGCCCACTCCCTTCAGACTCTGAAGGGGGTGGGCGGTCTGACGTCATGCAGACTGATGTGATTGTCAGTTCTCCCTCGGCGGCGTCTCTGAACTTAAGTAAACTGATTCAGTTTACTTAACTTCAGAAACGCCGAGGGAGCTGCGGGCAGGGGGACTACGCCCCCACGCCCCAATGGACGCACCTGTCCCAAACCAGCTTCAGGTCTGGTGACCCTCCCCCGGGCCGGCCAGGAGGAGCGACAGCTGTCCCTAACAACAGCACGGGCCACGCAAGCTCACCATTCAGGTCGCAGCAATGACAAGCGATGTGCAGCAGCTGTATATCACTTTGAGAGGCTATACTAATTGAGCAATACAACAGACCACTTGGTAATTTTTAAGGATGTGAAAACAATTGTGTAATTTGCTTTCCTGTAAAAATGTCTGGAAAATTATGCAAAATTACACTTGATTATGTGAAAAGCAAATCCATCATTTACAGCTGTATTTTAGTGTGATATGTAGCCTTGCGTCTATTTTGGATGAGAATACACATTTTGCGCTAAAAAAATAGCACCAAAAACCAAAAGTTATACAAACGACAGCCGCTCATGTTCTGGTTGTTTACTGTGCTTTTGTGTTCAAACTATAATTTTGCCAGCCTAATTACATGATGTAGCAAAACTGCATAATTTGGGGAATTTCTACGAAATTACGAGAGCATAATTGAAATTTTGTCCATGCATAGTAATTTTATGAAACACTGGCAGCCACAGCAGAAGAGTTCTGCCCTGTGTGAGGTGTACGCATTGAGCATGCTGTTTCTTGCTGCCTGTGCTTTTGCATTTATTAAGAAATGTTTTAAGAGTGTTTGACAGTGGTATGAAGAAGTGCAACAATATTGCAACATTGCAGGGCATTGGAATTCAGGCTCACAGGTGATTAAATATGCTTGAAATGCTCTTATTGTGACCTCAATTCTGTGCAGAGTTTTGTTAAAGGCTGTCCGAATAGTTTGAGAAGTTTCCAAAGCTATAGTTTGAGAAGTTTCCTAAGCCGGTTGAGATTGTGCTTGGATCTTAGATTCAAACTGAGAATACCCCAGCATCTAGGATCTTGTAGGTCCAGTGATTTTACTTTATATTTCTCCATCCTGAATGATTTGTAGGGGATCCAATGGGCAGGCGTTGAATGAAGAGCTCTGATTGGAGCATAGTGAGGAGCCACTTCCTGTAGATATGCCAGGCCTTTGCTCCAGTAGGCCTCGAGGATGGCCCATAGCACCTTGAATTTGAACCTGGCATTGAAAAGGAGCCGGTGGAGATCATTAAGGGTGGGTTGATGGGATCCTGCTTATGACGGTTAAGGTGAAGACTGACTGCCTGGTTCTAAAATCTTTAGAGTTGGACAATGACATTTTTGGAGGCCAAAGGTGTACAGATTACAATAGTGAAGACATTCCTGGGTGAGGGCTTTAGTCACTTTGCGTCTAAGATCAGTGTGAAGGACTGAGAGGAATTTATAAATTAGAGAGAGCTGCTGTTTATTACACGTGATGGGGAGTGATCCAGAGGTCAGAATAGAAGAAAACTTCAAAGTTCTTTACTTTTGCCAAGATGGAGGTGAAGGGTGATGAGGTGAAGGGTGTGTCCAAAAGGCAAAGGACAATACTCTGGGTCTTCAGTTTCTAGTCTTGGTGCCATTTATGCAGATGAAGCTCTCTTTCCTCCAATGAAAAATGTAATACACGAACAAAGTGGTGATGGTTAAGGTTCCTAGTCCACTCAAAGGTTTGGTCAACGTACATCTGAAGGACATCTAATTTTGCTTGAGAAGCTGAACCAGGAGACACCTGTAAAGGTTGAAGAGGGGGCATGAGAAGAATAACGAGATGGATGCAGCAAGACACTAGGGGGTATATTCACAAGAATTTGCGATAACTATCTCCAAAGTAATTTATCAGCAGAAATGTTAGCACTTCCTAACCCCGTTTTCTTTTCACCTTGACAGCGTGGAATTCACAATCTCGCACTACATGGCAATAAATTCAGTGAATGCCGGAGAAAACAGGCGACAACAACATCACAATGGGGATAGTTATTCCTGCATTAGCAGGCGATAGCTGTGGAACGGCACATCAGCGCCAGATGACTCACCTTTCTCAACCCAGGCGATATCATAATTGTGAACATGGCCAACAAATATTAGGATGTGAGAGTTAGGATGTCAAGTGACTAACAAATGCAGGAGACATTGTCTGGTTCATTTAACTTGTAGCATGCAGCCTGACAGACTGCTGTGTCAACAGATGCCCTTTGTCCGACCTCTGTACCCCCGCTCTATTGAAAGACCCTACCAGCCAGCACCTACAAGTGATAGATGGAAATGCATTCACAGGTGAAAGCTGAGGGGTTGACAGGTTATTAAAAAAATATGGCAGGGGCTGGGGGTGGTGGCGGTGGGTGTTGGGACCCTCATGAGTATCGGAGCTACATGATCCTTGCCGGCATCTATGGGTCTTCAGGTGTGGCTCTTGGCTGGGCTCCCTTTCATGCTGTGGGTAGTCGTCCTGCTTAGCACCAGTAAAAGGCAGGTGTTAAATCCCTGGTGCGACTGCGGTTTATCCCCTGTTTTTGCTTCGCTTCACAGATCTGGCAGTTCGTTGTGAATGTGGTGTTGTGGTTTTCTCATGTGTTTTTGCACAGGAACCCCTACTCTGCATCTCATTAGTGTTAGTTTGTGGTTTCCACTGTGGTGATAAATTTCGGGGCAGTTATCGCAGGAATACTGGGGTTGTCTGCAGTTTGCACAAGCTTGTGAATGGGGTGTTAAATCTATCTCCACTTTTGCTGTGTTAATGTGGAGATAAATCGGAGTTAACTCCTTGTGAATATGCCCCTTTGGTGAAGATTTAAATATTTTGTGCATTTCACAGTTAACCTCCATATTTTGTTTACTGGCTGTTCAATTTAGTCCCACGCTCCTCTGTCACTCCCAAATGTGACCATCTAAAACGGTGTCTCTCAGGGAGTGTTCCCTAAACTAATACAACAGTGCACAAGTAAAGTATAGTTTTCTTAAAGTGCACAACTGTGTAGAAAAGGGTGGAAAAACGTAAGTGGGAAAAAGTGCATGATGTATTGGCAGTGTGAACACTGGAGAACTGGATATTCTAAAGCTTTTCCAGGTGGCTCTTCCAGCCATTCCAGTGCAGCATGGGAAATGGCTTAGCCACCCAGAATTGCATGATAAACACTTCGGGAAAAAATATTAAGTGGGCAATCTCAGTGCATGTTGCCCTGACTTCTAAGGAAACAATATTTTGCTCATGTATTTAGGGTCAAATCCATGAAAATACCTTAAAGCCACTACAGCGATCAGGAACTGGATTCTGAACCCCACTGGAAGCCAGCGCAAATAGCAGAAAATTAGTGTTATTTGATCATATCAATTAAAATTCCGGAAAAACGAATATTTATGTTCTGTACAACCGGGAATGTTTTTGGCAGTACCAGTGTGAATATCCATAGGGACCGTTTTATAAGACAAGAATAAGTCTGGTTATGGCTCATATTTCCTGGAGCACAGCAGGGTAATAGGCATGGTTGACAGAATTTCGATTTTAGAAAATAAGGGGGAAAAGGTTCCAAAGATATGTCTCTTTACAAGAAATGTCTTGAGTCTTTCTGTATTTTGTGACTGTTCGTGAAGCTTGCAATACACCACAAAATAGCAAAACATTCACAAACCTTCCACAGCACAGCAGCATGGTGGAATTTTTGTGAGACTAAACAGTTTCCAGAAACGCAAGGCAAATCCATTCCAAGCACGAAATTCCTACATAGGCATATTTCGCACTTTTTTCCATTTCAGTGGAATATTTTACCCTACACTAGCCAAAGAAAATCAATAGAAAAGAACCATCGTTCTAGGTCAGATATTGGCGAAAGCATACACAATTCGCTGCAGTGTGCTAAGGTAATAAATCCTCATCTTAAACATGGATGCTACCTGCACAGACAGGTTCAAGATGTTATCATGTTGAACTTCCACGTTATATACTGCCAATATGGAATTTAACATGGCATCACTCCTTCCACTAAACTTTCCGTTTTCTCTGCGATCAGGCAAGAATGATCCCAAGGGTTGTTATCAGGCTTTACCTTTAGCCAGTTCTGATGCATCGAGTTTGCCCTCAAGGCAAGGTCTCGTGTAACAAGGGCCTGCCACACACAATTATGCTGTAATTGATGCATAGTGTGCCATTAATATGTGATTGTCAGAATAACCCAGGATTCTATATGAGACTGACTAGCAGACCTTTGTTTGTTAAGTGATAAATACAGGGGAATCGCAAAAGTGGTGGGGCCTGCAGACGACATATAGGAGCATATTCTCAAGGAGTTATCGCCAAGTTAATGGAACTTTATTCCAGCCAAAGTGGCAATAAACACATCACCCTATTTACAAGCTGATGCAAACAGCCTATACACCAATTAACCTGCAATAGCAGCCGCAAAAAACATCGCCACAGATGAGCCCCTCAACTATCACTAATGAGATGCAGAGTAGGCATTACCGTGCCAAAAGCTGCAAAAACACCACTCCGCATCATTCACAACGACCAGCCAGATCGGGAATAAGAACCCAAACCAGGTGATAAGGCGTGTTAGCAGCAGGAACGTAGCACCTGCTCTGACCTGGGGTAAAGTCGGACAACAACCTGCACCAGAAAAGGGAGCCCAGCCCAGAGCCACACCTGAAGGGCAACAGATGCCATGGAGCCAACAATCATGCGGCTGGGAGCCCCAACCGGGCCTCAACACCCACTGCCACCACCCCCAGGACTCCCCATCCCCGGGCATCCCCCACGGCCAAAGACATGACACATCAACTACACGAAACATGTACCAAATAATCCGCCTGATGTCGCAAAATCACATTTAGTGACATGCAAGTGTCGTCACAAAAATGAGCATCACACATTCACCTTCCAATTAACAATTGAAAATGTATTGAAATAAACACAGAACAGAAATGAAGACACATAGCGGCTCTCCTCTGGACAATCTGTAGGTCACAGCCTGCAAGAAAAAATTACAGATGAGATGGTGTGACTTGTGCTTATCAAAGGACAGAGAGAGAGCTAATGATTGAGAGAGATACAAAGAGAGAGAAAGAGAGGGAGAGAGAGAAAGGCAGACAGAGATGGGGGAGAGAGAGAAAGACGGACAGAGAGGGGGAGAGAGAAAGACAGACAGAGAGGAGGAGAGAGAAAGGCGGACAGAGAGGGGAGAGAGAGAAAGACCGACAGAGAGGGGGAGAGAGACACAGATAACAGAAGAGATGGACATGGAGAGAGAGTGCCGACACTGCGCACCTGGCTCTCACTGCTCACCTGCTGACACCGGTGTGTCTACAACCATGTGCCGGTATGTAGTGCTGTTCACCAGGTCCCACATCTGAAGCAGATCCCTCATCTGAAACAGAGTCCAGATACAGGAATGACAAAGTACATACAATTGCACAGGACATCATCGCCTGTCCGCCCCTGCACACCCAGGAAGCTGCACCCCAGTCCCTCCCGCCGCACAGAACAGCATGACCACCCCTACGTGCCCTAGCAGCTGCACTCTAGCCCCTCCAGCTGCCCGGAGGTGCATGCCCACCCCTTTGCACCCAGGCCTCACAGCTCACCTTTCGCCACAGGAGTGTCCTTTGATAAGCGAAAGTCACACCTTCTCATCTGTAATTTTTTCTTGAAGGCTGTGACCTACAGATTGTCCCAAGGAGAGCCGCTATGTGTTTTCATATCTGTTCTGTGTTTATTTGAATACATTTTTAATTGTTAATTCGAAGGTGAATGTGTGATGCTCATTTTTGTGACGACACTTGCATGTCACCAAATGTGATTTTGCGACATCAGGCGGATTATTTGGTACATGTTTCGTGTAGTTGATGTGGCATGTCTTTTGCCGTGGGGGGTGCCCGGGATGGGGGGTCCTGGAGGTGGTGGCGGTGGGTGTTGAGGCCCGGTTGGGGCTCCCAGCCGCATGATTGTGCAGGTGCAAGCCCCAAGCCTGAGGCCTGCACACATGGCACCCTCAACATCAGGAAGCCCCTCTCCACAGGCAACCAGGTCTCACATTTGGTTCTGGGTCTTGATTTCTCCATGGCAGAGGACATACCAGTGCACCTGGCATCATCGCAGGATGCACACCCGCTCAGACCTTGAAGTGCCACTAACTCTGTGATCCTGGAGGCAACGCCACGTGGCGGTAGGCCCGCGCTGCTTGCTGGCTCCAGCCTACACTGCGGTCCAGCAGGGCATTCAAATCCTGAGCAGTCCGAACAGCCGGAATGGGGCATTATCGCAGGCGGCACCCAAAGCCACTGTCCCATGGCAGTGTGCCTGTGCCGGCCACAGTGTATCTGGTGCCACCAAGCCTGTACCATGCAAGTCATCGACCCTGTATGATTGGTTATCATGGTGCGGATGCCATCATGTCACCTCCGGGCCGGGGATATGTGATGTTGCAGGGTCCTGGGCCTTCATGCCTACATGAACACCACACGGATACACCCAGAGAGAGGTTGGAAATGGCATGTAGCACGTGCGCCCTGCCCTTTTTATTAGCAGGGTCGCATGTCCTGTGACACGTGTGCGGGATGGGTGGGGTGAGGGTGTACACCAGCCATGAGGGAGTGGCTGTGACATGCTGACAACTAGACCTGTGATCAGCAGATCACTACAGGGTAGACCTGGTACATGTACCGTTGCCATCCCCCCATGAGCGTAAGCGGAGTGTGTTGGCCTGGCATATGCCAGTCCAGTGTAAGGGTGAGAACAATGACCCCGGGGCTCTGGGTGTGGTTCCATATGGGGCTGGACAAGGAAGTAACTAATGCGTGTGTCCCTGTTGTTTTGTCTGCGCCACCCGGACTGCATTCGGCAATGCGTCACCCTGTGTCCCTAGCTCCATGTCATGAGCCACATGGACATAAGAAGAATTCACTGAGTCTACATTCATCCATACTTCCACACTTGAAAGACCATAGACATGACACATCTGTGTGATTAGGAATGTTTAATGCACATTCAGTGGAGTGTTGCAGGTGGAGCAGGACAGGGCCATGCAAACCCCTCTTTACAATGTTGGCCCATGGAGGGCCAGCCAGAGTCCTTCAGGGAATGACAAGTCCAAAGGAAGAGGAAGAGTTCAGTCCGCAGTCTGATTGTTGTGTCATTGGCAATCCAACAGAAAATGGCAGTCCATGTCGAGGTCCAAGGGAAGTGTCGCAGAGTGCATCGGGGGACAGTGGAAGGTGATGAAGCAGAGGGCACAACCAAGCAGAACCCGCCCATATGGCAGAGAAGAATGCTACTGCGTCCTTCGTACCACAAAGGCAGCTTCATTCACATCTTTGTCTACTGCTGTTGCATGTGCCTCATGTATGGGTGGTGGTGTCCTGTCTCCTGCACTGTGTGGCTTTGACACCTCAGGGGCCGGAGGTAGAATGTCTGCCGCATTGTGTGGCACTGACATTTCAGGGGGCAGAGATGTGGATGTAGTGGTAGCAGCAGAATGCATCAGCGCTAGGCCTTGTGGCAACAATGTCATGAGGCTGGTGTTGAGGTCATTGAGGAACCCAGCTACCATTCACTGGTGTGCAGCCGTAGCAGCTGCTCTTTCCGCATTCGCCAGCTCCATGGTCGCCATTAACCTCCGCATGTTTCCCAAATCCTGTGTGACATCACTAGAGCCACTCTCACTGGACAGTTGTCCTATTCTCTGAGTCAGGGCTCCAGTGATGTCAGCTGTGGTCGGTTGAAGTACATGGAGCAGACCGTGGGTATCTGTTAGGGACTGTGAGTGATCCCTGATGGGACTTAGACACCCACGTATGGCATCTAGTTTGTGTTCCATAAGGTCGAAGCCCACCCTCACCTGTTCAGCCAGATTCTCCTGGCACCCCAACACATGGCGTTGGAAGGCCATGTGTTCCTCATAGGGGTTCTGGGAGGCAGCCGTGGTGGTGGGTGCTGCCTGCTGTGTGGTCTGTGCAGGGGGTGGGGTCCCATTGATGCAGCTGGGTTGCCCAGCTCCTGGAAGTGGGCTGCGAAGGCTGTCCACGAGCTGTTGGAGGGCGTCAGAGTCAAAGATGTGGTGGTCCTCTTCGTCATCAGAGAAGAGAGGTTTGGGCTGCTCTACGGGAGGTGTTGATTCTCCCTCTGCAATGTGAAGGGGAGATGCAGTTTAACAATGTGTCCACATGTATGTTGTCACATTGTACATGTTTTCATAAAGACTACATGACTGTGCACATTGTGGCTGTTACGGAGGTGCTGCCTATTTGATGGGGGACAGTGGACATTTCGACAACATGACGTGTGAGAGTGCGCAAATCAAGTAAAATGTAGAGGTGCACCATATTTACAAGCACGTTGCACCAGTCTAGTTAAAGGAACATATAAGAGTGTCGAATTTATAGAGTGCATACATATAAGAGTGTTTAATTAATACAGAATGCATATATCAGTATGAAAAGATAATGTAGGAGTGTTTAGAGATGTTAGATTGATATTAAATTCCATGTTATGTGGCTGTTGCAGAGGAGAATGTAATGCTGCTAAACGTAGAAATGTGTAGGCCTCATGGCAGTTCACTGAGAAAGAATACGTGCCTTTACAATTTCACATGATATGGATTACTGTTGTCATAATTCAAAGTATTATTGATCATAGAACTGAAAATATACGTTTTATAGAAGTGTTCCTATAACCAGTTGTGTGTAATAAGTTAGAATACTGTTTAGGCTGAGAAATGAAGGTTCATAGTGTGCACAGGCCCGTTTCATGTAATTCTAGTAGGCCTGAAGAGATAAGGTTGTTTCTTTTGATCTGCATGTGCTAGTTAGAATCAGGTCGTGTTAAGCATAAATCGTGGACCATGCTCGAAGGTTTACGACTTGTGAGATAAGCTCAAGGCCGGAATTTGGGGCCCACTTCATGGGTGTCTGTTTGCAGGTGCGAGGGGGTTCCAATCAAGAGAGTGATGAATAGAGCTCTGTTCTGGGAGACAGGCACAGGCCTGGAGGAGGGTTCAGGAATTTCCTGGGGGGTACCGTCTTGCCGGAGAAGAGCCTGAGAAGCAAGGTCAACGCTAACAAGGAGCCCAGAGGAGTATCAGCATGGAAAAAGCCAGAACCGACACCACGTGAGGGGTGTACGTGAGGGGCGTCTCTGAGGGGCGTTACTACTGTAATTGTGATTTTGTATTAGGGACAGCACCCCTGGGTGGAGGTAGAGCAGATGGCCTGAGGAACCTAAGAGAGCGGATGGGTAGGCAGATAGTGCATAGCTGCGATGCACAGATTTACAACAAAGACTAAGGGAAAGTGAGTGATCTTCTTTGGAAGTCACCACGGCTGACACCTTTTTAGGTTAAGATTTTGCTAAGTAGGGATGTCACGTAGTCTAGTGTAGGGACAGTCTAATTTGGATTTTCCTTCCCTTTTGTAAATGTCGCACAAGTTACAACTTGTGTGTATTCTTGCAACCTTGATGATCTTTGAATTAGTTTTGGTGATATTCTTCTGTCGCCTAAGAGCATTTAGAGAATTCATGTTTGTACTAATGTCAGTGTATCTTTTGAACCTTATATTGAGATGTTTGTATCTCCAGTTATCTTTGGCTTTATAATAAACTTTTAAAACTTATTCGTGGTAAGTGGTTTTTCAGAGTTGTGCAAAGTCTTAAACTGATTAACCTAGTAGTGGATTGCTTTTTACTCTATGACAGGTAACAAAGGTTCAGTCGACCTGAGTTGGGATCTAGATCTATAGTGATCTGAAGAGATCAAAAATCCCGCCCTAACAGTTGGTAGCAGAGAAGGATGGTTACCTTCTAGAGGAAGGTGATCTAGACTAGGTTAAGATTACCCCGAGGCCCCTAGAGATCGAGAGATGAGCAGCAGAAGAATCGCCTGCCGAAGAAGGTGCTGATGGTGCGAGAGAAAAGCAGCAGAGTCGGACGAGAGTGAGTATAATAAGGGTCATGCGTTGTCAGATTGCGGTGTTTTGTGTTGTATCTGTATTGTAATGTCATGCGGAGTTGAATGCCTGTAGTGTGATTGAGGGAGGGTTGTGAGCGCGCGCAACCTGGTAAAAATCTTAAGTTCAGAGAAGAGCTTAAGTGGTTCGGGTGTATCGAACATCCAGAGTAATTGTCGACCATAGTAAAGGGGGTCATGAGGTACCATTGATCGCCCGCAGGACCGTGATAGGGGGAACGCAAGAGTGAGTGTATGGGTAACAGACGCAGATCGGAAGTTACTGTGTGCAAGTAACCTATCAGTCAAGGCGATTGTCTGGACGTTCACGGAAAGACATTTCGTCAGTTAAGGTGACAATTACAGTTAGACTGTGGGCGTACAGTCAAGGAAAGTGATCGCTTGGTCGGAAGTAATCATTTTTCAGGGTATGAATGGGACGCATGCATGACCGGGAGACGAGCCGAGATAGAAGGGGAACTGCTGCGAAGGGGAGATGAGTGATGTCAGAGAGAGCCGCGCTGTGATAGGCCGGTTGGTGTGAAGCCGCGCTGTGATAGGCCGGTTGACGCGAACCGCGCTGTGAAAGGCCGGTTGGTGTGAAGCCGCGCTGGGATAGGCCGGTTAGCGAGAGCCGCGCTGGGATTGGTGGATTGTCATCAGGAAGTAAACGAACGCAGGGAAATAGGGAAAAATTGTAGATTTTGAACATGAAGTGTTTTAAATGCTTGAGAGCGATCTTTAAGAGAAAAAGGAGAGAATCTTATTACGGAGAAGAGTCCCCGCCAGAGGGTACACCAGCTCATTATATGGCTACGAATGTTGGGTTGCATACTATACTGTGGCTTGGTACTTGGAGTAAGATTACAGAAGGGAACGAGGAACTGACTTTTCCGAAATACGGAACGTTTCGATTAGAAGTGTTGCACCAGCTAAAAGCAGTTATGTCTTCATTGAGACCTTTGCCTAGACCAACACAGTTTGAGGCCCTTAATGCGTGGATTAGGGCGGCGCACGACATGAATCAGAACAGGCGTCAAGAAAGGGTGAGACGATCAGTAAGAGCAGTACAAGATGCCAAATGGGATGCGGAAACCAAGAAATGGAGGGTACAGACTATTGAAGTGGATAAGTTGTACCCAGTGAGAGAGGTTACAGGAGAAAAGAGATCCCCAGAGGAGGATGACGAGAGCGAGTCAGAGGATGACCTAATAAGTAGGTTGTTGATAGATAGACCGCCTCCGTACAATAGGGAGATGGAAGGTGTCGAGCTCCCAAGGGAAGATAGGTTTGGCATAGAGGAGAATAGCCCACTCCCTATAACGGATGGGGTACCTACCAAAGGTGAGGAAACACCTCAACCTAGTCCTGTACAGAGGGTAGTCGGAAGGTTTGTGGTGCAGAAGGTGCCAGCAACGGAGTGTGTTGAGTCTCATGGATTGCCAGATGCTCTTCAAGTACCCATTACCATAGGTCCTATAGTGTCGGTTTATAACCCAGAGAAAGTGCGAGAGGAGGAACAGGTACGGCTAGACAGAGAAAGAGCTGAAATGGAAAGAAGGAACAACATGACAAATGCCTGGAGGCAATTGCCAGGACCGATAAAATGGAGCACCCCATTGAATTCAGCAGTGGATCCCATAACAGATCAGGGGGTCAGAGAGGACCGATGGATCTGAGAGGACCACGGCCGAAATCCTTTCAGGAGTTGAGGGCTGACTTGAGGGAATGGGATGCTGCCACAGAAACACAGAGTAACAGGTCAAGAGCGGAAGCTGAATGGGGAAGTCGAGGCAATGGGACATTGTCTCACTGAGGGGCTAGCGAAAGCGGTCAGGAGTGGGACGGTAGGAGTCAGGAGAGTAGAGGAGCTACCCGTCATATCCACGGTGGAAGTAGGCAGGAGCGGGAAGGTAGAAGTACAGAGTGTGGAGGGGCGTCTCGTCTCATTCACAGTGAGGGAGACCGAAGGACGCAAGAGTACAGGGATAGCTTTAAGTGCACCCTCCATGCACCTGGCGTTAACATACAGCATTGGAATCGCGGGAACATGGGGAGCCACGAGGTGTCTCACCATGCGTCTAGCGATCATGGGCAGGAGCAGGGTCGCGGGAACATGAGGAGCCGCGAAGGGTCTTGCCATGCGTCGAGCGATCATGGACAGCAGGGGAATTGCGAAAGCATGGGGAATAATGGAGTGTCTTACCATGCACCTAGAGAAACCAGGCAGAATGGGAAATGTGGGACTATGGGGAGTAGAGAAGTGTTTCACCATACACCAAGAGAGGATAGAACTGCATGGGACCTGGAGAGATGGGAGCATGGGAGGACTCCCCATAACACGCCTGAGCCCAGACGTAGGACTCAGAGCTGTGATGGGAGAGACGTAAATGGGCTCTCTAGAGACAGCACACTGAAAGCTGTGATAAAGGCAAAAAGGCTTGATGTGACCAGTTTAAAATCTGACCTGGACGAGATTATAGATGGTACGTTGCCTTTAGAAAGGATTGACATGTACGAGCAAGATGAGCTGCTGTTAATAGCAAAGGATATTACTCGAAAGGCAAGAGCAACTCACGAGAAATTGTCTAAACTGGCAGACAAGTATATGGTAGACTTGTCGAGAACAAAGGCATTACAGGGTAAACATAGGTTGCATTATTCAGATCAGGACCTGGATGAGAGGAGGACAATTGGATTAAAAACACACATAAGGGAACTGATCACAGGAATAAGAGCATGGAGAGATCTGGATAAATGGGAAGAAAGGTGGTCGAAGAAAGGAATGTCAGGCGGAGCGCGATTGTGATGTCCCCGGAGGGAGGGCCACTGCGGATGGAGGCATTCCCTTTGCGAGAAATAGCGAATGGGAGTTATGTACATGTGCCCTGGAGTAGGGGAGATTTGGCTGCGTTTACCAATTCATTTCCGAAGTTAAGAGAGAATCCTGTAGAATGGTACAAACAGGTAGAGAGGTTCGTAAAGATTTCAAAAGTACTGTGGATTGATTTGAACACTTTATTCGACATTGTGGTCCCAGGAGACTTGTGGACAGCATGCAAAGTTAGTGTCGAATGGCCCACAGCAGAACCAAAAAGAGATGCTCATACTAATGGTCCGTCAGAAAGGGTAATGATAAAATATGAAAAGGTGATGACATGGCTGAAATACAAGGTGCCACCGCAGGATATAGATTGGGTGAAAATAGACCGGACTAGACAGGAACCCAAGGAGACAGTCCGTGAATTTTATGAGCGATTGCTGAAAACGTTCAAACAATACAGTGGATTAGATGTAATGGATCCCAAAGACATAGGACAGTTTGTATCGAAGTTCGTTTTGGGGTTGAGACCTGATATTTGTTTGATGATTCAGCAACACTTAATTTGTAGGCAAAACAAACCATTGGATGAAATTTTGAGATACGCAAGGTATTGCAGTGATGAAATAGATTCCAAAGCAAAGAAACTTACGGAGAAGTTGATGATGGTTCAGATGCAGTCGGCTGGAAAGGGTGGACAGCAGCAACAGGGAACAGGGACGATGGGAAGGAGATCAAATAGTCAGAATAGGGACAACGAGGAAAATCCAAGACCTAGAATAGACTTTGCTACATTGAAAAAGACGACAAAGTGTCACCAGTGTCACCAGGTGGGACTTTGGAAACGCGAGTGTCCCTATAACCCTGAAAACGGAGAACTGGAAGTAGAGGAGGAGGAAGTTCAGACCGTTCCAGTCCAAGGGGTGACAGTACCAAAGGGTAAGGTGGCAAAAGGGGGGACTTCGGCTCCTCGAGCTCAGTTCCCGCAACCACCAAAGATTACGACAGGGGGCAAGACCTATAGACAAATGCCTCTTTTAGTAGGAGAAGAAGAGTGTTACTACGTTGATCCACTGACTGGACGGCGTGTGAGTAGAGAGGAGGACTGTACCCTCTGGGCAGTTCTAGAGGTGGACCAAAAAGGACCGTTTGTTGAGGCTGAGGTGGCGGGGTGTCCTACGACATTCTTAGTAGATACCGGAGCTACTCGATCAACTTTGAGATCAGCCGTGGTTCCGGATCTGCCAATGTCGGGGGAAACAATTCAAGTAGTAGGAGTCGCAAATAGGAGAATGACTAACCCTTTGACAGAACCAGTGCTAGTGAGAATAGGAAACTACAGTGATGAACATCAGTTTGTAGTATGTGATTCTAGCCCTGTGTGTCTGTTAGGAAGAGACTTATTGTGCAAACTAAATTGCACAATATACTGCACGCCTCAGGGAGTAGAGGTACAGACTACCGACGATGATGCCACCTTTAAAGTTGCAAATTCAAGAGTATGCTTAGAACTGTATCCTACCCTGACGGTGGAAGAGCTCCCTTGGGACTTAAGAGATACTGTGTCATCTGAAGTATGGGATTTCACTAGAGAAGAGATAGGATTGATTAAAGGAGTAGAACCAGTGAAAATCATGATAAAACCAAACGTTGAATATCCAAGAACGCCTCAATACAAATTGACCCCGGAGACGATTGCAGGAATAAAACCCGTGATCGACTCCAAGATTAATGATTCAGAAAAGGGGGTGGTGATGAACAGAGTGTCTGAATTAAGCAGACCACTCTTACCCAGTCCAAAGATCAGGGCTTGATCCATCACCGTTTTTTAGCTCACTGCACCATCCCAGCTCAGAACTTGGCTATATGCAAATTAGTCTTACACTGGCCCAGTGCATCATGGGAACAGGGCAGACCAAACTACCAAGCCAATTCTTATACTGGGAAGGAAACAAGCTACCGGGGACCGGTTTCTGGCATTTCAGCCGTCTTCGGCCCGGCTAGCATTGAATCCTGATGGTGCAATGAGCTAGGGACTCACATCTGAGTATACCCTTCCACGCTTATGGTGGACAAAAATGATTCAGAAAAGGGGGTGGTGATGAACAGAGTGTCTGAATTAAGCAGACCACTCTTACCCAGTCCAAAAATTAGGGCTTGATCCATCACATTTTTTTAGCTCACTGCACCATCCCAGCTAAGAACTTGGCTATATGCAAATTAGTCTGACCCTGGCCCAGTGCATCATGGGAACAGGGCAGACCAAACTACCAAGCCAATTCTTATACTGGGAAGGAAACAAGCTACCGGGGACCGGTTTCTGGCATTTCAGCCGTCTTCGGCCCGGCTTGCTTGAATCCTGATGGTGCAATGAGCTAGGGACTCACATCTGAGTATACCCTTCCCGGAAGCTTGTCTCCTTTCCGGTGAAGAATTGGCTTGGTAGTTTGGTCTGCCCTGTTCCCATGAGGCACTGGGTCAGATTAATTTGCATATAGCCAGGTTCTTAACTGGGGTGATGCAGTGAGATAAATAATGGTGATGGATCAAGCCCTGATCTCTTGACTGGGTAAGAGTGGTCTGCTTAATTCAGACACTCTGTTCATCACCACCCCCTTTTTGAATCGTTTTTGGCCACCACAAGTGTGGCAGGGACTACTCAGACATGAGTCCCTTGCTCACTGCACCACCAGGATTCAAGCAAGCGGGCCGACGACGGCTGAAATGCCAGAAACCGGTCCCCGGAAGCTTGTCTCCTTTCCGGTGAAGAATTGGCCTGGTAGTTTGGCCTGCCCTGTTCCCATGAGGCACTGGGTCAGACTAATTTGCATATAGCCAGGTTCTTAACTGGGGTGATGAAGTGAGCTAAATAATGGTGATGGATCAAGCCCTGGTCTCTTGACTGGGTAAGAGTGGTCTGCTTAATTCAGACACTTTGTTCATCACCACCCCCTTTTTTAATCGTTTTTGGCCACCACAAGTGTGGCAGGGTATACTCAGACATGAGTCCCTTGCTCACTGCACCACCAGGATTCGAGCAAGCCGGGCCGACGACGGCTGAAATGCCAGAAACCGGTCCCCGGAAGCTTGTCTCCTTTCCGGTGAAGAATTGGCTTGGTAGTTTGGTCTGCCCTGTTCCCATGAGGCACTGGGTCAGACTAATTTGCATATAGCCAGGTTCTTAACTGGGGTGATGCAGTGAGCTAAGTAACGGTGATGGATCAAGCCCTGATCTCTTGACTGGGTAAGAGTGGTCTGCCCAATTCAGACACTCTGTTCATCACCACCCCCTTTTTGAATCGTTTTTGGCCACCACAAGTGTGGCAGGGTATACTCAGACATGAGTCCCTTGCTCACTGCACCACCAGGATTCAAGCAAGCCGGGCCGACGACGGCTGAAATGCCAGAAACCGGTCCCCGGAAGCTTGTCTCCTTTCCGGTGAAGAATTGGCTTGGTAGTTTGGTCTGCCCTGTTCCCATGAGGCACTGGGTCAGACTAATTTGCATATAGCCAGGTTCTTAACTGGGGTGATGCAGTGAGCTAAATAACGGTGATGGATCAAGCCCTGATCTCTTGACTGGGTAAGAGTGGTCTGCTTAATTCAGACACTCTGTTCATCACCACCCCCTTTTTGAATCGTTTTTGGCCACCACAAGTGTGGCAGGGTATACTCAGACATGAGTCCCTTGCTCACTGCACCACCAGGATTCAAGCAAGCCGGGCCGACGACGGCTGAAATGCCAGAAACCGGTCCCCGGAAGCTTGTCTCCTTTCCAGTGAAGAATTGGCTTGGTAGTTTGGTCTGCCCTGTTCCCATGAGGCACTGGGTCAGACTAATTTGCATATAGCCAGGTTCTTAACTGGGGTGATGCAGTGAGCTAAATAACGGTGATGGATCAAGCCCTGATCTCTTGACTGGGTAAGAGTGGTCTGCTTAATTCAGACACTCTGTTCATCACCACTCCCTTTTTGAATCGACTCCATGATTAAGCAGGGAATACTGAAAGAAATCGTGGGTAGTCCATGCAACTCCCCGATTATGGGTTTGCAGAAACCTAGCGGGAAATTTAGAATAGTACAGGATCTCCAAAGGGTTAATAACATAGTTGTTTCATGTTGTCCAGTGGTACCGAATCCATCAGTGATATTGTTTCAGATACCATTCCAAGCTGAGTGGTTCACAGTGATAGATCTTTGCCAGGCTTTCTTTTCAATTCCATTGGATGAGGAGAGCCAGTTTCTTTTTCCATTTAAGCTGGAAAATCGTGTCCTAACATGGTGTCGTATCCCACAGGGGTATAGAGAAAGCCCATCGATTTTCAACCAACTACTGAAGAAAAATCTTGAAAGTCTAGTACTACCACAGAACTCGGTTCTAGTTCAGTACATAGACGACCTACTTGTTGCGTCAGGAACAGAAGAAGCTTGTAAGATAGACACCATCGCCTTGCTGAACCATTTAGCTGAAAATGGGCATAAGGTGTCTCCGAGCAAATTGCAGTACTGTCTGACAGAAGTACAGTACTTGGGTCACCGAATTGAAAAAGGAAAGCGGAAGGTGTCAACAGACAGGATAGAGGCGATCATGAAGAAGATTTCGCCTACGACACAAAGAGAGGTCAGGATGTTCCTAGGAATGGTTGGTTATTGCCGACAGTGGATAGCTAACTTTTCCCTGAAAGCAAAACCCTTACAAAAACTGACGCACAAGGAGGTGAGTGATCCGGTACCATGGGACAAGGATTGTTTGATGTCGTTCCTAAAGCTGAGAGAGGACTTGTGCCGTGCTCCAGCTTTGGGAATGCCAGATTATGACAAACCATTTTTACTTTACTGTTGCGAAAGAGAAGGTTGTGCTTTGTCAGTCCTAGCACAAATTCATGGAAATGCCTGTAGACCAGTTGCATATGTTTCGGCTACTTTAGACCCAGTAGCCGCAGCGTTGCCCGGATGTCTCAAATCCATTGCTGCAACGGGTGTCAGCATTGAAAGGTGTGAAAGCATTGTGATGGGACATCAATTAGTGGTGTATGTACCTCATTCTGTAGAACTGTTAATGACCAGGACCAAGACACAGCACTTGACCAATAATAGGCTCACGCGCTACGAGCAAGTTATTCTTGCTGCGGAGAACGTGACCCTTAAGAGGTGCTCTGTTTTGAATCCTGCTACTTTGATGCCACTTCCTAATGATATAGAAGACGAAGAATGTGAAGATCACAATTGCCTTGATGTGACTGAACTATGCACCAAGCCAAGACCAGATATTGTGGATGAGCCGTTGACTGACCCTGATGAAATTTTCTTTGTTGATGGCTCATGTGTAAGAGACGATACTGGTCAGTTGAGAGCAGCTTATGCTGTTTGCACCATTACTGGAGTTGTGGAAGCCGCTTGCCTGGAAGGAGTACACTCCGCTCAGGTAGCTGAAATCATTGCATTGACACGTGCCTGTTTAGCAGGTAGCAAAATTCGAGTCACCATTTACACAGATAGCCAATATGGTTTCGGTGTAGTTCATGACTTTGGGCAATTGTGGTCTCAGAGAGGTTACATGACTTCTTCAGGTTCGCCTATTCGAAATGGGGAGTTTGTGCGACTATTGTTAAAAGCGTTACAAGGTCCGGCAGCAATTGCCATTGTTAAAAGTGCAGCACACACCAAAGGTACAGATTTTGTGTCCCAAGGAAATCGTTATGCCGACGAGGTTGCTCGCTACTGTGCGGAGCAAGGATACTCTTTCACGGAAGTGGAAGTGGGTGGGACACAGGAAAAGACAGAGTTAAACATGATGCTAGAAACAGTTGATACTTGGGATGATTTAAAAGACATGCAAGAGAAAGCATCAGATTTTGAGAAAAAGACATGGGAAACTGCAGGTTGTGTAAAAAGTGAAATGGATTTGTGGATTTCAGCAGATGGAAGGGCAGTATTACCAAATGAATTAGTGAGTCCAATGGCACAACAGATACATGGTCCAGTACATTTAGGAAGACATGCCATGTTGCGGGTATTTAGGCAGACTTGGTATAACCCAAAGTTCAGAGTTGCCGCAGAAGCAGTGTGTCAAAGGTGTGTAACATGTCAGCAATTGAACGTAGGGAAAAGGACACCAGTTACATTGAGTCACATTGGGAGGTCTGGTGGGCCTTTCAACCGAATGCAATTAGACTTTATTGAGATGCCAAAAAGCAACCTCCTCAGGTATGTTCTGGTGGTTGTATGCATATTTTCCAGATGGGTCGAGGCATACCCTACACGCAGGTGAGATACACTCACAGTAGCAAAGTTGTTGCTTAGAGAGTTAATACCACGCTTCGGGGTGCCGGCCTCTTTGGAATCAGACAGAGGGACACATTTCAACAGTGAAGTTGTGAAGGTGCTTTGCTCTGCATTAAATATTGATCAGAAGTTGCACTGTAGCTATCGACCAGAGGCTTCGGGGATCGTGGAGCAGATAAATGGAACTGTAAAATCCTGAATGGCCAAAGTGTGTTCATCGACGTCCTTAAGCTGGCCTGATGCCCTGCCCTTGGTACTCATGAGTATGCGTAGCACACCAGACAGGAGAACAGGCCTCTCCCCACACGAGGTTCTAATGGGGAGGGCAATGAGACTTCCATCTGTTCCAACTACAGCTTTGTTGAATATCACAGATGATCTGATCCTGGACTATTGCAAGGGACTTTCTGATGTCATTCATTCTGTGTCTCTTCAGGTGCAGGCTGCTGAAATTCCATCTTCCAGAGACCTATGTCACGACCTGTGCCCTGGTGACTGGGTGCTGGTGAAGAAGCACGTCCAGAAGAACTGCCTAGACGTGCGCTGGAAGGGGCCCTACCAGATAATTCTGACAACGAATACTGCTGTTAAGTGTGGAGGGCTGCCAAATTGGATTCACGCCTCCCATACTCGAAGAGTTCCAGCACCCCTGGAAGAAACAGCTCCTCTCACAGATGAAAATCCAGCTGTGGACGGCGAACCACTAGAGGGGATCAGTCAAGCTGTGGGGGTGGCGGAGGAAGCTGGGAGTGCTTCAGATCAAGCAGAAGAAAGACAGACGACAGTGAAACTGAAGTTTCCACAGAAGGAGAAAGTTGCTGTGAATACGGCTCAGACACTGATCAAGTCAAAAGTGATCAAGAACCGAGTGTGAGTACAAGAAATAGGAGAACAAGGCGTGGGGAAGCTAGTTGGCCTGAAAGGAAAAAGAGGCTGAGCTTGAAGCCAACTCCAGAGAGAACTCTTGCTCCTATATCTGAAGACTCAGATCTGGACGAAGGTGCACAGAATCAAGAACAGAAGGGTCCAAGAAGATCAAGGAGGGTGCGAGTGCCCTGCAGAAGATACGCCACTCCTGAGTGGACCTACCAAGCAGCAGATGTCTAGTGCATGGAGATCCGGGAGGGTGAGGGAAGTGACAGTGACCAGTACTGACCCAATCATAACATTGGAAGTGGTGTTGTTGGTACCTGGACTTGAGATCGAAGGGTTGCTGACACTCACTGTCCCCAATCCTCCTTATCTGAGCAGAATAAGAGAACTGATTTTAAACAGAGTAGAATTTCCGACTTTTGGTCCAACGATACCAGCACTCGAGGAGATCATTCTTCGCTTAGAAATTTTTAGAATACGTGATTAGAGCCGCTGGAACACGCCTGATTACAGACTGCTAAAGACTTTGTAAATAAACAGATTGAGAGATAACCTAGCGCCAAGTGGAAGAAGAAGAAATTTAGGGACTTTTCCATTTAGTGGACGGAGAAGGGCTAGGGTTGTCTGTTGCTATAATTCAAAAGACTGATCTTGCAATAGGGATTATCAGCTTCCAGGTGTGGTTCGAAAAGACCGAATAAGCAAAGAAAACACTGTTGAAGGAGCAAAGGCAGAAAAATAGAACTACACTGTCTTGAGATCATGGAGGCCGGCAACCCGAACCGCAAGGCAAAATGCATAGTAGGCACACTTTTAGTGGGAGTAATTTTTCTTATAGTTTTAGTAGTTACTGTATCATATATAGTGGGACATGAAAATGAAGAGAAGGCAACAAAAGAAGCAAAAGTTGTAGTGACACTGAAACCTACTACTGCTGGTCAAAGGGGGGACAATACAGAGAAAGATAAAGCTTTGCTAGCAGCAGAAACTCGTAGGTTGCACGTAGATGAATCACAAGGAAATTTCAAATCAAATGCATATGCTAAATTACTTTATGAATACATTGATGCTATGGATGCAAAGGACTGTTATGTCTGCATGCAATTGCCAGCCTCTGTAGACGAAGGTATTAGGTACCATCATCTTCCATTGACTTATGGAATCACATGTAGTTTGTTGCTTAGTATATTTTATGGACGCGATAGCTTTGAGTATTATTTTTCAAACTTTGAAGCTGTTTTACCAGAGGTCCCGGCCTACAAGCACATGAACAAGTGGGATTATTATAAGAGTGAAGATCGATTAAGAAAATGTTTCATTCCTTGGAGAACGCTGGATACTTCATATGCCCGAAGAAATAATTTGACTTGTAAAGTGTCAGAAATTGAGAAAAAGTTTATAGGGCAGGTGGATGATCGATATAGGAGGCAGAAGATCCTAAAGGCTCCGGGCCAATGGAAAACAGATTGGACCGAGGAGGAAAAGTCACACAAAAGGAAGGGTAGTAATGGTCCAATAGCTTTAGATCGAGTGCAAAGAGGGAAACTATGTATATACAGGGGTAAAACCTACTATGAGAATGTGTTTGTGGGAGAAGTAAGTTGTGAACATGCTTTCCAAATAGAATACTATACAAAGGATTTCTTGAAGGGAATGCAGGTGATCCCGAATGTATATTTTGTCTGTGGAAGAAATGCATACGTGAAACTACCTAATAATTGGTACGGATCATGTTATTTAGCAATTGTCTTCCCCAAAATATATCATACTAAGGATCTAGAAATCATAGAGGGAGGAACTCAAGCCAGAGGGAGAAGGGATGTAAGCAATGATGAGGTAATTGGAGACGTATTTGGTGCTCTGTTCCCTCTTTTAGGGATAATACTGAATGATGTCAAGATTAGGAGATTGGCAACAGTTGTAGATAGATTGTCTGCCAGTACTGCTAGATCACTAATGCTGGTGGAGGGAGAGATGCAATCGATAAGGGCAATGGTTCTCCAGAACCGACTTGCTCTAGACGTTCTGTTAGCCAAAGAGGGAGGAGTCTGTAAGGCTTTGAAGGTCCAGGAATGTTGCACTTACATTCCAGACAATTCAAAACCTCTTGAAAAATATATACGGAACATCACTGAAATTCATCATGAGATTGAGGATCTGACACATGTGACAATGTGTGGGAAAAAGTGGGTTATGGAATGGGTAAAGTTGGAGGTTGGTTTGCCAACCGAGGGAAGGGTTTCATTTGGTACATACTGAAACCTATCGTCATAATAGTGATTTGTGTAATCACATTGTGGGGGTTGGTGCGGCTGTATCAATGGTATAGATCAAATAGGTTGCAAAGATCCATGAGAGAGCAGGAGCAGAGGTTAGCTGCGATGCAGGATAACCAGTACAGGAGTCTGAGGGCTCTAGAGATGATGAAGCGAGGGAGCACTGCAACGAGTTCTGTTTGATTCAATTCATATCCTCAGGGATGGTGGTGTGATGGTGATGACCTCTAAAGGTCATCAAAGGGGGGAACTGAGAGAGCGCAAATCAAGTAAATTGTAGAGGTGCACCATATTTACAAGCATGTTGCACCAGTCTAGTTAAAGGAACATATAAGAGTGTCGAATTTATAGAGTGCATACATATAAGAGTGTTTAATTAATAAAGAGTGCATATATCACTATGAAAAGATAATGTAGGAGTGTTTAGAGATGTTAGATTGATATTAAATTCCATGTTATGTGGCTGTTGCAGAGGAGAATGTAATGCTGCTAAACGTAGAAATGTGTAGGCCTCATGGAGGTTCACTGAGAAAGAATACGTGCCTTTACAATTTCACATGATATGGATTACTGTTGTCATAATTCAAAGTATTATTGATCATAGAACTGAAAATATACGTTTTATAGAAGTGTTCCTATAACCAGTTGTGTGTAATAAGTTAGAATACTGTTTAGGCTGAGAAATAAAGGTTCATAGTGTGCACAGGCCTGTTTCATGTAATTCTAGTAGGCCTGAAGAGATAAGGTTGTTTCTTTTGATCTGCATGTGCTAGTTAGAATCAGGTCGTGTTAAGCATAAATCGTGGACCATGCTCGAAGGTTTACGACTTGTGAGATAAGCTGGAGGCCGGAATTTGGGGCCCACTTCATGGGTGTCTGTTTGCAGGTGCGAGGGGGTTCCAATCAAGAGAGTGATGAATAGAGCTCTGTTCTGGGAGACAGGCACAGGCCTGGAGGAGGGTTCAGGAATTTCCTGGGGGGTACCGTCTTGCCGGAGAAGAGCCTGAGAAGCAAGGTCAACGCTAACAAGGAGCCCAGAGGAGTATCAGCATGGAAAAAGCCAGAACCGACACCATGTGAGGGGTGTAAGTGAGGGGCGTCTCTGAGGGGCGTTTCTACTGTAATTGTGATTTTGTATTAGGGACAGCACCCCTGGGTGGAGGTAGAGCAGATGGCCTGAGGAACCTAAGAGAGCGGATGGGTAGGCAGATAGCGCATAGCTGCGATGCACAGATTTACAACAAAGACTAAGGGAAAGTGAGTGATCTTCTTTGGAAGTCACCACGGCTGACACCTTTTTAGGTTAAGATTTTGCTAAGTAGGGATGCCACGTAGTCTAGTGTAGGGACAGTCAAATTTGGATTTTCCTTCCATTTTGTAAATGTCGCACAAGTTACAACTTGTGTCTATTCTTGCAACCTTGATGATCTTTGAATTAGTTTTGGTGATATTCTTCTGTCGCCTAAGAGCATTTAGAGAATTCATGTTTGTACTAATGTCAGTGTATCTTTTGA
Source organism: Lissotriton vulgaris (assembly GCF_964263255.1). Classification (NCBI taxonomy): domain Eukaryota; kingdom Metazoa; phylum Chordata; class Amphibia; order Caudata; family Salamandridae; genus Lissotriton; species Lissotriton vulgaris. The sequence continues at coordinate 880,351,079 of NC_141697.1, read as the reverse complement.
ACCTTATATTGAGATGTTTGTATCTCCAGTTATCTTTGGCTTTATAATAAACTTTTAAAACTTATTCGTAGTAAGTGGTTTTTCAGAGTTGTGCAAAGTCTTAAACTGATTAACCTAGTAGTGGATTGCTTTTTACTCTATGACAGGTAACAAAGGTTCAGTCGACCTAAGTTGGGATCTAGATCTATAGTGATCTGATAAGAGATCACAAATCCCGCCGTAACACGTGTGTGTTTGTACTTGTACATTATCGACTCACATTTCCCTGCAATGCCAAAATGTGATTGTCCGGTGTCTACACCCAGTCGGCACCAGTTGTGTCCTGTGTACTGTTGTGGACGTGTTGCCTTTTGTACCACATTGTTGTCAGTGTTGATGTGCTCTGCATGTTATGTGTGTGTGCTGCATTTCGGGGGAGTCGGCCCTGCAGCTCTGATTTTGCTGCCCCTTCTCTATTTCATGCAATGTGCATTTGACTTTTGTGCTTATACAGTGCTGAGATGTTGCATACTTGGGTACATTGGGCTCTTGGTGGGAGTTGGGGGCTGGGGCATGGTTTGTCCGCAGATGTGCTCAGCTCAATTGTGCATGTGTGCCATTTTGCCCATCTCCCATCCCCCCAGTCCCTGGTCGTTACTCACCCTGGTTCTGCTGTGTCTGGTCATGTTGAGCAGTGTCCGGTCCCCCAACTTCTGCCACCATCTCCCCAATGATGACTGTGGACACCATTTCCTCCAAATCGTCCACCTCTTCCTGTGGCGCAGGGCTCCCACCTCCAGTCTGCATTGCTGCCTTCCGGTTGTTGGCGAGTTTCAGCTTGGTTTTGCGCTTGATATCATTCCAGCGCCTCTTGACCTCTTCCATTGTCCTCTTCAGCACTCCCACTGCATTCACCTTGTCCACAATGGACTGCCATAGTCCATTTTTGGTTGCCAATGACGCAGTGGAGGTGACGAACAGTTGTTGATGGTGTTCTAGCACCTCTGTTATCAGGATCCTGTTTTCCTGCGGACTGAACCGCTTCTTCCTACTCTTCTTCTCATTGGCCTTCCCTGACCCCGATGTCCCAGGCAGGTACTCCGGGGGGCTTGTGGGGTTCTGGTTCTCCTTCGTACTTGCTCCGGCAACATCCATTATGCTTTCCTGTTGTTAGGCATTTGTTTGTCTGTTTTTTTTCTACTTTTATAGTGATTTTTCCTGCCTGACTCATGTGAATTGCAGGCCTGTCGCTGGTTTTTGCTGATTTTGGTATCGTGATTGGCCTCATTGCAGCTTTTTATGCGTTTGTGTTTTGCATTTTAGCGGCGTCACATTGGGTTTAACGCGGTCATTTGATGTGTTTTCGTGAGACTATCGCATGGTACCGCCGGGTTGTGAACACTTAGTTAACATGCCGTAATTTTCCTGCGATGTTGAGAGTTGTGATAAGCTAATTTTGCAATAGTGATCACACATTCTTGAGAATATCCCCCATAGTCTCTCCAACTCAGTCCCTGGATCCTGAAGAAAGGAGGTGATCAACTTCAAAATGGCCCTTCTAATTCCTAATGGACATTTTATTTTCTTCACACCGACGTCTAGTGATCTCTACACTATACCACAAAATGCAGTAAAAAACAGTTGTAATTGTTCAATTGGCATTTCTATCCAGCAGTGCAACTACAAAAAACCTCTTTCTGTAGGAGAGAGCCTGGAGCGCTGCCCAAACTGCTTGATAGGGCATCTCTCTTCCATAAAACAGGGCATCTCTCTTCCATAAAGCCCCCCCCCATTAGCAGTGACGCATTCTCGTTATAAATCATTTTGAAGGTTTGCATTTTACTTCACAGGAATGGAAAAATGTGCCAGAGATGTCCTTTAAGAGGAGAAAGGAACAATATAATTCTGAAGCACGTGGGTTGGGGTGCGGGGGGGGGGGGGGGGTGACACTGATTCAGGGCTGCCACTCTGATGAGGAAAAAGGAGGGGAAAAAACACGTCCTTAGAGAGAGATGCAAATGCCGGAGTATTACTTCCCCCATCACCAGCTTAGTCTCTATGAGGTTTGAGTGAGATTGTGCCGCTCCTAATTGCGTTTCCAGGCTCTACGACAACCCTGAGCCCCTGCGTTGGCGCGAGATGATGAACAGCTCCTCTTAAAGCCGAGCTATTAAGGGGATGCTTCCCTCGCAGGCCGTGGCGGCAATTAGTGGCGCGGCGATGATTCTGGTGCTGAGGCGAGAAAAGGCCCTCTCAGAGCTCGCCCTCCAGAGTGCCGAGCCCGGCGCGAGGCAGAACAGGTGCAGGGCTGCCTGACAAGCTCACGTGATAGCGCGAGCTGAACACGAGTCGAACTCTGTTTCATGTTTTCTTGTGGTGTGCCACCTAATTGCACCACAGGAAGGGCCATTTGTGGTGGAAGGCGAGAGCGTGCTTGCTTGGTTAAGGTATCACGCTGCAGCAGGGTGAACCCAGGGGGAACGTGCGGTGTAATTGCCTGCTGCATGTGCCCGCAAGCTGAAGTGCCCGCCTGGCGATCTGTGTCTGCTGTGACGCTTGGGTCTGCTCAGCAGTTTCATGGGCCTGCGCTAGTCAGCTGTCAAACTATGCTGTACTCGTCTGAGAGAAAGACAAGTATGGTCGACATCTAGTAAAAAAAAAAATTGCTGTCATTTGAAACCACAAGCTATGCTGCCAGATAGTCACTAAGGAAAAGTGCCTCAGCATAGGGACCCAGTCCATTCAGTGAAGCACGGGCTTATTGAAAATATGTTCTTTTAAAATAGATTCGGCACACAAGGGTTAGATAGTGGAAATTGGTGCTTGAACAATTTTCATAGTAGGGTGCTGGCCACCAACATCAACTCACGCAAGTTCCTCTGTTAAACTTGTCATGCCAGGGGTGTAGTTATAGTGCAGTGCACGCAGTGGCACTGATGCCCAGGGGACTGAGGTGCACTCTTCATCCTAAATATGTCAGTTTTTCTTTATTCAGTTTTCAGTTTTTAACGTCTTTATTTCGAAATTTCTTCATAAAAGACAAAGTATATACATGCATCAGGATAACATAATCATAGACATAAATATATATGATCAGAATAACGTAAGTGTAATCAGAGTGACATAATCCTAAATATATATATAACTTAAAAGAGAAGGTATGTACAAATTTGGTTAAAAAAGATTTGCTAAAATCCACAATTAAATATACGAATAAAGACGACCTAAGGAATAATATTTTCCTTACATTTGATTATAAATACAACAGCAGCAACAACAATACTGGTCAGGAGATGATAAAATTAACATGCCTTTTCAGTTTCAGGTTGAAGTTGAAGATATAGTATTACGAACTGACTTGATCCTTATTAACCAAGCCCATCCAAGAAACTTTGCTAGACCAATAGATAGCCAATCGGAGGTGTTGGTTTTTAGGATAAATAAAGCTTCCTTGCTCACCCTGGTCTTTAATCTAGTACAGATGGGCTTTAACCACTTATGGCGTGGTTCATGGTAGGCAGTACATACAAACAAAAAATGACCTATTGTTTCTATGTGTCCAATACAGCAAGGACAACAGGATGACTCTGATTTCAACCAACCACTAGTGAATTCCCTTAGAGGTAGTGTACCTAGACGAAACTGATGGTAGAGTTTCCTGTCTAAGGTTTTAGGAATTTCATCCCAATAGGTCTCAGTATGTGGAACTGCTTTGTAGAGCAGAAACTGACCAGTCAGATTCGGTTTTGCTGAAAGAGCAACGTGTCCTTCTTTCACCATGGACCAAAAGAGTAGTTTGAAATCTTTCTTTGAGGGGAAGATATGAGAGCCCGGATCTGACCATAACTGGGGAAGACCCATTCCAGTAAGAATGTTTCTGATTAGCTTAAGCCATGGTATTTCAGCTGCCCCTGGTTGCTTTCTGACGTCCTGTAGTTCTTGAGCAAACATAGCAAGATCCGAGGTAGACCAAATGCGCCTCCATAACGCCACCATCCTAAACTGAGCTTGGAATTTTATAGAGTAAAAACCCATGTCCATAAGGAGTGGTAATACAGGTGTTGAGGGGGGAAGATTAACTAAGTTACGGAGAAATTTGTTCTGGATCCTCTCAAGGACAACCAGGTCCACACAACCCCAAATATCAGCCCCATATAATATTGCAGATCTAATTTTTGCACTATAAATTTTAAGTGCAGGCAAAACTCTTTTAGTCAAAGAACACCGCTGCTCTTTCACCAAACAGCCGGACAAACGAGCAAATTTCAGACTTAACGCCGCAACTTGCTCTTTCCAGCGTAACCTGTAGTCCATTACTACACCAAGGTAAGTCATTACTTCAACCTGCTCTAAAGTAGACCCATTCATCGTAACATGACCCCTCAACGGTTTGTTCTTTGTAAACACCATGAACTTGGTCTTGTTAATGTTAATTTCTAGATCATTCTCATTACAGAAGTCCACAAATTTATTTATAGCTGCCTGCAGTCCCTTCTGTGTTTTGGCCAGTATAAGTGTGTCGTCTGCGAAAATTAAAAGGGGGAATTTAGTCCCCCCCAGTGATGGGGCATCAGTGGGGATAGCTGACAAGAACTTAACCACCTGATTGATAAAGAGTATAAAAAGAGTGGGGGCCAGGACACAGCCCTGTCTCACTCCACGAGTTACTGGGAAGGATTCAGTAACCTGGCCCTGACGACCCCATCTCACTCTAGCAAAGTTCCCCTCGTGCAATCTGATGGTAAGTTCAAGTAGCGCAGGTGGAACACCCATCCGTCTCAGAGCAGCCCACAACTTACCTCTGGGGACCAGATCAAACGCTGATTTGAGATCTACAAATGCAGCGAATATCTTGCCACCCCCCAAGAGCACAGTTTTCCAATAAATCATCACAAATCTTAATATTTGGTCCACAGTGCTAATGTTTGCCCTAAAGCCTGCCTGCATTGGAGACAGAATATCAGCTCCTAACATCCATGATTCAATTTTCCCTAATAACATTCTGGCCACTACTTTTTGTAAGGCGTCAATAAGACTGATGGGGCGATAATTTCCCGCATCAGTTTTATCCCCTTTTTTGTACACGGGCAAGATCTCTGCCCCTTTCCACGACTTTGGTATACTAGCTCCTCTTGCTATTGCATTAGCCAGGGTAGTTATATACAGGACCCAGTGTACTTGATCGTACTTAAAAAGGTCTGCTGGGACACAGTCCATGCCGGGGGCTTTACCATTCTGAACTCGTTTTAGAGCAGCAACGACTTCCATTTCAGTGAAGACAATGTGATCGGGCAAAAGCTCTGCAGTCAGCACACTGGCATCTTCCCTAGATAGGGAGATCCGTTCCGTGTTACTGAACTGCGTCGCGTAGTGCTTGACCCATTGTTCGGCTGGCACGTGATTGACTGGAATTTTCTGATCCCCAGATCCTCCCCATCTCACAACCTCCCAAAATTTTTGTTGATTGGAAGAGGAGCTTGCTTGGTATAGGTCCGACCAACGCTGATCGTCCCAGTTTATTTTAGCATCTTTGAGAGCTCTCTTATAATTAACCCTAGCTAATCTTATGTCAGTGACCGGCTTGGATTTAATAGCGTCTAACAAGGAACTATGGGCAGTGCGGCAGGCTTTATTATACCATTTGTTCTTTGGAGCAGGGCCATTATTTCTCCCCTTTACAGGTTTATTAAAAAAGGTTTTAATTTTATTAAAAAGGGAGTCATGAATCGTCCCTATTTGTTTCAAAGAAGTGCCAGCATTAAGTATGGGAACCATCAAATCAGTGGCAGCTAAGACCTCTACTGCAATTCTTTATTAAACTATGTATGGCAAATGGGGGCCATTTTCTTTGGTTTTATTAGGTCATTGCACCAGTAGCGGTGCTACTGAACAGGGGTGATGTGCCTCGGGGGAGGGGGGGGAGGAAGTGAACGGGGGAATAACAAATAAAATAAAAGGACTTACCTGGGTGCGCCCGCTGCCGCCTCTCCTCCGTCATCTTCTCCGCGCAGCAACACGAAGCACACGGCCTCCCAGAATCCCTTGACAAATCATGACGCTGCCTTACAGCATCGTTGTGGTTGGTCTGAGTGCTGTGGTTCGGCGCTTAGGCGGGGACAGGGAGCGTGTGCATGTTCCGCACTAGTCTGTGTAATACAGTCTGGTGGGGAACATGCAAAGTGTGCAGGACTGTTTGGCCGGCCCAAGAGGGCCGGCCAAACAGTCCTGCGCACTTTAAAGTGTGCTTACCACTACTCCCTCTGCCCCTTGCTCTGGAGCAGCCCCGCCACACCAGCCCTGCCCTGCCCAGCACCTGAGCAGGAAGGAAAACTAAAATGATAATAACATTAGTTATTATCTTTTTAGTTTTCCTTTTTAAACTGCTCGAAGAGTAGTGGGGCAACGCTCCTACGCCTTAGCGGAGGAGCCGCCGCTGCATAGCACCCTTGCAATGACATCACTCCTTGCTTCTGATATATTTTTTGAGATATTTGTTCTTTACTCTGTAAAGCAAGGTTGGTTGTTCCAATTCCCAAATGATCTTTGTTGTATGGTCAATTAAAACCTTTACAATGACGTACAAAAGCATATGCATAATAATGGCATTTCATAACACGTAACAGGAAAACACACTAGTTAAAAAACAAGTAATCTACAGAATGTAAGCAGCAGTGTTGAGGTCAAACTGACTGACTAGAGTAACAACATATCCTAACAAAAATAAAGGTCCATCTTGGTGACTAAATCAACGATATAGCCTAATGGGGGGTACCGGCCATCACAATACAAGTGCTTTTAAGCAAGTAAACAATTCGACTTGAGGATGACGTACCTAAGCCACCATCAAAGTCCTGGTGCATAACGAAATGATAAAACAAACAATTCACTAGGTACAAAAGTGCTGTCTATCATAGCATGAACCATCCTGGTTAAAAGATGGCATGCCTAAATCACCAACTAAGTGCTTGTGCAATATCAATTAGTAAAACAAACAATTCATTAAGTGAAAAAGTACTGTCAAGAGTAGCATAGTGACCATTAGCCCCTGTTAATGGACGCAGGGAGCTTGCAAAATAACAAACATTCTTCAAATGGGAGAAACTATCTCCTAGGATTTGAGAAAACGCTCATGGAGTAAGTTTTCTGGAGGCCCAGGGGAGGCCACTGTCCATTGGAGCTTGCAAAGGAAAATCAGGGGTCAGGTTGCAGGAAAGTGAACTGAAGCATCAGTTATTAATAACTCAGCTTGCCGAGGTGCCCTCCCTGCTGAGCCGAGCTCAGTCGACATGGCAAGGTTCCCTGGCAACTCCTGTATTCGGCTGAACCTGGTGGAGGCAAAGGTAATGAATTTAGTCAACAAAGAATCTAAAAAAGTGTTATCAGGGTTGAGGGAGGCAATTACAGTCTGGCAACATGTAAGGACTCCCAGCTTCATCCACTTCACCCTGCTCTTTCGTCCATCCAACAAAGCTGGGCAGAGGCAGACCACATGTTAAAATGTTTCCTCGCACTGACCGCACCCTCTGCAAGTTGGTTGTTCTGTGGGATGACGCCAACTGGCCAGATGATTAAAAAACGGGCACTTCTCGGGGCTGAGAGCCATGAATCTTGCCTTCAAACTAATGGGGTAGGTTCTGGTGAGAAAGGATGAGTGGGACGCCGGCCAGGAAGTGTTAATAACAGCCAAGCATCTTTTGCGTTTGGCTAAGGTAGCCCTGTCCGAATGGTATGACCGGAGGTGTACATATTTTTATTACCTAATTTAAAGGCTGACTGGCTTGGATTAATGGCCCAGAGTTCACTCATATCCAGGAGGCGCGGCCAGGCATTTGCTTTGTGCTGCCGCAGTTGATTTCCGCCCATAGCAGTGCCTCTGGGCAGTCTCCTCTGGCCGCCCGGTGTGGGCGTTTATTTGCATATGTGTTCAAAAAGTTCTGTACTTTCACATTCTGGTGGGTTGTCTTGTCATCAGAGCAGAGGGCATGGTCATCATTGACACGTCGGGCTGGAGAGCCACCTGCCGAAGTCTAAATGGTCTCCATACTGTGAAAAAAAATCAGAAATGTCCACATTTCCAGTATTCAAAGTGTAATGTAATAAAAGAAGCTGTTAACCAGGGCCTCCAACACAACTATGTGTAATCTGTGCTTTGCTACGGGTGTGTTGATCATCATTGGTAAGCTCTTTATTGAGATAGATTTCCATACATGTCTTTCGACTCCTGGCGAACATGTATTGTTACAGGCAGAATTGATAGGAATTCCTGCTTACTTCGACTGTTAACATTTGCCTTCTCTGTGCTCACCTTTGTAAGTTTTTATGGAGTGTTGTACAGTCACCCTGCATGGTTCTGTTAGGAAACTGATGGGATTGAAGATGCTTGGGCCAGTGAGTTCACCGGTATCCCCCTACCCCCTTCCTCTGCTTTACTCAGTATGGGGAGGTGATTCAAGCCCGTTGTCGGGAGGCTCTGAGGCCTCCTAGGTGTGACTTCAAATCAAGACTTGCACAGTAGCAAGCTAGGTGAGAAGGACAAGAAGGAGGTAGAAACCGAGCGGGGTCAAATGAGATCAGGTCTTCGACTTCATCACTGAGCTCTCAAGTAGATCAAACATAAAGCTTATTTTAGAGGAGGTGGAGCGAAAAATTCCAGGAAGGCCACTAGCAACCGGCAATCCCTTGTCAGCATGGTTCACACTCGATGTGGCTTGGCAGCCTTTTGTAAAGGCATCCTTACAGGATGCACAGTACTGGGGTACTAGTACAATCTATTTTACCTTTACCGTACAGTAAATTCGCCCCAGTACTGTTCAATTTCAAGTAAAACTCCACTGAAAGAGGAATTACTGTGTTAGACTGATTTTTCGGGTTGATAACCAAAACAGAATTTTTAATTCTGTGGTGCTTACCACATACATTTACCATCTGCTCTGAGGTGGTGAACCGGGTGTGGGAAAGCCTGCCCTACGCATTCAATAACACCGATTAGACACTCCAGGATGCAGGCTATGAAGATACCTGCATCCCAAGAGAGCAGGATTTAAGCATTTTTGAGAAAGGTCCCCCAAGCACTAATCATGTAAGGCTCACTGGGCAATGCGACTCAACAGCGGTGTATGAAGCTAATGCAGCTGACATCTATTCCCTGCAGTGGCATATTGACTGCATAGACGATCCTATATACCACTATACGCTACCTCTCTGCAGACCGTAATTTTTCCCCTCTTCTACTACATTGATTGCAGATACTGCACCCTTATGATGTCTCCTCTGTCAAATATGCTATACTGCCTGGGCCTCTCTTCACTGATTGCAGAGCCTCAGTTTATTGATAGCTCCCCCGGTTACAGAGCAACTGAACGACTCAAATCACTTTGAGGACAAAGGTTAGTGACTATTTATAGCAGTTACCCCATCCTGCCAGTTTTTGCTATTATCTGATACATTTTCCTTGTACATCCCTTTATCCCTATACATTTATTCAGTAAGACTCTGGCTTACGGACTCTCCTAATGCAAACTGGTGCTTCCCAGGAACCCCCTTAGTAGCCTCTCAGGCATGGAAGATCATAAACTAGTTTCTGCACCCCATATGTCTCAAGAGCATGGATGTCATTTAGGGGTCTCCAGAAGTCACAGTTGTGACCACTTGACTCTCCCTTGCGGCCCCTGGCATTGTTTGTGCGACCCTTATCCTCTGTAGTGACCAAACAATGCTAGGAAAAGAGAAAACTATTTCTAGTGAGCACTTCGACTTTTAAAATGAGCACACTGAGATTGTAGTGGGACTAAGTTGCGTAGGATCAAAACACATCCCTGGCATGACCACACCTGTAAGAAATCAAAGAAAGATCTTCTTACAGCAATTAAATCTAAGGACATCCTAAAAATTCGAGCATCAAGACTACTGTATAAGAAGGTACTCATCAGGGCCAAGAGTGAGTGGGAGGAATCCAGATGGGATGAGCTGAGACAGGCACTCCTCCTAAAAGTTTCTAAGACCTTCTGGGCCATTGCTACCTCCTCGGCGCGAGGTGAGAGAGATGCTGGGGTCTCGAATATCGCTCCCATAGTGTGGGAGGCGCACTTTAAGTCACTTTACACAAGTCCTGAGTTGGGGGACCTGTGTGTCAAGGTCGGGACAAGTTGTCTAAAGTGGCTTTGGTCCCCCGGACCTGTATGGCCCAGGACCTCCCGCACAAGCATCGACTGCCGGGGGTCCTGGGGCCCGGGGCTTCCTCCTGTCAAAATCAGGACACCATGCGAGTTCCCGGGATTTCCACGGCCCCAGACCCCCCGCACAAGTATAGACTGCCGGAGGCCTTGGGCCCTGGATTCCAGATAGAGCAACTGGATGCCCACGAGAGGACCGCCACTAATAATTTAGACTCCATCTCCCTCAGGGAAGTTGAATCAGCACTTGAGAGACTGCTTCCGAATAAAGCCCCCGGTCTTGACAAGCTCCCGGGAGACCTTTTTCGTTCCCAACCAAAAATCTGGGCTCCATACCTGGTGGTCTTGTTTAATGCGGTCTTACAGGGTTCTGCATTACCTGAAACCTGGCTGGGAGCCGAGATTGCTCCGATTTTTAAAAAGGGCTGCCCGCTCGTCCCATCCAACTACAGACCAATCAGTTTACTTTACACCACCCAGAAGCTGATGGGCCGAATCCTACTCGATAGACTATTGGGCTGGATGAAGGAGAATAAAACTTTGACCACCCTCCAAGCCGGATTTAGATCAGGGGTCTCGACCAAGGACCAGATCTTCCGGGTCCAGGTCCTATACTGGAAAACTGCAAGAGTAGAGGGTGGAAGCCTCTACCTTGTCTTTGTGGACCTGCGGGCCGCATTCGATCTGGTTCCTAGGGAGGGGCTCTGGACGGTGTTGGAGGAACTTGGTCTCCCTCCCTACTTATTAGATGCCCTAATCAGACTTCACACTGGGAATTATGCACAGGTGAGGTGTGGGAGGAATGGGGAATTATGAGCTCGCTTCCCTGTCACCCGGGGCGTACGCCAGGGTTGCGTACTGGCCCCCACTCTTTTCAGCCTGTATGTCAATGGTCTGATAGATGAACTTAATGGCGTTAGGGATAACGATGCTCTGCGCCTGGCCACTGGTAGGGTGCCCGCTCTGATGTTCGCGGTTGACACCTTGTTGTTGTCGCGGACATCATCGGGCATCCAGCGGGTCCTGGACGGGTTTGTGTCCTTTTGTGCCTCGCGGGGATTGGAGGTCAACTTGGAGAAAACCAAGTTTATGATTTTCAATCCCCCGAGGCACACCCGCCCAAATGGAACTCCCCTAGAGCGAGTTAAGACTTTTATATACCTGGGGGTCATGTTGACTGAGCACTTTGCATGGGACCACCAAGTTTCTAAATCTTCCCTGAGACTAGCGCAGATCATGGGAGGCATAGGCAGATTTCACAGAGTCTCAACTTTTAAACCAGTTACCCCTGCCCTTGAGATATATAAAACACAGGTCAGGTCTGCAGCTTTGTACGCTGCAGAACTTTGGGGACACACGAACGTATATAACTTACTGAAGGTTGAACAGGCCTTCATGCGACATCTGGTTGCCCTTCCCCAAAGCACGCCCCTCATACCACTACGCTTGGATCTGGGCCTGGAACCCATTAACTAATTGGCAGCTGCACGTCCTCTGCTCTACTGGAGAAGGCTCTGGTCTGTGCCGGAGCTCGTATCCTTTAGAGCAGAGTTCATTGCAATTTGGGGGCAGCTAAAGAAAGAACTTACCCTGGTTGGCTCATGCAAAGGCTCTCCTCTACCAAATTGGTCTACCCCAACTATGGGACACACCAGAGGACAGCTGCACGAGGATGCAAAGGTCTGTATTAGTGGTGGCTGTAAGGTCATATAACCTCAAAATACTATATTGCTCGACTTCCTTGGGCAGGCTGTCTACTGAGTTCCTACTGATGAAAGCCGAATCCAGGACAGAGGTGTTCTTGGACTTAGTGCAGCCTCCACTTGCAAGCAAACTATACATCCAACTGAGGCATGGCTCTATACCGATTGGGGCATTTACATCCAGATGGGCAAAATCGATGGAGGCCAACTGCCCTGCTTGTAATTACTGTAGGGAAGACATTGTACATATCTTCTTTTTCTGCCCGGCATATAGCAAAATTGGGAAATGCTGGATTATTCCATTGTGTAAAAACTTGGGTTTCAGACAATGTGTACAAGCTTGCAGAGTTTTAACCTACGATACCGCCCCTCCCATTGTTTTTGCTGTCTCCCGATTTTTAAATGGCATGTGGCGGAGAAGAACTGTTTTTATTAACAAGAAATAATGGTTCATTGCATTTCATTTTATCTCATCCTTGATAACTAACGTCTAATAACTTTTAAAATTCTCTGTACTTATGGTTTTATTTCTGTGCCTGGACATATTTTATTGCACTTTTATGGTCATTGACTGAAATAAAGTTATCAAATGAATGAATGAATGAGATTGTAAACAGTTGCTCAGAAACTGTTAGAATCTGTCCAGTTACAGGCCAACCCATCTTTCAGACCCATAGTCCACAGAAGATCCCCTTCAGCGTGGACGTTTCATACACCACAGGACAAATTGTATCAACTTTATTTAAATCAACCCTGAACGAAACTGCTTCATAGAACTGGCAATGCCGAAAAAGGGTTTTATGCGGGCATAGGAACATTGTATAAAATGTTGTTCTAATCTTTGCTGGCCTGTGCTTTTATTTAACAGTTAACCGTATTTTGAGTGGGAGTGTGTGTGTGTATGTGTGCTCCTGCGTGCCTGTGTTTGTTTGTGTGTGTGTAAAGCACATATGAATGACTGAAAATGGAAATTCTGTCACTTGTATGAAATTATTGGCAACAGTCTGGCCCTGGCATACTGTATGTAATTCTTGGCATAATAGAGTACATCCATTTCATAATGGGTGTACCCATTGACATAAATGAGACAACGACTGCACATTTTGAAAAAATTGGGTCAGCTCTTGGGAAGTGTCAGGCCGGCTACATTGGCTTGGTACCCCAATGGCTTTTGAGCCAATTTTGAGCCAATTTGTTTGAAATGTCATGCCATTTTTTCAACATTTTCTCTGGGGAGAATCCCCCCACACCCTCCTGGCAGATGTATATGGGTATTATCGAAGTCTGCACTGTTATAAGCAGGGCTGTTCCTAATCTTTGTGACTTTGAGCCAGAGATGTGTCTTTCCATGCGGTCCCGTGGTTGGCATTGGGGGAAGTAATTGGACATTGGGGGCTGTAATTGTGCAGCATAGGTTTGGCATCTGCAAATGATGTCTACCCTGTGTAAGCGATGGTTTTATCCCCGATGTGATTGCAGCCCTTCTGAAATATGTGTACTAACTAAAACAGACTTGTTGTACCTCCTTTGTCATTATTTTATTGCCCTGTTTAGGGCTCTCCTGCTGTGCGCATGCGCACAGCTGGCGAAGCTCTATAGGGGCTTAAACAGCGTTTAACCAAGCACGATTCCACTGGCGATTTCTTGCAGTGCATGTGCTTTTAGGTCATTGCACAAGCGCAAGCCCTAAAAAGCGCGTGCACAATGCCACCAGCCGCCTGCCTGCCTGCCTCGCATTACCTGAACTCCTCTGAGGCGGAAAGCCGGAGGTATTTTGTAATCTCTTCGCTGTATTTTAAAATTTGTTTTCACTGCCACCCATTTTAACTCACAAAAGCCACCCAGGCTTACCTGCATTAAAGCGCTGATTTCTAGCGCCAGCCAGAGCTCAGACTCGAGCAATCGCCATCACCGCCAGCGCGGCTAAGGTGTAGCCACGCCCCCTGCGAGGCCACGCCCACTAATCTCTTCGAGTATAAAAACGCCTTCAGCGCAACGATCCCCCATTCACCTGAACTCCTCTGAGGCGGAAAGCCGGAGGTATTTTGTAATCTCTTCGCTGTATTTTAAAATTTGTTTTCACTGCCACCCATTTTAACTCACAAAAGCCACCCAGGCTTACCTGCATTAAAGCGCTGATTTCCAGCGCCAGCCAGAGCTCAGACTCGAGCAATCGCCATCACCGCCAGCGCGGCTAAGGTGTAGCCACGCCCCCTGCGAGGCCACGCCCACTAATCTCTTCGAGTATAAAAACGCCTTCAGCGCAACGATCCCCCATTCACCTGAACTCCTCTGAGGCGGAAAGCCGGAGGTATTTTGTAATCTCTTCGCTGTATTTTAAAATTTGTTTTCACTGCCACCCATTTTAACTCACAAAAGCCACCCAGGCTTACCTGCATTAAAGCGCTGATTTCTAGCGCCAGCCAGAGCTCAGACTCGAGCAATCGCCATCACCGCCAGCGCGGCTAAGGTGTAGCCACGCCCCCTGCGAGGCCACGCCCACTAATCTCTTCGAGTATAAAAACGCCTTCAGCGCAACGATCCCCCATTCACCTGAACTCCTCTGAGGCGGAAAGCCGGAGGTATTTTGTAATCTCTTTGCTGTATTTTAAAATTTGTTTTCACTGCCACCCATTTTAACTCACAAAAGCCACCCAGGCTTACCTGCATTAAAGCGCTGATTTCTAGCGCCAGCCAGAGCTCAGACTCGAGCAATCGCCATCACCGCCAGCGCGGCTAAGGTGTAGCCACGCCCCCTGCGAGGCCACGCCCCCCACAACCTGCACAAATGTGCCGACCCTCCCAGCGCAGCGGACGAGCGCAGCGGGAGCGCCGTTTGCGCGCCGAAGGCGCGCCTAAGGCAAGCCCATCTGCGCCCGTCCGCGCACGACCGGGCCTAGGGCCAGACCCCCTGGCTCTCAAAGCCTCCGCTAAAACCACATATTCCCGTCGTGACCTCTTAAGCCTCAGACCTTCCACCGCCCCCTCATGCAGATATATCCATTATATGGATGGACCCTTCGTCAGCTGCACGAACTGCCAGCCAGCCCAGCTTCAAATCTCGACACAAGTACGGAAGCCCGCAACCCTCAAACTTGCCTCACTGAACTGTCGCTCGCTCCCTAAACATGCGACACCAATCCACCACCTAATAGAAGACTACGAGATTGATATTCTCTTCCTAACGGAAACGTGGCTCACCCCACACTCTGACTCGGACATAGTGTCAGCCACACCTCAGGGATTCCTCATCCAGTCCCTCCCTCGACCACTTGGCAGAGGGGGAGGCATCGCTATTATCTACCGAGACTCTTTCATCTGTAACTCCAGCGACGCACAAATCCCGGACGCGGAAAGCCTTCAATTCTCAATTAAACTTGACCCTACGAACTCCCTCTCAGGGATTCTAGTCTACCGTCCCCCCGGCCACCCTGGCTCCTTTCCCAATGCCCTCCTAGACATGGTAGCAACACAGGCTCACTCCGTCTTGAACTTCATTTTAGTGGGAGACCTGAACATCCACTTTGAAGACACCTCAGACTCTGGAGTAGTCGACCTGATCTCTGAACTAGCGGCCTCGGACCTCCGTCTCATTAACTCAGGAGCCACCCACATCAAAGGCCACCTGCTGGACCCAGTGTTCACCAGCACCCCCGCAATGCAAGAAATAGACTCCATCCCCCTTCCATGGACGGACCATTTTTTGGTCCTATTCCAACTTCCAGGACCCCTCAAGAAACCCCAGAAACCTCCCTCCTTCACTAAAGGCAGGACTTGGTCCAAACTACCTATTGAAGAATGGGCCAACACCCTGATATCTACCACCCCAATTCACGACGATATCCCGGACAACGCCGATAGTAACTTCAGAAATTGGATTACGACCTCCCTTGATTCTGTGCTCCCACTCAGAATGCGCGAAGATAAGACCAACAACACCGGCTCTGCTCCATGGTACACCCCAGAACTTCGCCAGCTCCGCAAAAACTGTAAAAGAGCCGAACGGCTTTGGAGAAAAGACTGGCACAATGTCAGCAAAGAGGCATACCACTCCTCAGTCAAAACCTACAAAGCCGCAATCAAGCTCTCCAAAGCCTCTCACTATGACACCCGGATAAAGGAAGCCTCTAACTCATCTAGGGAATCCTATCTCATTGTGAAGGAGCTTCTGAAAGTTCCCGTCTCTTCCTCGCCCACCCCCCCCCAGGTAGACAGAAGTAATGACCTAGCTTCATACTTCAACAATAAAATCACCCGGATCCTCACATCCCTCCCTTCCCCCAGCTCCCCTTCTCGCAGAAACACTACTCAGCCCCCCGATCAGACGGGAATACGTCCCCAACTCGAGACATTCAAGCCGGTAACGCCCAACGAGGTGGAAACGACCCTGATTAAAATAAAAAGTGGATCTCCTCTAGACCCTGCACCTTTGAGATTCCTCAAAAACGTGGCCCCCGCCATTACACCTACAATCACGGAGCTTATCAACTGCTCACTTGCTCAAGGATCAGTCCCCCACAGCTGGAAAAATGCAGTGGTGAAGGCACTCCTTAAAAAACCTCAGCTCGATCCAACTGATATGGCTAACTACCGGCCCATATCACTCCTTCCGGGGATTAGTAAGATCACCGAGAAACTGGTGAATAGTCAACTCTCCCGATTTCTCGAGACTAATAACATCCTGCGGCAATCCCAAACCGGGTTCCGCCCGGGACACGGTACAGACACCGCCCTGCTTGCCGTCATCGAGGAAGCAAGGCGCATTCTAGACTCAGGAGGATCAGTGGCAGTGATCCTCCTGGATCTGAGTGCCGCCTTCGACACGGTCAATCACCGTGTCCTTCTTCATCGATTGGCGACAGCGGGGATCACTGGGATGGCACTCAGATGGATAGAGTCCTTTCTTACCGGACGCACGTTCCAGGTCTGGGACGGCGAATTCCACTCGTCCACACTTCCACTTACCAGCGGGGTTCCTCAGGGCTCCTCCCTGAGCCCCACACTTTTTAATGTGTACATGGCCCCCTTGGAAGACGTGGTAACACCATTCGGGATAAAAATCGTAAGTTACGCTGACGACACACAATTGGTCGTCTCCCTCTCCCAACTTGACGACCACCCAGACAAGTTAACAAACTGTCTCACCCAAATTCACGGGTGGATGTGTGAATCGTCATTGAAACTCAACGGTTCCAAAACCGAGGTGATGCTCATGGGCAAACAATGGGCGACCATCCCCCCGGCAATATGGCCAGACGTGTTCGGGGAAATCCCCACCCCGAAACACGAAATCAAGACCCTCGGAGTCTGGCTAGAACCTGACCTTTCAATGAAGACCCAAGCGGCCAAAACCGCCGGAACCTGTCTTGGGCTTCTGCGAACCATTCGCAAAATTCTCCCCCTCCTACCATTCGTGTCCAGGAAACTACTAGTACAGGGCCTCGTATTGTCACGGCTAGACTACAGCAATCTGGTCTACCTAGGTGCGCCGGAAGCCACCTTAGCAAGACTGCAAAGAACCCAGAACGCTGCAGCCCGCCTAATCATGAGTGTACCTCCTAGAGTATCCGCCAAACCCGCCATTAAGGCTCTGCACTGGCTGCCAGTCCGCCAAAGGGTGGAGTTTAAGGCCATGTGCACGGCCCATAAACTAATCAATGGATCGGGACCTGCGGTTCTCAGCGGTCTGGTCACCCCCTACATTGCACCAAGGGCTCTACGGTCGGAGAACGAGCACCTGGCCAACATCCCTAAATTCAGGAGAACTCGTACTGGAGGCCGACGTTTCTCTGTCAAAGCGTCCGCTGGTTGGAACTCCCTCCCACGCCCCCTCAGACTGGAGCCCAACCACCTGACATTCAGGAAAAAACTTAAAACCCTTTTGTTCCCTAAATAAACCCTTTACCTCTCTCCCCCTCAGTAGGACTCAATGTTAACAGCGCGGGGATGCCCTCGGGTCACCAGGCGCTATATAAATTGCTAAATAAATAAATAAATAAATACCACATCAAAGGCAGCTTCTCAGCATGCGCTCATCCCCTAATTATTCACGGCCAGCCGGCCGTACTTTCAGTTTCACGGCCGCCGGCTGTGTCTCCTTTTATGCATCTACTTTTTGCATTTCTCTTCTCGTGACTTCTGGTGACTTGTTTTAGTATGCACGCATTACTTTTTGTTTACTGTTGGTAGTGGATTGAAGCATTGTATTTCAAACTTTTTTAGCCAGAATCATCTAAGGCAAAAAGTTGTTTTTCTTCTATAGTTATAATCTGATCTTTCCTTAACTTTGTTCTACCAAAGAGTGCCGCAGCGGAAGAGGATTCACACTGGGTTTGCTTGTCATAAATGCGGGGAGTAGGTTTCCCCACCCTCCTTTTGATTTGCGACCATTCCACAATGAAATCTTCTTATGACTCAATCCGTTCATTTATTTGTTGAAAACACGCTGGCTACTGTAAGCAAAATCTAAATATCCTGCGAACACATGCCAATCTTTCTTCTTGAGGTGTGACAGTCTTTAGGATTGATTGATGTGGGTGAATAACATACAGTGGAACTGCATTATGAAATAATGGGCAAAACTGCTTTAACGCCAGGCCACATGAAAGGGTTCCGCTGCCCCGCCCCAAGGCTCGCAAAAGGCTCTCCTCCCTCCCCACATCAAAGGCATCAATCACCCTCCCACAGGTTTCCCCAGCGCTGCCCCGCCCCCTGCTTCACGGCCATCGCTCACCCCCTCCGCTAGTCGGGTTTTCAATGAAAAGTTTCCTGTAAGTATCTTGTTTACACATCAAGAGTGACATTGTTTTGATATGGCTTGAAAACTCTCTCTGCACTTTAAAAGAAAGGTCTGCGTACAAACATTGCCTAATCTTCACCTTGTATTCTTTAACCCCTCCCATGCTCGTGACGGAACCGTTCCGTCACGAGCCTCGGGTGGGCTGTGCCGGTGACGGAACGGTTCCGTCACTGCCCGCTCGCCGCGCCTGCGCGGACGTTCTAAAGAGCGGGCGGGGCCGTGACGGAACCGTTCCGTCACAAGCACAGCTCACCCGCGGGCAGTGACTGAGCGGTTCCGTCACGAGCACGGGACCGCCGTGCGGCCCCGCCTCCCCCTTAGCGCTGCGGCGGAATAGCCGTCGCAGCAAAGGGGTTAAACCATGTTTG
Source organism: Lissotriton vulgaris (assembly GCF_964263255.1). NCBI lineage: Eukaryota > Metazoa > Chordata > Amphibia > Caudata > Salamandridae > Lissotriton > Lissotriton vulgaris. The sequence continues at coordinate 880,332,058 of NC_141697.1, read as the reverse complement.
CTTACATTCTTTGCTGGCCCACAGGTTTGGCATTGTGTAAATGGTCCCACTGCTTTGTGCTATTTGGTATTGCCTGATGTTTTTGGCACTGTTGAACTTGAAGAAATGGCAGTCCACGGTCACCTTTGAATTGGAATGTGGCACTTTAATGAAATTTCGCCTTTGTCTTTTAATTGGTTGGCCCTAGTCGGGCTCCTTTTACTGCACTAGATAAGGCTTGACATTTTGCACCCAGAATGTTATACGTGCCTTTGTTTACCCATAGGGCGGGCATTTTGCCCTGAAAGAAATCCTGAATTGTAACGGCACCCGATGTTAGTTCATATGGCTTACCAATAATGCATTCTGCACCTTGAAAGTAATGCTTGTTTACAATCATTCTTGTATTAGTACGTGGCCTTGTACTGAATGGTCCGACAACTTGGCCCCTTGCACTCTGTAAGAAATGTTTGATTACAATCGTTGTCGGATCGGCATGTGATATCTTTGTGAGTGTGCACATTGCACTCTGACACCTCGGCACTTTGAAAAAAATGCTAGTTTACAGTCATTGTTGGATCTGTATGTGTCACCTTAGTGAGTTTGCACCCACCATACAGCTCCACCAAGGCACCCACCACACAGCTCCACCGATGCTCCAACTAAGCTCCACCAATGCACCCACCACACAGCTCCACCAATGCACCCACCACACAGCTCCACTGATGCACCCACCACACAGCTCCATCGACACAGCTCCACCGATGTACCCACCCCACAGCTCCACCGATGCACCCAACACACAGCTCCACTGACACAGCTTCACCGATGCACCCACCACACAGCTCCACCGATGCACCCACCACACAGCTCCACCAATGCACCCACCACACAGCTCCACTGATGCACCCACCACAGCTCCACCTACACAGCTCCACCGATGCACCCACCACACAGCTCCACCGATGCACCCACCACACAGCTCCACCGATGCACCCACCAAACACCTCCACCGATGCACCCACCGCACAGCTCCACCGAGGCACCCACCACACAGCTCCACCGATGCACCCACCACACAGCTCCACCGATGCACCCACCACACAGCTCCACCGATGCAGCAACCACACAGCTCCACCGATGCACCCACCACCCAGCTCCACCGATGCACCCACCACACAGCTCCACCGACACAGCTCCACCGATGCACCCACCACACAGCTCCACCGATGCACCCACCACACAGCTCCACCGAGGCACCCACCATACAGCTCCACCGAGGCACCCACCATACAGCTCCACCAAGGCGTCCACCACACAGCTCCACCGATGCACCCACCACACAGCTCCACCGAGGCACCCACCACACAGCTCCACAGATGCACCCACCACACAGCTCCACAGATGCACCCACCACACAGCTCCACCGAAGCACCCACCACACAGCTCTGCGGAGGCACCCACCACACAGCTCCACCGATGCACCCACCACACAGCTCCACCGATGCTCCAACTAAGCTCCACCGATGCACACACCACTCAGCGCAACCACAGCATCACTCAGCGCAACCACAGCATCACAGGTTCAAATATGTTCTTTCAATGTTTCAAGCTGTTTTCAAGCTTTCACGCTTTAGTACAAATCACAAAAATATGTTAATATTTCACTTCTGTTCTTGGATTTTCGTCACAATAAAAAACACTGAACATAATCTTCACAAAAGTTATTTACAAAAGTTTAAGCTATTGCCATTACATATTAAATAAATTATTTAAGTATTAATTATTTTAAAAAAATTAAAGGCCATTGTTATTTGTAATATCAATACATCTAAGTCATGTAAATACAAAACATGTTGCATTACAAATGCTATAGCTGTCACATTTGCAAAAGTTATAACTATTGGCATTGTAAATGACAAAGCTATTAATTTAGCTATTTTAAAAAATAACACATACATAAAAAAAATGTAATTTATAAGACCAATAGCTCAAACTTTCCTAATGCGAGCCCTATTGCATTTCCAATGCTTGTTTTATTTTGCTTTTATGGTACTGTAGTTTTTAAACTTCGGTGATGTTGCTACCTATGGTATTATCAGGGTCAAAGGTCATGTGACATCACTTCCTGTATTGCTACGATGGGTGATGCTATGTAATATCACTTCCTATAATGTCATCACTGATCAGTGGACCTATCCATGACAATTTGGTAAAACGACATCCATGCTCAAGAAAGTAGCACCTTTAATCCCTCTTGGTTTACATCCAAGGTAGAGGCAGCTTATGTATCATGTTTCAACATGATCACCTTTGAAGCACATATTTTTTGAGTTAGCCCTAGTTAATAGAGAACATCTTTGTGTGTTTAAGGTAAACGTAAAACGGAAGATTGGAGCTACCCAAAGAAAACAACGGGATAAACTGACCTACCACTTAAATCCTTCCTCGAGGGAAGATCATTTCAGGTATCAGACGGCTTTTCCACGTCTAAACCCCTGCCTATGCGGTGTGGGGTTCCTCAGGGCTCCTCCATTAGCCCCACACTTTTTAATGTCTATATGGCCCCCCTTGAAGACATCATCACTCCCTTCGGTGTCAAGTCAGTGATGTACGCTGACGACACCCAGCTGGTGGTGTCCATTAACCACTCTGACTCTAGCCTAGGAAACCTCGCCAGTTGCCTAGAAGGGATCTCACAATGGATGTCGGACTCTAGACTCAAGCTCAACAGCGACAAATCCGAAATCCTCCTACTGGGCAACCAACACAAACTACCCGTAAACCTTTCTTGGCCAGCCTGCATGGGCACCTACCCTACTCCCAAAACAGAAGTCAAAGGTCTAGGTATCTGGCTTGACCAGGACCTTAATTTCAAAACTCAGGCCTGGAAAACAACAGGGACTTGTTTCGGACTAATCCGTATGGCCCGTAAGATACTCCACCTGATCCCTTTCCAATCCAGGAAGTTACTGATGCAGGGACTGGTTAACTCAAGACTTGATTATGGCAACATCCTATACTTGGGAGCCCCTGCATCAGTCATTCAAAAACTCCAGGTGGCCCAAAACGCCGCAGCTAGAGTCCTCACGGGAACCAAAGCACGGAACTCGGCGAAACCTGCCGTCAAGAGCCTTCACTGGCTCCCAGTTAAAGAGCGCATCACGTTCAAAACGCTCTGCATAGTGCACAAACTCCTATAGGATAAAGGCCCCCCTATACTCAGATCCCTGATGAAACCTCACAAAGCTACCCGTCACCTAAGATCTGATTCACTGGCACTGGCCTCCATCCCGAGAATAAAAAAGGCAAGATCGGGCGGCCGCAGGTTCGCCTACAACGCGCCTAAACTGTGGAACTCCCTTCCACTACCCATGAGGAGTGAACAGAACTTACTATCATTCCGGAAAAAATTAAAAACCTGGCTCTTTCCCTAAACACTTTCCTGCACTGACCCCACTCGGAAGAATCTTGGTCCTCTTAGCGCTGGGATGCCCAAGGGTAGCTATGCGCTCTATAAATCCTCATCCAAATCCAAATCCAAAATCCACTTCTTTGTTCTTCTTCCACTGGTGAGGTCAACTTTGGGTGCACATAGGTTACAATAGGATAAGCTTTGCAGCATGTTGACACCTGGACCAACCAACAAAAGAAAACTGGGAGCAGGACAACCTTGATCTGCACAGCAAAACCATCACATTCACAGTAGTGGAAAAAACATCCCTAAATCTTTGGTAGTGATTTTGAACTTCCAGGATGTGTCTGTCAAAGGGCAGTTGCCCAACTGCTAAGGACTGTTGCTACAAATCCACCTACCACTCAAGTGCCTCTAAGCTCTACATTGTAAGCCATTCAATCATGGGGGAGACTTCTGTGCTTCCTGGGAAAAGGAATACAAGCCGATTCTGTTAGACCTATCATTCTTGCTGTAATCTTCCCCCAAACATTTTGTCTTCACCCCACCTGGTTTCCGAATCTCGATTTTCTTGTTAATTGGAGTCTGTGCACTTTATCACTGCTAACGAGCGCTGAAGTGCTTGTGCTCTCCTGCTAAACCCTGTTAAAATTGTCTTAAATCTCATTGGCACATTTAACTTACTTATAAGTCCCTAGTATACGGTACTACATGTACGCAGGGCCTGTAAATTAAATGCTACTAGTGGGCCTGCCCTACTCATTTTGCCACACACTAAAGTAGCACTTTAAAACATGTCTCAGACCTGTTGTTGCAGCCTGTAGAGCAGTTTTAAAATTGTCAATTGGGCCTGGCAAAATAAACATCTTGCCAGGCCTAAACCTCCTTTTTTTAAAACATTCCATAGTGTAGGCCTGAAAAGCTCATAGGGTAGGGTGCATTGCATTTAAAAAGTAGGACATGTTTTTCAAGTTCTCCGTGTCTTGGTAGTGGAAAACTCCTAAATTTGTTTTCGCCTATCTCTCCCATTAGATAATATTGACTTACTATATTACATTTAATAAGTGCTAATGTTTGACTGGGAGCAAGTAGAAGCAGAAATATTAATTTGGAATCAAATTAGTTGTAATTTGAAACCCTCATCAATGGTAAAGTTGGATTTTAAGTCACAGTTCTGAAACCACCACTTTTAGAGAGTTGGCATGTTCTTGTCCTTATAATTTGGTGTCTGCTGCCATTGTCCTGAGTCACATGACTGTACATTGATTAGCTGCTGGAATATTGCAGTATGGGCCATCCTGTCAGGCTGGTTTGGAGCAGAGCTGTTGTTCCTAACACGGCTTACATTTCAAAAAGATTGACTCCTGCACACAAAGGAACCTGACACTAGCCTTTTGTCTCTCTAGACTTCTTGGAGCCTTGGCAGGGGAAGAGAAGAACTTTCCTGATCCAGATGTGTGGGTAGACAGGATGTCCCCCTACTTCAATGGCTGGCATCAGGTATAAATATTGGACCCTCAGAGTACGCTCGTGGAAATGTGGAAAGCTTCAGAAGGAAAGCTTGGACCACAAGATGACTGCCCTGCTGCTTGAGTCCTGCCTTATTCCCCAGAGAACTGCCCCGTTGCTACCAGAGGACCGCATTGCTATTTAAGTATCCTCTTGTCCCAGAGAGAGACTGCCCTAGCACTAGAGGTCTGCCATGCCGCTTGAACCCAGGACTACTAGAGTGGCTCCAAAGGCTAGTTGTCCGGCCTCCTGTGTGAGTTACAGGACATAAGCTCCAGAGACCTTGTACCCTGCAACTGACCTCTGCTGGAGTGAATCCTAACCCCCCAAGTATTGCCTTCCAGGTCTTGGATCTTTGATCCTTGGACCCTTGGAAATGGCGTTAGAAGTGTTGTTTCTGTTTAACCCTAAACGTTGGGACTTTGAACAACTTTCACCAATAAGTGCCAGTAGAACTGAGAGAAGAATGGAAGATATATGCCAACCAATCCACCCAATGTGCATTTTCGGTCAGCCTGACTTTGTGGTAGCTGCTGCTAAATCCTTCTACACAGCAGCAAATCCTATTCAGTGGGACCTCCAAGCAATGGTATCCAACCTTATGTAGCGTATAACTTGCAGCTTTGTCCGGCTGAAGGTATTCAACTTCCCAAAAGTTTTCTAAGTCCAAAGGTAAAAATCTGAGCTCGACGGTGGCAGCTCCCTGGACTGGAAATTCAGTTTCTCCTGCTCAGAATTTTTTCCCACCATCATCAGTTGCTTCACCAAGACCTCGTCCAGTGCTCCCTAACCACAACAACGACTCCATCTCAGACGCAGCCTAGTGCCTTGCCCCACTGAACTCTACCTTCTCCTGGACTTTACTTCAAAATGTCTTTTAAATTCGAAGGTAAGTCCAGACTGGGCCTAATTCACCTCATGTATCCACGTCACGCTCCATCATGATCTGCCTTAACTTTTCCCTTTGCCCAGGTCTCACTTGACCAGATTCCCACTGTTGGCAATTTGTCTTTTAGGTGCTAGATTTCACAAAAAGTTAAAAAAAAATGTATAACTGTAGTTCTACTGATTGGATTCAATTTGTTGCTATGTTATTTTATTTTTTAAACTTTCTTCAATTTTTTTTAATTGCTGTGGGCTTTTTCTTATGTTGTGTTTTTGCTTTATTACTGTTTGTGTGCTGAATAAATACTTTACACATTGCCTCTAAGTTAAGCCTGACTGCTTTTGTTCCAATCTACCAGAGCATTAAGCACAGGTTAATTTAGCGACTATTGTGTTTCACTCTTACAATGATTGTGGTAGTTGCTTCAGTAGGGGTTCACCCGTCTCAATCAATAACCCAATCTCTTACACCCTGTCTCCCCTAGGCAGAACGTAGTCTGACACATGGTAAGCTTTTGCGGACATGTTCTGTTGCTTCAACATTACCTCTGTGGATCTCCTCAGTCTGCCCCAGGGATCCACAGAAGCAAATGAGAGCATCCAAGTGGCTTTCCAAACTCCTTACCAGAGTCTAGAAGAGGATTGTCAACAAGCTACCCTTTAAGTGCAGGTGAGCCTCTGAGAACAGTGACTGAGCGTAGCTAGGACTTTTCTGAAAACTGATACTCAGCTTCTGTTCAGTACTCCCCCCACTTTGTAATTTGCAGCACCCAGTAGCTCCCCCTCCCCCATATCATGAGCCGTTGACAACAATCTTTGTCTGGACGCTGAAATACGTATCCCAGAGCCCCATTTGAAGGGGTCACCCGAACCTGCCTATTTGTGCACTGTCCCAGGTACATCCAATCACTAGCAAAATCCTGAGCGCTGGGATTGGGCCTGTGAGTTCCTCTGTGTTCTTGTGGGTTCACATCCCATTTGCGTCTGAGAGACACAGCCCATTCTCACCTCCTTCTTGTGCAAGACATGTCCCTTCTGAAACTGAAATCAACAGTTCAGTGTCACATGACTTTAAAAATGCAGAACCCTAACTATAAAGTTCCCAAGAGAAACAATCTTGAAAACAAGGAAGTGGCCTGGTCTCTCTGGACCCAATTCATGAAGGTACTTGTTTGTAGTACATTACGAGTGTGGAGTCTGCGCTCGAGGCAGAATCCCACAGGGCACTGCAGAGAGGGCGCCTTTCAGAGATTCCATCAGCGAGTGTGGAGACCCCGCACTCGTAACTGGACTACATGTAAGTACTTTCGTGGATTTGGCCCTAAGCCATCAGAGACAGGACAGACTGCCAGTTCTGAACTATAATTGTGGGTGCTGACCACCGGCAACCCCTGGCTCAAATGAATCACCAGCCAATGAGATTTTGTTGTGGCACTTCTTTAGAAGAGCATGCTGTCTCTACGAAGATGCAGAGCACACCAAGTCTCGCAAACTCTCCTATCAAGGCACCAGTGGTTAACAAATGATGATAGGACCAGTGCTTTAAAAGGGCCAGTACTGTCCGGTACTGAGTACCAGCACTTTTCTATTTTGAGAAGGAGAGTACTGGCACTTCTCAAGAGAGATGTAATAATTTTAATTGGAGAGTACTGGCACTTCTCAGAAACAAGCAGGTACTCTAGTACAGAGTACCTGCACTTCTATTTTTCCATTTCAAGCACTGTGTAGGACAGTACTGGCCGGGTATACTTTGAAGTGTAAGGTACTATAGAGCGGTATGATTGACAAAGCGTTTACTGGGTGGTAGGAGGGGGGCAATTGTGAGGTAAAACAGGGGCTAGCGAGAATATTTTTTCCTAGGCTCCACAAATATATGTTTTCCTGGGCCTGTTCTATTTTGGGCATGTCGTTTATAAATAATGATTCATTAAATGCTTCCTAGTGGGACTGACACAATTTTGTAGCACTGTTGTTTTTCAGTACATTTGAGTATATTGATGTTTAAGGATGTGAATTCGTTTGCATACTAAACAGTTTCCAGTTCCTTTCCTTTTAGAGCTGTGTATTTATAATATAGAATTCAACATTCAGTCCTACAAATGATTGACTTCCTGTTTGTGTTTCAATGTCTCAAATTTGACATGTCACCAAGGTGACAGACACTATCTCCAGAGGATACAAAATCTGTTTTCCTGTGCCAGTCCTCAGAAACAGCCAGTTCCCATACTGCAAATAGCTTCGGTATCTTGGGATACTGCCTCAGAGTTTCCATGTGGCAACCACGTAAGCCACTTAGTCCCTATGATGAGGATTTTAGGGCAGACATAACATTTATCAGTATTTAGTGATGCCAAGGCAAGGTTTTACTAATCGATGCTGCGAGGCCTGCCTCAAGGTCATATGGATTTTGCTGCAATATCCTCGTTTCTATGCTAAAGTTGGCTGCCTCTGCCCCCTACCACATACCAGCCCCCTTACGTCCCCTTCCCACCTGAAATGTGAGCTTTCATCAGAAAAGAAGCATAATCGGTTTCTATTTCTGCCTCGTCGGGTCGTGTGAGGGCCACCGCATTTAGCGCATCAATGATGCTGAGTTTGCAAAGAGATTGACAGCGGCAAATCGCAGACACCATCATCCCCATCCCCCGTCTGCCATCCCATCAGGAGGCAGGAGCTCTCTAAATGACCCCGTGCTCCTTCAGCCGTGTAACAGGTACATCGGGGAAAACATCTATTAAACGACTTCCATTTTCTAATGCGGTTTTTCGGAAAGAGGGGGCATATTTCACTTTGTGAAATAGCTCACCCACGCCTAAGACATGCCCTGAATGAAACACAAGCCTTACCGGCACACACTTGTTTTGTTTGTCCACACTGGCAGCCTCAGCCTGGAATTTGCGGGCACACACTCCTGGATAGTAGACCCACAGAGCGAGAGACGGAGCTCCACACAAACTGAAATTTGCCCTCTCTTTGCGAAAAACCGCATTAGAAAATGGAAGTCGTTTAATAGATGTTTTCCCCGATGTACCTGTTACACGGCTGAAGGAGCATGGGGTCATTTAGAGCGCTCCTGTCTCCTGATAGGATGGCAGACGGGGGTGGGGATGATGGTGTCTGAGTTGCCCAGGTTAATTTTAGGGTTCTGGGTGGGTTTGGTTTTTGGGGTGCCCAGGGTAATTCAAGGGTCTGCATGGGTTTGCGTTTTGGGGTGCTAGGGGGATTTTAAAATTACCATTACCACCCCAAAACTCAAAACCACCCTGCACCCTAAAATTACCCTTAGTACCCCAAAACCCAAACCCATCCAGACCCCTAAATTACCCTGGCATCCCAAAAACCAAACTCACCCTGATCCTAAAATTACCCTGGGCACCCCAAAACCCAAACCCACCCTAAAATTACCCTTAGCACTAATTCAATTAATTCAATAATACTTTATTAGGTTACATATGTATAACTATAAAGGCGCATAATAAAGAATTTGGCAAGAATATGTAAAACAATATTGGTATTTACACTGATAGACATGGCATCACGGATACAATCACATTTCATTAGGTTATTTATCACAACACAATTGCATTCCTACATTTAAAAACATTTTTAAAAAAGGCAATGACAGAGGCTACGACAAATTCTGTCTCTAATTGTTGGAGAGCCACAAGGGCTAGTCGACAAGACCTCATACCAAATGCTTTTAAGACTGGGATGATCCACGTTTTTCTCTGTACAGAATAAAATTTACAAAACAAATCATGTGTGCTATTGGACTGATCAGAATTGTCATCACATAGACATTTACATAACTGTTTTGAACAGTCATTAACCCCTTCGAGGCTGATGACGAGCTGGGCTCGTCATGGTGTAGCCTCCTCAAACACTGATGACGAGCCCAGCTCGTCATGTAAAGTGCGTTTTTTAAAAAGTCAGCATATGAGCAGAATCAGAGCAGCGCGCATGTGGTTAACAATTGGAAAACTTAATGATCTATACAGAGTCCCCAAGCGGAAACGCATCAATACAAATCTATCATAGTCGTTCGTTATCAGGCAGAGGTATGGTTGCATGTTGAGGGTTGTTAGTGTAAGATTATGTGCTTGCACCATGGTTTTATTCATTTCAGCACAAAGTCCCTGTTCGCTCAGATAGCTCAAACATTCATTCTTGATATTTTTCCTGCACAGTCTGGCCATAGTGGGTGGATCATCATTGAATTCTCAGAGGTCTAAGTTATATAAAAACAATTTCACATAAGACAACCATCTAATATTTGCCACCCCATCCAGGTCCCTACAGTCTTCTAAGATGCTTGACTTTGTTCTCTAAGACTTTGTTTCCTGTGTTGTCCATATCCTATGCCACAACAGAACTGGTTAAATTTGTATAATGTCCTCCAAGTATGTCAAACCTAGTTCTGTGTGGCATATAAAGGAGGAGGTACCAGTAGGGACCATTAGCGAAAATCTCAGACACATGTTTTTGGCTACCTGAAGGGAGCTTACATCCACATACCCCCATAAACCCAAACCATATGATGCTACATCAACACATTTCGCTTCATAAATATTTAATAATTCCACAGTGGGACGTCTGCCTAATTTCCTACTGAAATTTGAGAGTGCAGTTAAAGTTTTTATATACAATAATCTCCTTGTTTTTACAGCCTGCACCCATGACCCCGTATGGTCAAATAAAATTCCTATGTAGAAAAATGTCTTTGAGCTTTCAATCCGTTTTCCATCAATGAAAATTGATCTATTCTTAATACATCTTAATCCACAATTCATAGTAAAAGTTTTAGTTGAATTAATAGTAAGTCCCCGTACTGACATAAAATTCTCAAAACTAGTTACAACTCTTTGGAGTCCCAGTGGTGTACGGGCCATTATGACTGCATCCGTCAGCGTATAACAATGCGGGAATGGGGTGTTTACCAGCCTCTGGTAGGTCCTTACATTCCTGGACTAAAACCTTTTCAAGGTCATTTATGTATAAGGTAAAAAGAAACGGGGCGAGGACGCAGCCTTGCCTCACGCCACGTCTCATATTAAGGTGGGCGTGCATTCCCCACCCGCCCCGAATCGTACCCTTGCCTTTGCCCCTAAATATAGCTCTCTTACAAAAGACATTAAAATTTATTTATTATTTATTTAGAAGTTTTCTATAGCGCTAACAAGACCCGAAGGTATCAGAGCGCTTCACAGTAGTGGGCATGAAAAAGAGAACAACATGAAACAAACCCAATAAAAGCAATCGGCGACAGACAATTTGGAAAGAAGAAAAGTTCGGACAGCAGGGCTTCTCAGTACTGGATTCAACAATACCGCATGGATTCTGAGACGTTTGCAGCTCCAAGTTATCCATAACCAAGGGAGCGGATCAAGTACAAGGATTTAAGTTGGCTCTTGAATTCTGCATAGGACGGTAGAGTTCTGATGTGCGGGGGGATGGCGTTCCATATTTTGGGGGCATTTCCTGAGAAAGAGCAGTCCGCAGTTCTCTTCCTTCTGGTTTTTGGTAGGATGAGCAGTAGGGAATTAGAGCTTCTCAAATTTCTGGCTTGGCCTGCTTTTTTGAGCTTGTTAGCCAGGTATTCCGGTTTGCCGGTGTGGAGGGCCTTGTGGGTTAGGCAGGCCGTTCTGAAGGTACTTCGCATTTCCACAGGGAGCCATTCGAGTTCTTTAAGAGCCGGGGAGATGCGATCATATTTTTTGCAGCCTGTGATCATTCTTGCTGCCGCGTGAAGTGTTGTTTTTAGTGGAGCCAGGTGGGATTTGGGGATGCCTGTTAGGATTGAGTTCCCATAGTCCAGTCTTGATAGAACTAGAGATTGCGTGGCTAGTTTGAGGTCCTTGTTGGGAATGTAAGGTTTAATTTTGTTCAAAAGTCTGAGGTTGAAGAATGCGCTTTTCGCCGAGTTCTTAATGTGATTTGTCAGGGTTAGTTTAGGGTCTAAGGTGAAGCCCAGGGATTTAACGGAGTCGGCTAGCGTGAGGTTACCCTTGAGACCATCGATCGACTTTAGCCACTCGGTGATTTGAGGGTTATCTTCTTTGTTTGAGATGAGGAGTGTTTCTGTCTTGTCGGGGTTGAGTTTCAGGTGATTCTTTGTCAGCCAGTCTTGAACTTCATTTAGGATATCGTTGAGTCTCTGGATGTCTTTAAGAGAGGAGATTTCCAGGTAAATCTGCGTGTCGTCCGCGTAGAGGTGGAAGTTGATGTTGGCGTTCCTGAGTAACTTAGCGAGTGGCTCCATGTAGATGTTAAAGAGCTGGGGGGAGAGCACCGATCCTTGAGGGACACCCTTGTTGACTTGCTGGGTATCGGAGGTGAAGTTCTTGATTTTTATTAGTTGCGAACGGTTGTGTAAAAAGGAGGAAAACCACTTGAGAACTACCTCGCCAAGGCCGGCTCTTTCTTGGAGAGTCGTGATGAGGAGCTTGTGGTCCACCGTGTCGAACGCTGCTGAGAGATCAAGGAGTATGAGGAGGCAGCACTTGTCAGCGTCAAGAGATCCATGGATGTCATCTATGATGTTCAGCATCGCGGTTTCAGTGCTGCGGCCTTGTCTGAAGCCAGATTGGAGGGGGTCCAGGAGATTGATGTTGTCCAGGTGTTGCGTCAGTTGCAGGAGTACACAGCGTTCAAGTGTTTTCGAGAGTAAAGGGAGGTTAGATATTGGTCTGAAATTGTTCAGGTCAGTTGAGTCGAGACCGGGTTTTTTCAGGAGGGGAGTGACTTGTCCCATTTTTAGACAATCGGGGACCACACCGCTTTGTAAGGAGCTGTTTATGATTCTTCCCCAGATAGGCGCTAAGGTAAGCTTCATTTGTTTGATTAAAGATGGGGGGATGGGGTCTGAGATGTGTGCTGAAGGTTTGGAGGTCGAGATCAGCGCGATTATCTCAGTTTCCTGGACGAGGCGAAAGCTTAGCCAGGGGGAGGGAAAGGAGTCGGATGGGAGTGCCACTGGGGAGGTCGAGTAGCTCTTCTGGAGGTGTGGGTTGTTGATGTCTAGAGATAGTTCGATTTTTTGGACTTTGACGTTGAAGAAGTTGGCAAAGTTGTCACAGAGTTCTTTGGAAGCCTGTAGGGTTGAGGGCAGGGGCTTTGTTGTTTGTTGTCTGATTATGTTGTAGAGTTCTTTGGGTCTGTTTTTGGATTTGACCAGTGCCTCACGGAAGAAGCTGGATTTCTTGTTTTTGATATGGTTGTTGTACTTTCTACGGGCTGATTTTAGTTGAAGGCGGAGAATGGCGGTTGGGTTGTTTCTCCACTTTCTTTCTTTGGTTCTCAGGTTTCTTCTTTCCGCGTTGAGGTCCGCAGTGAACCAGGTTCTGGATGGAGTGGCTCGGCTTCTTTTGAGTTTAAGAGGAGCTAGATTGTCAAGTATGGCGACTACCCCCGAGTTATAGTGGTCGACGAGGTCGTTGGTCGAGAGGTGCATAGTGTTATTTGAAAGAAGAGCGCTTAGTTGACCTTCCAAGATGTCTTGGGGTACTTGGGAGAGGTTTCTCGACCATTTAGGCGGGTCTTGCGGAGGTTTAAGCGAGAAGATGGGGTGATTGATGTGGAATAAGATCATGTGGTGATCTGACCAGTCAACTGGTAGTATGTGGTTGACCGTGATAGAATTCTTTTGGGCAATGATGGCGTCCAGTGTGGCTCCTTTGTAGTGAGTCTCCTCAGTACAATGTTGGGTGAGGTTGTTCTCATCAAGGAGGCTAGATAGCGATTTGATTAGAGGGTTGTGGGTCTCATTCCACCGGATGTTCAGGTCGCCAAGAATTAAGTTTTTGGAGTCGCCCAGTGTGTCTTGTGCAATCAGGTTTGATAATTGGTCTCCGAACTCGTTATTTCTGCCCGGGGGGTGATAGAGTAGGTGGCACAGTAGAGAGTCATTGTCTTTTGTCTTGATGACAGTGGATAGGCATTCAAAGGAGTCATACTCGAAGGAGGCGGTTTCTGTGATGCTCCAGCTGTCCTTGTGGATGATAGCGACCCCACCTCCTCGTTGTTCAATCCTATCTTTGGAGATGAGGGAGAAGCCGGGTGGAACCAGCATGTCTAGGCAGGGAGGGGATGTCTTATTAAGCCAAGTCTCCGTGAGGAACGCAACGTCAATGTCATGGGTGAGGATGGCTTCGGCTAGGTCCGTTGCGTGTAGAGAAGCCGATCTGCAGTTGATTAGGAGGCAGTTGGTGAATTTCTCCTGATTACTGGTGGTTCCCTCTTTAGTCTCTCTAGGTATAGCGGTGAGGACTGGTAATCTCTGTGTATTGACGATGGGTCGGTCTTTCCGGTGACCTGTGATGACTTGAATTTTAGATTTGGGTGACTCCGTAGGGGAGGAGTCATAGGTGGCGGCAAGTAAGGCTGCTTCCCTGTCTGACATAGGAGCTTCTGATCTAATGGACCTGGCGGTCGGGTGATTTGAGCCAATTGGAGTGGGAGAGGAAATAGAGGACGTTTTGACGTGGGGGGAGGTCCGGGGGGAGAGTTTGTAGGGATTACAGACTATTCCAAGGTTAGAGATGATTTCTGAAAGACCATGGGTGATAGTGTTGACCTGGTTTTCCAGGGCTACGAGCCGTTTTGATATGGCCTCAAGGAAGGGGATGTGGGCATCCGCGGTGGGTCCGAGAGTGCTAGGGTTCGAGAGGGTGGGTTGGGGGATAGGGGTCAGGGAGGAGGACGGGGGGGTGTTCTGAATGGGTTGGGAGATAGGGGTCAGGGTGAAGGACGGGGGGGTGTTCGGGGTGGGTTGGGAGATAGGGTGAAGGACGGGGGAGGTGTTCAGGGGAGGGTCCGGCGGGGGTTTAGACAGGGGGGAGGAAGGGAGGAGGACAGGGGGGTGCTTGGACAGGGGTGGATTGAGGGATGTAGGGAGACTAGAGGGGAAGTGGCTCGTTATCTGAAGGCAGCCTGCTGGCGTGGGGGTGATTGCTGTAGGAGGCTGTCGTAGCTTGGTGTTAAGGGAGGTGAGGTGGTTGGAGGAGGGGGAGGAGGAGGGGGATTGAGTGTCCTGCGGATGTTGGGTGGCTGAGCATGGAGGGTGAGGTATTACTGGGGCTGGGTAGGGGTTGCGGAAGGGAGTATCACGGTCTTCACTGTAAGTTGTGGTCGTGGTCGGAGGCGGCGTAGAGGCAAGGATGGGAGGGGCTGACCTGAGTGCGGGAAATATGGAGTCGAAAGCTTCTAGGTTCTCATTGTTAGCTTGGATGACACCCAACTCCTCTAAGGTTAAGCATAATTTTTTGTGCCTTACGCTATCAAACGCCGATGATAAATCGACAAAGGCGAAGTACAGGGCTCCCTTTTTTGCTTTAGTGTATTTATTCAATAAAATATTTAAATTAAGGCCCTACTCTATGATGCCTAGCTTCTTGCGAAATCCAAACTGCAAATCACTTAACACAGACCGTTCCTCCACCCAATCTTGGAGTCTATTCAATATGACCCGACCGACAATTTTTACTGTCAAATCCAATAACGATATCAGTCGATAGCAGGCCGGCTCAGCCCTATCCCCTTTTTTAAATATTGGTACCAGAATAGACTCATACCATGACGAAACAATGCCAGCAGACACACAAGCATTAAACACTTGTGTCAACAATGGGCCCCATAAGGTAATATTAGCTTTAAAGATGTTAACAGGGACACCATCTGGCCCTGCTGCCTTCTCACCCGTACTTGCAGCAATGGCCAGATTTACCTCATTTAACTCAAAGTTGAGCGATTTTCCTTGATCCCTAAAAAAGTGCCTTGCTCCGCCTCAGCAACTGTACTATCATGTGGCCCTAAGAATGACTCGTCATACAGAGTGGAGAAGTGCTATATCCACTGATCTTCTGGGATTGCCACCTCAATTGTAGCTATGCCACTATCCCTAAAAAAGGGTGCATTAACTGCCTTTCAAAAGGCGCTGGAATCTCTAGCACTAGAGGTTTCGCGTAGGGCTATCCATGCATCTGCTCTTTGCATGTCTCTTCTCCCTTTTAGGGCACACTTATACTCCCACAGTGCCTCTCTAATCTTATCCCTATCCTTTTCTTCCATATGTAGAACATTCTTAAGCTTTCTATAGGCCTTAGTGCAGGTTGAGTCAAACCACCCATTTTTCCTTTGATTTTTTTTCCTGGTATTTATATTAACAGTATGTGCCCTCTTAATGTAGTCTGGTATATCAATAAAACCATCAACAATTTCCTTGGGTGAGGTATTATCATCCAGGCAGGGCATAATATTGCCATAACCATTCTTTACAACATCGGCCATGAGATCTTTGGGTTCCACTTTATCTCAAATTAAAGTATATCCATTTTGCCTAGATAGAGATATATTCTCCATTATGGGGTTGGAACAATTAGTCTTACTCTTCTCTTGACTGAAAAGCAAGATACCCACGCTCTGTGCAAAGTGGTCGCTTAATGCAATCTGGTGTTTACAAAAGTCAACAATACTTGAGCTATAACGGTTTGAAACAAAAATAAAATCTATAGTGGAAAAAATTCCACGGCCATTAAAAGTAAGACAAAAGGGAACAAGGGGAGTGCTTAAAGTCTTAGCAAAACTCAGGTCAAATTGGAATATTGTTTTATTTAAACTATCGCCATGCGCAAAATTGGGAAAGATAGTATCCTTATCATATGTAATTCCACAATTCACAGTGTCCGCATATTGGCAAAGAGTAACGTTAAACCCCCCGCCCCCAAACTATGATCAGATCTCTATTCCCAACCTCCTGCAAATTTTGCAGATGGGAACATATAGCCCTTACAATCCCTTCGAGTGAATTAGGGGGGACATTATTATAATAATTAACTATTATTACTGTGCAACTTTCATCTACCCTTGAGCTAATAATCTGATAGAAACGGTCCTCAAACAGCATATCAATTTTGTAAAAATTAGCTATCTTCGAAACATAGGTGCAGAGCCCCCCTGTAGCCCTACCATGTGCAGAGGTTATCGCGGGTCTGTGTAAAGTTTTATAGGCATTAATATTGATTAGTTCAACCACCCAGCTTTCCTGCAGATTTGTGGGATCGAATTTCTGTATAAACTCAATCCACAGACCATTTGTCACCTTTGATTTTAGACCAGCAATGTTCCAAAACATAAAATTACATTTCCCATTTCGTTTGTCACATACGTTAAAATCCAGAATTTCCTCTGCACTGGTCCTCAGGTTGTTATCCTCCACTTGGGTCAACAGTATTGGCACAGTGGTAATTAATAAAGATGTGAAACTAAAATCATCAGTAATAGCGGTGTATCCCTTGCAAGTACGCTCTACCAAATATGTAACTAATATATCATCATGTACAGCAATATCATATTGTCCGAGTCTATCATCTCTTCCAGTGCCTTGCTCGTCCTCACAAATCATTAGCACTTCTTCTCCATTGCTCATGGTAGGGGTTAGGACAACAGTGGTTTTCTCAGGTATATTATTTAAATACTTAGTTTTAGTTTCATTATTGTCCGAACAATTCTGTCAATCCACTTCTTCCAGGCTGGGTAGAACATTAAAACGATTATGAATGGGTATACCATATCTAATTCTATGATTTATCATCAGGGCCATCCTGCTCTGTGTTCCACAATCAAAATGGCTGGGTTTATAAAAGTATCTTAATGTGACAACATTAATCTGTTCTGTTAAAATTGGTCTGGTTCCTACCCTGCTCAGATAGACTGAATTAGGTGCGGAGTCTTAAAATGTAATATCACGCAATCGCCGGCCATGTCCTTACGCCCCCTTCCTATCCAGCTTACCCTTCTTGCCATTTTAAACTCATAAAAGAGTCTGTCTGTTAAATCAGTCCTAGCCCCAAACCTGGATAGCGATTTGTTTCTCAAGCTTTCGCATGACTCCACCATCCCCTTTCGCAACCTAGGAACATTAGCAAGTACCAGTGTATACGGGGTTGCCGCAGGAGGTAAATCTATAAATGTCACTGGCTTTTCAAACTCCAACCTACCCTTTGCTCTCAAATCTTCCTTCACCTTTGGCTCATCCAGCTGATTATCTATACTCCCATTACGGACCTTTAGCTTAGTCCATTCCATTCCACTTCCTTTAGAAAGTTGCGCACTTGATATAAGAGGGTGTGAGTGACTACTAGGGTCTATATAAGTATATGCTCTTTGAGCACACTGTGTGTCATGTGGCTCAGATAGCAAATTACACCCATTATGACACTTGGATAGACCTTCTTCTATTGCTCCCAGTCTTCCACTCATTTTACTTAAACTTTCCCTCAAATAGATATCAAGAGCTTCCAGTTTATTACTCACTTTTTGAACTTCATTCTGAGTGCGGGAATCTGAACTAGCTAACGCCTTTTCCCACCTACACATTTTATTCGGTGCAGGAGTCCTGCCTTTCTTAGGCGCCTTCATTTGTTTTGAATTTGTTGCTACTGGGCCTTTTGAGCTAGTTATTCTCTTCTGCTTTGAAAGATTATTGAGTTTCTAGGGCGCTGAGATGGCGGTTGGGGGTCACTCTCAGAATTGCTATCTATTACATGATCTGAGATATTCACGACACACCCATTACTACCTTCTCGGCCACTACTCCTTCCCATCTGATGATCAGTTATCACTTTATCATTGTCACTAACAGTTATAGTGGGGCCTTCAGTATTGTTTTTGTCTGGGTTCATAGCCTCCTCTACTGTTGAAATTTGCTTTTCTATTGCACACATCGCACCTGTTAGATAGTTTAATAGTGATAAGCAAGGACCTTCCCCAGTTTTACTCTGCTTCCTCTGCGGTATATTTGAAGTTTTTCTCTTCCCCATACTGTCTCTATAGCACACTTAGGGCCAGATGTAGGTAGGCGTTTACCGGGTGGTAACGGCCGAATTCGGCCGTTACCGACCGGTAAAAGCAATTTGACATGTAGGTCCCTGTATTTTACAGACTCGGTAAATTTACCGATAGGTATATTTACTGAGTCTGTAAAATACCGAGTCGGTATTTTAACGGAATAGGGAAAATTGACATGTAGGTGGGACTCTTCTGAGTCCCACAAGCATTAAAAAATCGGTATTTTACCATCAAATACTACTTGATGGTAAAATACCGTTTCAGGTGTGCATGCACATGTGTGCATGCACACCTATGCCATATGACAGGCAGACCTGCCCTTAGGGCAGGTATGCCTGCCACATGGCACCCGAGCCTCTTTTGGGGGTGCCAGAGGGTGTCAAAGTGACACCCCCTGCACCCTTGTGGCTATCGGTATTTACAGATGTGGTAAATACCGACCGGTAAATGCCCGTTCATTCCTATGGGCTTCAAAGCCCATAGGAATGCATGGGCATTAACTGGTCGGTATTTACCGCATCGGTAAATACCGACTGTTTCCGATTCGGTAATTGCACATCTGCATTTACCTACATCTCAGTACTTTTATTTTCCGACCTCTGAAATACCGAGTCGGTATGACTCGGTATTTAAGAGGTCGGAAAATAAAATTTACCTACATCTGGCCCTTAGTGTATTAGTAGAAATAATAATGTCTCCTCAGTTACTACTGCTGGGCTTAATCACAAACTCAGTCACAAGTTTCATGCAGTGTGGTCCATCAATATTTATATGGAATCCCCCGTTGTTACAGATGCACAACTGGTCCTTCAGGGATCCTAATTTCCAATTAGTTCAGCCCCAATATGAATAATTAGTTAATGTAATTAATTAATTAATTAATTAATGTTTGAGCTTGTAAAGCGCACTGTTACCCATATGTTTCCTGGCGCTGTATAACGCTGGGGAGCCCGTCCTGGCTTTCCCTGTGGGATGGTCCCTGCTGGGAGTCCCCAAGGTGGAGCCAGGCATCCCCGGCGTTGATGGGGCCATTGTGGAGATTAGGCAAGCTAATGCCCAGAGTTGCCGAGTGGGACCCCTGATTAGAGTAGGCACCGAAGCGAGAATTATCGAGTCCGCTGATCAAAGTCCACGACCCTGCCGCGTCGGGAATTGAACCCTGGTCCCTGCCGACTTCTGCTCCCGGGTCTGCGCCCTCTAACCAGTGAGCCACTTCACTCCGATAGAGACAGATTCCTTTATCAATCTGAGCATAAAATTCAGGAATACAGTACCTTCCTGGACAAGAATGTCACAGAAAAAAAGCCAAGAGCCGTGGCCCAGCCCAGCCTCTTCCGGGCGATGACGGACAAGGACGGCAGTTTAGACCTGCCGAAATTGAATGAAGGGTGAGGTTGTTAATACGCCTGCTGATCACCAGGTATGATTAGTACCAGCCAACTCGGAATTCAGACCCTCGCGTTAACAGCTGTTTGCACAGTGGGTCAAAAACATCAACCAAATTAAAAACAGTGCCCAAGTCTCTTATTTAGAAGAGCAGAAAAATGCACTTCTTTCCAATGATCGAATTACAGTATATGTATTGAATTTGAATGATTTAGAGTAAAGATGGTTTACCACACCACACCATCAAAAAAATGTGCCACCTTTACTACCAGCTTCATGCTAGTATTAACACTGCACAAATAAATTCCTAAAAACAAATACATTGTAATTGCATCTATATATTAAATTTTTTGAAGGTACAACATATATTAAAGCAATATAAGGCAAGCACCGGTAGCACACATCAGCACAATTTAATAAACAAATATTTTACAAAAGTTAAAAAATGCAATAATAACAGCATCAAGATAATACATGCTATATAGAAGTGCAGAAGCTGATGAACGTATTCCTGTTTGATATTTAAAAAAGTAGGGGCAGATTTACAATGAAAGTAATTCAGTGCATTCCGCAAGCCATTTGGCTGCGGTGCACTGAGTCACTTTCAAAGCACAGGCATGTGACATATTTACAACAATATGTTGCATCTCTGTTCTTCCCCCTGTGCAGGCGCACAAACTGCTGCCATGTACAGGTGCAGGCACCCTTGCACCATGGTGCAAGGATCTCTGCGTCATGGAGAGACTGTTTTTGTGCAGGAGGAGGCTCCTTCCTGCACAAAAACAATCACTACAGGCATTTTCCTCTTTCAATGCCTGCTGTAGAATGCAGTACGCATTGAAAGAGGAAAAAACGAGGAGAAATGAAAACATTTCTCCTCGTTGCACCTCCCACACGCATTTCCAGATTTACGATTCCTCGTAAATCTGGAAATGTGGCTTGTTCAATGGGTGTTGCGTGGGAACACCCACAGCAACACCCATGGAATGCCCCTTTCACACAAAGTGCTGTGTGTAAAGGGGACATATTTACAAGGACAGGAAAAGCCACGCAGGGTGGCTTTTCCAGTCCTTGTAAATATGGGGCAGAGAAATACGCCACCAAAGCATCACAAAAAGTGACATACTGGTAGCACAGGAGGCTTGTAAATCTGCCCTGTAGTTTTTAAGTGACGTTTTTTATGTGACACGAACATAGACAACATCATAACGTGTCTTCAATAGCTTTGACCGACTGGCTTAACGAAACCATTCAAAAAGTGACTTAGGTCCTGATTTAGAGTTTGTCAGGCAGAGTCTGACAAACTCATGGTCTTCATGGCTAATTTATGCAGTTGGGTGGACCGTTAAGTTTCTGATAGTGGTACTCCTGCTGGCTTCAGAGTCAGAAACCCTAGTCCAATCGCCCCACCGAGTTGGGGTCATCGATGACTTTACTTTAGACCATCCACTCTATTTTGAGTGAACTTTCTATTGTATGTTGCTTTTGTTCAGGCCCACCAGGTAAACCCTGATGGACCTGCACATATTAAAAATATGAATATGCTCCCCACTCCCTTGGAAGAAACTCCCAGGATGTCAGGGCTATTTGTTTTTTTGTTTTTCAAAAACAAACTCCCAGTTTGGTGGTTAGTTTTTAGAGCACAAAAATGTTTGATGAGAAGCAGCTTGACACATGATGGCTGCTCAAAAACCATTCAGTACCTGCAGAGGAGCCTCCGTGACAGATACAGATACAGATATATATATATATATATATATATATATATATATATACATACATATATATATATATATATATATATATATATATATATATATATATATATATATATATATATATATATATATATATATATATATATATATATCATATTTTGAACCTTGATGAGAGTCTATATTGTTACCAGTCCCTAGAAACAAGTGTACATTTATGTTGTATATATTGTTTGTACAGCACCAAAGCACAACTTTTTCACTGCAGTCGCTATTCACTTACACTGCATCATTCTTAAAGCACCTGTAATGTGATTTGATGTATTGAATTAAACTATTGCTTAATTCTGACTTGTTGTTTTTTAATAATACCATTTGGCCTTGGATGTTTAGACTGAAATCCTCTCCCTAATGGAACCACTGTCTTGTTCTTTTATTTACTAGCCCAGGTTCCGAGGGTTATAGGGTTGCCTCATAATATGTTTTATGTAAACTTATTACAGATCACAATTTGGTTTTATTTTCAGTAATAAAAAAAAGTATAATTGACAAAATAAAACACTTGGGGGCATATGTGCAAGCTCCTATCGCCATGGGAATGCCACTTTTTGTGAAATTCCCTTGGTGATAGGGGCCTTGCCTTATGTACAAGGCAGCATTAAGTAACTTAATGTGCTTAACTCTGCCTTGTACATAAGGCACCCTTTCACGCTATGTTTAGCGATTGGGCGTGCAGTGGGTGTTGTGGTGGGCGTTCCACTCCAACACCCATGGTATTTGATGCTGCCCCCTATGTACAAGGGTGGCATACATAGGAGGCAGCGCCAAATTTAAGACCAGGAAAACCCTGGTCTTAAGGTGGCCAAACGAGGAGAAATGCATTATTTCTCCTCGTTTTTTGCTTTTTCCATGTGTGCTGCCTTGTGCAGCACTCATGGAAAAAGCAAAATGCCATGGTTTGTTTATGTACAGGAAGGTGTCCCTTCCTGTACATAAACAAACAATTTTAATAATGCCATTTTGTAACTTTCATGTGTGCTGCATGAAGCAGCACACATGAAAGTTATAAAATGGCATTTTAGGATTGTTTATGTGCAGGAAGGGACACCTTCCTGTACATAAACAAACCTTCCCTGCACACAGATACCCTTGCACTCTGTTGCAAGGGTGACCGTGTTGGAGCTAAGTTGTGAGATTTAGCGCCATCGCAGAGGGAAATGCAAGGCTGCACCAGATTCTTAAAAATATGGTGCTGCTTGCGTTTCCGAAATGGCAGAACATGTCGTTAAGCCCAGGAGGCTAACAACACGCTCCACCACTTCATCGTATATATGGGCCTTGGTCCTATACTTTTGCTTCTATTATTGGTGGAACATCTCACTCAACTATGCCATGAACAATCTCCTGACCTGATTTAAAAAAAAAGCTGTCTTTTTAAATCTTCTGATCTTTGCACTTACAGAGCTGTGTTACAGCTTGGGGGGAAGACTCCTGGGGCACAAGTTAGCAGTCTAGTCTTTGACACTAAGTCACGTCATTCCGGCCTCGATAATTTGGCTGATGACGCACCTGCGCTTTGGCACCTATATGTAACTCATATGAGTGATCATTTCTTTTTACTTAGCCTTCATTGCTTTTTGGTCATTTTCTTAAATGTTATTGTGTGTTTTTTTAAAAAAACTGTCTTTTAAAATCTGCTGATCTTAACACTTTTAGAGCTGTGTTATAGCTCGAGGGAAAGACTCGTGGGGCATAAGTTAGCAGTCTAGTCTTTGATGCTAACTTCCGTAATTTTGGCCTCGATAAATTGGACGAGGACGCAACCGCGCAGCGGATGCGTGCAGCGGGTGCTTAATGCAAGCACGTCTGCGCCCGTCAGGGCCCAGACAGGGCCAGGGGCAGGAACCCATGCCGGTTTAAGGAGGGAAAAAATTACCTTTAATGCCGCACAACTTTATGCCCTGAGGAAAGAGGCATCTAGTAAGTGTGCCCATGTTATGCTGCCAGATATTAGCTCACAATGCACTAACTGTAAATTTTGCTTTCAAAACTCCACCCTTACTTTATTAGACATTCCCAATGAAAAAAGAGAAAGATTATGCTACTTAACTGCCGCTCACTTCCTAAACATTCTACTGAAATCTATCTACTCCTCGAAGAGAGGAACCCTGATGTTTTATTTTTAACTGAAACATGGCTAAGTAATGATACTGATTTTGATGTTGTCCAATCTCTTCCCCCAAGTTACGCTATCCAAAGGCTTGTCCGCAACACAGGGCGCTGAGGAAGCCTGGTGATAATCCACAAGGACAACTTCATTTGCAGAACAAATGCAAACCATGTCCCCGACTGTGAGAGCTTGTCCTTTGTGATTGATTTAACCCCCACGTATACCTTCTCAGGGATTTTGGTCTATCTCCCTCCAGGCCCCCTTGGGCTCTTTAAGAAGGACCTACCTGTGGTGGCAGCAAATTTAGACAGTGCCTCCCCTAACTTCACAATTCTGGGTGATTTTAACCTGCATTTTGATGATGATTTATCAGTCTTCACAAAAGAACTGGTCGATGAACTGGCAATGTTCCAATTCTTATTAAAAGCGCACAGTCCGACTCATATCAAAGGCATCTATTTGATCCTATTTTTTCCAACATCAATCATCTCTTGGTACAGGATGCTGTTCCTATTCCATGGTCAGACCACTTCCTACTTCCTTTTAATTGGACTCTAACAGACACTAACACACGAACTGTCAGAGCTACAAAAATTGCTTGTAAATGGTCGAAACTCCCCTTAGACACCTTTATCAGCAATCTGAAGGTTACCTCTCCCCATCTCACCCCAACCCTATTGTCCCTAATGACAATTTTAATAATTGGCTTGATCTTGCAATTAATTCTGTCCTCCCTAAAAAGGAAATCTCAGAAAAGGTGGGAACACAAAAAAAACCCTGGTATTCTCATAAACTACGCCAGCTTAAACAGACTTGTAAAAGACATGAAAGAAGTTGGAGGAAGGACTTTTCCGTCGCCAGTAGAATTAAGTACCGTGAAGCTATTAAAATTCATAAAAATGAAATAAAAAATACCCAAGCCCTTTATTATCAAGGAAAGATTCTATCTGCAAACTCCTCACGTGAGATATTTAAAATTGCCAATACTCTTCTTACACCCCCTTATTGGCACCGGCAATGTTCAATCGTGTTGCGATCAAATTGCCGATTTCTTTTCAGAAAAGATACAAATCATCTATAACTCTTTTCCTTCTATCACTGTTTCACAAATGTGTGCATCAAGGGATGGAATCAATCCTTCCATCCCCATCTTGTTGGAGGAATTCCACCCTCTAGATCTCAAGACACTGTAAAGATTTCTTAAAGGACTCAAATCAGGTTCTCCATTATACTTGATTGTATAAATACATAACTTAAAACTGGGATAGTGCTGCCGCAAAGGAAACAGGCTAGAGTGAAAGGGCTTCTAAAAAAAAAAACCTTGATCCAGATAATTGGGGAAACTATTGTCCAATTTCCTCACTGCCAGGAGTCTCTAAATTAACTGAAAAATACATCAATTCAATGTTATCAGTCTTTTTGGAAGATAACAATCGTCTGCATCCCATGCTGAGTGGCTTTAGACCCCAACAAGGCACAGAAAGAGGCATTTTAGCTGTAGTGGAAGAAATTAGGAAGACCCTTGAGAATGGAGGCTGCACTGCTCTTATCCGGTTTGACCTCAGCGCGGCCTTCTACACTGGTAATCATCAACTTATGATACAAAGTTTGAGGGATGTCGTAGTGACTGGGCTGGCACTAAAGTGGCTACAGTCTTTTCTCCAAAACAGGGTTTATACAGTTCTCGAAGGGGAATGCTCTTCAAAACCCATTCCGTTGACTTGTGGGGATCCACAGGGATCTTTCCTGAGCCCCACGATGTTCAACGTTTACATGAGTTTGTTGGCTGAAACAGTACTCCCATTTGAGGTACAGATCATTTCCTATGCCGACGAAACACAATTAATTGTCTCCGTGAAGCAATCCAACCAAATAGACCCTGATTTGGCCCCCTGCCTCCAGAAAGTTTTGAGTTGGATGAGCAGCTCTTTTTTTTAAACTTAACGGATCCAAGACTGAACTCCTGCTCTTTGGGAAGTCTGCTCCCCCAAATATTGATCACCTGTGGCCCAATTGCCTAGGTTCCCCTGCTGCCCTAAAAAAATTAGTAAAGAGTCTGGGGGTCTGGATTGATTGTAATCTAGATTTTAGAGAGCAATCCCATTTAGGGATAAGTAGGCAGTGGGGCCTAACCATGGTCTTGTATGCCGACGACACGCAGCTAGCGGTCACGATCAGCGGGGATGCCGAACAGGATGCCCCCTGGTTCCGAGATGGGCTGAGAGAGGTGACCAGCTGGATGAATAACAACTGTCTCCAGCTGAACGCGAAAAAAACTGAGGTGATGATCGTTGGGAGGGGAGCGGATCTCTGGGGGGACATCTGGTGGCCTCTGGAGTTAGGGCCGGCCCCTACACCAGTGATGGAATTTAGAAATCTGGGAGTGTGGCTAGACCACAACCTTTGCTTCACTACCCACACTAAGAGAGTGGCGGCATGCTGTTTCGGTGTCCTGCGTGGGCTAAGGCCGGTGCTCAAATTTTTTGATGCTCCGACGAGACAGTTGGTTATCCAAGCGACGATTATCTCCCGGCTGGACTATGCCAGCTCGCTCCTGCTGGGAGTTAACCAATCTGAGATCGTTCGCTTGCAACGCGTACAGAACGCGGCTGCGAGAGCAGTGGTGGGTCTGCCGAGGTCCTGTCCTATTTCCAATACTCTGCGGTCCCTACATTGGTTACCAATCAAAAGTCGAATCCACTTTAAGGCCCTTAGCCTTGCCTTTAAAATTTTTAAAGGATCGGCACCTGAGATCCTCAATAATCTCTTATCCGCCTATGTCCCGACTCGCTCTCTCAGATCTCTTGGGCAATCCCTTGCGGTTATCCCGCGGTTCAGGCTTAGCCGGATGGGCGGTTGTTCTTTTCGTGTCTCTGGAACTCCCTCCCCATGGAAATCCGCCTGTTAGAGGATCTATTAGCATTCCGTAGGGCCGTGAAAACTCACTTGTTTTAATTTCTCTTATACTGCCTTCTGCACTTTTCTGTTTCCTTTTGCGTTGTGTTATGTTCACCTTTTCCTTGCGCCAGGACGCTCCTTAGCTGGAGCATCTGTGCGCAAAATAAATGATAATACCATAACATAACATAGTGGCGGCAAGCTATTATGGACTACTAAAAAGGTTTAGAAAGATATTTCCCATGCTTCCGTTCTGCTGCGAGACGACTACTGGTGCAGGCCCTGGCACATTTGCGGCTCGATTACGCCAATTGCAAAAAACACAGTTGATGGACAGAATGCAGAACACTAAATCCATCGTTTTTTGCACTCCACACCACCCTAGGTCAGACAATGGCTATATGCAAATCAGCCTTGACCCTGTGCCTCATGGGAACAGTCCAGCCCGAACTACCAAGCCATGTCTTTCCTAGACCGGAATCAAGCATTCAAGGACCGGTTTCTGGCTATCAGCCTTCTTCAGCCTGGATAGCTTGACTCCAGTGATGTGGAGAGCCTGGGACTCACGTCTGAGCATACCCAGCCCACTCAGGGTGAAAATTGCAAAAAACACAGTTGATGGATAGAATGCAGAACAATGTCTTATATTCACCCCAGTACAAAGATCTGGGCCTAAATCCATCGTTTTTTGGCACTCCACACCACCCTAGGTCAGACAATGGCTATATGCAAATCAGCCTTGACCCTGTGCCTCATGGGAACAGTCCAGCCCGAACTATCAAGCCATGTCTTTCCTAGACCGCAATCAAGCATACAAGGACCGGTTTCTGGCTATCAGCCTTCTTCAGCCTGGATAGCTTGACTCCAGTTATGTGGAGAGCCTGGGACTCACGTCTGAGCATACCCAGCCCACTCGGGGTGAAAATTGCAAAAAACACAGTTGATGGACAGAATGCAGAACAATGTCTTACATTCACCCAGTACAAAGATCTCGGCCTAAATCCATCGTTTTTTTGCACACCACACCACCCTAGGTCAGAAAATGGCTATATGCAAATCAGCCTTGACCCTGTGCCTCATGGGAACAGTCCAGCCCGAACTACCAAGCCATGTCTTTCCTAGACCGGAATCAAGCATTCAAGGACCGGTTTCTGGCTATCAGCCTTCTTCAGCCTGGATAGCTTGACTCCAGTGATGTGGAGAGCCTGGGACTCACGTCTGAGCATACCCAGCCCACTCGGGGTGAAAATTGCAAAAAACACAGTTGATGGACAGAATGCAGAACAATGTCTTACATTCACCCCAGTACAAAGATCTGGGCCTAAATCCATCGTTTTTTTGCACTCCACACCACTTTAGGTCAGACAATGGCTATATGCAAATTAGCCTTGACCCTATGCCTCATGGGAACAGTCCAGCCCGAACTTTCCATCAACTGTGTTTTTTGCAATTTTCACCTCGATTATGCCAATGCCCTATACCTGGGAGCCCCCCAGGCTACCATTAATAGATTACAAATAGTACAAAACTGTGCGGCACGTATGCTGCTAATCATCCCCAAACGCTCTTCTGCTAGGCCGGCCCTCGCTACCTTACATTGGCTCCCGGTCCAGGAAAGAGTGCAATTTAAAGCCCTTTGTATCACCCATAAGTCATTGTCAGGAAAGGGGCCGCCTCTGATTCGTACCTGGAGTCAACCCTATGTACCCAACAGAACCCTCAGGTCGGGGAAAAAAGGTTTAATTTGTGTACCCAACGTGCTTGTAGTGGAGGCCGACTGTTCACAAATAATGCATCCAGACTCTGGAAGAGTATTCCCCTCCACATACGCTCCGAACCTGAGCACCTTAAGTTCAGAAAACTGTTGAAAACTTTTCTTTTTCATTAATTTCCTCGTAGATTACTTGGCGTCTTAGCGCTGGGATGTCCCTGGGTAACCATGCGCTCTACAAATGTTCTTTCATTCATTCATTCATTCATTCATTCAACAATCTCCTGACCTTAAAGACATTGCAAAAAGCAAGAAACAAGTTTGATTAGATCATTTGGGATTAGTCATTCAGCCCTTTTTCACATCAAGTTCTTGACTTTGTATAGTTTCAACCATTTAGACAGTTCCAGCTACCAGTCATAAACTTGTGGCATGAGTAATAACTAGGGGTGGGTGAAGTTCGCAAAGTTGCGCTACGCGAAGCTACGCGAAGTGCACTACGCGAACTTCACGTATCACTATGCGAGCTGCGTAGTAGTATGTTCGCACTGTGCAATATGCGTTTTCAATGATTCCACAGTACGGACAAGCATCCGGCACTGTGCAATCATTGAAAACGGCATCTTGCACAGTGCGAGCTGTAGTTTTCTGCTGCTCGAGTAGATTATTACTCGAGCGGCAGCTTTTTCTACGCGAACTGGTAGTTTCTCATTGAGAGCGGTCGCGAGCATGCGCAACCACTCACAATGAGAAACCTGACCTCCCCGCGTTGAGAATCTTGCCGGGATGTCATTTTGCTTGCTCGCGGTCGCGAACATGACGTTGAGGACCGCGAACAAGCAAAAAATTACAACTGCACTACGCTACACTGCATTACGTGTGTTCGCACTGTGCTACGTGCAGCTCGCGTAGTGCGAAGTTGCACAAACTTCGCAAACTCCGCAAGCGTAGCGTAGTGCTTCGCCCAGGGTTAGTAATAACAACTCTCAAATAAAAGAATCCTTAGTAATGCTGCACTTTCAAATGCCAAACTTTTGATTGAAAGTACCCATCAAACAATTTGTATTTATTAATTTAGTGTTTTATAGAGCGCAAACGTGACCAGTTGGGTTATCAGAGCACTTCACAGAGATATAGAGCTTTCAGTTGAATAAGAGCAAGCAATCATAACTAACACTTGAGTGAAATATTACATTCAAAATAGAGCATATGCGCATACAACAAACTCTGCCGCCTAAGGTTACATTGAATACAGTTTTGCACTAGACTAAACACCATAAACGAAACCATATTTTACATATACAATTGGTCAACAGCCTCTGAAGATCTCTGGTCAGACTCTCTGAAAGAGGGGTGTACAGATCCCAATAAGTTTCTTTTCAGAAGTCTTGTGGGGCTAGCTGGATATGCCCCGGTAAAGAGCGACTGATAATCGCTAAGCAGCTGTTCGGTGTTTGCTCTGAAAGGAGTTATAGAAGGAATTTGGCCATTAAAAAAATCTTAGCTTCCTTCTTGAATTAAAGGATTCTTGGGGTTCACCTTGTACAAAAAACCAGAACGACTCAAAGATAAGTAGCCAAGTATAACAAAGGAATTTCCAAATATGAAAGCTGATCATTGCACTAATCCTAAAATCAACCATCAAATTTATGGCCTAATTTAGAGTCTGGGGATGTGTTCTCTGCC
Source organism: Lissotriton vulgaris (assembly GCF_964263255.1). NCBI lineage: Eukaryota > Metazoa > Chordata > Amphibia > Caudata > Salamandridae > Lissotriton > Lissotriton vulgaris. The sequence continues at coordinate 880,301,861 of NC_141697.1, read as the reverse complement.
ACAGATGTGATGGATATCTTCTCCTCCTTATTACAAGTGCATAAGGTTATGATAGTTTGACACGGCGAGCAATAGTACCCACCCCCATAAACTCTAAATCAGACCCATAATCTTTTTGTGCAAGAACACCATGGGAATATGTAACCTTCTCTGAAACTCTTAGTAATTCAAATACCAATAGATCTGTTGTGACACATAATGCATTTCAAATTCATTTAGTCCACAACAATGTTCCAATAATATATTTTCTTATTTAAAGGCTCAAATAAGATAAAGGCTGTTTCTGATGCAAATGCCAAAAAATCAATACTTCCCAATGCTATTAGCAGTCCACCACAGTGTTTGTAGCATGTCTGTCTCCTTAAACTGTCCTCCTAATAACTATCATTGGCAGAAACTAAGGTTTTATACTAGTAAAATTGTGTAAAGCTCCCAATATTTTTCTTTTGGGAGGTTAGTGAAGATTCAAAGTTTCCTATTTTCCCTAGTGTAAGATTGCCTTTGCTTACGCAAGGTTTTTCTGCACTTCGCAAGAATATTTTTGTCATATTGCAAGATATTTTTGCTCCAATCAAAGCAGACATAATGTATGCTAACTTTTTAATTGTTTCACTGCAAGTTCACCTTCGGCAGGCTTTTTTTTTTTAGAGCAAAGATAAGTGTATGCTGACATTTTCTCGGAAAGATTACTGTTTGCAAAACATATTTTAGCAAAAAATCACAATATTCATGCAGGGGTGGGGAAGTATGACACTATGAAACTTTTAGAGTAGCAAAGTATTCCCTAAATCTTTGGAAAGATTAAAAAAAAACTTCCTAATTTCCCACCCTCCCAGAAATCAATTTACACTGAAAGCAATAATTCTTGCGTGTCTTCCTGATCCACTTGTGGTTATGATTCACTCTCCTACTATTTCAACTCCTAACCCTAAAAAATACCTGTATTAACATACATCTTTTGTGTGTATATTTGGTATTATCGTGCACGCATTTTTGTTTCTATCCATTGTGTATTCCTTTTTTTCTCCTTTGCATATGTCTTTCCCCCGTTTCTGTCTTTCCGCCCCTCAGTTTCTTTCTCCTGCATCATATTTCTGTTTCTCTTGCTGCTATTTTTCAGCCCCTCTTCCCTTTGAATTCCTGTTCCTCCCACATGTGTCCTTGCTGCTAATTATGTCTGCATCAAGCACATTTCTGACAATTGCATTTGTATGTGTGTGTTTTCACAAGGACGGTGTTAATGCTTCCTATGTCTGTTTCATCCTCTAGTCTCTTTTGTTATCCTACTGACTCATAATCCTTTTTCGGGATACCACGTTGTATTCTCTTCTGACTTGCTTTGTTATTGCAGACATGTACCAAAGATATTAACCGAACATATTATCATTTCATCACACGATTCATACATTGTATGGAAACAGAAATTGATGCCCTTGGTTTCTAATTAAAAACAAACACGCAATACAAATAGAAAGGGCGTAGATTGTTATCTCGCGTCCCTGCTTCTTGGTGTGTTTCACAGATTCTGATTTCGTACTGATGCTTGCCCACTTTCTGAGCTTATTTTTAATGTAAGACATATCTGTAATAGCGCTCTTTCACCCTTTGTCTCTTCCTATTTTAATCTGCAGTAGCAGCTGTTAATCTTTGAAAATGCTGTGGTGCAATACTGGCCCCAAAGCGAGCGAGTCTGAATTCTTCTAGGAGGCTTATCTCCGCCAATAAAAGTTTGAAAACAATGGGGTCAAAGAGGGTATTTTAAAGCACAATTTTCATATAAATGTGCTAAAGACATGTGGTCAAATATTAAAGTACTTTTCTTTTGAGTTGGTGCCCTCATCTCTCAATAGTTACATCAATGGCACTAGGGACAGAATTTTGACTTGGATGCCCAAACGACACCCAGCTGATCCTCTCCCTGACCAACGACCCCGCCGCCACCAGAGCCAACCTGCACGAAGGGATGAAAGAGGTAGCCGAGTGGATGACGACCAGCCGCCTGAAACTGAACTCGGACAAGACGGAGGTCCTCATCCTGGGCTCCTCACCCTCCGCCTGGGACGACTCCTGGTGGCCTCCCGCCCTGGGCACCGCACCCAAACCGACAGACCATGCACGAAACCTGGGCTTCATCCTGGACTCCTCCCTCTCCATGACCAGGCAAGTCAACAACGTCTCCTCGGCGTGCTTCAACATCCTACGCATGCTACGGAAGATCTTCCGGTGGATCCCCACAGAGACCAGGAAGACCGTCACCCAGGCCCTCGTCACCAGCCGACTGGACTACGGCAACGCCCTCTACGCCGGTACCACCGCCAAGCTCCAGAAGAGACTCCAGCGGATCCAAAACGCCTCAGCCAGACTCATCCTCGACATCCCACGAACCAGCCACATCTCCGGACATCTGAGAGACCTTCACTGGCTCCCCGTCAACAAGAGAATCACCTTCCGCCTCCTCACCCACGCACACAAAGCCCTACACGACCAAGGCCCGAGCTACCTCAACAGCCGAGTCAACTTCTACGCTCCCAAACGCCACCTCCGATCAGCCAACCACGCCCTCGCCGCCGTCCCCCGCATCCGAAGAGCGACTACAGGAGGAAGGTCCTTCTCCTACCTGGCCGCCAAGACCTGGAACTCCCTCCCGACCGACCTGCGCCTGACCCAAGACCACCTCTCCTTCAGGAAGAAGCTGAAGACCTGGCTGTTCGAGCAGTAGCGGCACCCCCCCCTCCCTCCCCCAGCGCCTTGAGACCCTACGGGTATGTAGCGCGCTCTATAAGTGTCACTGATTGATTGATTGAATCATAGGCAGTGCTTAATTTGTAAAAGAAGGAGTGCCGGTGCCCAAAGGTCTGCTCAAAAGCACGTGGCTGATGCAATTAAATGACAGTGTGCCGAATACCAAGGATGCATAGCCTTGGATCCGCCTCATGGCTTTTTAATCCACTACCTGGCTTTCCCTGCATCTTTATCTCTCTTGCAGGTTCCCGCTCTCTCCTTTTCTGAAGCATTTTCTTGGTTTTATCTTAAAATTGTAATGATTTTTTGCTGAAATTTTAACTGTGACTTCTTTTATGACATTTTGAGTCGAAATAAAGATGATAAAGAAAGGAAACATTTTCTATCTTTCTCTTCCCCCTTCTTTTCCAATAGAGTTTTTTACCTTTTCTTGTTCTCAGTAAATGTTTCATGAGGAGAAATAGAGTGCTTATGTTCCCCACCAGCAGCCATCAGTTCAAATTAAGTACTGTCCAAATGCTGTGGGAGCTCCCTTATTCCAAGAATTGCATACAACATGCTTGTGCTAGAATGTGGGGGCTTTATAATCCGATAACATCCTGCAGGATATCGCAATTTACCTGCACTTTATCGACGCATCCTTCATTCCTGCTGCGAGAGGAACTGTCCGGGGCAGTCTCGGTGCTCCGGATCAACTGGGAGGCTGAAGTTAACGTGCTGGGGGCCGTGCAGGGCCTGTGCCTTGGCTCCGGTGTGGGCCGCTACCAATGTTACCCGAGTCTGCGAGGGCTTCTTGTACCGCCCGCTGCGGCTCGGGCCAGGGCTCCTCTGTCCTATGTCTTTTCTAGATGGCGCTTCCCAGCTACTCCCTGCAGCTCCACACGATGCCTCATAGGTGCTCCTGTTGTCTCATGAGTCACGTCCCCCAGTTGTACAGCTCGTGGGTTGCTGAGGTCTTTTTCTTTTATGTCACGTCCTTCAAGTCAGACCGGCCCGTTAGTAACTCATGCTGCCCTTTTATGCCACTTTGTCCCTTGCAACCGCCCAAGGGTGATCTCTACTCCCCTGTGCTGCTCCTTATCTGCGCCCCCCCCTGCTGTCATTTGAATTCCCCGCTCTCAACATGTGCTATGTAAGACTGCACTGCCTGCTGTTCGTTCTGCACAATGCTGCTCCCCGCCATGCTCCTTATGGCTGAAATAACCTGTTAGATTCGGAATGTCCGCTGCCTGAATGATTACCGTAAGGCTCGTCTGATTCATGCACATATACGGTGCCACAGGGTGGACATATTCTTTTTACAGGAGATGCAGCTGCTACCCAGTTCTGTCTCTAGACTTCAATCTCGCCACTGGGGGGAATCCCACTCTTCCACCTACTCATCCTATGCTAGGGGTGTCTCCTGTTGCGTGGTGGTCTTCCTTGGCAGACCTCCCGAGCCCTCGTTGACCCGGAGGGAAGGTATGTTGTTTTACATGGTTTACTACTGGCTCAGCCTGTTACCATTGCTGCGATTTACGGCCCGAAATCTGATGATCTGGAGTTCTTTCATCACATCTGGCATCTAATCTCCTCCTGCGGTTCCGCGGCAATCGTCTGGGGTCGGGATCTTAATGTTACTCTCTCTGCGACCTTGGATCGATCTGGTTCTTACATGTCCCACCCGCGTGCCGGTACTGCTCTTTCGCCTATTTTAACTGATAATTGGCTCTATGATGCCTGGCGTCATTTGCGTCCCGACGCTCGGGAAGGCACTTGCGTTACTGGTGCAAGGGGTTGTGGGCCGAGAATTGATCTTTGGCTCACCTCGCCGGACGTCTTGTCCTGGACCGTTGAGGTCACACACATGGCTCGCACCCTTTCCGATCACGCGCCGGTCCAGCTTCTTCTCCTGCCTCCTTATTCTCAGCGTCGGGCCTTCACCTGGCGTCTCTCTCCCAATGCCCTTAGGTACTCTGTGTTCTATGATGAAATCAAAACCGCAATCACTAACTATTTTGATCTTAATGTGGGTTCCGTCGATTCTGCTTCCACCCTATGGGAGGGTTTCAAGGCTTTCCTCCGGGGAGAATGTCTTTCCAAACAGGCGGGTGTTCTCCGCTCTATTTGCTCCACCCTGGCTAAGCTGGAGGGGGAGATCCGGGACTTGGATGCCGCCCAGGCGGCGTGCCCCAGCCCGAGACGTTGGCGCTACTGCGTCAAAAACACTCCGATTTTTCAGATGAGGCCGGCCGTGAGCTGTCCTTCCTTGGCAGGGAGGGTCGGGCCCGTCGCTTTGGAGAAGGGGATCGCTCAGGGCACACCCATGCCAACCTTCTACGCCCTCCGCGTGCAGCTTACTATATCACAGCCATCAGTGATGGCAGTCCGGACTGGACCACCTCACCAGAAGAAATTAAGTCCTGCTTCCTCGCCTTTTACTCCCAGCTCTACTCTGCCGGCTCCCCTCTGTCCCCAGAGGAGTTTGATCAGTATTGCGAGTCCATCGCCCTTGTCTGGCTTGTATACCATCGTAAAATCCTTGATGAGCCTTTCCCCAGGGAGGAAATTTTGGTAGCCATCAGCAGCCTACCTAGTGACAAAATGATTCAGAAAAGGGGGTGGTGATGAACAGAGTGTCTGAATTAAGCAGACCACTCTTACCCAGTCCAAGGATCAGGGCTTGATCCATCACCGTTTTTTAGCTCACTGCACCATCCCAGCTCAGAACCTGACTACATGCAAATTAGTCTGTTCCTGTCCCAGTGCATGATGGGAACAGGGCAAACCAAACTACCAAGCCAATTCTTATACTGGGAAGGAAACAAGCTACCGGGGACCGGTTTCTGGCATTTCAGCCGTCGTCGGCCCGGCTTGCTTGAATCCCGATGGTGCAATGAGCAAGGGACTCACATCTGAGTATACCCTTCCACGCTTATGGTGGACAAAATGATTCAGAAAAGGGGGTGGTGATGAACAGAGTGTCTGAATTAAGCAGACCACTCTTACCCAGTCCAAGGATCAGGGCTTGATCACCACCCCCTTTTCTGAATCGTACCTAGTGACAAGGCACCGGGTCTCGATGGCCTGCCTGCCTCGTTTTGCAAATCGTTTGCCACCATTTTTGAACCGCACCTGGAGGCTATGTACAATGAGTCTTTTGACACGGGTATCTTCCCGCCGTCCCTTCGTGAGGCTTTAATAACCCTGCTCCTTTAACCCGACAAGCCCGCCGACCGCCGCAATTCCTAACACCCCCTCTCCCTTATAAATATCGATAATAAAATCTTTGCCAAATTGATTGCTTCTTGTCTCCTTTAACTAATGCCCACCATTGCCCTCCCCGATCAATCTGGTTTTATTCCTGGTAGGGCTACCTCCCACAATCTCCGTACTATCTTTTCCGTCTTACATCAAATTTCTCCTAATCTTCCTGCTGTGGCTGCCTTGCTCGACGCCACGAAGGCGTTTGATGCACTGGAGTGGCCCTTCCTTATTTATGTCCTGCCACGTATGGGATTCAGTGCCCACTATTTGTGTAATATTAAACTCCTTTATACCAGCCCCACTGCCCGTCTTCGCATTAATGCTCAGGTGTCCGACCCCTGGCCACTAAGTTACGGCAGCACCATACTCACAGAGGCATTGGCTTCTCGTCCCGCTCCCTCCTAGTTTCCATGTATGCGGACGATATTACTCTCTATGTCCGTCATCCCCAGGAAAACCTCAGTCCCTTGGTGCGGGAGGTTATTCGATTTGGCGGGCTCTCGGGCATCCAGGTAAACTAGAGTAAGTCCGTTCTTTTCCCCTTGACGGATGCTACCCTCCCCTTCGTGCCCGATTTCCCGTTTGAGTGGGCATCTGGTCCCACTCGCTACTTGGGCATTTGGCTGAGTAGAGACTTGGATGAACTTTGGAGGTCGAACTTTGGGCGTGCGGTGGACTGGTTCGAATCTAAGATCCCTTTGTGGAGCCGTCTGTCGTTGTCCCTGGCCGGCCGCATCGCTATTGCCAAGATGGTGGTCCTCCCTAAATTCCTTTACCTCTTCTTAAACATACCTATCCCACTACCTTCTCATTTCTTTCGCAGGCTGCGTTCTCTGGTTGTCTCGCTGGTGTGGGCGGGGCGGCAACCTAGGGTAGCCTATGATATACTGACTTTGCCCATGTCTGCTGGTGGTTTAGGTGCGCCTGACTTTCGGCTCTACGCTCTATGCGCTCAGGCCAGCTTCTTGCATTTTTGGCTTCACCCCACCCCCTATCAGCCCCACGTTGCAGTGGAGTCTGACGTCGCTTCCCCCTGGCCACTGACTACTGCGCTGTTCGCTCCTGCAGCGCGCCCCCGGACGGAGGTCGATACGGTCAAGACGCTGCGCTGGGCATGGTCATTCTTGCGCCGGCTTTCTGGTCTTTCTCTTCTCTCTACCAATGCTATGCCAATTATGGAACACCTGGATTTCCCGTCCCTTCAGTCTTCTACCATGTCTCGTCATGCGGCGCAGCTGGGCCTGAGGACTTTAGCGGACCTCTATCCGGAGAATTCCTTCTACTCGCTTCCAGAGTCTCCATCGTTGCAGGACATGCTCTTATTCTATCAGTTGCGGGCTACTTGCCAGAAAATGCACCCCAGTTTCCCACAACCCCCCCTACTTTCCCGGCCCTGGATTTTGTATATACTTCCACATCGCCACACAAGTTGGTCACCAAACTATACGCTTTTGCCCTGTTGTCATCCCCATCTCCTCGACTCGGGCGTGTGAGGCGTGGAGTGCGGACCTTGGTACTGATATCTCGGAGGCCGACTGGCTTTATTGTTCTATCCAAACTAAAAAGCTCTCACCCAATTATCGGCTCCGCTTGATTCATTTAAAGTTTTTGCCCAGGTTTTACCGCACTCCACTGGCTCGGGCTTATCTCTGAGGACTCTTGTATGCGTTGTGCCGCCCCCGCTGCAGATTTTGCTCATTTGGCATGGCTTTGTCCTAAGGTTCAAGAGTTCTAGCAGGCGGTTTGCTCCACTATCTCTGACATCACTGGCGCAGCTGTGTGCCCTGATCCTCTCCTGTGTCTCCTCGGCGTTGTTAAATTTTGCTCTGATGCCTCTCACCGCCTGATTGCGATTCATGGCCAAGAATGTAACATCTTAAACAAATTACAAACCAAGGTTTATAAAATGGTATTCAACCTCTTCAAAGGTTCATCGCCAGCACAAATTCGTTTGGAATTCGGATTACAGAACCAGGACTTCCAAAGGAAGGCAACCATGGTAAATCTATGCTGGATACTCAGAGCAGCAGAGTTGGGAACTCTAAACAACTTATGCTGGTTTGAAATAAAACAACAAATGGAGCAAAGAACGCCAAATACGTGGGGGGACCAACTGCGGATAGCACTGGATGAATTAGAGATCAATAGGCTTTGGAACAGCAAGATGGAAAAGTCCACTTTTAAAAAAGCTTGCAATAACAAAGCAAAAGCATTATCCTTCGTGGAGGATAAAAGGGGATTACTAAGACGCCGCCACGCATGGGTCATAATAAATTCTTACACACGGCTAAGACCACAACCAGTAGCTGATTTCGGATTGTCTTTAAAAAGGAGATTCATGGCACACAGATTTGGAGATCTTTGTTCATTAGACTTGGCGCCCTCCTGGAAAAACAAGCATCAAACAAAGACATGTTGTTTATGTGGCTATCACACTGAAACTCTGAGCCACTTGCTGTGTGTCTGTGAAACCGTGAAATCAGAAAGAAGGAAACTGTTTTTAATGATTTAAATATCCGCACCTGCAGACAGGCGGCGACAAGTTGGCTGGGTGCCAAACATTTTAATATGCAGGGGGGGGTAAAATTTATGATAGCTGTAGAAAGCTTACTTATAAATGTGTTATGTTAGGTGAAACTTCTTAAGCGCACTAACACCAGAGGTTTCTTGGCGCTAACTGACAGAACAAAAACAGAATCCCAAGGCAGAAACTTAACCGGTGCTGGAGAACAGAAAAGTTTTTAAAAGCTTCCTGAATTGGAGTAAGGAACCATTAGATTTAATGACTATTGGAAGAGAATTCCAGAATTTAGGTGCGAGGTGGGCGAAGCGACGGCCCCCAACCTTGCTGGTTTTGTGGGCAAAAACTGAAGGCTTGGTGCCACAAAGGAAGTATGTGGAATTTTAAGAACTGAAAAAGTTTTAAATGAAATGTGTTTTATATGCTTTATGGTTTGTGAAAACCAAATAAAGTTATTTTTGACTGACTGACTGATTGCGATTCTTTTGGCGCTGGCTAGGCGTAGAGTGGCCATGTGTTGGGGTCGGCAGCCCACTCCTAAGGTTGGGAGTTGGCTGGAGAATGCCTCTCGATGTCAGATGCTTTTATCTGAGTTTTCGGATTTGATGCCCGCCAGGTCCCGCCCTGTAGACATTTGGGCCCCCTTGGTTGTCTATGTCCTCTCCCGCTCTCACTCCAGCGGTGCTGCCTTTTCCGCGCTCCCTGTCGGCCCTGTGTCCGCTGCGGCTGCCAATTTTGGTCAGTGACTATCCCCCTTACCTTATTTTCCCGACTCCTTTGCTGTTTCATGAGCCTCTCCGCTGTTGCCTTTTCATGTGTGTTCCTCGGGGGTGGGGGGGGGGGGGGGGGTATTGACTCCGGGTTCATAGTGCTGAGATTGTGTTACTCCCGCCCTGTTGTCTGATTGGCCCCTAACGCCTATCCCTTCTTTTCCGCTCCCTCCCCGGCAGCGTTGCTTCTCCCACACTCGCCGCCGGCCCCTGTTCCGTGGCGGCCGCCGGCGCTGGCCCGAGCCAGGCCCCAAACTTATTTCCCATTGACCCCCCTGCGACCTTCTGTCCCTCTTGGTTATTGTTCTTTTATGCTCGCCCTTTGGGGTGGACATGACCTATGGTTTTCAGGTGGTGCTACTTTATCACTCTGGATCCTCATGTCGCCATAACGCTCCTCATTGTAACACTTAGCCTGTCTTGGTCTGTACCTTAATGCTGTGTATTGTGACTCTGCACAGAATTTTTCTCTGTGTCTTATGTTTCTGTTTTGCAACAAATGTAATAAATACAAAAACAAATAAAGAAAATGCTTGTGCTAGAATGTTGCCATTGATTACATTCATATACTAGGGGAGATCCACATGTAAAAAAATTACTAAAAGGACCAGCATTTGCTCATGGTTGCCGGAACTACATCTGCATCTTCTTCTCTGGCTTAAAGGTGTAGATTTACTACTAGGCCATTACAGGTGAACGCAGACAGGACCCCGCTCACTATTTTTCATTTTAAGAGGGTCATGGGCCTAGCCATGAAGAAAGCCGGTTTAGAGCCAGGCAGTTTTGGGACCCACTCCTTTAGGATATGGGCCACCACTGAAGGGGTGACCAGGGGTTTTTCTGGGAGTGAGGTACAAAGGATTGGTAGATGGTCCTCGAATTGTTATAAACGCTATGTGCGCCTACATATGCCCTAGAGGTATCAAGGTTAATGCTCTAATGGTTGGTTTTCTTTCAAGGTTTGATTTGCAGTTTCTACATCCTGTCATGCAGGGGGGGGACCTGCATTGGTCCACCATCCACCAAAGGCTGCGACATCCTATCAGGCAGGAGGACAACAGTCAACAATTCAGCAACGCACAATACAAGTTATGGGCCAGGTACACCCTTGAGAGCACACGAAACATGATGTATGGATAATCGGCCTTTCTTATGCAAGAAGATTGCAAAAATTCTTTTTACAGGTACCTATGAGGTCAGGGCACGGCAGGCAGGTGGACGAATCTCTTTTTTCGAGCAGGGTGGTTTGCGATTTACTCAATTCAGAGGCCTGATGACAGGCACCCTGGACAAAAATCAGGGACACTCTGTGGTTTGTATTTTGCATTTGGGGGTAACGACCTGGTGCACCTGAGGCAGAGGGGCATAATTGAAACTCTGCTTACTGAAGTAGGGTGGTTGGCAAAGAAATGCCCAGAGGCAATGATAGTGTGGTCCCACATGATTCTTAGACTTGAGTGGAGAGGGGGTGAGTCTGTATGGGCCGTGAATCATTCGGTTAAGAGGATTAACAACAAAATGGATAAATTAATCAGGATCCCAAAGTTTAGATCGATAAGACATGGGTACATCGAGGGGAACAGTTTTTTCTGCAGGATGGTGATCACCTTTCAAGTTGGGGTAACCAGTTATTCATGGAAAAATACTGGCATCGTTAGAAGGTGCAAGTTGCAGGGCATGACCTTCTACTAGGCAGAGGAAGAGGCCATATAGTCGGTCAACTATACTGGTCTGTGGCGGTAACATCATGATTGGTGAGCATAGTTTTTGGTCCTTAGCGGGCATCACCATTGTCAAATAGGGACACACAAGGGGGAGACAAAAGGTCTCTCTTGAAACTCCAGGGGCTGTTACATCCAGACGGTAGGCTGGAGGGATACGGCGGGAAGGGAAGTCTCGCTTCCAGTAGGCTGGTTGACCAATCCCCACACGCACATGCGTTCAAGGGCGCAAGGATGCATAACTACAGCGCCCCTTTTTGGAGTTAACGTTGAGGGCGTAGGGGGGGGCGGGGGAGGTACCATCCAGTAAGCTGGCCCCCCTGCCCAAGGTTACTCCCGTAGGAGGTTGGGACCTAAACTAATCAGGATCTGGGGCTGCCAGTCATTGACCTTGCCGTAGGTTTAAACAGGGATACACAGAAAGAGAATAATTACTTCGCTTAGCTTACGATAGGACCGGCTATGAAATAGAAGCATGTTAAGGTTAGCCAATTAACATCTTGTCCATATAAATGTGGAGAAGTGTGGTTCACCGATTAGAGGAGGCAGTCCCTGATGCGGAGGTCAGACCCAGGACCAGGGTTCAATCCCCGACGCGGCAGGGCCTTGAGCTCAAACTGTCCACGGACTCGATAATTCGCGCCTCGGTGCCTACTCGAATCGTGGGTTCACACTCTGCAACTCTGGGCAATAGCTTGCTTAATCTCCACTACGGCCCCACCGCGATGGGATGCCTGGTCTTCACCTTGGGGATGCCCAGTAGGGGTAATCTTGCAGGGAAAGGCCAGGACGGGTTCCCAAAGCAAGCGCCTTGAGACCTTACGGTGAAAGGCGCTATATAAGAACGTATGATTTCCGATTAAATGTATTGGACTTTATGCATATTTTACATAATGTTAATAATAATGATTTTCGATGTTTGATTATTTTATGTAATAAAATACGGCCCGGGTTGCTACGACCCCTAATCCAAACAATGGTGGTGTTTGCATTTGTTTGCCTTGGGGGAAAGGGTGGCGGTGAGACCCACGGCAGCCGGGAGGGTCCCCACCTCAAGGGTCTGTGGTTTGATAAGGGGAGGGGGTTTAGGTAGTACCAGACCATGTGACAAGGTGGGCACGGACTAGGGCACACCACCAGTATGGTGGTCACGCTGGGCCACGCACCTTGGGGACGCTGGGGTGAGCCGCGCACAACAGTGATGTGGCGCCCCGACCACCCCTGACACCTACATATGATTGGCCACTCACGCATGGACCGGAAGCACTTACAAGTGCTTCCGGTTCACGCGTCTGGCCAACGATGGGCAGGCTGGTCAGAACCGGCTTGTCCGACACGGATGGATAAAAGGCTGGGGAGCGGAGCAGACAGCCTCTCTCTTCTCTGCTCTCGAGCCCGGACAACACAATTTGGGTCAGGGCCTAAGTCGGATGCCCCAGTAAATCTTTTTCCCCACCGACCATCCCCTAAGGAAGCTATCTTGTGTTATATGTATGCGTTTTCCATTTCGGAGTAGTAATGTAAAGAGTCTATTTGATTGATGCTTTGTCATGATGTTGGCATAAAAGTGTTTTTCTTTTTCTTAAACTAAATTGTCGCAATTTCAGGAAAGTTATTTTGTCATATTTTGTATGTGTTTCCCTGGGTCAGGTGGTAAGGTCATGAGTGGTGAGCATAGTTTTCGGTCCTTAGCAGGCATCACCTTTTTCAAATGGGGACGCCCGAGGGGGAGACAGAGGGTCTCTCATGGAACTCAAGGGCAATTTAAAGCCGGTAGGCTGGAGGGGTGCGTGGGGAGGGAAGTCTCGCTTCTACTAGGCTGGTTGGCCAATCTCCGTACACGCATGCGCTCAAGGGCGCAAGGATGCATAACTGCAGCGCCCCTTTATGGAGTTAATATTGAGGGGACAGGAAGGGCCCGGGGGAGGTATCCATCCAGTAAGCTGGGTACCCTGCATAAGGGTACTCCGGTAGGAGGTTGGGACCTAGCCTAATCGGGATCCGGGGCCGCCAGTCATTCACCTTGCCATAGGCTCTAACAGGGCTATGCAGAAAGAGAATGTTTACATTGCTTAGCTAATGATAGGAACGGCTATGTACTAGAAGCATGTTAAGGTTAGCCAATTGGCATCTTGTGCATATCAATGTATTGGACTTTCTGCATATTGTACATAATGTAAATAAACATTATTTTCAATGTTTGATTATTTTATGTCATAAAATACGGCTGGGGTTGCTATGTCCCCTAATCCAAAGTTATGGGGTTTGTATTTGTTTGCCTTGGGGGAAAGGGGGGCGGTGAGCTCCACGGGAGACAGGAGGGTCCCCACCTCAAGGGTCTGTGGTTTGATAAGGGGAGGGGGTTTAGGCAGTACCAGACCATATTATCTCTCTTGCAGTTTCCTGCTCTCTCCCTTTGTTAATCTTTTTCTATCTTTCTATTCCTCCTTCTTTTCCAATTGAGTTTTTTACCTTTTCTTGTTCTCAGTAAATGTTTCATGAGAAGAAATAGAGTGCTTATGTTCCCCACCGGCAACCATCAGTTCAAATTAAGTACTGTCCATATGCCATGGGTGCTCCCTTATGCCAAGAATTGCATACAACATGCAAGGGCTAGAATTTTGCCATTGATTACATTCATATTCTAGGGGAGACTCATATGTAAAAGAAATTACTAAAAGGACCAGCATTTTGTCATGGTTGCCGGAACTGCGTCTGCATCTTCTTCCCCGGCTGAGAGATGTAGATTTACTACTGGGTTATACTTGTTCTCAGTCATTTTTGTACAGAAGAAGTTTGTTTAGAGGAACTAAGCTAAAGGTTTTCTTTTATGCACAATTTTAGGAACAGTGTGTCCTTTAAGCTTTATTAACCAACAGCCAATAAACAGGATTTTTCGCCTACGCAGCAGTGGCGGAGTTTGTGCCCACCCACTCCAGAAGTCTCTGGTGTTTTGTGAGTAGGGGTCTCCGAGAAATAGCACGACTGAACTACTCAGATCCTACTGTAAAATAAGTACCCAACCAACATTGGCGGTGCCATGTCACATAGTTCCTATATACCCTATACAGGATCTGCACGTTCGGATAACATAAACTGTGGGTTTGGTGGCAGACCGGTTCCGAGCACCCCCACCAGATATGTAAAACTGTTTGCATTAGCTAGCTCACAGTGCAACTAGAATCTCCTCTTATCAGGGAGAGAATAGTTTCTGACAACCGCAGAACATGACAACCCTGATCCCCCAGGATCATGGAACCAATATACTACTTTTCGCTCAGTCACTCGTGCTCACTTAGGCCTAGATGTAGGTAATAGCAAATTACCGAATGGTAAATACCGAATTTTACTGATTCGGTATTCACTATTCGGTAATTGCTATGTAGGTAAAATATTCGGTAAAAATACTGAATCTGTAAGATTCTGTAATTACCGATTCTGTAATTGCAGAATCAGTATTTGCCATTGATTCCTATGGGCCTTGAAGCCCATAGGAATCAATTGCAAATACCGATTCTGTAATTACAGAATCAGTAAAATTACCGAATTTGCAAGGGTGACAGGGTGTCACTTTGACACCCTGTTGCACCCCTGTTTCTGGCTTGTGTGCCAGGTGACACACACAGACATGCCCTTAGGGCATGTCTGTGTGCCACATGGCACAGGTGTACATGCACAGATGTGCATGTACACTGGAATTCGTTATTTACCATGGAATAGTATTCCATGGTAAATAACGATTCGGTAAGGGCCTGTGGCACTGATTACAGTGCCCCCTACATCTTGATTTACAGAATCGGTAAATTTACCGATTCAGTATTTTACAGATTCTGTAAATTTACCGAATCGGTACATATACCAATTCTGTAAATAAAATGCCCCCTACATGCCAAATACCGGTCAGTAATGGCCGAAATCGGCCGTTACCGGCCGGCAATTGGCGACCTACATCTGGCCCTTAGTTTGTCTCAGAGATACACAGAATAAGCAGTCTGGGCATTTCAGTAAGGATTTATTGAACAGTTGTTATTCTAGTATAAAATAGATTCGCTTTAACAACCATTAGACAGTAGCAGAGATATATGATAGCAGTACTATGAAAGTAAAGGGATGGCACAGTTCTATCATTTTGCAGTAATCGTGAATATATACAAGTACATAAAACACATGATAAGAAAGTGCATACTCCTACGATGTCTCACTAACTAGATGTACTCAAATGTGCCTAGCATCTGTGTAGGTGATATGCTAAGATTCACTGTAAGGTCTAGTCAACCCCATTACCTGAGAATGAGAGAATATGGGACCCCATCAAGTCTCAGGTTGGACACCCTGCGAGGGATGTTAAACCACTGCGAGCTGGAGTGTATGCATGCAGGAACCTCAGTGTCTCTGGTCAGTGTGTCAGCTGGGAAGTCACGTCTCCTCTTTCTGTTTAAGCAAGACATGATGAATATATACCCACAGATCTCCCCAGGGGTCCTACCTTGCTGTGTTACTGTGTCAGCCTAAAGAATGACGTTGGGCTTGAACTTTAACATAGATATAATACAGGAGATGTTCGTCCTGCTGTGCTTCAAAGAAGCCTCATGCATAATGTATGAGTTTTGAACCAGAGAAAAACCTGCGTTCTGAATGCAGTGTTGTATCTAGGTAAACGGTTAGTCCCTATGAACTGTTATGTATGTAATGTAGGGAAGGATATAGGTGAAAGGTTGCAGTGTTACCTGCGCCTATATAGGGTACCTTTATGGAATATAACAAAATCCCTTGTGCTATGGCTGTTCCCCCTTATGCCAAGAATTATCTCCAGTACGCTAGCACCAGTATTTTGAAAGGGTGGTCTTGATGCCAAGATTTCCCTCTAGTACGTCATCACCAGCATTTTGCAATGACTGCCACTTATGCCAAGAACTACGTCCAGAGTAAGAGCAGCATCATTATGCCATGGGTTTGACTTGCCAAAAATTACACGAAGCATACCAGTTACAGCATTATGCCCCATCAAAGGTGTCCCATATGCAAAGTTCTTACCCCGGTAGAACAAAAGTAAATATCGACATACAGTACTACCCACTGCACATTCTCTCTAGAAGGAAGACAGGCGGTGACTATGGAGACCTTCCAGAACTGCATGAACAAGGTGTCCAGGTGGTTGACAATAAACTCCCTTCAATTTAATGAGGGGAAGACAGAGGTTGTCTACTGTTCGTCAGCCAAGCTGAGTCAACAACCCTCCCATGAGATCAGGCTCGCGCCGGGAGCAGAACCTTGCATCCCAGTCAAGACCGTGCGCAATCTAGGGGTACTGTTTGATGCGGATCTTCAAATGACCTCTCAGACCAATAAAACCATCAGTGTCTGTTATGGATTGTTGAAGGCACTCAGACAGATTCTGCCCCTCCTGCCTGACGAATCTAGACCACTAGTAGTTAGGAGTGTGATTCTGGCCAGACTGGACTATTGTAACTCGCTATATCTAGGGGCCCCCCTATATATCCTACAGGGGCTCCAGAGGGTCCAGTCTATAGCGGCCAAGCTGGCACTTAAAAGACCTCGCAGTTCTTCCACTACGTCGGCGCTAAGAGATCTACACTGGCTGCCAATCGGGAGTAGAGTTGCCTTCAAGTCCCTATGTATCGTGTACAGAGCCCTGCACAACACAGGACCTATCCCTCTACAGGAAAGGATCTCCTGGTATAGTCCGTCCAGGTCCCTGCGCTCTGCTAGCCAGAGTTTGGCAGCAATTACCAGGATCAGGAGATCGAGGATGGGAGGCAGAGCGTTCTGTACCTCTGCCTCTAGGCTGTGGAATGAGCTTCCCCAGAACATCAGACAAATTGACACCCTACTGGGTTTCAGAAAGAGCCTGAAAACCTGGCTGTTCGCCAAAGTATAACCCCCCTGACTCTATTTAATAGCTTTGGCGGCTGGTTTATATGTCATGACAGCTAGTGTATTGTATACCATCTGATTACCATCTGACTACTTCCTGTTTGGGCGCCAGGATACCCGTAGGGTGACAGTTGCGCATTACAAATAATAAATACAATACAATACAATACAATACAATACACATTTTAAAAACATGAGGTTAACTCCTGGGAAGCATCTGGCTTCATTAGCTTGGTACACCATGAATGTACTTCATATATAACAAGTACATTTAAGAGGCTAAGGGTTTTGAGCAAATGTATGTGACAATTGTGCTTGATATATACAATTTCAAACTAGTTCAGACTTATGTCAGGGTAGAACACTTCCTTCTAATCCTTCTAGGAGTCAGGCTTGTTTGCTTCTCTCTCTACCAGTCACCACCATTTTTCTTTCCCCACTTCTGTTCCTTTTACTTTGATTCTATGGATTCTCATCTTCCAAACTTCATTTCTTTCTGTCTTTCATTTCTTTCACTCTTTATCTGCGTACTTTTCTCTATTCCCCTCCTCTTCATTATTTGTGGATTTCAAAATAGGCGTTTTCCCTTGTGACTGTGTAATATTGTATTTTTTTCCTTTTTCTTTCTTTTTTTTCATCACTCTTAAACACCACTCTGTCCGCTGCACTTATTTGATCCCGTAAATGTCTAAAACTAACGTGTGTTCATTCAGAATCCCATATTTGGTATTTCATTTAATTTACAATGTTACAACAAGAGTACACAGAATTCTGTGAGTGAATCACATTATTTTTTTCTTAAAAAAAGGTATGTTGATTGGTAGTGAAGCAGCTCTGGGCATCCTTCTTACCATAATCATCCAGTAGACCTTTTTTTGACGACTGAGAAGAGAAGGGAGTTAGAATTCAATCAATTTAATTAACAGTGCAACCTATTTGGCTACAGAATAAAGACCAGGAACCAGTGACTATAGTTAAGAAGGTGTATTACTAGGTAGCAATCAGGTTAAGGTAAATAAATCTTAAAACCACGCTGTAAAGATACAGAATATCAACTGGTTAACCCAACCTCCTAAAGAAGTTCAGGTGTACCAGAATGAGGCAGACAAGAAGTTCAGTCAAAGCAATACAAATGGCCAATAACAAAAATGTGATGCTCAGGGAAGGGGCGTGGCCAACAGCCGAACATGGTGGACGTGAGCTAGGTTCGCTCCGTCCAAGTTTCCCCTAAAATCCTGACTATCATCCTGCAGCAGAGGGGATTGACCCCTGCTCCCTCGCCTACAGCTTGACAAATTAAGCACCGCGCTGTCGGTGCCTCACTGGCGATGTAGGGAGCCTTGACGCGCATCGCCGAACGGAGACACCGCACACAGAAAGGACGGCCTACATCTGACGTGGCGACCGCGGCCCACAGCAAGCAAGCAGGCGGCCCGGAAGTGACCCGCGACCGGCTGTGTGGCGGCCCTTGACCACGGTGGAGCGGACCTGGGTAATCTGGAGGCGCCGGAGCGGCGACACTGGCCCTCCTGTTGCTACGACACCCGTGGGGCGAGAAACGGACATTGGGGCTCACCGAAGTGCAGCCGGAGCTCCAGGACGTCCGAGATCGGGAGCACAGCGAGGCGTGGGGCGCCCGGCGCACAGTGCTGCGCAACACCGAGGGGCACATCCTGACGGTGGAGAGCCGGCTCGAGGCGGGAGCCGGGCTCGTTGGTGTGTCCTGATCAGAGCCTGGCACTTGGAGGTGAGCCACGGGATCCCCTCAAGCAGGGTGGCAGACAAAGACGCTGGCAGTGGTCGGACCTGTGTTCACGAGCCAGGGGGGCATTTGCAAGACCGACTCTAGCCCACAGCATATGGGGCATTAACCGGCATTTGTCCACCCTAAGCGTGGAAGGGTATACTCAGATGTGAGTCCCTTGCTCATTGCACCATCAGGATTCAAGCAAGCCGGGCCGAAGAGGCTGAAATGCCAGAAACCGGTCCCCGGTAGCTTGTTTCCTTCCCAGTGTAAGAATTGGCTTTTGTAGTTTGGTTTGCCCTGTTCCCATCATGCACTGGGACAGGAACAGACTAATTTGCATACAGCCAGGTTCTGAAACTGGGATGGTGCAGTGAGCTAAAAAACGGTGTTGGATCTAGCCCTGATCTCTTGACTGGGTGAGAGTATTCTGTTTAATTCAGAGACTCTGTCCCTCACCACCCCTTGTTGTAAATATTTTTGTCCACCCTAAGCGTGGAAGGGTATACTCAGATGTGAGTCCCTTGCTCATTGCACCATCAGGATTCAAGCAAGCCGGGCCGAAGAGGCTGAAATGCCAGAAACCGGTCCCCGGTAGCTTGTTTCCTTCCCAGTGTAAGAATTGGCTTTTGTAGTTTGGTTTGCCCTGTTCCCATCATGCACTGGGACAGGAACAGACTAATTTGCATACAGCCAGGTTCTGAAACTGGGATGGTGCAGTGAGCTAAAAAACGGTGTTGGATCTAGCCCTGATCTCTTGACTGGGTGAGAGTATTCTGTTTAATTCAGAGACTCTGTCCCTCACCACCCCTTGTTGTAAATATTTTTGTCCACCCTAAGCGTGGAAGGGTATACTCAGATGTGAGTCCCTTGCTCATTGCACCATCAGGATTCAAGCAAGCCGGGCCGAAGAGGCTGAAATGCCAGAAACCGGTCCCCGGTAGCTTGTTTCCTTCCCAGTGTAAGAATTGGCTTTTGTAGTTTGGTTTGCCCTGTTCCCATCATGCACTGGGACAGGAACAGACTAATTTGCATACAGCCAGGTTCTGAAACTGGGATGGTGCAGTGAACTTAAAAAACGGTGTTGGATCTAGCCCTGATCTCTTGACTGGGTGAGAGTATTCTGTTTTATTCAGAGACTCTGTCCCTCACCACCCCTTGTTGTAAATATTTTTGTCCACCCTAAGCGTGGAAGGGTATACTCAGATGTGAGTCCCTTGCTCATTGCACCATCAGGATTCAAGCAAGCCGGGCCGAAGAGGCTGAAATGCCAGAAACCGGTCCCCGGTAGCTTGTTTCCTTCCCAGTGTAAGAATTGGCTTTTGTAGTTTGGTTTGCCCTGTTCCCATCATGCACTGGGACAGGAACAGACTAATTTGCATACAGCCAGGTTCTGAAACTGGGATGGTGCAGTGAGCTAAAAAACGGTGTTGGATCTAGCCCTGATCTCTTGACTGGGTGAGAGTATTCTGTTTAATTCAGAGACTCTGTCCCTCACCACCCCTTGTTGTAAATATTTTTGTCCACCCTAAGCGTGGAAGGGTATACTCAGATGTGAGTCCCTTGCTCATTGCACCATCAGGATTCAAGCAAGCCGGGCCGAAGAGGCTGAAATGCCAGAAACCGGTCCCCGGTAGCTTGTTTCCTTCCCAGTGTAAGAATTGGCTTTTGTAGTTTGGTTTGCCCTGTTCCCATCATGCACTGGGACAGGAACAGACTAATTTGCATACAGCCAGGTTCTGAAACTGGGATGGTGCAGTGAGCTAAAAAACGGTGTTGGATCTAGCCCTGATCTCTTGACTGGGTGAGAGTATTCTGTTTAATTCAGAGACTCTGTCCCTCACCACCCCTTGTTGTAAATATTTTTGTCCACCCTAAGCGTGGAAGGGTATACTCAGATGTGAGTCCCTTGCTCATTGCACCATCAGGATTCAAGCAAGCCGGGCCGAAGAGGCTGAAATGCCAGAAACCGGTCCCCGGTAGCTTGTTTCCTTCCCAGTGTAAGAATTGGCTTTTGTAGTTTGGTTTGCCCTGTTCCCATCATGCACTGGGACAGGAACAGACTAATTTGCATACAGCCAGGTTCTGAAACTGGGATGGTGCAGTGAGCTAAAAAACGGTGTTGGATCTAGCCCTGATCTCTTGACTGGGTGAGAGTATTCTGTTTAATTCAGAGACTCTGTCCCTCACCACCCCTTGTTGTAAATATTTTTGTCCACCCTAAGCGTGGAAGGGTATACTCAGATGTGAGTCCCTTGCTCATTGCACCATCAGGATTCAAGCAAGCCGGGCCGAAGAGGCTGAAATGCCAGAAACCGGTCCCCGGTAGCTTGTTTCCTTCCCAGTGTAAGAATTGGCTTTTGTAGTTTGGTTTGCCCTGTTCCCATCATGCACTGGGACAGGAACAGACTAATTTGCATACAGCCAGGTTCTGAAACTGGGATGGTGCAGTGAGCTAAAAAACGGTGTTGGATCTAGCCCTGATCTCTTGACTGGGTGAGAGTATTCTGTTTAATTCAGAGACTCTGTCCCTCACCACCCCTTGTTGTAAATATAGCATTAACCGGGGTGCCAGGACTTCCTTAACGCACAGAATTACGGAGGCGGAGCCAAGCGGACGATTCCGGCGACGCCCCCCCCCCGCACCCCGAGGGGCGCTGAGCGCTGCTGGGGGGCCACAGAGCCATAGGGAAAGGTGCGCCCCGACATGTGGAACACCAGACCACTGCTAGCGGGGCCCCATCACTGGACAGGCCTACCTAGGATCTATCGCGGTCTGGACACCCCGGTACAGGGGGCTTGCCGCCTTGCGCTTTGTGCCACTCACTCATCGCTCTGCATGGTCATCGCAGGTCCGCACATTGCGTTGGACTAGCGGGATCGCAACGGCGCTGACGGCCTGCCCGGGGGTAGAGACGAGGAGACGATACTGGCTGCAGAACCCCTGACCAGGCAGGACACCGAAACAGCAGACCACTCCCGGGGTGCACGGCGCCATTCGTGCCTGACCCGACCCGGTGGAGAGGGACCGGAGGCGACAGTAGAGGGTGGACAGGTCAACCGCATATTACACACGGGGAGCGCTGTGGAGGAGCGAGATGGGCAGAAACAGGAACCCCCGTGGTGGCGCACAGGCCTCTGGCTCGGACGATCCCCTGGCTTCTTCCAATGAGGACGTGATCCCGCCCACGGGAACCAACACTCAAGAGGCCAAGCTGGACCTCATACTATCGGAGATAAGGGCATCCAGAGAGGCGCTTGAAATTCGGATGGATACAATGTCAATGGGCCTATCGCTACTCAAAGATGACCATAAGAAACTAGCGGAAAGAGTGTCGGAGCAGAAAATTGCGCTTGCCGATTTGATACCCCAGCAAACGGAACACTCCACGAGGCTGGAAAACCTGGAGAAGCAAATGCAAACCCTGAGAGAGAAGGTCGACGATGCGGAAGGGCGCT
This sequence comes from Lissotriton vulgaris, assembly GCF_964263255.1. NCBI lineage: Eukaryota > Metazoa > Chordata > Amphibia > Caudata > Salamandridae > Lissotriton > Lissotriton vulgaris. Next base: position 880,279,763 of record NC_141697.1, on the reverse strand, counting down.
CAAGACGCAACAACGTACGCATCTTGGGCGTGCCGGAACGCAGCGAAGGGACTAATCCGACCCGTTTTGTGGAGGAATGGCTGAAAACTGTGGCCGACCCGGCAGACCTGACTCAGGTGTACAGCGTGGAGAGAGCACACAGGGTCCCTCCCAGGCCGCCAAAACCGGGGGCCCCGCCTCGCCCCTTAATAGCACGCCTCCTCCACTTCAAGGACAGAGACACCATCCTGAAGGCCGCAAGGGAGAATGGCCCCATTAAATATGAGAACCACTCGGTGTCCATTTACCCAGACTTTACGCAAGCGGTGCAGAGGGCCAGGGCGTCCTTCTGGGGTGTGAAAAGAGCACTCAGGGAGCGCAACGTGAAATATGCCTTGTTTTATCCAGCGCGCCTTAGGGTCATTCATGATCACAGGACTTACTTCTTTGACAATCCAGAGGAAGCATCGGAGTGGCTGGAAGTTACACTCACCCCGCTGCAGTCCGCGCACGAAGCACAGGAGGTGCCGGAGACGCAGAGGCCTGACAGCCGGACGGGATCACAGGGCCGCCCTGGTCACCCAGACACGGAGGGGTCCCGCACTGACCGTCGGGACCAAGAGGAAGACGACGGCTCGGCAGCAATAGCGCGACTAACCACCAACGCATTGGCGGAACACGATGCAAACAATGGGTCACCATCAGCGAACCGGACAAGTACCCATACAGCGGCCTCTGACACGGAAGACAGCCTACAGTTATTTCCCCAAATTACAGCACAGCTGGCGGCGGACTTGTGATCTTAATCCCTGCGGCGACAGTCTGGTAATGTAGCGGATGTTCTACTATGTTTAGAGGGAGGGGGAGGGGTCAGGAACCTGGAACACTTATGACCATAGGGGACAATGGTTACGAGACTCTTAGAAGCGAACTGCTGTGAAAGTTCGACTGGGCTCACACCCCCAAGCCTAGTCACGGTTCTAGAATTCCTTTACCCATGTTGGGTGTTACGGTTTGGTCCTCTGTGGTTCTAGAGGGGGACCTACAAGTTGGGGTTAGGTTTACATATACAGCACTGAAAATTTCCGTTATGTGGTCGATATTGATGTGGGCAAAGGTTTTGGACTATGCCAAAGGTATCCGGGGTAATGACGTCCCCTAATGAATATGTGGTCTGCACTTGGAATGTACGGGGATTGGGCTCGGTACATAAACGACACAGGGTCCTAGCACAACTCCATAGGCGGCGGGTGCACATAGCGTACCTCCAAGAGACACACTTGAATGATTCTGAGGGAGCCAAAATGTTGCGAAAATGGAAGGGCCAACTATACGCTACTAAATACTCTGCGTTTTCCCGGGGGGCGGCCATTTGGATTAGCAACTCGGTCCCGTTTAAACTTATTGAATCTAAAATAGACAAGGAAGGCCGTTACGTGCTTGCTAAGGGGCTGCTAAATGGTATGTGTGTAGTGCTTGGTTGTTTGTACGCCCCGAATGTGGAGCAGTCGCAGTTTTTTGCGGACCTAGGTAGGGCACTGTCGGATTGGGTGGAGTATGATTGGGTTATAGGTGGGGACTGTAATGCGGTACTAGATCTCACGCTAGACAGATCACATCCACCCTTACACGCCACGGAGAGTCGAAGACAGGCAGCAGCATTGGCACAGTGGGCTGAGGGGTGGGGCCTAGTCGACTCCTGGCGGACGCTACATGCATCCCACAGGGAATACACGTTCTACTCCCCACCGCACAAACTCCACACCAGGATAGATCGCATCTTTTGCTCCAGAACACTCACGCCGTCTATTGTAAAAGTGGGACACATGGGGAAGACGTTATCGGATCACAACCCAGTTGAACTGTCTCTGCAGTGAGGAAGATTACCCACCCCTATACCGACGTGGCGCCTATCCCCAAGTCTACTAGAAGACCCGGTTTTTAAGTCCACACTGACTGACGCTACCACACACTACTTCACCGAGAATACGGGCACGGCAAGCTCCAGACGGGTCGAATGGGACGCCTTCAAGGCTACCATTCGCGGAGTGGCCATGGGCACCAAGGTAGGCGTCAAACACCAGGTATTGGTAAGGCTGCGAGAAGTGGAGGATAGTCTGGCGGCTCTAGAAATCGAGGCCGCAGGCACGGGCGGCGCCCTCACGCAACTACAGGAGGCTAATATACAATATGCCGAACTCTTGGAAGAACTAAGGATCCTAGACCATAGGGAATACACCACACGACAGCACACACAGGCGGACAGGGCGGGCGCGCTATTGGCACGCCTGACTAGGGACACGCCGGCGGCTACCCCTATCATGGAGGTACAGGATTCCTCTGGGGAATTGATCCAAGGGCAAAGGGAAATTAACATGACTTTCCGGCATTACTACGCTACTTTATATGGCCCACACGCTCCACTCTCGGAACCGAAGCTGGAGGAATTCTTCTCCGACATATGTGTTCCACAACTGAGCGCGGCACACAGTGCGGAGCTGGCGAGTCCCATTACGGTTGCGGAAATTAGAATGGCCATTCGGGCTCTGCCTAGAAACAAGGCACCCGGGACCGACGGGCTTCCGGCGGAATTTTACTTAACATACATAGACCTACTGGCCCCCCGCCTTCATGAGTTGTACAGCGAGGCTTTGAAGGGTGACGGCTTGCCTGACACGACACTACAGGCCCTGATTGTTTCCCTTTTGAAACCAGGGAGGGACGCTTTGCGCCTAGACAACTACAGACCGCTATCACTCCTGAACACTGACTCCAAAATTCTAAGTAAGATACTGGCGGTACGTCTGTCCCAGCACATCCCGGAAATGGTACACCCCGATCAAAGTGGGTTCGTGCCGGGTAGGAGTACGGCACTAAATCTACGGAGACTCAGTCAACTAATGTCTCCGGATGCGAGAGGGAGTGACACAGAGGGTTGTATCTCATTGGACCTCCGACAGGCATTCGATACACTCAGATGGGACTACATGTTCGCAGTCATGTCCAAATTCGGACTACCAGCCGGATTCATAGCCTGGGTGTCCCTGTTATACCGGAAACCCACTGCACGGGTTCGAACCAACAAATGCATCTCTGACCGGATTGAGGTAGCAAGAGGTACGAGGCAGGGATGTCCACTCTCGCCCTTACTATTTATAATCGCCCTGGAGCCCTTGATGCTGAAAGTGCGCACAGTGGCGGCTGCGGTGGGGATAAATAGGCTCGCCACCTACCATATCATATCGGCGTACGCCGACGACATACTGCTGTTCCTAAGAGACATGAATGCCCCAGCGACGCCGCTACCACGGATCTTTGAGGCCTTCCGCGAGTTATCGGGCCTCGCTATCAACGAGACAAAGTCATACGGATTCGGCTTTCGGGGCCCGGTGGAGGGAACACAAGTCCAGTTTCCGCCGCACTGTTTCCAGGTTGCACCCGTGACATTTAAGTACCTGGGTATCCAGATATACCGACAACCGCAGGACTTGCTGGACGGTAATCTGGGACGTGCCCTGACTAACCTGACTACGCAGGTGCATTTCTGGACTTCCCTGCCACTGTCGGTGGAGGGAAGGGTGGCTATTTTAAAAATGGTGGTACTACCACGTATGTTGTACTTTTTTACAAATTTACCAATTTTTATCCCTATGCCTTTTTTTAAGAAACTAAATACTCTACTACTCGAACTAATATGGGGAAAGGGCAGAAGGCGCGTAAGCATGGCCAAACTACAACTACCCACGGATAGGGGCGGCTTGGGAGTGCCTGATATGTTCGCTTATGCCTGTGCGTGCCAGCTGCAATGGCTAGCTTATTGGCTAGCAGGTCGCAATTTACATGAGCTGAACATGACGGAGGAGGATAGGGCTCGGGGGGTTATACATCGCTTGTTACTACCGGGGGCCAGAACGCCAGCAACGACTCCACCCCTACTTAAACTGGCTCTTACATACTGGAAGAGGGCGACCAGATATACCAATAGACGTTCGAACTATGCACCCTCGATACCACTATTGGGCATCCCACTGGGGACAGGCCCGATGACGGAACGAAGACTACAGGTGTGGCAGGGAGCGGGAATTACGCAAATTGGGGATTTTTTCTCAGATAACAGGCTACTTACATACGAGGAATTCACCAGGTTACATCACACGCCGAGGGCACTCTTTCTGCAGCATGCACAACTGACGCACTACATAACCACCCACTGGATAGAGGGTGGAGCGGAGCCTGACACCAACACATTGACCACCATGCAATACCTCATGGGAACGGGTAGTCACTTGACAAAATGCCTGACTGCCGGAATACGGGAGGGCAGGGCTGACCCCCTACAACCCCTGAAACTACGATGGGAAGCGGATCTAAGAGAGACACTGAACGACAAGGAATGGGACATGGCACTGAGACTGCCAAGAAGGGTGTCTAGGAACCCTAGGTTTAAATTTATACAGTTAATGATTATACATAGGGCATATTTGACTCCCCACAAGATACACACAATGTTCCCGACAGCGGCTGATAATTGTCCTAGATGCCAGCTGGAGGATGCAGGCATGCTGCACATGTTTTGGGAATGCCCTAAGCTGGGACATTACTGGGGTACCATTCACCACATTTTGAATGACATAGCACCAGATAGACCTTACACATCCGCTTCTTATTGCATACTGGGGGTAGGTCACAAGGAAAAAAAAAGGAGTGTGGAATCCAGATTTGTAGATTTGGCACTGTTACTAGCGAAGAGGTCAGTGGCGATGAGGTGGAAGTCGGCCAGGCCGCCGGAGATAGAGACCTGGAGTGGGGAGGTGATCAGATGGGGCAAAGCTGAGGGGCAGGAGCTATGCCGGGAAGAGCGCAGAGGCCTCAGGAAACACCCCATTTCAATGGAATGGAATGCTCTTCTTCTAGAGTTAGAACAAGGCGTACAAGACCGAGGGGGCTAGTACGAATCTGTCATTCATCACAGGGGGACAATATGCGTGAGACCGATCACGCCCGGGAACCGAGATGCAGACCCACAGAAGACCAATTGTTGAAAATGTGTGATGTTAACACGGGGACAGGTACCCCTACCAGATACCGACTGTAACATAGACATTAAAGCAAAACCACCATATTACTGACAAGAGGATCGAGTAAGTGCTGGGAGAGGGAGGGAAGGGGGAGGGTGCTAGGGAGTTAAGGGATGTTACTAATTACAGAAAATGGAAAATGTTAATGATGAATGCATACTGAAGTATATGTCACGATGCGGAGACACGCTATAAGATTGCTTGTACAATATACCGTGATTTATTTTGCAAATAAAGAAATTTAAAAAAAAAAAAAGTGATGCTCAGGGAAGAGTTTCTGCTTAACTCTTCTATACACGAGTGAAGGCTAAAGTCATCTAGATTAAGAACAAATTAAGAGGATGGCTTGAAACCCCTATATGAGCTACAAAAACAGGGAAATCCAGAAAATTAAGAAGATGAGAAAAAGTGTGGGAAGGTACAGGAAAGTGTCAGCATTTCAGAATGTCGCTCAAGACGCTTCTTAGGACAGGGAAATGAGTGTTAGCCTAAACCACACTCAGCAAGCTTCAAAGGATAAGCACAAAGGTCTAAACCTCTCAATGTCCAAAGGAAAGTTGCTTATCCTCAGGCAGTGTGAACTCCAGTTATTTCCACCAGAATATCTTATGTAACACCACTGTATTCACATCATCAGGGACTTTTTTGTCCTTTCCATTCTCACCTTATGAGCTGAAACAATGATGATTTATTCCAAGCCAGACATTGGAACGGTATTGTCCATTGCCACCTGTGAGCCCTTGCAGCAATGCTGAATGGAACCCTTCAGTTAACACTCGGCTCTCCATGTTCCTTGTCATGGTCTTCTCAGGCTCTCTCTATCGCAAATGCAATGTTACATCTATTCTCAAACTAACAAACCATATAAAAGTACCTGCAAGGAAAAGAAAAGCAAGCAGAAAATGGAAAACAGCATTTCATGCAGAAAGAAATATGGGTCTAGTTAGGACAAGTTTGGTTGTAAATCATTGGTGCATATTTAATATACCTGTGCATATTCAACCACAAATGGATAAAACTGTCAGTACATTAGATTCATATTGCAGGTTACATACAGATGAACTAACATAAGTGCAGATATATAGAGATATGACTAAGAACTACATTATAAATGCAAATATGAAATATTAGTGCACCCATTACATAAGTATTTTTGTTTCTAAAGTAAATACATTCTAGTAGTGTGAGGATTTTTTCATCAGATTTCTAAGTGGTGATTATTATTTAATGCTGTCAAGGCACACAGTGTATGTATGAGTCTCCAATCTTACAGTGAATGCACTTCAATAGGGATGTCAAGTGCAACACTTTACATTAACATTCTTAGGGCACACAAATATGCAGTGCTAACAAACTAGATCAGAGCTGCACCACTATAAAGTCCATATAGATAATGATTGCTTAGTGAAGCGCGGAGTGAGATATTTTCTTCTTTATTTTTTCATCCGGAACATAGGGAACGTATGGTTTTGGCCTTGTATATAAATTATTCCGAGCAAAATTGGCAATCTAACATCTGATCTGTATGTCAAATAGATGATCCAAAATAGGGATCCGGGTGTTATTTAATAAATTCCAGTTTCCAATAGCCGTTAGTAGGTCTGTAGATAACGTGGTATGATAACCACAGTTATGTAGGAACTATGCAGGTACGTTCAACACTGCACATCTTTAGGGATACTCTTAATATATATTAGTGGCCGTATTTCATGGTGGAAGTGTAAACCGGCATAGTTTCCGGCGTCCCTCTCCCGCCCATGATTCAAAACCGGAATAATTTATTTACTAGGCCAAAAACATATGTTCCCTATTTTCCGTTCGACTCAGACTGATGACTGCCCTGAAGAAGTACTACGCTATAGGATGAAACGCATTGGCTGATGCTTTTTAAGAATGAAAAAATAAAGGAGAAAATATCTCACTCTGCGCTTCACTGAGCAATCATTATCAATAGGGACTTGTTCGCTTTATAGTGATGCAGCTCTGATCTAGTTTGTTTGTACAATTTCCCCTGGGGTAGGGGGGTGCTCTTGGACAGGGGGCACTTTTAGAAGCTTGCAAACAAGATAGTTCAAAACTTTGATTTCATTGGTGATTTGTTTGTGATTGGTGCCGCAAGTGTTTGTGTTGGTCCACTGTCCAATTTTTGTGTTTCGAGTATGCAGTGCTAGTTGTATATCTGCATTGAGTAATTATGACATGTAAGAGTGGAGACAAAATTACGCTGCTCCAGTTGCTAAAGAAATAATGTGGCGTATTTACAAGCCTCTAGCACCACTGCAGCATTACTTTTTTTGATGCTCCAATGGCACTGTGTGCTGGCCAGTATTTAGAAGGCCACACAAAGCCACCCTTCGTGGCTTTTCTTGGCCTTGCAAATATGGCCCCTTTTCACTCATCACTTTGCGTGAAATGGGTGTGCAATGGGTGTGCCACCAAAACACCCATTGCTTTTTGACGCTGCCTCAGATTTACAAGGATTTGTAAATCTTAAGCAGCGCATAAAATGAATGCCATTGAGAAGCAGGCATTAGAGTGGCGCAACAAGAAGTAATACTTGTATTTGTTCTTTTTTTTATTGCTCATTCTCTGCAGCATACATAGAAGGAGCAAATCACCTTTAAGGATTGTTTATATGCAGGGAGGTATTCCTTCCTGCACATAAACAATTATCCTTGCAATGCAGCCACCCTTGCGCCATGTGTAAGGTTATCTGCATTGGCGCTAGGCAGCATTTTTAGCACCGCGCAAAGAAAAACACAGGGGTGCCCTATTAATGTGAATACTGCGCATACAGGCTTTTTTTAAGTGAATCAGCACAGCGCTGCTAAAATTGCTTGCAGTGTCGTGCTGCATAATTTCTTTGTAAATATGCCACCATGTGTTGTGTTGTAATGCGGAGGTCCTTTGGCATTCAAAATGAAGCACATCTTCTTTACATGAAAAAAAATCCTGTTGATACTGTGGAATGGGGAAACTACTGAGCTGCACATTATAGATGCTCCACTGGATGCTTTTCCTTTTTTTCAACTGCTCGTTTTAATCTGCTAATTAATGACCTTTACATGCTTGTATAAAATCCTTATGTTCTCACTGGCTTTGAGATACCCTAAGCGTCCTCTCTTTATTTTCAAGGGTGTCATTTCTCCTCACTGCTTGGTGGGAGAGTGCATGCCTGGTGGCAGTATGCTGTAATTGGAAAGTATCTCTTTTGCTATAAAAAATAGTGTGAGGTCTGCTGCCCCCAAGGCCAAATCGCCATAGCCCCCTATAATTGGACTTTCCCCTACTGCAAGGATATGTGATTTCACTAATACATGGATGTTATCCCTCATAAAGGCATATATAATTCCAGTTTCGTGACACCGAGCAACTTTGTTGCACATGGCAAGCTTTCCCTTCAGCCACAGGCACAATTCTGTAGGATCTTGTAAGCTGTGATTGAAAAGTCTGGCTTTAGGCTGTAATACATATCATGGTAGCCAAACAGATATTGCATTGGTTGCATGTGATTAGAGTGCCATAAGAATATTCTCTTTACTAAGTGGCGGGTCACCTCAAATGTCCACTGCTCAAACACTGCTACTACTGCAGCTAATATTAGATGGTCTGCTGCCCTCTGACCTGAAGTGCCTACTTGCCCACTATCAAAGGGCCACAAGCCATCCACACAACCGGAGGACATCAGCACCAATCACAATCAGCCTCATGACCTCTGGAGACCGCAGAGCTTCTTTGAGGAATTCATCAGGAAAACTGTGTCTGTAAGATCTGGTCAGTTCTTCTGTAAGCGGTCAGAGTAGTGACCCTGCCTGGTGAGCTTGTACATCATGCACCAACCCCCTCCACCGAGTGTGGTATCAAGCCATGAGCTGTGAAAACCCTAACACTCTAGTAGAGTTGCCAGAAAGACTTAGGGCCATAGCATGGAACAAGATCATGCAACTGATAAACTCTGTTCCAAATTTGTCGCTCACAAACCTTTGTGAGCCCACAATAAATTCAAGGTCCAAATCCAGAGCTTGCCACAAGACAACCTTAATCATCCAACCAAAGAAAACGGTACTGTGAATGATAGAGTTTTTAGTATCATCTTTATGGTTTTGCCTGATGTGTCTGAGATCCACTAGGCTCTAGGGCACCATAAGAATGTAACTGTGACTGGAAGGTTTTAAGATGCTCTCCTAATTTGTCCCTCAATACTCCTACAAACCAATGGATACTCTGTGGCAATGGTGGACACCAGTACACAATGACTGGAATCAAAAGAAAGCAACAGTAGAATCAAAAAGGTTTGTTTCAGGCTCTGACCACAATAGCACTCTCCCTCTGCGACCTTCCATATTGCTCCAGACTTCAAAAAGCTTTCTTCCGCGAACTGCAGTCCGGTGAGTGTTGTGTTGGTAATCAGACAAAATATCGAAAAAAAAATATCGTAAAGACAAAATATCGAAGTAAAAATATCGAAGGTCAAAAATATTGGGAAGCAAAAATATCGGATACAAAAATATCGTAATAGGTAAGTAAGTATAAATATCGAAAACAATAATATCGTATGACAAAATATCGACAATACAAAATATCGTGTAGTAATAGAAAAAACAAATAGTATAGGAAAAAATTACAAAAAGTAGTACATAAAATTTTGATAAAATGTAAATAGAAAAATATTCAAATATATTTAATAAATAAATATTTTAAAAAAACATATCTAGTTTTAGGAGCGGGTTATCGGGTTTATAGGGGATAAGGGTGGGGAGTGTAATAAAATGTATGTAAAAAAACATAAAATAATAAAACATTTATCAAAAAATTTAAATTAAAAATAAAATATAAATAAATAATATAAAAAATAATAATAGATATCAAGTTTTAGGAGCGGGTTATTGGGTTTATAGGGGATAAGGGTGGGGAGTGTATTAAAATGTATGTATAAAATAAGCAAAAATAAAAATCATTATACTATTATTTATTAAAAATTAATTAATTAGTGTCCAGTATCTACATCAATTGTTAGTTAATTGGGGTAGGAGTAGTGGTAATTTATTAATTAGTGTTTACCACCTACATCTAATTATCTATAATTGGTGTGGGAATATAATTAATTAAATAATTAGTGTCCAGTGGCTAAATGTAATTAATGTAAATTGGAGTAGGATTATTAATTATTAATTAATTAGTGTCCTGCACTTACTCCAATTTCATGTAGGCAGGAGTTGGAATAATAATTAATAATTAATTAGTGTCCAGCACCTACTCCAATTTATTGTAGACAGGAGTTGGAATAATAATTAATAATTATTTAGTGTCCAGCATCTACTTCAATTTAATGTAGACTGGAGTTGGAATATTACATAATAATTAATTAGGGTCCACCACCTACTCCAATTTAATGTAGACTGGAGTAGGAATATTAATTATTACATAATTAGTGTCCAGCACCTACTCCAATTTAATGTCGACTGGAGTTGGAATAATAATTATTAATTAATTTGTGTCCAGCACCTACTCCAATTTGTATGTAATGTAAATGTATTGGCATTTATATAGCGCACTACTTACCCGTAGGGTCCCAAGGCGCTTCGACCGCTGCGAAACCCTTCCTGGCTTCCCTGAGAGATGGTCCCTTAATGGGTATCTCCAGGGTGAGACCAGGCATCCCCGGCGGTCTGGTGGGGCGGTTAGTGAAAATGAGGCAAGCTAATGCCCAGAGTTGCCGAGTGTGATCGCTGATCAGAGTGGGCACCGAGGCGAGAGAATTATCGAGTCCGCTGACCCTGGTCCAGAAACCTGCCGCGCCGGGAATCGAACCCTGGTCCCGGGCCGTCCTCTGCTCTCGGGTCTGCCGCCTCTAACCAGTGAGCCACACTAATTTCATGTAGACTGGAGTTGGAACATTAATTAATAAATAATTAGTGTCCTGCACTTACTGCTATTTAATGTAGATTGGAGTTAGAATATTAATTAATAATTAATTAGTGTCCAGCACCTACTCTAATTTAATGTAGACTGGAGTTGGAATAATAATTAATAATTAATTAGTGTCCAGCACCTACTCTAATTTAATGTCGACGGGAGTTGGAATAATAATTAATAATTAATTAGTGTCTAGCACCTACTCTAATTTCATGGAGACTGGAGTTGGAATATTAATTAATAATTAATTAGTGTCCTGCACCTACTGCTATTTAACGTAGACTGGAGTTGGAATATTATTTAATAATTAATTAGTGTCCAGCACCAACTCCAATTTAATGTAGACTGGAGTTGGAATATTAATTAATAATTAATTAGTGTCCTGCACCTACTCCAATTTATTGTAGACTGGAGTTGGAATATTAATCATTACATAATTAGTGTCCAGCACCTACTCCAATTGAATGTAGACTGGAGTAGGAATATTAATTATTAATTAATTAACTCTCCAGCACCTACTCAAATTTAATGTAGACTGGAGTTGGAATAATAAGTAATAAATATTTTGTGTCCAGCACCAACTCCAATTTAATGTAGACTGGAGTTGGAATATTAATTTATAATTAATTAGTGTCCAGCACCTACTGTAATGTAATGTAGACTGGAGTTAGAATATGAATTATTACATAATTAGTGTCCAGCACCTACTCCAATTGAATGTAGACTGGAGTTTGAATATTAATTAATAATTAATTAGTGTCCAGCACCTACTCAAATTTAATGTAGACTGGAGTTGGAATATTAATTAATAATTAATTACTGTCCAGCACCTACTCTAATTTAATGTAGACTGGAGTTGGAATAATAATTACTAATTAATTAGTGTCCAGCACCTACTCAAATTTTATGTAGACTGGAGTTGGAATATTATTTAATAATTAATTAGTGTCCAGCACCTACTGTAATTTAATGTAGACTGGAGTTGGAATATTATTTAATAATGAATTAGTGTCCAGCACCTACTCCAATTTAATGTAGACAGGAGTTGGAATATTAATTAATAATTATTTAGTGTCCAGCACCTACTTCAATTTAATGTAGATTGGAGTTGGAATATTAAATAATAATTAATTAGTGTCCAGCACCTACTCCAATTTAATGTAGACTGGAGAAGGAATATTAATTATTACATATTTAGTGTCCAGCACCTACTCCAATTTAATGTCGACTGGAGTTGGAATAATTTATTTATTTATTCTTTATTTCGGCCAATTTGGCCATAAAAGACACATGTACACATTAAAAGTAAACAATCATAGCAACATACATAACAACAGTCAATAAAAAAGTATTGTAAAAAATGATTTGTACAATCTCCTTTTAAGACATATTTCATTTTAGCTACAAAATTGTGTAAACATATACAAAGGTCCTGCTCAGAGGACCTGACCATGTTTCTTACGAATAATGTAAACAGAGTAGAGGAACCTGCGTATGCTAAATACAATGTACTGGGTTGGATTGCTTTTCATGATCCTATAGGCTATAGAACAGGATCTGGTTCCTAGAAGGTTACACATGGGTTTTAGCCATTTTTTCTATCCTTCATGTACGCACTACATATAAAGAACATATGAGCCTCATTCTCCATACAGGCGTTTAAGCACATAGGGCAATACCCACTTTTAACATTCAATTCTCCCAGTCTTTTCTGTGACCATCGTTCTGTATTATGGTTAAGCATAAGTATCCCATATCTGAACTTTAAATAGAGGGACTTTGCGATAGGTGGCTCTATTTCGTCCAAGAATGATTCAAAACGAAACTCATCCTTGAATGATAGAAAATCTTGAACTGCGGACCCAACTCTACTTCCATCTACCAGTTTGACGCTCATGTGAGTCCAGAAGGCTCGCTTAACTATCAATTTAGAAAAGGCCGGCAAGTTGTCAGGAGTCTCCCACATTGAGTATAAGCCCAGGAGAGTAAACCATTTTTTGATATGCACAAGCCACTGGATGGAATTAAAAGAATCAAGTTTCAGCAGTTCTTGTAAACCATTTCTATATTCTACCAGTTCTGGGGTGGTCCATAACCTAACCCAAAATATTAGTGGTCTTAAAATGGCAAAATAATCTGTTCTTCTAAAATTCAGGTCAAGTTGAAGGGGTATTAAAGGTGTGCTATTTGAGACCCTTACAATGGCTCGCATAAATTTATTGTCCAGGCTCTGGAAACTATCTTTTGCCCAAGGTCCCCATATCTCTGCTCCATATAACACAGCAGATTGAATTTTGAATTTAAAAAGTTCTAAAACAGGGGTTACACTTTTACTTGTGCTAGCATTCAGTTTGCATATAATCGGTTTAACATTGTGGGCATATGATATCTTACTTTTCTCAATCTGGGCTTTCCAACTTAGTTTCGAATCAAGTGCAACTCCCAGATAAGAAAAGTTTTCCACAGTTCCTAGTTTCTGACTATTCAAGCTCAGGAACCCTCTGTCTGGTTTACTGGGATTTAATGACATACATTTAGTTTTATCTGCATTAATTTCCAAACCCTTTGTCATGCAGTATCGGCTGAAGGAGTTAAGGAGTGCCTGGAGTCCCTTCTTGGTCTGGGATATGAGAATAGTATCATCTGCGAAGAGCAACGCAGGCACCCTTTCTCCATTAAGCTGCGGGGAATCATTAATACAACCATTCAAATAGTCTGGGACATCATTAACAAACAGAGAGAACAAGGTAGGGGCCAAGACGCACCCCTGGCGAACCCCGCGTTCAATTGGAATGTTGCGCGTCAGCTCACCATTTGGACCCCACCTGATGTTTGCAAAGTTTCCAGCGTGCAACTCAACTATTTGTGCCAGGAGGCACCCTGGTAGGCCTACTTCACTTAACGTTTTCCAGAGCAAGCTGCGAGGGACAAGATCGAATGCAGCTCTTAGGTCAACGAAAGCTACGTACAGGTGACCTTTCCTAATATGCACGTACTTCCAGATCAAACAACAGAATCGAAATATTTGATCTATGGTGCTGGTCTTGCTCCTAAACCCAGCTTGGAATTTGGAGATTATTTTGGAATCTTCCAGCCAGTCGTTGATCCGAAATAACAAGTGTTTGGCATATAATTTTTGCAGCGTGTCCATAAGACTAATTGGTCTATAATTAGAGGGTATCAGTCTATTCCCCTTTTTAAAGATTAACACAACTTCAGCTGCACGCCAACTATCTGGAAAGCAACAGTTTGTAGAAAAAACATTAAACAAGCGGTTCACATAAGGGGCCCAAACTCCAACATCATGTTTATATAAGTCCCCCGGTATTTTATCTGGGCCTGGTGCTTTAGTGTTTTTTAATTCATTAATCGCCCTTACTGTTTCCTCTAGTGTAAAATTAAGAGGTTCAATAGGAGGGGGAGACCATATAATCCTGTTGTTATCACCATCATATTGTTTGTAAAGAGATGTGAAATGGGTCACCCAAGTCATTTCGTCCAAGAACGTGTCTTTCACAGCTCTGCCTGCGTGCCCCTCATTTGCCACCAGCCTCCAGAATCCAACATTATCATTGATTTTTGCTGCAGCTAACATTTCAGCCCAGATCGACTCCTCCCATAGTTTTTTTGATGTTTTTTGGGCGCGTTTGTATTCCTCCCTTGCAACTTTAACTTCTTCTTTTGACTTACTTTTGATAGCAAGCAGGAGGTTTCTCTTAGCAATCCTGCATGAGTGGTCGTACCATAGTTTTCCATGACTGCCCACTCTTATGTTTTGTTGTTTTTTCCTTGGCATTTTTGACAAATATGTTTTTAATTCACTAAAGAAAGCATTGTGGAGTTCAATAAAGTGATCAAAGTGTACAGGTAAAAAGGTTTGGCCAGCTATGTGTTCAAACGTCTGCTCGAAAAGAGAGTACACCGACGCTAGAGCCTTGCCATCCGCCAAAATACAGGGCCATTTTACTGCGCGTCTATTGTTATTTATGTGAACGTCCTCACACATTTTTCCGTTGGTTTTCTCAGTTGGTGGGGTAGCTGAGTTGACAATAGTGTCACTAAACATTTGCACATCGATGTAAAGTTCCAAAGGATAGTGATCACTTTCCCCCCTACTTGTCACTTTTAAGTCAATCAAAAAATGCCAGATACTAAGTGAAACAAGTATGAAGTCTAAATTGATATTGGCTTTGAAAAAAGTTGGTTGTTTGAGCAAATCCGAGGGGAGGCGGCCGTTACATGCTCTAAGACCATGATCTGCAGTTAGCCTTAGTAGTTGGCCGGCCAGGGTAGAATACTTGACAAATTTTGAAGTTTCGAGCTGGGGAATTTTATACACTTGGTCCTCATCTTCAAAGACATCATTGATGCCAGGAACAGGTTCGAAATTACAATTTAAATCTCCTCCCAAAATAACCGGAGTTTCTCCAACTACATTTTTTAGAAAGAGATCCAATGTTTCCAAAGTAGGTGAGACCTTGGAATGGCCAATTGGTCTGTTGTATACATTGATGATATAGCATTCATTTCCGTTAGGGGAAATAACCTTTAGGGCCAGAATGTCAGGAGTGCCTGTATCGATAGATTCAACCCTTATGACCAGAGTGATTTTAAGCCAAATGATCAGACCCCCTGATGGTCTTCCTCTGTCAGACTGGACTGCCTCAGTTCCATAGGTCTTGTATCCCACCCTGTGTGGAACTTCAGTCGCCCAGGTTTCTTGCAGCAGACAAATATCACTAGTGTCAACATAGTCTGCCCAATCGGGGTCCTTTAAATTCTTAACAACACCAGCGATGTTCCATGACAGGATAAGCAAGCGAGGTGTTAGGCTCTGGTCATCAAAGGCTGACATGATGGCCGGCTGGTTAAATACACTACCTAACTGTGAATCGGCCATTTCTTTCTCTACCTCTTTAGCCATTTCTCTAGCTACAGTATCAGATCCCTCGTCCAGACAACCCATATCTAAGCTATAGCATACTTTGTCGACTGGTTAAGACAGTTCCTTGTTCCGGTGATTTGGCATTATACTACACATCCTATCCACAACACCCTTATTATCAGTGGTCATTCGTTGGTCCGTTCTGGAATAAGAAGTGTCATTACCAAGATTACAAAAGGTGTCATATAACTTGGAGATACAATCTGGCATAATTCCAAGTCAGTCGACGGCATCTAAACAACTGTACCTATTGAAAGTGGGAATACCAGACCACATGTTTTGATCAACCTGTCTAGCCAAGTTCGGTGCGTAACCGTGATACTGATTAACAATATTCCAGTTAGGCCCATATTGAATAGGTCTGGGTGGAGGGTAAAAAAACGATAGGGGCCTAGCTTCAATGGGTGGTGACGCTCCATATGATTTCCACCTGCAGATATGTTCAGCACTATGGGGTTCCTCAAAAGAAATGACAATACAGTCACCCTTAATTGATTTAGCCATGGGCCCTACCCATGGTACCCTCCGAACCATAAGGATTTTGCTTTTCATGTGGTTCGGAATGGGTTTGTTTGTATTTAACCAATATATCACTTTATTTTTTAGGGATTGGAAATTCTCTTCATATTGGCTTTCTAGTTCAGGCACCCCTGTAAGAACGGCTACAAATGGGCTGGCGTCAGGTGGCAGGTCTATATACCCTCCTTTAAAGTTATTATACGTATGGCTAGATTGGTAGTTTGTCTTGCTAGTAGTATTTGCAAAGGATCTGTCAGACAGGGGTTTGTTACTGGCGGGGGTGATATAAGGATAGGCAGGAGGATTTGATGGGGGTTTCTGTGGAGCCGGTGCATTCGGGATAGAAGAATGGGTAGTGGCAGCATTTGACAGTTGGGACGTTTTACTTTGGCCAAGACTTTTCTGCAGGGGTTTGTTAGTAGTGTTTACAGACGAAGAAGTTGAGGGTAGTGAATTTGATTTGTCAGTAGTGTTAGTTAATTGTTTAGTGTTTATATTTTTTACTGTTCCCTCCTTTTGTTGCTGATCGTTAGTTGGGTTTTTATTCGTTGGAAACACAGAAACAGGAGCTGGAGCTTGCTTAGGGACTATAGGTATATCAGTACAATTAAGGCTTAAGCTCGATAAGGTGATGACACTTTTCTCTACCTCAAGCAACTGGTTCTCAATACCAGTTAGCCTGACTTCTAGCGGCCTAAGTAGTCTCTTGAGCGTCTCCCACACCAATTTTAGAAATTCTTCCCTTCCCCCTTCTTGTTCTGTCATATCTAAGGAGACTCTCTGGCCCTCGTGAACAGAATGATCAGCCATTGTAATCGAGTTTTGCTCGTCTGTGCTGTCATTAGCACTTTCTACAGTTAAAGGTGCTTGCTCAGATATGGTATTGTCAATAGTTACGCTAGGCATGTTTGGGGCACCCCCCATAATGTTTTGGCTAAGGGCTACCTTTGCCTTTTTCCTAGCATAGGCAGTTAAATGTTTGCGTTTTCTTTTATGTTTTAGTGGCACCTTAGCAGGCATCTGGCTTTTGCTAGACTCTATTTCAACTAGTGCTTTAGGGTTCACCCCATTTTTGGTGCCCTCGGTACTCCCTGTCGGAGGGTCCGAAGGAGGAGGGCTTTCGGGTTCAGCACTAACGGAGGGCCCAGTAGATGTGAGGTCATGATTAATAAGGGCGGTTGTTTCCTCTGCAATACAGTGAACCTCTGCCAGAGTGATGATTGGTATCGGTCCAGTGGTGCGCTCGGGAGTTTTTGAAGTAGCAATACTACCTAAAGAGGATTTTTTCTTAAGTGCAAGTTCGGTAGAAAGCCTCCTAGCAGACTCTAGTTCTAGTGATACTTTGTGCTGGAGTTTGGTTATTTCGTTGTCAATTGAAAGACTAGTTCTAGTGATGAAATCATCTAGGGTGCCTGTGGCCTTTTTTGAGGACTTAGTAGACTTACTCCTAGTTTCACGGACGGACATTATGTGGGCAGTATGTCAGATAATTCAAACCAGGGATCCCAACTAATTAGTTCACATAAAATAACCAAGAGGGATGGCCCGGTCCGGTCTTAATCGGTCTATAACGGCCTAAAACGGCCCTGTCTTTGCCCAGTCTTCGCCCGGGCTGCGTCCCGCGCTGCGGGAGTAGGATGTTGTTATGAAGCCTCAGGAGGGCGGGGGCGGGCCAGCAGGGAGAGCGGACCGGAAGCTCTCCGTCGGTCTGGCAGGGACTTCTGGGAATTAAAGTCCCTGCACGCTCGCAGCCCTGCTGCAGCCAAACGCCCGGTGCCGCTTATCCTCCTTGCCGCCTCAATGCTCCTCAAGGACGTCAGGTATGATCCCCACCTCAACACAGGCGAAGGGGCACCCGCGGAGCGGGTGCGCCGAGTTGTTAAAGGGTGAGCCGCTGTAACTCGCTGGCAATGTTAAATTCCTCCGTTGGGTATGCAAACCGTTTAGCAAAGTGTCCCACTCGTTTGGCAAGCAAACTGCTGTTATGAAGCCTTAGGAGGGCGGGGGGCGGGCCAGCAGGGAGAGCGGACCGGAAGCTCTCCGTCGGTCTGGCAGGGACTTCTGGGAATTGAAGTCCCCGCACGCTCGCAGCCCCGCTGCAGCCACACGCCCGGTGCCGCTTATCCTCCTTGCCGCCTCAATGCTCCTCAAGGACGTCAGGTATGATCCCCACCTCAACACAGGCAAAGGGGCACCCGCGGAGCGGGTGCACCGAGTTGTTAAAGGGTGAGCCGCTGTAACTCGCTGGCAATGTTAAATTCCTCCGTTGGGTATGCAAACCGTTTAGCAAAGTGTCCCACTCGTTTGGCAAGCAAACTGCTGTTATGAAGCCTCAGGAGGGCGGGGGCGGGCCAGCAGGGAGAGCGGACCGGAAGCTCTCCGTCGGTCTGGCAGGGACTTCTGGGAATTGAAGTCCCCGCACGCTCGCAGCCCCGCTGCAGCCAAACGCCCGGTGCCGCTTATCCTCCTTGCCGCCTCAATGCTCCTCAAGGACGTCAGGTATGATCCCCACCTCAACACAGGCGAAGGGGCACCCGCGGAGCGGGTGCGCCGAGTTCTTAAAGGGTGAGCCGCTGTAACTCGCTGGCAATGTTAAATTCCTCCGTTGGGTATGCAAACCGTTTAGCAAAGTGTTGGAATAATAAATCATAATTATTTTGTGTCCAGCACCTACTCCAATTTCATGTAGACTGGAGTTGGAATATTAATTAATAATTAATTAGTGTCCGGCACCTACTGCTATTTAATGTAGATTGGAGTTTGAATATTAATTAATAATTAATTAGTGTCCAGCACCTACTCTAATTTAATGTAGACTGGAGTTGGAATAATAATTAATAATTAATTTGTGTCCAGCACCTACTCTAGTTTAATGTCGACTGGAGTTGGAATAATAATTAATAATTAATTAGTGTCCAGGACCTACTCTAATTTAATGTAGACTGGAGTTGGAATAATAATTACTAATTAATTAGTGTCCAGCACCTACTCAAATTTTATGTAGACTGGAGTTGGAATATTATTTAATAATTAATTAGTGTCCAGCACCTACTGTAATTTAATGTAGACTGGAGATGGAATATTAATTAATAATGAATTAGTGTCCAGCACCTACTCCAATTTAATGTAGACAGGAGTTGGAATATTAATTAATAATTATTTAGTGTCCAGCACCTACTTCAATTTAATGTAGATTGGAGTTGGAATATTAAATAATAATTAATTAGTGTCCAGCACCTACTCCAATTTAATGTAGACTGGAGTAGGAATATTAATTATTGCATATTTAGTGTCCAGCACCTACTCCAATTTAATGTCGACTGGAGTTGGAATAATAAATCATAATTATTTAGTGTCCAGCACCTACTCCAATTTCATGTAGACTGGAGTTGGAATATTAATTAATAATTAATTAGTGTCCGGCACCTACTGCTATTTAATGTAGATTGGAGTTTGAATATTAATTAATAATTAATTAGTGCCCAGCACCTACTCTAATTTAATGTAGACTGGAGTTGGAATAATAATGAATAATTAATTTGTGTCCAGCACCTACTCTAATTTAATGTCGACTGGAGTTGGAATAATAATTAATAATTAATTAGTGTCCAGCACCTACTCCAATTGAATGTAGACTGGAGTTGGAATATTAATTAATAATTAATTAGTCTCCAGCACCTACTCCAATTTAATGTAGACTGGAGTTGGAATAATAATTACTAATTAATTAGTGTCCAGCACCTACTCTAATTTTATGTAGACTGGAGTTGGAATATTATTTAATAATTAATTAGTTTCCAGCACCAACTCCAATTTAATGTAGGCTGGAGTTGGAATAATAATTAATAATTAATTACTGTCCAGCACCTACTCTAATTTAATGTAGAATGGAGTTGGAATATTAATTAATAATTAATTAGTGTCCAGCACCTACTCTAAATTAATTTAGACTGGAGTAGGAATATCATTTAATAATTAATTAGTGTCCAGCACCAACTCCAATTTAATGTAGACTGGATTTGGAATATTATTCCATAATTAATTAGTGTCCAGCACCTACTCTAATTTAATGTAGAATGGAGTTGGACTATTATTTAATAATTAATTAGTGTCCAGCACCAACTCCAATTTAATGTAGACTGGATTTGGAATATTAATTATTAATTAATTAGTGTCCTGCACCTACTCCAATTTAATGTAGACTGGAGTTGGATTATTAATTATTACATAATTGGTGTCCAGCACCTACTACAATTTAATGTAGACTGGAGTTGGAATATTAATTATTACATAATTAGTGTCCAGCACCTACTCTAATTTAATGTAGACTGTATTTGGTATATTAATAATTAAATTATTAGAGTCAAACATATACTCACATTTAATATACATTGCAAAATTTCTATATAATAAGATTGTTACATTATAGTAAGATCATGATACAAATAGTTCAACATGATTGTAGAAACATTATTTTTATTTATTTTTCACAAATAAATTGTTATTTCATACCAAAAATATTTTTATGACATTTGGTTTTAACAAACATATTTTATAAACACAATGAGAAGCATCTATACAGAAGCATTATTTTTTTTTAATTATTGTAAATAACATGAAAATTATTTATTATCTCTTTTACATATTGTACTTTCAAAAATAAATGTAGAAATCACAAAAGTACTTTCCTAATATGTTTTTTTTCTGCTTCATTTCTAAACATCAAACATTTATAATATAAGTCACACATTTTGAACACATTTTTTACATTATTATAATTTGTGACAATGTAGTTATATTTCTAGACATTGTTAAAATAAATATTATGGTTTCATAATATTTATTTATGACATTCATTTACATATTTGTTAATCAAATAATTGTAGGATTAAAGTAAATATTTTTTTTACAATAATAGCAACTTAATGTTTATTTTAGCTTATTTAGTTAAGTACAAAGATTATATTTTATACTTGGGACTATTTTATTGCATTTGGGTTCTTTATTTTGTAACCGGGTTAGGTCGTTTTGGGTTATTTGGAAGAAGGGCTGATCGCGGTTGGGAGACACTTCACTTTGCTTCAGGTAAGGTTTATTTTATATGTTTTATGTGTATTTTAATGATGTTTTGAGACTAGTGAACTTATATTTAGTGTTGTTGAATGTGAGGGAGTTATGTTTTAGATATCGAAAACAGATAATTACTTATGGCATATACACGTAGTGTTAGTTAGTTAACTCATTATTTATAGAGTGAATTTGAGTCTTTTATGGTATATCTACAAGTGAAATCATCAATTTTAATATGTTTGTACCTAATTCATAGCTAATTTATGTGGGTGGGAATGTCTGTTTTCTATGTTTCTTTCATAGGTGTACGCTACATCGGAAGTTCCGTTTTTTTTTAAGGAAGTGTTTGTTTGTTTAATTCAACACTGCTTTACAAACACTTCTTTACATTTTTCGGTTTTCCTGGAGCGATTCTTTCTATTTTTCTACTTTTTCGGGTTTTTTATGGTTATTCGATGGCTCTGCACAACGTGGATTTCTTATTTTGGGAACAATTGTATTTTTACATTTTTTTGGGGTTAATTTTGCACTACCTGGATTACTTTGGTGGAGAAGGACGTTATTGGATTTACAACATGATTGGTAAGTCCTTGCTTTCTTATTTTGTGTGGGTGGGTAATGTTATTTTTATTATGGAATTGTTTTTTACTTGTGATTTAGTTTTAATGTGTGCATATATTAGAATAATATCTCTATATATTGCATACATTAAATACTTTAGAAGCTCACGTTAGATATTTTTGCATACTTAGGTGATAATTTTAGTGTTTTATAACATTTTGGGAATTAATCAGAGTAGTGTTTTGGCAATGATGTTTAAGTATTCTATGCCTTTTGTACTAGGGTACAGTTTTACTTGTTCTTATAGGTACTTGTGCATTTGTTTATTTTGCTTTGATGTTTTAGGGACAAGTTCTGTTACAGATTGGTCCATTCTAAATTCCTGGTAGCTCTGTTCTTTCTGTAGGCATTTAATGAAATGTTCTAGAGTAGGTTTGGTTCTGCCAGTTGATTGTACAAATGCATTGTGCCAACCTTCCACTGCATTGTTAGTTTTTGATTCTCCATTAAGGGTACTTCTGTACACGTTCCACCAGGGTATGAGGAATTTGGGATTTCGTCTGTGGCCAGATCTGTGGAGTCTGCCTACCCAGGTGTCTTCAAAGTAGTCGAGAAATGGACTTAATTTAGCTTCATTTTGTTTGTAGAAGGGGCTGTCTATAAGAATGTTGTAGTGCTCAGCTACGTCTGTTTCAGGGACATAAGCAAGTGCAATTAGTTTTTTAATTTGGAAAGCAAAAGATGAGTTTGTAGCATATTCGACACTTAGGGTAGTTTTTTGAAGGTGTCTCCATAAACACTGGTTTAAATGATAATAGCAGCCTTGAATGCAGGTATGGGGGTGGATTTTTAGGATAGTTGAGAGCATTGCTTGCTCAAAATCAAGAATTATTTTTTCTGGAGAAAAATCATTAGTTTTTTGTTTAATAATATTTAATAATTCCATATATGTGGAATTATTTTTCTTTGGTAATAGTGCATATAGCAAAGGTATGTTGCAGTTGTGGTAGAGGCCATGTATTGTGTATAATTGGAAAAATCGTTTGGGACAGATGTTAAATGTTCCATCCATCATCCAATATTGGCTTTGCTGCAGTTTAACTAAATTCATATTGGTACCAAAAATTATAAGCCTTTTGTCATTGTTTTCGTTGTCGTACACTTTAAATGGTTGTTTATTTAAAGTAATTATTTGGTTTGCAGTTAAATTTATATCCTGATATGTTCTGGGAGATGGTGTTGTAGCAGTAGTAGCTTTTTTAGTTCGTGCTATAGTTCTTTTTAAGGAGAGAATATTTGGCATTTGGGTTGTGGCAGTTTTTGGGATTTTAGGAATGGCTTCTTTTAAAATGACATTTGTTTGCTTTTGGGAACCTGTACTAGCTTCTTTTATATTTTCCAAAGCTGTTCTAACTTCTATTTCAGTAACATTAGGAGGATGATTGTGTTCCCTAGTATACAGTACTGTAGCTTCTCTAGTTGTTGCTCTTCCATAGCACTTGTTAGAATAATATTTACAACATTTCCAATCAACTTTCATGCCATATTGCTTTTCTTGTGTATAAGTGTAACCCATGTAGCATAGTAATAGTTTTCCTTTCTGGCTGGTCACAAATTCGGCTCCTTCGGTCATTTTGTACTTTGTATATCTATAAAATATATATATATAATAGTTAATGTCAAATTAAATGTGAAACATAATCTATGTTAGTGATAAGTAGGAATGTATATACTTACGTGTTTAAAAATTTACAGCAAAATTAGGAGTTGCTTGCTTCTTTAGTTGGGGATACTTGTTTGTGATGTTGTTGTAGCTGTTATGAAAAAAATGAAAGTAGTATATTATTAATAAATGTTTCGGTACATTTACAATGTTAGAGCTCATTTCTACTACAAAAGTGTATCTTCATGATTCACATTGTGAAGATACTTACATATTTTTTTAGGTTGGTCTTTGCCAGTATAGTTGTTTCTTCAGCTTCTGGAGAGTAGTTTCTAGTGTTATCTTAAAAAAATAAGGAACATATGTGTTAGAATAATCACCATGTTGGTAGGGTTTTTTGCAGATTATCTGGTAATTATGTTCTTTAATATACTTACTTTGTGATTAGTATCTGTATTATTCCCAATGTGGAGTTCTGTATTATGTCTGTATATCTATTAGTAGTGTTTGCTCTGTAAATAAACAATATATAATAGAAAATAATTAGAACAGTTCTAAATGTTTGTATGGTTTCTCCACATTTATTTCAGTTGAATAATACTTACTTAGTAAAATGTAATGTAGAAATAGTACTGCTGTCCTTAGTTCATTAGTAGTGCAGTTTTCAGTAGTAGAATCTACAGAAATAAAAAAATATGTGGGGAAAAAATCATTATTTCTGTGTGTTTAGATTTATGTGCACATAATTAAACACTGTGAATTTACTTACATAGTTATTATAATCTGTATTCCTATGCTTTTGTTCACAGTTATTTCGTGTAGAATATTCAGAAGTGTAGTATCCAAAAAAATGGTTTTATATAATTATTTAGCATGTTAAGTAGTATGAATAGCAAAGGGGCACTGGGTATTTAGCAGGTAAGTAAGTAGTAGTAGCAAATAATGCAGTTTCTATTTTATTTACTTACTTAGAATATGTAATAGTAGGTTGATAGTCTGGTTCTTCTAGTTGTTGTGCAGCAATTCGGATAGAGATGAATCTCCTTCAGTGACTTTTAGCAAGTAGTTTGTGCTTAGATTTTAATTGTTTATATAGGGGAGTGTCAGTAGTAATTACTTTGCTATTGGTTCATTTAAATAATTAGGTTTGTGATTGGTTAGTTAGTACATTTGAATTTCAGTTGTCATTACTTTGTAATAGAAGTGAAAAACCCCAAAAAATTATAACATTCTACAAACTAGCATAGAATATATTTATATGTGTAGGTGATATAATTATACAAATAGGATATTTTAGAAGAATTAATAGTGTGTCTATAGTGTTAATTTAAGTACTGTGTGTTTATTTAGATGTGAAAACATATAAAACGTTAAATAATTATGCAAACAGATGCATATAAAAAGTCGATATAGCTGATAATCCGATATTGATGTGCACGATATTTTTGAAGTCGATATTATAGTTGATGTCAATATATTTTGTAGAAAGCGATATTTTTGTTCACCGATGTTAATGTAGTCGATATAAAAGTTAACGATGTTTTTGTATATCGATAATAAAAAATCGATATTTGTGTATATATCTAGTTAAGTATAGGAAGCCGATATTTTTGATGTCGATATTTTTGTGCCGATATTTTTGTATGTCGATATTGTGAATTTCGATAATTTGTCAGACATTCGTTGTGTTGAAGGAGACTGTCTTTCTCCTCTGCTTCTGTGAACCTCTCTGCAGTCACACTAGCCAATTTTCAACTACAACATATTCAACTCAACTCAGCTCATCTCAAATAGGGTTTATTAGGGTTAAACAAAAATATAAAGCACAGCATGTCATTGTGCATATAAAGCATGATAACACAAGTCAGTATAAAATTCACAAAAAAATTCCAAAGTCTGTGCACTATTAATGAGAATAATTACAGAGTAAAAATACTACTTGGTCTGTACAATAAAAACATCCTTCAATCAAGATTCCCTAGATAGCTTAATTGCTGATACTATTACATAAGTCCCTCCTCAAATGTCACATAGATAATAAAAATCTAGATATGCTCTAAACAATAGTTTGGCTAGTGTAGGATCTCAGGATTTTTAGAGTCATTGCAAAGTGACGAACCCCAATATGATGGCATATTGGAACTTACCATTTTCTATGCTGTGTTACATTATCCATACAAAAAAGCACATTCTCTACCGTCTCAATTTCATTCCCACATGCTGGGCATTTGTCACAGATTGGCCTGACCATTGACCATTTCCTGCTAAAGCCATTTAGAGCTAGCACCCCATACTTAAATTTGATATATAATTGTTTGGCCAAGGGAGTTTCAACAGAATCCCGGTAAAGGTAAAATACTATTGTTGATTTATTATCTTACAATGTGGATGTTAAGGTTTCTTGGTTTGATCCGCTATATTTACTCCCAAAAACATAAGAACAATACTTCTCTTTTAAGAGGCCTTTTGTTGTATTTGCAGCTTTCTTTGGGGTTTTATGTAATACTTCCAGGCTTATGATAGTAAGATAAAATTTGACAAACTTCAGCCAAGGAATTTTGCAAGAGAAGTCCATCGCAATAACCTCCTCAATTAATTCATGTGTTTGTCAAAGACACCTCCAATAGAGTAAAGGTCTTACTTTAGGTCTCTGTTCAAAACTTCTAACCACTATATCCATTAGAAGTGTTAAAGGTGAAGTACTTTGGGGCAAATTAACCATAGACCTAAGGAAACGTTTTTCTACTCTGGACAACTTCTTCTCCTTAGAATGACTAATTCATGATTAACCATTTGGATGCGTGTGAAATTTGAACGGATCCCGTCCGTCCGACGCACATGCCACCCGTAGCGTCGGACGGCCGGGAGCCGTCCGACGCATCCAAAGGGTAGAGAGAGAGAGGAAAGAGACCTTGACCTTTGGTCTCCCAACCACATACTACACACACAACTGAAAGGATAGGCTTTATGTAATTTCTATTCAATTCTTTCAGAAATGTAAGGCATTCAACCACATAAAATGTGTCATGTTTTTTATTGGGCTTCCCAAACCTTGTGCCCAATGGAAATCCAAAGTAGGCTCTATCACTGTGTGTGGGAGCATGGGTTTTTATATGCAAATTCTATCCTATGCTGAAAGAGCTAGGATAAAAAAACTGTTAAAGCTATTTAGGACCAGATGAAAAATGTTTTATTAGCGGAAGTTCTGATAGGGCTAATAAAAGAGAGGAATGTCATCAAGGGGTTATCATTCACCCTGTCATCCTAACTCACGTCAACATGTTTCGGCAGTCATCCCTAAGGGTCAGCGGCCTTCGTCAGGACATCAAAGGCAGGGTTGGCTCCTACTCAATAACAGAGGAGCATCTGCCCACTGGCTCAGAGCCAACAGCAAAAAATTTTATGATATTTCAGTATCGTTTTATTTTTAAGCCTCTGGCTCAGGCAGTGTGTGAAGGGCAGGGTGGGGCTGAGGCATTGGAGGAGGGAGGAGGAGTGCTAATGCACTCCCCAAGTGCTCATGTGTGATTGTCCAGCCGTCTCAGGCCGAACAAAACTCACATGCACTCTTAGAGTTCTCTAACCCGGCTGTATTGAACAGCTGAGTTAGAGAAACCCCACAGACTCCCTGGTCTGAGCAGGGTGTCTTTCTAGCCTGCTCTGGCTAATCCCTCACTGCACTGCAGCGCGGGGATCTGACTAGCCTGCAGTGTCTGCTGGGACAAGGAAGTCCAGGAGGCGGCCGGCAGCAGGTAATATCTTTTTATGTTTTATTATTCATATTATGTTATGCCCACACTCCCTGCAGGCCCTCCCCTCTTTTGTCCAACACTCTCCCCCCTCCCTCCGCCCCTCCACTTTGTGTATGTGGCAGCCACTACTGGTCAAAGGGCCTGATTCACAAAGGTAAGCATACACTTTCATGTAAGTTTTCGATTCTTTGCTCTTCTGAAAGGGATATACAAGTAGTATCTTTAAGAATGCGGAGTCTCCGCACATAAAAGTAATTTTTTTTTATGCGCAGAGACTCCGAATTCGTAAAGATGCTACATGTAAATCCCTTTGCGGATAGCAAACAATTGTAAACTTACACAAAAGTGTAAGTTTACCTTTGTGAATAAGGCCCAAAGTCTCTGTCTCCTAAATGTCAAATGTCACTATGTCTATGTTGTCAATGAAAATAGCACCTAATGGTGCCGTAATGCGTTAGGCGTTGGGTGACCAATAATTAAATCGATTAATAAAGGACCCCACACCCACTAATCTGTGTAAGAAACCTTCTATTTCGGGTGTCTAATTATGTCTTGCAAATATGTCCTTTGGAGACCATTGCTCTTTGAAGAGTGAATAAACAGAAAGTTAAAATAAGAACCAAAATTAGTAAAAATGAACGCAGGTTTTGATCTTGTTGTTTTGAAGCTACAATGGGAAATCGCACCTGGAAACATTTGTGCATGGTAATACCTGCACTGTAGTGGAATGATCATGAACATTTCAACATGGCAAAACAAGGCACTAAATCAAACGTGACATCTAATGTGATTCATGCAAGGTGATCATGCCTGTCTTGCACTATGTAATACCTTACCCTGGTGTTGAAGAGACTCTTCTCAACCCTGGAAACCCAAGGAAGTGTCTCCCTATTGTCAAACTCTAATCAATCAATCAATCAAAGACATTTATAGAGCGCGCTACCTACCCGTAGGGTCTCGAGGCGCTTTGGGGGGGGGGGGGGGTGCCGCTACTGCTCGAACAGCCAGGTCTTGAGCTGCTTCCTGAAGGAGAGGTGGTCTTGGGTCAGGCGCAGGTCGGCCGGGAGGGAGTTCCAGGTCTTGGCGGCCAGGTAGGAGAAGGACCTTCCTCCTGTAGTGGCTCTGCGGATGCGTGGGACGGTGGCGAGGGCGTGGCTGGCGGATCGGAGGTGGCGTTTGGGAGCGTAGAAGTTGATTCGGTTGTTGAGGTAGCTCGGGCCTTGGTCGTGGAGAGCTTTGTGTGCGTGGGTAAGGAGGCGGAAGGTGATTCTCTTGTTGACCGGGAGCCAGTGCAGGTCTCTTAGGTGTCCGGAGATGTGGCTGTGTCGTGGGATGTCGAGGATGAGTCTGGCTGAGGCGTTCTGGATGCGCTGGAGCCTCTTCTGGATCTTGGCGGTGGTTCCGGCATAGAGTGCGTTGCCGTAGTCCAGTCGGCTGGTGACGAGGGCCTGGGTGACGGTCTTCCTGGTCTCTGTGGGGATCCACCGGAAGATCTTCCGCAGCATGCGCAGGATGTTGAAGCATGACGAGGAGACGGCGTTGACTTGCCTGGTCATGGAGAGGGAGGAGTCCAAGATGAAACCCAGGTTGCGTGCGTGGTCCGTCGGTTTGGGTGCGGTGCCCAGGGCGGGGGCCACCAGGAGTCGTCCCAGGCGGAGGGCGAGGAGCCCAGGATGAGGACCTCCGTCTTATCTGTGTTCAGCTTCAGGCGGCTCGTCGTCATCCACTCGGCTACCTCTCTCATCCCTTCGTGCAGGTTGGCTCTGGCGGTGGCGGGGTCGTTGGTCAGGGAGAGGATCAGCTGGGTGTCGTCGGCGTGGGAGATTATGTTGAGGTTGTGTTGGCGTGCGATGGCCGCGAGGGGGCTCATGTAGACGTTGAAGAGAGTCGGGCTCAGTGAGGATCCTTGAGGGACGCCGCAGATGACTTTGGTGGCCTCTGACTTGTACGGTGGTAGGCGGACTCTTTGTGTTCTTCCGTCGAGAAAGGAGACAATCCATTCCAGTGCCTTCTCCTGGATTCCGACGTTGCTGAGGCGCTGCACTAGGGTGCGGTGGCAGACCGTGTCGAAAGCCGCGGAGAGGTCTAGGAGGATGAGGGCCGCTGTTTCCCGCTGTCCATCAGGGCTCGGATGTCGTCGGTGGCGGCGATGAGGGCGGTCTCGGTGCTGTGGTTGGTACGGAAACCGGACTGCGATGGGTCGAGGGATCCATTCGTCTCGAGGAAGGCGGCCAGCTGTTTGTTGACGGTTTTCTCAATGACTTTGGCTGGAAACGGGAGGAGCGAGATCGGGCGGTAATTCTTGAGTTCGGTGGGATCTGCTGTAGGTTTCTTCAGTAGAGCGCTGAGTTCGGCGTGCTTCCAGCTCTCAGGGAAGGTGGCGGTGTCGAATGAGGTGTTGATGATGTCCCGCAGGTGGGGTGCGATGACAACGTCGGCTTTGTTGAAGACGTGGTGCGGGCAGGGGTCGGTAGGAGATCCGGAGTGGACGGAGTTCATCGTGTGGAGGGTGTCTTCGGTGTTGACCGGGGTCCAGGCGCGGAGGGTGGTGGTGGGTGGAGGTCCTGCGGTCGTGGCGTGCGTCGGTTGAGTGCTGAAGCTGTCGTGTATGTCCACGATCTTGTTGTGGAAGTAGGAAGCGAGGGAGTTGCAGAGGTCTTGCGAAGGGGTGATGTTGTTGTTTCCGGCGTTGGGGTTGGAGAGCTCTTTCACGATGTTGAAGAGTTCCTTGCAGTTGTGTGCGTTGTTGTCTAGTCGGTTTTTGAAGGCCGTTTTCTTGGCGATGCGGATCAGTTGGTGGTGTTTCCGGGTGGCGAGCTTGAGGGTGGTCCTGTTGTCCGGCATGGGTTCCCTTCTCCAGGCTTTCCCAAGGGCTCGGCAGTTCTTCTTGGAGCTCATGAGTTCGTCGGTGAACCATGGGGCTCTCTTACTGCCGGGTCTGCTGGGCGGGGTCCTCAGTGGGGCGAGTTCGTCTGCGCAGTTGCTAATCCACTTCGTGAGGTTGTCGGCGGCCTGGCTGGGGTTCGCTGAGCTGGCCGGAGGGTGGAAATAGCAGTAAGGAAATAGCAAATAGTCCAATGCAATATTGTACACCGTAATCTGCGCAATATAAATTCACCAGTAAAGATAACCACAAAAAGTATATTGTGGGTGCCAAGTAGGGATCGACTTTACAAGTTACAAATAAAATTAGGTAATATGCCAGAACTGAGGTGAGTATACATAGGTGTACCCCGCTTCGGAAACAGTGAAACCGCGTTGTACACGGACTCCTAAACTCTGTTATGTATTAAATACTCAGGTCTCTTTAGAAGCAAACAAAGCCAGCCCCATGCGACCCCTCCACAATTATGTAGGATCGGCCTGTTGTCCAGGTCCTGGTTGAAACAGAAAAACTACTCCTGGCTTACGTAGTATGAGATAAAATGCTCTACCTACTACTCCAAGGGACAGGTGCAACCCATTTCGTGCCTCCGTGTTTTCCCTACACCAGTGAGCAGGCTAGTGTTCTGCTTCTGGAGTTAACACTTGTTAGCATACTTAAAACATGTCTACGTTATGTCTGGAATGCACGCTAGACTCTGCGCATCTTATCCTGGTTTCACCTTTGTCATGGCCATGCCTACCTAGCATAACCGGAAGGACACATAATGAGATAAATCACACCTTCGGCACCTTAGAATGCCCCTACTCCTCTATGCCACATTGAGACGCTACCAGTGCTTCTACTTTATATCTCTGTAGTGCAGGATAGGAAGATGTTGTGAAGTTCACTTTTTGTATTCTTAATATCCCCACACTAAATTGCTGCAGTTTGAGTATGCTCTCGGTTAGCCTCATATCCCAAGGCATAGTGTGGGTCAGTTTCACACCCAGGTATTCAAAGGCTGTAACTCTATCAAGCTCTATCTGGGCTGGGTAATGACCATGGTCTTGGTTTTAGCTGTGTTCACTACCAGGCCTCGCTGCCTGCAGAAGTCTGAGAAACAATGTCATAACACCTGAAGGCCTATTGGGCCCTTTGAAATCAATAGTGTGTCATCTGCAAACAACAGGGGTGGAATTCCACGTACCTTTGGGAAATCATTCTTGCATATGTGCTTAGAAAGTCCATAACACTATTTATAGATAATGAGACTATTATTGAAGCCTGAATGCACCCCTGCTGGACCCACTTCTGAATAGGGATGCGCTCTGTCATTTCTCCACAGGCCCCATCTTAGGCATGCATACGTTTGGTCGTGCAACCTTATTAAATGAAAAGAATGTTTTTGGGGATACCAATCTCCCATAAAACCAACAAGAGCGTTCCCTGTGAGATTAAATCAAACGCAGGGTTAAGGTCCACAAAAAAACGTATTAATGACCCTTATCAAGAACAGCGATTTTTCCGGTATTGTAACATATACGTGAACATTTGATCTACTGTACAAATGTTTCCCCAAAAGCTGATTTGCAAGCCTTTCAGGATGTCGTGCACAGGCATCAAGTCTGCAAGTTATCCAGAATCTGTCTATAAAAGACTTTGTGTAGACTGTCGATGAGGCTGATAGGTCTGTAGTTACTTACTTACCCTGTTTCGCCCTTTTTAAATATCAGGGCGATCTTAGCCCTTGCCCATGTGGTTCGTGTTTTGGTGCCCTTTAAAATTGCAATAGTATTTGTATCCACATAGGGGTCCCAAACTTCCATCTACAGGGATTTGATCAGGGCCTGGTCCCTTAATGAATATAAGGACTTTATAGCATGTTAAGTGCCTGTCATGGTAATTTCCAGTACCTTTTTATTCAATGAGAATGGATCAAGCTGTGGCAGCTTATTTTCCCTGTTTAGTTGCTCATCCGAGGAACATCTAAAATGGTCAACCCATTCGTGCAGGCTGAAATGGTTATTAATTGTTGTTTGATTGTTTCTGCCACCATGGGCCTCTATGAGCCAAACAATGTGCTGTCTTTTCCCATGGCCACCTTCAGCAGACCATGCCACTTAATATCATCCCATTTCCTTTGTGCTTTCATTAGGATATTGTTATATAATTGTCTAGTGCTTTTAAGGAGATTACTGTGCCGCCATCAGGTCGCCCTTTGGAACTCTACACTTCTTATTATACCACGAATATATTTTGGGAATTACAGAATTTGACCTCATTATTCTACAAAAGAAGGTACGTAAGGAAGTAAAAATGTCTTTGTGGTCCTTAACAACTGAGTCATGGCTACAGTGTTTGCCAAGTTCTTGTGATGGTTTTTCTAGACCATCTGACTTCTACTTGTACTCCCTGGATACACTATCTGGTGGCTTTATAAACCCCCCTACTTAAAAGCTCATCTGTTATTTGAAACAAAAAGATCCTTTTCTGATTGAATGGTTTTGAAGGCTTTATTGAGCAATAGTGTACTTTTCATTGTCAAGTTCGGGGCACCAGGATCACTATCAAAACAATCAATTATGGCCATACCAATCACATCCTTCCACAACCTTACAACCATAAAAAGATAACCTACCCTGCTGGTGTGGCTGGTCTATTGTAAGTGTGTCGCCAAGAAAGACTGGAGTGGGTTCGTCCATTACAGGACCTAAGCCCCAATGATAATCTTAAGGCATTTAGTCGAATAGCAGTTGGAGACCATCATTTAATAGGGGAATTGGAAGTTCGGGAACAGACCAAACATCATCCTCCTCCACAGAAGTGGCAAAATCAGAGATGTCCAATGATCCGTACATAGTATTATAGTCCCAGATATTATAAAAACTGGCCTGGTTTTAAGGTAGTCAATATGCTTTCCCAACTGCTTACCAGTTTCATAATCACTGGAATTCCTAATGGATCAACTGTATACATTATAAACTTGACCTACTCGTTGTTAGGAGCTTTAATACTAATGCCCAGTATAACATGTGAAACAATTTCAATGAGTTTAATAGTTCCCGCCATTCAAATCTTGGCTCATATAGTCAAGCCCCCAAAAGGGCAATCATCTCCCTTGGTTAGTGCACCTTTATATGTAGTTCAGAAAAACAGTTAGAAACACCTGTTTAAGGCACCAAGTCTATTGAAAGATGCATAGATCGTAATTATCCAAAAAATCACACTACCCGGACAGCTAATTAAGATTGGAGCCCTGGCACGACAGTATCTTCACTTGATGCAAATCATGTGTGGGTAAATCATGCTGCTTAGTTCCTTAATTCAGATCGATATTGTTGCATTCAGAACCTAGGGAAACATTCTGGAGACACCTTGCCTTGCAACCATCTACAGGAGCTTGTATTCAATACTAGTAGTGACTTAGCTGGTGATCCAAAACCTGTAGGCTTTTCAAGAATAAAATTGTGACAGAATTCTTCCAAGACCTTACTGTCCATCAAGTTAACATAACCCCATTCATTTAATGGGTGTTAGCAGCCATCTTAGTTCTGCTATGCTGTGTACCCCCTATTTTGGGTCGTACCTCGAAAACAGTAAGAGCTAGGTGCTCCGAATGCTCATTAATAATCACCATAATATATCTTTTACTGTTATAAGTCTATATCCATACTAATATAATAAAGAGAGAGCCCAAACCTTTGAGGCGGGTAATCTCAGGAACCACAGCAGCAATCACAACACCCAATACGGCGTTGGAAAGGGCATTTGCAGCAGAAGGACATAGGCTATGCAGACGCCCACCATATACATTTAAAAGGTAAAAGAACCATGCCAGCAAAGTAGTCCCTTGTGGGCGTGTCTGCGTTGTGCTGTGGGCGTGTGCTGGGGCGTGACAAACGCTGGGGGTGTGTGGTACGTTTCGCCCTTCATGCCATGTCTCATATTGTGTGCTAATCCCACCCTTCTCCCTTTAAATACCCCTGCACCCCATAATCATAACCCACCCATACTCCTTAAAATACCCCAACACGCTTAAACACTAATCCATCTTAACCCTATAAATAAACCTGTACCCCAAAACCCAAACCTACCCCTGAACCCTAAAATACCCCTGTACCCCAAAACCCAAACCTAGCCCTGAACCCTTAAAATACCCCTGTACCCCAAACCCCAAACCTATCCCTGAACCCTAAAAATACCCCTATACCCCAAAACCCAAACCTAGCCCTGAACCCTAAAAATACCCCTGTACCGCAAAACCCATACCCATCCCTAAACACTAAAACTACCCCTGTACCCCATAACCCAAAACTATATCTGAACCCTTAAAATACCCAAACACCCCAAAACATATACCTCAGTACCCCAAAACATATACCCCTATACCCATACTTACCTTATCCAAACATTTAAAAAAAACATGCTTTTACCATTCATGCATTTACAACGAATTTAGTTGTAAATGTATGCGTGGTAAAAGCATATAAAATGTAATGCCATACGTTATAATGGCATTGCGGAGTCATGGTAGTTCCGTAATAAAATTATGCGGAGTGATGGTATGCAGAAAGAAAGTTGCGGAATAATGGGTGTTTACCCTCCCCCGGTAAGTACATTGGTGGCACGGCGGCCCACATCTCCAGCAACATACTTATATTTTTCACCACCTATTTGAAAAATGCACAGGTCTCTCTCATTGATGGCCAGCACCGACATACACTTTTAGACACACCTCCCGCCACAAGTTCTAGAATTGCGAACTTTGGAGCTGGGGAGCTATGTTCGAATCTCGGCATCAGCTTAACATCCAGGCAAATCACTTTGTTTCCCCGTGCCTACCACAAATGAATGTGTTCGTCTGTAATGTAAATTGGGCCCATGCCATGTTGTCGAGTTCGCGCTATATAATATTGCAAGGAAAAATAAAGTAGGGAAACTCGAGTTCACACACTACTGAACGCGCACTCTTAAGTGCATCAGCAGTGCACTGTGAATCGGAGCGTTTCACAGGCCTGTCACAGATAAGAAATGCTATCAAAACGAAATCCTACAAAACAATATACTACTGGCCGGCAGCAATTCATACCCTGACAACGTCGGGACGGGCTGCTAGTAGAAGATATACTTGGTTTTAGAAGCATTATCTCAGGCTGGATATTGACCACCCTTCACTGATTGATAGAACTCAATATACTGTATTTTGAACCAACTTTCCCACCACCTCCTATAAATTAGGCCCTGGAGGAGGTTTTAATCCTGCCAGCGGATTCAGCAGAATGTGAGTTACTACCTGCAGAATGAAAGTATGCAGTGGTTTCTAAAGAGTAGAAATCACTGCATACTTCTCTGCACCCTTAAATACTCTGCAGCAATTAACTAAGCACTGCAGAGTATTGTAAGGGTGCTGAATGATATATGCATTCATTTCTAAACTTTAGAAACCACTTCATATCCTACTTTCTGGCACCCTTCATACTGTGCAGTGATTAAATGTTTTATTCACTGCAGAGTATGTAAGAGGCATGTGCTGACAGCATACCACTCGGTATGTTTGGCTGTGCTATTTTCATAGCGCAAAATGCACCCTTGCATTTATTTTTTACGGCGAGGGTGTATATCGCTATAAAAATAGCACCAAATGCCCACTTTACCACGCAGCGGAATTCCACAGAATCGTGCAGAATTTTTACATAATTCCCAGTGATTACACGGAAATGAAACTCAGCCAGTTCCGCCCACCCTTACCTATAAGTCAGTCCTGACTGCTTAACTTCAGCAACTAGTGCAGAGCTAGGAAAATACGGGCCAGATGTATCAAACAGTTTTACCCATTCTGTGTCTACGGGAAAATGTGTTCATACATCTGTCCCTGTAAGGAAGCTTGAGTCAGTCTCTTCGGCCAAGCACCCTGGGCATTTCGAGAAGACATGCAGTCTTATTGCTGATTTTTATGTGCGTTTCCTGTAAACCTCACAGTCTGGGCAAAAAGCTTAGCAGGCTAATAAGACGTGATTGATAGATTCAAATGTCAAGGTCGTTTAAACATGCTTTGGAGAGTGAAGGGAAAAGGCAGAGAAAATATAAATCCTTGTTTCTTAAGAAGCCTCACTCAGCTCTGAAAAAGAAACATTTTGGGAATTACGTTGTAAAAGAAGAGAAGAATGACACCTACCAGTATCTCTGTCGCTATTTTCCTCTTCTTGTCCCTCAAAACCATTTTTGGAAGTAAGATGATTGCCTGCTCGCTTTTTAACTTCCTTGGCTAATGAGTCATTCATTTCTTGATTATACAATTTTTTTTTTACTATCGGTTGTGTTTGTGAATGTGAGTGGTTTTTAGGTCTCGCGACCTATCGATGTGCGCAAGCGCATCGAGCGGAGCGAGAATTCAAGTGGCGAAAATTTTCTTCAAACCATGGGCTTTCAGCCCCTCGGTTTTCATGCAGTTCACGTGAACCACGTGATTAAACATGCACGCGCATCGGCAGCATTTCTCCTGCAGGCTCGCAAAAGGCTCTCCTCCCTCCCCACATCAAAGTCATCAATCACCCTCCCACAGGCTTCCCCAGCGCTGCCCCGCCCCCTGCTTCACGCCCAGGCCATCTGTTCCCTGTCAGACCTCGTTTAACTTGTTCCCTGCTTGCCTCTCCCCCGCACCCCCCTCCCCCACCACAGCAATGCCGAGGGCTGGTTTCACTTTCAGCACGGAAGACTTGTTTACTTGTTATGACAGAGTTTAAAAGTGCTGCGCCATCGAGAAGCCAGACACATTACTCCGAGCCATCTCGCCGGAACATCTGTGTCCGAGTGGCAGCATTTCTAGGGTTGCAGCTGCGGGTACAATAGGATGAATTTCCCATTGATCAACTCACTTTCCCTTCTCCCGTCCTCTCTCGGTAACAGATGCAGTGGTGACTATTTCTTTGTGTGTGTGTCTTATGTAACGCATGTAATCCTAAATCCTTATGTTTTGAACTGGTTCTCATGTAAAGCGCTTTGACACCTTCGGATAAAGTTCGCGCTATATAAAATCCCATTAAATAAAAAATAAAAAAATAAAGTGACAGCATATTTGCATGAGATGTAAGCGGGTAGGTGTAGGGTTGCCAGGGTCCACGCCCTGGCTCTACTGAGTCGGAGAGTTTAGAGCCAAGACTGCAGGAAATACACACTAAAAAGCTTTTTTTTCTCGTTCCCTTTTTTTGGCGCCATGTACTATTTCCGATCATCTGCCCAGTTTTAAGCGCGCAAATCCTAGTTGAGTATGTACAAGCCCCCTCTCCGTCACCCCGCCCCACCCATATCTGCAGGGACATGAACATTGTGGGACAGTGTGATAATGGCCGTCAGTGGGACAGGGTAGATATGCAGAAGGTTAAAGTGGGCGCCAAAACGACTGCTTACGAAACTTTTTCAGAAACTGCCAATGTCTGAATACCGTCAAACCCGCCTTTTTCGCGCCTACTTGGAGGCGCCACATTTATTCTGAATTACAAAGGGCGCCATCACCGAAATCCCCGCCACCGACCCTGCTTAAAATGGTAGAGAGGACCGTACTTTCTACACTGAGCACCATCATGCATAACTAACTAACGGGCTTTGTTTTTATCCCCAGGATCGCGGCTCATTTCTACTTCAAAGCAAACACCCGACCTGCTCACGGAGGTCGAGATGTCTCATTGACCGAGTGTTGCACACCAGACCTGCTGTTTCACAGATAGCAAGGAGACCACCTTTTGGTGCTTGGCATTTTGGGCACCCAACAGCGCCGCCGCACAGTGCTGTCACCCCATCATATATCCATCTTTTCTGTTCCATGTGTAACTTTACAGCATTTTAAGTGCACTTAAAAGGGACAACTTTTTAGTGCTTTTTCTGCAGCTCTTTGTGTGACTCACACGAAATAAAAAAAACAATGAAGCTTCTATAATACGGATATGTTAATAAATTGACCCATTTTGATAACTAGACCTGGGCAACATGTTAATAAAGCAGAGTAGTTTCGGTA
This sequence comes from Lissotriton vulgaris, assembly GCF_964263255.1. Lineage (NCBI taxonomy): Eukaryota > Metazoa > Chordata > Amphibia > Caudata > Salamandridae > Lissotriton > Lissotriton vulgaris. Next base: position 880,241,403 of record NC_141697.1, on the reverse strand, counting down.
ATTTTGTGTTACTTTTGTGACTCGAAATTGCAGAAAAGTACCCAAATATGCCAGCTGGCCTTATAAGAGTAAATGGGGCACAAAGGCCCACTGCAAGAGCACAGGAAGAGAGTGTGCAAGCGTCCCACAGTATAAGCATGCTTCCAATGGGAACCTGGTGTACAGTTCACACCCTGGTAAAGCTGCTGAGCTGGAAACCCATGGACTAAGAAGGTTTTCAGCTCAGGGGTGGAAGCTTTGCAATGTCATAATCCATTGCATGTTTTTGTGTTCTCCCTAGGATATGCAGCACAGTCGCTGATGCCCCTATCTGCGCACTCGCCATGCGTGGATGTGGCCTTGGGTAGCTCATGGAAGCACTGGCACTTGGAATACTGGGCTACATAGGTCACACAGGCAAGGATTTGTGATACAATGAAGAAGCGTTATTGAGGGAATGAATAGTTTTCAAACATGATGTGTAACATGGTACATGTTTAGGGTGACCAGAATGTTAAAGTAAAAAAAAGGGACATTTCTCAAAAATAAAAGAAGGACTACAATTTTACTTCAAACCAGCGCACAGTGCTCCTTAGCCGAGAATTACAGAAGAGGCAGTAAGAACATACATGAAAGAAATTTTTAAAGCCAATTACATGCCTATTAATAAAAAAGCGGCTAACCCTGCTTTGAAAAACATAAAATGATACCTCCCACCGTTTTCAGCATACTCTTTCTAACAAGTACTGCCGTTGCCAATAGGTCTCGCAGTAGGGAAGTTGGAGCTATTGGTTTTGTAAATGACAAAGCCCTTTATGTTTTTAAAATGGAAACAAAAAAAAAGGCATTGTTATTTGCAATTGTAATAGCTCCAACTTTCCTACTGCGAGACCTATTGGCAACGCCAGTGCTTGTTAACGTTTGTTACTGTCCGGTGTCATCTCTGTTGAATCTTTGTCTGTCAGATAATTTCTTGATTTGTGCTCGGCTTTTTAACTTGGGGTCCATTCATTCACCACTGTTATGTCCCCTACAGTATATTTGGTTACTTTGGCATTGGTTTATTTCATGTTTGTCTTTTGGATTCCTGACTGACTTTTCAGGTCTTGGTTGTTGAACTATTTCTTGGCTATTGGTTGGTTTCTTGGCAGTCCATTGCTTTCTTGGCACTCATTTGTATTTGTGGGCGTTAATTGGTTTCCCAATTATTTCATCAAGCCATTTCTTAATCGTTGTTTTTTAGTTGTTTTCTGAAATATGATTTATGATTAGTTGCTATCACGTAGTGTCTTTGCTGTGCTTTTTAGGGCTCGCGAAGCGAAGAGCCCTTTTGTAGGGGTTTAAAAATGGACCTGGAAATTCCACACAGCTTGTGCGTGTTCATTTCCTAGGTCCATTTTGATTGGGCTTTGGGTGCGTGCTGTTAATTAACAGAACACGCAATAGGCCATAGGCGGTCGCGTAGCTCCGCCTATGGCCTATTGGTGTCTGTTATGCGCACCAAAGCCCATTTGTCCTCAATTATCACGCCCAGACACGGGTGCGATAATTGAAGACATATGCTCGCAGTGGCATGCAGTCACGCCACTCGCAAGCTTCTTTTTTTTTGGGGAGATCCATTTCACGGCGAAGGAACTAAATAAAACAACAGCTGATATCTTGTTTGAATGGTGTGCGTTGAGCCGCAATCTCATAACCCAAGCTCAGCTCGGCTGGCAGGTCACGTGTTTCTGTCTAAAGAACAGAATAAGGCGAGCGTAGTCCTTCCTCCATCCCTACTATATTGGACTGTAAACTTCTATGTTTAAAGGAGCAGCTAGCACAGGCACTAAGAAGTTGAGAGTTGTAATTAGCGGTCATATCAGGGTCAGGCAAACACATCTGTCTCTTGCTAATGCTTAGTATTACATGAAACTGAGTCGGCGGTAGCGTTGAGAGGCATTGCATTACAGGGACCATATTTTGTTTTATCTGCCCACTTAATCTAGTTTTGTTCTGCTGATGGAACTTGTTTTTTGGTGTCCCAAAAAAGTACAAATGCATCATCACAGCGAGACTTGTACTGCTCTGGCCTTCGGCCTCCCTCCCACCTGGACTTGGTGAATACATATTAAGTGGTGTCTATTACACAGCTCCGCACTCTCGCCACGGACTCTGCCCTGCACAGAACTTTCTATCTCGAGTGCCCTCTGCGCCTTTCCCTCATGGAAGTTACCAAACAATAGAAATAACCATTCATCTTCAAGGGGGTGGGGGCTCCAATCTAGCAGTCGGTTAAGCAAGCCACAGCCTGCTTGCTTTTTCATGTAAATATTTCTACAATTGCGCCTCATCTAAAGAGGGTGTGGTTACCTACAGAGCCTTATATGGGTTTGGGAGATTCTGCAACAGTGCCTTGGGCAGGAAATGTCACTGTATTAGGGGATCATGCACTGCCTTGCATCTGTATTGTGCACGCTTGGGTTGCACTGCAGGGGTGTAAAAGGGTAGCCTCAATGGTTAAACTCATATACAGCTCACAGCCGGATGTGTAAAGCTCAGTGGGGTGGCGCTGTGGGATGCCATTTTCGTGTCAGTGCCCAGAGAGCTCGGGCATTCTTTGCCCACTTGAGGTCTAAACAGCCCGTAATGTCGAACGATTCCAGCAACCTCGTTCCATGGTCACTAACGTGCGCCCAGAGCTGCATGAAAATCGGCAGTGCTACATTAGCAAAGGGCAAAAAATGTGCAATGCCAAACACATTCCATTACGCCATTTCTGTGCAAGGCTTAGTTAGCACTATGACACCGCGCAAAGTCCAGAGCAGTGTTGTGTCACACGAGGGGCCTCGCTTTAGTGAAATCTTCTGGCTACACCCAAAGGCCCCGGGGTACATCACATCACATGTGGAATTTTGAGGAAATTGCCTACATTAGCCATAGTTTGTGCCTGCCTACTGTGTGTCTGCTTTTACTAGCGTGTCGCTCAGTGCCAGATTTGGGGACATTAGACAATCTGCCCTTGTGTGGAATTCGAAGGGTGTTTGCACTTTCCTGCCCCACTGCACCCCCTTTGCATACCACAACACAGGTCTGGCACTGCACATGGCATACCAGTCTTGCAGTGCACATCAGCTGTTTGGACGGTTTGCTTCGTGAGAGCCTAGCGGCTAATGAAGGTAAAGATGGGCCATTGTGCGCAGTATGTAAAAGCAGATAAAGTGTCCCCCCCCCCCAAACACCACTCGGTCCAGGGCGGACTACAGCCTCACGTGCTGCAAAGACCCAGCCGCTAGACCCCAGAGGGCAGGGGGGTGAGGCCACGGACACATCTGCACACTAGACGGCGAGTGTGGCGTGTGTCCACTGTCTGTGGGGTGGAAGAAGGCCTGGCAGCTCCCAACTGTACGAGGGTGGTGAGATGAAAGGCATCAGTTGGTTGAAAGGAGTACCGGTGGTAGGGGTGAGGCAAGCAGTGGTGCACTATCACTTCGCACTACGGACCAGTGCTCCTCAGGTCATAATCTGAGCCTTAGATTTGTGTACAAAGGTGAGTCAGCGAGGTGGAGGGACATGAGGAGACTGGACAGGGAGTGGTGGTGGCTGAAGTGGATGCGGGAAGCTTGCAGGCTCGCTCCTGCCTGAGTTAAGTCTTAAGGACGCTTGGCCCTAGAGTCCTCTGACAGGTGACTAATTCTACACCATACCACACTACACTGCACCATACTATACTACATTACACCATAATTACAGTACCATACAATACCAAACTACACCACACCATGGCACACTACACTACACCATATCACACCACACCACTCCATACCATATCACACATAACATACAATACTACCATAAAATACATACCATACCACACCACACAACACCATGCCGTACCATACTACATTACACCATACCATATCATGCCATACCATACTACACCATACCGTACCATACCATACTATACCATATCATACCATACCATACTGCACTACAATACACTATACCATACCATATCACACCCTTCTGTACTGTATTGTACTATACCATACCAGGCCACTCCACATCATATAACCTGACATAAAGTAACATAACATATCTTGATGTTGCCAGCTTACTTTATAAACCGGGATCAGTCATTTCTGCCAGGTTTATTACTGCAGAAATATGGGTTTTCTCAGACCTACAGAAAATGTTGGTGTTGGTGACTTTGGGGGTCATTATGATTGCGGTTTTTCCGCATCCTCGGGGCCGGCGGAAGCCACCGCCGGCCCCGAGGATGCGGAAAAACCGCAGCGGACTGACCAAAGACCCACTGCCACATTAGGATGGCTGGTGAGTCCTGGTTTCCGTCTGCAGCTTTTCCGCCGCGGTCGGATTACAACCGCGGCGGAAAAGCTCTAATATGGTGACGGTGTCTTCCAGACACCGTCCACCATATTAGGATGGCCAGTGAATTATGCTTTTCCGCGGCGGGTTTTCCACTGTGGAAAATCATACGGAACTTCACTGCGGGGGCCCGTTGCGGGCCCCCTAGGTGAAGGGGGGGTGGGGGGTGCACATGGGGGGTACCTATGGTACCCCCCAGCATTTGCATGCAGAAAGCGGCAGGCACCGCGCGGTGCCTGCCTCTTTCTGCATGCAAATGCAATGCGTGCATTTTTAACATTGCCGCAGGTGCAACTTGAAGCTGCACCCGCCGCAATGTTAAAAATAGAGGATGTGACCGCCAGGGTGGCGGTCACATCCTAATTGCACAGGAGGGAACTCCGCATGCCATGCGGAGGTTCCTTCCTGCTCTGGGGTCGCGGACGGACGCAAGTCCGTCCACGATCCTAATCGACCCCTTAGTATCCCTTTGTGTGGTGAATGGGAACACCAAATATGATAGCCTGAGTTTGTTCTATTTTCCAGTATATTTTGGTTATCACTAATTCCGTTACTCGACTCCTCACTTCCATGTGCACGATTTATTATTTGAGGAAAAACTGAAGTCAGCATCAGGTTTGAATATGGGGTGTGAGAAATTTGCATAACTTGCCTTTGTGCAATTATGCAAAATTTCTGCACAATTAAGCACATTTATACATAATTACACAAAATGCAAATCCGTCATTTAAATGTAAATGTAGTGCTTTTACATAGCGCACGTATCACCCCCGAAGGGGTCTCAAGGCGCTGTGCACATACCGCTGTGGAACCCTTCCTGGCCTTTCCCTGTGTAGTGCCCACTCCTGGGTACCCCCAAGGTGAAGCCAGGCATCCTACCACTTTTGGGGCCGTTGTGGAGATTAAGCAAGCTATTGCCCAGAGTTGCAGAGTGGGATCCATGATTAGAATAGGCACTGAGGCAAGAATATCAGGTCCGGGGAAATTGAGCCCAAGACCCACTGAGGCAGGAATTGAACCCTGGTGCGTGCCAGACCACTGCATCAGGGTCTGCCACTCTAGCCATTGAGCCACACTGTATGTTTGCACCAAATGCGTCCTCGCATCAGTAAATGAGGTGTGGATGCACTTCACACATAAAAAAACACAAGTGCTGCAAACAACAGTTGCTAGTTTTGTTTAACTTTAGTCACGCGTGGTGGATGCTGTGCAACTTGTTATTGTTAGTCTTTCACAAACGCAGTTCACATGTTAGACATTCAGAAATGGGGTGCACATTCACGGATATAGACTTTCAAAGACAGAACTGCACATTTTTTTTTGTTATATAGAATAGATGAAAACTATCGCACAGACGGGAAAATGCACAGCATGAGGTTACTAACCAAAGAAACGCGGAGAATGCTAACGCACAGCATGAGGTTTAATATGCCCAATAGTGTGAACAGGTCCGTGGGTCCTTGAAAACCTCGAGAGTGTTTCACTTACGCTGTTCTTCCTCCTAACATATTCATTGTTATGGTGAGAATGACTCATTTCAGGAAATATTAAATTGAAAGTCTGATTTTGTTATACATATTTTGTAATGCAATTGCATAATGGGTTTTTTACAGAGTCTGGTTCACAAACTGTTTTGTGCACCATAGTTGAGCTAAATTTCATATTGTAATTCATGAAACTGGATTTAGTTAATTTTACAATGGCACAAAATAAGCCAGCATGGTGGATTGTCCACAGTCATAATTTACTGGTCAGAGCATGGAACAAAGTTGTTCTCTGGGGTGGGTCAAGGTTTGTATAATATATAATACACAATACATAATATAAAGTATAATACACATACTTACTCCACCGATACATACAAACCTGCCAGTCCCTAACACATACAGTACGCAAAACAGCAAGCATATCCAGCTAAATAAGAACAATGCCAAATTCTCTAACTCTAACTAATGCGAGACCTGTTGCATTGCAATTGCTTGTTCTTTTGGGGATTGACTTATTTATTGGCTGCCACTATGTGTTTTGCCTGATTTGTTGGCTGGTGGTGGTGTTGTCTGGTTGTTGGTTGCTATCTGGTCTTTCAGCTGGTTTTTCCAACACTGACATTGTTGCATTTGGTTCAATTTCCATTTAAATGGTGTGAAATCTTTTAGTGTAATTTGCTGATGGTCTTTGTGGTGTAGAGGAGCTTCTATGAACTGCTAAAGACATTCAAGCACAATTCAAGCTTTTCATTACTTGCCACACATCATCTCACCCTGTTTATTTTGCCTATGAAATTGTTGCCAGCAAAAGTGTGCCAATACTGGCATTGAGTGGGTACCATTGCAATTCTGGATATAGCAGCTATTTTGTGGTGGAATCATACTTAGGACAGCCTTTGTGAATTCCCCTGCCTTTATACTTGTGGAATGTGCAGACATCTGGGTACATACAGTGAAAGTGGCACATGAATATTCAGGCCCAGATTTACAAACATTTTGGATCAGATTTGTGTTATTTTTTAACTTTGGCCCGAAGTAAATTCCAGTTTAGGATGTGCAAACCAATGCAAATAGCGTTTGGCACCGGTTTGTAACAAAAAGTAACGCAGTGCAGTGCACTGCCTTGCATTATTTTGCATCATGGAGGTGTTGCGTGAGTGGTGCATGGGTGTTCCTTTGCATCCACCCTTGAATTCTGATGCAAGTCCCCATCTATAAAGACTTGGAAACATGGATTTATGCCAAAATCCTGTGCCTACCTGATATTGGTATAACAAGGAGGAATATCTTTATTTCTCCTAATTTTTTTCCCTCTTTGCATGTGTGGTGCATTCAAGGATACATCACAGACATCCTTGCAGTATGGTGCAAGGGTACCTGCATGGGTGCATGGCTGTACAAAGTGTGCCAGCTCATGGAGGAACCAGAAATGGATAACACACAGCTATAGAAGTATCCATCGGTAACAGCTGTGTCTGGTGGCTGGATAGACTAATGCATCTGGTGTAAGGATCTATGTTTTACCTCATTGTCACAGGTTTGCACAGCAGTGGGTCTGATTAGCCTTTCGTCTTTCTGAGGTAGCTAAAATGAGTACCATTGAGTTGGGTAAAATAAACTCTTGTAACTCCACTACCAAGATACTCTTCTGGTTGAATGTGTGCTTCATAAATACACGTTTACCTATAGTAAAATGAAATATTATTTGACTTTTCTAAGGCATATGTTTCCTATACGAAAGAACTGAAAAGGGTATCCCTTCAGAGTGATATGGCTCCCTTCAACATGTGAATGTTTGAGGAGTAAGTTGCCTTTACTTAGACATCTAAGTTATTCTTTTTGACATTAACTGTGTTGGTTTTCTTTTGTTTGTTAAACTGCCTCAGTTGTTATTGTAGATGCTTTTACAATGCTGTGTTCGTAGCTGTATTTTCCAATCTCTGCCTGCTGAAGAGCATAATCACTATGGTAACCTCGACTCACATAACCACTTTGGAGTCAGTGATAGCTTTTATTTGAAACCTTTGGCTTCATCAAGTATGACCAGAAGGAAAACGAATTTATTGAGGTCGGCTTCCTAATTAAAAGCGCACTGCAGCAGCATCTCAGACGTGGGTGCTCGGCTGGCTCATAGGGGAGTTCGTATTTTATTAATATCAAACACACGCATACTTTATTTTTAGTTTGCCACCTTGGTGGGAGAGCAGACCATACTTGTAAAGGACTTGCATACTAACGACGAGGGCAGGCCGCCGCCATCTTTACCACTGGCGTGTGCTGTCTTTCTGCGCGAGGCCCGTCTCGCGACGCGCAGCTTTCCGGTTCACTCCGAGGGCAGGTACACCTCCAGTTGCATCCCTTGCCGCCTCGGCGCGAGCCTGCCCTCGTGCAGCCTCCCCGCCAGGAGCTATAAAGATTTATGGCTGTGAAATGAAGAGTGATGGCTCGTTAAGACTCCCCAGGTGGCGATGCGGGCTCGTTCTCGTAGCCAAGTCCAAGGCGTGTAAACGGAGCTGCGGCACAAAAAGTCTGTGCTACTGGCTGCACTTATTAGACGCAAATCCTGCAGTTTTTCATCTTTGACAGGCGCCGCTTGATGGGCACTACAAAGCATAGAGATGGGCAAGCAAAGGACCGCTAGCGTTATAGGTCACTGCATAAAGGGCCCGAGTATAATACTGGAGCACATATGCCAACGTTTGAAATCGAGTAAAAGGGACATTTCTAAAAGTCGAACTTGCTCTTCGCAATGACTTAGAACGCCATTTTAGATGGGAGACAGAGTCCATAGTTGCATGTGTTTACCTGGTGTACTAGAGGAAGGTGCATTCACCAAGATGAATGGTGCACGTACTGAGTGCTTTGGGCAGAGACTGTTGTGAAGTAATGGAAAAAGAGATGCTACATTCAAGGGAAGAAACTGCACTCACTCACTGCAACGCAGGAAGAGGTACGCACTAAAATGGAGAAAGTGCCTCAACAAAATGGAAGATAATATGTGTACTCAAGAAAAAAGGGCACTTAACAAAATGGATGGTCCATTTTTAGGTCGCAGCCTACCAGACAGCACAGCTGTCAGTTTTGCTAAAGTAATCTTGAGGACATTAGGAAAGTTGACCTAGGAAGGAATTCCGGCCATTACTTACCTTTGGCTTTGTAACTCACATTTTCCGGATGTCTACTTGCTGGCTTTATTTGCTTTGCCCTGTCCAGCTCGAGTTCGTCCCTCCCTTTGCCCAAACTTTGTTTACTGTATTCTTCCAATAACTCACTTTCTGTAAAGTGGCCTTTAAATCTTGATCTTAATTTGCCACATTTGCTGTGTGTTTATAAACAGAGGTCAAATGTCAGGCTCTGTCTTCCAGGAAGCTTGGAGTGTATTTTTCTTTCTTTGAATCAAAGTGAGAGGATTTATGTGACAATCATGCTGGCTACTGGGGATCTGCTTGAGGAAAGCTGTAGGATGTTCTTTTTTTTCTAGCACTCAACAAATTTAAATGTCTGTAAATGAACTGTGCTGATCAAATCAGTACATTGGGTGATGACATTTCAACACATTATTCTTTGTGTGCGTTATACTTTTGTCAGCAAAACTATGTGAGTGCAAATGTAATGGTCATTTCAATTGAAGATGTGTTCTCTGTAATGGCAGTGTGCTACCTTACCATTAATATTCTGCATTACCCCACTCTACTGTAGTCTGCACTATTCGATACCACTGCACTTTACTCTGCACCACTCTACTCTACGCCACTCCGCACCACCTGCATCACTGCACTCTTCTCTGCACCAATCCACTATATGCCTATCTACTCTACGCCACTCTATTCTATGCCAGTGCCCTCTAACCCACACTACTCTACTATGCACCATTGCACTCTTCTCCACTGCACTCTATACCACTCTGTGCCACTCCAGGACACCCTACTCTACAACACTGCACTCTATGCCAATGGACTCTACTCTGTATTCACTCCACTGTACGCCAGTGCACTTTATGCAAATCTCCTCTACGTCACTCTAATCCACTCTGCTCCACTGCACTCTACTTTGCAACAGTCTACTCTACGCCACTGTACCCGGAACCACTAAACTCAGCACCACTCCACTCTACTCCGCTCTACACCACTGCACTCTATGCCAATGACCTCTAAACCACTTTACTCATAACCAATGCACTCCTCATCAATCTACTCCTCACCACTGCACTCTAACCCTCTCTATTCTACTCTCTGTCACTGCACTGTACGGCACTCTTTTTAACTCTGCGTCACTGCACTCTATGCCTCTCTGTTCTACTATGCACCTTTACTCTATGCCTCTCTACTCTGTACCACTGCGCACTACACCACTCTACACCACTGCATTCTATGCCAATGCACTTCATGCCACTCTACTATACACCACTGCACTCTACAACACTATACGCTGCAACATTGCATTCTCTACCACTCTACTTTATGCCACTCTACTTTATGCCTCTCTAAGTTATGCCTCTCTACTTTATGCTACTCTATGCCACTAAACTCTGCATTGCTCCACTCTGTGTCATTGCACTCTACACTACTACACTCTAAGCCACTCTAATCTACTCTGCACCACTGCACTCCACAACACGCTACTCTGTACCCTTGCATTCTACACCACATCACTACTCTGAAACAATCTAATCTATGACACTGCCGTGTATGCTACTCAATTCTACTCTGCACCACTCCACACTACGCCACTCTATTTTACATCACTACAGTGTGCCACTGCACTCTACACCAGTGCTCTCTATACTACTTTACTCAGAGCCAGTACACTTCACACACTGCACTTTATGCCAATCTACTCTGAAACACTGCCATGTACATCACTATAGTCTACGCCACTCTATATCTCTCACTTTACCATGCACCACTCTACGCCACTGTACTTTACACCAATGCCCTCTATGCCACTCTACTCTGTGCCACTCTACGTCACTCTATTCTACTCTGCCGCACTGTACTCTACATCACAGCACTGTACGCCTCTCTACTATGTCAATTTTCTCTGCACAACTGTACTCTGTACCACTTTACTGTGCACCACTCTACTCTGCACCACTCTATGACCCTGCATCACTGTACGACCCTGCAATTTAGGACCCTGCACTCTGACACTACTTTGCACAACAGCACTCTATGCCACTGCACAGCACAAACATCACTACCTCGATACCAGTCCAGCACCACCTTCGCATCGACACAGAACCTGCTCAGCAACAGAGCAGCACAACAGCACAACACCACCTCAATGCCAGCGCAGAACCACCTCAACTACAGCACAACACCGCCTTGCCTTCAGTGCAGAACCACCTCAGCACCACTTCAGCTGCAAAGTTTATTGGCACCATTTCAGAGTCTCAGAGACGAGCAGACTAGGGACAGCGATCTTTAGTGGTGTGCAGCAGACTTGACCATTTAAGGCTATGCATCCAGTTAATTATTATGATGTGAATGGGGGGATAGTGGTGTCGTTAGAAATAGCGAGAATCTAATTTGAATCACCTACAGTTAAGCACATATTAATCAAATATATATTGATTAAAGGATTCTAGAGTAAACATAAAGAATAGTTTGTAGGTAAAGCAATGTGGCAACATTTGTTATTTGTGTGTTTGTATGTTATTGGAATGGCCTGTGCTCAAGAAACCCACAACAGCTCCACAATTGACAATAAATGGGATGTGATTTCTCTGAAATTGTTAATTTGATTCCACATCCATCAGTTTTGTTACCTTATTAAACACATACACATCTGTCGTCAACTGGCCTCAATGTCATGTGTGTCTTTCAAGCAGTCCTGATTTTTCAGAAACTCAAACTAAATCACAGCTATGTGATGGAGCGATTGAAACTGCAAGTACCAATATGCTTAGTGTTGTTGACGGAAAGCTATGACTGGCAGAAGATCACAGTCATGATATGGGGGCATGTCCACATCTATGTCCCTCTTATAAGTCAGGTATTCATTTCTAGTGTAGTCACGAAAGCCTTCAGCATCTTACACTCACTACACATTATACATTGTGTGGGATGCCATATAAGGTTTTATGCAGAGTTGGTATTATGGCTGAAGGACAAGTCAAGTTGGTGATGCACAGAAAGACCTTTTTTTAGCTTAGATGCCTTTCATTTTTAGTTCAAAAATACACATTACAAATTTACAAGAATGTGAAAGACGTTATATACTATTATGTTGTGTGTGGTCTAGCAATGTCTTGATTCCATTCTAAGCATCTTTTAGAGAGTCCACTAGCATCATTTACTTAGAAAAAATTATTCTGAATAGTGTAGCGTCTCTTTAGTGAGGGTTATTGAAGTCCTGGGCTGGACCAGAGAAACGTTTTGTGCTGTGTTTCTGTTATAAGTTTAATTTGTGGCATGCAGGTTTCTTCCCTATGTATTCTAATAGGAACCTGTAACAAAGTATAAGAATGAATATTACATATTTTATTATTGTGTAAATATTTAATCTCAGTGAACAATCAACAATTCATTGAGGAAATGTGATTTCTATAGATCAATTGAATATTGCCAAACAATGTCCAGATGACAGAATACTTACACAGCGCAATTCATATAAAAAAAACTTTCTAGAGTGGCATTGTGTTACTGTAGTGTTAATGACTGGTTGCAAAGGAATATGCCTCCTTTCAACGCATGCCTTTTCCCCGCAGGCTATAACAAAGCAGTTGTTACAATGACCGCGTTGTAACAACGCATACCATTACCCTGCAAGTAATAACAACGACTTGCTCTGGGGGGGGACGCTGAATGTTGGAATAGTATAATTTACTATTCCAACTCCAGTCTGTGCAACAGTAGGGAAGGTGTTTACCATTGCAAGGTCAGTAATTTGATGGTGTCATAAAAATATGGTTTGCTAGTATGCATTAAATAAACCTGTTGTGCAGTATTACTGCTGACAGAAATACTTTTTTGTTTCTTTACTTTGAGAGATGCCAGATGTCCGGTCTCTCAAAGACATTTTGCTAGCTTACAATGGGCTTAGAGCCCGCCCATTGCCTCCCATTGATCGCTCTTATTTTGTTTATCCTCTTTGGTCCGCGCGTGCCAGCTTCACTTCCTCTTCTTGTGTTTGGCCCTTCCCTGGAGCATGGCCCGAATACCTGTGTCCATCCACTGCTTGTGTTTTCTGGGTTACTTTTCCTTTTTCTGTGTTTCTTGCCCCTCTCAGTGTCACTCACTCTTCACTGTGTCCTCCCCTCCTCGGCTTTGAGCTTTAATGCCTGCTGTAGCACTCTATCACCATTGTTCTTGTGGTCCCCCACCTGTGCTAATTTTTGCCTCTTAGGCAACTGCTTCTGTGCCCTTCCCACTCCACATGTTGCTCTTGTCTGTCCCCTGCTCTCCTCCGTGTTGCTACCCTTTCCATCTGCACCCAGATCATGGTGTGCCTTCCCAGACTGAACCTATTACTGCACCCTATTAACAATAAAAAGAAAATGCGCTTATGTTGCCACAGGGCTGCATCATTTTTGTAGCTGTGCATGCATATTTAGCGTATTCACATGCCTACAAAATTATATGACCTGCAACTGCGTTGTACTTCTTTGTTTAATTCCTTTTTAAAACAAATCTTTCTTTTTTGCTATACAGCATCTGCTTTGATGCTGTAAAGTACCAAGAAAAACATTGGCAGCACAAATAAGTCTGTAAGTCGAAACATGTTGGCTTTGCAAAGGTTGTTTAGAACAGAGGTCTGGTACTAGGCCGTGTTTGTTTTTAAATGCAATCATGCAATGCAAAGTGGCAGTACCTAGTGTTAAGTGACGCAAAGATAATGGAGATCAACATACGGAGCTACATTATGTTTTTAGGTCAAGCATAAGAGTATGGCCTCTTCTATACTTTAGTATACTTCTCTTGTGGTATTAAAGCCATCTCCCTGCTTTTGATTTGTTTGTTTCAGTGTTCTTTAAAAATGTTGCTTGCTCGTGGTCAGTCCTGCCTCATTGTCCCTCCTTTTCTCTAGCCGTTTCTCCCAGTGAGCAGGGACTAAGTGCTGTCTCATTCCACTATGGTTCTTTATCTGTTCTTTAGGGGACTATTTTTCTTGGTTTCCTGCTCTGCTACCATTTGCCTGCAATCAGCTTCAGCACCATAGCTGCTTACATGTAAATATAGCAGTCTTCCCTCTCACCTGCTCTTAATGCCACAGTTGTGTTAGTGCTGCCTCCCGTGCTCTATCTCCTGTTGATCGTATCTTTTTTAGCCTTTTGGCACTTTTTGATCACCACCATCACCAGGGTTTTTATTGGATAGGATATTCATTTGGGGTTGGGCTTCTTTTTAAGTGGTATTGGGCTTGTTGAAGTTTTGTGTTATTTGTTTTCTGCTCCTGTTACACTGGGTGGGTGTATGGTCAGCTCCGATGTCAGACTAACGCTTTTTAATGCGGTCCTCTGAATTACCGCACTGATATGCATTGCCATGCATATGCTGTGTATCAGCTGTCATCATAAAATATATTAACCTCTCCACAATAATGATTTTTATACATACATTCTTAAATATAATAATGCCACTTCAAGTTTGACAAATTGTTAGTTCACCCTTCTCTTCATCATCAATTGCAAGCATGGTTCGCAACATACACACAGAAAACCAACATATTGTGATAGGCAATAAGCTTGCCATCAGGATGCGGAACCTCACGACTCAACCCAACCATGTTTTAAAGAAGACGCGGCTGCTTGGCCATGCGCACCACAGAGCAGCTGATGATGGGGGATGTGACAGCTTCCGGTTTCATTTTGCTGGTACCAGGGCAGTGGCAAGCTACCAGGGAGGTACCAACCTATAACACAACAGGACCTCAGAGTGATCAAGCTGCATGGAGTTGAGGGCTGTGGTGTCCTGGCTTGGCGAGATGGTGCAATGTCCTGCTCCCTGTTGGAGATTTGCCACTTTCAGGACATTCGCCTGGTGCAGGTCTTCTTATGTCCACATCTACGAGAGCCAGAAAATGGCCAGAGGGATAGCGGTGAGTGGAGGACTTGCGGGATACCACAAGAGCAGGGACGCGGGCAGCAACATTGCTTATTGGCTGTATCAACACTGACCTATCACCGCACACTGGGCATGGGCAGCAGCAGTGGAGTGGGATGACTGACCTCAACCTAACATTTAGTGTTGCACGGGTATCCATCCACCCACTAGTACTGACCACAGTCACTGATCCAAATACTGCTTGTAGTGACCCATAGACCATGACAATGTGCACAGACCAAACTACTGGTGTGCTTTGTGGCCACAAACACCTCCTTAAGCTATGCATATGTTTGCTTCAATGTGCACATCAATGTCCGCCAAATATTGTAACACTCTCAAATTGACCACATCACATAATATTCACCAGAGTTCTGTAATGATTTGATATCCCCAGTGACCCCCGTTATGAACACAATTATTGATCACTGAATGTATTTATTCACTTTTTGTAGTGGAAATGAAACCCAAGGGATAAGTGGATTTTATAAAAAATAACAGAAAGAAGCTACAGCAAGGTGCCAAGCACATGGGCCAGAGTTTTCAAATATTGTGGATAGGCAAAGAGGATGGCTTTTATCAATGCTCAGCTTTAAAAATCTACATATGCATTATGATATGTGAGCAGTGTTGATGAGCTCTGCTTTGGTCTCTTCAGTGTCCCACACATTACTCTGATTCTGCAGGACGGGCTGCATGTGCTATACCACAGCACTTAGACAGGCTGTAGCTTATGTTACCAAATGTTCCTGGCCAAATAATATATGCATCACTAGGAAATGGGTGGGTATTTCTGTCAGTAGTAATCAACAGTAATAATCAAGTGACAACCTGTGAAACCTTATAAGATTCGCTAAGATGTTGGGCCTGGATGGTGTTATATCAATACTTCAGTAAACACCTCACACTCTGCTGCCATGAAATCCTTTAAGCCCCAGAATCGTAAGTTGTATTTCTTCTACTGGTCTATAAACAGTGTCCATATCTGCGCACAGTTTGTTTTCTCCTGAACTGTGAGGACATTGACATACTGTTGTGTCGGGGAGTTTATAGAGATACGGTGTGTTGCTCAGCTTCTTGCCTCGGCCTGGAATAGCAGTGGGTGATGGGCAGCTGTGCACTGGCATTCGGGGGCCTGATTCATCCATTACCAACCTCCAAGGAGAGGGGTGGGTGTTTGTATGGGCAACACATACATCTTTCTACTGGCTGGCCGGTACTTAAAATCTTAGCCTCTCACTCCTCCAACTGTCTGACCAGGGGATCCAGATTATCACTTAGATGAGCTATTCTGCTCCTGAAAACCCCTTTCTTCAACCAATATGCACCCCCACAATCCATTCTTCTCTGGCTGCGCACCTCAGATCTGGAGCTGTGGACCCACCCCCTATTGCCACATCCACATCAAGAGAGAGTAGCATCGCTGCATGCACGCATTAACAGAAGGAGAGAATCAGTCAGAACACTGAGGTCTAAACCACAAGTGTTCCAACTCTGCAAGCCCTAGCACGCATGCCTTACCAAGGCATGCCTTAACCACGCATATGCCTTAACCACGCATGTGCGAGGTTGAGGCATATGCGGGGTCTAGCTGCAGAATGGACAGATGGAAGCAGGAAGCAGGGAGAGGTGAGGTAAGTGGGGCTGGTTAGGGTTACCTTTGTGGGCTGGGGTGGGGTGGGTCTTTTTGTTGGCTGGGGGTGGGTGAGGAATATATTGTGGGCTGGGGGTGCGTCGGGTTGTTTTGTGAGCTGAGGGGTGGGTCAGGGTTGTTTTGTTGGCTGGGGGTAGGTTGGGGTACTTTTGTGGGCTGGCGGGTCGGGCTGGTTTGGGGGCTGGGGGAGGGTTGGGGATGTTTTGTTGACAGAAGGGTGGGTCATGAATCTTTTGTGGGCTTCGGGCTGCATTGAATGGAAGCAGAAAGCACGGAGAGAACTGCGGTGAGGTAAGTGGGCTGGGGGGTCTCTGTAGTTTTTTGGGAATAGGGGTTCGGGGTAGTTTTGTGGGCTGGGGGTTGAGCCATGAATGTTTTGTGGGCTGAGGGTGGGTCAGGGTTGTTTTGTGGGCTGGGGGTGGTTGGCGTAGTTTTGTGGGTCGGGGTGGGCTAGGGGTAGTTTTGTAGGCTGGGAGGGTCAGGGTAGTTTTCTGGGGTAGAGGGTGGGTTGAGGGAAGTTTTCTGGGCAGAGTGGGTGGATCAGGGTAGTTTTATGAGCTGGGGGTTTGGGGCTAGTCGTCAGGGCTGAGGGGTCGGGGTAGATTTCAGGGCTTGGTGGGTTTGGGGCTAGTTGTCAGGGCTGGGGGTGTCAAGGGTAGTTTTCAGGGCTGGGGGATCGCAGTAGATTTAGGGCTGGGGGAGTGTTGGGGTAGTTTTTAATTAGGGGTTACGGTATTAGGTCTTAGGGCATGGGGAGGGGAATGGGTAATCAGGGTAGTTTTTAGGGCTTAGAGGAGGGTGGGCAGTTTTTAGGGCTGGGTCAGGGCTGGGCAGGGTCTGGTTAAGGGACAGGGTTAAGGGTCAGGGTTAAGATACAGGGTTTTAGGCATCAGGGAAGGGGAGGGCACTGCTTGGGGGTTGGGAGGGGATGTGGGTATTTGTACCTTAAGGTGGGAGGGGGCGGGGGTGTTTGTAAATTAGGGAGGTGGGGAGGAGGTGGTGACCTTAGCTGCACGTGCCCCTTTACCATACCTGCCTTTACCACAAAAATTCATGGTAAAGGCATGCGCGGTAGAGGAACGCATGGTTAGGACGCAGTTGTTATGCAGACGCATTGTTTTTGGCATGCAAGGTTGGGGAATTTGTGGTTGCATCATTCAACCACAGAAGCAGCATGTGGAGCGGTGTGCACACTGTGCTAGGTCTGTGAGCGTCAGTAGTATTAGAGTAAATGTATTAATTTGAAAGTGTATTAATTTTAAGAAGCTGCCTGCAGCTGTTGTCACCATGGTGTGGGACACCAGTTCTGGTCTCTGAAGCCCAGGTGGGTGATCTTACGGTTTGCATTTTAAGGAAATTATAAGCCAGTGAAGAGTTTGTCCTATATAAAACAGAAGGGGTTCCAATACCTCTATCAAAGACAGCAAGTGTTCCTTTTGTCAGATGCATTGGCGTTTTGGAAGATGTTATAGTTTTTACAAAGGCTACCTTTTGTTTTGTTCATACATTCTGTAGCAAACCAAAGAGACAACATTTTTTGGACCTGACTATCTTCTTTCTCTAAAAGGCGAAAAGTGTTCTTAAAAATGTTTAAGCATGCAGTGCAGACATTTTATACTTTGGCCCGTTTTATATGGAAGGCTGTCTGAAATTGTCACACTTTGAGTTTTGCCAATTGAGGAATATGATGGAACATGGCCGAGAAGTGATTACAGATAAGCATGTTGTTTTTATCTCTTTATGCCTTGGTGAATAGGTGGACCTTGAACTCCTCTCTATCTACGATATATTTAGGCAAAACTCTCCCTCTCTGTCTCTCTCTCTGTCTCTCTGTCTCTCTCTCTCTCTCTCTCTCTCCCTCTCTCCCTCACTCGCTCTCGCACTCCCCAGCACCCACAATAGTCATAAACTGTCCACACTGACAAAAGCAGACACGCGGTATTCTGATTATTTTTTGCACTCAAATTCCTGGAATAGGTTCACCAGTTAGTTTATGTTGTGACATTATCTGTTGTGTTTGCCGATGTAATGGAATAATCGTATTGTTTCATCAAATCCCGTCAGTGATACAAATAGCCTGTCTGCAATCACTCGGGCGTGCTGACCCTTAGCTGTTCCTCTTTGTTTATCTGGGCCTGTTTCTTTATTCCAAATACCTCCATCACTGGTGGTATAGCATGGAACATCACGTGTTAAACACGCAGAGAGGGGAAATATTTTGATGTACCCTTCACAGCATGCCTGAACTGGTTTTCTTACTCTGACCAGGTATCCCTCACTCATATATAGACCGTTGCTACATCCCTTACCATCATCATTCTCTTGCACTTTTTTGTGCCTCTCTGGTCCTAGTGGTAATTCCTCATTCTAACTCCTCTAGACAGTGCCACTGGTTGCTTCTCTGATCCCGTTGGTAATTCCTCGTTTTAAGTCCTCTAGGCAGAGCTGCAGCTGTATCTCTGTTCCCAGTGGAAATTCTCCACTCTAAGTCCTGTAGACAGTGCTGCTAGCTGCTTCTCTGTTCCCGTCGGTAATTCCTCAATCTAATCCCTCTTGGTAGTGCTGCTAGCTGCTACTCTGGTCCAGTCAGTAATTCCTCATTCTAAGTCCTCTAGGCAGTGCTGCAGTGTTTGTTTCTCTTCCCAGTGGTAATTCCTCCATCTAAGTCCTCTAGACTGTGCTTCTAGCTGCTTCTCTGGTATCATATGTAAATCCACATTCTAAGTCTTCAAGACTTGCCTTTGAAGCCAAATTGACAGAGAAAGTAATGAACCAGCAACTCTCACAGTACCTAGAGGAAAACCGGCTTGTGGACAATACACAACACGAGTACAGAAACAATCGCAGTACTGAGTCTGCCCAGGTAGTAGCTACGGAAGACATTTGCGGAGTGTTGGACAGGGGAGGGACAGCGACCCTTAGCCTGATGGAACTGTCCACAGCGTTTGATACGGCCAGCCACGAGATCCTGGTTGACCGTCTCTGCAGCATGGGGATAGAGGACACATCATTAGATCTCCTCCAATCCTTCCTGGTAAACAGACAACACACTGTGGCGATGGGCAAATATACATCTAGGCCCTTCTCCCCGCCCTGAGGAGTCCCCCAGGGATCGGCACTAAGCCCAACACTATTCAATCTTTATGACACACCTCTCGTGTCAATCATCGAAAGTGTGAGTTTTCGTCTGGTGTCTTGTGCCGATGACACCCAAATTGTGGTGTCACTGGCAAAGCCTGAAAATAATTTTGGCTTGGCACTCAGAACATGCATGAGCAATGTGAGCAAGTGAATGGACAAAAACGACCTTAAATTGAATGCCACTAAAACTGAGGTTATCCTCTTTGGGAACAAACCCTCACTCTGGACGCCAGATTGGTGGCCACAAGAACTTGACTCACTTCTTAAACCCTCAAACAAAATAAAAACTCTAGATGTCATGGTAGATAAAGAACTAAAGTTCAAGGACCAAGTAAATAAAATTACATCAGGCACATTTTTCTTGTTAAGGCTTATAAAAAAGATTGAAAAAGTCTTGCCTCCTGAACTTCTGAGAATGGTCTCAGTACATTAGTTATAACAAAGATCGACCACTGCAACAGTCTCTATCTAACTCTAGCAGTGGGGCTTGAAAAGAGGCTCCAAACTTTGCAAAACACTGCTGCCCGCTTCCTTCTTAAAATCCCTAGACATGAATCGTCCACAGGAGCCATCAGGAAACTACACAGGTTACCAGTTAAACAACAATGTATATTTAAGGCGCTCTGCCTGGCCTATAAATCATTGCATGGATTGGGACCTGTCCACTTTAGAGACAAGCTCACTTGGAATGTCCCAGCAAGGGCGCTTCGCTCAGGCTCCACCCTGAACCTGATTTTCCCCCCATTTAGGAGAACCAATTGGGTTGGGAAGAGCTTTTTTAGGGCCAGTGCAGTGCTCTGGAACAGCCTCCAACTGACACTTAAAGCCGCTCCCTCCCTACTTACTTTAAGAAAAGCCTTAAAGACCTGCCCGTTCCCAAGGTAGTAGAAGACACCTGCCATCGGTTAGGCTCGGTTCTGACATCTTCTGCAGCTATTTCTCCTTACCTATAGCGCCAAGACGCCCAAGAACATTAGTTGCAGTTTATACATTATTCAAATTCAAAGTCTTCTAAGCAGTGATGCAGCTGCATCGTTGATCCTGTCGCTAATTCCTCATTTTAAGTCCTTTAGACAGTGCTGCTAGCTGATTCTCTGGTCCCGTTGGTAATTCCTCTTTCTAAGTCCTCTAAACAGTGCTGCAGCTGCTTCTCTGGTCCCAGTAACAATTCCTCATTCTAAGTCCTCTAGGCAGTGCTGCCCCTGTGTTTATGTTCATACATCCATTACACTCCAAACCAAAACACATAGATAAATGACATTGTCTTTACAACGCCAATAGCTCTAACTCTAAAAAATGTGAGACCTATAGCATTGCAAATGCTTGTTTTTTGGGGCACTTAATGCTAGCAGTAAAACCCCACTGTAAGAAATGGACTGAAAGGGTAGGAGTGGAAATTGGGTCAAGGCTTAATACACGTGAAGTCCCGCAACACATAAATAAAGTTCTTGACACACATCGTAAAAGGAAGATCTTATTGGAGGGAAACACTCTTTACAGCAAAGTCTTTACCACACAATGACTTTACCATGCAGATTGTTACCACCTAGGTAAGTATTTGTATCCTCATCATGCGGCCTTTATCACACAGGTTGGTACCACATAGGTAAGTATTTGTGTCCTTACCATGCAAGCCTTTATCACACAAGTTTCTCTTAATGCATTATTATGTTATTATTTGTTTTTTAAAGAAAAGTGTTTAGGTGAAAGTAGATGTTGAGGACGGTAAATATAATTTTTAAGTTTAGGGTTAGGTAGTGGTAAAGGAAGGGAAGTGTAATTTTAGGTTTTGGGATGGGCAGTGGTAAAGGGAGGTAATTGTAATTTCAGGGTATAGTGTTGGGCAGTGGTAAAGGAAGCTAAGGACCATTTTAGAGTTTTGAGTTAGGTAGTGGTAATTGGAGGTAAGGATACTTTTTAGGGTTTACTGTTGGGCAGTGGTGAAGGGAGATAGGGAGAATTGTAGTGTTTATGGGTAGGTAGTGATAAAAGGAGGTCAAGTTAATTTTAGGGTTTAGGGTCAGGTAGTGGTAAAGGGAGGTATGGGTAACTGTAGGAGTTCTAAAGGGAGGTTATGAGTACATTAAATAGAAGGAGAGATTGGGGGACCCCTGCAAGAAAGAACACAATAAAATTAAGTATTAAATATCAAATTATATAGTATGTATATGTATCAATCAAACAGTGGCAGGACTGGGTGGGTTTACATAGGAAACAGATATTTATTTGGTTTGATAATAACTTTAGTACCGTTTGACAGATCTTCTCAAAACTTTCCAAAAGAAGGTTTGTTCAGTTCTGGGGATGATCCATCAAGTGGGGGCCAAGAAGCGGGTTGTCCCAAAACACATTTTTCCCATGCAATTTCCTATAGGAATTTTGAATAACGCTAAAGCCAAAACTGCTGAACGGAATTACAATACATTTCGCATAAAGCTAGATCTTTACCTAGGAAGCGTGCTTTTTGTGATCTGGTGTAAATCAACTCAGTAGTTTTGAGAAATTAAGGTAAAAAATGTGTAGATATTTTAGTCTGCGGTGCTCCTGTAGGAAAAAACAACAAACAAGAATGCTGATTTGGCTGGTGCCACAGGAACCTCACAGGACTGGAAGATCTGATTTGCGGTCACCTCATGAAAATAAATGTTGCAGCTGCCATTACAGGACTGGAGACTCAGTCTGGGAGCCCTACAAATTAACAAAAGGACATAAGGGAGCAGGGTAGAGATATCCTAGCCATTTTGGAGTAGTCCCAGAGGGCCTCTTCTGGGGCCAAAAAAAATAAAAATTATATGACTAATCCATAGGATTTTGGTGGGAGTTCTATGGGAGCCCCATGAGACCAGGATAGACCCCCCAAACCCTCCCCCCCCCCCCCAAACAATTTTTTTTTTTTTTCTTCCATCACACTTCACTTCCTATCTCTTCATTTCACCTTTACTTGTTCTGTTTCATTTATGCTTTCTTACTGTTTTCATATATTTCTGTTTCTTCCATTTCTACCTTTAGCTGCAGGTCAAATTCTAATGACAAAACATGAGTCGTGATCCCTATAAATTAGTGCCCGTGACCGTCACTTGCATCCTTCAGTAGAAATTAAGCACTGCACACCAAGAACTGAAATTAACCATAATAATAGTGACGCAATGGCTGCTAGAATAAGTTCTAGCGATTCATGGCTGACATTTTAAAAGCCAGACACTTGAAAAAAAACCGAATTCATGCATACGGAGCATGAACTTCATTTTAAGAAAAAGTATGTGAATATATCAATGGTAAACAAAAACACATTCATTAAAACTAGGTTCTGTGCGCTAAGAGGCAATAGTGTTGATACATCGTTTAAGGACAAAGTGACTGTAATTACAAAGCACCGTACACTCTGCTAATTAAAGTTTTTCTATGTCAGGGAACATTACCAAAGTTGTTTTTCAACTTAAAAATTGTCAAAAAATTGGCACACAATTTTAGTACAGGGGCACTTTGTCTTGTCAGTGCGCACGTACCTTACTCAGTGCTCCTAGAATACAAAAGTAGGCCTCAATTCTTTTTTGGCCCTCATTGATCATAGGGGCCAGTAGGCAATAGGACATCCCAGGTATAGTGCCAGGCATACTAAAACATCCATGCTGGTGGCAATTACTTCAGTGGACAGCTTTCTGAAAAGGCACCGACTATTTCATAGATTCCCATGGGAAGGAACACCCAATCCCCCTTTTCCAAATGGCCACAGAAAAGTAGTTTAAGGAGTCAGTGCCACCTTTTCCAGAAAGTGCCTTCTACTTGACTAGCGGATTAAGAGACCTTGGGATGTATTATGGTAATTGCACATTTTCATTGTTTGCACCAGGCGTACCTTTAGAAAAGGTGTGAGGGGCGCAGACAGTGAAAATACGCCCTATTAACAAGAATGCGCTGCCCCCAGGGCATCAGTGAACTCTTGCTGGGCATCAGTGAACTCTTGCTGCCCTGGGGGCAGCGCTTTTTTGTGAAAAACGGAGTGGCGCTCCATGTTTTCGCAGTGCATGCGGCAACCTGCCTGCACTTTTGAAGGGGATTAGAGATCCCCTTGCAGGTCAGTGCAGTCAGTGACTGCATCCATCTGCAAGGGGATGTCTGGGGGTGCATGGGACCCCCTTTCTCTCCTACAGAGGGCTGCTATCAGGGTGCGCACTGATAATGCGCCACCTTTTAGATGGCGCACTCTCGGTACGCCTCCTGAGGGCTTCTTTGCCTCTCTCCCATGTTGGTAATACGGCTCCGGTGCAGAGACAAAGGGATTCTCTCATTTACATGGCGCACATGCAAATGAGGGAACACCCCCTTGAAGATGGCGCTAGCTCTTTATGAGCGCCAGCACCATTGGTATTACAGAAGGGGACTTCTGAAATACAAAAGTGCCCCTTGTCTCTGTGCCCAGTCAATTTACACTCTTGTCAATTTCCTACAATCTCAACTGAAGAACTCTTCTGCAACCCTGCAATCTGTATTAATCAACCCAAGCCCAGATTTTCAAAACAAAACGCACGAGACTCTCCTATAAATAGATCTCTGCTTGGGGTACTTCCACCCAATTTACTCACCGTTGTTGAGAAAGCGCTGTTGACAGCCACAATGACACATTGTGATGCACTCTTCACAGTCTTATTATTGACACAATGAGCCCATCAATTGTTGAGAATTGAATACTTGAGGTTAAGAAGTACAGGTGGAGGTTGGGATGAATAAATGTATTTATTTATTTAGCTATATATTTATTTATGACTTTTATAGAGCACCCTGGGCTAAAGAATGTGTCCTCCTCGGAGGATAAAGTCTAAGATGCACAGGGTTCTCTTGATGCAAGTGGGTGCTCATGAAATGATGGAGGCATGCTCCCCAGTTTTTAACGCTCTCCCGCCATCTTTAAAAAAAGCCATGGTATGCTCATGTTTTCAAGTTGTTTTGATCAATTTCAGACACATTAAATGTGTAGGCCAAGGGATTTTCAAAGTGACACAGCAATGAGCAATGTTAACGTGAGCTGCATTGCTGATGAGGGACACAGGATAGCTTCTTCCTTTTCTACAAAAGATGAGTCATTTACTCTCCAATTATCATTCATTTGAAATAGAATGTATGTTTACCTTTGAGGGAAACACCGGGGATCATTCAGCTGCATATGTCTTAACTAAGTACCAATAGTACAAAGAGAGGTCATTTCACACACAGAACAGTTTAGATAATTGTCTTCAGGGACCGAATGGCATAATGATGTGCAAAATGTTTTCTGATATAATAACTTCAGGGATGAAAAGAAGGTCAAATTAGATTCAGAGCACCGACTCAAGACCTGTAATTAATGAATCGAAAGATATCTGTGAGGCATACAGTCTAAAGAAGAAATCAGTTCTAATAGGACTTCATCCCTTTCAAGGACTAGGATATTCACCAGTATCAAGAATAATACCAATATGCTTACTAAAGCGAGCGACTGTCGTCTGTAAGGCTCATTCTTGTACTTCCTCAGAATAACAAATGATGGTTTAACTTTGAGCTTCTATGTCACCTTCGCTATAAGTTCAACATTATTTCACAGTGTTTGTTTTCCACAAACTACAGTGATTTTGTTGATGCATTCTATGCAAGGGAAGGATAAGCACTTTCTACAGATCATGTATATGACCGTCCTTTTGGTTAGATTTATGCATTTTGTAAGCTGAATTTCAGAAATACACAGATACTTTATGGGTATTTAAATAAAAGATGTACTTGCAACGTATATCTACTTTTGAGTATAGTTTGTGAAAATTGTAGTTAGATATCATCTGACAAAAATATTGCGTC
Source organism: Lissotriton vulgaris (assembly GCF_964263255.1). Taxonomy (NCBI): domain Eukaryota; kingdom Metazoa; phylum Chordata; class Amphibia; order Caudata; family Salamandridae; genus Lissotriton; species Lissotriton vulgaris. The sequence continues at coordinate 880,215,904 of NC_141697.1, read as the reverse complement.
CTTCGTATTGTTTACAAAAATATCTCCCCATTCGAGTTAATAATAAAAAAAATCTACACTGAAGTGCGAGATAGTTTTGTAAACAATATTTAGGCCAAAATATTTACATCAGAAAACATTTTTGTTAGATATTGTGATATACATCTCTCCTGCCGTAGATCCTACTTGTGATCCCCATGAAGAGGATGGACATCTCAGACTTGTGCAATTTATTTTATTTAAGTATTTCTTGTTATTATTATGGAAATGTCCCATCATCCTAAATAGAAATTATGCTTCAATGAACAAAGGATTGAGTCCATCATAATGCTCACCAGACTTATGGGCTACTTGAAAAGAAAAAATGCCATATTCTTCCAAGAGAATGTGGATTTCCTATCTGAAACTCCATTGTTGTAGGCACCCAATTCAGGGGCGGACTCCGATGTCGGTTGGAAAGGCTCCGAATCCTTGTGTCCGAACGAATAGTACACATTTCTCAATGACCGATTATGATGCCCAGAAACGGTTCAGGCAGTCTGAATCGGTTCCAAAAGGCATTTGGACTGTCCTAGTCTTTCAGAGCCGAATCGTACAGCGCTGTGGACACGGTTTCTGAACGAGCAATTTAGATGATTGATTCAGACATTCGTTACGATTCGGTCTGCCCGACATGAAATGTCTGTTGGAATCAGTCTTTAGGGGCCCAATGCAGGCCCCCCTTCACCCGGATCCATCTGATTGGGGCCTGTAGGGGTACCCAAGGGTCCCCTCTTCCCAACCATGCAAATTGGGGCAGGCACCATGGGTGTCCTCCACAGGGTGCAAGGTTTTCCCCAACTACCCCTTTTTTAATGGGAGCCTGTGTTCTCGTTTGGAACACAGGCTTCCATTGATGTCAATGCAAGTCTGACCTAACAATGCTGGGAAGCATCATAATCAGTCATTCAAACTCCCAGGACCTGCTTAGTTTGAAACGATTCTGAGACCGATTAGTTCAGAATAGTTTCCGAATGACATTGGAATCGGCCCGTTAGTGCACTCAAGATGGAAATATTCCCCCTGGTGACTCATCTGGCTTCTTCAAGAGATCCAGAGTTATCCCCCCCCCTCCCCACCAGACTCAGTTGCAGATTAGTTGCCCAATCTAGAGTGACTGGTCTGGCACTGTAGTGGTGTTGACTTCATAAAAAAACTGGTATGGAAATGGCCACTCACTGTCAGGAAAAGAAAAGTGTAGAGTTTCCAACAGTTGGGAACCTCCTTCCAAATGTTAGGTGGTGCAAATATGTGGGTACAATGTACGTAAGCATGGGCGAATTTTGCGAATCTCGCGTTCGCGAATTTTGCGGATTTGCGAACTCGCAATCCGCAAAATCCGCGAATTCTCGCGAATTTGCGGATTTTTTTTTTTTTGTGTTTGCGCGGGTTTCTGCCAGTTCGCGAGGGTTTTGTACAATGTCGCAAATTGCGAACTTACCTGTCGGGTCGCAAGTTTCACGAACTTGTTGTTTCTACGTGTCCAGCCTGTTTGGGACACTCTTCTTCATCACTGCCACTCTCTGTCACCACTGCCACTCTCTGACTACTCATGCCACCCTCTGGCCCACCAATGCCACCCTCTGTTTCATCACAGCACCCTCTGGTTGCCCAGTCAGTGTACATTATTATGGCAACGCAAGCACACCTTCCCTGCCTCAAGTGACCTGAATTAATTTGGGGCTGATTAATGTGTCACAGAATATTTTTTTAGCTGGCACCTGCTTCCTTAGTGCTTCCTGATTAGTGATCTTTTGCACTTGCTAAGTGCTTTCATTGTTGCAAAATTAGTTACAACACCTGCCCTGCCCCAACTGACAATAATGAATTAGGGGCTGATTAATGGATTTGAACTTCCAGCCTGGCTCCTGCTTGTCTCCCTTAGCTGTAATTCAGGACCTTTGTGGCATATGTGTAACTATTCTGAGGTTCAGAGCAGGGTCACATAATAGTTGCAACTGGCAACTGAACTCTGGAGGGGCCCCTCAGGAAGCACTACAGGAAATGGCTACTAATGATGAGCCTGAACTTTTGAACCTGGTAAGTAGTTACTTTCAGTTTTGCTAAGATCGTATTTCTGCAATTTTGCACTTATTCGCGGGGCGCGAACTCACGCGAACAGTGCGAACAGTGCGAGCAAAATCCGCTGCTCGCGGATTTGCGGATTTTGCGGGAGATTCGCAAATCTCGCGGATTGCGAATTTACCGAAAATCCGCACAATCCGCGAGCGAAACGGATTTTCCGCCCCTGCTTAAATGTACGTCAACTTGTTGGGATATTTCTAGTGGCCATATTTGTAGGTGTAAATTCTGGCAGCAGCGATGTACGTATTCGATCTTCTGCCTAAGTGTTTCCCCATCTATTGTCCCCCTTTATGACAGTAGCAACAAATGCGATGGAGAAACTGACACCATTCTGGTGGACTATATGATAGACAAAAAAAGCACTGACCAAACATTTAAATTGACCTTCAATCTTTGAGTGTCAATAGCCTGATCAAGATTCATTATTTTACATGCAATTTGACCAATGATCCGTGCAATCCATGGTTAGAGGAGTCTCCCCAGATAAAAAAAGTGTCCAATCACAGCAGAGGTGGTGCCTCAATTTGTTCTGTTTTCTGATGTTCTCTGGCAAACTCTTTTTCTCCAGCTCCATCTGCCCAAGTGTACTGGGGCTCCAGTATCACCATAACGGTTTATAAATGCAATAAAGAGTAAATATTAATATTTGATTGACTTTGCCATTTTCTTTCAACAGATGATTGATTAAACATGTCTCCACTTTGACAGGACAAATTGAAAGCCTTAGCAAAACGTGCAACATTTTGGTTTTGGCTACCAGGGATGAAACCACCTTTTCCAGATATATTTTAATGCGATTTACCAGAGGTCCTTTATCTTTGTCATTCTCAGTAGTAGTGAAACTGTTGCTCATTCAACTTCATTATGTTTTAGAAAGTGGGTGTGAAAATTCACTGATGCTGGGTTTTGTAGAAGAAAAAAATAGCAAAGTCTACTGCCAGGAGGAGATTGTTTTCACACGAAATGTTCTGCAGGAAAATTCTTCCAGTGGATCTCCTGCAATAATGTTTTAAGCGTAGGGCCTTTTTGTGATGCAAAAATGCAACATACACAAATTTTCAACTTTGTGAAGCATGAAGTTTGTGTACTTAACAAATAAATTACCTGCAGTGGTTGCCTTCCCAAGCTCATCACATTTTCAAAATCAGCTGCATCACCGACAAAGCACCAAGAAGCTTTGAACCAGATTACCCAGCCAAAAAGTAAGGGGCATCTTTATGAGACCCTTGAGCCGCCGGAGGGTCATTTTTTATGACACTCCGGCAGTGCAAACTACAAAATCACATCTATGAGCCCACACAAAGCAACTTTGCTTGAATGGCCATATAGATATGGAGGAAGGCAAGGCAGAGCAAATCACTGTGTTGCCTTATTCTGCACTAGGGAGGCATTCCGTAGGCATTGCTGTGGGTGTTCCCATGCAACACCCATCGATTTTGATGCTTCTCCAGATTTACAAAACCATGTAAACCTGGGGATGCGCCAAAACCTTACGCCTCCCCAGGGGAGGCGCAAGGATGAGAAATACCTATATTTCACTTGGTTTTTCCTCTTTCCATGCAGCACACATAGAAAGAGGAAAAAAACTCCCAGGAGCGTTTTTGTGCAGAAGGTGCCCCCTCCTGCACAAAAACAATCCTGCTGACAACAGAGGCACCTTTGCACCAGCATGTAAGGGTGCCTGCGTTGTCGCTAGGCTGCTGAAACTGCACCAGCGCAGGGGAAAATTACAGGAATGCACTGTGTTGGATAAATACGATGCATTCCTGTCGTTTCACTTTGACATAGGTCAGCACAGCAAGGTGACTTGCTGGACTGCCCTATGCCAAAACCGCATAAATGAGGCCCAAATTCTCCACCAGTGCAAAGAGAATTTAGATGAGCAGTATTTCTAAACATTATGAATATACCGCCTGACCAACCTCTTGAAGGACCACCACAACAACCATAGAAAAATACTCCTCCAGCTTATCCGGTCACAGTACCACAACTGGAAAAACTCTTCTCCCTCCTTTACTGGTCAACACAATCTTAAATAGTTACCTATCTGGATTTATACCGTAATGGCACCAACACAATCAATACAAGCATTTTGCCCAAAAATAACAATCAAAAGTACAATGAGAAATTCAGTTCAGAGGATCCCAAGGCAGTCAGAGATTACTGGGCCCTAATAATGCCAACTGGGAACTTTCTCCTCTTGTTTCCTTAGGGCATTTGTACTCCGGAAATAATTGTCCAGTCACTGCTTTTGCCTTTAAAAAGGAAACATACTTTAATAGACGCACAACTATCTACTAGGCACACAATTATACACATTTGCCAAATGACAGATGGAAAATCCAAATGGAAGCCTGCCTAAAGTGCTCCTACGAACTTCAGGGGGTGCAAAATGAGAAACCATAAAAGGGTTGCAGTGAGCGAGTATCTCTTTAAACCCAGACTGAAACCTGTAGTTCTGACACACTTTTTTCGGATTGTGCACCAAGAAACCTTAATGCCTAACACCACAAAAAACCCTAACATTACTTAAAGCAAATCATTCAAAAGCGCGCAATGATGAAAAAAATCGAAACTACTGGCTTTGATAATGGTGTTCCCAATAGTCAATTGTGGCTTAAAGCCTTGAGATGAAATGTTGTATTGATAAAGCCACCAGCATCTGCTTTCCCTAAACACAATCAACATTAGCCATTTGCTATCAAAAAGACAGACCTATGGGCTTTGACACATATGTATCAGCAACGAAAAATTGAAATTTCAGCTTTGTTGAACGTTCAAGTGTGCTTGTCTTTACGAGGTTGATTTCACACTTCACAAAGCCAGACCTTTCGTTTTGCCAGCATTTCACAATGGGCATGAACATCGATATTTTTGCTTTGGCACCATGTTGCCAATATACCTAGCAGCATTCTAAACACAATGTGCCTAACTTACGAAGCCTTAGCATCACTTTTGCGCCGCCTGAGCATCTCTTTTTTTTTTTATGCTCCAGTGGCACAATGTGCCGCAGCATATTTACAAGACCATGCAAAACCACTTTTCATGGACTAGTAAATATGCGCCCCTTTGATGCAGCAAACTGCATGAAAGGGGCGTTCCATGTGTGTTGCTGTGGATGTTCCCACGCAACACCAATGGAATCTGAAACATTCCCAGATTCACGAGGAATCGCAAACCTGGGAATGTGTCAGAATCCAATGCCACCCCAGGGGAGGTGTAGGAGTGGCACAACAAGGAGAAAAACTTTTATTTCTCATCGTTTTTTTCCTCACAGAACGAGGAAAATGCCATCAATGATTGTTTTTGTGCAGGAAGGTGTCCCTTCCTGCACAAAAACAATCATCTCCACACCACAATGATTCAGAAAAGGGGGTGGTGATGAACAGAGTGTCTGAATTAAGCAGACCACTCTTACCCAGTCCAAAGATCAGGGCTTGATCCATCACCGTTTTTTAGCTCACTACACCATCCCAGCTCAGAACCTGGCTACATGCAAATTAGTATGTTCCTGTCCCAGTGCATGATGGGAACAGGGCAAATCAAACTACCAAGCCAATTCTTATACTGGGAAGGAAACAAGCTACCGGGGACCGGTTTCTGGCATTTCAGCCGTCTTCGGCCCAGCTTGCTTGAATCCTGATGGTGCAATGAGCAAGGGACTCACATCTGAGTATACCCTTCCACGCTTATGGTGGACAAAATGATTCAGAAAAGGGGGTGGTGATGAACAGAGTGTCTGAATTGAGCAGACCACTCTTACCCAGTCCAAAGATCAGGGCTTGATCCATCACCGTTATTTATCTCACTGCCCCATCCCAGCTCAGAACCTGGCTATATGCAAATCAGTCTGTCCCTGGCCCAGTGCATCATGGGAACAGGGCAGACTAAACTACCAAGCCAATTCTTCACCAGAAAGGAGACAAGCTACCGGGGACCGGTTTCTGGCATTTCAGCCGCTTCGGCCCGGCTTGCTTGAATCCTGATGGAGCAGTGAGAAAGGGACTCATGTCTGAGTATACCCTGCCACACCTATAGTGGCCAAAAACGATTCAGAAAAAGGGGGTGGTGATGAACAGAGTGTCTGAATTGAGCAGACCACTCTTACCCAGTCCAAAGATCAGGGCTTGATCCATCACCGTTATTTATCTCACTGCCCCATCCCAGCTCAGAACCTGGCTATATGCAAATCAGTCTGTCCCCGGCCCAGTGCATCATGGGAACAGGGCAGACTAAACTACCAAGCCAATTCTTCACCAGAAAGGAGACAAGCTACCGGGGACCGGTTTCTGGCATTTCAGCCGTCTTCGGCCCGGCTTGCTTGAATCCTGATGGAGCAGTGAGAAAGGGACTCATGTCTGAGTATACCCTGCCACACCTATAGTGGCCAAAAACGATTCAGAAAAGGGGGTGGTGATGAACAGAGTGTCTGAATGGAGCAGCCCACTCTTACCCAGTCCAAAGATCAGGGATTGATCCATCACCGTTATTTATCTCACTGCCCCATCCCAGCTCAGAACCTGGCTATATGCAAATCAGTCTGTCCCTGGCCCAGTGCATCATGGGAACAGGGCAGACTAAACTACCAAGCCAATTCTTCACCAGAAAGGAGACAAGCTACCGGGGACCGGTTTCTGGCATTTCAGCCGTGTTCGGCCCGGCTTGCTTGAATCCTGATGGGGCAGTGAGAAAGGGACTCATGTCTGAGTATACCCTGCCACACCTATAGTGGCCAAAAACGATTCAGAAAAGGGGGTGGTGATGAACAGAGTGTCTGAATTGAGCAGACCACTCTTACCCAGTCCAAAGATCAGGGCTTGATCCATCACCGTTATTTATCTCACTGCCCCATCCCAGCTCAGAACCTGGCTATATGCAAATCAGTCTGTCCCTGGCCCAGTGTATCATGGGAACAGGGCAGACTAAACTACCAAGCCAATTCTTCACCAGAAAGGAGACAAGCTAACGGGAACCGGTTTCTGGCATTTCAGCCGTCTTCGGCCCGGCTTGCTTGAATCCTGATGGAGCAGTGAGAAAGGGACTCATGTCTGAGTATACCCTGCCACACCTATAGTGGCCAAAAACGATTCAGAAAAGGGGGTGGTGATGAACAGAGTGTCTGAATTGAGCAGACCACTCTTACCCAGTCCAAAGATCAGGGCTTGATCCATCACCGTTATTTATCTCACTGCCCCATCCCAGCTCAGAACCTGGCTATATGCAAATCAGTCCGTCCCTGGCCCAGTGTATCATGGGAACAGGGCATACTAAACTACCAAGCCAATTCTTCACCAGAAAGGAGACAAGCTACCGGGGACCGGTTTCTGGCATTTCAGCCGTCTTCGGCCCGGCTTGCTTGAATCCTGATGGAGCAGTGAGAAAGGGACTCATGTCTGAGTATACCCTGCCACACCTATAGTGGCCAAAAACGATTCAGAAAAGGGGGTGGTGATGAACAGAGTGTCTGAATTGAGCAGACCACTCTTACCCAGTCCAAAGATCAGGGCTTGATCCATCACCGTTATTTATCTCACTGCCCCATCCCAGCTCAGAACCTGGCTATATGCAAATAAGTCTGTCCCTGGCCCAGTGCATCATGGGAACAGGGCTGACTAAACTACCAAGCCAATTCTTCACCAGAAAGGAGACAAGCTACCGGGGACCGGTTTCTGGCATTTCAGCCGTCTTCGGCCCGGCTTGCTTGAATCCTGATGGAGCAGTGAGAAAGGGACTCATGTCTGAGTATACCCTGCCACACCTATAGTGGCCAAAAACGATTCAGAAAAGGGGGTGGTGATGAACAGAGTGTCTGAATTGAGCAGACCACTCTTACCCAGTCCAAAGATCAGGGCTTGATCCATCACCGTTATTTATCTCACTGCCCCATCCCAGCTCAGAACCTGGCTATATGCAAATCAGTCTGTCCCTGGCCCAGTGCATCATGGGAACAGGGCAGACTAAACTACCAAGCCAATTCTTCACCAGAAAGGAGACAAGCTACCGGGGACCGGTTTCTGGCATTTCAGCCGTCTTCGGCCCGGCTTGCTTGAATCCTGATGGAGCAGTGAGAAAGGGACTCATGTCTGAGTATACCCTGCCACACCTAGAGTGGCCAAAAACGATTCAGAAAAGGGGGTGGTGATGAACAGAGTGTCTGAATTGAGCAGACCACTCTTACCCAGTCCAAAGATCAGGGCTTGATCCATCACCGTTATTTATCTCACTGCCCCATCCCAGCTCAGAACCTGGCTATATGCAAATCAGTCTGTCCCTGGCCCAGTGCATCATGGGAACAGGGCAGACTAAACTACCAAGCCAATTCTTCACCAGAAAGGAGACAAGCTACCGGGGACCGGTTTCTGGCATTTCAGCCGTCTTCGGCCCGGCTTGCTTGAATCCTGATGGAGCAGTGAGAAAGGGACTCATGTCTGAGTATACCCTGCCACACCTATAGTGGCCAAAAACGATTCAGAAAGGGGGTGGTGATGAACAGAGTGTCTGAATTGAGCAGAACCCTCAATTCAGACACTCTGTTCATCACCACCCCCTTTTCTGAATCATCTCCACACCACAGGAACCCTTGCATCATGATGCAAGGTAGTGTGCGTTGGCGCACGGCTGCTGTTTATGCACAAGGGAGAACGGCAGGAATACGCCATATCTTGTAGATACGGCGCATTCCTGCCCTTTTCTTTTGAAGCACGGCAGCACAACAGAAACGTTTGTAAATGAGGCCCAATGGGTCCAGCACTTCTACAGCAAGACGCACACTCAATCCTTGAAGTAAGGAAGCTTCTTCTAGAGTCAGTAATTCTTCTCCATGAGAGATTTAGGGTGGTGTTTATCTACCTGCAATGGGGCGATCGTTGGGACCTGCCACGGCTCCAAACAGGCCCCAGGCAAGAGTAAAACACTTTGCAGAGCCACTGGTTTTTCCAAAGCTTCTCCCCTAAGTACTACGTACATCTGTAAAAGCACCAGTGGCTAATGGGGTGCTCCGTCCCTTGAGGAGCTTGTTTCAGGCATTCTCTTTGGTAACCATGGCTTGAACACTTTCTTATCTTTGGGACTTTTTTAAATTAACCTCCCAGCATTGCAGCCCCACGTTGGTGCACCAGACCCTCTGAAGTACCCAAACACATTTGCCTACAAGCTCCTTGCACCGCTGGTGCGTCACTTTTAACATGTGGAAAAGTGACGTACCAGCGGTGCAAGGGGCTTGTAAGTAAGCCTCATTGTCTCCAGGACAATGGAGTATCCGCAGGATGCAGGGTCTGCTAGATCTTCCGTCCACACAGCACTTTAGCACCTAGCACTATGCCTAGTCCTATTCTCCTTGTGCAGTCGGTTACCAGCTTTGGGAGTGGGGACCGGAGTACATGTCAGCCCTCGTTATACCTGGGCACCTATTCCTCCTCATGTGACCGCATAGGTCAGGCATATGGCCTTCCCAGGCAGCAAAATGGAGTTGGCTGTCTCTACCATTTAAAGCGGAGGAATTTTTTTAAAGATGGAGTGGACGCATCCCTGATCTTCTGAGAGGACCCAACTCACCACAGACTCCCCATGCAGGCCTTGCACCTCCAGGGCAGTCACTGCATCCACGAAACTGCCATATGTGTGGCTTCTTCTTTTTTCTATATCTCTGGCTCCAATGTGCTGATTTCGATGTTGTTTTCTGCTCTGTGGGAATGTGGCGTCCTCTAATCACAATTGCATTGCATGTGGGGCATCCTGACCCACTAAAATTACGCTTGAGAATTGTTGGGGCCATTTCGACAGTCCTTATCATGGCTAATTTCTCCTCCTTGGGAGCATTTCACTTTATAGGCCAGGACCTGCTCTACTGACCAGTCATGCTGGCATGCTGAAGTGAGGTTTTCCTGGCTGCAGCTCCAAACGATTCGCATGTCTGGCCACTTTCCCTGCCTGCACTTCCTATGCACTCAGTCCTTTAATGACTTGCAGTGTGCCCATGGAGCCAGAAGGAGCACTCCTGGAGTCCCCACAAATAGGACCAATGCACAAAAGTCGAAGGTAGTCCCCTTCCTCCAGGGAACCCAGCAAGTCCACCCTTTACTGGTCCTGGGAAAGAATTATAGAACTAGTGCCTTAGAGACAGAGCCCACTAGAGTCTGAGTCCTGGTCCAGAGTGGGTTCATCCATACCCCGCACAGTGGTTCATCTTCCTTTCTGTTCTTCCTTGCTCAGAGGTTTAAAAAGGAAGGTGGAGATTTCTAGGATATGGGAGTAATCTTTGCAGCCTTCCACCCTAACTGGCACCGCTGGCATTAGCTTCCTGGCTGCCTAAACCCTTGCACAGTGAAACTCAGACCTAGTTTCCTTCAAAGACTTCAAATATATCCCCCATGGTGAATGGAGGAAGAGGCATGCCTGTTCTTGGACATTGTCCAGCGTGGGAACTACTTTACAAGGATGAGCTGTTTATCAGCCTACGAAAACCTAATTTCTGCCTCTTCCCATGCTAGGAAAAATCTAATCTTTCTAATAAGAGGACTTTATTCTGCAGTAGAATTCCCATCAGGGCAGCTCAAAACACAAATCTCAATAATGTGGAGAAGTGTGGCTCACTGGTTAGAGGAGGCATACCCTGAAGCAGAGGTCAGACCCGGGACCAGGGTTCAATTCCCGACGCGGCAGTGTCTTGAGCCCAATTGTCCACGGACTTGATAATTCTCGCTTCGGTGCCCACTCTAATCACGGGTTCACACTCTGCATCTCTTCTCCGGGCATTAGCTTGCTTAATCTCCACAACGGCCCCTCTGCAGCGGGATGCCTGGCTTTCACCTTGGGGATGCCCAGTACGGGTTATCTCACAGGGAAAAAGCCAGGACGGGTTCCCAAGGCAAGCGCCGAGATACCCCAGGGTAAGTCGAGTGCTATATAAGAACACACACACATACATATATACATAATGCAAAATATATAAGGACATGAAAAAATTCTATGACAGTAAAATGAATTCTTAATTTGAGTTTGGGACCTAGGCATTGATAGAAGGTACACATCAATGACCTTTGTACCGTGTCACTATCAAACTCTACATTTTATGTACCCTCTACCAAAAGTACCAGTTTAAACGCTACAGCTTTACAGTTCTGCCAAAAATAAAGGTGATTTTTTTTCTTAACCTCATAAGTGCTGCGCCCGTTCAGCGGCCGACGGCACCACTACCTCCGTAGTGCTGCCGTCGGCCATTGAACGTTCGAACTGCACCTGCGCAATGGAACGTTCAGCACTGGAGCTGGACGTTCCATAGCAGCTAAGGTGTTAAATCTCAATTTAATTCTAAGTCATTGAAATGCCACCAACAATTTACTCTGGGTCATGTCAGCACCTATGCTCTCTCTGCACAGATGGCAGGCAGAGACAGAAAACAATCTTTCTTGCTCATTCTGCTCAGGAGAGTACATGGTGTGCACATGTGTTGACGTATTACCTGCACAGTGCCACTTAGCCCAGCTGCATACTTTATATGAAAAGATGGGTATTAGACGATACTCCTCCATTCACTTTTAAAATAGAGCTTAAAGTGGGCATTATGGGGTGCCTCTCAACAGCAGAGGTTTAAAAACCAGAAGTTCATAAGCACAATCAAAACTGGGTGCTTTCGCATGTCAGAACCTGCTTAATTACAAGTTAAATTTAACAACACTCACATTCTAATTTTTGGGTTACTCTTGTGCGTTGTAGCATATTCCTCTGTATTAGCCATTGGAAACATATTCTGACAAGACTATGACCCACAGAAAAATATGCATTGTGGCTGGTAATAATAGTTGCTATGTAGAGGCCTAGTATAGACTAGGTCTGACCGGGTGCTCACCCCTAATGTCCCTAGGGTTTCAAAACACTTTTGTGATTAGTCGAAATTGCTCGAATGTTTTTCAAAAAATAATAACGTCACATTGTTTTGTGAAGAGTTAAAACTTTTTTTAGTTAACCATTATTTATACACATATCAGCAACATATTTAAATGCATGAAATCGTAGACACGTGATATCAACTTAGCAATCAAATTGTTTTTTGTTATAGCGTTCAAAAGTAAATCAATTCAATAAACAAAAAGATGTAACATTTCCCAATGCATTTCGGGTCATGTCCGACCCTTCTTCAGGGGCGTTTTAAACCTAGAAGCAAATCCAAACTTTGTTTATCTGTGTCATTCACATCAGTTCCGTTATCGGGCACTGCAAAGTTAATGAAAAGTAATGTATTTCTACTAAACAGGGTGACATGTACATTGAAATTTAGAATTAACACTAATTCCCAGGAAGAACATGCAAGATAAGGATATATATAAGTTTTGCAAGACGTAGAAGTATGTGAAAAATAGTGAAAAAAAGGTACCAACGCCCTTGTGAGAAAAAGTCCTGATTGCAAAATCCAAAGTCTAGGTGCCTCGGTGCGTGCCCAGTGTTAGAGCTCGGTATTTTTAACATGTGCTCTATGTACCTGACTGGTGCTTGAATTCGTGTGTACGGATCTAAACAGGTCATCTAAGGTGATCAGGTCTGTGAATATTAAAAATAATAAAAAATCGTAAATAACAATTCTGGTGTTCGTAGTCTAAACGTCCTGTTAAAGGAACGGGTTAGCTATCTTACCACAACGATGCTCGTGGTTGCGTGAGACGATGTGTCCCGAAGTTCTGAGTCAAGGTATTCGAACGAACAGTTTCTGGTGAAAAAAGAGAATCACGAAATATGTAAACTCCCCATCTGGGTTTTAAGTGTAAGAATTTGTGAGCCGAACGCCATAGAGGCGCGAGCGCCTACCTTGCTGCTAACGCGTACCACGACCTCTGACCTCCCGATAGCTTCCGGTGTAAACATCCGGTTCGGGACATTATCCTTAAATAATGGGACGTTCCGAAAAAAAGCCTGTCTCTACGTGACACCGATCCCACACGAGTGCCTCTAGATAAGGGTGCAAGTTAACTACGAGTAATGTGGAAATCATGAAACGAACTCGTATGTGTTGTAGAATGAAACTACTATGACGCAATAAGAACAGTGGGGAAAATAGTAAGAAAAATAGAGGGATTTAGTGTCAATCCTGTACAATAACAAATAAAGAGTACTACTTGCCAAACGAGTCTGGTCTATTATTCCTAAAGTACCAATATCATTGATGTAAAAAACTTTTAGGTGTTTACTCTATGAAACAAACCAGATACATTATATAGTGTGCAATAGTTGTATGATTTTCATAAGAAACATACCATCTCATACTGGTCATTGAGCCCACCCGGTGTCAGTGTGCCCAGTTTTTTTATCCAGAATGTCTCTCTCCGAGCCAGAGCTACATTATGATCTATGCCCTTATGTTTCTCTACCACTTCTAAAATAGTGAATCTAAGTTGTGATATGGTGTGACTTGACTTAATCCAAAGTGTCGCTAGGCAAGATGTTGTAGACCTGTTACGTATGGTGCTTTTGTGCTCGATAATTCGAGTCTTGATTTTTCGGGAGGTTCTTCCCACGTAAGTGAGTCCACATGGGCAAAGTATAGCATAAATTACCCCGGTTGTGTTACAGTCTCCACTGTGTTTCAGTTGAATTTCTTTGCCAGTGTGGGGGTGTGTGAACTCTTTGCTCACCATTGCATTATTGCATTGTCCGCAATTGTGGCATTTCCTCATGCCTTTGTAATTAGTCTTTGGGTGATGATGAGGATTCTTAGTATTTCTCTGATGTTCTTCGATCTGGTGTGTGCAATGATTGGAAAGTTCTTGAATAGGTTGAAAAAATCTGGCTCGTTGGCTATTATTTCCCAACGTTTCCTGAGAATCTGTTTTATTCTTTGTGACTGTGTAGAATGTTTCATTACAAACACTATCCGGTCATTGGAAGATTTTTCTGTTTTTCTCAATAGAGTATTTCTGTCCATCGTGGAACCCTTTTGCACTGAGGTTTCTAACATTTCTGTTGGGTAACCTCTGGCGATATATTTTTCTACCTGTTCTTCGATCAAAAGGTTGCAATTAATTGGATCTGAGGAAATCCGTTTAATCCTTATCAGTTGGGAGGTGGGTAGATGATCTTTCAAGTTTTTGGGGTGGGCGCTCGTGTAATGAAGCGCGTTATTTACATCCGTGGGTTTGCGAAAGACAGTGGTTGCAATGCCTTCTGGTGAATTACTTATTTCGATGTCCAAAAATTGTATTTTTTGTTCCTGAATGTTGTGAGTAAATTTTATCCTCGGGTTACAATCATTGAGTTCTTTGATGCGTTCTTCCAACACCACCTTGGTGCCTCGCCAAATTATCAGGATGTCGTCAATGAATCGTAAGAATAGGACTAGATTTTCCGTCCACCTAGTGTTGGATAAAATGAATTGTTGCTCAAAATGCGCCATGAAGGTATTAGCGTATGCCGGTGCACCTGAGAATCCCATGGATGTTCCGGTTCTCTGAAGAAAGAACTTTGATTTCCAGGAAAAGTAACTATGGTACAAAGAAAAATGCGAGAGTTCTAATAGAAAAATCCCTAGTTGATGGTCAAGATCCGATTGTAACAGTCTCCATTCAATAGCTTCCAGACCCTCTGTGTGTGCTATAGATGTGTAAAGTGCAACCACATCAATGGTGCACAGTAGTGTGGTTTCTCCAATGAGGTTGTTGACTTCTCTTAATTTCATTAAACAGTCCGTTGTGTCTTTCAAGTATGTGTCCCAAGTTTGAACCAGTGGTTGGAAGTGGTGATCAATGAAACGACCTACAGGTTCATGGATAGAACCGCATCCTGCCACGATGGGTCTAAATGGTGGATCGTTGATACTCTTATGTATTTTGGGCAACATATATATATGTGGCACTTGTGGCGTGTTGGTTCTGAGATATTTGCCCGTATTAGTATTGATGATACCCGAGTTCTCCACTTGATTGATGATTTCATCCAATGTTTTACTGAATTCATCTGTGGGATCCTGGTCCAGTTGTATATATGTTTCAGTGTACAAAACGTGCTCATCTACCTTCCGGTCATAGAAAGAAGTGTCCATCATCACTAATGCGCCGCCCTTGTCCGCCGGTTGAAATGTGATAGACGTGTCTTGTTTGTGGTCATTTAGAATTCTCTTTTGTTTTTTGGATAAGTTCTGTTTCTTAGGTGTTTCATATTTGATTGCCTCTAGATCTTTCTTCACAAGGGTTTCGAAGTTATACAATATTTTGTGTGAAATAGGGGACATAAACTTGCTTTTAGGTTTGAATTTTTCTTGAATTCTTGTAGTCCCATCCGTCATTGTGGTGGAAAAGAACCATTTCAGTCGTAGTTTCCGTAAAAATTTAAAGAGAGCAACCTCCGTTTCTAAACCATTTGACACATAAGTAGGTACAAAAGATGTCCCTTTATTTAGAACTCTCTCTTCTTCTGAGGTTAGTTTCCTACTGGAAATGTTCACTATTAAGTCACTTTTTTTGTGACTTGTCTCTGTGGTCGTCCTGTCTCTGTGGTTTTCTTTGTGACCTTGTCCCCTGCGGGTGCGTCTGTTCTTGTCTCTCTGGACTGGTCTGGTGGGTGGACTGCTGATTGACCCTCCGCTAAAAAAGAAGGTTGTAGGCTCTGCGAGGTGCCAGATGTTGTTGCTTCATGTGGTACTGTGCTCGCTGAGGTCGGTGCTGGTGGTCTTTGTAATGAGAGATCTTCGTCTTGTACCACACTTTCCTCTGATGAGGTATTCCTTGGAGTTTTGCTGGTGAATCTTCTATGTGCATAGGCTTCCGCCCATGTATAGACCTCATCTAATTTATAATCTATTGTATCTCTACGAAATTTACGAATCTTGCGGTCGTGGACCTCTTTAGCATGAAAATCCAGTCTAGTGTTGATATCTTCAAGTATCTTTGTCCAATCTTCTTGTGGGATGAGCTCCCGGTCAGACCTAGTCTATACTAGGCCTCTACATAGCAGTTTCATATACAGTTGTGGGCTCAACTGACCACTGGGTAGCTCCCAATACATACCAAAAACCTTATAAAACATAGCCAAAATTTGGGGAAAAATAGGTGTGCAGGCTAGACTCTTACATAGTAGTGGTAATAATAGTTACCATTCCCATTGGAATTGTGAGATCTGCTGAAATTTCCTTTCACCCAGACATTGGACATTCTTGGAACTTCGCATTATTGACACCCTGAGAGAGGTGAAAGGAAAATGCTTTTTGCAATGCACTAGGAGTCACTCCATGGCCACTATGATTCACAAAAGCATATTAAAGGCCAAATCTAGTCCGCAACACTCAGCTTTTAATTGCAGAATCTGAATCAATTATTTAAGGAGAACATCTAGGAAAGTTGTGCCAACCCTTATAGGGGCATATTATCAACACGAAGCGATAATTATCGCTAAACGCGCTTAGCACGGTTTTTGCTATCCATGGCTATCACTGGATTTTATCACCATGACAGCGCTGTATTAATAACGCTTTGCGCATTTGCGATTTAAAATCCAGCGATGGCGGCAAAATGCTTGAATATAAACTAACCAATGGCGAAATCCTTATTGATTCGCCCTGGTGGACTCAGACTGACAATCCACCTTCCATTGGCAGGATGGCTAAGTCAGGTTTTCTTCAAGGGTTAAAATCTGGAGCAAAACGCAGTTAGCATAGCTTTTGTGATCGCCTGACCCGCCTCGATAATAGGGCGATGCTGTGTTTTTGACTGAATCCATGCAGATTAGGTTGGGAACACCTACTTTGCATGTCATTAGCAATGTATATCGCTGACAAGCAAAGTAGGTTTAAAAAGGCACCTGACTCAAGGAAACTCGCGCTAAAGTGTGATCGCGAGTCCTTGTAAATTGTTTGTCGTAAAAATCGCCGCTTTTCCGGCACATAACGCCGGAAAAGCGGCGATTTTGCTCTTGATAATATGCCCCGTAGTTTTTAATTTAATTTAAATGCTAAGGTTTTGGGAAAATCCTCTGAAAACATGTATGATGTAAGCCTCAAAGTGTGCAAAGTATGTCCAGGAGTGCTATATATGGCAGAGAGTCAGGGCAAATGTGCACAGTTAATTAAAAAGGAACTCCTTCAATTAAATCAGCCCTCCTGTGCATTTATTGAACATCCAGTTTGTTCTACTTCTTCAATGAAAACCTTCCTTTGATCCACAAAAGCTTTGAGTAGGAATCATGCAAAAAAGGACATCAATTAGGATAACTAGAGCAGCAGCAGCTACCCCAAATCTGATGAGTCATAAGGTCACAGGCAAAAACACAAAGTGAACAGGGGTTTAAGAGACCTGGTTATGCCCTGTAGATACAATTCCTTGCTCTTTCACTAATCCTTCAGTAGCAAACAGGAGTCTTTAGAGCCGGAAAGAGTGCGACAAAAATAGGTAATACTAAGTTGTCATGGGGGTCTCAAGCCTGATTTATTGATTGAAGGATGGTGGACTTGTGCTTAAAGTGATGGATGTCCCATTTGTCCTATTTAGGTTGTATTAATGTCTATACAATCTTGTAGGGCAGACAAGACATCTGCTTCTATATGGCGAATGCCCTAAGCATGCCGAACTTTAAAAAAAATTCTGGGTGTGGGAAATTAGTTCCCTGGGATTTTGGGTGAATCGACATGCATGTAGGGTGCTCTCATTCCTCATGCTCCCTGAAATAACCTTCTATATAAATTCTGCCCTAGAATAGAAATTGAAATGAATATATATTTGTTTTGCATGCTGTATTTTTAAGAGCCCCTTAATGGAGTTGTTCCCCCTCTGTGAAATTATGTTTATTATATTTCAAATTCTGTCATCTCTCAACCCAGAGTCTCTTGGTCCTTCAAAATATCTCAACAGCTTACATAAATCAAAGTTGTTTACTGCATCTGTCTGCGCTTTTGAAATCCTGGGCACAGACTCACCGATGATATCACTTCGTTAATCTCCTTTGTTCTAGGCCAACCCTTCTCCCTGAGTCTAGCCTGTCCTCATAACTCACATCTGACAACCTATCAGTCACTTGCTGCGCTGTGTGCGGTGAACGCTCTCTATCATCTGTCTTAATTGTGCACTGGATGAAGGACGCCAACTCTGGCCACGTAGGAGAGCTTTCTGCAGAAGCTGCTGAATCCTTGACCTTCCTTTCACTCATCTGCTTGTTTCTGGAGGCGGGGCATGGAACGTAGTTTACCTTCTGAACCACTTGTGAGGCCCGGTTCCATGCAAACCGCGATCATTTGGACCACTAAGCTCTCTGTATCTGTTTGGGCAACATATCTAGGAAAATATATCATATGGGCAAAACATCATGTCAAGAATATCGAGGACAAAAGCATCATGAAGGTACCTTTCTATGGGTAAACCAAGTTGTACTATACTTAACTCCACATATGTGCACCGTGACACTATATATATTTTCAAGGTACGTTGATTTGGAGTTAAGGATGCTAAATCTATACTTACCTATTTGCACCTACTTTCTCTGTATTTTGGCCCTAAATATTTTTGCCACGAAATTCTACCCACACAATATTTTTAGCATCGAAATTCCATCAGACATCCTGATCTGGAAAAAAAGCAGGTTTCCTTGCAAGGAGCCTTTTTGATGCTCAGTCCACAGCCAAAACAGGGTATTATTTAAGTGTCCCTAACTCTCTGGGTGGGGATAATCAAGCAATCCAAGGCTTTACTCAAAAGAGGGTGCTTGGGGTTAGGTACAGTGCTACACAGTTACTGCATTAAACATTAAATATGGATGTCCAGGCAATCGGTGTGTGTACTCATCCCTGTTAGTAATAATTCATATATTGTACATATATCTACATTATAAACAGAATCCAAATACAATTAAATGACTACACAAAACACCATAGTACTCAATATCAAGTGAAATACTCAGTGATATTGTTGGAAAGTGGTTTATTGGTAGGGGCAAATGTAGGTCTGCCACTGGCAATAAGGCCACTAACACATGGTAGGACTCAGCATAGGTCTTGGAAAATTATTCCTATGCTCAACCCTTGGTAACGTGACTGCGGGCAGACAGGCTTAACTTCAAAGACAGGTATGTAAATCATTTCAAAACACAATTTCAGTAAATAATTAGGACACAACACATAATAAAAAATCCAACACCACTTTATAAAAATAGGAAATATTTTTATCTTTAAAATAAATGATACCAAAATGACAAAAATTCAATATAGGGAACCGGAGATATGATTTAATATAATATAGCACTTAGAAGATTATAGCATCATATTGTGATACCTGCTCCCGTTAGACAGGCCAAAGTCAAAGTTTCAGGCCGGGCGCAATGGAGCCCTGAGCAGCTACAGCCGCCGGCAGGTCCAGGTCTCAGTTTCTACCTTCACACTTAGAAACTTTTCTGGAGCTTTTCTTCTCGAGGCCCCTTGAAGCTCCCAGCCAGTCCAGATTCAGTGAGGGTTCGCTGGCTTGACTTGTGGCAGGTCCCGGTCAACTTCTCTGGAGTGGACTTAGAAAATTTCTCAAGATCACTTCAGCGGGGCAAACCAGGAATCCAGGCTGGCACGTGATGGAAGGCAGGCGGCTTGGCTTTCGCGGTTGCTTTCGGTCACCTTTTCTATGAGCGGACTTAGACACTTTTCTGGAACTATTTCTAGTGGGGTCTCTCGATGCTCCTCATGTAGCCAGATCTGGTGAGGGTTCGCCGGCTTCAGTTTTCTTCTAGTCCCGGTCAATCTCTGGAAGTTGGAGTGGTGGAGCTTTTAGCGAGACAAACCTGGTTGGCTTGGCCGGCCTGCGGTTGAAGGCAGGCGGCCTGGCTGGCCAGATTGAGTCGGTCCCTCTATGGAGCTTTTTTTCAAAGTTGCTCCAAAGATGTCCAAACTTCTTGAACTTCTTTCTGAAGTTCCTCAAGGGGTCCCAAAGTGGCTCACACTCACTCCAAGGGTCTGGAAGCTCCAAGATGGTCCTTGAAAGTTGAGAACTTTAGTTCCCAAAATCAACTGGTACAAAACTCCTACAAATCCACTGGTGGTTCTCCAAGGTGCGGATTTAGTGGGTGATGTTCCAGATGAGCTTTTGTAACCTGTAGCTTTCAGGGAGTCCACTCTTTAGTTCTTTTTCAGCAAAATAATCCACGGGGCTGTTGTTTCAGATGGTGCAGTTTTCAGAGTTCAGGCCTTAGAACTCTTTGCACAGCAATACTTCTCAGCTTGGCAATGTCTTGCTTCAGTAAGTTTCAAACAGCAGATCTGAGAGGCTCTGCCCCTCTCAGATACTTATTCCCAGTTCTCTAGGCCAAGCAGAAGGTCACTGCTGACCAATGGGAGAAGGCCAACGCCCCAAAAATATGACCACATCCTATAGAGTGTGGCATTATTTTGTCCCAGAGTACACCAAATCCTCAAAATTCATAATGGCTGATTTTCCAGCAGGGGGTTAAGAGCTGACAAAACACACCCCTAGGATGGTTTACTTTCCATATACACTCCCCCTTGCATCTGTGCATTCCTTCCATAAGCCTGGCTCTAGCTGAGGTGAAGAGATTAGAGTTGTAAATGACTCTAAGGCCTCCTCTTCGCTCTGAAGGACCATGGTTTACAATTCCTCCCCTGCTCTGGCATTCTGGTGTAGCAGCACACTGCCCACTCAGCAGAGCTGGTGAACCCCAGGGGCTCTTTATCACCTCTTCAAGGCAGCCTGGGTACTCCACTTAACTCTGACCAATCAGGGCAGACCACTGGAAGGCTGAATTTGTACTTACAAACAAGAAAGTCTTATAACTTCTTGTATGTACACTTTAGGAGAAATTCAACAATATCATATTCTTGAGTTTACTAATACCATTCTGGGAAGTCTTTGAATGGGACTTCTATCCTTCTCCTTTCAAGAGTTATTAATGTATAACTTCCTGCTATATTAACCTATGTGGCAGGGGCTTTGCAATGGGAAAAATAAATTGGGCCAATTTTCCAGCACCAGGACTTACAAAAACATATTTTATAAGTACTTTGCTTATATCTACACGACTCCCACACCCTGGAACAAATAGTGGAGGCTTTGGGGGTTCTGAATCTGTAGAAATTTTGCAGAGCCTCCCTCCACAGTGCTCCTAGCATCAAAGTCGATTTTGGGCAGCACTTTACCACAATGTGGGGACTGAAATGTGAAATTTCACTTAACCCAGGACATATTAAACTAATTTGATAAGGGTCTACCTTATAGATATCAGACCCCCCATCCCTGGGAGACCTAGGGGAGACCTTGGGTGTTCCTAATATGCCGAAACATTGGAGGTTATCCATTTTTAAGTGCCCCAAATCCCAAAGTCGAGTTTGGCACAATTTCCTTATTAATAGGCATGGGCGGTAAATTCCGTTCCGTTCCCGATATTTGCAGAATTTGCGGGATTTGCGGAATTTGTGCGATTTCGCGTTCCGCGGAGAACGCAAAATTGCCCAAAATTCTGCGTTCCGCAACTTCGCAAAATTTTTGCTTGTTCGCATTCTCAAAATGCATGTTTGCGAGATATTTCCCTTCGAGCTCGCAAACAGCGATTGCAAACAGTAAAAAAGCATCGCGAACAAGCAATTCCGCGTGTTCGCGGAATTTCTGCTTGTTCGCTTCGATTTTTTACCGTTTTGGGGAGATTTGCGTAACGCGATTACGCAAATTCCACCCACCCCTACTTGTTAACCCCTTGCATACATTGGACGGCCGCCGCGGTGGGCATGCCAGGTGCCATCCGATCTGCGCACGTGTGGAATTTCACTGCACTGTGGGGAAATTCCGGCCACGCCCAAGGGGTTAAAAGCAGTCCTGCCACCCAGGGCTACTTTTAAAACTGACCTTAGGCTTCAGCAGTGCACACATGCAAGTACAAAAGAGCTGCTGGCGTCTAAACTGCCATGCCCTATTTATACTAGGGGCTGATTTGTAGTTTCAATCCCCCTGCCCTAATATGCACTTGGGCACTAGGAGGTAGGTCCCGCCAATCACATGGGTACCCCATTCCATAGTGTACCCTAGTGTATGTACGTGTTTTCACTGTATTCTATATGTGTGTCTTTCAGCATTTGCACTGGTCCTGGGCCTGGTTAGGCAGAGCCCAGGTTCAGTCAGAGTCAGTTAACACAAGTACCATTTAGCAAAAAGTTGGGGCGGGTGCCCAGGGCACAGGATGACTTTGCAACAGACATACAGTAATGTAACATTTAAGAAGCAATCTCTCTTAGAGTATGGTTATATCATGAGGGGTACTTGAAACCAGGAACACAGTCAAAATTCTACATAATGCTCACTAATCTCTTTTGATCGCGTAGCCAGCAGCATACATGGAAGGGAAAAGACACTGAACTTAAACAAGTAGTACAGATACTTTATGGCAAGGTTCGCAAACTTCACAAATAGCTAAAGTTTTTAAAGCTTTATAACTACAAACATTGCTACTGATATTAGAACATCATAGACTGTCCCACCATAAAGAGATATTCTAGATGTTTGTGAGCAGTTAAATATAAAAATACAACTGTGTCAACAGTAGCTGCAAAGCAAGCGAGCAGTGGCTCAGACCTTGTGCCCATATTCTGGGGGTACAATGGAGGTGCAGCAATCTCAAGATGAGGCTGAATCTTCAAAAGACTGCCTTTGTTCTGTGCTGGTAGTACAGGAGTCTCAGATTTTGTTCAGCAGGTAAGCATGAGCTGGATTTTAGCCTCCATGTTGAGCGGTGTCAAGAGCAACACAGGCAGGCAAGCAGAGCTTTAGCTGAACCATGGCATAATCCTACCCAGGAGGAAGTTACCAGAAGACCATCTTCACCGTCTATATGTAGAAAACAACAAGAGGTCCAAGCATGTCCAAAAAATGATCATTTAGATGCAAGTTGGTCCTTCATATATTTGCAAATGTGACCAGTTAGCAGAAGCCCAATCCATGTCCAGTGCTTCTCACAACTTCAAAAAACAAGCCAATCAGGCTATGCTCAAGTTTTCCTCCTTAGAGAGGTGTCAGGGATACCGAGAGGTTCTGTCTCTTTGAAGGTACTGCAAGTGAACCGTCCATGAGTTACTCTAGAGGAATCTTGTGTATCGCTTCAGACCAGATAAAAGAAAGATTGAGCAGGATGAAGAAGGGGGTGCATTTGTCAATTATTAAAGAAAGATTGAGCAGGATGAAGAAGGGGGTGCATTTGTCAATTTTAGGTAACACTCCTCATTCAACTTGCAAAACCAATAGCAATAATTTTATTTTAAATGTTGCAGTGATAATATCAACGATGCCATAGACGATGTCATTCACAATGTAGTATGTGGGGTCATTAGATGTCCATGGCAAGGGCGCAAGGTATAGTTACCTTAGGGCACAAGTTATAGTTACTTGAAATAATTCTAACTATAACAGCTGAATTTCTATGGTTTTGTGCATGTAAATTTAGAACCTATCTATAAAGTCCCTATAACCTTTGTTTTTTCCTGTGAATTTTTATGTTTTTTTTAAAGCAGTGGGGTTTGGCACCCAACTTCCCATGTGCTGCTAACCCCCTGCAGTCTGCCAACTCCATGTGGGGTTGGTTGACAGAGTGTGTGTTTTTTTTTATTCGCCTCTCAATCCGTGGATCCATCTTGGATTTACACTGAGGATCGTGCTGACTCTTGTGTTAGATCCGCGGATTGGATCAGAAAATTGTGGGTATTTTTTGCCCATGAGGGATCCCTCTGGGACCTCTCCATCTGTCCAATGGAGTCAGGATAACTCTATCCTGACCCCTTATCTCACTTTTTTCTTTTACATTCCCACCTCACACCTAGTCGATAAATAAAGGTGTTTGCAACTTTTCTCTCAGGTTGCGGCCAACTAATCAGGGCTTTGCGTTGGCATGTGGATCCGTGGATACCCCTTGGCGGATCCACAAAGGATTTGCATCCTTACTGAACAAATTTATACCAAAACACAAAATGGGCTCTTTCTGGACCAAGAGCTAGTGTTCTGACACATTTAGTGTAATTCTGTCCAGCGGTTCGGGCTGTACTCATGTTCAAAATCTCTATGGGAAATTTCATGAGGAAAATGCATTCTGGGACCCCCCTTTTTCTATGTCCTGTTTGATGAATCACCCACAACATTTTCAAGACAGCAGCTGAAGTGAGTCGCAAACTAGTTTTGAAAATTTCAGAAGGATTTGTCAAGCAACGCCAAAATAAATAGCAAAACAAAAAACATTTTTCCTATGGAAACTAGGTCCTAACAATAACTGCCTACTGGCGACAGATAGATAGATGGATAGATAGATAGATAGATAGATAGATAGATAGATAGATAGATAGATAGATAGATAGATAGATAGATAGATAGATAGATAGATAGATAGATAGATAGATAGTCACTGAAAAAACAAAGGTTAAAGTGCTGTTACACTTAGATTTGGTATTAAGGTCTTACCTTATGTTAACAAAACCTAAGAAATTCACTGAAAAAAACAAAAAAGGTAAATTAACATTATAGCTAGGTATAGTAATACGATCTTAGCTTACATTTTTAAAAAAACTAGAATTTCAATGAAAACTACAAACGTAAAAGTGAAGGTATAGTTTGCTGTTTAAATAACACAATGTTTATATCAATTATGACAATTGAGATGTCAACAGTGATGTCATCAATTATGTCATTTATCATGGCATGAGTAGCGTAATATACATGAGATCATAAGGAGTGCATGGCGGGCTCGAGTTATAGTTAGCTCTGTAAAGTATACTGGTGAATGTCAGTGTTTTTTGTTTTTAGGTGTTTTTGTAAGGTAGGACTTCGACTGATATGTCTACTTGGAAGTATTCCATTAAGACAAAGGATGGGAGACCAAAATGAGCCCCCTCTCTGAATACTCCTCAAAGGGATGGCAGCATTCACAAATATTTAGCTTGTTAAATCCCTAGTGGTTATGAACCTCTTAAAACCACTGTAAAAAATGTAAGAATTGTCAAAGCCAAAATGGATTGGCAAAGTCAATAAGTCTTGCCTGTAGCACTGGGGAGCAGACCTATCGACCTATTGAATTTGCCAATGCTTTTTCCCAGATGGCTCCCTGTCAATATGGCAGCTGCTGGCAAATGGAGCAGGGCTGGAAGGCAAAAAGCAGCTGCTGGGCAGAGCTATTGTATAATAAAGACAGCGGGTGAGAAAAGAGGTGGGAAACCATGTAGACCAAGGAGAGAGGGGGGAGATAAAATAGTACCTTGTGCACAGTAATTCAAGGTCCTGATGTTAACAGTAAAACAACTCATCATAACATTGTGAAACTGAAATTATCATTGGGTGGTACAAATACAGAAATAGGGAAGAAAGCCTTTGAATCAAGAGCCAGATTTTGAGACAGACAAGAAAACCACTGAACCATGATGAAAGGTGGGCCCAAACTTACTTTGACGCCTATGTTAGATACAATATGTCTTTACACCATCATTCTGAATTCCCAGCACACACCCTGTTGACTTCTCCTATGCTGGCTCCAATACGTATAGAATCAATTGTAACAGGCAAGCTAGTATGACCAGACATCATTATTTTGTCAGACATGATCTGTTATTTCCCTTTTAACAGTTTGTTCCTAAAGAATTAATGTCAGATGTATGAAAGTATTTTGCGTTTGCAAACGGTGCAAATCGCAAATTCAGTCATTTGCGAATGCAAAAAGGCCATTCATTATGTATGAAAGGCTTTGCATTCTCAATTTAGGCAATCACAATTTTTTGCGATTACCTAAATTGCAAATGCAAATAGGGAATCTCAATTTGTGAATCCCTAATGCACATGTCAGAAGCAGCCGTGGCCCATGCAGGTACGGGCGGTTGGGCGATGGGGTCGGGTGAGGGGGTTTTCGATAGAGGATGACGAGGGAAAATTATTTATTTATTTAATTGTCTGTCGAAATATCCCCTCACCCGGCCCCACCTCCCCACCTCTCCTACCTGCACTGGCTGAGGTTGGTAAGAAGCCTTTCCTAAATGCAAACTGTGCTTTTAGGAAATGCTAATTACCATCAACTTTAAGTTGATGGCAATCATGTGCGAATTTTGAAAAATGCCTTTTTTCAAAGTGTCATGTTGTCCACAAATGCCCCTAGGTCATGCGTGGGTATCCAGGAACTGCGTGAGGTGGAGCTACTCGAACAGCCAGGTCTTTAGGCCACTCCTGAATTTGGCGAGGGAGGTAGAGGTTCCTAGGTGGATGGGGAGGTCGTTCCAGGCCTTGGCAGTGAGATGAGAGAAGGAGCGTCCTCTAGCTCGAGTACGATGGATGCGGGGGACAGTGGCGAGGGCCAGAGAGGCAGACCATTTGGGTCTGGTAGGCTGGTGGAAGTTCAGGCAGTTATTCTGGTATTCTGGTCCCGAGTGTGGCTACACACTGCAGTACATATAAATACATTAATAAATATGTGGAAAGGAGATCAATAACAATCAATGGCTGATAGAGTCCCCCCTTTCCCTGTTTCGTCTAGGATGCAGAAGAACCCACCTGACAGTCAGTGCTAGGTGAGTGACTTTTTAGCATCTCCCAAAGAACCATGCAAGCATTATTTAATGTATATTAATGATCTCCAGTTGAAGGTGTAAGGAGACAGAGTGGGATACCGTAATGTACCCAAGACGTGTTTTATACATTTGAACTATTGTCACAGTAAAACAATAGTGTTCCCCTGTTAGAGAAAGAGAAAAGTTCTAAGTGAAAGATAAAAAGAAGAGAGTTGAGGAAGAAAGACTGGAAAGAGACGGTGTGTGAAAAAAAGAATGATGGGAACATAGGGTGAGGTGAAAGAAAATATTGATATATGGGAGTGAGCTAAATTGGGAGACAAAGAGCAATAAGCGTATTGGGGATGGTTTTAAAAGGAGTGACATGAAAAGAAAAGGGCTGTGAGAGAAGGCGGGAGAATCAGAGGGAAAAAACGAATTAGACAAACAGGAAAATGAAGGAGAATCGGGGATGCAAAAAAAATTGTGGCAAATAAAGTTGAGGGAAAGAGTAGAAAACAGGCGATTGAGGAAAGGGAAAACGGAAATTAAAAAGCAGAGGGAAGAGAGAAAAGCAAAGAAAAATAGAAGGAGAAAGAGAAAAGATGCTGGAACGGGAGGAGGGTAAGTGGAGGGAGAATAGCGGGAAAGAGAGACAAAAAGAAACAGAAGAAAAGATGGGGAAGTAAAGTTATAGAGTTAGATTGGGGTAGGGGAAATGAGGCGAAGTAGGGAAGAGAGAAAAGTACAAACATACTGAGGGTAAAGAGAAGCAAAGAGGAAGAAGATGAGAAGAGAGATGGAAATAGGGCTCATGGCAGAGATGTGAGGAATTACTGGAGCTACACAAGTAATGTAATGCCGCAGGCGCGCTCACACTCTCTAAAAATAGCTGCGTTCAGGTTTGATGTAGAAAATCACTTCAGTTCTCCTTGGAGCCTTTGGCCGTTTCTGACAGACCACAACGCGTGATTGGTCGATACTTGCAGGCGGAATACCCCAAAGAGGCCTTCCGGAGATGTGAGGAGACCGCTTCCCGGAATAGAACCAATCCTCTTTCTGCGTCAACCTCTGGCCTCGGCGCTTGCACGGGGATAGCTCGCCTCAATCTGCGAAGCTGAGGCGCTCTCTTGCTGTCCGTGGCCCAATCCATCCTTACGTCATCAAGAGGGAAATGTAGCTGTCCGAGGCTGCTTTCTGCACCCTCTTTGCAGCATGACGGATATCTCTGCTGTCTGAGGGATGAGTAATCTGTCCAACCCAAGGGATAGCAATGCTGTCTCAAGCAGGCGTCCGTAAAATCTGCATAATTCGGGAGGTAGTTGCTGTTTAAAGCTTGAAACATTAAAATCAGATGGCCTGATTACGACTTTGGCGCAGCGTGATGGCGCAATGACGCCTCCGCTGCGCCAAAGCGGCGCAAGCACCGCAGACCGTATTACGAATTGCAAATGTGCAACTCGTAATACATCCGGCGGTTTGTGGCTATTCCCATGGCATACCGGGAAAACAGTCACCGCAATGGGAACAGCAAAACAATTTCTGCACCCACCAGCCTTTTCATGGCTGGGCTCCGCCATGATAAGGTTGGCGGGCTAGCACTTCATAATATGCTGACCGGGACAGCATATCACGTTGTGGCACTCCTGCACGTCATGGTTGCTGTGTTTGGGCGCGTTTTTTCAACTTTTACTTTTTCACTCTCGGGTGAGGACAATTTTGTATCTCATTGTTACAATGCATGCCTAATAATTGCATGATATTAAGAAGAGGTCATAAGTTTGTTCTTCTAGGTGTTCTAGGAGTTCAGCACGTTCTTTTTTTCTTTTAAATTGACACAGACTTGATTAATGATTATGGATATTACATTCATTGAACATAACAGTGGATGCCGAAAGACAGCAGCAAAGTTGTACATTGTGTAATCAATTTATAAATGTCTAAGGGCTGGATATTGTCTGTTCAGATTGTTAAATACAATTTGTTTTATTATAGTTACCCATGAAGAAGGGCAGTTTAATGCCCGAAATGCATTGGGTTATGTGAATCACGTCGCTCTACGAGGCACAGTGAATCCCCATATGTTTGAGGAAAAAGCCTAGATAGGCAGATTTTGAAACAGTTGTTGGAATTCTTTATGGAATACTAATGGATAACCATTGATTATGGATTGAATTGGAATCGAAATAAATAAGGTTTACAAAAAATGGATGAATTTGATTTGTTGGTGAACTTTTACTTTTGCAGCGCATCCTGGATTTGGAGACCTACGAAGCCCCAAACTTTGCTCCTGCACCACCACCAAGGAACAACTGTTCCCTGGTGCAGCCGACCGTCCACAGCTGCAACAACTTTAGAAGTCATAATACGCAGATTGTGGACCACCACCGCTGCGCCACCGTGAGTCTGGAAGTCAGAAATCCACCAGACGTGTAATCAGGCCCTTAGGCACTAATTCACAAACATGCCTATGGCAGGAGAACTGATATTACATATAGTTTGGCACCAGATTACGTCATAAAGGTGCCCTTGTTCCACCCGTAGATTATAAATAGGGCCACTAGAATTATGCGGCATGGGAGCACCAAATTATGTGGCAGGAGCACCAAATTATGTGTCAAAAAAAACAAATTATACGGCACAATGTGACACATTTTTTATACCATTGGTTCATTATTTTGTCATTTTTACACTTGGTAATTCTGTCTGGGCAAAGATTTCACTGAATTTGTGCCAGTTTAACAAGCCAATACAGAAATAAGCAACTGAAAGATGACCAATTAACTTTTGCATAAGGTTATTCCACTGCACTTGAACACATGTTGCAGCGTTTTAGTAAGTTTTGATCAATTTCAACTAGAAACTATTTTTTTCTTAATCCACAAACTATGGTGCAGATGATGGATTATGTGGCAAATGAGGCAAAGCCATAATAATGCAAAAAAGGCACGGCCGTAGATATGCATAGTTTCCATTGCCCTGGCTTTAAAAAAACTTCTATTTGTAACTCGGGAGCTAGAGGAGGGACATGGAAGTGAAAACGATCCAAAATAAACTTGGTTATTAAGCCCTGTCTACTTTCTGTTCCTGATTATGCCTTCATGAATTTTGAAACCATGGGTAGAAAGGGTAGTGCCAGCAGTTAAATAATTGTTTGGGATGCTAAATAAGCACACAGTGTTAAATACCTCCATGTTTCACAAGGAATTGTGGTGTTAGTGTTAGGGGACATAGAATCCAAAATGAAAACCGTGCGCCACCACTTGATCAGTTCATTGAGACTATTTGCTCCACATAACGAAAAGTCTTTATTGTCATCAATTCTTAAATTAGTGCCACCCACCCATCCCTCACCCATCCAGCTATTCATTCATTCTTTTTCCCATGCACCCACGTCTTCAAATCCAGCCATACATTCAATGATTAGATAAGGTTCTATAATCAAAAATGTGTAGTAAAATTCACCATGTTTACATTTTTTCCCAAATATTTCCTGGGGAGAGAATCCCCCCTACACCTTGCAGTGGTCTGGCTTGCTACATGCAGTATGTGAGCTGCTCTTTGCCATTGTTGATTTCGGTTCCTAGTCCCGCCCCGCTGGTAATCCTGAAATGCATGTACGAAATACGTCTTAATCAAGGTGAGAGGTCGTCTCTGTGGCAGTCAACCTATGGTCCGGCTAACCATATCCATTTTTTTTACAAACTCTGCCCCCAAAGAACATTACAGCAAGTACCATTGAAGTATTAAAGCTGTTCTGGCTTACTTTGTTGATTGCATATTTCATTTTAAGATAACTCCAGTGGTTAACACGGGTGCTGCTGAGATTTTTGTGTTATCTTCTGGCCTCAGATTTGAAATGCAATAAATACAATGGATGAGTACTGAGAGAGCGTAAACTGAGTAAAATGTATGAGTACATCCGAATTACATGTAGTACGCACAAGTCATGAGGAGAAATGCCATGAGTGCGAATATTATATTATACACAGGGACAATGGCTAATTAAGATTCGTTTACCTATGCAGATATCTGCCAAATTTTAAAAGGAATCCGATTCAAAGAGGGGATCCAAACCAACCTGATCATCACGCAGAACAAAGACTCACTTATTGGGAGAAGTGGCACCACCCCTTAGGTAAATAGAGACAAGGAGGAATGACCCTATGAACCGCAATAAAGTAGTCATGAGAAATCAATCAAATTTAATTCTCACCCCACAGGTACATTAAAAAAAATCTACAGCTTTTTTATTTTTATTTTTACAAAAAATAAACAGACTGTGAACGTTCACTTTTCAGTGTGGAACTCTTTACCTATTGTTCCCCTCCGTGGGAGAATTCTGCCCGTGTTAGAATGCTAGAATGAAAGGCCGTATGAATGGTTAGAATCTATATAGCAATATAGTAAACAGCTGCTACAGTGCTATAGTGCATACCCAGGGATTTCCCTTAGACCGAATATTATATTCACCTATATCTAAACTGTGTAGCCAAAGTAGAGAATATATATATAGAAGTGGAATTAAGGAAGAAACGAGTATGAAATGTATAACCTTATTAGACGTGATTAATCAAGGTCCATGATAAATGTAGCTGCTAATGGGAAAAGGTCGTGCTGCAAAGCACAGAAGGGAACAGGCCACATGGCCATGCCTGAAAGAGTTAGAATGGTATACCTTTCATTTACATGGACGGCACAAATGTTACAATTAATGTTGTTTGTTCGTTAGATTTATATTCCATAGATGTGAGTTCTTTTTAGTAATTCAGAAATGATGCTAACATGTTATTTTAGTTAACTGCTGCAAGAAGGGTTGTAGGCCTAAAGGTTCTAATCTGCACGTAAAGGCACGGGCCGACTTGTGTCTAGAAATTGTTGCAAACTTCTGTTAGAAGTCTATGGGAATGGGGATCCAGCTACGGATGTCTGTCTGCAAATGTGAGGGGGTCCAAATTAATAATGAGATGAATAGAGAACTGTTTAGGAGTTCGACGCAGACACGTAGGAGGGTTCGAGAATGTTGGGGTGTATCAGCGGGCCGGAGACGAGTCTGAGAAGCAAGGTCAACTCTAACGCACGAGGCTCAAACGGGGAAGATCATGGAAAAAGCCAGAAGAAAACATCACGTGAAGGGGCGTCTCTCGAGGGGCGTCTCAGAATGTTATTGTTTTGTATTAGGGACAGCACCCCTGGGTGGAGGCAGAGCAGATGCCTGAGGACCCTTCAGAGAGCGGATGGGTAGGCAGAGAGGGGTCATGACTGGCGAATATAGGTTTCCACTTAGAGATTAAGAGTGGGTGATCTTCTTAGGAAGTCATTCACAACTGACACCTTTTGGTAGGATGAGAACTTGTTAAGTAGGGATACCATCCAGATCAGGGTAGGGACAGCCTAACCTGTATTTTCCCTCCTGCTGTAAATGACTGAGAGATCTCAATACGTGTCCATGCTAGTAGCCCTATTATTTTTAGAATTGGTACTTGTAGTTTTCATTGCTCGTCTGAGGGCTTTCAGAGAGCACATGTATGTAGTTGGGCCTGTATACCTCGTGAATCTCATTTTGAGGTGCCTGTACTTGCAACTTATATTGACTTTATAATAAACCTTTGAAAGCTAGAAGTAGTCTGTGGTTCTTCCGAGTCCAGCCGTTATTGATTGAACTGACCTGGTATTAGATGCACCTTCTTTCCTCAATGACAGGCAATAAAGATTCAGTCGACCAGAATCGGGGTTAGATCAAGAGTGATAAGATATTGATCGAATCTCGAGCCCCAGCAGTTGGTAGCTATAGAGGATGGTTGCCTTCTAGAGGACGGTGACCTAGGCCAGGTTAGCTTACCCCAAGGCCCCTAGAGATCGATGATCGGAAGAAACGCCTGCCGAAGAGGATCCGGATGACGTGAGAACAGAAAAGCAGCAGTATCGGTCGAGAGTGAGTATAAAGGGTCATGCGTGTTAGATTGCGGTGTTTCTATATTGTATTTATGTTGTAATGTCTAGCGGAGTTGAATGCCTGTAGAGTGACTGTGAGACAGGTTGTGAGCGCGCGCAACCGGTGCAAATCTTAAGTTCAAGGAGAGCTTAAGTGGTTCGGGTGTATCGGACATCCAGAGTAATTGTCAACCAGAGTGAAGGGGGTCATGAGGTACCATTGATCGCCCGCAGGACCGAGATAGGGGGAACGTAAGAGTGAGTGCGTGAGTAACGGACGCTGGTCGGAAGTTACTGTGTGTAAGGAACCTATCGGAGAGACGGAAGACGCTTCGTCAGTTGTGGTGACAATTACAGACAGACTGTGGACGTACAGTCAAGAGAAGTGACGGCTTGGTCGGAAGTAGTCATTTTTCAGTGTATGAATGGGATGCATGCATGACCGGGAGACGAGCTGAGAAAGGAGGGGTGCTGCTGCGAAGCGGAGACTAGTGACGTCAGAGAGTGCCGCGCTGGGATTGGCCGGTCGGAGCAAGACCGCGCTGTGATAGGCCAGCTAGAAAAGCCGCGCTAGGATTGGTGGATTGTCATCAGGAAGTAAACAGAATAGCGAGGTTGAAAATTGTATGTTTAATCATGAAATGTTTTAAATGGTTAAGAGCGGCATTTAAGAGAGAAAGGCGGAGATCTTATGAAGGGGAAGAAGCCCCGCCGGAGGGTACGCCGGCTTATTATATGGCGGTGAATGTGGGGCTACATACAATAAAGTGGATCTCGGAGTGGAGTAAGATTACAGAAGGAAATGAGGAACTGACGTTTCCTAAGTACGGGACGTTCAGATTGGAGGTGCTACACCGATTAAAAGCAGTTATGACCTCAATGAGACCTATGCCTAGACCGACCCAGTTCGAAGCTCTCAATGCCTGGATTAGGGCGGCGCACGAGAGAAACCTGAATAGATGCCAAGAGAGGGTGAAACGATCGGTAAGAGCAGTGCAAGATGCTAAGTGGGATGCGGATGCTAAAAGATGGAGAGTGCATAACATTGAAGTAAACAAACTGTACCCAGTATTAGAAGTGACCCCAAACAAGAATCCATGTGAGGAAGATGATGAGAGCGAGACAGAGGACAGCCTGATAAATAGGTTACTAACAGATAGGCCACCCCGTACAACAAAGAGACAGGTAAAGAGGAGCAAAGCCGGGAAGGGGGGGCTAGCGTAGGGGAAAATGGACCGCTTTCCATAACAGATTGGGATCCCCCTGCTAAGAAAGAACTGTCCCAGCCTAATCCGGTGCAGCAGGTAGTCGGAAGGTTTGTGGTACAGAGGGCCCCAGAAACAGAGTGTGCCACTTCCTACGCACTGCCAGATGCTCTGCAAGTACCTGTCACTATAGGCCCTATTGTATCGATTTACGACCCAGAGAGAGCAGAGATGGTAAGGAGGAACGATACTATCACCTCCTCAAGACAGATGCCCAGGCCGAGGGATCGGAGCACCCCAGTACACACAACAGTGGGTCCAACAGGAGATCCGGAGGGACCTATATGGCCGACGGATCTAAGGGGGTCAGGACGCAAATCCTTCCAGGAGCTAAACGAGTACATGAAAAAATGGGATGAGGCAGTAGAGGCTCACAAGAGCATCATAGCTGCAGAAGCAGAAAGGGAAAGCCAGGATAGCAGAACCCGGACTCATTGCGGAGCGGATGAAATTCGCCCAGAGTGGGGCGAGAAGGGACAAGATAGTAGCAGAGACCCTTGCCCTACCAGAAGCCCTGAGTGTGAGGGGGTGTCTCGCCGGACTCACAGCGAAGAGGATAGGAGAACACAGGAGTATAGAAACAGCTTTAAGTGCACTCACCATGCGTCTGGACAGGACGGACAGAATGGGAGTCGCGAGAGACCTTGCCATAACCACTGGGATCGCGGACAAGAACGTGGTCCGGGGGAAATAGGGAGTCGAGAAGGGTCCTACAAGATACTGAGTGACACCAGGCAGAGGGAGAATAGCGATAGGGTGGAGGACAGCAAAGAATCCTGTCGCGAAATAAGAGAGCCCAGAGAGAATGGACAAAGTGGGAATGAGGGAAACAGGCTCGTGTTCCATCATCCCCCGAGGCAAGATGGGCGAGCATGGGACCTAGAGAGATGGGAACAAGGGAGGACTCCCCTTAATTCCCCTGAGCCTAAGCGTAGAGCCCGGAGCTGGGACGGAAGAGAAACCAATGGGCCACCTAATAAGGACATACTGAGAGCAGAGATGAAAGCCAAAAGACTCGACGTTGCTACCTTAAAGTCTGATCTAGATGATATGGTGGACGGTACCTTGCCCTTAGAAAGAATGGACATGTATGAACAGGATGAGATACTGTTCATGTCGAAAGATGTCACACGGAAAGCAAGGGCAGCACATGAGAAGTTAGTCGAATTAGCAGAAAAATACACGGTAGACCTGTCGAGGACCAAAGCATTACAGGGTAACCATAGGCTACATTATACGGATCGAGATTTAGATGAGAGAAGAACAATAGGCTTAAAAACACACATAAGGGAGCTGATCGCAGGAATAAGGACGTGGAGGGCATTGGATAAATGGGAAGAGAGGTGGTCCAAGAAAGGGACCGTCAGGAGAAGCATGCTTGGTACGACACCTGGAGGATTGCAGGGAATAGAGGCATACCCTTTGCGTGAAGTTGCAAATGGGAACTACGTGCATGTGCCATGGAGTAGGGGAGATTTAGCTGCTTTTACCAACTCCTTCCCAAAATTGAGGGAGAACCCGGTCGAGTGGTACAAGCAAGTAGAGAGGTTTGTAAAAATCTCTAAAGTCCTATGGATAGATCTGAACACTCTGTTCGATATAGTGGTACCAGGAGACTTGTGGACAGCATGCAAAGTTAGTGCCGAGTGGCCCACATCGGAACCAGAGAGAGATACACGGACTAATGGACCGTCCGAGACAGTAATGGCCAAATATGAGAGAGTGATGACTTGGCTGAAAGATAAGGTGCCAATGCAGGACATAGATTGGGTCAAAATAGATCGAACTAGACAGGAGCCCAAAGAGACAGTTCATGAATATTATGA
Source organism: Lissotriton vulgaris (assembly GCF_964263255.1). NCBI lineage: Eukaryota > Metazoa > Chordata > Amphibia > Caudata > Salamandridae > Lissotriton > Lissotriton vulgaris. Next base: position 880,180,313 of record NC_141697.1, on the reverse strand, counting down.
GAGATTGTTGAAAGCATTCAAGCAGTACAGCGGGTTGGACGTAATGGATCCTAAAGACATAGGGCAGTTTGTGTCTAAATTTGTTTTGGGTCTAAGACCAGACATTAGTCTAATGATTCAGCAACACTTGATTTGTTGGCAAAACAAACCTTTGGATGAAATCCTGAGATATGCTAGGTACTGTTGTGATGAGATAGATTCTAAAGCAAAGAAGCTAAAGGAAAAATTGATGGTGGTACAGATGCAGTCAGCAAAAGGGGGGCAACAGCAACAAGGAACAGGAACTGGGGGTAAGAAACAGTATAGCCAGAACAAGGGCAATGAGGAGAACTCCACCTTTAAACCCAGAATAGACATAGCTGCCTTGAAGAAAACGACTAGGTGCCACCAGTGTAACGAGGTGGGGCATTGGAAACGCGAGTGTCCCTACAACGTAGAAATTGGAGAACAGGAGGTAGAGGAGGAAGAGGTCCAGAGTACGCCTGCGAGAGGAGTAACGCCATACCAGGGAAAGGTGCTCAAAGGGGGGACTCCACCTCCACGAGCCCAGTTCCCTCAGCCACCCAGAGTAGGGACTATGGGAAAGACATATAGACAGATGCCCCTGTTTGTAGGAGGAGAGGAATGTTACTACGTTGATCCACTGACTGGACAACGAGTGGAAAGGGAGGACTGTACCCTTGGGGCAGCCCTAGAAGTGGATCAAAGGGGACCCTATGTAGAGGCAGAAGTGGAGGGGTGCCCCACAACATTCCTGGTGGACACAGGAGCCACTAGATCCACGATCAGATCAGCTGCAGTCCCAGGCTTGCCCATGTCTGGAGAGATGATACAAGTGGTGGGGGTCGCAAACAGGAGAATAAACAGCCAATTGACAGAACCAGTACAGGTGAAAATAGGGAAATACAGTGATGAGCATCAGTTTGTGGTTTGCGATTCTAGTCCTGTATGTCTGCTGGGAAGAGACCTTCTGTGTAAGTTGAATTGTACAATATACTGCACACCTCAGGGAGTGGAGGTATTGACCAATGATGATGACGCAGATTTCAAAGTCGCAAACTCGAGAATATGTGTGGAACTGTATCCCACCTTGACAGTGGATGAGCTTCCATGGGACCTAAGGGAAACCGTGGCCCCGGAAGTGTGGGATTTCACTGGGGAAGAAATTGGGCTAGTCAAGGGAGTAGAACCAGTTAAGATAGTAGTAAAACCGCATGCTGAGTTTCCAAGAACACCCCAGTATAAATTGACTCCAGAAACGATTGCCGGTATAAAGCCCGTGATCGAGTCCATGATCAAGCAGGGAATATTGAAAGAAATCGTGGGTAGTCCATGTAACTCCCCGATTATGGGTTTGCAGAAACCGAATGGAAAGTTCAGAATAGTGCAGGACCTTCGAAAGATTAATAACATAGTCGTTTCATGTTGTCCAGTGGTACCGAATCCATCAGTGATACTGTTTCAGATACCGTTCCAAGCTGAGTGGTTTACGGTGATAGACCTGTGCCAGGCTTTCTTCTCGATCCCCTTGGACAAGGAGAGCCATTTTCTTTTCGCATTTAAGCTGGAAGATCGCGTATTAACATGGTGTCGTATCCCCCAGGGGTATACCGAAAGCCCATCGATCTTTAACCAGCTGTTGAAGAAAAATCTTGAAAGTCTAGTGCTGCCCCAGAAGTCAGTTCTGGTCCAGTACATAGACGACCTGCTTGTGGCGTCAGAGACAGAGGAAGCTTGCAGGGAAGACTCCATTGCTTTGTTAAATCACTTAGCTACAAACGGCCATAAAGTGTCACCGGGGAAATTGCAGTATTGCCTGACAGAAGTGCAGTACTTGGGACACAGAATTGAGAAAGGCAAACGAAAAGTGTCACCAGACAGGATCGAGGCGATCATGAAAATGAATGCGCCTAAAACACAGAGAGAGGTCAGAATGTTCCTAGGGATGGTGGGGTATTGCCGACAGTGGATAGCCAACTTTTCACTGAAAGCAAAACCACTGCAAAAACTGACGCACAAGGAGGTGAGTGATCCGGTACCATGGGACAAGGACTGTTTGATGGCGTTCCTGCAGCTGAGAGAGGACCTGTGTCGTGCTCCTGCTCTGGGAATGCCTGATTACAATAAAACATTCTTGCTCTACTGTTGTGAGAGAGAGGGTTGTGCTTTGGCTGTGTTAGTCCAAATCCATGGGAATGCCCGTAGACCAGTTGCCTACTTCTCAGCTACTTTAGATCCAGTAGCCGCAGCGTTGCCCGGATGTCTCAAATCCGTTGCCGCAACAGGTGTCAGTATTGAAAGATGTGAGAATATTGTCATGGGGCACCCGTTAGAGGTATACGTGCCCCATTCTGTTGAACTGTTGATGACCAGGACCAAAACACAGCATCTGACCAATAGCAGGCTCACGCGCTATGAGCAAGTCATTCTTGCTGCAGAGAACGTGACCCTCAAGAGATGCTCTGTTTTGAACCCTGCTACCTTGATGCCACTTCCAAGAGATATCGATGATGAGGATGAATGTACAGACCATGACTGCCTTGATGTGACTGAACTATGCACCAAACCGAGACCCGACATCGTTGATGAGCCACTGACTGACCCAGACGAAGTTTTCTTTGTCGATGGCTCATGTGTAAGAGACGAAGTTGGGCAGTTGAGAGCAGCTTACGCTGTATGTACAATAATGGGAGTTGTGGAAGCCGGATGCCTGGAAGGAGTACACTCCGCTCAGGTAGCTGAAATTGTTGCATTAACGCGTGCCTGCCTGGCAAGCAAACAAATTCGAGTCACCATATACACCGATAGCCAATACGGTTACGGGGTAGTTCATGATTACGGGCAGTTGTGGTCTCAAAGAGGTTACATGACTTCTTCAGGCTCTCCTATTCGTAATGGAGAGTTTGTTCGATTGCTGTTGGAAGCTTTGCAATGTCCAGCATCTATCGCTGTTGTGAAATGTACCGCGCATACCAAAAATATGGACTTCGTGTCACAAGGCAATAGATATGCCGACGAAGTCGCAAGGTATTGCGCAGAACAAGGGTACTCTTTCACGGAGATGGAAGTGGGTGGAATACATGTCAGAACTGAATTAGCTATGGTTTTGGAAACTGTTGACTCCTGGGACGACTTAAGGGGTATGCAAGAAAATGCACCAGACTTTGAAAAGCAAACATGGAAAACTGCAGGATGTGTGCTAGGCGAGGCCCATTTCTGGGTGTCAGCAGATGGAAGAGCAGTATTACCCAATGAGATGGTGAGCCCAATGGCCAGGCTGATTCATGGTTCAGCACACCTAGGAAGGGATGCTATGCTGAGAGTATTCAGGCAGACCTGGTATAACCCGAAATTTAGAGTAGCAGCAGAATCAGTGTGCCAGCGCTGTGTGACCTGTCAGCAGCTGAACATAGGGAAGAGAACACCAGTTGCTCTAAGCCACATAGGGAGGTCAGGAGGGCCATTCAATAGGATGCAAATAGATTTCATAGAAATGCCAAGATGCAACCGCCTTCGTTATGTCCTGGTGGTTGTTTGCATATTTTCCCGATGGGTCGAGGCATACCCTACACGCAGGTGCGACACCCTCACAGTAGCCAAACTATTGCTTAGAGAGCTCATTCCGAGGTTCGGGGTGCCGGCCTCTTTGGAATCAGATAGGGGAACACATTTTAACAGCGAGCTTGTAAAGATGATTTGTGCGGCTTTAAACATTGACCAGAAGTTGCACTGCAGCTATCGACCAGAGGCTTCAGGAATTGTGGAACAAATGAACTGTACTATAAAATCCAGGATTGCCAAGATGTGCTCATCAACGTCCCTGAGTTGGCCTGACGCTCTGCCATTAGTCCTTATGAGCATTCGTAGTACCCCAGACAGGAGAACAGGATTGTCACCGCATGAGGTGTTAATGGGGAGAGCAATGCGATTGCCGTCTGTGCCGACGGCTGCACTGTTAAACATCACAGATGATATGATCCTGGACTATTGTAAGGGGCTGTCTGACGCCATTCATTCTGTGTCCCTTCAGGTGCAGGCTGCCGAGGTTCCATCGTGCCAGGGCCCGTGTCATGACCTGTATCCTGGGGACTGGGTCCTGGTGAAAAAACACGTGAGAAGAAGCTGCCTAGATGTTCGTTGGAGAGGACCCTATCAGGTCATCCTGATCACGAACACCGCAGTAAAAGTGGGAAGTCTGCCCAACTGGATCCACGCGTCGCATACGCGTAGGGTTCCAGCACCTCTGGAAGAAACAGCTCCTCTCTCGGATGAAAGTCTGGAAACGGACAGAGAAGCCACAGAGGGGGCTAGCCAAGCTGTAGAGGTGCAAGAAGAAGCTGGAAGTGTGTCTGACCAGGCTGAGGACGGTCAGTACAACAGTGAAACGGACGACGCTACAGAAGGAGGAAGTAGCTGGGAGGACGAGTCGGACTCCGACCCAGCCGACAGAGAACGCGAGTCAAGCCGAAGGAGAAGGAGCAGAAGGGTAAGGCGTGGAGAAGCCAGTTGGCCGCCAAGAAGGAGTACAAGCCTGAGGTCAACGCCAGAGAGAACCCTTGCTCCAATATCGGAAGACTCAGATCAGGAGGAAGGTGCTCAGGGCGCTGCAGCACCAGATCCAAGAAGATCAAGGAGAATACGTGTGCCAAACAGAAGATACCACCCCTGAGTGGACATATCTGGAGACAGATGTCTTGGGAACGAGCGACAGGGAGGATCAGGGCGGTGCTGGTGTCCTGCTCTGAACCTATCATCAAGGTGGAAGTAAAGCTGTTAGTGCCCGGAGTCGAAGCAGAAGGGACACTAACTTTCACACTCCCCAGCCCTCCCCGCTTAAGCAAGTTAAAGCACATGTTTTTCACTGAACTGCAATTCCCCGATTTTGGAAACAAGGTAACAGGCCATGAGGAGAATATCCTTCGCTTGGAAATATTGAACTATGCTATTCAAGCCGCAGGCCCAGGCCTTATAGTAGATGCTTAAAAGACTTTGTAAATAAGCGAGAAGAGAAAGAAGATTACCTAGCGCCCAGGAAGCAGAGAATTGTAGGGACTTCCCTATAAGTTGACGGAGAAGGGCTAGGGATGTCTGTGTAAAAAGCTTGAAAGACATTGCAAAAGAGGAGTGCCAGTTCCACAGGTGGTTCTAAAGACTGGAAGATCAAAAGAGACTGTAAAGGAGCAGAAAGAAAAGAACTTTGTGTTACAGAAAAGAAAAGAATAGTACCATCTGAAGAAATGGAGACCGACACCCCAAACAGAAAGGCCAAATGTGTAATAGGCACATTAATAGTAGGAGTGATTTTCCTTATAGCTTTAGTTGTAACTGTATCTTATGTTATGGGACATGAGAGTGAAGCAAAGGTAACGGATGACAAGGCTGTAGTGACATCGAAACCCACTGTTGCTAGTAAGAAGGGAGAAAATGTACAGGAGAAAGCGTTATTAGCAGCAGAAGCCCGTAGGTTACACATAGATGAGTCTCAAGGCGACTATAGGTCAAACGCTTATGCTAAACTTCTGTATGAATACGTGGATGCCATGGAGGTTAAGGACTGTTATGTCTGCATGCAGTTGCCGGCGTCTGTAGATGAAGGCATTAGATATCATCACCTCCCGCTGACATATGGCATTACATGTAGCCTATTGCTTAGTATATTTTATGGGAGAGATAGTTTTGAATACTATTTCTCCAATTACGATTCTGTGTTACCAGAAGTCCCAAATTATAAACAGATGAACAAATGGGACTACTGGAAGAGTGAAGACAGATTGGCCAAGTTCTTCATTCCTTGGATTACTTTAGATACTTCACATGCCCGTAGAAATAATCTGACATGCAAAGTGTCAGAAGTCGAGAAGAAGTTTATAGGGCAGGTGGATGATCGATATAGAAGGCAAAAGATCCTGAAGAAATCAGGACAGGGGAAAACAGATTGGACCGAAGAAGAGAAGTCACACAAGAGAAAAGGTAGTAGCGGTCCAATAGCTTTAGATAAAACGCAAAGAGGGAAATTATGTCTTCACAGAGCCAAAACGTATTACGAAAATGTGTACGTAGGAGAAGTCAGTTGTGAACATGCTTTCAATATAGAATACTATACAAAGGACTTCCTGAAAGGAATGCAAGTGATTCCAAATGTATACTTTGTGTGTGGGAGAAATGCCTACGTGAGATTGCCTGACAACTGGTACGGATCATGTTATCTGGCAATCATCTTCCCCAAAATATACCATGCCCAAGATTTAGAGATCATTGAGGGCAAAGCCTCAGTGAGGGGGAGAAGAGACCTGAGAGAAGCAGAAATGGTCGGAGATGTATTTGGAGCTGTTTTTCCTCTTTTAGGACTGATTCTCAATGATGTCAAAATTAGACGACTGGCTACAGTCGTGGACAGGTTGTCTGCTAGCACTGCTAGGTCCTTAATGTTGGTGGAAGGAGAGATGCAATCGATAAGGGCCATGGTGCTTCAAAACCGTCTTGCATTAGACGTCCTGTTAGCAAAAGAGGGCGGAGTCTGTAAGGCTTTGAAGGTCCAGGAATGTTGCACTTACATTCCAGACAATTCAAAGCCTCTGGAAAAGGTCATTATGAATATAACTAATATTCACAAGGAGATCGAAGACCTATCAAAAGAAAATGTTTGGGAAAAAGTGGGTCATGGAATGGGTGAAGTTGGAGGTTGGTTCGCCAACATAGGAAGGAGCTTTGTTTGGTACATCCTAAAACCTATCATCATAATAGTGATCTGTGTGATCATGTTGTGGGGATTGGTGAGGCTGTATCAATGGTATAGATCAAACGAGTTGGAAAGATCCAGAAGAGAGCAGCTGTAGAGATTGGCTGCTATACAAGACAATCAGTATAGGAGCTTGAGGGCTCTAGAAACGCAGAAACGAGGAGCACTAGCAATTACTTCAGTTTAAGTGTTGGTGATGACCCCGAGAGGTCATCAAAGGGGGGAACTGAGAGAGCGTAAACTGAGTAAAATGTATGAGTACATCCGAATTACATGTAGTACGCACAAGTCATGAGGAGAAATGCCATGAGTGCGAATATTATATTCACCTATATCTAAACTGTGTAGCCAACGTAGAGAATATATGTATAGAAGTGGAATTAAGGAAGAAACAAGTATGAAATGTATAACCTTATTAGACGTGATTAATCAAGGTCCATGATAAATGTAGCTGCTAATGGGAAAAGGTCGTGCTGCAAAGCACAGAAGGGAACAGGCCACATGGCCATGCCTGAAAGAGTTAGAATGGTATACCTTTCATTTACATGGACGGCACAAATGTTATAATTAATGTTGTTTGTTCGTTAGATTTATATTCCATAGATGTGAGTTCTTTTTAGTAATTCAGAAATGATGCTAACATGTTATTTTAGTTAACTGCTGCAAGAAGGGTTGTAGGCCTAAAGGTTCTAATCTGCACGTAAAGGCACGGGCCGACTTGTGTCTAGAAATTGTTGCAAACTTCTGTTAGAAGTCTATGGGAATGGGGATCCAGCTACGGATGTCTGTCTGCAAATGTGAGGGGGTCCAAATTAATAATGAGATGAATAGAGAACTGTTTAGGAGTTCGACGCAGACACGTAGGAGGGTTCGAGAATGTTGGGGTGTATCAGCGGGCCGGAGACGAGTCTGAGAAGCAAGGTCAACTCTAACGCACGAGGCTCAAACGGGGAAGATCATGGAAAAAGCCAGAAGAAAACATCATGTGAAGGGGCGTCTCTCGAGGGGCGTCTCAGAATGTTATTGTTTTGTATTAGGGACAGCACCCCTGGGTGGAGGCAGAGCAGATGCCTGAGGACCCTTCAGAGAGCGGATGGGTAGGCAGAGAGGGGTCATGACTGGCGAATATAGGTTTCCACTTAGAGATTAAGAGTGGGTGATCTTCTTAGGAATTCATTCACAACTGACACCTTTTGGTAGGATGAGAACTTGTTAAGTAGGGATACCATCCAGATCAGGGTAGGGACAGCCTAACCTGTATTTTCCCTCCTGCTGTAAATGACTGAGAGATCTCAATACGTGTCCATGCTAGTAGCCCTATTATTTTTAGAATTGGTACTTGTAGTTTTCATTGCTCGTCTGAGGGCTTTCAGAGAGCACATGTATGTAGTTGGGCCTGTATACCTCGTGAATCTCATTTTGAGGTGCCTGTACTTGCAACTTATATTGACTTTATAATAAACCTTTGAAAGCTAGAAGTAGTCTGTGGTTCTTCCGAGTCCAGCCGTTATTGATTGAACTGACCTGGTATTAGATGCACCTTCTTTCCTCAATGACAGGCAATAAAGATTCAGTCGACCAGAATCGGGGTTAGATCAAGAGTGATAAGATATTGATCGAATCTCGAGCCCCAGCAGTACCATTGGTATAGGGTAACAATAAACACTGTTATTCAGTGCCAGGATACCCTTGGGTGAACGTGCGCATTGCAAATACACGTTATGTGATTCAGTCGTTCGGTGCAACGGTCATTTTTGCAACAAATGGGACTACTGGAAGAGTGAAGACAGATTGGCCAAGTTCTTCATTCCTTGGATTACTTTAGATACTTCACATGCCCGTAGAAATAATCTGACATGCAAAGTGTCAGAAGTCGAGAAGAAGTTTATAGGGCAGGTGGATGATCGATATAGAAGGCAAAAGATCCTGAAGAAATCAGGACAGGGGAAAACAGATTGGACCGAAGAAGAGAAGTCACACAAGAGAAAAGGTAGTAGCGGTCCAATAGCTTTAGATAAAACGCAAAGAGGGAAATTATGTCTTCACAGAGCCAAAACGTATTACGAAAATGTGTACGTAGGAGAAGTCAGTTGTGAACATGCTTTCAATATAGAATACTATACAAAGGACTTCCTGAAAGGAATGCAAGTGATTCCAAATGTATACTTTGTGTGTGGGAGAAATGCCTACGTGAGATTGCCTGACAACTGGTACGGATCATGTTATCTGGCAATCATCTTCCCCAAAATATACCATGCCCAAGATTTAGAGATCATTGAGGGCAAAGCCTCAGTGAGGGGGAGAAGAGACCTGAGAGAAGCAGAAATGGTCGGAGATGTATTTGGAGCTGTTTTTCCTCTTTTAGGACTGATTCTCAATGATGTCAAAATTAGACGACTGGCTACAGTCGTGGACAGGTTGTCTGCTAGCACTGCTAGGTCCTTAATGTTGGTGGAAGGAGAGATGCAATCGATAAGGGCCATGGTGCTTCAAACCCGTCTTGCATTAGACGTCCTGTTAGCAAAAGAGGGCGGAGTCTGTAAGGCTTTGAAGGTCCAGGAATGTTGCACTTACATTCCAGACAATTCAAAGCCTCTGGAAAAGGTCATTATGAATATAACTAATATTCACAAGGAGATCGAAGACCTATCAAAAGAAAATGTTTGGGAAAAAGTGGGTCATGGAATGGGTGAAGTTGGAGGTTGGTTCGCCAACATAGGAAGGAGCTTTGTTTGGTACATCCTAAAACCTATCATCATAATAGTGATCTGTGTGATCATGTTGTGGGGATTGGTGAGGCTGTATCAATGGTATAGATCAAACGAGTTGGAAAGATCCAGAAGAGAGCAGCTGCAGAGATTGGCTGCTATACAAGACAATCAGTATAGGAGCTTGAGGGCTCTAGAAACGCAGAAACGAGGAGCACTAGCAATTACTTCAGTTTAAGTGTTGGTGATGACCCCGAGAGGTCATCAAAGGGGGGAACTGAGAGAGCGTAAACTGAGTAAAATGTATGAGTACATCCGAATTACATGTAGTACGCACAAGTCATGAGGAGAAATGCCATGAGTGCGAATATTATATTCACCTATATCTAAACTGTGTAGCCAACGTAGAGAATATATATATAGAAGTGGAATTAAGGAAGAAACGAGTATGAAATGTATAACCTTATTAGACGTGATTAATCAAGGTCCATGATAAATGTAGCTGCTAATGGGAAAAGGTCGTGCTGCAAAGCACAGAAGGGAACAGGCCACATGGCCATGCCTGAAAGAGTTAGAATGGTATACCTTTCATTTACATGGACGGCACAAATGTTATAATTAATGTTGTTTGTTCGTTAGATTTATATTCCATAGATGTGAGTTCTTTTTAGTAATTCAGAAATGATGCTAACATGTTATTTTAGTTAACTGCTGCAAGAAGGGTTGTAGGCCTAAAGGTTCTAATCTGCACGTAAAGGCACGGGCCGACTTGTGTCTAGAAATTGTTGCAAACTTCTGTTAGCAGTCTATGGGAATGGGGATCCAGCTACGGATGTCTGTCTGCAAATGTGAGGGGGTCCAAATTAATAATGAGATGAATAGAGAACTGTTTAGGAGTTCGACGCAGACACGTAGGAGGGTTCGAGAATGTTGGGGTGTATCAGCGGGCCGGAGACGAGTCTGAGAAGCAAGGTCAACTCTAACGCACGAGGCTCAAACGGGGAAGATCATGGAAAAAGCCAGAAGAAAACATCACGTGAAGGGGCGTCTCTCGAGGGGCGTCTCAGAATGTTATTGTTTTGTATTAGGGACAGCACCCCTGGGTGGAGGCAGAGCAGATGCCTGAGGACCCTTCAGAGAGCGGATGGGTAGGCAGAGAGGGGTCATGACTGGCGAATATAGGTTTCCACTTAGAGATTAAGAGTGGGTGATCTTCTTAGGAAGTCATTCACAACTGACACCTTTTGGTAGGATGAGAACTTGTTAAGTAGGGATACCATCCAGATCAGGGTAGGGACAGCCTAACCTGTATTTTCCCTCCTGCTGTAAATGACTGAGAGATCTCAATACGTGTCCATGCTAGTAGCCCTATTATTTTTAGAATTGGTACTTGTAGTTTTCATTGCTCGTCTGAGGGCTTTCAGAGAGCACATGTATGTAGTTGGGCCTGTATACCTCGTGAATCTCATTTTGAGGTGCCTGTACTTGCAACTTATATTGACTTTATAATAAACCTTTGAAAGCTAGAAGTAGTCTGTGGTTCTTCCGAGTCCAGCCGTTATTGATTGAACTGACCTGGTATTAGATGCACCTTCTTTCCTCAATGACAGGCAATAAAGATTCAGTCGACCAGAATCGGGGTTAGATCAAGAGTGATAAGATATTGATCGAATCTCGAGCCCCAGCAGTACCATTGGTATAGGGTAACAATAAACACTGTTATTCAGTGCCAGGATACCCTTGGGTGAACGTGCGCATTGCAAATACACGTTATGTGATTCAGTCGTTCGGTGCAACGGTCATTTTTGCAACCATGGGGTGGCAGACAAACCAAAGCATGATTCAAATATCACCATGGCAAAGATACATAGGGCTATGGCTGGGGGTGTCATGCGTCATGGGGGGGATCAACCTCAGGACACCTGGTTATCACTCGGAGGATCGGGTCCGCTCTACCAGGGTGGGCATTGACACGCTCCCACTTAAGATAGTGGGGGTATCGGAACAGTCGGGTTCTTTCAAATGGGCAGAAGGGGGAGCTACCGCCGATTGGTAAACTGCTGGCAGCGTGGCGGAGGCATCACAAAAAGAGGACCCAGAGAAGAGTAAACGAGGTATAAGAGCTGCTCAGGCAGTGTCCTTGGGATGCCATATGGCAGGGGCACTGGGAGCAGGCGAGTGGCCAGCAAGGGTCCAGGGAAGCGGAACGGCACTTGCAGCCGGGGCTGGGTCTGACGGCTGCCCATGAGGTCAGTAGCAAGGGAAGCCTAGAACCTGCAGAACCTGAGACACCTGCAAAAGGGGCCATCGCACGGGGCAGTGCTGTCAGAAAGAAATAGAAGGAAAAACAGTGGACAATATTCAGAGTTATATGTAACAAGCAAAACATGAGTCGCGAATGACCAACCAGTAAGTTGCAAGATGTATGATACATGTTTTTGTAATAAAACTGCGGTTGTCCCCTTGAATGCTTGGCGGGAAGGGGATGATGCAGGTTATGGCCAAGACGCACAGGGGGAACTCTCACACCTGGAAGGGGTTGAGGTTGAGAGTGCCTACACAGGAGGGGACAATACCTGAGTTCTGGAGTATGGAAGATAGCGCCAACTATAGGGAACACCTAACAAAGACTCAAGCAAGGCCTATTGACTGTCTCTCCAACCTTTGACCAACCGTCTAGTGCTTGCTACAATACTAGGATGCATTACTCCCAACAGACGAGACATGGAGAAATAGTTGGAGAGGGGGGTGGAGCTAGCCTCAGCACCTCTGTAACAAAATCATCTGGCCAATCACATGTTCAGACTCAGGCAATGCCCAAAAAAAGTTTGGAGATCCCCTTTTCCTTCCAGACTACCTTTTGTCACCCACTGACTATGGCATGGTCAGGCACTGACACCTGGATCTGTAAGGAGACTACAGGGTACCACAAACTCTCATTCACTCTCTTTCACACTCCTGATAACTTTTCTCATAAAACATACTCATGCACTCCTGAGGGAAAGCAATTTTACACATCCTTGCAATCTTTGACTATGTACAGTTCGCTGTCAATAAGAGTGGCATTGAATTCTGCCTCAGATATTTGATTATTGGGTGCCTTGTTTTCTATTTTTTTTGATAAGCCAATAAATAACATAATTATGCAAAATATAACATTTCAAAATAAAGACAATCAATAATATAGACAGAAAACTGAGGGGGGCTTGTTTTCTTATTACAGTAGAGGTCTTGGCTACTAACAAATACAGGTTGCTCAACCCCTTTTTTTCACTACAGCTATAGGTACCTACACCCTACCCTATAAAGGCCTTTGTCCCTTTATTAGCCTTTACCTCACATGAACACTAACCACACGTTACAATGGACTGAATCCGCTTTGCTACTCTACACAAGTCAATATCTGGAATCTAGATACATTCAACATACGTAATATACCGTATGGTCATGTCAAACCTGAAGGACGGTATACTGAGAAATTAATGGTGTAATTTTCTTTTATTTACAGTAACCTATGGTGAAATGATGTACCACCCTTGTTATTTGCTGCTGGTCATTTAGCTGTATTCTTAGATACCCTACAGTAAGAGGTTGGTTCCTAGAATGTCCATCCGGGTGTTCCCAAAGTGCAGCTTTGTAGAGCTGATTTGTCCTGGCGGTTGTGCAAGCCAGGCCCGTCCATTGATGAGAGCTGCTGCGTTGTCTGATGTAGAAGTCTAATAATGACCTATTTAGGTGAAATAACTGAAAATAATTTTATGATGAAGTCTCAATAATGTAGGTGGAACAAATAGGCTTGGCCTAGAATTGAAGGGAGCAGTGGGGCTGTGTAGAATTTTGATCCTATTTTTCTGATCACTGAAAATGAAACGCATTTGCTAGCGATAGATTTTTTGTTTTGCAGATTTATGTAACGGGAACTCGACCCGAAAGTATTGGAGCGCTTTTCATGAGTACCAGTTACCTTACACAAGACAACATTTTTCGATCTTGGTAGCACGGGGAGATTAAGTTATTTGCCCAGAATCACAGGATGTGGAGTCGACCCCGAGGCTCGAACCTTGGTTTCCCAGCTCCAAAGTCGGCAGTCTAGCTCTGTGGTCCTGCTCCCACTGCTCGGTCAGAATTCACCCTGTCCCCTTACTTTGAGTTGGAGATGAGCGTTGCCCCACATTGGCTGTACAGTGGAAGGCGGGGCTACACTGTGGTTACAGTATCATGGGTAAGCTCCGGCATTCCATAAAAATGTAGGTAACATGAATTAGGTTAAGGGCTTTATTTACAGGGCAGCGACACAGGAGCACCTTCAAAAGTGCTGTTGGCCTGCCAACTTGTGGCACCCCATCTAATTTATAGTTGGATAAACCACAGATTGCCACCAACAGAGTCTCAACTGGCTCCACCATTGCAAACCCTTCTCCTGGCAGACTGCTCGGTCACAGTGGTGATAGGCCCACTTTATTTAGGACAGAGCATCTTTCAGTGATTTTCCTCACCCAGGTCTGCCATGATAGGAGAGGAAGGGAGTTTAACAGGTGGCTACTTTGAGATTTCTTTTTATTTGAATACTGTGAAATCTACTTGGGCATTCATATTCCTGCAGGCATAGGGCCTGACTGATATCTCACCTTATGACATCTGAGCAGTACAGACGAAGTAGGGGCCTTATGTACCTAAATCAAATGTTAGATAGTTTTATTTACAGAGAATTGTCAAGAGAGTTTAATTAATTCCAACCAGAGTAATTACCTCTGGCCAGTCCAACTGGTCCAACTTTACATCGGGCAAAAAAGTTTCGAAGCTGTGAAGTTTGCCCACCACACTAACATAAATTCATTTTTTTCAGGGATGGAATTATATTTAATTTGTAAACATATCCTGGTGTGAGCTTTGCCTTTTATGGGCCTGCGTGCTTGCAGAGAGGCTGAACAACAGACCGAGCATATGCACACTATTCTAAAGGACATTTGAAGAGAAAATTACCAACAAAGCACATTGGAAGCACTGGAGGTGCTTGGCAAATCTAAACAGTGAAAGGCATTGAGAGCATGATCAAAAACTCAGAGCAAGCTAGAAAGGAAAATTATGCTCTGTGCAGATGGCAATCTGCTCCAGGATAGAAATGCAGAGATCAAAATCATGAAAGACAACATCAAGCTGAAGAGCCTTTGTGATTGTAGTGAAGGGGCTCTTTGATGAATGCGTGCAGGCCATCCTGAACAAAGTGTTCTTTTTTATTTTTATGAGAGGCACATCCATATGTGATAGTTCATTTTTCCCTATACTAATTCCCCACTAATCCCGCCAAAAAGCACTTCACACCTCATCAGGGGTAGCAAGTGCTATATAAATGCAAACCCTTCCCTCTTTTATCCTGCTACTATCCTTTTACAATCCAAATAACAGACTAACATGTCCACCACTCACATTAATTTCATATTTCCCTACTATAATGCACCACTAATCCTTCTTGTGGTCCGGAGTAGCGTTCTACTCATTGAAAAGTGCTTCAACACCTCATCAGGGTTAGCAAGTGATATATAAACGCAAACCTTTCTCTCTTCTATCCCTCTACTATCCTTCTCAGTCGAAATAACAAAGTAAGTATCCACTGCTCAAAATAATTTCATATTTCACTATATCAATTCACCAGTAATCCTTTCGGGTTCCGGAGTAGTGTGCTACTCGCCGAAAAAGTGCTTTGACGCCTCATCAGGGGTAGTTAGCGCTATATAAATGCAATTACAATACAATACAATTATTTGTGCATTTTACAAAGTCGATTTTGTTGTGACTTACTCTGGTACTACATCTGACTTACTCCTGGCCTTCTCCTGGAGTTCAGCTGTAAATTAACCTACTAGTACTGCAAAAGTAAGTAATTACTCCAAAATCATTGTCAACGAGGCTCTGTCAATTCTGAAAAATATTGACTTGTTCAGGCATGATATGTAAAATGAAAAGGAAACTCACTGTGCAGGCATCAATGCACCTCAGGGGCAAGAGTATTTCTGCTCAGGCTTCTGTGCTCTGGAACAAATTACAGGCAGCTTTATTGGTTATCAATGACTGCACCGCTCTTGGGATAGCCAATAAAAACCTACTTTCTCCACATCAAGTCAAGTCAAGTCAAGTCAGAAATTTGTATAGCGCGCTACATACCCAGAGGGTCTCAGGGCGCTTCGAAAAAGGGAGGGGAATTATATGTCAAATATCCACGTTTTAAGTTGCTTTCTGAATGCTAGGTGGTTCTGAGTAAGGCGAAGATGAGTGGGAAGTGAGTTCCAGGTTTTAGCTGCCAGGTAGGAGAAGGATCTACCTCCCATGGTGGTTTTGTTGATGCGAGGTACAGTGGCAAGGGCTTGGTTGGAGGATCGTAGCTGGCGGGAGGGGGTGTAGAAGGACAGTCGTGTGTTGAGGCATTCGGGTCCGATTTCATAGAGTGCTTTGTGTGCGTGGGTTAGGAGCCGGAAAGTAATCCTCTTATTGACGGGGAGCCAGTGGAGGTTTTTCAGGTGGCCAGAGATGTGTTCTGTACGCGGTATGTCTAATATGAGCCTGGCTGAAGCGTTCTGGATGCGTTGGAGTTTTTTCTGGATTTTTGCGGTGGTACCGGCGTAGAGGGTGTTTCCGTAGTCCAGTCGGCTCGTGACCAGAGCGTTAGTGACTGTTTTTCTAGTTTCGGTGGGGATCCAGCGAAATGTTTTCTTGAGCATGCGAAGAATGTTGAAGCAAGATGAAGAAACGGCGTTGACTTGTCTGTTCATCGAGAGTGAGGAGTCCAGGATGACGCCCAGGTTGCGTGCGTGGTCCGTCGGGATAGGTGCTTTTCCAAGGGCCTCTGGCCACCAAGAGTCATCCCAGGCGGAGGGGGAGGTGCCTAGGATGAGGACTTCTGTTTTGTCTGAGTTCAGTTTTAGACGGCTGTGCTTCATCCATTCGGCTACTTCTTTCATTCCTTCATGCAGGTTGGTTTTGGCCGTGTTCGGGTCTTTGGTGAGTGATAGGATCAGTTGAGTGTCGTCGGCGTAGGAGATGATGTTGAGGTTGTGTTGGCGTGCGATGGCCGCGAGGGGGCTCATGTATACGTTGAACAGGGTGGGGCTGAGTGAGGACCCTTGGGGTATGCCGCAGATGACTTCAGTGGCCTCTGACTTGAATGGTGGGAGGCGGACTCTCTGGGTTCTTCCGGTGAGGAACGAGGTGATCCATTCCAGTGCTTTTCCATGGATTCCGACGTTTCTGAGGCGTTGTAAAAGGGTGCTGTGACAGACTGTGTCGAAGGCTGCGGAGAGGTCGAGGAGGATGAGGGCGACTGTGTCTCCATTATCCAGTAGAGTTCGAATGTCATCTGTTGCTGCGATGAGGGCGGTTTCCGTGCTGTGCTTGGCTCAGAAGCCGGATTGTGAGGAGTCGAAGGATTTGTTGGTTTCGAGGAAGGCGGCGAGCTGGTTGTTGACCGCTTTCTCGATGACTTTTGCAGGGAATGGAAGGAGTGAGATAGGGCGGTAGTTTTTGAGTTTGGTGGGGTCAGCTGTGGGTTTCTTCAGGAGGGCGCTGAGTTCGGCATGTTTCCAGCTTTCCGGGAAGGTTGCGGAGTTGAGGGAGCAGTTGATGACGTCTCGGAGGTGCGGTGCTATGATGGAGTCTGCTTTGTTAAAGATGTGGTGAGGGCATGGGTCTGTGGGGGATCCTGAGTGGATAGAGTTCATCAGACGGATGGTGTCCTCAGTGGAGATTGGCTTCCAGTCATTGAGGATGTTCAGGGGGGGTGGGGGTCCTGCAGGGGGTTGGGTGGGTTGGTTTTCTGGTCGGTTGTCAAAGCTGTTGTGGATGTCTGCTATTTTGTTGTGGAAGAATGAGGCTAGGGAGTCGCAGAGGGCTTGAGAGGGGGTGATGTCGTTGGAGTTGGCCGAGGGGTTTGTAAATTCCTTGACGATGTTGAATAATTCCTTGCTGTTGTGGGCGTAGTTATCTAGACGGTCCTTGAAAGCGGCTCTCTTGGCAGTCCGGATCAGTTGGTGGTGTATGCGGGTGGCGTTTTTGAAGGCGTCCTTGGTGCTGGTGGTTGGGTCTTTTTTCCAGGCCTTCTCAAGGGAGTGGCAAAGTTTCTTGGATTTCATAAGATCATTGTTGAACCAGGAGGCCTTCTTGCTGCCTAGTTTGATTTGTCGTTTTTTCAGTGGTGCTAAGATGTCGGCGGTGTTGGATAACCATTGGGTGAGGTTAGTGGCTGCTTGGTCGGGGTTTGAGGAGTGGGCGAGGGGGTATTGAAGAAGCGATGAGGAGATCTGGTCGATGGTGACTTTGTTCCAGTTTCTTCGCAGAGTGGGTTGGGGGTGGTTGTTGGAAGTGGGCTTGTTGTAGGTGAAGTGAACGCAGCTGTGGTCAGTCCAGAGGAGATCTGTGGTGTGGCAGAAGGAGACATGTTTGCTGGAGGTGAAGATAGGGTCAAGTGTGTGACCTGCGATGTGGGTGGAGGTGGTGACAAGTTGTTTAAGTCCGAGGTTGGCGAGGTTGTCCAAAAGGGTGGTGGTGTTGCGTTCGTTGTTCTTTTCAAGGTGAAAGTTGAGATCTCCCAAAAGGATGTAATCCTCAGAGGGGAGCGCGTGTGGAGTGATGAAGTCCGTGATGTCTTCACTGAACTGTGCGCGGGGTCCTGGTGGTCTGTAAAGGAGGGTGCCTCTGAGTGTGGTTTTGGGGTCAATGTGGATCTGGAAGTGAAGGTGTTCAGAGTTGGCGAGATTGACGTCCGAGCTGGTAGAGATGCGGATGGATTTCTTGTGGACGATAGCGATACCTCCTCCTGTGTGGCCGGTACGGTCCTTGCGAATGATCTTATAGCCTTCCGGGATGGCAATGGTGATGTCTGGGGCTGAAGAGGCATTCATCCATGTTTCTGTTAGGAAGGCGACGTCCGGAGAGATGGTGTCTAGTAGGTTCCAGAGGTCAATGGCGTGCCTGTGGACCGATCGGGTGTTGAGCAGGATGCAATTTAGGTGGTTGGGGTTGGATATCTGTTGTGTGATCGTAGATGAGGAGTTGTTCTTTGAGCCGTCAAACTTGCAGGAGTTGCAAGAGAAGGGTCCATGGGTGTGTCCAGGAGCGGTTTGGACGCAGTTGGGGGAACGGCCGGGGTTAAGGGCTAGGAGGGTGGTGGCAGTGTAAGTAATGCGGGTGGGGAGGGCATTACGAGGACCAGGGGGTTTGGCGCTGGGCGCGGTCCAGGCGCGGACGGGCGTAGACGGGCTTACCTTTGGCGCACCTTCGGCGCGGCCGTAGCGCGTGGACGCTGAGCGTGGGACCATCTGACATTAATGGACAGTGGAGGGGGCGGTGCGTGGGAGGGGCAGCAGGGAGGCGGTAGTGTGGCTGAGGGGCGGGTCAGGGGAGAACAACAACAACAAAATGGAGGGTCCGAGGGAAGGCAGGCAGGGGTATCACAAACAATAAAAATGCAGCGATTTAACAATAAGCGCAATCTGAGCACAAGCGCTGATGAAATAAACACAATTACTGATAATAAATTGAGCAGTAGTCTGGATAACACATGTGCAGACAAGCCAATAGTGAACCCAATAGCCTGAGCGAGGTCGCGCTGAGAGAGGCAGGAAATTAATAGAAGCGCTATGCGAGTGAGGCGCTAGAATATTAAGGTAGCAGCAGTTCAGTGATCAGCGCGCTGAAAACGATACCAGGGAGTTAGCAGCTGAAGCACAGGAGGAGCGTGGTGGAGCGACCGTCCGGAAGCAGGTCCAGGTGGTCACAGTTAGGCTGGGAGAGAGGAAGGCTCGATGACCGTGGGTGGGAGGGGCAGCAGGGAGGCGGTAGTGTGGCTGAGGGGCGGGTCAGGGGAGAACAACAACAACAAAATGGAGGGTCCGAGGGAAGGCAGGCAGGGGTATCACAAACAATAAAAATGCAGCGAGTTAACAATAAGCGCAATCTGAGCACAAGCGCTGATGAAATAAACACAATTACTGATAATAAATTGAGCAGTAGTCTGGATAGCACATGCGCAGACAAGCCAATAGTGAACCCAATAGCCTGAGCGAGGTCGCGCTGAGAGAGGCAGGAAATTAATAGAAGCGCTATGCAAGTGAGGCGCTAGAATATTAAGGTAGCAGCAGTTCAGTGATCAGCGCGCTGAAAACGATACCAGGGAGTTAGCAGCTGAAGCACAGGAGGAGCGTGGTGGAGCGACCGTCCGGAAGCAGGTCCAGGTAAACACAGGCATAACAAACCCACACTGCCCTTAGACAGGCAAAAGAAATAACTTTAAAAGCTGACGCATAAAATAAGTGAGCCACTTCACGGTTCCAGCAAAACTGAATCACATAGACAACAAACTGGGAAACTGATTTTAAGATGAAGCAAAAGAAGAGGTTTGTAATTAATAACATAACATATGCTCTCCAGATGAACTGTCTTAGTTCTCATAATTGGCTTTCACAGCAGGTGGATAGCGGGCATTTTTTGTTAATTTGAAAGTGGACTTGAAGTCACTTTAAGCATTTTCAATGAGATTTCAGTTATTAATGAGAACTGGAGAGAAGTCTCATCTGTCAAGGTGTACGCTGATTCTAAAGGCCACTATACAAACAGACATAAAGTAATCAAACAAATCAAGGGCTGGACAAAATAATGTGTCAAAATAAGAGAGACAGAGGTTGCCCACATGTTCCTATGTCCGATACTACTATAATTTTATATTTTAATATCTTCCTAGTTATAATACTGTCCTAATGCAACTGATTCCAATATGCATACAAATAATATTTACTATAGAGATACTGTAAGTATGCTAGGTAAATCGGTTTGACATACTATTCATACACCCTTATCTGAAAGTTACTCAACTCATTTTTTGTTTGATTTATTTTTCGAGGGGATTGTGGCGACTGCAGTTAGGGTTTTGGGAAGTCTTCTGTGGCGTGGAGAGAGGAGTGGATCAGAGAACATGGTGAAGAAGTGCGGTGGCGGCAGATGACTGGGCTGGCCAGCGGCATTGTTCTACCTCTCCAGTGGCAGTTCCTCCGCTGTGGTGGCGGAGCATTGCCAGCTGTCTTATTCATGAAAAATAAAATGATAATAAACCAGGTTTAATATCATTTACTTTTTTAGGTCTCGGCCTGCATAGGCTGCTCTTGCGCAGTCTCGCCGGCGAGATCTTATGTCTCTTAGTGTAGGGCTTGAACCGACCCCTCTTCTGTATTGGCTGACTTCCTAAACGGAGGCCAGCCATTGGAAAAGAGGGGCGTCTGTCAGTTTAAGCCCCGTCATTTTTGGAATCGGGCGTGTTTTTTCATTTTCTTTCTCTCCTCTTCCCATTGGCTGGAATTTTACATTCCAGCCAATGGGAAGAGGAGAGAAAGAAAGCACGCCCCCCGAATCCAAAAATGACGCTGCGTTTCTCCGAGGCATTTCTGCTTTGCCTCGGAGAAACATGGTGGTGGGCATGGCGTTGTCTGACCAGCCGCGCAACAGACAGAGACTTCCCCCCCCGAGGTGGTAAGTTTTCTTGACTCTGTTCTCTGCCTGCGCTCGTCTTTTCTTGCCTCTGTTCCCTGCCTGCGCTTGTCTTTTCTTGCCCCTGTTCCCTGCCTGCGCTCGTCTTTTTTTGCCTCTATTCCCTGCCTGCGCTCGTCTTTTCTTGCCTCTGTCCCTGCCTGCGCTCGCCCGGGTGCATGAGCACCTCCGTGGTGTACGTGGTGAAGGAGGCCAGCCCAGGGGTGCAGGCCCGCAAGGGCGCTGCGCTGGAGAGTCTGCGGGAGGCGTGCAGGCAAAGAGGCAGAGGCAAATTCAGTCGGGACTCGTATAGGCAGATAGGCTGAATCCGTCAGATGGTAAGAGGGTTTGGACGTTTTGGAAACGTATAAAGGAGTTGAATTTTGTTAATATTCTAATATTCCAGTCAGTCGTACATTCAACTCCTTTTAACGTTCTCCTCCATGTTCTCCTCTTGTATTCTATTAGACCCGATACACCTTGAAGTGGGCTCTCCCCAAATCTGCCCTTGCTGCCAACTGCAGATACCCCTCCCTCACAAATCTTATCCAAACAAACCCAAGACTCGTCCTTCCAAACCTTTTCAATTTGCACTTATAAACATCCGCTCGCTTGGAAAACATCGCCAGGACATATCCGACCTAATGGAAGATAATAACCTAGACATGCTGTTCATGACAGAAACGTGGATGGACAATTCATCCGACCCAGATATTGTCATTGCGGTTCCTGAGGGATTCTCTATCCACAGATTGGATAGACCACGCGGGAGAGGTGGGGGGATTGCTTTTGTTGTGCTTGATTCCTTCATGGTTAGAACCAGTGCTATCCCTCTGCCATCATGTGAAGCTTTGCAATTCTCGGTCAAATTGACCCCCGCTGACAATTTCAAAGGGATCCTTCTATACCGTCCCCCGGGATCAAGAACAGGATTTATAACTGAGCTAAGATCTATTTTGGAATCATTCGCTCTTGACAGCTCCTTTACTGTCCTTGGAGATTTTAATTTCCATTTTGATAAACTTGAAGATAAGGACACTGCTATGTTCCTTGGGGATATGACTACTTTTGGTCTATCTCTTATGGTCAAATCTCCTACGCATGATAGGGGCCACACTCTTGATGGCATCTTTTCCAACTCTAATGACCTCCATGTAACCCAAACCTTTCCGGTCACTTGGTCAGACCATTATGTTATCATGGCCTCACTCAACCCTCACCAATCAGCTGTCCCCCCGAAACCCACTAATACAAATCAAACTTTCAAGGCATGGAACGACATAGACAGCTCCAGCTTTAAAACCTCTTTAGTAGCCTCCATGCCTTCCTTTTCACAAGACCCAAATATGGCCACCTCTCAATTCTATGACTGGGTTGATGCAGCTGCATCCTCGCTGGTTCCCACTAAGCAACTATCCCGTAATAGATCTACTCCCTCAGCCCCCTGGTACTCAGCTGCCTTAAGACAGCAGAAACAACAATGCAGGCAGAAAGAAAGGCTTTGGCGGAAAGATTATGCCGAAGAGGCTAAAACCAAATATAAGGAAACGGTAGCCAAATACAAACAAATGATTGATGAAGCAAAGAAAACATTTTTTAGTCATAAAATAGAAACTGCAAAAAACTCACATAAAATGTTGTATGAGACCACAAAACAGCTAGCCGGTCACTCCCCCAACCTGACCCCACCCCCATCTCAACTTCTCTGTGACACATTGGCTAATTTCTTCTTCAGCAAAGTTAATGATATATATTCTGCATTTGCTACCAAAATTAAAAATTCTTCCGAAATCACATTCAATACACTCACTGGTCCCACGCTTACTCAATTTGCTGAAATTTCGGAAGCTCAGGCTATGGACATAATTACTACCATCAGATCAGGCTCAGCACTTGATCCTTGTCCTTTTAAAGTCCTATTGCCAGTCCTAGCTGAGATTACTCCGGCCATATCCTCCATATGTAATGCCATGTTTAAAACAGGTATCTACCCTGAAAGTTTAAAAAAACCCATTATAAAACCTCTTTTAAAGAAACCACATCTGGATAAGGACGAACCTAAAAGCTACCGACCTATAGCCAACTTACCAGTCCTGGCCAAAATAGCCGAAAAGGCTATGAATAAACAACTTTCTGCTTTTTTGGAACAACATCAGCTACTTGATGAAACTCAGTTTGGGTTCCGCCAGTGTCACGGGACAGAGACAGCTCTGATTAAAGCAGCTGACGACATCAGACTCATCCGTGACACTGGGGGTACAGCGGTCCTGATACTACTTGATCTATCTGCAGCCTTCGACACGGTCGATCATACCACCCTGATTGACCGTGTCGAGGGCCTGGGTGTACAAGGGACTGCCAGCAAACTTCTGGCCTCCTTTTTGGCTGATAGAACTCAGGTAGTTACAACGGGACCATTTCATTCGTCCACCATGTCACTGCCATGTGGAGTACCTCAAGGCTCATCCCTAAGCCCGACACTTTTTAACATCTACGTGTCGGGCTTAGCCAATGTCATTCGAGCCTATGGGATGAGCCTTACGTCCTACGCGGATGACACCCAGCTGGCTCTAGCCATCAAGAACAATGGCTATAAAGTGGCAGATGACCTCAAAACTGGCATGATGGCAATAGGGAGTTGGATGGCTTCCAATTGTTTAAAGTTAAACTCCGATAAAACGGAGGTAGTCATCTTTGGGCCATTAACACCTGAGTGGTCATCCAATTGGTGGCCATCCTCCTTAGGCTCTCCCCCCGAGCCTGTCAGCAAAGTGAGGAATCTGGGAGTCATCTTTGATGACCGCCTCACGTTCCACCCACATGCCAACCAGATTACCTCTTCAGCCTTTTACAAACTGAAGCTTATTAAAAAAATCCTCCCTTTTCTACCTGAAAAAGCTGGTAAAACTCTTGTCACCTCCCTTGTGCTGTCCACGTTGGATTATTGCAATGCCCTGTTCCTCAATGCACAGGAAGGAGTCTTGAATAAATTACAAATAATACAAAACTCTGCGGCGAGGCTTTTGGGAAATATCCCTAAACATCACTCTGCCTCTAAAACCATCAAAGAGTTGCATTGGTTATCCATTAAAAACAGGATAAAGTTCAAGACCCTGTGCATTGTGTATAAAGCGTTGCATAACCAAGGACCAGCACATCTCATCCGCAATCTGACTCCGTATCGTCAGCTCAGAACACTACGTTCATCTTGTTCAGGAGATCTTGTGATACCCCATACAAAAACGGTCTCATGGGGCGATAGAAGATTCCTGGTATCAGCCCCTAAGTTGTGGAACACTCTGCCACCAATGATTAAAGCCAGTCCATCTTTATGGTCTTTTCGTAAACAACTTAAGACCTGGCTCTTTAATCAATAAATCATCTATAGTTTCCTCAGGGTAAATATTTAGATACTCAGCGCCGAGACGCCCACGGGCCATTGCATGCGCTTTACAAGTATCAAAAATAAATAAATAAATAAATAAATAAATAAACTTCCTGGTCATATTGAATCTGGGACTTGGATAGAAATTGATATTCTGCTTAGGAAGCTTCGCTCAATTGGCCTATCTTACTGGCTAAGCTAGTTCAGTGGGCTATATTGATAGAGTGGCCAGTCTTATACCCAACTTCGCAGTCTTGCTCAAAGCAACACAGGTTTTCATTCTTCCAAGGTTAGTTAAATGAGAACCGCCATACCACCTGTTACCTCTCTGCGAGAGATGGCAGTAAAAAACTATATCCATCGCAGCAACAGCAGTGAACTAAGATAATAATATATTGGTTCACATATATAATTGGCATTAATAGATTGGTTTGCATGTTGAAGAAATATTTTTCAAGAAAAATAAATCTAATGCCAGAAAACTGATATTTTATTTCCTCGAAAATAATGGTTCGATCGCTGCAGGTCTGCTTGTGAAAAATATCCCTGTGTGGGTAGTTTAAAGATGGCGGCCACGTTCACGCACCTAAACATCGCCCACTGTTATGAATATGAGAGCCGTGTTATCGCCACAAGCATTCCGCAGATATTCATAGAATTACATTTAGTGACATTGAAAACACACATGTAGTTCGTATTATATGGCAAGCATTCAAAACATAAAACTAGCATCAACATGTACATTGTAGTGTTGTTTCAATGTATTATAGCAGACATGATTAAAATCAGTTCGATATGCGTTTACATGTT
The DNA here is from genome assembly GCF_964263255.1 of Lissotriton vulgaris. Taxonomy (NCBI): domain Eukaryota; kingdom Metazoa; phylum Chordata; class Amphibia; order Caudata; family Salamandridae; genus Lissotriton; species Lissotriton vulgaris. The sequence goes on along the minus strand of NC_141697.1, from coordinate 880,155,163 downwards.
ATACCAGTTGTATCAACGTTTGTTTTTAGTTTTGGACTCGCCACTAAGTCAGATCCAGCACCAATTCAAAATGGAATGGCGTTATGTTGAAACGGAGGTTGTTTTCATATTCTCGCGCTAGGAGAATGTAGCGATGCTCAGTGCGGTGACGCAGGGCCGTGTGCTGCGGCTTGTGGTGTTGAATGTGTTGGGTCAGGCGGTGTATGCTCTGCAGGCTGCACTTGGGAGAGGCGACAGAGGACTGACGGGAGACCGACGTGCTGGACCGCTCCTACAATGCAGGTGAGAGGCCCTTTTCTGCCCCCCGTTCCCTCGTTGTGCTTGCTTTTCTGCCCCCCGTTCCCTCATTGTGCTTGCATTTCTGCCCCCCCTGTTCCCTCATTGTGCTTGCTTTTCTGCCCCCGTTCCCTCGTTGTGCTTGCTTTTCTGCCCCCCTTCCCTCATTGTGCTTGCTTTTCTGCCCCCGTTCCCTTCTTGTGCTTGCTTTTCTGCGCCCCGTTCTCTCGTTGTGCTTGCTTTTCTGCCCCCCCTGTTCTTGCCTTTGTTCCCTGCCTGCGCTCGCCCGGGTGCATGAGAACCTCTGTGGAGTACGTGGTGAAGGAGGCCAGCCCCGGGGTGCAGGCCTGCGAGGGCGCCGTGCTGGAGAGCCTTCTGGAGGCGTGTGAGGGGGCCGGCGTCCGCCTTGAGATACTGCCCTTCAGCAAGCTGGACTTCGGGGAGACCGGCGTGCTGGACCGCTTCTACAATGCAGATGAGAGGCCCTTTTCTGCCCCCGTTCCCTCGTTGTGCTTGCTTTTCTGCCCCCCCTGTTCCCTCGTTGTGCTTGCTTTTCTGACCCCCTGTTCCCTCGTTGTGCTTGCTTTTTTGCCCCCCCGTTCCCTCGTTGTACTTGCTTTTCTGCCCCCCCTGTTCCCTCATTGTGCTTGCTTTTCTGCTCCCCCTGTTCCCTCGTTATGCTTGCCTTTCTGCCCCCCTGTTCCCTCGTTGTGCTTGCTTTTCTGCCCCCCCCCCCTGTTCCCTAGTTGTGCTTGCTTTTCTGCCCCCCTGTTCCCTTGGTGTTCTTGCTTTTCTGCCCCCGTTCCCTCGTTGTGCTTGCTTTTCTGCCCCCCGTTCCACTGTTGTGCTTGCTTTTCTGCCCCCCTGTTCCCTCGTTGTGCTTGCTATTTGGCCCCCCCAGTTCCCTCGCTGTGCTTGCTTTTTTGCCCCCCTGTTCCCTCGTTGTGCTTGCTTTTCTGCCCCCCGTTCCCTTGTTGTGCTTCCTTTCTGCCCCCCGTTCCCTCGTTGTGCTTGCTTTTCTGCCTCCCTGTTCCCTTGTTGTGCTTGCTTTTCTGCCACCCCTGTTCCCTCGTTGTGCTTGCTTTTTTTTAATGTTTCTGTGTTTACCTGATGCTTTGTTATTCCCCTTTTCCTTTTCCTTCTATTTTTTGGCTGTCTTTAATCAGCCTCATTGATTGCTCCTCTGGTGAAAGAAAGACGTAGAGACAGCACCAGAAATAAAGTAATTCACAAAGGCCAAGTATTCTGAAAACAGGTTTTTCTTTTTATTGAGCTTTTTGGTTTTAGGAGTGCACAGGACAGCCAAAGCGTTTCGCTCCCCACCTTGGGAGCTTCGTCAGCGCAGAGTCAACAGGATATTAAACCAGCAGTAGTTAACTGGTCCAGACCAATCAAGCAGATTATGGCTCAGTCGCAGTCCAAATAAACAAAAAGTTGAATAAATCTGGGGTTCTTAAAAAGAATCGAAGAGACGAGGTCTTTCTTTGGATGACTTGGCAGACCTTAATAAGCTGCCAAGCCCACTCGTACTCAAGGCAGAATCTTCTGCACCGCGAGTCCCCCGTTGGTGGTTCCTGTCCCCCAATGATCCTCTGCAGCCAAGGGGACTTCATCCAACCAACCAGTAGTGGGCCAGGAGGCCCCTGTGCAGAGTGTTGAAAAAAGGGGCAGGGCGTTTGACCACATCTTGATAATCTGGCTGCGAGGGTCTTTCTTGTTGCAACAATAAGGGTTCTTGGCTCCCAACAACCATCAGCAGCCAAGGGGACTTCATTCCCCAACCAGTAGTGGGCCAGAAGCCCCCTGTGCAGATTGATTGGGATTGGAAGCTCTATTTTCAGCTTAGGGCAGGATCGTAGGGCAGGATGCCCCTGAAGTCACTGACCTCCAGGTGGACTGATATAAGCAATATTAACTGCCCTGCTTGTGGGAGACACAAGGAAACAGTTTCCCATCTGCTCTTCGTCTGCCTTGTATATGCTACCCCTAGGCGAGTTTGGCTTACCCCAATGTGCAAATTACTGGGCACAAATAGAAGTGCTGAAGCAGAAAGGTTTATACGCACCAGCACTCTGCCATTTATTTCAAAAGCGTTAGCCAAATAACTAGGGTGGGTGTGGGTGTTAAGGCAAAATTCAAATTTGGGGTATTCTCCTGTGAATATTAATTTTAATTTATTTAGTCTGACCATGAAGTGTGATTGACCAACTAGAATTTGTTTTTATCTGAGCTTATTGTTATTGAAAATGAGTTTTAGCCAACTGTTACTAGCTGAAATGAATTGATATTTCTTCCATTTCTTTAGATTGTATATTTTTAGATCTAATTCTTTTCAATATGTATATTTCAATTAGCTTATTCTTAAATCTTGTATGTATCAAAGATGTTCGTCTTTTGCTTTTATGAGTATATCTCGAATAATGCTATTTTGAACTTGAAGTTGAAAAAGGGGGCAGGGCCTTTTTATCAGGTCTCAGCAATCCGGCAGCAGGTGACTTAATTGTCACAGCAAGGGTTCTTGGCACTCAACGACCCACATCAGCCAAGGGGACATCATTTAGGGCGAATGAGCAATTCCATGGAATTCCGATGAGCAAAACTCCCAAAGCTCAGCCCAGGCCCATTGTCCACATGCTGGAAATAGATAAGGGCCAGTGTAGCAAGGCTGCGCCTATCCACTTTGAAAGTTGTATCTTCAATAAGTTTACATCAGAAGATTATGTTTGATTTATATTGGTTACGCGTTACTTCTTTTAACTCATTGCACTCCTTAATGCCTTAATTTCTTCTTTCCTTCTTTTCCTCTTCTCTATCTTTCCTATTATTTACTTTCTTATTCCTTTTTCCTACTCTTTCTTCCTCTCTTTCTTTTTTTAAATACAATGGCAAAAAATTCTCTTGTTGCATATGTTTTTTTCATACATGCAATATTTTTAATTTAGGACTCAGATTGCAAATGTTTTGTTAGTTTTGTTTAAATTCGTAATAAAATCCATTACTGAAATTAAAAAAAGCATGCTGCTGAATTAACCCAGAACAAAATAGGTATTTTCTTTAAGTCTCTCTTTGAGGCAGGGGTCGGATTGACCAGACAGCCAGCTCGCTCAAAACACACAAAAAAGTAAGTACATATACTGGTTATTATTTAACTATATACAGTGTGGAAGATGCCTTGAAAGTTTAACTAGGGGACCCTGTGAAGATGGGGCTCTTCGCCAGAGCCCACTTTGCCTACGCCCTAAAACATCTCTGGGTGGAAGGGGCAAATTATGTGCAGAGTACCTTTCTGTAGTTTCTTATGAAATTGACTCGTAAGAGGTATATAAGTTTGTCCTTTAAAATTATTCTTGCAGGTGAATTGGATGGGAGAATCAACGCATTTCGACTAAGGGCTGAGATATGGAGTGGTCACATGGGCTCTGAAGGACACCTCACTATATTGAGAGTGGTAACATTCTGGCACTGTCAGTTTTGAATGTGCCTCGAGTAAAGGCTCACCGTTTTAAGTTTCTGAATGATTTGTGGTATACATTGTTTCACAGTCATAAATCAATAGCCCTCTAAAAATCAGTCTCCAGTGGGCAAATTAACATATAGTAGTCATTGTTAAATTTACATATTACTTAAAATCGATACTGGCTAATTCAAGAGACCAACCATAACTTAATACAGCTATAGTTCACTTAAGGGCCGATGTTGACTTTGGAAATGAGGGAAATTGCAACGGTGACAGAGTACCCTCCTCACCAAACTGAGCATATATCTGCCTGATTTATAGTCGGGTGGACCTTAAATATGTGAGCAATGGTGACTACTCCGTCTACTTCAATGACATACTCCTCTGATGGCCCTACAGAGTAAAGGCCATCAGAGGTTTGGCCATTCAGCCGCCCACCCCATTTAGAGTAGGCAGTTGAATGCCCAGTTTTTACTGTCTCTTACAGCTGTGAAAGGGAGAAACCTCCTATGGTGTGGGGGTCATTAGTTTTAGCGTATTAAAAAACAAGATCCTGCTTTGGAAATTTGGTGTCAGAAACAAAATCAATTTAAAAGTTTGATGGACGCTAGCATCATTTCATCGGTACCATCAATCAATCATTTGGGGAGAGGATGTAGCCTTACGGCTTGAGTGGTCGACCTCGAAGCAGGGGAACCGGGTTCGAGTCTCTGCAACGACGCTCAACATCCTGTGATTCCGGGCAAATCACTTAATCTCCCTAAACACGAAGTCGGCGGCTCCTGTCGAAGACCACAGAAATCCTCTAGGCCAGTGGTCACCTCTAAATCCGTAGTACGGGTACTCCACACTGAAAATCAAACCCTTAATCTTAAGTGAGGTATCCATCGAAATTAAAGGGCATGATAACCAATTGTACAGGCCGTTCCGTTTAGCCAAGATGTATTGCTAGCTCTTCATCCATATCTAAGCCATGGGGTCCCTAGTATTAAGATACAAATATATTTCGATTCATACATTTGAAGATTCTTCTCTCATTGACTTTGGGTAAACTTTTCCTTACCAGACACAGTTGCAGTGCAGATGTTGCATACATCATGAAAATGTATTCTTGAATATTTTGAAGTTTTTTACTGTGTGTTTCTGAGTATTAACACACACACATGCACATGTGCACACACTCACACACACAAACACACACATGTATACTCACTGAAAAGCACAGTTAGAAACTAAGGGCCTGATTACAAGTTTGCTGGTCCTACCGCCATACTGCTGCAGCGGTGGTCCCAAGTTCACCGCTGAGTCAGCGGTCTCTCACCTGCCGTATTATGATGTTTCTGCTAGTCCAGCGGTGGTGTTTCTGATGGCAGGGAATATTTTTCCATATGTGTTGATGCAGCTGTGTACATTTTGATTGCACAAGTGTTAAATGTACACCTATGCATGATGTGTTAAAATATCTAGTACAAGTACATTGTCGTTGCTGAGGTCCGGACCATATGTGCCCAGTGCAGCCAATGGGTGACAAGTACGAAAATGACTTACCTGGATTTTGGCGCCGACAGGATAGTTTTCTTTGGGGTCAAGTTGCTGCTGTATAGGGCGTTCCTAGAGGAAGGCATCCATATGCAAGACTGAAGGGAAGAAAAGAAAATGGGTGAGTTTGCAGCCGGCTCGATGGAAAAGCAACTCGTAATCTGGACAGTGGTAACCTTGTCTGTACCACCCTCTGACAAATGATTTCCCTATGCTGCCATCGCGCCGGTCTGCGAAAGTCTGGCGGCGTCGACAGTACTCCAGCAGTCTTCCCGACAGTACCCTGCCAACATCGTAATTTGCCGGGCAGACTGCCAGCTAGGCGAATGGGGAATCTGGAACCGGCACGACAGCGGGACCATCATCGCCAAATTCATAATCAGGCCCTAAGTTGTGGCACAGGTTCAAACTTGTAGAACCAATGTAAACCATAACTCACGCCACCTTGTACATCGCATATGACTTCATGTACAACATCATTGATGACATATGTGACATAATTGATGACATCTCTTATGACATTATCACTGAAATCACTGGTTACATAATTGCTTGTCAGTTTTATATTATTCCCTTAAGTGTAGAGGCTTGTCCCAGCACTTTCTTTTTTATGTTTGGGGGGTTCAGGTGCTTAAGGCTTTATAACTTCTTTCCTAAAAAATGTATCCTTGAAAAATTTGCATTCTTTTTCCCACTTTTTGGAGAGTCTAAAGATACACAGGCAAAACCTAGAGCGAATCAAGAAAATAGCCAAAAGGAAAAGTGTTTTTTTGTTGAAAATTCGAAAAAATATACTGTGCTGTTTTGCTGTTTGTGTGGTTTCTACCTGATGCAATTCATGACAGAAGTAGGTGAAACCCATGGGTGAAGCCTGAAAGGTATACATTTCTGCAAATAGGACACATTTTAAAATTCAGCAAAGGTTCATTGGTATCCAGGGTGATTTGTGTAATTTGCCTCAAGGGTCATTGTGTAAAAATGGAAATAGCTGACAATGTTTTCATCTGCATTTTTCCCTACAATGGCCAATCTACTAATGTTATATACCATTATGTCCATCAGACTTTTTTGGTCACCGGGACATATACAGTTTGGTGTTTATCCAAAAACACACAATAACCAGAATCAAGAACTTGGCTTATTATGATTTTTCATTGTGTACCAACAATGCATCAAGTTGTATGGTGAAATGTAACAAATGAAAATTTGCATGAGGGAAAGCTGGGCATTTTTAAAATGCACCCAAAATATTAAGTTAAGGAATAGTGATAATTGGTACAACTCTGAATTTGGGGTTATCCATAATATCAAGTGATTCAAAGCACATTTAAAAAAAAATGTTTCCTTCCACATAGGCTTACATTTAGAAGCCAAAATTGGAGAGAAATTCAATGGTTAATAACAAATATTCTACTATTCTGTATTCCTACATTCTCGCAATATAAACATTAGCTCACTTATTTGGCTGGGCCTTTCGTCCACAACAGGAAAGGCCCCAATAGGCAACATGGCAACATCAAGATGTTTCCCTTCACATTCAATGAGTCTGGCTATCTGGGAAACTGAGGTATTTTGGCCCATGCTCAGCTGCCACCCAGGGAAGCCTCAGACATTTCTGAAAACTAGACACTGAGGAGTGTCCAGGGTAGTGTGACCTGCATAGATCCCACTTTATTTTCTTAACAAGAATGCCATGCATAGTTCAAACTGTAGCAATAATCACAGATGCCTCACGTTTATCCAAGGGAAAGGTCTGGAATCCATGGGTATCAAAAAAATTCCTACCACCCGCATTCCTACTCTTCTCCTGACAGTGGTTAATATGTAAAACAAAAAGTGCCAGGGCCCTCGTGTGGAGAGCACAGCAATTTGAACCATCCATTACCCCTGCCAATTTTAGTACTAACATAACTACTAAACATCACACTCCTACAAGTATGACAATTAAGACTTTTCTAAGCCCCCAAAGCTATAAGAATGGCTCGGGTGGCACATATTAGTGACTGTTAATATATGTTATATTAATAAACAGCTATTGTTGTGCTCATACCCACCATGTGGTAGACTGTCACAAGCGCAGGTGCTAAGAATTGAGTGCTGGTGCTGAGCACTTGAATTCACTACTTCAAATTAAGTACTGTCTCCCGATAAAACAAGTGCCCCACTTGTGTGTGTGGGCCCATCATCCACATCAGGACCCAGTTAAAACTTGGACAGTGTAAAGTCAATATGTTGTCCATGAGATTTTCACGTAGTGACGTTTTGGTCTGTTCCTATTATTTTATTTGTATATTTTATGACATATTTTAACATTTTATTTTATTTTATTTTTGCTAACTTTAATTTTCTATTAAATTAAACAGTAATTGTGTTACGTTTTTCTCAATTATATTTCATTTAATTTATTGTTTTATTAAATTGGGATTAAATAATTGACACCCATTTATGCTTGACTATTTTCCTGATTCAGCTTATATTGAAATGAGATACTCAATTTTGCCCTATTAAAGTCCATCAGCTTCCCAATGTAGGTTAGATTGGAAACAGAAAAATACATGTAACCACTTAAAAGTCCAACACCTTTTCCAATGTAGGTTAGGTTGAAGTGGGTATAGTAAATGTATCTCCATCAAAATCCAGCACCTTCCCTAATGCAGCTTAGATTATAGTGAAAATAGTCAATCTACCCTTGTTAAAGTCCAACATCTTCCCCAATGTATCTTACACTGAAGTGGGAATAGTAAATATGACATTATTATTATTATTATTGTTATTGTTATTATTATTAGGGGGATTTGTAAAGCGCCTGGTGTACGCCTACAGGCGTGTCCCCCGCGCTATAAAAGTGGGGTAAGCAGTAAGCAGCCAGCACAACCGTCTACCGTCTGAATAAGTGAGTTTTCAGTTTTGTTCTAAACAAGAGTTCAGATGACTCCAAGCGTAGCTCTGACGGAAGGTCATTCCATTGTTTCGCTACCAGATATCTGAACGACCTTCCCCCATACGCGCTTTCCTAATTTTAGGAATTTTCCGAAGACCTGTGCAGGAGGAGCGCAGAGACCTTGTAGGCTCATACCTGGTCATCAGGCTCCGTAGCGGGGCATGGGCTTTGCCACCCAGGATGCGGTGACACGTGGCCAGGGCTCTGAATTCTACCCTGCTCCTAACAGGAAGCCAGTGCAGGGCCTGGAGTCCTGCCTTAGAGGAAGATCTCCTAGGAAGCCTCAAAATAAGGCGAGCAGCAGCATTTTGTAGCACCTGTAGGCGATTGATAGCCTTTCCCGTGGCCCCCAGATACAACAAATTGCCATAGTCCAGGCGTGAGGTGACTAAGGCATGCACCAGGGTCCGACGAGCAGAAATGGGCAGGAAATCCAAGACCTTTCTCAGAGTTCTTAGAACTCCGAAACATGTCCCCACCACACGGCCAATCTGGGGGCCCAAGGCAAGGTCAACATCCAACCACACCCCAAGATTCCTAACTTCCTGGCAGGGAACAGGCGTCTCTCCTAGGCAGGGCGGCCACCACGCCGACGTCCACACAGATGGGCATCCCCCCACCACGAGCACCTCGGTCTTGCTGCCATTAAGTTTCAACACAACAAACTCTGCCCCCTCTCTCAATGACTTTACACTGGGGACCAAAAACACATTGACTTTGAATCTAGTCCGGTATGTTTATTTATACCTTTTCTTTAGCAATTATTTGAAATTTTTTGGCAGAAAAAGAATACAACATACAAAGTTATTGACAATTTGACTCAAACCAAAATTAACAAGATGACACTTACAAACTGTACGTAAAGAAAAATTCAAGTGTTACATCCAACAAACAATATACATAACAGTGCTAAACCATAAACATTACAATGCGACAATTTATATAAATACAGAACAGTTATCAAAAACAAATCAATCTATAAAGAGAGCCAGTTCAGTACAAGAGCAACAAAAGCGTGAGGCAATTATATTTTTGATAAACACTCAATGTTATAATTAGCTCTTGATGGGTTTGCCGACGCGTTTCAAGTTTGGGCCAAAGGTGTCCAAACTATCATCAGGGCTCTTGTTATTCTTCTGTTAGGATGTAGAAAAAACACGTTTTAATACAACCAAATGGCCTCTTCTAAAATGGTAGCACCGTTTGGATAGAATTAAAAGTACCTGAGTATTGTTATGAGGTTGGCCTGTGAAGGTTTCTATAGATGGACCAAATCCTTTATTCAGGACACAACCAGGAATACTTCAATGACAGCACCAATCTGGGAAAAAAATGTGTTGTCTGTATTTACAATGCGTGGTCTAGGGTGTAATATGCCACCCTGTCGATTTGTTTTTAAAAAAACGAGGGATTTATTGAGAAATTCATACCTTAGGTTGAGCGGTCTTGTAACATAAGGAGGGGGCGGAGGGATATCTTTTCTTTAAATCCTGTGTGGAAAATAAGCACCCATTTGTCATATCAAGGGATACTTAAATAAATAAACAGGTATTTATATAATCGACAAAGTTGTCGTACCTGTCACGTTCTTCAATGTGGTGTAGCTTTGTGGCCGTGGATGAATCTCCCCTGTGCCTGTGAGAGCAATGCACTAGTAAGTGTATGGTTGTTTAAAAATGCAGTTTTCACACATGAAAGTTTTGGTACGTGGAACGCAATCTCGCACGTACCTTCGCTCTTGCTGAATGCAGCACCACCTCTCACCCCCAGTCCACGGCCCCAGCCATGGCTGTAGAAAGTCAAAGTCACTTTGTTTTATTTACTCGGCGCTTTGCAGTCACGGATCCGTCGTGATCTGAAAAAACGCGTAAGCGATTACTAACCGGGAGGCGCACAGGATGTAATAATCGAAACCGTCCGGAGCGGCCGTGTGTCTTGCTCACCTCCGTAAATCTTTAACTTGCGCTGCGTGAACACGATGCTTCTCGGTCGCTCGCTGATAGTCTAAGAGAGCGGCGGCCATTTCTACCATACTTAAGGGGACGCTGCTTGGGGGAAAATGCATTCTGGGATTTGTGGTGCACAATCAAAAATAGTAATGACAAAACGGGAAGAAGTGAAATATTTGGCAATCTGCATTGGGTGAATCTAACACTGCAAATAAATGGAATTATAGTGAGTGCACAGAGTGCCTCATAGGTGCTCGTCTAAATAAATATCTCGTCTTAGAGCAGGACCAGACGTGTGAAGTCCTTCCTAAGGCCAGTGGGGCGTCTTAACAGTGACAAAACAGCAGTATGGCACAAAGTCTCAAATTCTTGACAATTCGGACATGTTATTCAGGCCAGTCATGGTGCAATTGAATTTCAATATAAGATAAGCTTCTTTTTCTAGTAGCATTTTTTCAATGTCCGCAGGGCGCTGTACGTGGCTCATTGTGTGTAGAACAGTCCACTTGAAGTCATTCTCATTATGGGACATCTCAATGAAATGTTCTACCACCGGAGCTGTTACTATTTTCTTTTTGATCCTTGATCTATGCTGTCCTATTCGGAGATTGACCTGATGGTTTGTTTTACCTATGTAGATCCTAGAACAAGGGCAGATGAGGGCGTAAATGACATTCTTGGTTTTACAATTTGAAAACCCAAGGTGTTTCCATTTGATTCCTTGGTGTTGAAACTCAGTGCCTTCAACAGTACTGCCACACGAAACACAATTCCCGCACCTATGGTGTCCCTCTACCGGTTTCATGTCCCATAGTGCTCGAAGATCATGTTTGGGTGAGGACTTCGGGAGGTCTGCTCGCACAATTTGTTGGCCCAAACTACGGTTCTTTTTATATGCGAAAATGGGGCGTGGGAAGGAACATTCTAGGTCTTCTAACAGATGCCAGTTTTTGAGGACTGCCTGTCTAAGCTTATGGGTATCAGGCCCAAAGGTGGTAACGCATACCAGTCTGTCCAATTCTTTTTTCTCCTTTGTTTGCAATAAGGTTTCACGAGGAGTGAACCGCGCCCTCTTGTATGAATTCTTCAAGAGTTTACATGGGTATCCTCTATGGATCATTTCGTCGCAAAATGTCTGTGCATGTTGGTCGTAGTCGCCTAATTCAGAGCAATTTCTTCGAATGCGTAACATTTGTCCATATGGCAAATTAGCCTTAAGACTTCTTGGGTGATAGCTTTTGTGGTGGAGGATGGTATTCTTGTCGGTAGGTTTCTTGAACAAAGATGTTTTGAGTTTGCCCTCCTCACAAGTAACCTCGACGTCCAAAAACGTCATTTTTGTGGTGCTTGTTTCAATAGAGAATTTGATATCAAAGTGTCTATTATTGATCCAATCATGGAACGCTAAGAGTTCGGTCTGGCTCCCCTGCCACAGGAGCCAGACGTCATCAATGTATCTCCACCATTGAAGGATGTTATCCTTATATGGGTTGTTATTGTCTACAAACAGAGTCTCATACTGCGCCATGTACAGCACTGCCATTTCTGGGGCATAAGGACACCCCATGGCAGTGCCCTTAATTTGCATATAAAACTGGCCATTAAATGTGAAATAATTCTTCTGTAAGGCAATGGCTGCAAGTTTGAGAATGAATGCAGTGGGCACCCTATGTGGCCTTTCCCTTTTGTTCAAGAACAGTTCGATGACCTCTAACGCCTCTTCCTGAGGAATTTGTGTATAAAGGGACATGACGTCCATAGTTGCCATGATGTGTTTGGATGAATCAAACTCGGTTCCCTCCACCTTCGTTAGGAAATCAGTAGTGTCTCTGAGATACGATTTGACCTCCGTCAAAAAGGGCTTTAAAAAGAAATCAACATACTTAGATAGTGGCTCTAAGCAGGAGTCAACGCCCGACACAATCGGGCGCCCTGGTGGTTCGGCTAGGTTTTTGTGACTTTTGGGGAGCAAGTACAGTACAGGTATACAAGGGAATTTTTTATTCAAAAACTCAAACTCTTTGCTGCCCAAAAAACCTTCATCTTTCCCTTGTGTTAGGACATCGGTAATCAAACCCTGGATCTGTTTTGTGGGGTCCTCATTTAGAGATCGGTACCATGTGGTATTGTTGACTTGTTTGAGTCCTTCAGCGACATATTTGTCGCGGGGCCAGATGACGACTGCACCACCCTTGTCGTCCCCTTAAGTATGGTAGAAATGGCCGCCGCTCTCTTAGACTATCAGCGAGCGACCGAGAAGCATCGTGTTCACGCAGCACAAGTTAAAGATTTACGGAGGTGAGCAAGACACACGGCCGCTTCGGCCGGTTTCGATTATTACATCCTGTGCGCCTCCCGGTTAGTAATCGCTTACGCGTTTTTTCAGATCACGACGGATCCGTGACTGCAAAGCGCCGAGTAAATAAAACAAAGTGACTTTGACTTTCTACAGCCCCGGCTGGGGCCGTGGACTGGGAGCGAGAGGTGGTGCTGCATTCAGCAAGAGCGAAGGTACGTGCGAGATTGCCTTCCACGTACCAAAACTTTCATGTGTGAAAACTGCATTTTTAAACAACCATACACTTACTAGTGCATTGCTCTCACAGGCACAGGGGAGATTCATCCACGGCCACAAAGCTACACCACATTGAAGAACGTGACCGGTACGACAACTTTGTCGATTATATAAATACCTGTTTATTTATTTAAGTATCCCTTGATATGACAAATGGGTGAGTATTTTCCACACAGGATTTAAAGAAAAGATATCCCTCCGCCCCCTCCTTATGTTACAAGACCGCTCAACCTAAGGTATAAATTTCTCAATAAATCCCTCGTTTAAAAAAAAAAAATCGACAGGGTGGCATATTACACCCTAGACCACGCATTGTAAATACAGACAACACCTTTTTTTCCCAGATTGCTGCTGTCATTGAAGTATTCCTGGTTGTGTTCTGAATAAAGGATTTGGTCCATCTATAGAAACCTTCACAGGCCAACCTCATAACAATACTCAGGTACTTTTAATTCTATCCAAACGGTGCTACCATTTTAGAAGAGGCCATTTGGTTGTATTAAAACGTGTTTTTTCTACATCCTAACAGAAGAATAACAAGAGCCCTGATGATAGTTTGGACACCTTTGGCCCAAACTTGAAACACGTCGGCAAACCCATCAAGAGCTAATTATAACATTGAGTGTTTATCAAAAATATAATTGCCTCACGCTTTTGTTGCTCTTGTACTGAACTGGCTCTCTTTATAGATTGATTTGTTTTTGATAACTGTTCTGTATTTATATAAATTGTCGCATTGTAATGTTTATGGTTTAGCACTGTTATGTATATTGTTTGTTGGATGTAACACTTGAATTTTTCTTTACGTACAGTTTGTAAGTGTCATCTTGTTAATTTTGGTTTGAGTCAAATTGTCAATAACTTTGTATGTTGTATTCTTTTTCAGCCAAAAAATTTCAAATAATTGCTAAAGAAAAGGTATAAATAAACATACAGGACTAGATTCAAAGTCAATGTGTTTTTGGTCCCCAGTGTAAAGTCATTAAGAGAGGGGGCAGAGTTTGTTGTGTTGTAATATATAGGGTCCAGCCCTCCCTCAGCCCCACCAAGGACCTATCTCCCTTCGTGTGCCATTAAGTTTCAGGCAGTTGGCGGACATCGAGGTTGCCAGTTCTTGCATGCACACTCTGAAATTGTCCGCCATCAGACCGGGTGCCCGCGAGAGGGAGATGACCAGCTGCGTGTCGTCGGCGTAGGACACCAAACGAAGTCCATAGCTTTCAACTATGGCCGCCAGCGGGGAGACATACAGATTGAACAGGGTCGGGGTCAGGGACGAGCCTTGCGGCACGCCCTGGCCCAACTCAATCTCCCTAGAATAACATTCTCCCTGGCGGACCTGGAAACATCTGCCTGTCAGGAAAGATCGAATCCACCCAAGCGCAGCCCCTGAAACTCCTCCATCATTCAGACACTGTAGCAAGATGGAATGAGCTACAGTGTCGAATGCTGCGCTTAGGTCCAAGAGGATAAGAGCCATAGTCTGGCCCTCATCCACTCCCTGCCGTAAGGATTCTACTGCCATAAGTAATGCTGACTCAGTCGAATGCCGCGGACGGAAACCAAACTGTGAGTCATGGAGCAAGGAGGCTTCCGCTACAAAGCTCATAAGCTGGAGGTTCGCATTTTTTTCAGCAACCTTTGCCATATACGGCAAAAGAGAAATAGGGCGAAGATTGTCCAGCCTATCATAACTAATATTAGGCTTCTTTTGAAGCGGAAGGACAACTGCCCGATTCCATGCCTCAGGGACAGATTGAGTCCCAAAGGAGATATTCAGAAGATGTCGAATGTACGGCTCCAAAGTAGGCAAACTGCCCACCAGGCGCCTAGGGGTGGTAGGGTCTTTAGGGGAGCCTGATTTTATCGAACCACAAATCTGAATGAGATTTTTAGTAGGCGGGGTGACAAATACAGTTAACACCTGGTGCCCCTCCCTTACCCCACAATCCTCTACAATCTCGGAGGCTATGGTGGCTTGACTAGGAAAGGCTGAGTAAATAGTTGCCACTTTATTAGCAAAAAACTCTGCTACTCGGTTACAGCTATCCACCGTACAGAATTCCTCTGGGACTGCTGCAGGCTTTCCGACCGAGAGAGATTTATAAATTAGAAACAGTTCCTTTGAGGAATTTCCTGCCTCCTTGATCCTTGTATCAAAATACAGCTTTTTAGCCTTTCTGATTAGTCTATGATAGTTGCGCCTGCTTACAAGATAGTCCATCCTGGTTTGAGCAGCATAGTCTAATCTCCACTGTCTTTCTGCGCGTTTACATGCACTCTTGGCCATTCGCACCTCATCTGTGTACCAAGATGCCGATTTCAAGGCACGTCCCTCTGATCTAACCGGGGCGAGCGGGCAACCTGGTCTAGAGCAGCCATGATGCGCTTATTCAGGTTCTTATTAGCTGTCTCCACATCCTCACCCCCCGGGCCACCCCCCCTCGTAAGTGCCTCATTAAATCTGTTCTGGGAGAAGTTGACCCATCCCTGCCTTGGATGATGTAATACTACCTGTTCCGGTATTCTAGTTCCCGGGATGTAGATCGAGAAGGGTACCAAGTGGTGATCTGACCAGGGGATGGGCAGAGGAGTAGCAGCCTCCACTTGTTCCCAATTGGCAAAGATTGGGTCCAATAAATGGCCCCGTGAGTGGGTGGGAAGTTTGCCTATCAACTCAAGTTGAAGCGCACTCATTGCTTTGCAAAGGTCCCCGGCCATCTTATCCGCAGGGTTGTCCAGGTGTAGGTTAAGATCACCCAACACCAGGAGCTTATCCGTGCGCAAGGCAACCTCTGTGACGCCTTCGACCAGGCTATCAACGAATCCTGCAGCTGGGCCAGGAGGCCTGTATATCAGGAGGCCCTTCACACTATACCCCCCATTGACCTGAATGGAAAACTCACCCGCCTCACTATTATTTATGCCGTCGGCTCAAAATGGCAGCGTAAGCCTTGCCGGGCAACAATGGCTATCCCACCACCTCTCCCTTTCGGTCTGTCTTGCCGTATCAGGGTATAGCCCTCTGGAATGGCTTCGAGGGCCTCTGGGGAAGAATCACAGTCCAACCATGTCTCCGTAAGGAAGACTAGATCCCACCGTTTATCACTAAGGAGATTGTGGATATCCAGTCTATGCCAACGCAGCGACCGGACATTTAGCAGACCACAAACCAGCTTATGATGTTCTTTCTTAGCCGGCTTAGACCGGTCAAAAGAAAACTGGCAATGTTTACAACCCGTACTCTCGTCAACTAATACGCTATGCAGACAAGATCTGCTAGTGCATAAGTTGCGGAGGGAGAGCAAGTCGTCTCTGCTCCAACATAAATGACCTTTCTTTGGAGCAGGGGGCATGGCCCTGGACTGCAACCGGCCGCGGACGGGTGCAGACGGGCTTGACTTAAGCTCGACTTTGGCGCGCCTTCGTCGCGCCTGCTGCGCTCATCCGCTGTGCGTCTGAGGTTGCCTCCGCCTTTTGTCCCCACAGCGTGAGTGCCTCTGGAGCACTAGACCGTTAACCTGCCCCCCGCGCACCGGAAGTGGCAGTCTCGACCTTCCTCGCCCTCCGCGCAACGGTGCTAGCCACCGCGTCGGACCAGGGCGGGAAGGAGGGAAGAGATCAGCCCTCGGCGTCGGAGTCTTTCAGGTAAGCCAGCAAGTCAAACCTGTCAGAGCGTGTTTAACAGGAAAGCCTTAATCGCTATCCCATGAGCGCCTCTGTGCACTAATATTCCAGCAGCAAGTTTAAAAATGAAAATGCATCCGAATAAAACAATTTTAAAAACTGCCCCAGCGCCGAGCACAGTGGCTGTAGACACTGCCACTGCCTACTCACCACAACGCGACAGGCTCCTTCGGTGCCTTTTATCCCCACAGCGTGAGTGCCTCTGGAGCACTAGACCGCTAACCGCCCCCCGCGCACCGGAAGTGGCAGTCTCGACCTTCCTCGCCCTCCGCGCAACAGTGCTAGCCACCGCGTCGTACCAGGGAATGAAGGAGGGAAGAGATCAGCCCTCGGCGTCGGAGTCTTTCAGGTAAGCCTGCAAGTCAAATCCGTCAGAGCGCGTTTAACAGGGAAGCCTTAAACGCTATCCCGTGAGCGCCTCTGTGCACTAGTATTCCAGCAGCAAGTTTAAAAATGAAAATGCATCCGAAAAAAACCATTTTAAAAACTGCCCCAGCACCGAGCACAGTGGCTGTAGACACTGCCACTGCCTACTCACCACCTTTACCATCACATCTTTAGTTTTACACCTTCCGCAATGTAGGCTGAATTGGAGTGGGATTAGAAAATGTAAACTCTTCACAGACCTACACATTCCCCATTGTAGCTTAACATGGAGTATGAATATTACATATAACTCCTTTAAAATCCAACACCCTCCTCATTGTAGCTTAGAGTTGAGTGTAAATTGTAAATGTAACCTCTCCCTTTGATGTGTTATTAGAAATAATTGTTACACATTGTTTTTTAACATTACATTTATTTTTACGTAATTAGACTTGTTTACAAATGGTATTGCATTTTTATTAATTTCTTATTAGACATTTGTTTTATAACAATTCTTAAGCACAGTGAACATAGTACATATTGATACATTTGAATTTATATTTCAGTTACATGTTTATCATTTTACTTATAAAAGGAAACATTTTGTAAAACAATTCAGAAATACATTTCATTTTTTTAACTTAACATTTTTATAACATTTTTGTAAACATATGTATAGCTAATATGTTAATAAAACTATAATTTAACAAAATAATTTTATTTGTATTTTTCAATATATTTATATCTTAGCATGTTGGTATATTTGGTACGATTGTATTTTACATTTTCAGCCTTTTCTAACAATTTATTTAAACATAATATAAATAAATATGAAAGTCTATTTATTGATAACCATTCATGTATATGGATAGGTAGACTTTTTCATTTAGTGGACATTTTTAGTTTTTTAATCTAATCTGGTTATTTTGCATTGATCCTGGTTCCTGGCAGTAGCCGCTCCCTGTTGCTGATCTATGGATCAGGTAAACTAATTTAAATTTACTTCTTGGGAATTTGGGTGCAGGTGGGATTCTTTTAGGGTTAGTAAAGTTAGTATTCCCTTGTGTTTTGTTATTTTTAGTGGCTTAATGTTAGATTGTATTATTTTAGAAAAGTGGTGCAGAAGGCCTTACAATATTATGTGTTGTTTAGTATAATATTTTATTTCACTGTTGTATATGATTGTGACATTATAAGTAATGTTATTTTAATTGAAATGCATATCGGGTATTTGTTTTGTGTTAGTGGATATTTTGTGTTTTCTGACAGGTTTTTGGTCGAATTGAAGGAGTTTCTATATGTTAAAAAAAATGTCAAAAGGAAGTATGGTTGGTTAGATTTCAGTCCCAAAGACTAGTGCTTTCTCCTACTTGGGGGTGACGCTGGATGCCAATTTAAACTCGGGGCTCTTAAAAAGTAGAAAGCAAGGGGAATGTTTTGGTGGCAAATGCTGCTATTTTTAACTTTGCCGCCCGTTTGGGCAGAAAACCGATAGGAACACTCTTGCAGCTTTATAGAGCCAAGTACATTGCACTGGTTGCACGCTGTAGCGAAATCTGGGGTTATATCGCTCACGACGAGTTACAAATAGCTGAAAATAACTTCTTGAGATGGCTCTTAGATGAACCACAGGGCACCACCACTTTCACAGTACACAAAGAGCTGGGTATGGTCTATCTTTCTGATTGTCTTTCCGCCCCTTGTCCTTCTGGATCAAAATTTGGTTAGGCAATATGACCGCTCTAAATAAAGAGGGCCTCATTTATGAGAAAGGATGCATTGCTGCGTGAAAGCAGCGATGCGTCACTTCTCAGTGCGCACTCCTTGCGACATTCCTGATGCGTCATATTTAATATATGACGCATCATGTCACAAGGAGTTACAGATACGTCAGTATTTCTGACGTATCTGTATGGCGCAAAAGTGACGCATTGCTGGAGTATGTCACAAAAGGGACGCAACTCCAGCAGTGAGTCCTTTCACATGGGGCAAGCCCCATGTGAAAGGGCCTGCGTCAGTCTTACGCCTGCTGTGAGGCAGGCGCAATATTTTGACGCAGCGGTGTCCTAAAAGTGACGCAGTGAAATCCCACAGATTTCACTGCGTCACTTCTACGACCCTTCCTTGTGTCAATACGCCCCCCTTGCATAGATTATACCTGGCGCAGGTGTAATGTGGCGCCGGGGTTTACAAAGTGACGCATCTACCTAGATGTGTCACTTTGTAAATATGGCGCAACAAGGCGCATTTTTTACGCCACTGGTGCGTCACAAAAAATGACGCACCGGCGGCGTAAAAGTCACGCACAGCCTCATAAATGAGGCCCAGAGAGTCTAAAGGACTGTATGGCCCTCGACCATGCTTATTATATTCCCTGGCTTAATTACGTACAGGAAGGCATCAGGAGTTTAGGAAGAGCTGATCTCTTTAGCAACTCGGATTCAATAAGAAGGAAGGACCAGGTCTGAGTTAAGGAATATGTCTCTTTACAACGCATAGTGGTACCACGCAGTAGGTAACAACGCATGGCTTTACATCGCAAGTCGTTTCTACGACATGCACTAGATGGCGCGCTGGACTTAGCAATAGTATAAATTAATATTCCTACTCCAGTTACTGCAACAGCAGGGAATGTGTTGGATTTAAAATCCAACACATTCCCTGGTGTTGCGCGCCATCTAACGCAAGTTGTTCAAATGACTTGCGATGTAATGCCATGCATGGTACCAACGCGGACGATGTAACATCCGCCTTGTAACCTACCCACGTGGTATTACCCGCATTGAAACCACTGTTTCCTGAGTTAAGGAGGCCTTTTTTAGACAGCGGGTGGCACATAGGGAGGATCGTGAACTAAGGAAGCCCAATGTATATTGATTTATCGTTCTGAAAACAGTTTAATTTACGGAACCATATCTCCTAGGGCTTCCCAGCTCTTATGATCGTTTTTCATTAAACAGGTTCCGAATTGATCTATTCCATCTTCTTCTTGACAACACACGTGGGAGGAATAAAGGTCAGACTTTGTTGTCCTTTGGCTGCGACAGCAAGTCTCCACAGGATATGTTCCACTTTTTAATGTTTTGTAGTTACTATGCGGTACTGAGGAATACCTACATTATCCCTTTTTAAAAAAAGGTAAATTTTAGACAAGTGCGTCCTGGTTTCATTTTCTTGTTAATGCACTCAGGGAGTGCTGTATTTCATGTTCTTAGTTTTTAAAAGTCAGCAGTTAGGCTTAGATCCAGCTGTGATTAATTGTAGAGGGTGGATCATGTTTGGACGCGAGGTAATTTTAGTATCCCCTTTTACTCTGCATTTATTTGCACTTTTAATCATGTGTATTTTATTGAGAGTAATCCATGGCAGATGTTCCACAATTATGGTGTTTTTTGGATAATTTGTAAACTCGTCTTTTATAGTTTTTTTTTATAAAAGCCGAATAGAGCTTTGTTGTTGTTCTTGGTTACATATTACCCAACATTACTTTTTATTTCTTGTATTTTAGGGTTGTGCAGGAGCGGATTTGTATTTCAATTTTGGGAGGTTTTAATGGTTTTTAGAAGTATGACATTTCCATGTGGATATATTTGTTTTCGTCTTTCTTTTATCCATTTTGGGGGGTCTTTTTAACTAGTTCTGTGAATTTAACTATTGAGGATTCATTCCAGTTCAAGGACATCAGCGACAAATATTTAAGTTATATTTTGTTTCATTTTTAATGGATGAGAAACATTTATTTGTTTACAAGATGTTTATGTTATTGTAATGTCTTAATAAGTGTTATGTTTTTTATTTATTTAATTATTGCTAGTTGGAAGTAGGTATTATGTATGTGTTTCAATTATTTAATACTATATATTTTCATTATTTCTGCTTTTCAGTTTGACCATGTTTAGATTATAATCAGATATAACATTGTGACTCAATGGTGAACATAATTAAAATAATATTGAGAAATACATTTATTTGTGATGTTTTTGGTAGGTAAAGTTCTATTTTAGTTGGTAAACTGCTTTTATTAGAGAAGGTGCTTGCTATGGATTCTAGATAAAATAGGCCTTGGTTCATAATAAATATTTGTACTTTGCTTTGTAGGATTTCATACATTTATTTTGTCTGTTTCAAAACTTTTTATTTCATTTGAGTAATAGATTGTTCAACTCTAAGTTGCTGGTAGCTTTGCCCTATTTGTAAAATTTCTAGGAATTGATAGAGAGTAGGGTGGATTTGCCCTGAGGAGGCTTGGAAGGTGTTGTACAATTCTTTAAATTTGTTGGCTTGTTGAGCCATGGTGCTCTCAAATACATGTCACCATAGTATATGATACGAGTCTGTAGCTTGGCCCTGTGCAGTCTGCCAAACCAAGTATCTTCACAATAGTCCATTACAGAACTTAATTTGTCATCATTTGTTTATTACTGGGAGATTCTATCAGGAGGTTATAGTAGTTTGCTACTTCTTTAACTGGCACCTGTGCTAGGGTTAATAGTTTTATTTTTATCTCATAGGTAAATTGGAAATGTGTTGAGTGTTCTATACTTGAATAGATTTTTGGAAGCCTGTTAGACCTGACATCATTTGGCATATTTCCACTGTCTTTTTGCTTTCTGCCTTGGTTTTGATGGTGTGCTGGACTTTGTTTTTGCTGGTTTAGTGTATCTGAGCACGTTTTCACTGCTATTCAGCATAAAGTTAAAGTGCTCCTACTGTAAATTGTGTTATGATTGGCTTTCCATGATTGGGACATTAGGTTTACTAGTAAGTCTGTAGCACAGTGCACTCTGTGTGCCCAGGGCCTGTAAATCCAATGCTACTAGTGGGCTTGCAACACTGGTTGTGGCACACAAACGAGTAGACTTTCAAATTTGTCTCACACCTGCTACTGCAGTGTCTGCACGCAGTTTTACTGCCTTGTTGACCTGGAAAGTGCACCCACTTGCCAAGGCCGACCTTCACTTTTCGTACATGTCTGGCACCCCTCAGGTAGGCCCAAGGTACCCCCATGGACAAGGTGCAGTATATCGGAAAGGTAGGACATGCATTGGTGTGTCTTACATGTCCTGACCAGGATAGAGGAATTGAGGTTAGTCTTTCTGAACTCAGAATTTAAAGATACATCTTTTAGTAAAGATGATTTTTTTATATTGTGTGTTTGAAAATGCCACTTTTAAAAAGAGGCATTTTCTTGCTTAACCATACTGGGTGCCTCTGATATTTTAGTAGTCCCCGTCTGAGTTCAGTGTGACTGGAGCAGGGGATGTGTATTCATGCTAGATGGATGTAAGGGGGGTTTGACTTACACAACGCCCTGCCCAGCCTCACACCGCAGTCTCGGCCCGCCAGCCCCATCAACCTGAGATCCTTGACAGACGCTGTTGCTTGCACCATGACCACCAGCATCGCGACAAGCATTGCTCTGCTTCACACCGCAGCCCTGGTCTCACCAATGCTGCTGGACAACCTCCAAGAGCCGCTGCCTGAACCGCCCCCTGACAGTGCCATACGCTGCAATGCTCCGCTTCACAATGCAGCTACGAAGCCCGCCACAGCTGGCCCCCACCACCATGATTGGCCTTAACAAAAGGTACTGTTTAAGGGTCTTCCAACACTGCCACCGGGCCACACCGCCACAGTCAGCCAGAACCGTGGGATTTGTAGGTCCTCACTGTCATGGTAGCCCCGGGCGGAGCTATCCACTTTAAGGAACTGTTTCTAAAGTCAATTTTTGAGTATTGATATTCTTGAATATAAGTATACTGGACTCTTATCATTTTGGTCTTGTTTTGCACAGACAAATATTAGCTATTTTCCTAAAACTGGTGTGGCGTCCTTTTGTGTTGTTTTCACTGTATTGATGTGAGTTATGTGAAAATGCTTAACACATTGCATCTGAGATAAGCCTAGGTGCTCATGCCAATCTAACAAGGGGGTGAGCAGGGGTTACTTCAGAAGTCTATCCCCCTTACCCTGACTAGAAGGAAGGGTCCCTGCTTGTTCAAGGTAAAAACCATTGCCAACTAGGACCACAATTTCTAACATTGGTAGTCAGCTGTGAGGATAGGACTTGCACATGCACTTAACCTACAGTGATTGGTGTACACTACTACCATATCACAGACCACTGCATACCACATACTGTTTCTTTTTGTTCTATTTTTGATCTTGCCAGTAGTTTTTGAGTTTAACCTTTTACTGAATCATGCTTGAGTCAATAGCATCATCAGTTGCACCCCTAGAAGTGGCCTTTGAGGATTAAAGGTTGAAAACCTACAATGTATATTAGTTGAAGGCTATTTGCAACAACCTAAAAGTCGAAATTAGAAGCCTCACCAGGAGAGAGGAGCTACAAACATGTGGAGGGCCTGGGTAGCAGCTAGACAGGCCAGTGAGCAGAATGGAAATCTAAGTGTGGAGGCTGAGGAGCTATTTCAAGGGTTGATATGCTTTTAGAAGGTGAGGGATCCTCCAGGCTAGGCAGCAGTAGCTTGTCCCCAGAAGAGCTGGAGGACAGGTGGGAAGTCAAGAGAGATGCAATAGAGCTGGAAAGATTCAAGCTGGCAATGGAAGAGAAAACAAGGATGTTGGACCATGAGCTGAGAGTAAAGAAGCAGGATCAGAGGAGTAAGTCCAGCTTAGATAAATGCAGCTGTTCCTCAGTGCACTCAGAGAGGATAGTACACATTCCTAAAAATGTAGATAAGGATTACAAGAAGAGTGATGACATACGAAGGTGGTTTCAGAGCTATGAGGCATCTATTCACATGATTGGGGTCCCTGAAAAGAATTGGAGAGCTGGATTGTGGCTTCCTTTCTCAGAGGAGGGGAGGGACATATTTTTGGCTTTGGGTAAGGGGTACAACCTCAACTACACTGATATTAAGGAGGCCCTTATCACTTGGTGTGGTGTCACTCCTGAAAAGTACAGGGATCAATTTGGAATCAGTAAGAAAACTGATTCCCAGCCATGGTTCAAATGTGCTTCTTTTTCCAGGCCACTGGATGGTTGGGTGAAGGGCAGAAATGTGACATATTTTCAGGGGATGTACAATTTGATTGTGTGGGATCACTTGTCTAATTCATTTTTTGCAGAGCTGCCCCAGCATTTGACAGATAGTAAGCTGACTGACCTCAGGAAGCTTGCTATGAAGGCAGACCACTGGGTGAATGCCAGGGTCCACAAGAAAGTGTATGGAGGAGACTCTACCAAAAGTGGGTAGGGTCCCCAGCAGAAGAGTGGGAGGGATAAGGGTAAAGCAAAGGAGTTTCTGGAGAGGGCCCCAAACTAGTACCAGGGTAAGGATTCCCGCCCCCCCAGGAGATAAAAAAACATGGGTCT
Organism: Lissotriton vulgaris; assembly: GCF_964263255.1. Classification (NCBI taxonomy): domain Eukaryota; kingdom Metazoa; phylum Chordata; class Amphibia; order Caudata; family Salamandridae; genus Lissotriton; species Lissotriton vulgaris. The sequence continues at coordinate 880,131,034 of NC_141697.1, read as the reverse complement.
CTTCTGGAAAACCTGCAGAGATGGGAACCCGTAAGTGCTATACATGTGACCAGGTGGGTCACCTGAAGGGAAATCCAAAATGCCCCAAGGGGACACAGCCACATACCTGTGGGCAGTCCAAGGTAATGGCTAGTTTAGCACTTGGGCAGGAGGGGTTCCCAGAGAGGGTGGGATCCCTCAGAGATGGCCCTTGTCTCACTAGGGGGCAGTGAGAAGGTCCAGGGAAGCCAGGTGCCGGCAAACACTAAGAAGTACAACACCTGGGTGACCATCAATGGGCAAAGAGTAGAAGCTCTCTAAGATACTGGAGCAAGTGTGACCTCTGTCCAGAGTCACCTGTTATCTGAGGAGAAAGTAGTCCTTGGTGCATTCCACCAAGTAGTTGCTGTAGACAACTCAGAGTGCCAATGTAAGATGGTGTAGGTTCACTTTTGAGGGGGTGGGGTATCAGGTCCCTTGAGGGTGGTTTTGAGCCCTACAATGCCTGTAGATTGTCTGCTAGGTAACGTCCTGGAACAGTCCTGTGGAAGGATGTGGAGTTCAGGTCTAATTTTGAGATTTTTGGATTGCCAGAGTGGGCATGCATGACCCCTCGGTCCATGGCAGCCAGAAAGGGTGATCAGAAGGACCTGGAGCATGAAACAGTGGCCCAGGTTCCTGCCAAGAGGAAGGGTAAAGGGTTTGGGAAACCCACCCATAAAGTTTCCATGGTCCAGGAGGAGGCTTATCTCAAGGGGCGCACACCGGAACCTACAGGGGAACGAGTGGCTGATCTGGGGGTCTTATTTGCGCTGACCCATTGGCAGTGAGAAAGGGGCCCCACCAGGGAAGAGTTCTGCAGGGAGCTGGGAGAACGTCCTTATCTAGAGGGTTTGTGGCAGCAGGCTGCCAACCAGGCAGCTGCTGATCAGTCTGGATCACACTGGATGTACTGGGAGAATGGTCTCCTTTACAGCGAGCCTGAGGTCACTGAGCCTGGGTCAGCCCATGTGTTGTATCTGGCTCATGACCTACATTTGGCAGGACATTTGGGGCAGGACAAGGCCCTTGACATGATTGTCACCTACTTCCTTTGGCCCCAAATGCAAAGGCAGTTTGATACCCATTGCAGGTCTTGACAAACATGCCAGGCAAGTGGTAAGAGTGGGAGGAGAAGTGTAAGGTTCCTCTCTGACCTTTTACAGTTGTGGGCACCCGTTTTGAGACGGTGGAGTTGGATATTGTGGGGCCCCTGCACCCCAAGACAGCCATGGGCAACAGGTACATCCTGGTCATGGTGGCCATGCCGCCCAATACCCAGAAGCTATCCCTCTCAGGACAACAACGGCTCCCGTGGTGGGCCAAGCGTTGATGGGGATCTTTTCCAAGTGGAGTACAGAGAGAGGGTGTCTGACTGGGGGGGGGGGGGCAATTTCATATCCAAGCATAGACATCCCTGTGGGAGGAATGTTGTGTATCCTACAAGCTCACAACTCCTTACCACCCCCAAGGCAAGGATTTGGTGGTGAGATTCAACCAAACTTTGGAGGGCATGATCAAGGGTCTGACAGAACCCATGAGGCGTACGTAGGACATCCTCTTACTAAGCCTTTGCTTTGCTTACAGGGAGGTACCACAGAAGTCCTTAAGGTTCAGTCCCTTCGAGCCACTGTATGGTACCCTGTGAGAGGACATCTCAGTTTGGTGAAAATGGGCTGGGATACAGCTCCCAGGAAAACTCCCCAGGATGTATTTAGCTAAATGCTGCTGTTTAGAAAAAAGACTACGTGTACAGGAGTCTCACTCAGGTGAACCTAGTGGCCAGCCAGAACGAGATGAAACCCTGGTATCAACCTGGCCAGAAAGTATAGATCATTGACCCAGTATAGATTTGCATTTTCTATTTTACAAATGGACTGGGCCTTTTGAGGAGGTGGAGCTAAGAGTACTGTCACCTATCTGATGTACTTGTAGACTGCCAGGAACCCTTTGAGGGTCATACATGTGAAATGCCTCAAACCTCACTTTGAGAGGACTGAAGAAAGCATGCTATTAGTGACAGATGATGGGGTGAAAGAGGAGAGTGAACCTCTCCCTGACCTCCTGTCTACCAAGGGGCATGATGGGTCAGTGGAAGGTGTGAACCTCTCTCCTACACTGACCCCAGAGCAGCAGAGTACCTGTCACCAGCTGTTGGGGCAGTTTGCCATGCGGCTCGCCCTGACCCCAGGAGTCATCCACTGGTGTACCCATGATGTGGGAAGCAAAACCAAAGGGGATGATGGACGGAGTGTTGAACATTGCAAGCACTCACCCCCAGCCAACTGATCTGGGTTTAATCAATCATCATTCTTTAGCTCACTCCGCCAGCCCAGGTCAGACATGGCCATATGCAAATCAGTCTGACCCTGTGCCTCATGGGTACATTCCAGTCCGAACTGCCAAGCCACGTCTTTGCGGGACCGGAAACAAGCATCCTGGGACTAGTTTCGGGCTCACAGCCCTCATCAGCCAGGCTATCTTGAATCCAGTGGCAAAGTGAGCAAGGGACCCGCGTCTGGGCATACCCTGCCAACTTAGGGCGAGCAAAGCAAAACCAAAGGGGATGATGTATGGAGTGTTGAACATTGCAAGCATTCACCCCCAATCAACTGATCTGGGTTTAATCCATCATCATTCTTTAGCTCACTCCGCCACCCCAGTGCAGACATGATCAAGTCTGACCCCGTGCCTCATTGGAACAGTCCAGCCCAAATTGCCAAGTCTTCCCTGGACCGGAAGCAAGCATCCTGGGGCCGGTTTCGGGCTAACAGCCCTCATCAGCCAGGTTAGCTTGAATCCACTGGCAATGTGGGGCACAGGGTCAAGATTGATTTGCAATTAGCTGTGTCTGAACTGGGGTGGCAAAGCGAGCTAAAGAATGATGACCATGACAATTGTTTAACATCAATCTTTAATAGAAGGGGAAATAATGAAAAGAGATAAGGAACACCATACTGTACCATAGATTTGGCATATTAAATGTGGAAGGCTAACAGATTGTGAGTGTCCTGTAGGAAGGACACAGACCTTTTAGCTACAAACCTGCCTTCACCAATATCCTCGAGCCGGTTCCTCATGAAACGATGGTCAAGAGTATCAAATGCAGCAAAGAGGTCCAGTAGGAGTAGAAAAAAGAAGTGAGAAGAAATGTGTGTGAAAGCATGAAAGCTTGTCATCAGGGAGCTAAACTTTACTGTCCCTGCTCTGCAAAACACCATATTGTGAAATATGGAGAAAGACTATTCAAACAAAACTAAGTCCATCCACTGACAGCTTTTCCTGCTTTGTAGGAAACATCACACTAACTGCTTTTACTGCTGGCTAGGCTGTAGTGGCTTACATGAGTGATATTCATGTGTTCACCCATCTGGATGTATGTTTGTATACGAGTCTAAAAGTGAACTGTTAAAATCCAACATACTTTTGATGCCTCTCTTGTTCCACATCGATTGTTGGGTGTGAAGGGGAGGTCTTCGAAGGAGGATCGGAGAGGCTTTGGCTAAGAAAGTCTGAGTCAGGGTCATTGGTTCAAAGAACGAGTTGGCAATCGGAAAGGTTTGGTGGGAAATAATTTCATCAAATTTGCCGTATCATACCTAGGTATAATTTTTTTTCCATATTTAATTAAAACCGTTACAAAATGACAAATTTTTTATAAAAACAAATATATGCATATACAACTCATTCCTTCATGATTCTTGTTTAAAAACCTGCTAAGAAATTTCTATAACTAAGCAGCTTCACCAACAAAGTATCTAAACTCTGTCCAAGTGCTACGGGGAGCATTCCAGTAGGTAAAGAGACTTTCCGCCAGGCATTGGCAAGCCCTTCTGGCCTTGGCAAATCAACCCTTAATAAAATACTAGCAGCTCCATGTAACGTGCCCTCAGGCGCTGTGCTATCCGACCACCACATGCTTCAAATACAAAGTTCTTATTATGTATGGAGAGACTCTTCAATGCGCCTCCGGAAGTTTGCTCATGAAATTACTGGCTAGGTTCCTTGTGTCAGCATTCAGGCATTTTGCTTTCGCACAGTCTCAAATACTTCACTGCACTGCAGTCCAGTTGTGAATCAGTGGGTGCGAAGCATGCCAGCAGAGCTTGCCTCCTGGTACGAATCCCCCATTGGTTGAAGTGTTGCTTCAACAGTTGTTTCCATTCCTTAAGAATTTTTTTGCAGGAGCACAGTATATTCAGCAGATCTTCAGATGCTGATCCACATCATCCCCCCTAGTAACTTTCCTTCACAGTATTTTTTTACAAGGAACGAAATCAGCCAGCTGTCGGAAATTTCAGCTCTTCTCTTTTGCCATCCCTGGGTGTCTTGAGGAAGGAAAATCTACTCTCATCTGAGCTCTATCCTCTTTCCACTTCCTGTATATGTTTCCCGAAAATCCGACTTCTCTTAGCGCTGTTTAGTAAATTTGTTACCAATCATACCAAGGCCCAGTATATCTAGAAATGTCAGCAGTGCTTGCAATTGCTGCCTTTAACCACGAAGAAGCAATGATGAAGATATAAGGATGGATGGAGTGGTGGAAATGAAAAATGGATGTCTACGGGCAGCTAAGAACTCCCAAAAAAGGAGCGAGGTGGAAAAATATAGATTCATACTTTCAACAGTTCAAACAGGAGTTTGGTGAGGGCAGCTGGTTGGAAGAGGTGAACTGCAAGCAGACTAACATACTGAGGTATGGGAAATCCAGTTGAGAGTAGTAAAACACTAGTGTGTGATTAATATCCACAATGTCAATGAAAACAACAGTGTGGGACAATGAAGCCTGGATGGCAGTTGCAGAATGAAAGGGCTGACTTTACCAAAACCCCGTTCCAGCTGGCCTGCTTGGAGCTTCCATATGATTCGGGGGTGCATTTTTTTTCTCATGGAATTTTGAAAATTTTATGAAAATTACATGAAAAGCTACTTACCAGTATGGCATGTGGTTTGCTGGTATCTATTTTAACTCACTCAACAATACACTCGACTGAAACAAAATCCACAAAATAGCAGAATATATAATTTTGAAAACTTTTGTAAATTTTACATGAAGCACAATTAAGGAATTTTACAAATTTGCCTGGCGAAAATTGTAATTTTAATTTCGCCTAGGCCTTGTTTTAAGTAGAGGAACTTTGCAAGATTTGCTTACTGTTTTCCTCCTTGACACTTCCTGCATTGTTAGCTTAAACTATGTTGACTATATACTTTTTTGAGATCACACCATGGGGCATATTAATAAGGGCCATATCGCCGCTTTAGCAGGAATTGTTCCAGCTAAAGCGGCGATAATTTCATCGCCCTATTACCTAGCTGTTGCTAACACTAGTTAGCGACAGCTAGTAGGAGATAGCGGGCATTTAGGGGCCCAATTTACATGTCAGCGATAATTATCGCTAATGACATGCAAAGAGGGCGTGCCAAGATGTTAGCGACTGGAAACAGTCGCTAACACCGCTATCCCCTATTACCAACTTTTGGAAATAATCGCGCTAAGCGCGATTATCTCCAAAAGCTAACGCCTGCCCAGAGCAGTTCTTAGCCATGTTATCCAATGGTTGGTGGATAACATGGCTAAGATCATTTGCTCAATGATGCTTGAATATCGCTGACTTTTCAGCGATATTCATGCATTTCGGCCGATTTTTATCGCTTAGGAGATAAACCTTGATAATATCAAGGCTCCTAAGCGATAAAAATAGGCGATGATAATATTTTGGCCGCAAACCAAGCTTAGCGATATTTTTCGCTTATGCTTGGTAATATGCCCCCATATTTCCAGAAAATGGTTATCCCTCTTGAGAACTCTTCCGTACTTTAGAAAACGTCGACTCAATACACACAAGTAGGAAAACGAATCCCTCTTTATCGCCCCTGCCCCCTTTCTCAATTCTGCCCCAATTTATGAAAAACGCTCTTCATTTTACAGCCCTAAATAAAGTGTTGTTTCTTCAATTTCTACTGTCTGATTGTACAACTAAAGGTTATATTCCAAACCCAAATCTTTTTGTCTTGCCCTGGGAGTGTTTCTCTTTCAAAAGCGAAACTTCTGAGTACAACAAATAGATGGTTTAAGCAAAAGAATAACTGAAATTGTGTTTCACAATTGTACAGCATTTGGCTGGGAGTGTTTGAAATTAATCCCTTAATTTGTTTTGTTGTGTTTGTGTTGTGTTGTGTTTCTCTTTCAAAAGCGAAACTTCTGAGTACAACAAATAGATGGTTTAAGCAAAAGAATAACTGAAATTGTGTTTCACAATTGTACAGCATTTGGCTGGGAGTGTTTGAAATTAATCCCACCCCCCCCCCACCCCCATTTGAACCAAACCGTTAATGGCACATTGTGAGTGAATTACGTGCACCGTCTTTCTAGAATTGCTTCCGTACATCTCCCTGCCAATCCATTTATACTCTCATCTACCTCCCACTTTCTCCTTTCTGCCCTTTCATCTTTTCTTTCGCCATTCCTTCCATCCACTAACCATTCAGTCCATCCATCCATTTTTTCAACATGCCATTCAATGACTATACCATTCACACACTGAACCATCCACCCACCCATCCATCCTTTCACTCTTCCATCCAGTCATCCTTTCACCTTTGCTTGCATTTTTATACCCAGTTATCCACCCTTCAATTCATTCATCCATGCACTCTTCCTTTCATCCTTTCTCAAGGGTCAACCTTTTCCCCCTTTTATTCATCATTTAACCTTTATAGCTATTCATCCTTGCACCCTTTCTTCCTTTGTTCTTTTTACCCTTCCTTTCAACTTTTCTCCCTTCCTTTTATGTTTCCTTCATTCCTTTCACTAGAGCTTTCTTTCTTTCACCCATGCTTTCTACCTTCCTCCTCCCCCTCCTCCTGCAGTTCCTACCTTCCTTCCTTCATTCTTTCTGTTCTGGCCTTTTCCCCCATTCATTTCTCTTTCAAATTTGTGCTTTATTTTTGTTGCTCTCGCTTTCATTTTTTCCTTATATTGAGAATGTGTCTCCTTCATTGAACTTCCTTTACTTAGCAGTCCCTGACCTCTAACTGTAAACCCTGCCATTGTATTCCCGTACAGTATTTTATGAGCTTTTTAATGTCAAAAAGAAGAGCGCAAAAGCCTACTAAATGTTTGATGGGACCCAGATTATCAGGTAATCAGTTCCAGTAGCAACTCCCACTTTAGCTCTTAAAGTGAGGATTCAGGTAGCCACTGGTGTGGACCCAGGGGTAAAGTTGTGCTATTTGGAAATGTAGGACAATATAAGCTCTATTGACATCTTAGGGTGTCTGATCTCTCTCTTTATGTTTATCTCTCGGTTCCTTTTGAAAGATTCCGAGGGAGACTGTGTGAAGCCAATATTTTTCAGTAGAATGAACTATCACCTCCTGGTCCCAAGTGCCCTATTAGTGCTGGCTTGGTCGCATCGCTCGAGGAAGCAAGAGGTTTCGCGACGAGTTAATTTGCATGCAGCAGTCGGAAAAAAAGGAAAATCTTTTAAACATGAATTTTAAAGATTGTAGAAAAGAACATCTTAGGTGAAAAAGAATGCGGGAAGTGACATGAAGTGACTGAAAGGAGAATGATGCATGGATGCTGAGCTGAAGTTGTGTCTAATTGAATCCACTCCATTCTACTGGCAAAGACAGCATAAATTACATTTGAAGTCTTAAGAAAGAAAAGAGTATTTATAAAAAGTAGATATGTCCTTCTCAAATGATCTAGACAAGTGGCCATCACCACATGTGATAAAATATAAAACACACATTAATAGAGTGGCACAAATTCGTACTTTACCTTAAGATTGATGCTGGGGCCTTCTTTCCAGTGTACTATGGAATAACAATAGAGTATTCCCGCTGTTGAAAGTACTGATACCAGGAGGATCAGTTAGTTTGAGGTGTGGGAATTCTGTGGCAATTCAAATTGTACCCTGAGAAATGGGGAATTTCTATAGGAATCCCTGTTCTGTTTCTACATTTGTACATTTGGGGCCAGATGTACGACCATTTTTTGCTAACAGGAAATCGGCCCGTTTGCGACAGCAATATTGATCTACCCCATGAACAAACCTTATTTTGAGAGTCAGTACCCTACTACCGACTCGCAAAATAGGGCTTGCAACTCGCTATTAGGAAGGGGTGTGCCAAGGGCATCCCTTCCTAATAGCGACTCTCACTTCAATGTACAATTGTTTTTGCGACCATAATTGCGGTCGCAAAACACTTGCAGTTTACCACCTACTTCTGGTAGTTGATAGGCCACTCATAAACGGTAAGGGGTCCCCAGGGTCCCCTTCCACTTTATGAATCAATGCAGACCACTGCTTACTCTTAAAAAATGAAACAGAAACATTTCATTTTTCTTTTCGAAATGTATCCCGTTTTCCTTTAAGGAAAACGGTCTGCATTAAAAAAAATGCTTTATTTAAAAAGCAGTCACAGACATGGTGGTCTGCTGACCCCAGCAGGCCACCATCCCTGGGAATGCTAGCCGTTCCCAATCGGGTTCCAAATTGCAGCTGCCTCATAAATATTAATGCAATTTTTTTCGACCCCATTAGGAATCGCAAACAGTGTCTGAGACACTGTTGTAAATTACAATTTGCGAGTCGCAGATTGTAAGGGTCGTACATCTGACCCTTGGTTTTTATGGTAATTACTCATTTCGGCAAAATCACAAAAAGTGAAGGGAAGAATGCTTGCCAATAAAGTAGCCACTAAAAATTGCTTGGGGTGGGATTGCAGCCCTTATTTTTTCCCACTGGTCCACCTCATAAAAGATCCAGATATATATTCAACTCAGTCTTGATTCTTGTCTTATAGGACCAGTCGAGCCCAAATTGCCAAGCCAGGCCTTCTACGAACCAGAAAACAAGCAATTCAAGACCAGTTTCACCCAATTTGGGCCTCTTTAATCTCGTGCAGCTTGGTTTTAGTAGCACAGTGAGCATGGGATCATCAGCTGGGCATGCTGTTGGCCACTCAGTGCTTTACATCAAACACTCAAATGCTGATATGATCAATAATAACAAATTGTTTAACCTCATAACGGCTATGGAACGTCCAGCTCAGGTGCTGGACGTTCAATTGCAGCTATGAGGTTCGAACGTTCAATGGCCGACTGCAGCACTCCTGAGGTAGTGGTGCCGTCGGCCACCGAACGTTCGAAGCACTTAAGAGGTTAACCAATGGAAATTGCTCCAGTAGCATTCCAACCCATTAATTATTTTGTTTCCTACCATGCCACCTCAGATTAGTCACAGTCATATGTAAATTTTGATCCTGCTACAAAAGGAACAATTATACCCAACGGACAAGCCAGGTTCTCTCTGCACTGGACCACAAACAACTCACAGCCAGTTTCCGACCCTTTAGGTGCAAGCATTAGTTCCATAAACTCTTAAGTGTTTGCACTCCTCATTTCATACCATTTGACCTGTACTTTTTCTACCAATTTTCTGGTTAAATGTCTGTGAGAAAAAAATCAAGAGGTGCTGTTTTTCTGAGACCCTTTTAAACCTTATTCAGCAAGTCTCCCTCTTGGCCAGTCCAATTGGGATTTTATTCTAACATGGAATGAGGTCCTGAGTCTATCACCTCTAAGACGCTCTATAGAAGTAGGATGAACAGGGTAATCTTGATTTGGCCAGTAATTGGAATGCCGTACTGAACAGTGATTACAAATTGTGCTGAACATCATGCTCTTGGTGTTTTCCATGCACACTTTCTAAGGTAAAATTTGGCAAAATGTGCTCAGGGAAAGCCTTTAGGAAAGCAGAAAAACATGCAAGAATGAGCACACAAATATTGACTCCTGTACCCAGTCCCCATACCAAAGAGTCCAGTACATAATGATGTGGTAGGTATTCACCTGTTACAACGCATTTTTTACAACGCACTACCACTACAACGCAGGCATTACAACGCATACCATTACAACGCATAGCACTGGGGGGCGCTCTAGGATAAGAGGTAAGTTTAATTTACTATCCAACACCTTCCCTAGGGTCCACGGGGACTGGAGTTAGAATAGTAAATTATACTTACCACTATCCAGCACCCCAAAGCGCTATGCGTTGTAGTGGTATGCGTTGTGAATACCGCGTTGTAATGGTATGCGGAGTAAAAGTATGCGTTGTAACGTCATACATCCGATGTGGTAATACTGGGAATTCCTGCAATCCAGAGTATTAGGAGACGTGGGTTCTGCTTGACTGCATTGGTTGGCAGGGTATGATCAATCAATTGACATGGGTCTCCATATTGCCTTGCACATCTAGGGGCGAGCTCATGGAATTGGCACTGGATTACGCAGTTTGCCTCCTCTAGTATTTCATGGTTTATAGGATTTGTAGAATCCATCGTCTCCTCAATGGCATCCATTTTGTGGATGAGCTGAGACTGGGATACACAGCTCATCACCTCTAGCCTTAGATGGCCCATAAGTCTGGTAGCTAAAGAAGAGCTATCAACCTCTAAGATTGAATGGACTCAGGTAATGTTGATCACCTATGAGGCACCACAGGTTTTGTGGATGAACTCGGACAGAGATCCAAATCTTATCATCTGCCATTTTGGTTGGCATATGGGCTAGCAAGTTTGTGGCTGATCTGATAGACAACTTGTCACCTCTAGTCCTGGATCATTCAAGGATTGATACAGTGGGGAGACCTTGTAAGCTCAATGACTGGATGGTCTCTGTGGTTTGGGGTATTGAGAGAGAAATAGAAGTCCCCACATATGGAGAAATTATATCTTTGAATTGACACATGATTCAAGAGCCTTACAAACAGAAAAATTAATGTCTCAGAATATTAGAACAGAAATGAAGCCCTAGGAAATTAAAAGACTGGAACAGTTTGCAAATGTAATCTTTCAAATTTCACTTCTAAATCTGGATGTTTTAAGCAGTGATCTTTAGTTGTTTTTATAAATCCCCCTGACTTCACCTTAAGTAAAACAATTTAGCTGGGTCCCCTTTAAGAAAATCTTATCTCACACTTTCTTACATCTTATAAATCAAATGCTACATATTGCGAGCACACTGAAAATATTGCAGTGAGTTAGGGAACAATTCCTTCTAAAAATAAGCAATTGTATATTCAGTAGTGTTTTCACAATAACTATAATCAAGCCAAGCATTAAAGGGTTGCACTTGGAAGATGTAGTGGTCAGGGGTCCTGCTTCCACGAGTCCACACCGGAACACACTCACACGTTATCCGCAGGCCAGGTGTGGCCTGCGGGGGTTAATAAAAGGAGGGTGCGCTCGAGGCGGTACTTCCGACACGAGTACATGTGTGTCGAGTCGTCATTTCAAGCTGGTCCCCAAGCGTCTCATGATTGTGCTTCAGGCCTGACACCTAGCTGTGCAGCCAGCATCGCACTGGCGACGAGGGGGGCTGTGACCCTCCCTCCACCTGGCTGCTGGCTCCACCTGCCGTGGCCGAGCACCATCATCGAAGGCTGGGACCGCTGCTCCGGGAGCTGCTGCATACCGCGCTGGTACGCGTGCTCCGTCTTGTGGGTAGGTGCGCTCCACTGCTGAATGGCAAGATTCTCTGAAGGGCCCTCGCACTGTCACATGCATTTCAAGCCACCCGGCAGCTCCCACACTCGCGCTGCCACGCACGCCATGCCTGTCTCTGTTCAGTCCTTAATCTCTGGGCACCAGCGCTCACTCACGCCTACAGGCCTCCTGTTTCCCACGTGTACAGTGCGCAGAAACCATGCCTCCTGATGCAATATAGGGGCTTTGAATAAAGGACTGTAGCACTCTCACGCGCTTCCAGCCTTCTGTTTCCCACGTGTGCAGTGCACGGAAGCCACGCCCCCTGAAGCAAGATAAGGGGTGCAGCGTTGGGAAGGAACTCCCTGCCCTAGTGATCCCTAAGGATTTGTGTCCCACACTGGTGCCACCTCTCATTTGGGTACAAGTGCCTGACGCATAGTGCCCATTTCACCTGCCTACCACCCCAACATGGAGGACGAAGAGCAAGCCTCTGCACTGGTTCAACAAGCTACAGCACCGGCCCACTTTCCTTTCCAGCATGCGACCTCAGGAGTGCTGCCACCATTCAGCAAGCAGGCGGACCCAGTAACTGCGTCCCCCAGGTGGAAGATCTGGATTGAACGCCTCAATAACAATTTCGTGCGACCCGTGAGACTGACAAAGCCATCAAATGCTCTTTGCTCCTACACTATGCTGGGGATGAGATCTTCAAGCTCTTCAAACATTTACCAAACACAGGGGCAGCGACGGACTACACCGCAGCAGTCACCGCTCTAGACGCACATTTTGATCCCCAGCTTAACCCCGATTTTGAACATTTTTAACTTTGGCATGCCCGCCAGGGGTAAGGGGAATGGATGGACACGTTTTACGCCTGATTAGGTGAACTTGCCAACACGTGTACAGAAGATGATCAACTGAAAGAAATCAGGGCCCAGCTCATCCAAGGATGCCGTAACAAGATCTTAAGAGGCCTTATCCTGCGCCAACCAAAGATCGCGCTGGATGATATTCTGATACTGGCGAGGTCTCACGACCTGTCGGCCTCCAGAGCAAACACAATGGACCAGGCTCTCACTAAACCTCAAAGGCGGACTGTTGCAATCAAAACAGAACAGGCAGACACACTCAAGACAAAGCCAAGAATGGAGTCTTCCCGAAAACCGAAGCCTGAAGCCTTGAAACCGCGATGCGGATACTGCGGCCATGAGCCACGTCCTGCGCAGGGGAAGACCTGCACCAACTGCAGGATACCTAATCATTTTGCCACGGTGTGCCAAGGGAAGAACCGGGGCCGATACCGCAGAGGTTTCAGACCTCTGTCACGGGCGGTAGACCTCTGTCACGGGCAGTATTACAACTATCTGTGGCGGAGACAGCGCCACCAGAGGAGACTTCCAGGACCAGCCAAAGATACCAGGGGCCAATTGATACATAGTCGAATGAAGACGAGGAAGACGTATACCTGATATGCTTTGCAAGAGAACTCAAGCGCCGCCGACGGCCACAGCCTACCTGCATGATCCAGGTCGCCGGCACAGAGATAAAAGCAGTCATCGACACTGAAACATCGGTGAATGTAATGGGCCTCCAACAATATCGACATCACAAACCAGAATTTATGCATATGGAGCCAACACCTCCCTTCCGCTAAAAGAAAAAATATCAGTCCCGATCAAAGCGGATCACCTAAAAGTCACGGCAACTATACACGTGATCGACAGAGAAGCGGACACCCTATTGAGCAGTCATACCACAGAGGACCTGGGCCTAGTATCCTTTGCCAGAGACATACAAACCCATCAGGTGGGAGAACTACTTGACCAATTCCCCGAATTTCTTCCAGGGGCTCAGTTGCATAAAGTGTGACCTCCATCAAGTTACACATTGACAAGACAGTCACCCCAGTTGCTTTACTGGAGAGCCTGGAAGAAGAAGGCGTGATCGAAAAGGTCTCAGGACCGACACGCTGGGTGTCCCCAATGGTCATCGCAGAGAAACCTAAGCAACCAGGAGCGATACGACTCTGTATCAACATGAGGCTGCCTAACAAAGCCATTAAGAGAGAGTGTCACATCACACCAACGATGGACGATATCATTGCTGATGTCAACGGGTAGAAGTGGTTTTCAAAAGTCAACTTAAATCAGGATACCACCAACTGCCATTATCCGAAGAAAGCCGCTACATCACCACCTTCAGCTCCCACCTAGGACTGAGACTGTACAAGCGACTAAATTTCGGGATATCCTCTGCGGCAAAGGTGTCCCAGAACACGATACGTGAGATGCTGTCTAGCCTACCAGGAGTACTAAACGTCAGCGACGATATCCTGATTCATTCAGCAACCGCAGCTCATCACCACAAGCATCTACGCAGCACACTGAAATGCCTGAGCGAACATGGGGTGAAGCTTCACAGCGAAAATTGTCAGTTCTTTCAACCATCCCTGGAATTCTTTGGGTATGTGTTCAACCAAGAAGATATCCAGGTGGACCCGGGGAAGTCACACGCCATCAAAAATGCCCCCGCTCCAACTACCCCTACAGAAGTAAGAAGCTTTCTAGGGATGGCTACCTATTGCAGGAGATTCATCCCAAGCCTGGCAACCCTGGCTGAACCGCTGAGAGCTCTTACCCGGACAGATACCAAGTACCAGTAGAGCCAAAAGGAGGAAGACGCATTCCAGAGGGTTAAAGGATGCACTCCTGGAAGAAGACACGCTCGCGTATTTCGACCCAGCCAAGAAAACCGAAGTACTTGTTGACTCCAGTCCAGAGGGACTCGGAGCAGTACTGGCTCAGGAACAAGAACCTGGCCAGTGGGCAGCCCTATCTTTTACTAGTCAGTCAGTCAAAATACTTTATTGCGATAACTTAATATCATATAAAGGCAATGGCAAAGTATAAGTTGTTTAAAATACATATACAAAAAGTACATACTTTAAAAGCAGTTAAAATACTATAAGAATAAAAATCATACAGCATGTTACAATTCATATTAATATAAAGTGCAAAGTGCAAAATGCAAAATGCTAAAAACCCCAGAAAGACAGACATAACTAGGACCAAATATGTCCCTGTTACAAGTCCTATTATAATTACAAAGTGCCTTTTAAAGTGCTCAGTCTGTACTACTAAGGAGGGTAGCCGTATTTTTTAATCTAATATTCCTGCTCCTAATAGCACTCACCAGGAAACTAGCCACATGAAACATAATCTTAGGAGTCTGTAGAAGCTGTAAATAAATAAGAGCAGGTTTAACTTGGATAAATCCAGCCTCCTTAAGGATAGGCACAAGGAACTTTCTCCTTGCATCTATGTAATGACTACAGAACATCACTAGGTGCATAGTATTTTGTTCGGAGAAATGATCACAAGAACATGGTAACGCCTTTTCTGGGGTGCTCCATACAGGATAAAAACCAAGATTAAAATGTATCAAGTTAAAACGAAAGCGAGTTAAAATGAACCTGTGGTAAGGGTGAGTCACCATGTTCAAATAATTTTCTGGGCCGTCAGGTATAGATAATATGAGACTGGCCCTAACACTAGGTTTTTTCAACTCACGCTCTTCTCTCTCCAAAGATAGAAGCTCTCTCATTGCACACTTTGTGAGCGCAATATCTTTGGGTGTTATAGATTCTATTACAGAATATAACTCTGGCCTCCCCAACCTGGAAAAATGTTCCTTGATGTAAGTCAACCACCTAATGTTGTTAGCTTTGTCCAGACACAGACAATCTCTCATAATGATATGGTTTAAAGGGATTTCTTTGTTAAGCCACATCGTCAGCCATGCTACTAAAGGTGCTGTTTTTATCAGGTCTGTGATGTAGCTTTCCCCTAATTCCATGTGAACAGTGTAGGACGGGGTCGATTGTGGGACACCAAGAACAGATCTAAAAAATGTATTTTCCATGATCTGTAGGGGATCCAGTCCCCTATATCCCCAAATTGAACTGCCATAGGATGCCACTGAAATACATTTAGCCTTATAGATTTTCATTATGGCTGCGATTGGCCTGGCCCCCAGTTTCTTAGAGAACCCCTGAAGAGCTGAAGATGTTCTTGCTAACGAGGTTACTCTGTTCTTTACCTGGGGTCCCCAGTTTCCCTTCTCATCAAATGTGATCCCTAAATAGGGGAAGGAGGTTACTCGAGCAAGCTTCTCCTGTCCGCAGAAAAAAGTTTTGTGACAATTTTTCCTTGCTACGCTGCCCATAAGCATAATTTGGGATTTCTTCGCATTTATTTTCAGATCAAGTGAAGGTTTCAAAGGCGTCCAGAAGGCGTTGGAGCCCCACCCCGGTACGCGCAAGAAGAACCGCGTCATCCGCGTAAAGGAGAACAGGGATCCCCTGTTCCCCTGCACGCGGAATATCGGGGGTCACGTCCCTAAGAGCAGGCTCCAAAGCATTCACATATAATGTGAACAATAGGGGTGCCAAAATGCACCCCTGTCTGACCCCTTTTTCTGAAGAGAAAACATCGGTACACCTTCCACCCGTGGTAACTCTAATTTTAGCTGTAAGGCCCGAGTGCAGGTGAGCCAGTAAATTGACTATTGTCCTATCCAAGCCCATTTCCAGCAATTTTAACCAAAGCTTTGATCTGTTAACCAGGTCAAAAGCAGAGGAGAGGTCCATGAAACCGAGGTACATGGACCCCTCCTTAGCCTTGGTGTATTTCTCTATCAACAGGTGGAGATTAAGACATTGGTCCTGGGTGCTTCTTTTAGGTCTAAATCCATATTGCACATTTGTCGGAATACTGTTCTCAGTAGCCCACTCATTTAATTTTGCTAGTATGACTCTTCCTAAAATCTTAACTGATGAGTCAATCAATGAGATTGGTCTATAACATCCAGGATCCTGCCTGTTTCCCTTTTTAAACACAGGAATAATTATAGAGGTTTTCCATGACTCTGGGATATTATCATGACTTAATGCATTAAAGACCCTGCAGAGTAGTCTAGACCAGAAATTAGGGAAGCATTTAAAGGCGCCTGCAGGTACACCATCGGGTCCTGGCGCCTTTTTCTTCTTCTATTGCTTGTAAAACTTCTGTTACCTCAAAGTGCAATTGGTTCCCGTTGGCTATACTGTCATCCTGAGCCCCAGGGTCTCCGCTACTGTGGTCAGAGTAAATATCACTAAAGTGTTTTATCCAACCTTCATCAGGTATGTTAGTTTCAAGGGGGGAATTCTCCTCCCCTGTAAATAAAGGTTGGTTGACGATCTTCCAAAATTCTCCACTGTTTTTCAATATTGCTAGATCTGATAGCTGGGACCAGGCTTCATCTTTAATCTCTTTTTTCCTATCTGCTATGGCTTTTTTATACTGGGCTCTACAGGTAGTGATACGTGCAGGAACTTTCGGAACAGCCTTCAAAGCATTTAGCAGTGCAGAGTGTGCTTTTGAGCATCTGTGATCAAACCATCTTTTGATGGGCAATGTCTTCAGTTTAGGGCCAACAAGCAGTCTGAGATTAATCTTACTGCAAATGCTACCAAAGGCAAGTATCACTTCCCTATTGTGAGCCTCACTAGATAGGCACACACCAACCTCATCCTCAGCATCAGAGAGTACCTCTTGTACAAAGGATTCTGGAGTTATGCTATCCCATTTCAATCTGCGACCCTGGTCTTTGACTTTAAGTACTGGCCTGTTGACGCAAGGACCATCTTTTCGCCCTATGAGATCAGTAGTTACTAGGACCAAGGAGACAGGATTATGATCGCTAAAAACAGAGACCACAGTTTTGTACATTAAAACCTTACCTAAGAAACACAATGAAATGAATATATAATCAATAATATAGCCATTGTCTGTTACCTTAAAAGTAGGGGCCCTAACCCCCCCCCCTCCCCGCACCCGGACTCATATAAGTTCCATCTTGCTAAAAAGTTTTCTAAAGATTCCCCCTGTTTATTATGTTCAAGGTGGATAGGCGAACAGTTAGGAGGGGATTCTTCTTCATCGCAAACACACATTAGTAAACACGGGTGTATATTGAAGTCACCCAAGAAAATGATTTCAAAAGAGTTTACATTTTCACTGTAGACTGACAAAAACTGATCCAATCTATCTAGACTATGCAAAGTACAGTCAGATGCATTGGCGTTATAGAAGTTTATAAATAAAATATTGGGATATTCTGCTGAAGAAAGTTCAACAATTAAGCAATGCTCGGAGCCTGAATCACATTTCTTCAGGCGACCTTTAATATCTACTTTAAAAAGGCTTAACAGGCCTCCCTTGGCTCTTCTTGCAACGCTGGACACTGCTGGAATACAAAAATGACTATAGCCATCTAATGAAAAACTATTTTTTGTGTCCCAGGTAAGACATAAAATCTGACCATGCCACATTTCCTACTTTTGCCTTGATTCCTGCGATATTCCAGGTAAGCATACTAAATACAGGTACATATTTCCCTTCATGGCTATTTTGTTTAGGCAAAAGTCAATCATTTTGGTCCAAAAAGGATAAAGGAGCATAACGGTTAGACAGCAAAAGAGGTTGTGCAAAAGGATTTTGGTGAACTGAATGAGCTGAATAGTTTACGGTATTACGGTTTTGGTCTTGGCCCCATCTGTTATTCGTGTCCCAATTATTGTCCCACCCGAATGCAGGGGTCCTAGGGTAGGTGACATTCTGTTGTTCTCCATAGAAAAATTTTAGGGTTAGTGGGACAACAGTACCCTGTCTACGTTGGGGCGGAAGTAAATTGGTGAGGATGTTTGGCAAAACGCCTGTATGTGAAAAACTCACTGCCACACAATCCCCTTTAAATTTTTTGGGATGATTTCCTAACCAGGGAACCCTTTTTGCAGTCTTGATCTCCCGAGCCAGTTGCTGCCCATCCCCCCCCCCCCCCCACCCCCCCCCCCCCGGAGCTAGCTTCATGTTATTTGTGAGCCATTGCAATGCCTTATTTGACAAAGAGGTGGGAGATTCTACTATACCTCCTTCTAGGGGGGGAACGTTGGCTAATACTAGTACAACAGGTGAAGCTTCAACTATAAATTGTAAAGGGTCCGTTGTCTGGGCTTGTGCTGAGGGGATATCAACTGTTAGTGGACCATCCCCTTTACCAACTGTTTCATTAGCATTCGATACCGGTAACTGCGTTGGGGGATTATTGTGCAACAGTTCATCTATTCCTTCACCAGCAGCATTCCCTCTAGTATTATTGCCCAGATTACCAACCAACGTAGTAATATTTTCGACTCCCTCCACTACCTTGTTCTGCTGTCCTCCCAACTTTTTAACCTCGGTTTGTAGTTTATCTATTTTAGCTACTAGAGGTTTAATGATGGCTTTAATTTTACTTTCAACCAGCTCAGCAATTTTTAAAAACAAGTCATCATCAGCATTATGTTTAACTTTCCCCTCTCCATTTTCCTTTAGTTTAGCCTTTGGGGTATTTGCCCTCTTCCTCCTTGTCCCCGACCGCAACCCTCCCCGTTTTGGCTGATTTTTTGCATTAGAACGTTCTGGCCGAGGGGCGTGGTCTGAGGTGGACTGCTCTTCATCTGAAAGACACGCCTGTATCTCCTGTTCAGAGTCACTGTCTATATCGTTCTCAGGGTCCGCAATAAGTACCTCGGGGGCTGGCACTACATTCTCAAATGAATTGCTCCTGCCCTGATTAGTAGGAAGGATAGGACGATCCTTGGAATCAGTCTCCAAAGGTATAATGTCATCAGTGGGAGGAAGTATGGTAGGGCTCAGGCATCGTAGGTCTGGTGATTGACTCAACCCCAAAGATTCTCTCCTCTGTATATTTATTTTTTGCACAGTTTGGACCAAGTAATTTTCCATAGTGTTTGTTGTAGTAACAGCGCCTTTTTTCGGCATCCTGCCACTATAGCCAGAAGACTATCACCTCAGCCTTAAGTATAGGTGAAATATCAAATACAAAAACGTCTTACTTGGTTGTTAGAGTATTCCTCGAGCGTCCACCAGCGTTACTGGCCCTTTCCCTGTCGATTCCTGCCGATGAGGGCCGTAGAGGGCCCGCCCTTTGCCCGGGCTTAGCCCCGGGCGTCCCGCGAGACGGGGGTGCTGTTTAATTTAAGCACCTCCTGTCGCGCTACTCTCGCGGTATTTGCCGCTAGGGGTTGTGGGGATTGTGGTCCACCCACGCTCCGCTCGGCGGCCAGACCCCGAGTTGGTTAGAGGAGTCAGGCGGCGGGAGGCGGGCGGGCAGAGCTCCTGGCGCAGTCCTTCCTGTGGCGCTGAAAGGCGGCAGCAATCCGTTTTTGGCAAGGTACGATTTCAGCAGGCTTCCCCCTTACTAGTAAGTTGCTCACCCCCACCAAGACAAGATATGCTCAAATCATGCGAGAAGCGCTTGCCATAAAGTGGGCCTGTTGACACTTCCATCTATACTTGACCGGACAACCCTTCACAGTGGTCACTGACCACCAACCCCTCGTACCACTCTTCAAAGGTCAGCGCCTCATCCGCCCTCCCGGATCGAACGATAGGCAGTTCAACTGCAATCCTATGAGATGGAAGTTGTGTATCGACCGGGAGCAAAAAAACCCAGTTGACTTCCTGCCGAGACACCCGATCCCACAAGAGCTACACGAAGACGAAGAAGACGCTAAACAGTAAGTCCACATGGTGTCCGTAGCAGCGTGCCCCCAAACCATGACCCTCAGCGACACCAAGCAAGCAGCCACGACTGACGCCCTGTACACCCAGACTCTCCGGGCCGTCCAGGAAGGTTCATTAATAGACTACCTGTGACAAGTAAATTCGTGGGCCCGAAAAGACAGAGAAAACCTCACAAAGATCTGGCGAGTGAGGAACGAACTCAGTGCCACCGGAGATGGAATATTACTAAGAGGGTCAAGGTTAGTCATCTCTCAAGCACTGAGACACCGAGCAACTCACCTGGTTCACAAAGGCCATCAGGGAGCAACAAAGATGAAAGCACGGATGAGGGAAAAAGTCTGGTTCCCGGAGCTGGAAAACATGGTTGATGATTTAGTCCGCCGGTGCCTGGCGAGCCAATTGACAAGTGCCCCTGAGAGGCCGACACCTGTGATTACGGAGGAAGCCTGCACCATCCCATGGTCACAAAAGGAATTAATAAAAAGATCTAACAACTTCTGAGAGTGAAATATGATCTCAGACAGACACAATTACAGCACTTAAGACTAAAGAAAGAAAGTCCTATTGTACAATTTACACAAAGTCCTGTTACCCACAGTATCCTGTATGGAAATGTTTGGATTGTAATCTTTGGGTACTCTCTGCTTCTATGGCATATGTTTCCCATATTCAATCATTGGTGCAAAGCTGACAGGCAAAATGTCAGTAAAATGTATCTTGTTTGTTCTAGTTTTATGGTGGTCCTGAGTACAAAGATGGCCCATTCAGTTGGTGTGATTATGTGTCAGAATCAGTACCAAAAGCGGCATCAAACAAAAACTTACCAACCATAATAGGGCTTCACCCAAGTCTTTATGGGGCATATTGACTAAAGATTCATGCAAAGCAGGCCAGCAGGCAAAGCTGCTGCGCTGCATAGTGTGAACAGCACAGAAGAATGAATCATGCAAAGCAAGAGGAAGTAACGAAACAAAAGAAACATGTTTCTCCTCATTACACCATAGCTGGGGTGGTATACCATTTTGGCACAATCCCAGGTGTGCTGATTTCAATAAATGTAGGATTGCGTCAAATTTAATTGGTGGACCACCTATGCCCCACCATTGCCCACCACTATGAAATGTACCGCAATACAGTGCCACTGTGTTGCGCTACATTTCTTTACAAAACCATGCAACCCTGCACAAATCGCCCCTTGCATGGCTTTGTAAATCTTACTTAAGTCTTGTGTCACCTTGCATGATGCAAGACCAATGGAAAGGATTAGTAAATCTGTGCCTAGAGGACTGTGGGCCTAATTCACAAAGACATTTGAATGCATAGAGCCATACATACAAAGCTTTTTTGAAGGTCGCAAATGGACCGATACACAGAATCGCATTTTTAAATGTACAAAAGTCAAATTGTGCGACGGTAAGTTGTTACCAAATCGCAATTTGGGTTTACAATTCAATATTTGGAAGGAGACTGTTTAGGGCCTCCCTCCCAAATAACAAGTCAAAGTGTTATGCATTAATGTTTTGCAGTCGAATTATGGTTGCAAAACATTAATTTTTAACTGACTACTGAAAGGCAGTGGTAACTGTTAGAAATTGGAGTCTCTAGTTGGCAGTGGCTTGCACCCTGTCCAAGTAGGGGGCCCACAGTCTAGTGAGGGTAAGTGTAGTACATGCTAAGTTTACCTGTGCTAACTCTCTGGTAGCTTGGCTCAGAACATTCAGGTTCAACTAAAGAGGCAATGTGTAAAGAATTAGTGCACACACACGCACACACACACACACGCACACACACACATAGTAACACAGTGAAAACATCACAAAAGTACTCCGCACCAGTTTAGAAAAATAGGCAATATTTACCTGAGTAAAACAAGCAAAATGATAAACATGCAACCCACACAAGTCAAGATATGAATATTTAAAGATTAAATAAAAATGCAGTGCTTAGATGTCTATAGCTCCAACTGGAGCTATATGGTGGCGCTTGACCGGGACAAATCCAAAACTTCAGTCCGACCACGATGGAGTGTGGGGTGGACAGGAATCACACAGACCTCCTTACAATATACTTGGATGCATTGGAATTCATTGAAGATGCATCACACAGAGGAGGTGAGGCGTCGCAGATGCAGGTGATGCGTTGGTTCGTTAAGGCAGCGCAGGGTCATTGAAGCTTTGCCACACTAGGACGATGCGTTGCACAGAGGAGGTGATGTGTCGGTTGCTACGCAAAGCCTCTGTTCCAGAAGGCGATGCAACCTTGACGGTGCGTTGATGTCAATAGCATGGTGCGTTGATTGCACAGCATCAAAGTAGAACTGTTTTACTGAAGCCGATGCGTCAGCCGAAGGCCACGCAGGGTCGAGGATGAGTTGGAGTAATGGGTCACAGACTTCAGGGAGGCTTCCTCATTTGCAAAGTCAGTGCTGCGCTGAAAGTCAAGGTTGTTGTGTCACGCCCCGCAAGCGGTGGCCATGGCTTTGTTGCAGGCAGTGATGATGTATCGTTTTGCAGGGATGCGCTGCTTCCGAATTGATGCTTTGGGGTGATTTTTCGTGGTTGCAGCATCAAATCCACCTTCAAGGGCCCAGGAATGGTTTTGGCACCACTTGGCAGGAGAGCCCAGTAGCTGGTAGCAAGATGCAGGTGATGTATTTGATGTTCCTGAGACTTCAGCAACAGGAGGCATGCTCAGACAAGCCCTTGGAGAAACTTAGAAACAGGATGTAGAGAGTAAAGTCCAGTGCTCTCGCTCCCAGACAAGAAGAGGCAGGCAGCTGGCCTACACAGCAAAGCAAGCAGCAAAGTGGCAGTCCCTCCTAGCAGCACATCATATCTTCTCCTGGCAGAATGTCTTCAGTCCAGAAATGTTCTGAGTACATGGTGTCAGAGGTCCAGTACTTATACCCATTTTAGCCTTTGAGGTAGGGAGACTTCAAAGAAAGGAATTGTTCGTGCACAAGACCCTGCTCTTACTGACACTTGTTCCAGATACACTACAGGGGGGTATCCGGCTCCTTCTGTTGGGACAGGCACAACACTATTCAGGTGCAACTGTCAACTCCTCCCACCACTTTGGCCAATATAGGCCCTGGGGAGTCCACCCCCGGAACTCACCAAAAAGGAGGAGGGGGCGCGTGAACCGCCTCCCCAAACACGTTTCCCTACCTGCGCCAGCGCAGGCATGAAATCTGCTGTTTCTCCCTTGGACCCAATAAGTGAGCCTGCCCATGGGGATGGGGTCCATGGAGCCTGTAAAGGCTCAGGGATGGGGCCCACATGGATTTTTAATAAGTTAGCAGCCCCGGGGAGGTAGTCCCCAGGGCATCTGCAAGGCTAGGGAGGGGGTGACTTGGACCCCCTCCGCTTTTGATGACATTTTGGCCCAGTGGGTGGGCTCCCCAGTCCTGTGATGGCTAGGGTAGAGAAACCATGCAGCTCTCTCCCCTTTTCTGTTAATTTTGGCCCCAGGTGTGGGCTCCCAGGGGGCCTATAATGGCTCAGGAAGGGTGCTGCATGCTCCCCCTTTTTTGATGCCTCCCCATGCCTATAATGGGAGGGGTCCTCTTTTTGAATGTGGCCCCGGAGGTGGGTTTCCCATGCCTATAATGGCTCAGGAGGAGTGATGTATGCCCCTCTCCTGAATGAAAGGAAGCAGCCCAACCACCATTTTTTTTTTTTCAATCCCACTGGAGTCTTGCGGGATTGCAGCAAAATTGCATTCTGTCCATCAATTGTTTCTTTTGCATATATCACCCTAAGTGGGAAGGGTATGCCCAGACGTGGGTCCCGTGCTCACTACACTACACCACTGGATTCAAGCTAGCCTGGCTGATGAAGGGTGATGCCCTGAAACCGGTCCCAGGATGCTTGTTTCCGGTCCAGGGAGGACCTGGCATGGCATTTCTGGCAGGACGGTTCCCACAAGGAACAGGGTCAAGACTGATTTGCATATGGTTGGGTCCAAACTGGGGTGGTGTGGTGAGCAAAAGAATGATGGTTTAAACCCAGATCCTTGTGACTGGGGTAAATGTTTGTATTGTCCACCATTCCATTCATCAATTGTTTCTTTTGCATATGTCACCCTAAGTGGCAAGGGTATGCCTAGACGTGGGTCTCGTGCTCACTACATCACTGGATTCAAGCTAGCGTGGCTGATGAAGGGTGATGCCCTGAAACAGGTCCCAGATTGCTTGGTTCTGGTCCAGGGAGGACCTGGCTTGGCAGTTGGGGCTGGACTGTTCCCACAAGGAACAGGGTCAAGACTGATTTGCATATGGATGGGTCCAAACTGGGGTGGTGTGTTGAGCAAAAGAATGATGGAATAAACACAGATCATTGTGACTTGGGGTGAATGTTTGCATCGCCCAACATTTCATCCATCAATTGTTTTATTTTGCATATGTCACCCTAAGTGGGAAGGGTATGCCCAGACATGGGTCCCATTCTCACTACACCACTGGATTCAAGCCAGCCTGGCTGATGAAGGGTGATGCCCTGAAACTGGTCCCAGGATGCTTGTTTCCAGTCCAGGGAGGACCTGGCTTGGCAGTTCGGGCTGGTTTGTTCCCACAAGGAACAGAGTCAAGACTGATTTGCATATGGCTGGGTCCAAACTGGGGTGGTGTGGTGAGTAAAAGAATGATAGATTAAACCCAGATCCTTGTGACTGGGAGTGAATGTTTGCATTGTCCAGAATTCTGTCTATCAATTGTTTCTTTTGCATATGTCGCCCTAAGTGGGAAGGGTATGTCCAGACATGGGTCCCATGCTCACTACACCACTGGATTCAAGCTACCCTGGCTGATGAAGGGTGATGCCCTGAGACCAGTCCAAGGATACTTGTTTCCAGTCCAGGGAGGACCTGGTCTGGCAGTTCGGGCTGGACTGTTCCCACAAGGAACACGGTCAAGACTGATTTGCATTTGGTTGGGTCCAAACTGGGGTGGTGTGGTGAGCAAAAGAATGATGGCTTAAACCCATATCCTTGTGACTGGGGGTGAATGTTTGCATTGTCCAGCATTCCGTCCATTATTTGTTTCTTTTGCACTCACCTATACAGTCACTGACACAAGCACATACTCACCCATACACCCACTCTCCAATTCACTAACTCAACTTTACTGTCAATCATATAACCCAAGACTAACCTATACTGTCTTTTGCATACTCAGTTATTCACACATATACCACTGACACGTTTGCTCACCCACCCACATAGACACCCTTACAATTATTTAGACAACCAACCAATCAATAACCCATACAGCCGCTCACAAACCCATTCACACTTCCAAACAGCCACTTAGACACAAGCTGACAGACTGATACAGACATTCATACAACCAGTTACTCACCCATGCATTCACTGAGACACCTAATTACTCACTTATACAGACAGTCACGCACCCACTGAATGATCCATACAGGCACTCATACACCGCCTTATTCACTAAACACCTTGGTATATATATTTAACACTCATAAATCTTTTAAATACACTCGCAGTCACTGGATGATGTCATCAGTTATGTCATTTGAGATGTCATCAGTCATGTCACCTGTGCTACACTAAATACAAATGTAATGTTATTTTTACTGTGCCACATTGAGCAGTTCATGTATATGTTGCATATAGAACCACATCAATGCATGAATGCGCCAGTCTGTTATTGACGAGCTGGCAAAAAAGTTGCTGACT
This sequence comes from Lissotriton vulgaris, assembly GCF_964263255.1. Taxonomy (NCBI): domain Eukaryota; kingdom Metazoa; phylum Chordata; class Amphibia; order Caudata; family Salamandridae; genus Lissotriton; species Lissotriton vulgaris. The sequence continues at coordinate 880,105,181 of NC_141697.1, read as the reverse complement.
GTTGAGTATTATGGGCAGAGGTGACAGCCTCAATGGTAGAGGTTTAGCTAGAAAGGAGCTCATTACGATGAGCAGATTCTTACAGCGATAGAGATGTCATGAGTGATGTCACAATCCATGTCATGAGTGATGTAATATGTTAGATCATAAGCAGTGCATTGCAGGGGCGCGAGTTACAATTAGCTCACTAACTATAACATCAAATTTCACTGGTTTTGTACGAGTGAAATCTGAGCTTGATTATAACGGACCTGCAACATTTGGGGTTTTTTCAGTGAATTTCTAAGTTTTTTTAAAATTTAATTTCCTAACTTTAATGTCCCTGTAACCTTTGGTTTTTCAGTGAGTTTCTAAGGTTTTTTAAATGCTAATTCCTAACTATAACATCCCTGTAACCTTTGTTTATTCAGTGAATTTCTATGGTTTTTAAGTAGTTTTCACGTCTTCAGAGTGGTGGAGAAAGGGGGCCAGCCTCCAACCAGTTCTCAGGATTCCCTCTGTGTAGGACACACAGGAGGTACCAGGAGGGCTTCTTGGCCCCCAAGGTCCCTGAGGAGTAAAGTGGACTTTAACCCCAACCAGCATTCTACCAGGAGCCGTGTTTGCAGAGTGGTGGAGAAAGGGGGTGTGATCTCCAAAGAGCTCTTAGCAATCCAGCTATCTGGGACTTACTGGAGGTAATATTTGGGGTAGTTAAACCCCCATGGACCCTCAAAAGCCAAGGGGTCCCGCATTCAATATATGTAAAGCCCCAGGGAGGTGGCGGTTCCCAGTGTTTGGGGGGTTCAAGCAGTCTGCCCACTACTGACAATTAAAGTCCAGGGGAGGTCGCAGCCTCTGACGCTAGGAGGGGGTCCATAAGGCCCCCCATTTATTAAACAAAAAATCCCTGTGAGGCACTGTGCCCAGGGCTGCATGGAGGGCGCACAGCCACCCTCTTTAAATGTATGTAAATCCCCAGGGATGTGGTGAGCCCCGAGGCTTGGGTGGAGTCTGTGCAGCCCCCCACTAATGACAAGTAAAGTCCCAGGGAGGTGGTGGCCCCGGGATGCAGGTGATCCGCATGGCCGCCCACATTTTTCTATTGACAAGCCCCACTGGAGGTGACAGTTTCCCGGGCTGGCTGGGGGTCCAAGAGGCCTCTCCTGTTAATTAAAGAAATTAGCCTCAGGAAGGTGGTGGTCCATGGGTTTGGGGGTGCTGAGCGGGCACACACTCATAATATAATTGAAAAATTCTGGGGAAGTGATGGTTCCCGAGATTAAACCCTAGGAGGGAACCCCATGTGCCCCTCCTATATTTTTACCATGCCCCCGTGATTTGGCCCACAGGCAGTTTTCTGTTTCTAAGTGTGATGAAGAATGCAGCACACTTAAATGGAGGAAACAACAAAGAAAAATAAACATATTTCTCCTTGTTGTGCCTCTGTTGGAGAGGCATACAATTCTGACTAATTCCCAGGTCTACTCATGGTGGTAAAGCTGAGAATGTGTCAGAATGAATGGGTGGATGTGCGGGAACACCCATGCTCCACCCATGGTACTCCACCCTGCCACAGAGTAACACAAGGCAGCAATTTCCACTGGCTTGCGTTACACTCGATTTATCAAGCCATGGCCTTGCGTGGCTTGATAAATCTCATTTCGGTTGTGCGTCACCCTTGCACCCCTTTGCATGGCACAAGAACGACACAAAACCTTGATAAATATGGCCCACTTGTCAAAAAAAGGTCGAATATGTAAAACTCAAAAAATGACAGTAAAACCGTCTAATAAAGAGTACAGAGCTGAAAATGCTAAATATAATCTTAGTGTACGGCTCATATTTTATACAAACGTGGATAAAGTCTTTGTTGTTCTTGCCTTCTTTCTTAGTTTGTATAGTGCTGCGTGTGTATTCATGTCAGATAATGCAAGCTTCTTACCCTAAAAGCCTTTATGAAGATGGCACAAAGGCAGGTGGAGTTCATGAAAGATGGCTGGTTAGAGAGCAGACCCTGTAGTGAGCCCTACGCCTCTCAGCGTGTCTTTGTTTTTACTCAGCAGTGTCCACGTGCCTGCTGGAGCACGTGAAATATTCATAGATTCTTGGAGAAGAAGTACATTGAAGAATGGTGGGGTGGGGGGCTATTTAGTCAGGAATAGCCCCCATGACAAATCTGTTGAACTGACTAGCTGTGGGGTGAAAAGTGGGGGGGGCAGTAGATTTTTTTCCCATGGTTGTGTCACCCCTGCTGTTGATGCACACCCAGGGATGCAGCTGCTTAAAGCCACTTCAGCTGTTATTGGGTTCAGGTTCATAAAAGATGAGAACAAGGAATCACATGAGATTAGCATCCCTCTCAGAATGCTGAATATAGAAGCAATGCCTGGCATGAATATTGTATCCTGATTATCAATTACACAAATATTGTCCCTTTGGGGTGGATTTTCTAACATTGGCTATTATTAATGCCAATGGCATAAAATTTAAAGGACACAATATGTATGTCCGACAATTTTAGGATAATGGTGTACTGGTAACACCACCCTCTCCTATGCAGCCTCTTGCCCAGCACAGTTATCTTACTTTAATGTGGATGTACTGTCCTTCAAGAGAAAGGCCGCCTATAGCCCTTGACCTGCCGTTGGCATTTGATACAATCAATCATGCTATCCTATTGCCCTGAATCAATAAAGCCGCCTTTATTTTCTCTGAGATATCAAGGGATTTAAATGGGATAGGCTAAATCAGAGCAACTCTGCAAGACCTGTGGGGTCCCGTAAAGATCAACAGTATCCCAAATGTTTAATTATTATTTTAAACTTATGTTACACTCTATAAGCGATATTTTGTTTAGAGATTAGTATGTGCCTGGAGGATACACAGATAAACTAAGAATTAGTGCTGAAAAAACTGAACAGGATGAAACAGCTTTCTAACTCCAAGGAATAAAGCTCAAATCGTTCTGTCTGATTGTATTTCTGTCCATAGAGCAAGTGACTTATCTGCTCCGCCTGGACCGTGCATTTTGGGGCAGGTCTAAGGCTTGCTTGTATATTATTGGTTTCTGTCCGTTACAGAACAATGAGCAAACAATTTGGAAATTAAATATGCCGAAAGTACTTGCTAGGTGGAAAGATTAATTTAAGTGTTTCCTGCCATCATTTTTTGATTTGATTCACTGCATGTAGGCATGTGCGCATCGCCAAAGGGCTAAAAGGGCTTTACCCCCCACACATCCACCCATGGGTTTTGGTCAGTAGCGGCTGCTCCTGGTAAGCAGCAGTTGGGCAGGGAGGGGGAGAGGGGATAGAGGGGGGTTTCAAAAGAAGAAAAAAACACTTACCTGCCGGATGGCCTGCTGGCCTTCCACCGCCACCTCTCCTGCGTCCTCTTCCTGGCTTCTTCTCTACAAAGGAAGCAGAAAACACCTGACTCCCAACCTCCTCCTAGCCAATCACAATGCTGCAATGTAGCATTTTGATTGGTCTGAGCACCGTGGATCGGCGCTCTGCCAGAGAATGGGAGGCTGGGCATTTTCTCCATGCAGGCTGTAATGCAGCCTGCATGGAGAACATTCAAAGTCCACATGAGTGTTTGGCTGACGCCAGAGGGCCGGTCAAAAAATCATGCATATTTACATAGTGCTCACCACTCCTACCCCTGCTCTGAGAGCACAGCAGATCTGCCCCACCTCGCCCGCCGAGACGCAGCAGCAAAAGAAATAAAATGATAATAATGTGAAGTTATTATCATTTTAGTTTTCCTTTTTTTATTTTCTACACTTCGAAAAGCAGTGGGGCGACACTCCTCCGCCTTAGAGGAGGAGCCGCCATTGATTTTGGTGCATTCCCAGATTTACCAACAATGGTAAACCTGGAAATATGTCAAAATGCTAGGAAAATGGCGTCCGCTAGCTAAACGGCCGCGGCTGCGCTCACCTCATGGATTGCCGAATGATGGTCTGAGGCTTCGGTGGTGGATTTCCTCTTCGTCCCCGACGTCCTGTGTGTTTCTCTCCCCGTAGAGGTTTGAGAATGTATGCGAGAGTGTGCGGGGGGCTGCATCGCTGGTGGGGAGCCGGATTTCTCCAATGAACGCGGACGCGAGAACACAGACTGGAGGTGGGGGGAGGGGGAGGCTGCGCGGCTTCGGAGATGCCGGAACGCCGCCTGCTTTTGGTTTTGCTTTCCGATTGGAGCGATCGGAGCGGAACACGCCAAGCCTGCTTCTTGGGGTCCTGAAGCTGGCCCGTTAAAGCTAAGTAGCACACCACGGAGGGAAGCGGGGGGCCTGAGGTTAGCGTGTCAATTTTGCAGCAGTTGAGCCTTCTTGGAGAACCTTTGGATATTGGCCTTCTTTCCGGTGCACCCCCCGGCAGAGCAATCTTCCCCGTAACTGGGTACCGAGAGGCTCGCGGTAATTTCTCCCCGTGTTGCATGGAGGTGGAGGTGGGGGCTACGAAGACAGAGGTGTCAGAAGCGCAAAGGGCAGCAGAGAAGGCAAAAGTAAGTATTTCCCCCCCCTTGCCCCCAAAAATAAGTCGCTACACTTTAAGGGCCTTGGCAGCCCACTCGTTGCAGAATTCAGATATCATCTTACCAATAGTGACCCCAAGGAAATCTCCTCCTATCTTGGAGATGGGTGATAGGGGTCCACAGAAGAAACAAAGTGTAACAACTGGGGAGGTGGAAGTAGAAGTGGGAGCCAAGGCAAGGGAGGCTCCAAAAAGCAGACGGAAAGGTAGGGGGAAGAAAATAATTGTTTTTAAAACTAAAATAACCCCTTCCTTAAAAACCTACCAGAGTGTTATGTCTTCCACAACAAGCCTGAGTAGTGCGGCTGAACTAAATACCCATGAGAAGAAAGGAGGGATGCCTAAAACTATGGTTAAATCTAAAACTAAAATTAAGAAACCAAATGTCGACAGCGAAGCCTCCCCCCTTTTGACTCCGTTTCAGCAATGTAAGCAGAGGGAGACCAAGCCGCCCAGTGTAAACCCAGTCCCCGGCCTTGTTCGGGTCCCACTTAGAAGTAACGCTGCCTAATAGATTTAATGCTTTAGAGGTCCAGGACCTGCATATTCAGTCTAACCCTCCATCTGAAGACCTGCAAGAGAGGACGAATGAAGCTTTAACTATGGGGGGTACATCTATGACCAGTGAAACCGGGGACACTGAGCTGGAGCTGGAGAACCCTGGAAGTGTAGGGTTAGGGGTGCATACTCTCTCGGACATTTTGATTGCAATGAAGGGGGAGATGATTAGTGGTTTTAAAATCTCAGAGACGAATCAGGCAGATCTAGCTAATAGATTCCTAGTCTCTGTAGCCAACCAGGCGGCAATCAAATCTTCCTGCGAGATGCTGGCCCAGAAATTGGAGGAGGTGGCCGCTAGAACGGACCAAATAGAGGCAGAGATACCAATAATTAAGAAAGCGATCAAGTCTGCCACAACAGATATGGCAAAGTTGGCAACCCAGAATAGGGCACTGATTTGGAAAGGCTGGAAAATCACTCACGAAAAAATAATTTGAGACTCCTGAACATACCAGAGAATCTTGAAGGGACAGACCTCAAGGGATTTATTATCTTGCTGCTACAAGGGATAGTTCTTAAAAGCTTCCCATATGTAAATTTGACATCGGAGATTTAAAGGGTCCATCGGGATCAGTTTAAGAAAAAACCCGGACAACATAAGCCTAGGAAGATCCTTGTCAACTTCCTCTCCTACACTGCCAAAGAACAGATACTGTCGGCAGGCCTTAAAGAAGGGTCAGTCCCCTTTTCACTTACAGGCCAAGAGCCGTTTGTCTTCCAGATAAGATCAGATATATCCCATACAACAGCTACTAGGCAATCGGAGTTAGGAAGTAGGATAGAGGAATTAAACCGTTTAGGAGTGAAGGCCCAGTTTAAATTCCCAGCCTAGCTATGAGCTATGTTTAACAACCAAATGCACCTCTTCCGCACAACTAAAGAGGTGGACGAATTTATTGAAAAGATCAGAGGGGAGAAATCTGGGAAATAAATATACAGAATGAATACGTGTGTAGAATAGCAATACAAGAAAGCTTTCCATCACTGTGCCTTAGATTGTTCATTAATTTTTTTTAATTTATTTTTTGTTCTATGAGGTGGGCGTAGCCATATAGGTTCGACTATTCTGGAAGGGAGGGTTCCTGATGGGGGTTTAGGGGCACTGGAGGGCGGTGGGATAGGGGGGCACTGGGTGGGGAGCAAAGGGATAAAACTAAAAAATACTCATCTCACTCTAGGAGTTTAGCATATGGGCGAGCAGCCTTCGACCGGAGATTTCTAACTGAATGGCAGGGGTAATGGTTCAGTGTAGTAAGAAGTGCTTCATCTCCTGGAATGTTAATGGTTTGAGATGCCCAAGGAGACAGAGGCTGATTATGAAGTATTTAGAGTTTTCCGAGGCACATTTATGTATCTTACAAGAAACAGGACACATTTTGCCACTTATTAAACTATATAGATTGACTCCTATACATTAAATACTAAATCGGGTGGTGGCCTCTTTTATATTTTTTTAGAGCATACTCCCTTACTGAGTAATTCTGGCAAGAAGACACTATTATACCTTCTAATGTGTACGGTATGTATTGACCCGTTTAGTTTAACTAGACACTAACGTATTTGAACTTTATGTTAACCACGGTAGACCTCTTATGGCTCTAATCCAACGTCTGTTCTTCTTTTGTACCATAACTAGGGAACCTTTTAAAATCATTGAGGATTCCATTTCGTTCCAAATCTGTGGCTTCTGGAAGTGACTGACTAGACAGGGATTTAGCGATTATTAAGCTATTATTCACATTTGCCTTCTATTTCTGACACCCTCTGTCAGCTGAATTTGTGTTATAAAGAATATATAGTTGAACTTGATATCACTATATCAGCTTTATACATATTGGTACCAACAATCTATCCTTTGGTACCGACCAATTAGTTTGTATACCAGCTACACAAATATTAGAGTGTTTAGATATATAGGCTGGTTTCAGCCCGAAGACTATATAGGCGAAAGATCAGATAAAGGGCAAACCTTAAGTTTAAAGTTTGAAATTATAGTTGTGAATGTTGGATACCATCAGCCTTACCGCAACGTTTATCGCCTTTATATCACCCGCAAATACAGGCTTCCTTACGGCAATTCTTAGCCTTCGCGGTGCAAATCGCCCTGCCTGCCCGTGTCACCTGCTGGCTCCCATAAGGTAAAAAGCAAGGATTTAGTGATTTGAAAGAAAGCCAATTTAATATAAGGATTTGTAATGTAACCAAAATCTGCTCTGTTTGATCATTTTAACACAGGGTACTTCACCGCAAAACACTAATCATTCAACCGACAGCAGCGCTAGACAAATTGAGTCTCTGATCCGTGCACTTATATGAACAAGGTATAAAAATATGTTACAAATAGGGGTCGTTTTTTCAACTAGCCCTGACTATCTGGGGATAAGTTTAATTTTGAAACAACTCGAGAAATATACCCTTGTTCTATTTTGCAGATCGATGCATGATACGATTTTAATCAAGCATAGTGGGTTAACACTTGGTGTCAGCCTAACAGATTACCTGTGTGAAAACATACTTCTTTATGTCAAAACAAATGACGATAGATGTGATACGTAAGATACTGTGATGAAATTGAATTTTCACTGACTAGGATTTGCAGTGCACAAGATTGAAGCATTTCTTTAAATATGAGGATTCTCTGCTGTATTTGATTTACAGAATGTATCCATCAAATGTCAGTCATAGTGTAAATATTGTCTGAAATCTGAAAGCTCATAAATTGTATCGATAACTTTGTATTCCACAACTGCTATGTCTATGTCTCCATTAAGAGTGACTAGGATATGCATTGCGCGAGAGTGAAGCATTCCTTAAACACGATGATTCTATTTGTGGAATGTATCATTTGAATGCCATATATGGTGTAAATATTAGCTGAAATTTGAAAGCTCATAAAATGGATTGAATCTGTTATGTCACAACTGCTATGATTGTGTCTCCATTAATAGGTTTTTTCAAATATAATGTTCACTTTCAATAATTGAGAGCTTCTTTGGGTGTTATATATACTATGTAGACTATCCCGTCAATGGATAGAGACAGTATTTTAATTATTAATCTGTTATCGTTTCTAGGGTACTCAAGATATGAAATCCATGTCCTGAGGATGGTCTCTCACATGAAAGAATAGAGACCGAAACGTCGGCTGTGGCTTTATCTACCATTGAATGTTTAATTAATTTTGTGATAGGTAGAAATGCTTGAGCAATTGATGTAGCAAGGGCTGTGTTGATTAATGTATTTTCCCTTCTGCGTCATTGTTTTTCATATTGTACCCAACATTTTAACTTGATTTGACAAAAGATTAAATACTCTTTTTAAATATACACCCGTCTTTCAATCCCTTTTTGCTCTCTTCTTTTTCTGATCACTCATAAGTGACAGTTTTGAATATATGTAAATCTCTGTTGTTGCATAACCAGCACCAGTGGGCTCAAATCACTAAGCCCACACGATTTCATTCCTTAAGTGATTCTAAAATTCTTGTTTTACTAAAATCCCTTGAAGGTATCTTCACCCTATCATACTTTTGCCCAAACCCTCAAGGGTATACTGGGTTGCCCACTTTCAATTCTCATGCTTTTATTAAGACATCATCATTGGCTGTGGGGACTTGAGAGGTCTAACTCAGAAAGCTGCTAGCACAGCCCTACCTGGTGGCAGTAACACAGAACATACGCCACCACACCTGGCCAAAGGCCCTGACATGAGAAACCCAATTCTTAGAGTATGGGGTGGATCCATGGCAAAATGCTGGAACTGATAATTGAGGTCATTGATGTCACAAGAGGTCTCCTACTCGTTTTAAGAGGAGTGTCAATGGCAAAATGCTGACCCTTATATATTGGAGGCAATTTTGAGAGGTACCCATGACTATGGCTGAAGTATCAATGGCAAATTTCTCGCACTTTCTTTTTGTACGTACTCCTTGGCATAAGGAGCTCAACCATGAAATAATGTTGAACTTGGTATAGTAGACGTAAATTCTGACTTATGATATTTGAAAAATTGGGATCTACTCCTAGGAAAGGCCAGACTTCCCGTGTGCATCATAAAAGTACTGAAATATTTGGAATTTTTCATAAATGCCCTTTAAGTGTCTGTGGCATTTTATCAAACCCCAAAAGATTCAAACAATTCTCATTGGAGAAGCCTACGCTCCCTGAAACCACCTACAAGAAGTCTATTTACTTGTTTTTCTTGCTGGAATTTGGGGCAAGTATCACACCGCACCACTGACATAAATCTTTAGCCTGCACTAGTAGGCAGAATTTGCAGGGTGTAGAGGAGACAGCTTAAGAGTAGAGTGTGCACTATCTTTGCAGACTGGACGTGACAAGAGATTCTGCAATGGAATAACATCATTGTCTACTCGTAAAATGGATATAATTGCTTACATTTAAAAAGTTAGTAAGCCATTTGGTCTCTTAATCTATTCGTAATTTTTACCAGTTTATAGTCAATATTGAGCCATGTGGTCCGGGCAATCCCAATAACGATTAGTCTGGCTCCCATGGCTTCGGGGAGCTGCATGTGTGCTGGCAGTTGCAGTTGGGAAGGTCAAATTGAGAGTGTGCATTGATGCAGCAGGAAGGATCAGTATGAGGCATGTTGGAGCTGCATCAACAGGTATGTCCGTCAGATACTGGGATGGAAGGGCAGAACCAATGGCTTATTCTTTACAGCACAAACCTAAATGGGGGAGAAAAAACCTGCCCACACCTTTGCAACATTAATGTGAATGACACTGCCATTTTGAATGAGGGAACATCTTTAATAAAAATGGTCCACAGAGTAGTTAATGTACACAGTGAGCATGCCATGATGCTTTAGGAATGTTATTACCCAATACTATTAACACATGGTAAATGAGTCTTCCTATTGCAAAATGCCACATCATTACTTTTTTAGGTGACTAAACTCCCTTCAGGAGCCAACAGAAGAATAACAAGCACTGTTTCTCGATGGCAGCACACGCCTTCTGCCCAATAGAACATTGTACTCAACCAACCGGGATGTGGGTAGAGAAAAAGACCCTCTTTTAGGTGTGCTTCTTAAAGCTCTTTGTCTTTTGATCGCACATGGTCAGGTGACTGCTGCGATGTGCAGCCAGACCTAAACAGTAAAACTCTGAATGTCCGAAGTTCTGAAACATGGTGCTTCAGAAACGACAGTGTTTTTAAAAAAAATAAGGCACATCAGAACACTTTACAAGTATCTTAACGTTTCCAGACTGATCCATTGAGTTATGTCATTTGATGTAGAGTATTAGTCACTATCCAAAAGCAGGGCAGTGGCTGACCGCCTGCGCCGACGACCTTGCACCCCTGAAGAACCCTCCCAGCAGACCGAGAAGCAAGAAGGCCCCCTGGTTCACCGACGAACTCAAGGACTCCAAGAAGAACTGCCGCACCCTCGAGAAAGCCTGGCTCCTCGACCAGACCACAGACAACATGACCGCCCTCAAACAAGCCACCCGCAAACACCACCAGCTCATCCGCACCACCAAGAAGAAATCACTAAAGGTCCGACTGGACAACAACGCCCACGACAGCAAGGAACTCTTCAGCATCGTCAAGGAGTTCTCCAACCCCAGCACCGGCTACAACAACATCACTCCCTCACAAGATCTCTGCGACTCTCTCGCCTCGTTCTTCCACCGCAAGATTGCCGACATCCACAACAGTTTCGGCGCACCATCCACGCACCCAACCGTCCAACCAACGCCCCCCACCGCCACCCTGCGCACCTGGACCACAGTGACCACCGAAGACACAGCCCGCACGATGATCACCATCCACTCCGGATCACCCACCGACCCATGCCCCCACCACATCTTCAACAAGGCCGACTCTACCATTGCACCCCAACTCCGGAACATCATCAACTCCTCCTTCAACACCGCCACCTTCCCGGAGTGCTGGAAACATGCGGAGCTCAGCGCCCTACTGAAGAAACCAACAGCAGACCCCACTGACCTCAAGAACTTCCGCCCCATCTCGCTCCTCCCGTTTCCTGCTAAAGTCATCGAGAAGATCGTCAACAGACAGCTGGCCTCCTTCCTCGAGACGAACGGATCCCTCGACCCCTCGCAGTCCGGGTTCAGAGCCAACCACAGCACTGAAACCGCCCTCATCGCAGCCACTGACGACATCCGAGCCCTGCTCGACAACGGGGAAACAGCGGCACTCATCCTCCTGGACCTCTCTGCAGCATTCGACACTGTCTGCCACTGCACCCTAGTTCAACGCCTCAGCAACATCGGCATCCAGGAGAAGGCACTGGAGTGGATCGTCTCGTTCCTCGCCGGAAGAACACAGAGAGTTCGCCTCCCCCCGTTTCGATCCGAGGCCACTGAAGTCATCTGCGGCGTGCCACAAGGATCATCACTCAGCCCCACCCTCTTCAACGTCTACATGAGACCTCTTGCAGCCATCGCATGCCAACACAACCTCAACATCATCTCCTACGCCGACGACACCCAGCTGATCCTCTCCCTCACCAGGGACCCCGACACCGCCAGAACCAGCCTACATGAAGGGATGAAAGACGTCGCCGAATGGATGAAGACCAGCCGCCTGAAACTGAACTCAGACAAGAAGGAAGTCCTCATCCTGGGACCATCACCCTCCGCCTGGGACAACTCCTGGGCACCGCTCCCAAACCAACAGACGACGCACGCAACCTGGGCTTCATCCCGGACTCCTCCCTCTTGATGACCAGACAAGTCAACGCCGTCTCATCATCTTGCTTCCACACCCTACGCATGCTCCGCAAGATCTTCCGATGGATCCCGACCGAAACCAGGAAGACGGTCACCCAGGCACTCATCACCAGCCGACTGGACTACGGAAACACCCTCTATGCCGGAACCACAGCCAAGCTACAGAGAAGACTCTAACGGATCCAGAAAGCATCCGCCCGTCTCATCCTGGACATCCCCCGACGCTGCCACATCTCCAGCCACCTGAGGGACCTGCACTCGCTCCCCGTCAACAAGAGGATCACGTTCAGGCTCCTCACCCACGCACACAAGTCTCTCCACGACCTGGGCCCCAAGTACCTCAACGACCGCCTGACCTTCTACACACCCACCCGCCAGCTACGATCGACCAGCCATGCCCTCGCCGCCATTCCACGCATCCGAAGAGCCACCGCCGGAGGAAGATCCTTCTCCTACCTGGCGGCCAAAACATGGAACTCCCTCCCCATCCACCTTCGACTGACCCAGGACCATCTCGCCTTCAGAATACAACTCAAGACCTGGCTGTTCGAACAGTAGCGGACCCCTTCCCCCATGCGCCTTGAGACCCTCCCGGGTGAGTAGCGCGCTATACAAGTGGTATGATTGATTGATTGATTGATTGATTATAATACTGTTTTTTTCCAAATCACATTGTTTTCATTTATTGTCAATAATCGTTCACAGTTCCTGTCTGCACACATTGTGCCTTTGACTCATTGAAATCCCAGTAAATGGATGACAGTGACTACAAGAAGCAAGGTAGTGCACAGTGCACAGTTGTCCTGTCAGACTATATATATAAATTCTAGTAGAGCACATTCATGCAACATTAAATTTTCTTTAAATTAACATGGGCTGTCTTATGGTTTGTTCACTCTTTACATGTTTAGTGGACTCTGTTAAATGTGTAATTGAATGGATACTAAACTCAAGCATATTTGTGTCTTGATGTATAATCATTGGCGTAATATATTCTTTCCAATAATTGCCCATGAATATACAGCACACACTTACAGGAATAACCACTGCTCAACCTGTATATGGTGAGCAGCATGGATGTTTAATTTTCTTTTCATCTGAAGAGCTACTCAGGAGTATGAAGCAAGAAAACGTGACCGGAGCCAGAAACAACATGAGAACTGATGCCTGCCTTGCTTCAGTGTAACCTGCCCTATGTCCTGGAAAGCTGACCTGCAGCTTGAAGAGTGGACAGTGGTCAAGAGACTGTAACATGAGACAGTAGATCTGAACAGGGAGAGCTAATAATGGGCATCAAGGTCACAAAAACAGACATGCTAGAATCATTCACAGGAAAAAAGGTCCTGCAACCACATTACCTGAAGTGGCAGTATCTTAGGACATCCTGATGCCTTGGTAGCACAGTCAAAGGCCTCACCACTTGCCCTTGCTGTGTGCCTGGCATCCCTGCATTCCTTTCAACCTTCCAAATAATTTTAGATACCTGCTTCCCTCTCTAGTGCTCTGTCAATGCTCAAACACAATTTCAGCAGTGAGGTGCAGTTCATAAAAACAACCACAGTTACTCACCTATTTGGCTATTTGTGCCCTTGCCTATATCGCAGGTACTTGGGCCTCCCACACAAGTGAGTTAATAATAATGGTTCTGTCGGACCGAAATACACACTGATATAGTATTTCCTAATGCGTTACTTGGAGCATCCGCCCCCATACGGGTACAAGGATAGTGGTATCTATACCAATATGAACAAAGCACACTGACCATAAAAGAAAATAAAGTTTTAGTCATATATTTTCATCATATCTGAATCATATAAAAACATTAACCTTGCTGTCTAAACAAACAAAAAACATAAATACCACATACATTTTGTGTAGAACTGTTATACATTAAAAACAACATACATAGATGTCAATTCACATGTTTTTTTCAGAGTCAACTATAATTGCAATAAACCAATAGGTACATCAATTAATTCTTGGTTCCTAGTGGGTTTTTGTATAGTTGAATAATGGAAAGAAGGAATGCGTCGACGTTTCGACCCTGGGGGGTGGCGATGCGCTGGTTGTGCGCATCAAGGGCGGGTCTTCATCAGGACTGTGCAGTGGTGGGACAGCCTTATTTGAACCTTGGCTCCTTTGTTGCCGGTCACGCTAGTAGCAATAGCGTGACCGGCAACAAAGGAGACAGATGCTGTCACCTCTGTTTCTAAATCAAAGAAACCATACTTATTTCACCTTTATATGCTGGTAGATTAATCATCACAGAGATCAAAGGACTACCACGGTAGCTGAGTCGGCAGACCAGCTCCTTTAAATCTTATAGGACCAGGTATCCGAGAGGAGCCAAGGTTCAAATAAGGCTGTCCCACCACTGCACAGTCCTGACGAAGACCCGCCCTTGTTGCGCACAACCAGCGTATCGCCACCACCCCCCCAGGGTCGAAACCTCGACGCATTCCTTCTTTCCATTAATCAACTATACAAAAACCCACTAGGAACCAAGAATTAATTGATGTACCTATTGGTTTATTGCAATTATAGTTGACTCTGAAATAACCGTGTAAATTGACATCTATGTATGTTGTTTTTAATGTATAACAGTTCTACACAAAATGTATGTGGTATATATGTTTTTTGTTTGTTTGGACAGCAAGGCTAATGTTTTTATATGATTCAGATATGATGAAAATATATGACTAAAACTTTATTTTCTTTTATGGTCAGTGTGCTTTGTTCATATTGGTATAGATACCACCATCCTTGCACCCATATAGGGGCGGATGCTCCAAGTAACGCATTAGGAAATACTATATCAGTGTGTATTTCGGTCCGACAGAACCATTATTATTAATTCTATTACCCACCCAGGTTCTGAGGGTTACAGGGTCACCCCATTACATGTAATGGTCCCACACAAGTGAGGCACCCTTTTTATCGGGAGACCTGGGGGAACGCTGGATAGTAGGAAATTTGTGTGAGCCCGGTGATGCCCACACAAAAATGTGTGAAAAAAACGGATTTTTCAGCTAAAATTGAGGTTTGAAAGGTATTCTGGGTAAGGGAACGTTGGGGGATCCACGCAAGCCATACCTCCTTGGAAGCCCCCAGGTGTCTAGTTTTCAGAAATGTGTGGGCTTGGTAGGTTTCCCTAGATGGCCGCCGAGCACAGGGCCAAAAACCCGGGTGACCCCCCTTGCAAAAGCAGGTGGTTTTGAGATAGGCAATTTTGATGTCCCCTCACTACGCTTGGGGCCCTTGCCTGTCGCGGGTACTTGCGCCTCCCACACAAGTGAGGCACCATTTTTATCGGGAGACCTGGGGGATCGCTGGGTGGTAGGAAATTTGAGTGAGCCCGGTGATGCCACACTTTCGCAGCCAAAAATGTGAGAAAAAAGTGAATTTTTCAGCTGAAATTGAGGCAACTAGTGACCCCCCCCCGGGTGCAGATTGGGGGCTAATGCCCGCATCTGCCCCTCAGGGGGGGCAGAAATCCCATTAGGCACCAGGAATTTTTGGGGGCAAATTTTAATTAGGTTGGGGGCTGCCCAAAACGGGCATGCCAATGCCCCCACCTGAATCAAAATTTGCCCTAAAAAAAACCCTGGCGTCTAGTGGGCTTTTTCCCCCCGGGGGGGGGCAGATTGGGGGCTTCTGCCCCATCTGCCTGCAGGGGGGCAGGAAGGCTGTAATTTTTGTGGGGAGGAATGGGGGGTCTGTCGAAGAGCCAGGTTTTGCGGTTTCTTGCGAAGATGGGGAGGGATGTTATCTGTCCGAGGTGGAGAGGAAGGCCGTTTCAGGCTCTGCCCGCGCGAAAGGAGAAGGAGCGGCCTCCCGGTCTGGTCTTTCTGGTGCGGGGGACTATGGCGTAGGAGACCTGGGCTGATCGTAGGGTCCTTTGGGGTGCGTGGAATTTGAGTCGCCTGTTCAGGTATCCTGGTCCGGTGTCGTGGAGGGCCTTGTGAGCGTGGGTTATCATTTTGAGGTGACTCTAGCATCAATGGGGAGCCAGTGAAGTGTGCAAAGGTGCTGCAAGATGTGGCAGTGTCTTGGCAGGTTGAGGACCAGTCTTGCGGCGGCGTTTTGGGTGTTCTGTAGCTTGCGGGTGAGGTTTTTGTTTATTCCTCCATAGAGTGCGTTGCCGTAGTTGAGCCTGCTGGTGACCAGGACATGAGTGACGGTCTTTCTGTGTTCGAGGGGGATCCATTTCAAGGTTTTACATAGAAGACGGAGGGTGTGGAAGCAGGAGGATGAGACGGAGTTGATCTGCTGGTCCATTTTGAATTCTGAGTCCAGGATGATTCCCAGGTTGAGTGCGTGGTCAGTGGGGGTGGGCGGGCTTCAGAGGGCGGGTGGCCACCAGGTGTCGTTCCAGGCATCAGGGTTTGGGCCCATGATGAGTACTTCCATTTTGTTGGTGTTTAGTTGTATGCAGCTGTTTTTCATCCATTTGGCAACAGCTTCCATGCATTCTCGAAAGTTGTGTCTGGCGGTGTTGGGTTCGATGGCTAGGGAGAGGATGAGTTGGGTGTCGTCTGCGTATGACACAATGTTGAGTCCCGGGAGTGTGCTCAGGCAAAGGGTGGATTTGTGGACGATGGCGATTCCTCCTCCCAGGCGGGTGGGGAGGTCCTTCCTGGAGATCTTGTATCCTTGGAGAATGGTGATGGCGATGTCCGGTCCCGAGGTGGTGTTGGTCCAGGTTTCGCTAAAGAATGCTACGTCTGGGGTAGTGCTGTCAAGGAGGTCCCATATTTTGGTGGCGTGTTTGTGTAGGAATCGGACGTTGAGGAGGATGCATTGCAGGAACTTCGGTTCAGTTGTGTTCTTGCAGGCGTATTGCGCTGGGTCAGTGATCTTGGCGGTGCTGCAGGTGTGCTGGCCGCGGTGACAGCTGAAGGGTCCATGGGTGTCGGCTGGTGATGCTAGCTTGCAGTTGTTGTTGCGGCCTAGGTTGAGAGTGTGGAGTGCTGCTGGGTCATAGCATTAGCGGTGCAGAGATCCAGGGTTCCTGGCGCTTGTCGCAGTCGGGTCACGGACAGGCGCAGACGGGTTTGCTTTTGGCGCCCCGGCGACGCGGCCGCCATTAAGTAGTGGTCTGGAAGGCTTGGACAGCTGGGAGGTGGGAGCGGGGAGAGGAGCTGTTTTGGGCCGGTTGCACTGGTCGTGCTGGGGGGGCGGGGCCACGGGGGGCAGCAGTGGTGGGAAAAACGGGCTGAAAAAGGCAAAAAGGCAAAAAGAGAGAGAAAAGGGCAAATAAGGCAGCAAAAGTGCAAGAAAGAGTGGAGGAAAGACACAGAGGACACAGGAGAGTGAGAGGGGGAGATTGAGATGAGCGTAAAAAACAAGTGAAAAATGGAGGAAAGACACAGAGGGAGAGTGAAGGGGGAGCTTGAAATGAGGGGAAAACAACAGAAAAAGTGCAAGAAAGAGTGGAGGAAAGACACAGAGGACACAGGAGAGTGAAAGGGGTAGAATGAGATGTGGGTAAAAAACGAGTGAAAAACGGAGGAAAGACACAGAAGGAGAGTGAAGGGAGAGCTTGAAATGAGGGGAAAATTACAGAAAATGGAGGTAAGACCCAGAAGGAGAGTGAAGGGGGAGATAAAAGTGAGGGAAAAAACGAGTAAAAAAGGAGAGAAAAAGCAGAGCAAGAGAATAGAGACAGAGGTCCACTGGACCACCGGGGATGAGGCACAGGTGAAACCTGCGGGTGGAGGAGGGCCTCGAACACCAACACTTGAGAGTGCAGGGGCTCGGAGGAAGGCCTCAAATAATGGTGGAGCTGCGAGGGAGGGAGCACAATTTCACTGACAATGAGTCAGTGGTCTTCTTCTAACCTCGTCTGGTCAATAACAAATTGTTTCTAGGCAAAAAAATTGAAAGATCGGATTCAAGACAAATATCTACATTCATCAAAGAATGTAACCTTCTCTCAGATTACCAAAGCAGATTCTCGTACTGCTGTGGCATACAAAACAGCATTGACTTCTACACGGGGTGATTTAAATACTGCAATGGAGTCAAGTAGAGAACCAGAACACCTATCCTTGACCTCTCTCTTACCTTTGATTCTTTACATCTCTACAGCGAATTGGAACAATCTTCCTAAACAAATAACTTTGTATCTGTATTCTAGCTAGACCTCTACCATCGAGGCTGGCACCTAGGTCCATAATACTAAATAGTTGGCAACTTTTTTTGCCAGCTCATCAATAATAGTCTGGCGCTTTACTGCATGGATGTGGTTCAATATGCTTCATATACAGGAACTGCTCAATGTGGCATGGTAATAACAGCTATTGGAATTTTTATTTATTGTAACACACGTGAGTGGCAGTGCATTTACAGGCACCAATATTAAAAACTCATTGCACACAATGAGAAAGAAGGAATGGGAATGGTATTTTGGGAAAGTAATCTGTGAATTACCAGTCACACATCCCAACATAACTTGTTGTAACCTACTAAGCAGTCTTTAACCTTCCATGCTCAGAGGCACAGTTGAGCTGTGCTGATGACGAGCTGAGCTCGTCATGAATAAAGCAAAATAACAATTTCCAGCACAGGGGAAAAATAACCACAGCAGTGATGTGGTTAAGCTGTAAAATAATAAATGCCAGGGCTCAAAGTTTTGCTCACAAGCCTTTACCCAGCAATTTAATATTTTGGGAGAGACCTGTACCAAGACTACCTAGACATGATTCTACTGTGTGGCATTTTCATCTACCACCTGACACTCTCTGCCCTTTTATTTCACTCTTGCAGGTCATTTTTCGCTTCTGCTTTCTTCCTTTGTCACAAATTAGCCATCTTTCTCTTCCTTCTGGCTTCCTTTGTGTTTTTATCTCTCTTGTTCTGTAACAAAGTCTGATGAGCAAAAATATGTGTGAGATCCTGAAAATGAGTGCCAGTGGGTTCCACCTGAAACTACTGGTTCAAATTAAGCACTGCTACTAAGCCTAATATGTTGACACCCGCATCTCAATGCACAAACTAAAACTGTACCTTCAGTCAGCAAAGGGTCAGGAGCATTTCATTGGACTTGTAATGAGTTGAAGCCTAGGACAAGTGTCAAATCTGCAAAAAATATGTTTGTTATAATATCAGGTTTATCTAATATATTTCAATTGCACAATTTGTCACTTTGTTTCCTCATATAATAGCTATGAGGTTAGCTCCAACCCCATTTCTGGAAATGCCTATATTACCCAATTTCCGATGCTCGGGTCTAGTTGTGCTCCTGCAAGTACGTGTACCTGGAGCTTCCCAACAACATATTCTTTCAACTGCAACAAGGCCAGACCATGTGGCTTGTTTGGGGAAAGGAACAGAACATCCAGAGAGTACCTGGCTAGTGCTGAATGACCAGAATTACTAATTCCCATGGAAATTCCATACTACTTTACACTGCAGCAGTTTCCAGGTCAAGTAGCATCTGTTGACCTGGCCTTTTCAAGTGCCACCCTGGAGAATGCCTCTGACAGTGACAGAAGTGGAGACTCTGTATACCCCTTCCAAGCTTTCCTGTCCAGCCACACACGTCCTGCTGTGCCTAAAGCAGTGGGAGCCAGCGAAGATCCTGGAGGGTCTGATCCCTGTCAATTAAGGTGCTCCTCAAAACTTGGCCTGGATCTTGTCCTATTGTAGCTTCCTTGGACATGCCTGGACTACATCATTGTAAATAAATGCAGCCTCTGGCCTTTGTTAGCTTTGTTTACCCCTGGAGAAGAACACACACTTTGATGTGCTCATGGCACTGGGGCAATGAGTGTGGTTCTCCATGGTCTCAAACGCTCTCCTTCGGAAGTTGGACTGTTCACAGCATAGGCTGCATCTCTGGCATTCCATCTTATTTGAACAATGTGGCCTCTTTTAATTGAGATGTCTGGGCAGAAGGTCCTCTTTAGTGTGCTTAACACCTTGGCTGCTATGGCTTTTCCCATCCTGTGCTGGAAAAGCTTGAAAGGCATTATTTCATGACGAGCTCACCTTGTCATGAGCACAGCTCCATTGTGCCTCATGATGAGCTGAGCTCGTCATGAGCATGGAAGACAACTGAACGAGCTGATGTGCTATGGAACCTTGCAAAAAGAACAGTTGATGGAAAGAATGTTGAACAATGTCAAACATTCACCCCAATACAGAGATCTGGGCCACAATCCATTGTTGTTTTGCTCCCCATGCCATTCCAGTTTAGACCCAGCCATATGCAAATCAGTCTTGACCCTGCACCCAATGTGAACAGTCCAGCCCGAACTGCAAGGCCATGTCCTCCCAGGACCGGAAACAGCATCCGAGAACCGGTTTCGGGGTTTCACTCCTCATCAGCCAGGCTAGTTTGACTCCTGTGGCTTTGAGAGCATGGGACCCAAGTCTGGGCATACCCGTCCCAATTGGGATGACAAATGCAAAATGAACAATTGATGGACAGAATACTGAACAATGTCAAACATTCACCCCAGTACAAAGATCTGGACCAAAATCCATTGTTCTTTTGCTCCACATGCCATTCCTGTTAAGACCCAGCCATATGCAGGTCAGGCTTGACCCTGCTCCCTATGGAACTTTTATCAAGCACTTCAAATCATTATGACATGTGATCTGAAGCATGAAGGATCCTTGCACGCATCTAAGGATTACTCAGGACGTTCACAGTCGGAGTGGCCTATAGGGTAATCTGGATGTGCCCAAAGGGCTGGTGTTACTGTTTAGTATATTGGTCGGGTTTTTTGATGTTTGTTGGCCTGTTTTTTGGGGTTGTTTTGACAGTTTTCTATAGTTTTCTCCAATATTGATATAAACATTACCTGCATTAACCTTAAATGCATGCAGTATTCCATCCCTTGAAAAACACTTGTACAAGTTTAAACCTGCCCTGATTTTCAAACGTGAGCCACTTGTTCAGCTGATTCACTAATGGAGGCCACTTTTACTTTGGTGCACAGGCCTATTTTCTGTCACAGTCCGACCCTGAGGATGGTTGCCTTACCTCCTGTACCTTGGTGTAAAAACCAGAGGGTGTTAGAGCTCTTAAGATCAGTGGGGTAATTCTAATCTATTAACGGACACCATCCTAGGAAAGCAAAATCAAGCAATGCCTCATATAATCATTTTATTTACAGATTGTGTCCAAAAACGTTATAGTTTGAAACAGATATTGATAAATAACAGGCTTTGTTATATGTTATGTCATATTATGTTATGTCATGTTTTCACAGCCAGGGTTCCTTCTCCAGAACACCTCAGCTAAAGACAAATTACTAGGCAGACATTTGAGTCTGAGAATCAAGATACAGGTATCTCTAAAATATACCAGTGCTATCTCAAATGTGTTATTTTATGCAAAAGCATTTTTGTGAGACCTTTACAGGACAGGAAAATGGAAACTGGAGACAAGTCGAGCTTTGCTGTCTAATGCACTGTCAATGTCTTGCAAGTGCTAGATTTGAGGGTGCATGGATCATAGCAGAAGCCCTACAAATGCGAATTAAGGAATGTTGGGGCATATTTACAAGCCCCTATTGCCACGAAAACTTCACTTTTCCTGACGTTGTGATGGTGACCGGGGCTTCACCTTATTTACATGGTAGTGTTAAGCCACTTAAGTTGGCTTAACGCTGCCTTGTAAATTAGGCACCCTTTCTTGCTATACTTAGCATGAAAGGGGAGGGTAATGGGTGTTGCTGTAGACATTCCACTGCAACGCCAATTGATTTTGATGCAGTCCCATATTTACAAGGGTGGCGTCAATATGGGGCAGTGCCAAAATGAAGACCAGGGAACACCTGGTTTACACTGATGAAATGAGGAGAAATGTTAAATTTCTCTTCATTTTTTCTGATTCCATGTGTGCTGTGTCATGCAGCACACATGGAAACAGCAAAACGTCTTTGATTGTGTATGTGCAGGAAGGTGTGCCTTCCTGCACGTAAACAATGACTCCCCTCAATGCTGGCACCTTTGCACTATTTTGATCTCGGGGGTTTGACTCATCACGAACTTTAGAAAATGGAGGCATGTTGACCTTTCCCTGATCGAACTTCACATGCTGAAAGTAGAGGACAGAATCAACTTCAAATGTGTGTGCCTTTTGTGCAAGGCCCTGTCCTGAACTGCCCCAGAATACATCTCAAATACTTCCTCCATTCCCAAACTACTGATCTGGTCTGACGCCCAGGCACAGAGACTGGACCTTTTCCACCTCTACTTCAAAACTTTGGAACAACCTGACAGCTTCACTGTGGACAGGACCCTGAAACCAGAGAAGCTAGAGAATGCTCACTTAAAACCCCTTCCCAAGAGAACCCATGGGAGCTGGCGCGCAGGGTTTAGACACCTTTTGGTTAAAAGTGTGAAATTTAAATGTACTACTTACATACTTAATTTGATGAGCAGCTGATTTTGTCATTAACCTATACCACTGTGTTGTTGTGTGTCCCTGGAGCCCCAGTCTAGCGGCCACGTTGGCAGGATAAATATGCCCTCTCTAAATGTAAATAGCCTGAAGGCTTCCGTTAATGAAAGTGAGCTTTAATTGATTTTCATATACCCTTTTGGTGCCTGTGTCCGCCATTTTGGAGGGAGACAGGCTACTTCCTTGTATTCCAGTTTATCGGTTCTATGTGTTTCTTTCTGTTCTTTCTGCTCTCCTGTGCCTCTGTGAACTGTGAAGAATAACTGGTGCATGCCAGAATAGGGAGGGAACACAAATGTTTGGCCAATAAGTAGGGTATCAACAGGTTTTCCAAAACCACCCTTTATTGGCTCTCCCCAATTTACTGAAAATCCATCACATGGACCACGACTGTTCCACTGGTGGATTCTCCTCCAGATTAAACACCTCCTCAAGAAATCAGAGGAATTCTGGGATCCCTGCACTGTAAATCAGACATTGTGTATGGATTATTTTAAGAAATTGGCTGTGGCGCCACAGTTCTCTTCTTACATCTGAAGCTGAAGCAGTAGCTCCCATTCTTCTTTCAAAAAGCCTAGTCCTTGCTCTTAGCACTGGCCCTGAGTGTTACCCTTCCTCTTCATTCTAATCATGCTATCAGTGCACTGAGTATATATGCGCTCTAGTTGTACAACGTCTGAGCTAAGTATTCTGCATGTGCACTGGTTCTGAGAAGTCTAGACTGATCATTGTATATATGCATTGGTTGTACAATGCTGCGACTGATCTTTTTATACATGCACTGACTGTTCCATGTCTGGGATAATCATTTTATACATGAACTGGTTGCATGATGCCTTTGCTGAAGATTCCACATATGTTTTTTATACGATGTCTGAGTTGATAATTCTGTTCTTGAAATGATTGCATGAATTATTGGCTGATCATTCTATATACGTTCTTTATATACCATGATTGTATTATGTTAGGACTGATCTTTCCATATGTGTACTCGTTGTATGATAACCGAACTTAGAAAACAATCCCAGACAAAGTAATGGTGATCCATGGCAAATACTGGCCAAACACATCCCTCGGTAACTGATCACAAGATTTATCAAATCAGTGGCCTCAGTGCAGATATCCAGTTTCCCACAAACACTCTCATGCCTGTACCAAATTGGCAAGCCTGGCTGGCACTCTCAGCTACGAGTGTGTGCAAATAGAATCTTTATTGCCACCTTACCTGTTAGAGAATACTGGCTGGCTGCTACCTGTGGCTATTTTCGAACGTTGGTGAACTGCAACGTGGCATTTCCGGTTACTGCAGAAGGGGTCCACTTTTGCTGACTTGCATTGTCAAGAAGAATGATAGGGCCAAGGCCGGCTTTAGGTCAGTGCAGGCTGTGCCACCGCACAGGGTGTTAAGCTCAGGAGTAACACTTACACATAAACTCTGAAAGCATGCGTCATCGGGAGAGGTGATGAATGCATGAATGGATGAATGAAAGGACACATAAACAGATAAGTTAACCAAAGCCTTTTCTTGTGATATGAAACATTCGGCTTCTGTTCTCTGCTGCACCTAGCTGTTCTATTCTTTATTATAACTGCAACCGTTTCATTGTGTCAGGCAGGGCTTTAAGTGGGATGAAAAAACTGAGGGGTCTCTCAAAGGGGAATGGCCAATGTAATTAAGGGCATGGCTTTAAAACACATAATCAGAAAATCTGTGCTTAGCATAGTGTGCCGCCTGACTTGTATTTTGCGGTTTCTGTCATTGCATCTAGATATATAATACAACAAGTAACATCATACCTACAACAAGGCAGGACTATTGGCTTCGTCAATGGTTGTTAGTTGCATAATACAAATAAGCAGTAACTATGGCTTGTATATAATATTGAAAAAGCTTCCACTTGAAGCCCTGCTGACACCAAAATTATGTTTTTGCTCCTGAGTTTCAAAAAGAGAAGGGAAATCCAGAGAAAATGACTCTCAATGAAGGATTTCCCTTCTCCTACAACACTCACCTGTCAAGACGTCATGCCGTAACTTCTGCACTAGTGAGAAGTGAGCAGTGTGAGCATGCGCACATCGATGTGCCTGCTGTCACTGCAGTCAGGAAAAAAACGGATCGCCTGTGCCAGGGCACAAAACAGAGCCCGATAGAGAACCGTTTGAGGCCCCCTAAAAAAATGCTGGTACTCAGACCCAGTGAGACCCGGCGTACTTAAACCGTGGTGTTGAGTATTCTGTGGCTCATCGCCCCTACTCTCCTCCAGCCTCTAAAATGTTGGCATCAGGTAGATTTGAGTTTAGGGTTCAATTGTTATATTATTGCCTAAGTGCTGAAACACTGCAAGTTAGCAACATTTGGGGCATTTGAAGTCTGTTAGACCACATTCTGAGTTAAGATGCACCGATCAGTCATAGAAAAAAAATTGAAGAAATGTATCAATTGAGCAAGCTACCAACAGGATTATTTATTGCAATGGAGGCTGAATAGGCTGTCCTCATCGTAACACTTTGTAAGCCGTACCTTTCTACATGCGGTACAAAAGGGAGTGGTGATAGACGGAGCATCTGAACCAATCAAACACTCACATCCAGTCAACAGATTTGGGTTTAATCCATCACCATTCTTTAGCCCACTTGGCCACCCCAGTTCAGACATGGTCATATGCAAATCAGTCTGACCCTGTGCCTCATGGAACAGTCCAGCCCGAACTGCCAAGCCATGCTTTCCCTGGACTGGAAACAAGCTTCCTTGGACCGGTTTCTGGCATTACAGCCGTCTTCAGCCAGGCTTGCTTGAGATTCGTCCTCGATTCTGACAACTACAAGACTTATCAAGGTCCATGAATATGTCTATGTGAACATGTGATTAATCTCCACGCAGCAAGTCGCACTATTTAACGAAGACATATTTCTATGACTGTCCACGTTATCAGAAAATGCAACGTGGGGTTTAACAATACTAAGTTACAAAGGCGACTCGAACCCTAGGAACACTCCATCGTGATCACTATACGTAATAGGATTCCTATTTTCAACACCACAAATTTGCATCCTTGGCTAAGTAAGATCTTCCCGACCATCACACCTGACAAGAAATACAATTGCCTTGAAAAAGCCTCTGTGTAGGCGAAACACGTGTCGGCGGTGCAAAGCTGGAAAACTCTTAATGTGTTTTGAAAATAAAGATTTTGAACTACTACGACTGTTTTGGATCCATATTTTGAAGCCCTCTAACTACAAATGAACTTTTTGTTGATGTTGGTGTAAAAACCTTGAAAATCAATACTTCACGGAAAATTTCTAGATAATCAATTTCTTAGAGAGTGCTTGAGCAACTTGGTTTTCCTTGTACCTTCCTGCACATAACCAATCACGAGAGGTGTTTTGCTCTATGTGTGCTGCATGGAAAAATCGAGTAGAAATAAAAGTATTTCTCCTTGTTGTGCCCCCTTACGCCTCCCCTGGGGAGGCGTAGGATTCTGACACATTCCCAGGTTTAGGAAACGTTGTACATCGGCAAAACCAATGCCCCTTTCACGCTCAAGTGCTGCGTGTAAAGGGGCTGTATTTACAAGGACACGAAAAGCCACTCAGGGCGACATTACGTGTCATTGTAACTGTGGAGCACCACAATGCGCCACTGGTGTGGCAAAAAAAGTGACACACCGGCGGTGCAAAGGGCTTGTAAATATTCCCCTAAGAGAGGAACCACATAGCAATAGAGTGCTGTACAGACAGAGAAACTTACACAAGTGTGTCAGTGACAAAGGGCAAAAAATGAGATGGTAACAGGCGCCACCAACACTAAAGCCGGCCCTAAATAGGCTACACACACACAGTAGCACAGTCAGTGCTGCTAAAAAGATGAAAATCTGGGAATACGGGCGCTCAGTGATATTCGGCCTGATAACCTACCTGATGCTGCTGAGAATGGAGGGGAACTGGATTTGCAGGACCCATAGGGATTATAAATTATCCGGTACACTCAAGGGCCAGAAAATTTCCCGTGGGGATTCTGGCTGCTCAAATCATCTGAAATCATCCGGCCATGAAGAGGAATTGCCGGCAGAATCGGTCCCAGAATTACTGATTTCGTGGTAATTTCTAATTTCCTCGGGATATTTTCAGGATTTATCCCGGAATCACCATTAATTCTGCACCCTGACACTTGCAACGAGGATCCAAATGCCCTATTTCCTGGACTCTTTAATTCTAGACAAAAGCCTATATTTATTTTTTAAGTGCGTCTGCATTTTGCAAATAAGGAATGCGTGCACGCAGAGATACATTGATTTGTCCACGAGAACACAGGGTCATAAAAGAGAAAGGTGCGCTTAGTACTCCGAGCCTCATGGTAGACAGCTCCCACGTCAAGAAGGCCCCGTTTCATTCTTCCACATAAGCATGTGTACGTAATATGGACTCCCATGGCATAACAGAGAGGGATTTGTGGCGAATTTTCTCACGTTTCATCTCGGTCGATGATTCATTACTGGAGATCTTGCATACTGCCCTTCCCCCATCCCTGATCTATTCCTAGGTCCGCGGCCCCAGCAGTGACACCGTTCGCTCTGGCTCCGCTCCTGACGAGTAATAACTCCAGGCTGCCGGCGCCTTTTAATGAAATTAGGATTCCATCATTCTCGCCTTGGCTTTCTCGAGCGCGCTCGCGGTCACCGTGGAACGAGAGGGGAGTTCCGGGTGGGGGACGGAAAGCGATCGTGGCTTGAATTAATGAGACGTGCCCAGGGAGGGCTCGCGGTAGGTAAACATTTCAAACAGACGTCCATATTCAACTAGTAGGTGGGCGCAATAAATAGACGTTCACATTCAATTGTTAAGTGGGCGCTAACAAACACCAATACCTCAGTCAGTATAGAAAAAACAAGGGGCAGATTTACAAGCCCCTTGAGACACTTTTAACATTGGAAAAGTGACGCAAAAGAGGCGCAGGGCGCTTGTAAATCTGCTCCTTAGGGGGAAGTTTACTAAAACATCACGCAACGCAGCGCAGACCCCTGCGATGCTGTGCCGCATTGCAAGATAGGAAGGGAACAGGAGAGCGCCATATCTTCAGAGATATGACTCTCTCCTCTCCGCCCTTTTCCCATGAGTCGCAGCTGATTTCAGCTGCCGTGCGCCAAGCACACACCTTAGCGCTGTACCGCTGGGGTGTGTGCTTGAGTGTAGCATAGGTTTTGTACAGGAAGGGTAACCTTCCTGTACAAATTCTATGATAGACACGATGCAAAGCTTTTCACACTTTCCATATGTGCTGCACAGTGCAGCACGCATGCAAAGTCGGAAAACCACTCAGAAATGAAAGAATTTCTCCTGTTAACGCCTCCTTTGAAGGGGCGTTACCTTTTGGCGCAAAACCATGTTTACAAATCTTTGTAAATATGGTTTTGCGTCAAAAGGCATAGGTGGTTCCATGGAAATGCCTGTGTACCACCCATGTAATGCCCCATTGGCGTGAAGTAACGCAAAGCAGTGCTTTGCGCTTCTTTGCGCTACTTAGAGGGTGCTTTCCAGAGCAAAACATGTTTTGTGCTGGAAAGAAAATAGCAAAAAAATGAATTTGCGCTGGTTACCGTCACTTTTGTGATGCTAAACCAGCGCAAGAGGTTTGGAAATCTCCCCCTTAAAAATATAAAGACTGGGAAAACGGAGCAGGCCAGTGCTTAGTTTGTAATGGAAGGAATGCAGGTGCCCAAAGCTCTGCACCGGCTGTGCTATTTCTATTAAAAATCATTGCGCCGCATACTAAGGTTGTGTACGCTTGAATTTGCCTTAGGCCTCTTTAATTCACTACCAGCAGTGCCACTGGAATTATGTGGCCCGTGAGGGTCAAATTATGCGGCAGGGTTGAGTAAATTAGGCTGCAAGAAAAGGCGAATAATACAACGTAATGCATTAGATTTTATGATAGTATTATTATTTTTATTTTGTAATTTCTACACTTGTCATCAGTATCTGGGAATTGGTTGCTCCTCATTTGATACAGATTAACACTCATATATAGTAATAAGAAACAAAAAGGTGAGCAGTCAATCTCTGCAAACGGTTTTCCGCTGCGCAGCAAGTTGTGTAGCTGAGCTTTAAGTAACTTTTGAACGGTTTGAGCTAGAAACCAATTTTTTGTTAAAACCTGCAGATTATGCAGCAGATGGTGGATTATGTGGCAACTGCTAAAAATCTATAACTATGCGAAAAACACTGTGGCTCCATCGCATAATTCCAGTGGCACTGACTACCAGACACTGCTGTCCCTTTATCTCACTCTTGCCGGTCCCTGGTTTCTCCCTTCCTGTTGGTATTTCCATCTTTCTCTTCCACCTTATTTACCACGCTCCACTTGCTTGTGCCAATTTCTGATGTGGAAAACTGAGCGCCGGTCCCCAAAAATGAGTGTCTGTGAGCTTCACCAGCAACTACAGGGTCAAATTAGGCACTACATGGCAATTTTTGGTTATAATGGATGAAATGCCCTGACATTGGCCCTGTAGGTACTCTGTCAAGCAGAGGCGTAGACAGGAAAGTACTGTGACATAGAAGGCTGTACAGGGTCTGAAGGATGCAATCGACATTTAACCACTCCAGGGTGTTCATTGGGCAGGGTTGGGGTGCCTTGGGGAAATAAATCACGTTTCATAAATATATGCAACGCATTGAAATTCATACATTGTGTTCTGAAATGTTTATGTTGATTAGAGCCATGTATGATGTCGGTAGTAACACCTTTATGTCTGCTCTCCTTAGGACAACGGTACAGTGTTTAAATATGGTAATATTTAGTTGAATCAGTATCCTACATGAGAGAGGGTTGTCTGGAGTTGAAGGAAGAAGGCAACTAAGGACTTTTTTTGTCAATGATTGTGATATTACATTTATATGTTGCATTGCTATCAGTTATATACAAACGCAATTAATAATAGTCTTTATGAGTATGGGAAGTAGTATAACCAGAGTACTCTTGTAGGTATTCTTACATGCCTTTGTGAATCAACCCCGAAACCTACAACTCTGTATTATTAAATGTGCAAAGATGGCACAGTCCTTTTTATCTGTACTAATTGTGTAAGAAAATTATTTGAACATTCCCATTTTCTTCCCATTTTAGATGTTTTAGGACAAATTCATAAAGGCAGGTAAGAGTATGCCAGAGTGCTAAAGGAGAGGTTGTATACATACTGCAATAGGCCTATTTGAATAAGCCACCCTATTCTTTTTTACATTAAGCAAGGCCGATACTGCCCATCTGGCCATAGGTCAAGAGATTTGTATTGGAAGACATGTCCATACCCCCACTCAGACCATAGATCACATGTGTGATATTTGGTATTCCTAGTACCTCACACCTGATAAAATATCTCCTGTCTCCTACTAAGCAAGGCCCATATTTGCCCCCGTCAAAAGTTAATTTCCATGACACTATGTCACGTCTATACAGACAATAAAATTGCATAACAATAAAGCCTGTCCCTGGTCATCTGTCTGCTGTTGGGCCATTTTTGTTTACAGTATGCCTCTAGATCTTCTCAGATATTGGCGCTAATTCCATACTGTCTCTTCACAAGTGGCCTCCTGCGTGATACTGGTCCGGGCCTCCATCTGTGGGATCATCACAGGTCAGCTGTAACATTGATACTTTGGCCACGTTTGATTTAGTGAGCTAAGCCAATCTCATACCTTACATCTCACTCCATGTCACAAATTTAAACTAAGAAAGTCTATCTCATATCTTAGAATGCTTGCCTAATGCCAAGCTCAGACAAGCTCTGTGACGAAGGAATGCTTGCAAGCCAAGCATATTGTTTGAAGACACTTGCAAATCTCTTTGGTGACTACTTTCTCCTGTATCCCTGAATCTGAGTTTGGCAAAACTCAGGGAGACTTACAACACCCAGTAAATACTGGTTTAGCCTACTTAAGCTTGAGTGTAAATGAGTGAGTATGGTGTTTACTGCAAAACCCATTCCTCTTTTTCACATTTCTGTGGTGGGATCCAGATTCCCCAGGATAATACCAGCGTTGACACCTAGGATCCCCACTCCCACTGAACAAAACTTCAATTCACGACAGTTTGATTCTTTATTTAATTTATAAACAGTAATGGATTTATTTCCACTTGGAATCCTTAGAAGAAAGCAACTAGTACCAGCAATGTATGATAATACCAATGGATGTAAAGGTAATCACTGTTGGCAAGGCTTTGAAAACAGAATTTCAGGGGCCATAACATGAACAGCTCAGAATGGTGCTGTTAAATTGTTTCTTTAAAACTGCACTGTCTACAGCACATGCATGGTTGCAAGACATCATTTTGCAGTTCACATGCACAAGATTCTTTTTTATGTGGTGGTGCTCTTGCCTTTAGTTTTTATTGTTTGTTTAGCTGTAACATATATTGTCCCTCTATACATTTCCCTGTTTTCTATGTTAAGTATTGTGGTTATAAAAGGAATTTGGCTGCCCGAGACATGGTTAGGCAGGTGGCTATGTAGCACTGCATTTCCACGACACAGAACCCCAAGCACCCATCCTCCCTTTTGTCACATAAATAAATGAATTGGCCCCTGCATGTTGGCATGGTCACAAATTATCAC
Organism: Lissotriton vulgaris; assembly: GCF_964263255.1. NCBI lineage: Eukaryota > Metazoa > Chordata > Amphibia > Caudata > Salamandridae > Lissotriton > Lissotriton vulgaris. Next base: position 880,074,351 of record NC_141697.1, on the reverse strand, counting down.
CTCGCTGCAGCGGCTATTCTGCCGCAGCGCTAACGGTCATGGGGGGGGGGGGGGGCGCGCGGCTCACCTGCGCGGGTGACATAACCGTTCCTTTACGGCTCACGGGTGAGCTGTGCTTGTGACGGAACGGTTCTGTCACGGCCCCGCCCGCTTAATGAAACGCGCCGTGCAGGCGCGGCGAGCGGGCCATGACGGAACCGTTCCGTCATGAGCACAGCCCACCCGAGGGGCGTGACGGAACGGTTCCGTCAATAGCGTCAAAGTGGTTAAATCCTGCAGATGTTGGCTTGGAGCCGTCCATCACAGTCATCAAGCTGTAGCCCTGGTGGGTGAACACCACCGTGCAGTCCACAATTAGAAGGAGGCTGGGTTTTATGCCATAACATCATCAATGATCAAGTAAAGTGATGTGTTGCCGATGATGGTGTCCCCCTGTCGGACATTGGAACCAATCCTTTCCTATGGGATTTGCAAGATGCACTGGAACTGATGGGTTATCACTAGCAGATGATCATAGGTCAAGAGAACTCTTTGTACCACTATCCCCTGAGGCGGAAAGCCGGGGGTCGAGGCAGTCACGTTTTTTAACATTGTATAACATTTTAAGAACTTGTTTTAATTCTTTCTCTGGGACGATTTGGATATTTTAATTACATTATTCACCTTCTTCTGCACCGCACTTTGGTCCCTGCTCCACGCGCAGCCAGGTAGACGAGGACGCAGTGGGAGTCAGGGCTTGCCGCCATCTTGGGGCACAAAGGAGAGTAGCGCACCAGTTATTGGACGCCTCCCACCCCCCTCCTTCACCATATAATAAATTCAGGCGCATGTACGCGCAGCGGGCGCGCCGGCGGCGCGTCAAAGGCAGCGCCAAGACCGCGACAGGCGCAGGACATGATGACCAAATCCCTCTCCCCATAACTTTTCAGGCAAGTGAGCTCCTCACACTGAACTCATGTAAGAAATGTCCATGTGTTACCAGCATGGAACAAATAAGGGGCCCTTTTTATGCAACACCTGTAAATGCACCATACCCGGGCCGGTCCCGGAAATGATATGCCATCCTGATACGTCCCCAATGGGAACCTCTATCTTTAAAGGGGGACTTATTAATGCGCGTTCTATGTACAGCCATAGCCAAGACATCAAGGATTTAATCCTTGATCTGAACTTGGATATTCTTTTTATTACCAAAGCTTGGTTGAATGATAACAGCAACCCTGATCTAGCGACCGCTCTTCCTTCTGGTTTTACTATTCTGAGGCAAGATAGGCCGAAGGGAAGAGGGGGAGGGGTAGCCGGGGTTCTTAGATCTACGATGAAGTTTCATACGTTCAGCTTAGACTCCCTTAAAGGGGCAGAAAGCATTGGCTTTTCCATTATGCTAAATGCATCTACATCTTTTTCAGGTGGTCTAATCTACCGCCCCCCCAGGAAGTGCTACCACATTTTTGGACTCACTGAGTTACTCCCTAGGACAGCTCCTATTACGTTACCCCCATTTCACACTGTTAGGTGATTTCAGCCTACAGCTAAAACGGATGCCCAAGCCCTCAATCTTCAGCAGACTTTAGAGATCTTTGGCTTACACCAGATGGTAGGCGCACCCACTCACTGCGCCGGGCACACACTAAATGGTGTTTGTTCCAATTTCCCCTCCATGGAGGTCCAGATACCCATCCCGCAAATCTGGACAGACCACAGTCTTATGCCTTTTAATATCTGTATTTGTCGTATTCGTAAGCCGATACATGTCAACCATCAACCTCCTACGAATGTCAATTGGAGAGTAGTGGAGGAAGGTTTGAAGGCTGTGCCCATTCACCAATCACAAATCCCGATTATGACTGGAGACGTAACACAAGACTCCAAACTCTTCCATAACTGGATAAACCAGGTTTCTAAAGAACGGGCACCCCAAAACGTCCACCTGGTAAAGAGCGAAGAGGAAAGCATAATGCACCTTGGTTCTCACCAAAACTGGTTGAGAAACACTTACTGTGTAAGCAAAGTGGCGTAAAACGTAGGACCACACAGCCAAAGTCTTCTATATCCAACAAAGAAGACTATGGGCCCGATGTAGGTAGGGCTTTACCGATCGGTATCGGCCGAAAATACCGATTTTTGGCCCTTACCGATCGGTAAACAGCCATCGAGATGTAGGGAACCAAAAACAGAACGAATCGGATAGAAAACCGATTCGGAATGAGTACCGAATGGGAAAGAATCCGATACGTACATACCGAAAATCGGATATGTAACGAATCGGAAAAACACCGAATCGGTTACAAAGACCGAATCGGTCCATGTACCGATTCGTTAGTGACACCGAATCGGAAAATCACCGAATCGGGCCAAGAACCGATTCGTTAGTGACACCGAATCGGAAAATCACCGATTCGGTCCTACTACCGAATCGTTAGTGACACCGAATCGGAAAATCACCGAATCGGTCCATGTACCGATTCGTTAGTGACACCGAATCGGAAAATCACCGAATCGGGCCAAGAACCGATTCGTTAGTGACACCGAATCGGAAAATCACCGATTCGGTCCTACTACCGAATCGTTAGTGACACCGAATCGGAAAATCACCGAATCGGTCCAAGAACCGATTCGTTAGTGACACCGAATCGGAAAATCACCGATTCGGTCCATGTACCGAATCGGAAAAAATACCGATTCGGACATGAGCCGAATCGGAAAACATGCCGATTCGTATGAATCTCCGATCGGGAAATTCCCCGATTCCGACAGTTGGGGAGATGTAGGGAGGCACAGAAACACCGAAATCGGCTCAAAATCGGTAGAATTCACTCGGTATTTACCATGGATTGCAATCAGGTGGTAACCAACTCCAACCCATATAAACAGTCCCAAAATGCATTGCAACTTGCAGGATGGCAGCTTTCTATGTCATTGCGAGGCGGCTACGGCTACAGCAGGAAGGACAGAGGGAATGGCTAAGAAATGAACAGGTCTACAGACAGAGGATAACCCTGTTCATGCTCACTGAGGCTGAGATCCTACAGAGATACAGGCTGGACTCTGACACCATACTTGAGCTCATCAGGGACCTTAAGCCATACTTGGACCACCACACCCCAAGGGCACACGCCATCCCTGCGCACGTCCAGGTGCTATGCAGCCTACACCTGGTAGCGTCTGGCAGCTATCAAAGTGGAGTAGCAGCAGCAGGAGGGGTGAGCCAGAGCAGCCTGTCAAGGTTCTTCCACATATTCCTTGACGCCATGATAGACAGGATGGACCAATACATCTCATTCCCTGCAACCCACGCAGAACTGCTACAAACCAAAGCTGACTTCTACCAGATGGCACAATTTCCCCAAATCATCGGTTGCATAGATGGCACGCATATTCCGATTTGCCCACCAGCGGACACCGAATACATATACCGCAATCGGAAATCTACACACACCATCAACGTGCAGGTGATCTGCAATGCCAAGTGCACCATCACAGACCTGGTAGCAAAATTTCCAGGAAGTACCCATGACTCCTATATATTCCAACAGAGCGGCATATATGCACGGCTGATGGCTGGCGATTTTGGAGAAGGATACCTCCTAGGTGAGCCACATCATCAGACCCCCATAACACATAGTAGGTAGGTGTAATACATGTATGCATGTGTCTAATGTGACCCCTTTCTCTTCCAGGCGACAGTGCATATGCCCTCCGCTCATTCATACTCACCCCCTACCTCAACCCCTCCACACCCAGCCAAAGGAGGTATAACCGGGCCCACATACGCACCAGGAATGTTGTTGAACGGACCTTTGGCATCTGGAAAAGTAGATTCAGATGCCTGCACAAGAGTGGAGGTGCAAGGCAGTATACCCCCATCACCTGCTGCAAGATCATAGCTGTATGTGCAATGTTACACAACCTTGCGGTCAAGAAGGGCACTGAGGTGGAGTTGTCTGACTACGAGGACTATGACGACGACGAAGCTGTGCCACTGACACAGCCAGCTGGGGTGTGTACGCCAAGTGATGGCAGATACAGACGTGAGGAGATCACTGAGAACTATTTCTGACTGAGTACAGATGCAAAGACAGCTAAATGTTGCTTGCAAAGAATAAATTTTTAATAGTGATGCACCACAGTTACAGCACTGATGTGCATCAAAAAATGGAGATTGTAAACTCAAATAAAGTCCAGGGTTCTGGTTTGCTCATCCCCCCTTGCCAGGCTATTTTTTGGCCCGCTTTCCAGACCCACTGGGGTGTCCCTCGGCCCCCTCCGAATGCCCAGCAGCATCAGCGGATCGCCAGGTGCTCCTCCGTGGCTCTGATGCAGCGCTGGCTGGGCTGCTGCGGCTGCTGCTGTCTCCAGCATCACCCAGGTCCAGGGCAGGATTGGAGGCGGTGTTTGATATTATCATGGCCTCCATGGCCGTGGTGATCCTGGCCATCCCCCTAGTCAGCTCAGCCATATGCTGACTGAGCACAGACTCTTGATTGGAGCTGCGATGGCACAGTTGTGCGGTCGCCGCTGCAAGGCGGGCCATGGCCCGGTTGAGCACCCGGGCATCCCTCCTGCGCGCAACCTCATGCTCCTCCTGTCGGGCAGATGAGTGGGTGATGGCAGTGGTCAGCCTGCCTAACCCTGCTGCCACCTCCTTGTTGCTGTCCACAACAGCCTGGAAACCCTTCACCAACTCCCCCATCTGCATGTTGTGCTGCAGGAGCTGGCGTTGGCAGGCCATGGTGGATCTGGCCTGTTGGCGCTGGATTTTAGCCATCTGTCCCTCCAGGCCCAGGAACACACTGCCCTCCCGTGCTGGTGCAGCAGTGGTGGTGGTGGTGGCACGGCGTCGGGCACTGCTGCTTCCGGCCTGCTGAGTGGGCTGGGGTGCCACTGGTGGGGGTGTGGTGCTGGCCGGTCCCTGAGCCCCTGCTCCCAGGACTGGTTGGACAGGTGGCAAGGCCACGATTGTGGCAGGAGCTGGTGTAGGCGGAATGGTCTGCCTTGTAGGGGAGTTATCTGGTGAGAATTGCAAGGGGGGTGTGCTGGACAGTACTGGGGAGTGCACTGCTTGGAAATCAATCACCAGGACTCCCTCCATTCCTAGCCCTGGGGTGTCTCCTTCCTCATCCTCCTCCTCCTCCTCCTGGCCAGCCTGGCTGGTGCTCGGCCCTGCGACTGCAGTGTTGGACGTTGCTGCTCCCTCTGCTGTCACAGTTGTGCCGCCTGATGGTGCCCCTAGGTACAAAGAAGCATTTGTAAACTGAGTGCCGATGTATTACAGTCAGTACAATTATGGCATTCCACATGTCCTTGCATCTCCTTACACCGTGTCACACTGTTTCCTGTCTTGTGATTCTGCACTGACATTTTTGGCTAACTTCTGCTGACTACATGTACCATGATGCTTGTCTCTTGTATGTTGGTGACAGTACAGTGCTGGTGTTTGCCTATGCATTGTGTCTAATGGGGAGGTGTCTGGTAGGGTGTGTCATGATGCGCATGCTTCTTACCTGTAGCTGTGGCTCTCGCAGAGCTGTCCAGGGTCCCGATTCCTACGATGCTCTCCCTCTCGATGGTGCTGGAGACAATTTCCTCCAGATCGGTGAGGGGTGGCGCCGGGTTCTGGCCTCCTCCAGTGTGTCCAGCCTGCCTTTGAATGTCAGCCAGCTTCCTCTTCGTGAGGCTGCGGAGGTCGTAAAACCTTTTCTTCAGTTCCTCAATGGACCTGGGGGTGACACCAGCAGCATTGACCTTCTGGGCGATGTCGGCCCACATTCTCCTCTTGGTGCTGTCTGGCACGTTGAGGGACAGCTTGCCAAACAGCTGGCGGTGCACCCTCACCACCTCCTCAACCAGCACCTGAAGTTCGGTGGTGGTGAACTTGGGCTTCCTCTTTTGGGAGGACTTCTGGCTTCCTGCCTGATCTGCCATTTTCTCCTGTTCAGTTTGCAACCTCCTTCTCCCACTGCTGCTAACTGTGTGTGTTGGGCTCAGGCAGGCTTTCCAGAAACTTCTAGAAACTTCTTAATTAGCTGCACCTGCCAGGGTTGCCACTCCCTGTTTGGGTGGGGGAGGGGGAGCCACCTCATTGGCTGAATCGCCGATTGCCGAATCGGCTTTTACCGATTCGGTAATATCCGAATCGGTAAAATCCGATTCGGTATTATCCGATTCGGTAAAAGCCGAATCGGTTCATTCAATGCATTCCTATGGGCTTTTTCGCCATGGGTCTATGATTGCCGATTCGGATTTTACCGAATCGGCTTTTACCGAATCGGTATTCGCCGAATCGGGAATATCCGATTCGGTGGTAGCCGATTCGGTGATTTCCGATTCGTTGTTGGCCGATTCGGTAATTTCCGATTCGGACCGAGCAGAATCGGAACGTACCGAATCTCATTACCGATGCCGACCGAATCGGTATTCATTCGGTATTTTTTTCCTACATCTCGTTTTCCGATTTCAGAATACCGATTCGGCCCGCCTCGGTATTTTGAAATCGGAAAATCGCGTTTACCTACATCGGGCCCTAAATCACTCCAGCATTAAAATAGCGAAAAAGGAATATTATATAAAAGCTATGAAAGAAGCGCATCAAAATCAAAAAATGGTCTTTTCCATCATCCAATCTTTCACTCATCCTAAATCCCTTCAGCCTGAAATCCTGCCCTCTTTAACTTTCTGCAATCAAATTTCAGACTATTTCGAGATGAAGATTGAACGGATTCAGAGAGATTTTTCGACTCCTCCCCGGTTGAGTAACTTCGACAAGGGTGAGGCTAGGGCTCACTCTCTTAGTGCATTTAAGCCGGTATCGTTGCTCCAATCCCGGGGTGCTATTCTGGCCTGTAAATCAGGGGCTCCATCGGACTCATGTCCTCCACGGATACTCCACCAGATAATCGATGTGATTAATCCCACTATTAATGAAATCATTAACACGTCACTTAGCTCAGGAACGGTTCCACTCAATTGGAAAACAGCAATACTTAAGCCCCTAATGAAAAAGTCTAATAAATCCCCAACGGACCTGTCTAATTTGCGTCCAATATCCCTCCTTCCAGTCCTGGGCAAGATAATGGAACAGATGGTCTATCGTGAGCTAAAAGACTTCGTAGACCCACATAACATTCTCCATCCCCAACAATCAGGGTTCCGCCCCAGGCTCTCGACGGAAACGGCCCTCATTGAGCTCACTGATTCAATTAAGTTTCTGCAAGATGAAGGGAAAAGCGCCGTTTTGATACTAATAGACCTCACCGCGGCGTTCAACACCATCTCTCATACTATACTGATCAGTAGGCTGAGAGAGAATGAGACTACAGATATGGCCCTAGCATGGATTACTTCATTTCTGACAGATCTCACATCACTGCTCTGGGTCCCTTCCTCTCAGAGGAAAAGAAGGTACCTTCTGGAGTCCCTCAGGGCTCGATTCTGAGCCCCTTATTATTTAATATTTATATGATTCCCCTCACTACTCTAATTGAGTCATACAGCATTTTAGTTACTTCATGACACCCAATTAATTGTGCCCCTTGAAAAGAACTCGAATGAGGCAGAACAGAATTTAAAGAACTGCCTGACAGAAGTATTTCAATGGATGGATAAAAACCACTTAAAATGCAACACTAATAAGACCGAGTTTCTCCCCTTAGGGAAAAATGTGCATTTTTGCCCCAGCAAATGGTGGCCAGATGGCTCTCCCATCCCGCCCCAGGCTGTGGAATCAGCCAGAAATTTGGGAGTCATATTTGACTCCACTCTCACCTTTGACCAGCATGTGAGAAATGTGGCAGGGAGTTGCTTCGGTACTTATAAATCATTAAAGAGGTTCTTTGATTTACTTCCAATGGACTCTAGGAAGGCGGTGGTAGTTGCTCTAATACTCTCCCGGCTGAACTATTGTAATGGATTGATGGCTGGGGGAAAGAAGTCAACACTGAAGAAGCTTCAGAGCGTGCAACACGCTGCGGCCAGACTAGTTTTGAAACTACCAAGACGCGCCTCAGCTTCTCAGGCCCTTAAGAACTTACACTGGTTACCCTTGCACAAAAGGATCTTGTTTAAAATGTTGATGATAACATTTAGAGCTCTTAATCACACAGGTCCGAGGTATCTTACCAGGAGATTTACTTGTTACAATCCACCCAGAAAACTGAGATCATCAGGGGGCAACCTGGTGATGGTGCCCAGAATCCATTATAAAACTAAGGGAGGAAAAACTCTGACTATCCTGGCCTCTAAGGCATGGAATGCAATTCCCAAGGATCTCAGACTTTTAGAGCAAGAATCAGTCTTCAGAAAACAACTGAAAACTTGGATCTTCAGTCTGTCAGATCCCTTTGTTATGGCTGTTATATAATTCCGCTATGTAATTGCCTAATATGCCTAAAATACACAAGAGCATCAGCGATCCACCTTTTAGACCCATCGTGGCAGGATGTGGTTCTAGTAAAACACAAACAATTGAAGAAGGGTCTGAGGGAAATTTAAAGACCTGCCCAGTTCGTATCCCCCTGACTATAATCCTAACAACAAAAAGAACCGGGGGTCTATAACGGAGCTTCAAGTACTCCGAGCTGCGGCAAAACTCCTACATAAGTGAGTTAGGCGCTAATAGAGCTATACAAGTCTCTATATCAGAATGTGTGCCAGGACAAACCTGTCGAAGGACCTACTGAGATTGTTGGTAAGACCTGTACAGAGATGTGTTGGATTCCCATCAAATAGGTATGTAGATCAAGTGTTCTCATTTGGTCATCCAAAAATGGGGTGGTATGTCTCTTGATCAATGAGACCCATCCATCTCCCTTACTCAATTGGGTCGCACCATCAATCGCTAAGGTACCCATGAACAAATGATAAAGATGGGATCGAGTGCAGTGCAAAAATCAAAAGATGTGCGAGTTAAAAACAAGGGGTAAAAGGATCAATAGGCGAAAAACTCTAATGTAATTTGTCCTTTCCCTCAAACAAACAAGAACAATGCAGAGGAAGCAGTCTAAACATATAACTGCATTTACAAGGCCAACATGTTTCAGCCGGTAGGGACAAGATCCCATGGCTTTCTTCAGGGCCAGAGTTCTAAGCATTAGCTACTGCATACATAAAGTGAACGTAACGACAGTCTGTAAAGGATATACATAAATAGTCCAAAATCGTGTTCCTCTGTACCAAACGGTGTCTCTTACATCTGGTAACAAGAAACAAGAAATACATTGTAGTAAGTCCTATCAAAACAGGAAAGACCTGGCACTGGCTTCTACTAAGTAAGCCAATTTATTTTACTAATGTTACTCACCTGAATAGTACAGGGAGTGTACCTCACCTCTCCTGGAACCCAGCTCAGGAAAAAGGAGGCCCCGCTCTGTGAAGGCAAGGAAGAGGTAATGAACGGAAGGGTGGACAGTACTACTCTATCTCTCCCTCCAATATATAATATAGCCCCTATAACAGTCAAGCTTCACAAAGCCACAAAAAATCCTAAGGGTGGAATAAGTCACAGAGCCCATAAAAGTCCCAGGTTCCCAAGATCCATCACTTAATGTAAAAAGCTTTCCTCTGAATATGAGTGTCCTCAATAGGATGGAGCTAAACTGTAGCAGGTTTAGATCTGGGCTAGCAAAAGTTTGACAGACCAAGCCTGGTCTCATATCCCAGAAACATAGGTGAACCAGTCTACGCCACCCCAAAAGAAAAAAGGCCAAAAATAAATCCTAATGAGCCACTAACCTGTCCGGCGTTGTCTTATTGCAGGACCCGAGCTTCGTGGGAGGCAAAAATGACTGCCCACAGGAAGCTTATAAAGGAGATAGGGGCGGAGTATCACGTACTCTCGCGGGATTCGATTGAACTACAGAGTGATGTCACAATCCACTGTGTTGTAGTTCACCCAAGAACTACAAGATGACATAATTACGGCCATCTTTGTAGTTTAAATTAGGTCAAAAATAAAGGTGCTTTATTTAACCATAGCGCAAGTGTTTGCAAGCGCGAAATAGTCGACTGAGCTGATGTCTATTTATAAAGATCCATCAAAGTGGTCTCTGATAATGATCCCCAAATGAACCCAAAGAAAGGTAGCCAATGGTGGGAAGGGGGGAGGAAGAGGAGGGGGGCTGAATCATCCGCCCCTCACTTCAAAGACTGAAGTGGTAGAGGGCTGTCAAAACAGTACAATATCATGCTGTGCCTGCCATATCAGAATAATGATGTTGCTTGTTAGTTCAAACTCACATATAGGCAAACAGTGTGCCAAGGGTACATCTGTAGAGAGCCCTAAAGGACCAAAGTGAAGGTGGGTGACCCTAGACTCAAAGGAAACTGAACCTAATACCTCCCCAGAAGATTCAGTGGTGCAGACTAGAGCACACAGTGTCCCTAGCGAAAGAACTACCTCCATAAAGTGTAGTCTAAGAGAAAGACCCGCAGCTGGCAGAATCTTCTGGGGAGGTATTAGGTTTAGTTTCCTTTGAGTCTAGGGTCACCCACCTTCACTTTGGTCCTTTAGGGCTCTCTACAGATGTACCCTTAGCACACTGTTTGCCTATATGTGAGTTTGAACTAACAAGCAACATCATTATTCTGATATGGCAGGCACAGCACGATATTGTACTGTTTTGACAGCCCTCTACCACTTCAGTCTTTGAAGTGAGGGGCGGATGATTCAGCCCCCCTCCTCTTCCTCCCCCCTTCCCACCATTGGCTACCTTTCTTTGGGTTCATTTGGGGATCATTATCAGAGACCACTTTGATGGATCTTTATAAATAGACATCAGCTCGGTCGACTATTTCGCGCTTGCAAACACTTGCGCTATGGTTAAATAAAGCACCTTTATTTTTGACCTAATTTAAACTACAAAGATGGCCGTAATTATGTCATCTTGTAGTTCTTGGGTGAACTACAACACAGTGGATTGTGACATCACTCTGTAGTTCAATCGAATCCCGTGAGAGTACGTGATACTCCGCCCCTATCTCCTTTATAAGCTTCCTGTGGGCAGCCATTTTTGCCTCCCACGAAGCTCGGGTCCTGCAATGAGACAACGCCGGACAGGTTAGTGGCTCATTAGGATTTATTTTTGGCCTTTTTTCTTTTGGGGTGGCATAGACTGGTTCACCTATGTTTCTGGGATATGAGACCAGGCTTGGTCTGTCAAACTTTTGCTAGCCCAGATCTAAACCTGCTACAGTTTAGCTCCATCCTATTGAGGACACTCATATTTAGAGGAAAGCTTTTTACATTAAGTGATGGATCTTGGGAACCTGGGACTTTTATGGGCTCTGTGACTTATTCCACCCTTAGGATTTTTTGTGGCTTTGTGAAGCTTGACTGTTATAGGGGCTATATTATGTATTGGAGGGAGAGATAGAGTAGTACTGTCCACCCTTCCGTTCATTACCCCTTCCTTGCCTTCACAGAGCGGGGCCTCCTTTTTCCTGAGCTGGGTTCCAGGAGAGGTGAGGTACACTCCCTGTACTATTCAGGTAAGTAACATTAGTAAAATAAATTGGCTTACTTAGTAGAAGCCAGTGCCAGGTCTTTCCTGTTTTGATAGGACTTACTACAATTTATTTCTTGTTTCTTGTTAACAGATGTACGAGACACCGTTTGGTACAGAGGAACACGATTTTGGACTATTTATGTATATCCTTTACAGACTGTCGTTACGTTCACTTTATGTATGCAGTAGCTAATGCTTAGAACTCTGGCCCTGAAGAAAGCCATGGGATCTTGTCCCTACCGGCTGAAACATGTCGGCCTTGTAAATGCAGTTATATGTTTAGACTGCTTCCTCTGCATTGTTCTTGTTTGTTTGAGGGAAAGGACAAATTACATTAGAGTTTTTCGCCTATTGATCCTTTTACCCCTTGTTTTTAACTCACACATCTTTTGATTTTTGCACTGCACTCGATCCCATCTTTATCATTTGTTCATGGGTACCTTAGCGATTGATGGTGCGACCCAATTGAGTAAGGGCGATGGATGGGTCTCATTGATCAAGAGACATACCACCCCATTTTTGGATGACCAAATGAGAACACTTGATCTACATACCTATTTGATGGGAATCCAACACATCTCTGTACGGGTCTTACCAACAATCTCAGTAGGTCCTTCGACAGGTTTGTCCTGGCACACATTCTGATATAGAGACTTGTATAGCTCTATTAGCGCCTAACTCACTTATGTAGGAGTTTTGCCGCAGCTCGGAGTACTTGAAGCTCCGTTATAGACCCCCGGTTCTTTTTGTTGTTAGGATGTGGTTCTATGCATGAACCTGTAGGTCGTTTCATTGATCACTATTTACAACCACTTGTTCAAGCTTGGGACACATATTTAAAAGACACAACGGATTGTTTAATGAAACTAAGAGAAGTCAACAACCTCATTGGAGAAACCACACTATTGTGCACCATTGATGTGGTTGCACTTTACACATCTATAGCACACACAGAGGGCCTGGAAGCCATTGAATGGAGACTGTTACAATCAGACCTTGATCAACAACTAGGGATCTTTTTATTAGAACTCTTGCATTTCTCCTTATCCCACAGTTACTTCTCCTGGAAATCAAAGTTCTTTCTTCAAAGAACCGGAACATCTATGGGCTTTTCGGGAGCACCGGCATACGCGAATACCTTCATGGCGTACTTCGAACAACAATTCATTCTATCCAACACCAGGTGGACAGAAAATTTGGTGTTATTTTTACGATTCATCGATGATATTCTGATAATTTGGCGAGGTACCAAGGGCGAGTTGGAAGAACAAATTAAAGAACTCAATGATTGTAACCCCAGGATAAAATGTACCCATAACATTCAGGAACACAAGATACAATTTCTAGATATTGAAATCAGTAAATCACAAGAAGAAATCACAACTACTGTTTTTCATAAACCCACGGATGTAAATAATGCGTTACACTACACAAGCGCACACCCTAAAAACTTGAAAGACCATCTACCTACTTCTCAACTGATTAGAATTAAACGGATTTCCTCAGACCCAATCAATTGTAACCGTTTGATTGAAGAACAAGTAGAAAAATACATCGCTAGAGGTTACCCCACAGAAATACTAGAAGCTTCAGTACAGAAAGTTTCCATGATGGATAGAAATACTCTACTGAAGAAAACAGAAAAATCTCCCAATGACCGCATAGTGTTTGTAATGAAACACTCCACACAATCACAGAGAATAAAACAGATTCTCAGGAAACGTTGGGAAATGATAGCCAACGAACCAGACTTCTTCAACTTATTTAAAAACTTTCCTATCATAGCACACACTAGATCGAAAAACATCAGGGAAATATTAAAGAACCCCCGTCAAAACAAAACGACTAACTACAAAGGCATGAGGAAATGCCACAACTGTGGGCAATGCAACAACGTAATGGTGAGCAAAGTGTTTGCGCACCCCCACACTGGCAAAGAAATTCAATTGAAACACAATGCAGACTGCAACACCACCGGGGAAATTTATGCCATACTTTGCCCATGTGGACTCACTTATGTGGGAAGAACTTCCCGAAAAATCAAGACTCGTATTATCGAGCACAAAAGCACCATACGCAATAGGTCTATTACATCTTGCCTAGCGACACATTGGATCAGATCAAGTCACACCATACCACAACTCAGATTTACGGTTTTAGAAGTGGTTGAGAAACATAAGGGCATAGATCACAATGTAGCACTAGCTCGGAGAGAGACAGTCTGGATAAAAAAATTGGGTACACTGACACCGGGCGGGCTCAATGACCAGTACGAGATGGCGTGTTTTCTATGAAACTCACACAGCAATAGTATACTACGCAATGTGTTTGTTCATTTCTCATAGTGTAAATATATAAGAGTCTTCAATTAATTCTACTTTTAGCACAGGATTGACACACAGTAACAGAATACCGTGTAATGTATTTGGTTAGTTCTTTCAGTGTATATAGGTGAAAGCTTTTAATTTATGTTGTGCTTTTTGTACAGGATTGACACTATGCTCCTTCACTTTTACCTCTTATTCCTTTCACTATTTCTCTTTTTAGGTGCACTTTTTTTCGTCACCCCTTAGTCACATGTTTATTTATTTGTTCATTCACATCGTACACGCTTGTCATCACTATTTCATTTTCATTTAGCTCACACCATTATTTTAATACGAGGTACTCGTATAGGGATTATTTTTACGCACAGGCAGTTTCAATGATCGGTACGTCCCATTATTTAAAGAACGGAGTTCCGGACCGGATGTTTACACCGGAAGTAATTGGGAGGTCAGAGTTCGAGGTACGCGATAGCAGCAAGGTAGGCTTTAGCGCCTTTATGGCGTTTGGTTTGAAACATTCGTATAACTACTAATCTAGAATGGGTAGTTTACGCAATTTTTTGATTTTTATTCCTCAGCTGGGGCTATCTTTCCAGATACTTTAAACCAGAATCTCAGGACGCATCTACTTGCGTAACCACAACTATTAATGGGGTAAGCCAGCAATCTTAGTTTTCTTAATTGGAGATCCCGACGAGGACATTTTGAGCTGTTTATTTAGTCTTTACTCGTTTTTACATTATTTACAGATAAGATTATTATCGGTGACCTGTCACGATTAGTTCGTGCGGATTTAAGTACTAGTCAGGTATATATAGTACTCGTTATAAACACCGGGTCTTATTAACGGTTATACTCAGTGGCACCTAGGGTGTGGATATTGTTTGTATTAGGACCCTCTCTCACGATAGGTGGTGTTGGTACTTTCCCTATTACACACTTCTACCATTTAAGCTGTGACTAACGTTTCAGTCGAACACACAAATACTTCTTTCCTGCACTTTCTTTTTCATGGGAATCAGTGTTAATTCTACATGATGATGTACATTACATCCTGTAAAGTGGGAAAACATTACTTCTTATTAATTTTGCAGTGCCCTATAACGGAACTGATGTGAATGGTACAGATAACCAAGTTTGGATTCGCTTCTACATTTGTATACCCCTGAAGAAGGGTCGGACACGACCCGAAATGCATTGGGAAATGTTATATTTTTTCTGTTCATCAATTAATTTTTGTGGAATGATATACAACAGAATAATTTGATCTTTAAGTGGGATTTTGTTTCTATTATTATACGCATTAAACATTATGCTTGTACTTGTACATATAACGGTTTACTAAAAAAGTTTAACCTTTGCAAATTATTGTGACTTTATATTATTTGCAAACATTTGGATTGTTACAATTTTGATTAATCACAAAAGTGTTCTGAAACCTCAGGGACATTAGGGTGAGCTTCCGGTCAGACCTAGTCTCCACTAGGCCTCTACATAGCTGTTATATAATTCCACCTACGTATATTAAAGTTCTACAGCGCCAGGATGCTCCTTTCGGAGCGATAGTTGCGCTTTACAAATAACACATACAAAATACAAATACAAATACAAATAGGTGATGGGGGAGGAGGGGGCCAGTTTCTACAGCAGCTGCATCCTAAGATCTAGCAGTGTTACATGGCTATCCAATGGCCTTGGAGCTAAAAAATCAAACAAGAAACAGTGCCCAGGAGGGGGGGAGTGATTGTAATATCTGTAAAGCATTTCGGCTGGGGTCAGTGTTGAAAGAGACACCAGCCCCGTGTCTTCTTGGATAGTTGCATGCCCGTGCAGCTGGGGAGGGCGGCGGCCTGCCTGTGATCACTTCACCTTGGTAGGAGCTACCTTCCTCTGCAGTCTGGTCTACAGATGTGGGATAGCGATTCAAAGCCGGTTGGATTTGCTGAACCAGTTGAGATGTCTCAATGTACCCCTCTTGCCTGTTGAATAATCAAGTGGGCAGCCAGCCTAGGTCATTTCTTAATCACTGGCTGCCCTTGGATTGGCCATAAGTTACTACATTGCCTGGTCAAACTAAAGCTGTGGCATAATTTTCTCAGACTGCAATTCTGTGCTGCCGCTTATTTTCTTGGGTTCTGAACTGCCTTAGTTGTGTTTACTGCTGTACTGGTATTTAAAGTAAAAGAACTGGGGGGGTTTTGGCTTTGGGATATCAGCACTGTATTATGTATTTCATTGTCTCTGTGACTGGCAGATGGGGTTATGGTGGAGAGAGAGGCTGAGCAGAGAAGATGTCCTGATCCTGGTAAAGGCATTTCTTCCATCTGTATACATCAATAGCGGAGGAGCGTTGCCCCAGTGCCTGGCTCAGAGCCAGTAAATGAAAAATAAAATTATTTTAAATTTCTGGCTCTGAGCCAGCTTGCAAAGGGAGGGGTGGGGCATTGGGAGGAGACGTGCACTCCACTCTCTAAGTGCACATATATATTTTGGCCGGCCGTTTCAGGCTGACCAAAACACACATGCGCACTTAGGTTTTCTCCAGCCCAGCTGCATTGAGTAGCCAAGTTGTAGAAACCCTACAGAGTCCCTGGTCTGAGCAAGGCATCTTTCCTGCCCGCTCAGACCAATCCTCGTGCTGCTGTCATGTGAGAGCAGCGCCTTGATTGCAGGGGGCCCGTAATATGGCCCCAGTGCTTGCTGGGACCAGGAAGGACCATGCCAAGTGTGACACGAGAGTTGGGAGGCAGCTCCAGGTACGTTTTTATTTTAAATTTATTTTTTATTATAAACCCCCCCACCCCACTACCATGCCATCCCCTCCCGCTCTCCCCCACACCTCCTCCACCCACCTCACCACCTCTTTAGTGTGGCGGCCGCGACTGGTATTCATGTAGCTGCATCAATGAAAAATATAATTTATTCAAGGATGCCTGCATCCTATATAAATGCCTTCTTTTGTGCTGCAACAGAATTCTATTTGATTAGATTATTGACGTTTCTGCAATGTATGTAGGAACAATACTGTGACTTGGCCTGCCAAGCATTTGGAAACCCATTAGCTAACTTGTTTCTCTATAATGTACCCCCCTGCATGTTCCTGCTCACTGCTCTCAATACAAGCTATGCACAGCTTCTTGCATCCCCTGGAGCAGCCTTATAGAGCACCCCAGGAGGAAGCATACCATGTGTTTGCATACATGTAATTGCCCTGCAATTTTCTTATGGACTACAATTTGATCGTAGACCATCACAGAGCTTGTCATTTCTATCTAAGTAACGTAATAAAACGATATACATTTTGGGCCTCCTTTATGAGGCCCTTACCGCGCCATTGGCCACTCCTTGTGATGCTGCAGCAGCATAAAAAATGTGCCACGCTCAGCCATATTTACAAAGTGACGCATTTAAGCAGATGCGGCACATTGTTAACCCCTGCTCTACATTATACATGTGACAGGTATAATGTATGCAGGGTGGGCGTTCCGACACAGCAGATCAATGTAGAAGTGATGTAGTGAAATTTATGATATTTCACTGCGTCACTTCTAGGGCGTCACTGCGTCAAATCCTTATGCCTGCTTGAAGCAGGGGTAAGGAGTTACGCAGGCCTTTTCAAGTCGGGCTTGTGCCAATTTTACACCTACAGATACATCAGGAATACGGACTTATCTGTAAATCCTTGCGACATTGAGCACCATAAAGTAAATACGGCACATCCTTGGTTTCGCAAGGATGGCGCTATGAAAAATGGTGCATCGCTGTTTTCACCTAGCGATGCAAAACTTTTAATAAATAAGGCCCTTTGAAATTTCTTTAGGACAGGAGTAGAAAAGGATAAGAGGATAGATGGTGTTAAGAGGTGAGTTTATAGGATGTTTTCGGGTAATGTGCTACGGGTAAGGGGATAAGGTTTTGGAGTTATAACGGTACCTGTAAGGTAGGGAGAGAAGTGAAAGATGTAAAGAGCAAATCATTAGGATGTGAGTGTACTGGATAATTTGTTTACTGGTAAAAAGGTTAAGAGGTTAGGGGGTTAAGGAGGAAACGGCCTTAACAACGCGAACGGAGCCACACATGCCGTTACCACGTTCGTATTTACCACATATATGCCTTTAACATGCATATTCCTTAAAGACGCTTGCCTTTACAACAATTTTTGTTGTAAAGGCTGTAAAGGCAGTCAGCCCTCTAGATTCAGAGCGAATGGGCTGGGGGGTGGGAGGTGTTCAGTGACTTGAAGAGACTTCCTCCTACCCATGTGAAAATGAAAGGATTGGTACGCTGCTTTGTGAGAAGTTTTCTCTTTTTAGTGTGGGTAGTTGGGGTACTTTTTACAGCTGGGGGCCTGTTTTAGGGCTCTGGTCGGGAGGTGGGGGTGTTTTTAGGACTAGGATCAGGGTCGTTTTTAGGGCTGAGGGTTGGTTTCAGGGCTAAGGGTGGGGGTCTGGGGTGTTTTTAGGGTTGTGGTTGGGGTCACTTTCAGGCCTGGGGGCCAGAAATTATGGCTCAGGGTGGAGGACTAGGGTGTAATCTTTACCACGTACATGCCTTGACCAATCATGACTTTACAACAAAAACAAAATTAGTTATAAAGGCATGCATGGTAAAGGCATGTGTGGATAAAGACGCGTTCATGGTAAAGACTGTGTCGTTAAGGCATGAAATGTAATCGCATGTATGGTTCCATCATACAACCTGTTAAGGATAACGGGTTAAGAGTAATGATTTAAGAGTTAGCAGAAGAGGAGTACCAGGTTAATGGTATAGAGGCAAGGAGTACGTGTATGGGGTAAAAGGGTTTATGGGGAAGTTTAAGGGGTTAAGTGTAAAGGTAGGGGTTAACAAATTGGGTTAAGGTTATATCAGCAATAGTCAAGCGTTATGGGTAAAAGGTTAAACAGTTATAAGTAAGGCTAAAGGGTAAGAGGTTAAGGGTGTAAAGATAAGAGGTTAAGGGTAATAGATAAATGCATGGTAAGGATAATACAGTCAGTGTAAGGAAGCAGGGGTAAAAATAGGGATTTAGGGTAAGGCTAATGATATTATGAGGTCATAAGGCTTGAATCTGATCTGCAGGTTATGTTTGTATGGATGTTGTATGAGTTATAGATGTGGAACTTACAATAACTTGTACATTTTATTGGTTGTTCAGTTTTTACTTGTAACCATAACTGTACTTTAACTATGGTTTGAAGTGAATTTTTGATCTTTTTTTAACATACATTAAGGTATTATAATCAGAGCTAACTGCAAATTTACTTTAACATTGTTTTTTCTCCAGGAAATTCTGGAAGCTTTGATATACCACATCCAGCCTTTGGAAGCTGGGCCTCATGTTTAAAACACAGTGGGCAGCCAAGTCTTGGCCATGCACAGCGGTGGTTAGCCGTAGGGGTTGTATGACGATCCATCGGTAACAATGCAATCGCGGCAGTAAGCATTGCGGCCATTACATCGTAAAGGCAGCCGCATCGGCCGTTTTCTTATCGCACGTAGTTGTGCCGCAAATGCGGCCATTTAATTGGATCGTGTGTCACATCGGCGATTTTACATCGCGCAACATGACAACGTGATGTTTGAGGGCACACTTTAATATTTCGATGGGTGTTTCTCGATCATTTTGGACGTTTATAGACTGAATGCTCCAAAGCAAAAATAGGTGTTTTCCACTGTTAATATTTACCTTCTGAGACATACTTCTTAATTCTAGTTTGCTGAGATTTCTATAGAAGTCTCCGTTTCAGAAACAAGAGAATACTGGGGAATCGCGGTAATTAATTGTAGCATTGTTTTCACACCTGCATTTTCCTTTACTTGATGTTAATTAACAAAAGCGCTTAATGTTTATGGACATTATCTCCTAATGACAGCTCCTTCTTTCTTGCATTCTGGCAGCTAATTTCGTGAAAATCAAAGTAACTGTGATGCGTTCCTTTGCAAAGTTCCACTTTGTTTTGCAATTTGGAACTCTGGATTTTTGACCTTCCCTATAGTCTGCTACACAGACTTGCCCTTGCGCTCTTGAAAAAGATCATCTAATGTGTCCTTCATTGTAGCTCATACTACTAGGATGTCACTGATGTCAGACCTCTTGAATTATGAATAACCAGCTCATTGTATGTTTGTCAGTGGTTTTGCGGCTGAGGAGTCAGTCATGAAAGCTTAGGTGCAGGATGTTGTGGAAATAAAATTGACAATTGTGCCCCATCATTTCCCTGTTTCTGCCTGGTAGCCATTTTTCTCAGACAAACACCCATTTTGTGTGTGACATGCTCTCAGCAACTTGTCTGAAAACTGTCCTTCACATCCCCATTGAATCTTGCACAACCCCCTGCTCCTTGTGGTCGAGCCAATTCCAAGAAGCCTGCCTGTGTGCCTTCCCCCAGTTTTGCCAGACTCCTGTCCATTGTTGGTAACTCAGCCTGTCACACCAACTGCCCTGTGACCACCCCCAACTGAAAGAGGAAGCACGAGGTTAGGCCCTGAAACCACACCAACTAATAGAGGAAGCACAAGGTTGTACACTGTGAACACACACATTTCTGTGGTTCTGCCAATTCTGGGAACCAGCAGCAGATAGTTCCTGTTCTTAACTGTAAGACACCCTGCACCTGGCATCTTAGTTCATTGACCACCCCTTCCTGTGCTTCAGCCAATTCCCAGAACCAGCAGATAGTTCATGTTTTAAGAAATAGTTACTGCAAGCCAGAGAGCAGATGGTCTCTGTTTTACACAAGATAGTTCCTCTTTTTGACTCTTGTGGTTCAGCCAATTCCCAGAACCAGCAAGATAGCTACAGTTTTACACAAGATGGTTCCTGTTTCTGACATGAAGCACGAGCACAAACCCCAAATGAGGAAGCCTCCCCCTTCCAACTGTCAGACTATTTCACATCGCAAGTCCCCTCACGAAGCCTAAGACACGCCCCCATTTCTTCACAATCTGCTCCTCTTGCTGATTTTTGTTCCTCTATCTGCCATGACCTGTTTGTTCCTCTATTTTGCCTCGTGACCAAGACTGTATAAATGTCCTGCTGTTGAAAATAAAGACACCCCCACTTCAAGAGAGGGACTTGAGAGATTGCTCCTGTGCCCACTTGGTGCTGGAAGCGCTCCCCTTAACTCGAGTTATTGGTCTCCTCCTCCTTCATTTGAGCACCACGGACTCCTCGCTTTGCATTGACAAGAAATTATGATTTATTAAGCATAGAAATCCAGAAATGAGGTAATAAGTAAATTTAATTTACCACATTAATTGGCGCCCGGAACAGGGACATTCCCTTTCCCCCACGCGCCGGCGATATTGGACCCGGTACTGTCCCCTCCTGACCGTTGACGGACTTCAAAAGTGCACAACGCGGGGAATTCCCGCTAACTCCCTCGAGGCGAAGAGGGGGACCGACTGTGGCCCAGCATCCACACACAGATGTCAGACTATTTCTGCGAGATTTCAAGGGCCACTACACAAGTAGAGAATTAGACAAGCGTTTGAAAGATTTGCCACACACCCTTTGGGCCACTGATTCTACCACAGTAGGATGTATGGAAATAACACCTCACAAGGTTACACTGAAAGAGGGAGCCCAACTACCACGCATAAGGCAATACAAAATTCCACCTCAGGATGAACAAGCATTAATGTTAATTATTCAGGACCTAATACAGTCAGGTGTGATTAAAGAAACAACTTCCAACATTTGCAATTCCCCTGTTTTACCAGTCCATAAAAAAGTGGAACCAGGAACCACCTGTCTACAGACTAGTGGTGGATTTGAGAGAGCTCAATAAATGTGTCGTTCCACAACACCCTGTGGTTCCAGACATCTCCACCCTACTCACAGCCACAGATGCGGAAGCAACGCATTTTTCAGTCATTGACTTGAAAAACACATTCTTTAGCATACCTATTCTTGGCTTCTCCTTACAAGGACAAGGTTTCCAATTCACAAGAGCTCCTCAAGGTTTCACAGAGAGTCCAAGCGTATATAGCCAAGCATTAAAAAGACAACTAGATACTGTTCAAATGCCCACGGATACAGCCATACTACAATATTTTGATGATATCCTCATTACGGCCAGATCTGACGCAGCATGTGCTGAAGCATCACTACTAGTACTAGAAATCCTAGCTGCAAATGGCCATAAAGTTTCCCCTGGTAAGCTCCAATTTTGTTTACAGCAAGTGGCATACTTAGGGCACTTGCTGTCAAAGGAGGGTAGGCAGCTTACACAGGAACCCATCCAGCTCATACTACAAATACCACAACCAACAACACAGAAACAAGTTCGAGCCTTTGTTGGTCTCACCTCATATTGTAGACAGTGGATCCCACAATTTGCACTCATTTCCAAACCGTTAGTGCAGCTGACAATACTCGAAGCTGGCGCTATGCCACAATTACCCTGGACAGATGAACACACGCAAGCCTTTCAGTCTCTTAAAAAAGCTATGCGTCAAGCCCCAGTGCTGGCAACACCTAATTACACCAAAGATTTTACATTATTTGTAACAGAAAACTCAGGTACAGCACTATCAGTTCTGCCCCAACTTCAAGCAGACAAACATAAACCATGTGGTTATTTTTCAAGCACATTAGATCCAGTAGCACAAGCATTGCCTGCATGTCTAAAATCAGTAGCAGCTACTGCACAAGCTATTAGACAAAGCAATTCTATTGTATTGGGACATCATCTGATAGTTCAGGTCCCACACGCTGTAGAACTTCTGTTAAACAGAACACAAACACAGCATCTGACAATAGCCAGACTCACCGGATATGAAATGACACTTTTTCAGCCACACATTGAGATTAGACACTGCAACATTTTAAACCCAGCAACACTGTTGCCACTGACCTCTCCTACTGAAGAAATTCACGATTGTATTGACATAATTGATTTAGTGACCAAACCAAGACCAGATTTACAAGATACTCCCCTTGCTAAGGCAGAAATGACACTCTTTGTTGATGGTTCATGTATGAGACTCCCCACAGGAGAATTAGCAGCAGCCTATGCCGTCACAAATGGTACAGACACTTTAGAAGCACACAAGATAGAGATACTGTCGGCACAGGCAGCAGAACACATAGCCCTAACACAAGCATGTCACTTAGCAAAAGAAAAGTCAGTTAACATCTACACTGATTCACAATATGCCTTTGGAGTTGTACACAACTTCGGTACATTGTGGAAAGAGAGAGGATTTCTCACATCACATGGGTCCAGAATACAGCATGCTACACTCATCACTGCCCTCGTAGAGGCCAGTCAGTTACCAGAGAAAATCGCAGTGCTAAAAAGTAAAGCGCACATAAAAGGAACAGATGAAATATCAAAAGGAAATGATTCTGCCGACAGTGCAGCCAAGTTAGCAGCAAACACAGAATTAAGTATACCACACCGCCAATATACAATACGAGACCCCTTTTCTGACATCCAGGATGTCCAAAGTCACGCCACACCACAGGAACTGCTAGAATGGAAGGAAAAAGGAGGGGTCCTTGCAGATCAAGGCTGGATGACACCTGAAAGAGCAGTATGGTTTCTACCGGATGCCATGGTACAGGTTATGGTAAACACCATACATGGACCAGCGCATCTGGGAGAAAAAGCAATGTTAGACAGAATATATGGCACAACAAACATTTAAAAACTGCAGCCAAACAAAAAGTTAAAACGTGCATGATTTGTAATCAGTTCAACCCAGGAAAAGGCACAAAGGTGGAACAGGGAGGATTCCAACCCCCTGACCATCCATTTGAAGTTCTCCAGATGGACTATATCCAGATGGAGAGATGTAGAGGTCACATGTATATGCTAGTTGTAGTGTGTGCTCTGACCAGATGGACAATCAATCAATCAATCACAGACATTTATAGAGCGCACTACCTACCCGTAGGGTCTCAAGGCGCTTGGGGGGGGGGGGGGGTGCCGCTACTGCTCGAACAGCCAGGTCTTGAGCTTCTTCCTGAAGGAGAGGTGGTCTTGGGTCAGGCGCAGGTCGGCCGGGAGGGAGTTCCAGGTCTTGGCGGCCAGGTAGGAGAAGGACCTTCCTCCTGTAGTGGCTCTGCGGATGCGTGGGACGGCGGCGAGGGCGTGGCTGGCAGATCGGAGGTGGCGTTTGGGAGCGTAGAAGTTGATGCAGTTGTTGAGGTAGCTCGGGCCTTGATCGTGGAGAGCTTTGTGTGCGTGGGTAAGGAGGCGGAAGGTGAGTCTCTTGTTGACCGGGAGCCAGTGCAGGTCTCTTAGGTGTCCGGAGATGTGGCTGTGTCGTGGGGTGTCGAGGATGAGTCTGGCTGAGGCGTTCTGGATGCGCTGGAGTCTCTTCTGGATCTTGGCGGTGGTTCCGGCGTAGAGTGCGTTGCCGTAGTCCAGTCGGCTGGTGACGAGGGCCTGGGTGACGGTCTTCCTGGTCTCTGTGGGGATCCACCAGAAGATCTTCCGAAGCATGCGCAGGATGTTGAAGCACGACGAGGAGACGGCGTTGACTTGCCTGGTCATGGAGAGGGAGGAGTCCAGGATGAAACCCAGTTTACGTGCGTGGTCCGTCGGTTTGGGTGCGGTGCCCAGGGCGGGGGGCCACCAGGAGTCGTCCCAGGCGGAGGGCGAGGAGCCCAGGATGAGGACCTCCGTCTTATCTGAGTTCAGTTTCAGGCGGCTCGTCGTCATCCACTCGGCTACCTCTTTCATCCCTTCGTGCAGGTTGGCTCTGGCGGCGGCGGGGTCGTTGGTCAGGGAGAGGATCAGCTGGGTGTCGTCGGCGTAGGAGATTATGTTGAGGTTGTGTTGGCGTGCGATGGCCGCGAGGGGGCTCATGTAGACGTTGAAGAGAGTAGGGCTCAGCGAGGATCCTTGAGGGACGCCGCAGATGACTTCGGTGGCCTCTGACTTGTACGGTGGTAGGCGGACTCTTTGTGTTCTTCCGTCGAGGAAGGAGACGATCCATTCCAGTGCCTTCTCCTGGATTCCGACGTTGCTGAGGCGCTGCACTAGGGTGCGGTGGCAGACCGTGTCGAAAGCCGCGGAGAGGTCTAGGAGGATGAGGGCCGCTGTTTCTCCGTTGTCCATCAGGGCTCGGATGTCGTCAGTGGCGGCGATGAGGGCGGTCTCGGTGCTGTGGTTGGCACGGAATCCGGACTGCGATGGGTCGAGGGATCCATTCGTCTCGAGGAAGGCGGCCAGCTGTTTGTTGACGGTCTTTTCGATGACTTTGGCTGGAAACGGGAGTAGAGAGATGGGGCGGTAATTCTTGAGTTCGGTGGGGTCTGCTGTAGGTTTCTTGAGTAGAGCGCTGAGTTCGGCGTGCTTCCAGCTCTCGGGGAAGGTGGCGGTGTCGAATGAGGTGTTGATGATGTCC
This sequence comes from Lissotriton vulgaris, assembly GCF_964263255.1. Taxonomy (NCBI): domain Eukaryota; kingdom Metazoa; phylum Chordata; class Amphibia; order Caudata; family Salamandridae; genus Lissotriton; species Lissotriton vulgaris. Next base: position 880,049,162 of record NC_141697.1, on the reverse strand, counting down.
CGCAGGTGGGGTGCGATGACAGCGTCGGCTTTGTTGAAGACGTGGTGAGGGCAGGGGTCGGTCGGAGATCCGGAGTGGACGGAGTTCATCATGTGGACGGTGTCTTCGGTGTTGACCGGGGTCCAGGCGCGGAGGGTGGTGGTGGGTGGCGTTGCTGCGGTCGTGGCGTGCGTCGGTTGAGTGCTGAAGCTGTTGTGTATGTCCGCGATCTTGTTGTGGAAGTAGGAGGCGAGGGAGTTGCAGAGGTCTTGCGATGGGGTGATGTCGTTGTTTCCGGCGTTGGGGTTGGAGAGCTCTTTCACGATGTTGAAGAGTTCCTTGCAGTTGTGTGCGTTGTTGTCCAGTCTGTTCTTGAATGCAGTTTTCTTGGCAGTGCGGATCAATTGGTGGTGTTTCCGGGTGGCGAGCTTGAGGGTGGTCCTGTTGTCCGGCGTGGGTTCCTTTCCCCAGGCTTTCTCGAGGGCTCGGCAGTTCTTCTTGGAGCTCTTGAGTTCGTCGGTGAACCATGGGGCTCTCTTATTGCCGGGTCTGCTGGGCGGGATCCTCAGAGGGGCGAGTTCGTCTGCGCATTTGCTGATCCACTTCGAGAGGTTGTCGGCGGCCTGGCTGGGGTTCGCTGAGCTGGCCGGAGGGTGCTGGCTCAGGGAAGCGGCGAGCTGGTCGGCTGTGATCTTGTTCCAGCTTCTTCGGGCAACCTGTTGCTGGTGGTGGTGGATCGTCGTTCTTCTGAAGGTGAAGTGGATGCATCTGTGGTCCGTCCAGTGGAGTTCTGTGGCGTGGCTGAAGGCGATGTCTTTGCTGGATGAGAAGATTGCGTTGAGTGTGTGTCCGGCGAGGTGGGTGGGGGTGGACACCAGCTGCTTGAGTCCAAGGTTGGCGAGGTTGTCGAGCAGGGTGCTGGTGTTGCAGTCGTTGTTGTTCTCCAGGTGGAAGTTGAAGTCCCCCAGGAGGATGTAGTCAGCGGAGGGGAGGGCGTGCGGGCTGACGAAGTCGGCGATGTCCTCGCTGAATTGAGTGCGTGGTCCCGGAGGTCGGTAGATCAGGGTGCCTCTGAGGGTGGTGTTCGGGTCGGTGTGAATCTGGAAATGCAGGTGTTCGGCGGAGGGTGGGGTGTTGTCGGTGCTGGTCGTGATGCGGATGGTGTTCTTGTGGATGATGGCGATGCCTCCTCCCACCTGGTTGGCGTTGCGATCCCTCCGGGTGATCTTGTAGCCTTCTGGGATGGCGATGGCGATGTCGGGCGCTGAGGAGGCATTCATCCAGGTCTCCGTGATGAAGGCAACGTCAGGGGCTGTGGCGTCTAGGAGGTTCCAGAGTTCGATGGCGTGTCTGTGGACGGAGCGGGTGTTGAGGAGGATGCACTTGAGGTGGTTGCTGCTGGTGTTCGGCTTGGCAGGTGCTGGTGTCGGGCAGGTCCGGATGCAGGTGAACTTGCAGGTGTTGCAGCTGAAGGGTCCGTGGACGCGTTGTGGGGTGGCTCTGCAGCATCCCGGGACTCGGCCGGTGTTGAGTGCGATGAGGGTGGCGGCGGTGTACGTCAAGCGGGTCGGTCGGGGTCCTCGAGGGCCAGGGGTCCTGGCACTGGGCACGGTCCAGGCGCGGACGGGCGTAGACGGGCTTGCCTTTGGCACGCCTTCGGCGCACAATCGGCGCGCCCGCTGCGCGTTCGCACGGTCGCCATATATGGTGAAGTGCGCGGGTGGGCGGAGCAGCTGGGAGGCGGGAGCGGGGAGGGAACAGAAGGAAAAAAGGGGCGGGGTCAGCAGTGGTGGCGGGAAGCGGGGAGCGGGGATCACGGACCACGCCGCTCGAAGGAGGGGGCATGGTCACGAGCCGGCAGTCGGGCAGCGAGGCACAAAGGAAGGGGGGGCACACGCAGCAGCTGGTGGCCGTGCGGCGCGGGGGTGTCCTAAAACTAGGTCACACTCACCTGCGTCGCACGGTCGCCATATATGGCCAAGTGCGCGGGTGGGCGGAGCAGCTGGGAGGCGGGAGCGGGGAGGGAACAGAAGGAAAAAAGGGGCGGGCTCAGCGGTGGTGGCGGGAAGCGGGGAGCGGGGAGGGAAGACGGAGGGCGGCAACAGGCGGGAAAAAGACAGTCAATACGGCGGAAAAAACAACAATGAACACAAACACAATTCTACAGGCAATACGGCGTAAATACAACAATAAGCACAAAAAGCACAAATACAAGTCTGCACAGTGGACCAGGGGCACAGGGAGAGGAGCGCTGATCACGGACCACGCCGCTCGAAGGAGGGGGCGTGGTCACGAGCCGGCAGTCGGGCAGCGAGGCACAAAGCAAGGGGGGGCACACGCAGCAGCTGGTGGCCGTGCGGCGCGGGGGTGTCCTAAAACTAGGTCACCTAGCCTGGACAGAAGCCTATCCCATCCCAGATTACACTGCAATGACAACTGCTAAACAATTAGTTAGAGAGTTTTTCCCAAGGTATGGGTTGCCCCGTGTCATCTACTCAGATAACGGCCAACCTTTTTCCTCTGAACTCATGAAGCAAGTGTCTCTTCTGTTAGGGTACACTTGGAAGTTTCACTGTGTAAGACATCCTCAGGCAGCAGGTCTAGTAGAAAGACACAACCAAACTTTGAAGACAAAATTGGCCAAGATATGCACTGACAAAGGCGTGGACTGGATGGTAGCCTTACCGGTTGCCCTCTTCTACATGCGTATGGTAGCCATTCCAGAACTGGCTTATCTCCATGTGAAGTGGTCTTTGGCAGACCACCAAATATGTGGGGTACGCCAAGGCCTAAAAGAATAACTGATGTTGACAGTACTATGCTGACTGACTACCTGGCTTCATTGATGTCTGCACTCCAATCTTGTCGTTCTCAGGTTGCTGCCACCTTCCCTGACAAAACCAACCCGGAAGAACACGCCATCCGACCCGGGGATTGGGTCCTCGTGAGGAACTTCGACCGTACCAGTCCCCTCCAGCCCAGGTGGAAGAAGCCAAGACTCGTACTACTAACAACACGGACAGCAGTGAAGGTCGAGGGCAGGAAGGGCTGGCTCCACGCAAGCCACTGCCGGAAACATTTTGAACAAAAAGACACTGTTGCTGATGGCCCTGCCAATCCCACTGACATTTTGACTGAACAATCTTTATTGCCTTTGGAACTAATCCCACAACAGGACTACAAATCAAAGTTAAGGTCTGCCATTCTGACTCTGGCTAATTAAGTCCATTGGCCGTCGGTCCAGTGGTGAAGCGGTTGGAGCATGAGAATGGATTTTAACACCTTGACTATGTTGGAGAAAGAAAAAATGAACTCTAGAAAAAGACATAATGGTCCTATTATATGTTTGACAGTATTATCTTTCCTCATGGCAGTTATGATGTGTCTTGGTTGGATTCTCCACACTGTTTTTCCTCCAACACAACACACCTCTCATACACCCAACAGCACTCAGGAACACACCTATCATGACCTACCCCCTCATGAACAAGCCCATAGACTAGCCTTGCGAAACAATACCTTCATACAGATGCTACACCACACTCAGCAGGGCAGTAATAGCACCAATTGTTGGATATGTGGCCGCATCCCACCTCATCAGAAAAAGGGAGGGGTGCCTCTTTTTCCTTTCCCATTCACTTATAATGGAACTTGTGAAGCCTGGTTCGCCCTAATAACAGCTGACGATACTACCCCCACCTCCTGCCCTGACGGAAATAATTCATGCAAGAATGGGTGGCCTTGGGGGGATTTAAACAGGGTACTCAATACTGCCTGTTACCCTAATTAGGAGGGAGATCCTCAGGCGACAGGTACAGTCCTAGAAAGTGAAGAATACAAGCAAGGGAACATGACCATGTCCTACAAGATGTTAAATACCAAACCTAAAAAGAATGCTGGTCCCCCTTCCATCTCGGTCTCACCAGTAAAAGGACACCTGTGCATCCAGAAAATGGCTCTGTTCCATTAGGACACAGTGACTGTCATACCACTATAAGTTTTGAAGACAGAGGAAAGTCCTCATTTCTAGCATCTCGCCATACTTATTTCGTCTGTGGCCAAACGGCCTATATGCAGCTGCCCTTGAACTGGGGGGGAACTTGCTATATAGCATTTCTGTTACCCCCTGTCTTTGCGGCCCCATCCACTTACCACCGAGACCTCCTAGTGCCCCATGTCAGACATAAAAATACGATCGATACCTCCTTGGTTGACCAAACGGAAACCTCATGGGAACAGTATACAGATTTTAACAAAGGGTTCTTCTTCTTTGTTGGCCCTGTACAGAACAGCAAACTTATACGCAGGTTGACAAGGACCTTAGAGGCTGTTGTAAACCAGACGGCCTCTGCCCTGGGGAGCTTAACCCAGGAGCAGTCTGCCATACGATTGGTTACTCTCCAAAATCGTCTTGTCCTCGACATCATCCTGGCTGACAGAGGCGGAGCCTGTAAAATTATAGGCTCTAGCTGCTGTATATTTATTCCTGATAATTCCCCATCTGTATACACGGCCATAACAAAATTACACAAGATAGCATAAGTTTACATCAAGAACCTGGCACTTGGACGTGGTCCGACTGGTTCTGGAAGATAATATCGTCCTGGGGATGGCAACTGCTGTCAGCAGCAGGTATAATATTCCTGATAATAACTGGATGCTGCCTTTGCATCCAATGTGGTCCTGCCCTGTGCGGTCTAGGCGCTGCAAACTGCATTCCTAAACCACTTGTCCAGCAGAGAGAAAGGGAAAGAATTATGCTACAAGAATGTATAGATGATCTCATGCAAATTGAGATATAATGTAGGTACACTCTGGGGCAAGGAGGGAATGTGGAATTAAAATTGACAATTGTGCCCCATCATTTCCCTGTTTCTGCCTGGTAGCCATTTTTCTCAGACAAACACCCATTTTGTGTGTGACATGCTCTCAGCAACTTGTCTGAAAACTGTCCTTCACATCCCCATTGAATCTTGCACAACCCCCTGCTCCTTGTGGTCGAGCCAATTCCAAGAAGCCTGCCTGTGTGCCTTCCCCCAGTTGTGTCAGACTCCTGTCCATTGTTGGTAACTCAGCCGGTCACACCAACTGCCCTGTGACCACCCCCAACTGAAAGAGGAAGCACGAGGTTAGGCCCTGAAACCACACCAACTAATAGAGGAAGCACAAGGTTGTACACTGTGAACACACACATTTCTGTGGTTCTGCCAATTCTGGGAACCAGCAGCAGATAGTTCCTATTGTTAACTGTAAGACACCCTGCACCTGGCATCTTAGTTCATTGACCACCCCTTCCTGTGCTTCAGCCAATTCCCAGAACCAGCAGATAGTTCCTGTTTTAAGAAATAGTTACTGCAAGCCAGAGAGCAGATGGTCTCTGTTTTACACAAGATAGTTCCTCTTTTTGACTCTTGTGGTTCAGCCAATTCCCAGAACCAGCAAGAAAGCTACAGTTTTACACAAGATGGTTCCTGTTTCTGACATGAAGCACGAGCACAAACCCCAAATGAGGAAGCCTCCCCCTTCCAACTGTCAGACTATTTCACATCGCAAGTCCCCTCACGAAGCCTAAGACACGCCCCCATTTCTTCACAATCTGCTCCTCTTGCTGATTTTTGTTCCTCTATCTGCCATGACCTGTTTGTTCCTCTATTTTGCCTCGTGACCAAGACTGTATAAATGTCCTGCTGTTGAAAATAAGGACACCCCCACTTCAAGAGAGGGACTTGAGAGATTGCTCCTGTGCCCGCTTGGTGCTGGAAGCGCTCCCCTTAACTCGAGTTATTGGTCTCCTCCTCCTTCATTTGAGCACCACGGACTCCTCGCTTTGCATTGACAAGAAATTATGATTTATTAAGCATAGAAATTCAGAAATGAGGTAATAAGTAAATTTAATTTACCACAATATATAATTCCCCAATTCATCTTTTATCTGCCAGGTCATGTTGCACTTGTATTTTACAGCTGTTTGCGCACTTTTGTTTCTTTTTAATAAAAAAAAAAAATCACTTTTTCATTCATTTAGTTCACCGCGTTTTGAAGATGCACTCGACCTCAAGATCATACCTCAGGTACAATCTGGCACGTGAGAACTTTAAATTCGTGTTCAAACAATTGAGAAATGGGAAGTTAGTGCCTGATTCAGCCAGCATGGCCTAATGCTATGCATGAATCCTTCATAATATATGTGTCACACTTCAGCTACAGAGCATGCATTCCTTTCCTGGAAGTGCGTCTGCTGTCTGCTTCAGAGTGAACTACGGTAGCCTCAAGAGGGCTGGAAGCCCGACCGAGGAGTTCTGCCTGGACATGTGGCAGTGACAATAAGTGCTGACACACCGTTTACTTCAAGAACTGCCCGAGAGACGGCCACTCATCTGCATCAGCTAACACGAGCAAAATGAGCTGCATTATGTGGTATTAGACAGCCATCCGCTATCATCCACCCCCAGCCCCCAATACATGCATCCATCCATTATTCATTCATGCATCCATTCACCCATACATAACCCAGCCCCCATACATGCATCCATCCATTATTCATTCATGCATCCATCCACCCATACATCACCAAGCCCCATACATGCATCCATCCATTATTCATTCATGCATCCATCCACCCATACATCCATCCATCCATGCATCCGCCATCCATTCATCCATCCATCCACCCACCCACTCACCACACACACAGTCAGCCACCCAGCACTCATACATGCATCATTCATGCATTTTGTAATGGCATGTGACATGTGACAGACTGTCAATAAAAGCCTCCACAAGACTATTAAGATGGTGTTACGCTAATTTTCTGAAGCCTCTTTTATTACAATCAGCCGTTTTGAGCGTGTTCTGCCCCATGTTTATTGGGTGGGTTAATAAAGTGACATGTGACAGACTGTTACGCTCATTTTCTGAAGCCTCTTTTATTACAATCAGCCGTGTTGAGCGTGTTCTGCGACAAAGCTTTTCCGAAGCCCTGTACATCAGCCCTGTCATTAAAAGCCTCCTTGATTACAATCAGCCGTGCTACGATCATTTCCATTCGCCAATTATTAGCACAAGACTCGAAGTTAGCCAATATGTAATTAACATCGCATGCGTTGAAATTGCATACAATGTTAATGACATTGCGCCGTCGTTGCATGCGATGTTAACGAAGATGCGATGTAAACATCGCGGTGCAATAGCACCGCGATGTTTCGCGGTGCTATTGCATCGCGAAACATCGCGGTGCAATAGCACCGCGATGTTTCGCCCCCGATGTAATGGGTGTTTCCCAGCCGTAGGACTTCAATGAACCCGTCAAGGGCGGCCATCCCCTTCACAAACAAAGACTGTGACAGTGGTCTTTAAATTTCATTTGGTGAGATCGGATGACTCACTCTTTGAATGGTACTAATGATTTTTGAAGCTATAGACTGGGCTCATTACTGTGCAAGTCGCTACTGATAGCTAAAAGGGCGAACTGGCCCATTTCACATGTTCAGTTGAGCTACTGGGTGTTCCTGGATGAGGTTCAAACTGGATCACCTATTACAAGTAAACAATTCAGTAACAGGTAGCTTTACCAAAGGGACAATTCCACATACATCTATATTTAAGCCTAATCTTTGAATGTTAAAGAGCCGAATGTCCCCAATATGAGGCATGAAGTATGGCATTACAGTACACTGCAAGACCCAGATATATTGGTTTTACAAGAAATGCATTTTCTCTTTGCAGGCAAATTCAGAATGCCACACAAAATGTACCCAACACAATTGCAGGCCTCTGCCTTTTCCAAAAGCGTAGTAGTGCTTTCCAAAAGCACAAGAGTGGCAATACTATTTAAATATACAATTAAGAGTGAGCAAACTAAGGGGTATAATTACAAGGAAATGACAAAGCGCAGTGCTGCAAGCAATTCAGCTGTGTCGCATACCTTAAAAAATACAGGGATGTGCCATATTTACAAACATATGGTGCACCCCTGTGTTTTCCCTTGTGCTGAAAAAGCTGCCTAGCGGGAATGCAGGCACGCTTGCATGATGGTGCAAGGGGGCCTGCATTGCAGGGGTGATTGTTTATGTGCAGGAAGGGACACTATCCTGCACATAAACAATCTTTAATTGCGATTTGCTCCTTGTATGTGTACTTCAGAATGTAGCACACATAGAAAGAGCAAAAAACAAAGAGAATCAAAAGTATTTCTCCTCATTGTGCCATTCTAACGCCACCCTTTCAAGGTGTTAGTTGGGGCGCTGCCTCAGATTTACCATTTCTTATAAATCTGGGGGACTGTCAAAAAGCAATGGTTATTGTGTGAGATCGCCCACAGCAACACCAATTGCAAGCCCCGTTGACGTAGAAAACGGCATCAAAGGGTATGATATTTACAAGGCATTGTTAAGCCATGCAGAGTGGCTTAGTGCTGCCTTGTAAATATGATAAAGGGCATTACACCACCGGTGCCCCTGCATGAGCAGGACATGCCTACAGCCTATGGAGTCCATTCTACCGGGTTGTAAGTGAAGCAGCTATATACTATATAGAGGAGCACCGCATAGGCTGTGGGAGTGTCCTGCTCATGCAGGGGCACCCTCACACTTAAAACCAAGCACCCAGCCTTCAGGATTGATAAGGCCTGCTATAGGGGGTGACTTATAGGTTTTAAGTGCATTGACCCTAGATATAGGAAACCTATATCTTTAGTAAATGGTGCTAGCACCAGTATACACAGGCTGCAATGGCAGACCTGTAGTTCCATTTTGAATGGTCCCCCATGGGTCACATAATTCATGCTTCAGCCCATGGGGGACTTCTGGTGTACCTATGCCCTGCGTACCTGAGTACCATATACTAGGGACTGATCAAGGGTACCCAGTATCCAATCTGAGATGTACCTAAGTACTGAACATAATAATTTAAGGGAGAAAGCAGAAGACTGGGGTCCTGATTAGCAGGAGCCCAGACAGACTAGTCAAAAACGGCTTAGCACCATTCGAAAGTGGGGCTAACCATAGAAGTAAATCCTATTTTCCTACATATGCTCACCTCAATTCCAGCATAATACCTAACATTTTTTGTAACTTGTTGGAAAGTCAACCCTTACTTGACCCCCACAAAATATTTTTTGTGGATATTGTTATGGGTGAGTTTATATTGTGTAGATTCTTGTGTACAATACTACCTTCCTAGAGTATACCACTACACTAGTGTCTTATAATCTATCAAATATGCCAATGAGATCTCAGTCAATGTTACCATATTTTAGGGAGTGAGCACAAGCACTTTAGCTCTGGTTAGCCGTGGTAAAGTGCACATGGTCCTGAGGCCAGCAAAAACTTTTAAAGAAAAATAGGAAAGTGAATGCAAAAGGTTTGGGGGAAGACCACCCTAAGGGTGACAGATCTAACAGAGAGAGAAAGAGCAAAATCACCTAACTACAGCCTCCTAAATAATCATCATTTTCACAGCTGGTGCTCAAGCGGGGAAATTAACCTACACTGACGTATTTATGTATGTTAATTGTCCTCTCTGCCTCCTGAAGCGATGCACAAGATATTGAAAAGGTTTCCAAACCTACAACTTATCGTGGCATGCTTCAACACTGGCGACCTATCTGCGCCAGAGTAAGCAAAATACCACCTTGGCATACTCAACCACTTGGAGAGTTCTCAGAGGATTTTCTTCTGGACTAAAGCAGGGATCCAGAAGGAAAGTAAAAATATCTCAGGGTACACCCCAGCAGTTCTCTTTATTTACAAATACCCTGGATATGGTTAAAAGAATTCAGTTAATATGAATATCTGATGAAGTGTGATGATTCACCCTTCCAATTGATTTTGCCAACATGCTTCGATCGGTATATGAGCCCATTTGGGTCAATGACCTTCTTTGGGGCTTCAAAACTCCCTGCTTTTCTACTGCATACCTTCAATGCATATTACTGAAGCATAAGGCTTTAATACATATATATATATATATATATATATATATATATATATATATATATATATATATATATATATATATATATATATATATATATATATATATATATATATATATATATATATATATATATATATATATATATGAAAGAGGCATCCTGCATAGAGCTTTTAAAGTCTTCAACCAATGGTATATGACACAGGAAATGTTACACCAGATCTTCCCAGAGGCTTTGTTTTTCTTTTTGCTTTTATATAGCGCAAACTTGACCCGAAGGTATCAGAGCGCTTTGCTTGAGCACCAGTTAAGTTACAGACATAGATATTAATTTTTTTTAAGCACAGGGAGATTAAGTGATTTACCCAGAATCACAGGATGTTGAGCGCCCCTGCCATGGCTTGAGCCCGGTTTCCCAGCTTCGAGGTTGTCCGCTCTAGCTGTTAGGCCACTCCTCACCCTTTATAAATGCTCACAAAGTGAAGCACAAGTAGGTAAAATATTACATACATAGTGGGGTTGTCTGAAGCTAATTCTGCAAAGAGATCGTCAGCCATATCAAAAATCTCTTGGGATACCTGGTGCTGCATGAGTTGGCTCATATTGTGGGCCTATAAGGCAAGAGCTTTATCAAAATGCACACTCTGAATAGAGCCCTTTTCGTACAACTGCCACATGCAACCACGAATCTCATTGTATCGCACAGGAAAAAGAAAGAAGTCCTAAGCATGACACTGTGAATTTTTCAAGCTTTGGCAACTTCAGTCTATGGAAAAAAACTGGCCTATGCCTTGAGACAAGACAAAAAAAAGGTTTTTGGGGGCAATAGAATCGTCTAATTTACTTTCTAAACGAACTGAAGATGAAGAGTGTTCAACAGTCATATTAAGAGCACAACTGCTGTTTTATCAACTCACTAATATCCTTTAATTCACAACCATACGAAAGCCTCAAGGATTTTAGTGTTGAATATCGAAGGCAGAATATCAACGTGACAGAATATCAATAAAACAATATCGAGGAAAAAAATATCAAAGAGGTAAGTACACAAGCGAAGGTAAGGATTTACTATTTTAATTTCACATCCACGTACCTTGAAGATATATATCACCAAGGTACATATATATGAAGTTACATATAGAAAATCTATGTAAACCTACTTTTCGTTATTTTGTTCCTTGATATTCTTGTCACACTGGAGCATATTATCAAGAACGGCCCTAAAAATTATCGCCGGTTTAGCGGCAGAAAAATGCCTCTAAAGCAGCGATAATGGGCTTGATAATATGCCCTTGAGAATTCCAATAGAAGTCCATGTTCTGGTGTGAATGATAATATGCCCCAATGTTCTTTCCTGTCGGTTTTCTGCCCTTGATGTTCACAACCTATACCAGCCTCAATGGGATGAAGAACCCAAAGTAGCTGGAACTAAATTAGAGAATTCTAGTCACTGCTACAATAATAAAAGTGTGCCACTGAGAGCGGAAGGAATGGATTGGACAAAGGAAAGGAAGGGAATTTAGAAGATGGAGGGAATCTAGCAAGTTTTACACAAGGGATTGTTTGTATTCCTAAGCAAAACCTTCAATAAAAGACCACCAATAAGAAAAGGTCAGACAATAAAAAGGCAAAACCGAAATAATGAAACAAACACAGGAGTAGATGGGGAGGTAAGAGTCAACCCAGAGTAGGATTCTTCAGTGGTGTAGCTAGAGCTTTTGCCGCCACGGGCGGTCCCTGAGTTTGCCACCCAGTGACGGGCGGTGCAGGTACGATCCAGGGGAAGGGGAGGAGAAGGAGAAAAGGACGAAGGAAAATATAATTAAGAAAAAGAAAAACACCTACCTTGCGGTCGACGAAATTGCTCACCTCAGCTGCCCCCCCCCCAGCTATGCCAAAGGATTGGTTCAAAAACAGCAGGCAGGGGCAGCACAAGTTAAGATTGCCAAATGTATGTCCAAAATGGCCATGTACAAAACGCGCCCTCGCTACCAATTTAGGGTGTGAGGTGCGGGATGCACTATGTTTAATTACACATCATTTTGGAGGGATTTCATGCAATTTCTAAAAAGAAATAACACAGACTACACACGCCCTTAAATATGGGTAATCCAAAATTCAGACTGGTACGAAGTACCCTGATTTTTGACAGCAAAGAACAGCACCACCGTTATCTACAGATCTGTGATTTATTTAAACGTTTTTCAATGGCTTTTCTTTTTTTAAGGTCAACCTTGTTCTGTTTAGGTATTAAAAATTGTTTGATGCCTTTCAGTAGGATGTGATTAAATATTTCCAGTGTATTATTAAGAAATGTCGACCTATATATATATATTTGAGTTTGAAGATGTTTTAATATTGAACGAAGCTCAGCACATAAAACACTTGTCCTTTCTTAATCACGCTAAGCAAACTTTACCTGCAGTCATTTCTCACCAGTCAAGCATGGCCCTTAGACTCTCGGACCGATCACTGGTCGTTCATGCAAACTCCTGTATTTTCTAAAGGCCTGGCTGTCTCTGCTGTCATCTTTTCCCTCCAGCCTCCTTTTTTACCCTCATTCTCTCAATTTGAGTTAAATTGACTTCCCTGTTTTACTTTGTACTGTGTCTCTCTTTTCTAGCCCATCTTGCTAGCCTTACCCCCTACTCTTGTTCTTGTTTTTCACCCTCCAATTGCTGTTCTCAAATATCCTCTGAGTCCTGTCTCCATTTGTCCTCCTCTCCTTTTCTTCCCCTTCCCTACCCACCATTCTTTTATTTTCCGGCTCTCCCTTCTCTTGTCATCCTCCCTTCTACCTCTCCCCTTCACATCCTCTCTTCAGCTTCTTATTCTCTTCTCGCCTTACTTCACTGCTCTCCTTTCTCTAATTCGGTCTCCACTGCCATCAGGGCCCAGGGTGCAACTGAAGTGGAATTTCAGGAGGGAGGCACTGATGGCCAGCCGATGAAGGTGGAGCTAACACTTCAAACAATAGGGCCTAGCTTCCTTAAATCCAATTCAAGAAAACGGAGTGATACATTTGCATTTCAAACATACTGGTCAAACCCGATACGATTATATTAAACATGTTTTTGTGGATTTGATCATTTTTATAGGCTACCGGTCAGGGCCGGACTGGCTACCGGGCAGTTTGGAATGCTGTTGAGCTGGAGGCTGATTTCGTTCATGGAGACCTGCGTGTGCTAAACGAAATTCGTTCTGCTTTAATTATGTCGAAGCACACGGTCGCAGGTCTCCATGAACTAAATCAGCCCCCATACCAGTATATATCTTTTTTTTATAAAGGGGAATGAGTAATTTGAGAATGAAAAAACAAAATCTACAGATATCAAAACAAAACGCTTTAGAACTAGTTTTTGAAAGCTATTTTTTTAGTTTTTGAAAGCTATTTCTAGATGATGACTCAGTTTGTCAAACCGTTCTGTGAAATGAAAGTGAGCTCATTAAATTATTTTAAGTCCATCTTCAGAAAGATGCTCCTGCTTAACTGTTTTGCTCATCCGAATATTTCAGTATATGTTTGTTTAAGACTGTATACATATACAAGTCTCAAAATATCGAGCCTAGTGTGTTAAAGATTTTGGGATGTGTGACTGCAGTAGCAGCTGCTACTGAAAGGTCGTTGGGTGGGCATGGGAGGCAGAGGGAGGGGGAGGGGATTAAAAATAGATTTTAAAAAACACTTACCTGGATGCGGCCGGCCACCGCCTTTCCTCCATCCTCTTCCTGGCTTCTCTGGAAGCAGGGAGAACCCAGGCTCCACTGAGCCAATCACAACCACTGCAATGTAGCGTTGTGATTGGTCTGAGCGCCATGGTTCGGTGCTCAGACAGAGAATGGCACGCTTGCTATGTTCTCCACCCAGGCTGTAATGCAGCCTGGGTGTAGAACATTCATACGCACTTAGAAGGGTGCTACCACTTCCACCCCAGCCTCTAAATAACCCAGCCCCACCACCAAACAATGGAGCCAGTACATTTAAATAACATTATAATAAGGCTGTTATTATATAATTTTAATTTTCCAGTTTTAATAGCTCACTCAGTGGGTCGGCGCTCCTCCTCCGTCGAGGAGGAGCCCCCACTGTGCAAATGGCAAGTCACAGGTTTGATTCCTAATGCATCTACCATTCCTCCTGGGATTGAATAAGTGAGGGCCAATCAGTTGCCAATATTACTACAGTGTACTTATTCTACCAGGAATCTGTCTATACTAAAGCAAAATAAAACAGGTGTTGTTGGCCCTAAACAGAGCAGTTTTCATATGTGATTACTGAGCTACATCCATACAGGAAGCCACCAGGACTAAAGTACTGGCAACGATGTAGCCTTGAACTAACTTTGCAACAAATGGTGTTCTAGCATGCAAAGGACACATTTATTCCTACAAGTTTCAGAAAACATAGATGTTTTGGCTGATCAAAATGTCTTGCAAAGATGTCACTTACACAGAAACAGATAGTGCCTCTTAATAGCATAGGTTTCAAGAACAACAACCCTGCTTTTAATTCTGCTCTGAAAGCCCCAGCACATAAATTGTCAAATCCAATAAGATACTAATGTTCTTTCTTAATCCTGCATGTATGATGTGCATTTTAAAATGCAACATTTGGCACACATTTCTCAAAAATCCTTTGAGAATAATGATCTAGCCGCGGCCCGTAGCGGGAGTTACGGTGGGGCAGAGAGGCGGGCGGGGTAGGGGCTGGGTGGGGGGGGTGCTAAAACTGGAATTTGGATTATTGGAGGTAAGTAAACAATGTACTTAATAAAACGAATTTCTTAGCGCACCCTGCATTGCAAAATGCGATGCAGCGCGTGCTAGGAAAATTGTTTGATTAATTACATTTTTTACTTACCTCCAATAATCCATATTCCGTTTTTTAGCACTACCCCCCCACCCTGCCCCTCCCCCGCCCGCCTCTCTGCCCACCATAACTCCCTCCACGGGCCGCAGCTGTAATGATCATATGCTCTATAATGATTGTTACTAAATGTATATAGACATTATAGAGATTTGCGGGCCTTGGTGGAGAAAGGGGCATTCTTGAATGGAGCACAAGAGACACACGTGGGAGACAACATGGTTACTAGTTTGTACGGGTAACACTAAAACAAATAGTGCACTACATATTGTTATCATTTTGCCATGCTTGTACATTGCTAACCTATTATACCCAATATCAGAGTTGTGCTGCTTTTTACAGATCAGGGCTTAGTTTCACAGCAGAAAATAAATGACATATGCATTTTGCTACTGCCTTCAGGTGCCTTAATTCGCGTGCCCAGCTGCTGCACTGCTTAGAGAGAAAGTGAACCATATCATCCATAGTAATCCAAGCTAATCCAAAGTGTACCATCCAATGTTCTGTGCTTAACTCCATATCTTCATCTCGTTATAGAATCGCTCTGGAGACAGCGATTAGACCAAAGTACTTTATTCATGCATATTCAAATGCCTTCTGTCGCCCATCCAGGCTTTTACACTGGCACGTGCAGTCTACCAAATTTCGATGCAGACACATGTAATAACCCATTGCATTTCGAACCACTTTGTTCTTCATCAGGGGTTGCTGTAGAGAGATCAAAAATAGCTACTTAACTAACCATTCAAGAATAAACTCACTGAGTGCTCTAGAATCTTATCAAACCTTCACTCGGGCCAAACCTCACTCCCCATGATCTACCACATATCACGTCTCTCTCAACTTAAAAATATGAAAAGAAAGTGTCACTAACCAGCCCCATTTTACCCAGTACACAGAAACAAAAATCTACCCAAATTATCCTGCAAGCGCCGAATAGAGCATGCTTAACCTCCCCGTGCTATACTGCTTGTCGAAAAGCGCTATTCTGCTTACCCCACTGATGATACTTAAAATCGGCTCTCACATGTGTACCAAATCCCGTTGCTAAATTGAAACCAAACCCTCGCGCCGATGAAAGTTGTGCATACGCATTAAACAAAACAAGTTCCTCCTACAAATCCCATAATGCACTTTTCCCTCTATCGAAAGCAGTGATATCACTCCAACTAATTTCCCATATGTGTTGATAACGATTGGATGAAACACGTCCTTTCAAAGCATAAACATTTGAAATAAATTTTAGAAATCTGCATAACATAAACCAAACTTTACATTCCTGTAACCTAAATGAATAATGAAAAACACGAGTGCTGCTGAAAATATGAAAACGAAAAAACCATCAACAATTTTTCCAGTCCAAATCCATCAAATGTGAAGCTTCCATCAGTACTCAGTTAAGTATCCTCTCCAATCAGATAGTATCCAGTGTCATCCAAGAAAAACTCGAAATCTTGTGTTGTTCTGCTGTCTCTGAGGTGATAATTTTAAAGTAATCATGTACATTTCTCTGCCATCCATGAAACCATTAGGGTGCACCTCGCGTAGGGACGATTAGCAAATTGCGAAGCAAGTGAAATAATAGCGTCTGCACTCCTTCCCTTGAAACCAATTGAATTTTTTGCTGAAACTGCAAATGAAAGCGTGCAAACCAGCGCTGTGAGCCATCCCAACACAGCTTATCATAGATACTGCCTTCGGGTGCCCTAATTCTGCACTGCTAATAGAAGAAAAGTACCAAAGTGAACCATATCATCCATAGTAGTCTAAGTTAATCCAAAGTATACCATCTAATGTTCTGAGCTTAACTCCATATCTTCATTTCGTCATAAAATTGGGTTATCACATGTGTCTGCATCGAAATTTTGTAGACTGCACGTGCCAATGTAAAAACCTGGATGGGCGACAGAAGGCATTTGAATATGCATGAATAAAGTACTTTGGTCTAATCGCTGTCTCCAGAGTGATTTTATAACGAGATGAAGAAATGGAGTTAAGCACAGAACATTAGATGCTATACGTTGGATTAACTTGGATTACTATGGATGATATGGTTCACTGTGGTACTTTTCTTCTCTAAGCAGTGCAGAAGCTGGGTGCGCGAATTGGCAGTTTCCGCAAAAAATTCAATTGGTTTCAAGGGAAGGAGTATATTCACAAAACAAGACCTAGACCAAGTAGGCATGAAACATTAAATCAATTTCTGGGGTACCATCAAGTGCAAACCTTTTTGCCCGGTACTCCTCTCTTTTAATTGCTGAGGTCATAGTTAAAGAACATATGCCCACACCCTTGAAAAACATAAACCAGTTGTGAGACAACAAATAACACACACCTATGTGCCTAGATAGGTAAATGGAGAGAGTTTGGAAAAAAGTGTGTGTGAGCGAGATGGCACCTCACGGGCGAACCACCAACGGGAACCTGGCAGGTACTCACCAGGATTGCCCTGATCTCATCATTGGCGCCATCAGGCTCAAAAGAAAGATGGGTGTCCACAAAACAAACAGAACCAGTGTATGGCCGAGATACCCGCCACCCCCTCTCAACACAATCCCCAAGAATTGGGAAACCGGAAACAGTTCTTGAACTTTTGGAAGGCCGGAAGGGAGTCACCCTTCCCGGCCGTATTTATTAAAATATGAAACAAAAAGAAAACATTAAAATAACAGTTTCATATAATGTACAATTTCATTTCCACATTACGATGTTTGGCTAACCTTAACAGATCTCTAATACAAAGGTTCTCCTAGCCGAACTAACATCCTACAAAACATTTGACTTGAAATTGTACATCCTAACGTTTAAGGGCCAACGGCAAGGTCGTAACCGGTGTCAGATCCCTAAACCAGAAATACCCCCCTCACTTGTGAGAGGAGCGACCGCACAGAGGCGTACCTCAAGTGCATCTACCAATTTCCCTTTGTACTTGACGGGGGCCCCAATAAACTCGACGCCATTTAACGGTCGTTCGAGGACTCGTGTGAGGTGTCTAAAAAGGTAGCGTAAACCCCCTCCCGCACCCCACACAACTTACCCATCTGCCGTCGCAGATGTCCTGGCCCCGGGAAATTCCCCAGGTGGGGCCGTAGCCCCTCCTATCCAGGAAGGGGCCTTGACCACCTTTCCTTTCCTTCCGGCGGCCTCTCCTTAGACAGGACCGCCTCCCCGTTGAGGGGCCAATTGGCCACCTCCCCCGCGCGCTCCCATCCGTAATGGGTGACGCCCCCTCATAGGGATCTTCGAATTACTGCTCACCGATCATGATCTTACCGCCCGACCAAAATAAATACGACAGTTCTACCTAAGTTACTAAGATTTACAAACTAAAACACATTTATTATCAAGCGTAAATACTGATCAATCCTTGTTCGCAATTACTTTATTTGGAAAACATACTGAAAATAACCAATCTTTATTGCATCTTTAAGAAATTTCACGACAATCAACACAACCTGTAAGAAAACAGAGAAAACAAACAGATACTATATCAACTGTATTCACAACGAATTGCTGTCCTCAGGGGCTGGTGGGTGGGTCAAAATTGCTCTTCGTTCCGTCTCGAGCTCACGTGCAGCGGGGAGGTGCAGCTTCAGAGCACAGGAACAAGAGGATGCTTTCTTGGCTTCCGCTCCTTTTATCCGTCTTCAGGGTGGGCGTGAACCCGCCCCCGCCTGCCTCCGAGGGCGTGGCCGGCCGCGTTGGTGTCTAGGCCAGCCCACTCTAGGGCGGGAAAAAGGCGCGCCCCGGCTACGCCGCTTCGGGCATACCAGCCGAGACTCGCCTCCCGCCCAAGATGGCTTCCCGGGGGGATCGTGGTACTCCACCATACGTTCGGGGGGACCGATTGGTCGCCCCTTTCCATATGGCCGAGATACCCGCCACCCCCTCTCAACACAATCCCCAAGAATTGGGAAACCGGAAACAGTTCTTGAACTTTTGGAAGGCCGGAAGGGAGTCACCCTTCCCGGCCGTATTTATTAAAATATGAAACAAAAAGAAAACATTAAAATAACAGTTTCATATAATGTACAATTTCATTTCCACATTACGATGTTTGGCTAACCTTAACAGATCTCTAATACAAAGGTTCTCCTAGCCGAACTAACATCCTACAAAACATTTGACTTGAAATTGTACATCCTAACGTTTAAGGGCCAACGGCAAGGTCGTAACCGGTGTCAGATCCCTAAACCAGAAATACCCCCCTCACTTGTGAGAGGAGCGACCGCACAGAGGTGTACCTCAAGTGCATCTACCAATTTCCCTTTGTACTTGACGGGGGCCCCAATAAACTCGACGCCATTTAACGGTCGTTCGAGGACTTGTGTGAGGTGTCTAAAAAGGTAGCGTAAACCCCCTCCCGCACCCCACACAACTTACCCATCTGCCGTCGCAGATGTCCTGGCCCCGGGAAATTCCCCAGGAGGGGCCGTAGCCCCTCCTATCCAGGAAGGGGCCTTGACCACCTTTCCTTTCCTTCCGGCGGCCTCTCCTTAGACAGGACCGACTCCCCGTTGAGGGGCCAATTGGCCACCTCCCCCGCGCGCTCCCATCCGTAATGGGTGACGCCCCCTCATAGGGATCTTCGAATTACTGCTCACCGATCATGACCTTACCGCCACAGGCCGGATAGTTGACCGGCTATCCGGACCCCCCACAACACTCCTGCCTAAAGGTCATTTCATAAAGTCTTTAGCCAGGCTATCAGGTCTCCTATTAGTAATTCGTTCCCCATCCGGGACAAATGAACACCATCCCCCGAATACATACTGTCACCTTTAATACAACCATGCGAAATAGAATGCAGTGTACTTGAACGGAACAGTCTACTCACTTTATTATTAATTTTCCTTACTGAATGATTCAGAGCAGAAACAGAAATAGCCCCCCGCCACACTTTCCGTGGGATCATATGGGACCATGCAATTGTGCACCCTGGAACTCTTCTCGCCAACCAACTTACCGTGGAAAGCATCGCCTCAAGAAGAAGTCGTCTACCAGTGGTCACCAAATCATTGCCCCCAAGATGTACTATGACTACAGACGGCGGTGACCTTGTCCGCCCTAACAAACCCTCGAAAAATGATTGAAACTGGTCAATACAGAGCCCGCCCTTTCCGTAGAAGGACACACTGTACCCGTATTCCCCAGCCACGTGAATCATGTCACCTGCTTTGAATACGTCCGCGGCACGCCTCACGTATGAGTGGCCCACGACCCACACCTCCTTTTTCACAGCCGGTAATGTCTGACCGCTGGCCCCCCGGTGTCGGGTCGACTGGACAGTCCGCCCCGCCTCGTAGGCTTGCGCAACTGAAAACCAAACAAAAAACAAGAAGCGTGAGTACATCGTTACAGCTTCACAACATGTGCAACCGCACATACCTCTTATAACAGTTCGAGGACCAACGCCCCACACGTTTTACTTGTTCAACACTCAGACCCCTGGCTGTAGCTTCCGTAGCAGCCCCTCTCCGAAAGGAATGGGTCCCAAAGTCGCCGGGGTTCAAGCCCGCGGCAGAAATCGACATCGCAAGCACCCGCTGAAACTGAAACCTCGTCAGTGGGGTGGCGTCAGCGTGTCTTAACAAGGTCCCCCCCATGCTGCCACCCTCTGCGCTAAATATGCCTCTACGCACCTAACAGGGCACATGGCAGACCCGGGGATCCTCTGGATGATTACGCCGTCCCCGATTGCATCCTGATCGGATTTGGACTTGACAAACGAGACCGTCACCGTCTCCTCCCTGACCTGAATGTGTTCCCGGCACAGTCCCCCCATCGTATCCTGCTTGTTCCTTGCCACTAATTCGCTTACCCGCATAGCCCCATGGAATGCTAATGCAAATGCGGCTCGGAACAACACTGCTTCGTACTGGGATGAACATGTTACCGGTAGCACGGATAATAACAGGGCCAACCTATCCAGACCTATCGGGTGCCTATCGTCTACTCTGCGACCCTCAAGGCGTTGCCACCCACGTAGCGCTTTCTGCACAACGAAAGACGCTGTCGGGTCCTGGATCCCATGAGCCCTTGCCATGAAGGAAATGGCGGCCCGATGCCTCTGGGCCGTAGCTACTGACTTGCCTGCGTGACGTAAAGAGAGCAGGAATCTCACTACACACTCTTCCAGACCCCACAGCTCCCTCCCGGCAGTACCCAAAAAAGGCCCAATAGGCACGGAACGCCCCTTCATATGCCTTCCTCGTCCTGGGTGCTAAACTCTCTCCCACGAGGTCTTGTAGTTCGGGGCACCGAGAGACCAGAGAGCTTCGGGAAAGGGTGCCGCCACCGGGTCCGCTGTGGGCATAAAACCCCAGAAGGCCTGCATACGGAAACGAGAGAGCGCATCAGCCGCTTGGTTCATCACCCCCGGCACGTGTCGCGCCCTAAACAGTACATTTAGTTGCATGCACCACAGCACAATTTCCTTGAGCAGTCTCAGAATCAATTTGCAACGTGCTGCCTGACTATTGATACACTCAACCACGGTCATGTTATCAGACCAGAACACCACAGAGTGAGCCCAGACAGACTAGTCAAAAACGGCTTAGCACCATTCGAAAGTGGGGCTAACCATAGAAGTAAATCCTATTTTCCTACATATGCTCACCTCAATTCCAGCATAATACCTAACATTTTTTGTAACTTGTTGGAAAGTCAACCCTTACTTGACCCCCACAAAATATTTTTTGTGGATATTGTTATGGGTGAGTTTATATTGTGTAGATTCTTGTGTACAATACTACCTTCCTAGAGTATACCACTACACTAGTGTCTTATAATCTATCAAATATGCCAATGAGATCTCAGTCAATGTTACCATATTTTAGGGAGTGAGCACAAGCACTTTAGCTCTGGTTAGCCGTGGTAAAGTGCACATGGTCCTGAGGCCAGCAAAAACTTTTAAAGAAAAATAGGAAAGTGAATGCAAAAGGTTTGGGGGAAGACCACCCTAAGGGTGACAGATCTAACAGAGAGAGAAAGAGCAAAATCACCTAACTACAGCCTCCTAAATAATCATCATTTTCACAGCTGGTGCTCAAGCGGGGAAATTAACCTACACTGACGTATTTATGTATGTTAATTGTCCTCTCTGCCTCCTGAAGCGATGCACAAGATATTGAAAAGGTTTCCAAACCTACAACTTATCGTGGCATGCTTCAACACTGGCGACCTATCTGCGCCAGAGTAAGCAAAATACCACCTTGGCATACTCAACCACTTGGAGAGTTCTCAGAGGATTTTCTTCTGGACTAAAGCAGGGATCCAGAAGGAAAGTAAAAATATCTCAGGGTACACCCCAGCAGTTCTCTTTATTTACAAATACCCTGGATATGGTTAAAAGAATTCAGTTAATATGAATATCTGATGAAGTGTGATGATTCACCCTTCCAATTGATTTTGCCAACATGCTTCGATCGGTATATGAGCCCATTTGGGTCAATGACCTTCTTTGGGGCTTCAAAACTCCCTGCTTTTCTACTGCATACCTTCAATGCATATTACTGAAGCATAAGGCTTTAATACATATATATATATATATATATATATATATATATATATATATATATATATATATATATATATATATATATATATATATATATATATATATATATATATATATATATATATATATATATATATATATATATATATATATGAAAGAGGCATCCTGCATAGAGCTTTTAAAGTCTTCAACCAATGGTATATGACACAGGAAATGTTACACCAGATCTTCCCAGAGGCTTTGTTTTTCTTTTTGCTTTTATATAGCGCAAACTTGACCCGAAGGTATCAGAGCGCTTTGCTTGAGCACCAGTTAAGTTACAGACATAGATATTAATTTTTTTTAAGCACAGGGAGATTAAGTGATTTACCCAGAATCACAGGATGTTGAGCGCCCCTGCCATGGCTTGAGCCCGGTTTCCCAGCTTCGAGGTTGTCCGCTCTAGCTGTTAGGCCACTCCTCACCCTTTATAAATGCTCACAAAGTGAAGCACAAGTAGGTAAAATATTACATACATAGTGGGGTTGTCTGAAGCTAATTCTGCAAAGAGATCGTCAGCCATATCAAAAATCTCTTGGGATACCTGGTGCTGCATGAGTTGGCTCATATTGTGGGCCTATAAGGCAAGAGCTTTATCAAAATGCACACTCTGAATAGAGCCCTTTTCGTACAACTGCCACATGCAACCACGAATCTCATTGTATCGCACAGGAAAAAGAAAGAAGTCCTAAGCATGACACTGTGAATTTTTCAAGCTTTGGCAACTTCAGTCTATGGAAAAAAACTGGCCTATGCCTTGAGACAAGACAAAAAAAAGGTTTTTGGGGGCAATAGAATCGTCTAATTTACTTTCTAAACGAACTGAAGATGAAGAGTGTTCAACAGTCATATTAAGAGCACAACTGCTGTTTTATCAACTCACTAATATCCTTTAATTCACAACCATACGAAAGCCTCAAGGATTTTAGTGTTGAATATCGAAGGCAGAATATCAACGTGACAGAATATCAATAAAACAATATCGAGGAAAAAAATATCAAAGAGGTAAGTACACAAGCGAAGGTAAGGATTTACTATTTTAATTTCACATCCACGTACCTTGAAGATATATATCACCAAGGTACATATATATGAAGTTACATATAGAAAATCTATGTAAACCTACTTTTCGTTATTTTGTTCCTTGATATTCTTGTCACACTGGAGCATATTATCAAGAACGGCCCTAAAAATTATCGCCGGTTTAGCGGCAGAAAAATGCCTCTAAAGCAGCGATAATGGGCTTGATAATATGCCCTTGAGAATTCCAATAGAAGTCCATGTTCTGGTGTGAATGATAATATGCCCCAATGTTCTTTCCTGTCGGTTTTCTGCCCTTGATGTTCACAACCTATACCAGCCTCAATGGGATGAAGAACCCAAAGTAGCTGGAACTAAATTAGAGAATTCTAGTCACTGCTACAATAATAAAAGTGTGCCACTGAGAGCGGAAGGAATGGATTGGACAAAGGAAAGGAAGGGAATTTAGAAGATGGAGGGAATCTAGCAAGTTTTACACAAGGGATTGTTTGTATTCCTAAGCAAAACCTTCAATAAAAGACCACCAATAAGAAAAGGTCAGACAATAAAAAGGCAAAACCGAAATAATGAAACAAACACAGGAGTAGATGGGGAGGTAAGAGTCAACCCAGAGTAGGATTCTTCAGTGGTGTAGCTAGAGCTTTTGCCGCCACGGGCGGTCCCTGAGTTTGCCACCCAGTGACGGGCGGTGCAGGTACGATCCAGGGGAAGGGGAGGAGAAGGAGAAAAGGACGAAGGAAAATATAATTAAGAAAAAGAAAAACACCTACCTTGCGGTCGACGAAATTGCTCACCTCAGCTGCCCCCCCCCCCAGCTATGCCAAAGGATTGGTTCAAAAACAGCAGGCAGGGGCAGCACAAGTTAAGATTGCCAAATGTATGTCCAAAATGGCCATGTACAAAACGCGCCCTCGCTACCAATTTAGGGTGTGAGGTGCGGGATGCACTATGTTTAATTACACATCATTTTGGAGGGATTTCATGCAATTTCTAAAAAGAAATAACACAGACTACACACGCCCTTAAATATGGGTAATCCAAAATTCAGACTGGTACGAAGTACCCTGATTTTTGACAGCAAAGAACAGCACCACCGTTATCTACAGATCTGTGATTTATTTAAACGTTTTTCAATGGCTTTTCTTTTTTTAAGGTCAACCTTGTTCTGTTTAGGTATTAAAAATTGTTTGATGCCTTTCAGTAGGATGTGATTAAATATTTCCAGTGTATTATTAAGAAATGTCGACCTATATATATATATTTGAGTTTGAAGATGTTTTAATATTGAACGAAGCTCAGCACATAAAACACTTGTCCTTTCTTAATCACGCTAAGCAAACTTTACCTGCAGTCATTTCTCACCAGTCAAGCATGGCCCTTAGACTCTCGGACCGATCACTGGTCGTTCATGCAAACTCCTGTATTTTCTAAAGGCCTGGCTGTCTCTGCTGTCATCTTTTCCCTCCAGCCTCCTTTTTTACCCTCATTCTCTCAATTTGAGTTAAATTGACTTCCCTGTTTTACTTTGTACTGTGTCTCTCTTTTCTAGCCCATCTTGCTAGCCTTACCCCCTACTCTTGTTCTTGTTTTTCACCCTCCAATTGCTGTTCTCAAATATCCTCTGAGTCCTGTCTCCATTTGTCCTCCTCTCCTTTTCTTCCCCTTCCCTACCCACCATTCTTTTATTTTCCGGCTCTCCCTTCTCTTGTCATCCTCCCTTCTACCTCTCCCCTTCACATCCTCTCTTCAGCTTCTTATTCTCTTCTCGCCTTACTTCACTGCTCTCCTTTCTCTAATTCGGTCTCCACTGCCATCAGGGCCCAGGGTGCAACTGAAGTGGAATTTCAGGAGGGAGGCACTGATGGCCAGCCGATGAAGGTGGAGCTAACACTTCAAACAATAGGGCCTAGCTTCCTTAAATCCAATTCAAGAAAACGGAGTGATACATTTGCATTTCAAACATACTGGTCAAACCCGATACGATTATATTAAACATGTTTTTGTGGATTTGATCATTTTTATAGGCTACCGGTCAGGGCCGGACTGGCTACCGGGCAGTTTGGAATGCTGTTGAGCTGGAGGCTGATTTCGTTCATGGAGACCTGCGTGTGCTAAACGAAATTCGTTCTGCTTTAATTATGTCGAAGCACACGGTCGCAGGTCTCCATGAACTAAATCAGCCCCCATACCAGTATATATCTTTTTTTTATAAAGGGGAATGAGTAATTTGAGAATGAAAAAACAAAATCTACAGATATCAAAACAAAACGCTTTAGAACTAGTTTTTGAAAGCTATTTTTTTAGTTTTTGAAAGCTATTTCTAGATGATGACTCAGTTTGTCAAACCGTTCTGTGAAATGAAAGTGAGCTCATTAAATTATTTTAAGTCCATCTTCAGAAAGATGCTCCTGCTTAACTGTTTTGCTCATCCGAATATTTCAGTATATGTTTGTTTAAGACTGTATACATATACAAGTCTCAAAATATCGAGCCTAGTGTGTTAAAGATTTTGGGATGTGTGACTGCAGTAGCAGCTGCTACTGAAAGGTCGTTGGGTGGGCATGGGAGGCAGAGGGAGGGGGAGGGGATTAAAAATAGATTTTAAAAAACACTTACCTGGATGCGGCCGGCCACCGCCTTTCCTCCATCCTCTTCCTGGCTTCTCTGGAAGCAGGGAGAACCCAGGCTCCACTGAGCCAATCACAACCACTGCAATGTAGCGTTGTGATTGGTCTGAGCGCCATGGTTCGGTGCTCAGACAGAGAATGGCACGCTTGCTATGTTCTCCACCCAGGCTGTAATGCAGCCTGGGTGTAGAACATTCATACGCACTTAGAAGGGTGCTACCACTTCCACCCCAGCCTCTAAATAACCCAGCCCCACCACCAAACAATGGAGCCAGTACATTTAAATAACATTATAATAAGGCTGTTATTATATAATTTTAATTTTCCAGTTTTAATAGCTCACTCAGTGGGTCGGCGCTCCTCCTCCGTCGAGGAGGAGCCCCCACTGTGCAAATGGCAAGTCACAGGTTTGATTCCTAATGCATCTACCATTCCTCCTGGGATTGAATAAGTGAGGGCCAATCAGTTGCCAATATTACTACAGTGTACTTATTCTACCAGGAATCTGTCTATACTAAAGCAAAATAAAACAGGTGTTGTTGGCCCTAAACAGAGCAGTTTTCATATGTGATTACTGAGCTACATCCATACAGGAAGCCACCAGGACTAAAGTACTGGCAACGATGTAGCCTTGAACTAACTTTGCAACAAATGGTGTTCTAGCATGCAAAGGACACATTTATTCCTACAAGTTTCAGAAAACATAGATGTTTTGGCTGATCAAAATGTCTTGCAAAGATGTCACTTACACAGAAACAGATAGTGCCTCTTAATAGCATAGGTTTCAAGAACAACAACCCTGCTTTTAATTCTGCTCTGAAAGCCCCAGCACATAAATTGTCAAATCCAATAAGATACTAATGTTCTTTCTTAATCCTGCATGTATGATGTGCATTTTAAAATGCAACATTTGGCACACATTTCTCAAAAATCCTTTGAGAATAATGATCTAGCCGCGGCCCGTAGCGGGAGTTACGGTGGGGCAGAGAGGCGGGCGGGGTAGGGGCTGGGTGGGGGGGGTGCTAAAACTGGAATTTGGATTATTGGAGGTAAGTAAACAATGTACTTAATAAAACGAATTTCTTAGCGCACCCTGCATTGCAAAATGCGATGCAGCGCGTGCTAGGAAAATTGTTTGATTAATTACATTTTTTACTTACCTCCAATAATCCATATTCCGTTTTTTAGCACTACCCCCCCACCCTGCCCCTCCCCCGCCCGCCTCTCTGCCCACCATAACTCCCTCCACGGGCCGCAGCTGTAATGATCATATGCTCTATAATGATTGTTACTAAATGTATATAGACATTATAGAGATTTGCGGGCCTTGGTGGAGAAAGGGGCATTCTTGAATGGAGCACAAGAGACACACGTGGGAGACAACATGGTTACTAGTTTGTACGGGTAACACTAAAACAAATAGTGCACTACATATTGTTATCATTTTGCCATGCTTGTACATTGCTAACCTATTATACCCAATATCAGAGTTGTGCTGCTTTTTACAGATCAGGGCTTAGTTTCACAGCAGAAAATAAATGACATATGCATTTTGCTACTGCCTTCAGGTGCCTTAATTCGCGTGCCCAGCTGCTGCACTGCTTAGAGAGAAAGTGAACCATATCATCCATAGTAATCCAAGCTAATCCAAAGTGTACCATCCAATGTTCTGTGCTTAACTCCATATCTTCATCTCGTTATAGAATCGCTCTGGAGACAGCGATTAGACCAAAGTACTTTATTCATGCATATTCAAATGCCTTCTGTCGCCCATCCAGGCTTTTACACTGGCACGTGCAGTCTACCAAATTTCGATGCAGACACATGTAATAACCCATTGCATTTCGAACCACTTTGTTCTTCATCAGGGGTTGCTGTAGAGAGATCAAAAATAGCTACTTAACTAACCATTCAAGAATAAACTCACTGAGTGCTCTAGAATCTTATCAAACCTTCACTCGGGCCAAACCTCACTCCCCATGATCTACCACATATCACGTCTCTCTCAACTTAAAAATATGAAAAGAAAGTGTCACTAACCAGCCCCATTTTACCCAGTACACAGAAACAAAAATCTACCCAAATTATCCTGCAAGCGCCGAATAGAGCATGCTTAACCTCCCCGTGCTATACTGCTTGTCGAAAAGCGCTATTCTGCTTACCCCACTGATGATACTTAAAATCGGCTCTCACATGTGTACCAAATCCCGTTGCTAAATTGAAACCAAACCCTCGCGCCGATGAAAGTTGTGCATACGCATTAAACAAAACAAGTTCCTCCTACAAATCCCATAATGCACTTTTCCCTCTATCGAAAGCAGTGATATCACTCCAACTAATTTCCCATATGTGTTGATAACGATTGGATGAAACACGTCCTTTCAAAGCATAAACATTTGAAATAAATTTTAGAAATCTGCATAACATAAACCAAACTTTACATTCCTGTAACCTAAATGAATAATGAAAAACACGAGTGCTGCTGAAAATATGAAAACGAAAAAACCATCAACAATTTTTCCAGTCCAAATCCATCAAATGTGAAGCTTCCATCAGTACTCAGTTAAGTATCCTCTCCAATCAGATAGTATCCAGTGTCATCCAAGAAAAACTCGAAATCTTGTGTTGTTCTGCTGTCTCTGAGGTGATAATTTTAAAGTAATCATGTACATTTCTCTGCCATCCATGAAACCATTAGGGTGCACCTCGCGTAGGGACGATTAGCAAATTGCGAAGCAAGTGAAATAATAGCGTCTGCACTCCTTCCCTTGAAACCAATTGAATTTTTTGCTGAAACTGCAAATGAAAGCGTGCAAACCAGCGCTGTGAGCCATCCCAACACAGTTTATCATAGATACTGCCTTCGGGTGCCCTAATTCTGCACTGCTAATAGAAGAAAAGTACCAAAGTGAACCATATCATCCATAGTAGTCTAAGTTAATCCAAAGTATACCATCTAATGTTCTGAGCTTAACTCCATATCTTCATTTCGTCATAAAATTGGGTTATCACATGTGTCTGCATCGAAATTTTGTAGACTGCACGTGCCAATGTAAAAACCTGGATGGGCGACAGAAGGCATTTGAATATGCATGAATAAAGTACTTTGGTCTAATCGCTGTCTCCAGAGTGATTTTATAACGAGATGAAGAAATGGAGTTAAGCACAGAACATTAGATGCTATACGTTGGATTAACTTGGATTACTATGGATGATATGGTTCACTGTGGTACTTTTCTTCTCTAAGCAGTGCAGAAGCTGGGTGCGCGAATTGGCAGTTTCCGCAAAAAATTCAATTGGTTTCAAGGGAAGGAGTATATTCACAAAACAAGACCTAGACCAAGTAGGCATGAAACATTAAATCAATTTCTGGGGTACCATCAAGTGCAAACCTTTTTGCCCGGTACTCCTCTCTTTTAATTGCTGAGGTCATAGTTAAAGAACATATGCCCACACCCTTGAAAAACATAAACCAGTTGTGAGACAACAAATAACACACACCTATGTGCCTAGATAGGTAAATGGAGAGAGTTTGGAAAAAAGTGTGTGTGAGCGAGATGGCACCTCACGGGCGAACCACCAACGGGAACCTGGCAGGTACTCACCAGGATTGCCCTGATCTCATCATTGGCGCCATCAGGCTCAAAAGAAAGATGGGTGTCCACAAAACAAACAGAACCAGTGTATGGCCGAGATACCCGCCACCCCCTCTCAACACAATCCCCAAGAATTGGGAAACCGGAAACAGTTCTTGAACTTTTGGAAGGCCGGAAGGGAGTCACCCTTCCCGGCCGTATTTATTAAAATATGAAACAAAAAGAAAACATTAAAATAACAGTTTCATATAATGTACAATTTCATTTCCACATTACGATGTTTGGCTAACCTTAACAGATCTCTAATACAAAGGTTCTCCTAGCCGAACTAACATCCTACAAAACATTTGACTTGAAATTGTACATCCTAACGTTTAAGGGCCAACGGCAAGGTCGTAACCGGTGTCAGATCCCTAAACCAGAAATACCCCCCTCACTTGTGAGAGGAGCGACCGCACAGAGGCGTACCTCAAGTGCATCTACCAATTTCCCTTTGTACTTGACGGGGGCCCCAATAAACTCGACGCCATTTAACGGTCGTTCGAGGACTCGTGTGAGGTGTCTAAAAAGGTAGCGTAAACCCCCTCCCGCACCCCACACAACTTACCCATCTGCCGTCGCAGATGTCCTGGCCCCGGGAAATTCCCCAGGTGGGGCCGTAGCCCCTCCTATCCAGGAAGGGGCCTTGACCACCTTTCCTTTCCTTCCGGCGGCCTCTCCTTAGACAGGACCGCCTCCCCGTTGAGGGGCCAATTGGCCACCTCCCCCGCGCGCTCCCATCCGTAATGGGTGACGCCCCCTCATAGGGATCTTCGAATTACTGCTCACCGATCATGACCTTACCGCCCGACCAAAATAAATACGACAGTTCTACCTAAGTTACTAAGATTTACAAACTAAAACACATTTATTATCAAGCGTAAATACTGATCAATCCTTGTTCGCAATTACTTTATTTGGAAAACATACTGAAAATAACCAATCTTTATTGCATCTTTAAGAAATTTCACGACAATCAACACAACCTGTAAGAAAACAGAGAAAACAAACAGATACTATATCAACTGTATTCACAACGAATTGCTGTCCTCAGGGGCTGGTGGGTGGGTCAAAATTGCTCTTCGTTCCGTCTAGAGCTCACGTGCAGCGGGGAGGTGCAGCTTCAGAGCACAGGAACAAGAGGATGCTTTCTTGGCTTCCGCTCCTTTTATCCGTCTTCAGGGTGGGCGTGAACCCGCCCCCGCCTGCCTCCGAGGGCGTGGCCGGCCGCGTTGGTGTCTAGGCCAGCCCACTCTAGGGCGGGAAAAAGGCGCGCCCCGGCTACGCCGCTTCGGGCATACCAGCCGAGACTCGCCTCCCGCCCAAGATGGCTTCCCGGGGGGATCGTGGTACTCCACCATACGTTCGGGGGGACCGATTGGTCGCCCCTTTCCATATGGCCGAGATACCCGCCACCCCCTCTCAACACAATCCCCAAGAATTGGGAAACCGGAAACAGTTCTTGAACTTTTGGAAGGCCGGAAGGGAGTCACCCTTCCCGGCCGTATTTATTAAAATATGAAACAAAAAGAAAACATTAAAATAACAGTTTCATATAATGTACAATTTCATTTCCACATTACGATGTTTGGCTAACCTTAACAGATCTCTAATACAAAGGTTCTCCTAGCCGAACTAACATCCTACAAAACATTTGACTTGAAATTGTACATCCTAACGTTTAAGGGCCAACGGCAAGGTCGTAACCGGTGTCAGATCCCTAAACCAGAAATACCCCCCTCACTTGTGAGAGGAGCGACCGCACAGAGGTGTACCTCAAGTGCATCTACCAATTTCCCTTTGTACTTGACGGGGGCCCCAATAAACTCGACGCCATTTAACGGTCGTTCGAGGACTCGTGTGAGGTGTCTAAAAAGGTAGCGTAAACCCCCTCCCGCACCCCACACAACTTACCCATCTGCCGTCGCAGATGTCCTGGCCCCGGGAAATTCCCCAGGAGGGGCCGTAGCCCCTCCTATCCAGGAAGGGGCCTTGACCACCTTTCCTTTCCTTCCGGCGGCCTCTCCTTAGACAGGACCGACTCCCCGTTGAGGGGCCAATTGGCCACCTCCCCCGCGCGCTCCCATCCGTAATGGGTGACGCCCCCTCATAGGGATCTTCGAATTACTGCTCACCGATCATGACCTTACCGCCACAGGCCGGATAGTTGACCGGCTATCCGGACCCCCCACAACACTCCTGCCTAAAGGTCATTTCATAAAGTCTTTAGCCAGGCTATCAGGTCTCCTATTAGTAATTCGTTCCCCATCCGGGACAAATGAACACCATCCCCCGAATACATACTGTCACCTTTAATACAACCATGCGAAATAGAATGCAGTGTACTTGAACGGAACAGTCTACTCACTTTATTATTAATTTTCCTTACTGAATGATTCAGAGCAGAAACAGAAATAGCCCCCCGCCACACTTTCCGTGGGATCATATGGGACCATGCAATTGTGCACCCTGGAACTCTTCTCGCCAACCAACTTACCGTGGAAAGCATCGCCTCAAGAAGAAGTCGTCTACCAGTGGTCACCAAATCATTGCCCCCAAGATGTACTATGACTACAGACGGCGGTGACCTTGTCCGCCCTAACAAACCCTCGAAAAATGATTGAAACTGGTCAATACAGAGCCCGCCCTTTCCGTAGAAGGACACACTGTACCCGTATTCCCCAGCCACGTGAATCATGTCACCTGCTTTGAATACGTCCGCGGCACGCCTCACGTATGAGTGGCCCACGACCCACACCTCCTTTTTCACAGCCGGTAATGTCTGACCGCTGGCCCCCCGGTGTCGGGTCGACTGGACAGTCCGCCCCGCCTCGTAGGCTTGCGCAACTGAAAACCAAACAAAAAACAAGAAGCGTGAGTACATCGTTACAGCTTCACAACATGTGCAACCGCACATACCTCTTATAACAGTTCGAGGACCAACGCCCCACACGTTTTACTTGTTCAACACTCAGACCCCTGGCTGTAGCTTCCGTAGCAGCCCCTCTCCGAAAGGAATGGGTCCCAAAGTCGCCGGGGTTCAAGCCCGCGGCAGAAATCGACATCGCAAGCACCCGCTGAAACTGAAACCTCGTCAGTGGGGTGGCGTCAGCGTGTCTTAACAAGGTCCCCCCCATGCTGCCACCCTCTGCGCTAAATATGCCTCTACGCACCTAACAGGGCACATGGCAGACCCGGGGATCCTCTGGATGATTACGCCGTCCCCGATTGCATCCTGATCGGATTTGGACTTGACAAACGAGACCGTCATCGTCTCCTCCCTGACCTGAATGTGTTCCCGGCACAGTCCCCCCATCGTATCCTGCTTGTTCCTTGCCACTAATTCGCTTACCCGCATAGCCCCATGGAATGCTAATGCAAATGCGGCTCGGAACAACACTGCTTCGTACTGAGATGAACATGTTACCGGTAGCACGGATAATAACAGGGCCAACCTATCCAGACCTATCGGGTGCCTATCGTCTACTCTGCGACCCTCAAGGCGTTGCCACCCACGTAGCGCTTTCTGCACAACGAAAGACGCTGTCGGGTCCTGGATCCCATGAGCCCTTGCCATGAAGGAAATGGCGGCCCGATGCCTCTGGGCCGTAGCTACTGACTTGCCTGCGTGACGTAAAGAGAGCAGGAATCTCACTACACACTCTTCCAGACCCCACAGCTCCCTCCCGGCAGTACCCAAAAAAGGCCCAATAGGCACGGAACGCCCCTTCATATGCCTTCCTCGTCCTGGGTGCTAAACTCTCTCCCACGAGGTCTTGTAGTTCGGGGCACCGAGAGACCAGAGAGCTTCGGGAAAGGGTGCCGCCACCGGGTCCGCTGTGGGCATAAAACCCCAGAAGGCCTGCATACGGAAACGAGAGAGCGCATCAGCCGCTTGGTTCATCACCCCCGGCACGTGTCGCGCCCTAAACAGTACATTTAGTTGCATGCACCACAGCACAATTTCCTTGAGCAGTCTCAGAATCAATTTGCAACGTGCTGCCTGACTATTGATACACTCAACCACGGTCATGTTATCAGACCAGAACACCACAGAGTGATCCCTAAACCCTTCTGGCCATGTTTTCAAGGCTACCAGAATAGGGAACAGTTCGAGAAAAGCAATGTTACTCGTCAACCCGCACTCATGCCACCATGACGGCCATTTTTGAGCCGACCATTGTGTACCCAATATGGCGCCAAAACCCACACTCCCCGCCGAGTCTGTCCATAGCCCCAACTCTTCGGAAGACACTGCCGGTTTATTCCAGACAATTCGACCATTGAAATCCGCCAGGAATGCAATCCAAATGCGCATGTCCTGGCGAACCTCTGCCGAGAGTCTCGTACGATGATGTCCTTCCTTCAAGCCGACCATGGACTGTGCAATCGAGCGGGAAAAGGGGCGTGCCATCAGCATTACTCTTAGGGCAAAATTCAACTGACCAACCACCTGTTG
Source organism: Lissotriton vulgaris (assembly GCF_964263255.1). Classification (NCBI taxonomy): domain Eukaryota; kingdom Metazoa; phylum Chordata; class Amphibia; order Caudata; family Salamandridae; genus Lissotriton; species Lissotriton vulgaris. Next base: position 880,015,063 of record NC_141697.1, on the reverse strand, counting down.
CAATTGATGCAAGTTCACTTTCGTTGCACAAATACATGTCTCAAGGGATAACCTGAATTTTAACACTTTTTCTTTAGGTAAACGAAAACAACCTTCCACCGTGTCGAGCTCGATCCCCAAAAACTCGATCAAGGTCGAGGGACCCACCGTCTTACCTGGCGCCAATGGCACACCGAATTGATTCATTAGGACACAAAATTCGTGTAAGGCCTGTCCACACTCAGAATCCCCGGCTGCCCCCAGAAACAGAAAGTCATCGAGATAGTGCATAACATGTTGAAAACCTGTCTTCCTCGTGAATACCCACTGCAGAAATCAACTGAATTTCTCGAAATAGGCACATGAAATCGAGCATCCCATTGGCATACATTTATCCATGTAATAGCGACCCTGAAACTGAAAACCAAGGAGACGCTGATCGCCTGGGTGTACCGGGAGCAACCGGAACGCTGACTCTATGTCCGATTTGGCCATCAGCGTCCCGGGCCCCAGGCGATTCAACATGGCAACGGCCTCATCGAAAGATGCGTACCGCACCGAACATACTTCCGGGTCTATCGCGTCATTCACGGAAAGACCATGTGGGGCTGACAAATTGTGTATCAGCCGAAACTCACCCGGGTCCTTCTTGGGAACTACCCCTAGAGGAGAACACACAAAATTAGCAACTGGTGGCAAATCGAATGGACCGGCGACACGACCTCGAGTCACCTCTTTCCCAATCTTTACCTGCACCACTGCCGTGTGCTGTAAGACCGACATTTGATTCTTACAGTCCAGTACCCCCTGAAAATCCCCCACTGGGATGCGGAAACCATATGAAAACCCGTTCCGTAACACCCCAGCGGAAGCATGATCTGGGTATTCGCTGAGCCAAGGAATCATTGCCATGGTATCAATCGGGGTCGGTAAAGGCGCCCCTCGGACTATATTAGACCTGTTTGGCACCTCCCTTACCACCGTTATCACCCGTTTTGGCTCTGCACATGGACTCAGGATGGGATGGCTGCCCGCACCCCCCACACTCATGTCTGAATTTGCATGACCCCTGGGGCCTGGTACATTTGCCCCTGTTAAAATTCCAACAGATCCCCTTTTTACCTGTGTTGCCACTCGGCTTCGTGTGGAACTCGTTACCTGCACCCGTCCGAAAGGGCGTCCCAGAGTTTTGGCGGGAGGATTCCCCCCCGTTACTCCCTACTAATGGTACCTTTAACATCCCTGTACTCTCCATTTTTTGCCAAGACACAGAGTCGTAACAATCCCAAGACAACAACGGGTTGTGTTCTTTAGCTTTTCTAAACAGATTATCATAGCAGAACCACTGATTGCCCCCATATGCCACAGAATACTCCATAATACGTGACTGATAAATGGGTAACTCGGTCAACAACTCAGGCCTGCGCTCCCCCATGATGGAAGTAAAAATTCCCCACGCTCTGCCCCAAGTACCAATGGTCTCGTCGACCTTAAAGGCGGCCATTTTTGCGGGCCAAACACTCGGATGCATGAGCTCCTTTTGACTCTTTACATGCTCGATCTCGTAATGGTCGGTAAGCAATGAAAACATGTTTACATATTTATCCGCCCAAATCAATTCCTTGACTTCTAGTGGGACGTGCTGGGCAATCTTCTCCTTTCGAGAAGGTGCAGACTCCCCCCCGCAATCGGCAATGGCCGCTTACCTGAAGTAGACCCCACGCTTGTCGCCGAACTTGGGCCTGCTGTACTTCCAACCGCCGGGACCTGTGGGGGAACAGAAGATGGCGTCTTCGCAGCCTCCCTAGATTCCCGCAGTTGCCTCATCACTGCCCGGGCGTCGTCAGCCGTGGCGCCCTCGCTATCGTTTCCCAACCACGCTGCCAATTGCGCCGCTAACTCGGGGGGCATATCCTCCCTGTTCGCAGGGGTGACCACCACAGGGATTGGATTCCCCTCCTTTGGCGCCGGGGTTGGCTCCTCTCGTGGCGCTTCGGGAACCGGGGTCTCCCCCCCAAGTGCTCCCCTTCTGGGCCTCTTGCTCTTTCCACCGGGAATTGTTCCCTGTAAAGGCCGTTTCGGTCCTCCCTCCCCGTCCTTAGCCTCAACCTTTCTCTTTAGATCGGCTATCTCCTTCATGAGTATGCGGAGCATCTCCTCGGTACCGACCCGCTTTCCGACCTTCTTGGGCATTCTTAGACGGGATATCTGTAAGACAAAAAGAGGGATTACAACGCTCAAAATTGCTCTTCGTTCCGTCTCGAGCTCACGTGCAGCGGGGAGGTGCAGCTTCAGAGCACAGGAACAAGAGGATGCTTTCTTGGCTTCCGCTCCTTTTATCCGTCTTCAGGGTGGGCGTGAACCCGCCCCCGCCTGCCTCCGAGGGCGTGGCCGGCCGCGTTGGTGTCTAGGCCAGCCCACTCTAGGGCGGGAAAAAGGCGCGCCCCGGCTACGCCGCTTCGGGCATACCAGCCGAGACTCGCCTCCCGCCCAAGATGGCTTCCCGGGGGGATCGTGGTACTCCACCATACGTTCGGGGGGACCGATTGGTCGCCCCTTTCCATTTGTGAGGGGATGCAGTGTAAGGGGGTAACAGACAACACAATACGTGTCACACAAACAAATGCATAAAAGACCAAGAGCAACACGGAAGTTAGCTTTATTCTGTCACTTTTCATGTTGGTCGCGGAGTGTTAAAAAAATGCGAGTGGCTAATACCTATCTAGCCATACTCCACTTGCCGACATGTTTCATTGCCCCTTCCAATTTGGGCAATTTCTTCAGGGCGTTACAGAATTTTAAGCCACTGCATGAGGACAATCGTTGTCTTCACAACTGAAATACAGAAATAAAAACACACACATATAGTTTGTCATCCTTTCATATACCGAAGCCAAGAGGTAAGAGGCTTTGAAGTGTGAGCAGTCCCAAAACACAACCAAACATCCAGCTATTTACCCTCAATCGACCACAGTGGAGCATACTAGTCGAGAGGTCCAAACCAGAAATAGGTTTCAGGGTGACTCCAAGTGTGAGTCACTTTACTTTCCGCATTTTGCTGTGGAAAATAGAGAATAGGTGGGTTAAAGGGAAGGAGGGCAGTCGCTATTATTTCACTTCATATGCATGTTGCTGCCACACTACACTAGTTTGATGAGGCAGGGCTCAACCATGCAGTGCCTCCACAAGGGGAGTTCTTGTGTCCTTCCTCTGCAACGATACCATCCCGGGAAAAAACACATAAGGCATAAGTTAAAGCCAGTTCTACATGTGTCCTACTATGAACCTTGAGAAATAGTGGCATTTGCTTTAGGTGGTAGATCTATAGACCTCTGATTAGACATAAACTATAGGTTAAATATGAGGAAAGCTGTGGCTTCAAGCAGTCATGCTTTGTCAAAGGAAAACCTGCAAAGCATTTAGAAATACCAAAACAGTTGAATATGATAGAAACACAACCACAAAGATAACCTGACACCAATTTATAAAAATAGGTCTTACATTTTTATCATTTTGTTGATACTAAATGAACAAAATACACTCAAAGGTTGTGGAGTAACTTGTGGCTTTTTACTTGAAACACTAACAAGCATTGGCAACTACTGCGGATATCAGATTACTTTGGAAAACTTTTATATAGTTCTAAAATACTACTTCAGCTCACTGTGGGCAACTAACTCCAACAGGGAGCATAGAGACCAGTGAGGCTTGGTAGGATAATTGCCTCGCAGTCTAAGCAATCGCTTGTCCATATCCATGCTCATTTTTTGAACCACTATATACTACAGTGGAGTGGGCCTGATGCAAGGGATGCAGGAAGCTGAAGATGCTGAAGGATGCTGAGGACGCAGATATGGTGACAAGGGTCTTCCTGGGTCCAACCTGCGGTCCCCAAACATTGTAGAAATCTTTGGACGAGTCTAGCCAAAAACCAGTTGCTATCTGAGGCTTAGGGATGATTTTTCATTGGGCAAGGCACCACAGGCACAGTCCTTTCTTTGTTAGCCCAAGGAGTATCAGGTGCAGTCCAGTTTGGCACAGCCTTTCTTTGCTGGGTCGCGAGAACAGCAGGGCAGTCTGTTTTTAGGTCGAGCCTATAGCGGAGGCGCACATGCGCTGCTCGCTTTGCGAGGCATGCAGTATTCAGTATGGAGTGGAAGCTCACTGGAAGCTCTGCCCACTCTCTGCCCGTCTTTTTCATTGGCTTATGTCTTTGCCCTTTCTAAATGCTGCCTTTCGATTGATGTATAGCTTGTTAGCTCCTCCTTATGACGGCCATGTCGTCATTTGTATCCATCCGTGGGTACTGGCCCCTTTACTTCGAGAGTTGCACAGTATGTTTTATTTAGACTGTTAAGACTATTTTCTTCCTGTGGCTTCTCCCCCCCACCCACAGCCGGTGCCTTCTCGCCTGATACACTTCTCCAGTGTGTGGCACTTTTCTGACAGAATGACTGTCTGCCCGAATAGAGACATGGGGCTGTTTCCCAGGGGCATGAAAGGGCCGCCTTAAGAGGCCAGAGGAATGTGAACTTGCTTCCTTAGGGGCAGTTTTGGTACATGGATGGTGACCAACTCCCCTGGAGGGTATGCCATCACTGTGGAAGGTGACAGTGCATGGAACATGGGTCTGATTCGTTTCGGGGATAAGGGGTAGTATTGCCTCCCGGAGGTAGCGACAACTGCCGCCCGCAGGCGGGGTTGCTCTCCCGGGAGTGGCTTCATACGGGCACACGGGGCTAGCAGGTGACAGTCCTCCAAGTGCTGCATCCTCAGAGTTTGGTGGCCTGGGTGCAGCCACAGGCACCCTGGTCGCCGGTGCCCGTGTTCCAGCTGCTAATAATTTACTAACGAAAAATAGACATATGCCTCAAAAGCGCTGCTGGCGCTCTTGCCAATGCCAACTCTTGTGTTGAAATTAATATACTATTCTTCCGGTCATCAGTCGTTGAGTCTCCTTTTGCACAATTTCCATTGGTTCCACCGATACACATGAAGGGCAGACAGTGTTTGTTGGCCGCATGGTCAGTGTACTTGTGGTTTTTCATCAATATTACCCTACGAGCAATGCTAGTTAAAAAAAAACTGCAGCTATTTTCACTCCCAACACTTGTTCAAGCCGTCTGTTATCATTTCATTGATCAACCGCGCCCTGATGATCCCATGAGATATTCCAGCGCATCCGACCCCCCCCCTCTTGGTGTCCTGGAGCTGTACCATTTTTCACCTCTGACTCCCGGATACACGCAGCTGATTCTCTCCTTTGAAATTTAAAGAGCAGTTTAAAAAGACCCTTTGTAAACTCAGCTTTCCCAGTCACTTCCTGGGAAGCGCTCACTTGCACAGCTTAAGAAGACTTGGCTATGAGGACTCTCCGGAATTTAAGGTGGCCATGTTCCCTGGCATCTTCCTTTGGTATTTAAGGTTGGCCACTGCAAAGATTTGTGTTCTGGTAGTTAAAATACCCACACTCTCAATCAAATAAAGAAGGTATTGTATTGCCTAATGTATTTTATTGCTTAATGAAGATATGGGAGATGGTTTAATGGGTTGTGAAATTTGGCTGTGGCTGGGTGTGGGGTATCTGATGTTAGCAAAGCTAGTGGATAAATGTCTGATGTCCCTACATTGAAATGGTAGATTTCTTATAGTCTAGGTGGGAGTTGTTGCCTGGTGTCTCATACTGTAGTGGCAGATGTCTGATAGAATGGGCAACTGTGTGTAGCATCTCTTACTAAAGTTGGATGGCAGATATTCCAAAGTGTGGGTGGGACGTGGTAATTTCAAGCTATGAGTGCGTGGCAGATGTTTCATTCTATAGGCAGAAGATGCCTCATACAACAGATGTGTGTGTTTTCTGTCACTTACTGGAGATGGATGTATGTTCCCTTTTTTGAGTCGGTGATAGAAATCGTACACCATAAATCTGTGGTGGGTGTCGCATTAAGTGGCTGGGTAGTGGCTGTTTGATACTTTCACTGTTTGACGAGTGCCTCTAACTACTACAGTGATTAGTACCTCAAAGGGAAAAATAGAAGTGTGAAACTGGAAAGTGATTTTTCAAATCAGTTTGGAAACAACAGAAAAAGAAGCTTGAGGTTTAAGTAATCGGTTTCTCACTGATGAATGATTCATATATAATAAATGAGTAAGATAATAGAAAACATTTTGTAAATAATAATGCAAAGTAGAAAGGGGGGTTCAGACTGAAACAATTAAATATTCCTGTACATAAATGATCATTTTCAACGAATTAACAATTTACCACACGTATTTCCTTAATTATAAATGTGCAAAAATATCCATTGTACTAGTATGCATTGCCCATACTGTTTGCTTTGCCAGTGCTTGTTTCTAGGGGGGCGGCTTGATGCTCCACGGAGAACTGGTCTTAATTCTTAAGCTAAATTATTTATGATTGTCAAGTTGCAAGGAGTTTTTTTACTTCTTAAGCTTTATTTACTCCCAGATATGCTCAGTAGTTTAGCAGTTGTGGAATTGTTTTCAAGTCGGTGGCTATATGAGCCAGGCATCTGGGTTTGAATTTGATTCTAGCCAGTGAAGCTCTTGAAAGACCAGGAAATGGGGTCAGACTTCAAGTACTTCTCAATGCAGTGATATGTTAAAGAATAGTAGATCTGGCAGCACCTAGGATAATGTGATGCATGGCTAAATACTTTATATGGTCCTATAGGCGAGACCGATTCCATTGCAAATGCTTGTTTGTACAGTCTTCAGTACAGATGTGATATGAGGTCTTGGTGCTGGGGTCCAAATTTATGAAAAAGTGGTGCCCTCGCGGGTTGTGGCTACCACTAGCCAATTTGCCTACCAGGTCACCTCCCGCCTAGTGTTGACTTCTTGTGAAGTGTTCCATCTAGTAAGCTCAGAATGCACTATTCTACCCACTCTCAAGATGGCAGAACCTTTCTCCTGATGTGTGGAGCTCTCTAGTCCACCCTAGAGGTGTGGCTATCTGGGAACAAAATGCCCACAGAAAAAAGGTTCGGCAACTGCATTCCCCTCTTTTTGGATGGAAAACTGTTCCCTATGCCAACCTGCCTGCAACAACAAAAGAGCAGCCCTCTGGTGTATGTTAACCATTTGACCTCCAAAGGCGGCTTCCCCTTTGAAGGTGCCTTTTGGCCTTACATCCTACTTGGTCTGTATGCCAGGGAGAGGTTAAACCTCTTCCATCAAGCCCTTTGTGTTCTTTCCTGAGAGTTGTTCACACTCCCCTCTCAGGAGGGCAGAAGGCTGTCTTGTTGCCAACAACTGTAAACGGTCACTGGTAACCTTTGTGCAACGAAGCAGCTATTATCGAAAGTTGCCATATGGGCATAAGATACATTACATTTGTCTTGACAGTCAAGTTGGGTATAATGCAACAATTCTTTTGATTCCTTAAAGTATCAAATTCAGTAGTCCTATTCAGAAGATTTCACTGCTGTTGAGTTGTCAACCTGTTACTCTATACTCGCCAATGGAGCTACTAGACCTCCCAACAGTCAATACGACAAAGTAGCAGTTTTACTGTCTGGACATGAAAAATTTTGAAAATTCATGTCCAACATTTTAATACTATGCACCCTGCCTTTAGGGCTCAGTAGGGCTGCATTGGAGCTAGCTTATAAATTGTAAAAAGGAAAGTTTGGGCTTTACTATTTCTTTAAATGGAAACGTCGAGTTAGCAGTCAAAAACTGCTCTGCCAGCCAGCAATCAAGGGCTGGGATTTGTACTTTGCTTTGTCTCACTCGTGGTGATATAACCAGTGTTGCTGACTATGAGGGACATCTAACTTAGAGACCCCGGGCACTCCAGGTACAATACACTTGGGACTTATAATTATGTTAACTTAAGTCAACTGGGTATAAGCCAATTAAACGTACACTTTTCATGGTTCAGAACACATGCACTGAAATCTTTTAAGCAGAGCCCAGAGTTATCACACAAGTACCTAGGAGTCAAAAAGTGGGGCGAAATGTCAGGATGGACCTGCAAAAAGCCATTTCCTCACATTCAGGCTTCATACGCCTGAGTTATATCTCAGTCTACTTATAGGTCAGGCTCCAGGTACCTGAGCTATCCCTTAGGGAACAAAGGTCCACCACTAAAGGAAACGTGCCACAACCCATCATATCTGCTTTATTTTTTATAAGAAAGCAACTGATCCTGTTTTTAGTGCTTCGCAGTACCCAATAAACATACAGAAAATCTACACATGTAAGATATGAGTTGAGTTCTTACTTAAAAATTGAAAAAAATACCCTAAAGTATCTTGGTGCAGCAGTGACTAACAACATCAGTAAAGATATGAAGATAATAAATAAAGCTGATGGATTTAAAAAAAACATTTCTAAACATAGACTGGTCTTCTATTTTGCACAGGCCCATGCATTTTAAATAGAGTGAGCAAAAAAAGAAAAGGAACATAATAGAGCCATGGCACAGTGCATAGAAGCAGAGAAAATGTAGAATGGCCCCCACATGAAGGGAGAAAGTTCTCTACATGCCAGGCCAGTGTTTTGGAACGAGAAAGCAAACTCCTACTTTGAAAGCTTACTTTCTCAATACAAAGAAGTTTGCTGACAAAAAAACAACAAGCATTTGCAATGCAATAGGTCTCACATTAGTGAAACATTGAGCTATTGTCATTGCAAATGCTGTTTGTTAATTTATTTTGGAGGGGTTAAAAAATATCCTAGCAGTAGGATAAGTAATAAAAGATATTCCATGAAAAAGGAAAGGATTCAGTGCCTTATGTGGCGAATAGAGGTCACTTTACAACTCCACAGCTAGTAACAGCCTGTGGTACTGCACCCTTTCCTTGCGTAGGGGATTCTTTTCAATATCTATGCTACTGCAGTTAATTCTAGGAAAGTACATGGCATGGCCAGCATTTCTAAGTAAGGAGACCCTCATTGCAACTATAACAGCCATGCTGCCTACCAGACCCGGTACATTTGTACCTATTTGCGTACACTGATTAACCCCTTGCTTGCTGCCGTCGGCCGTTGGCCGACGGCAGCACTACCTCGCTAGTGCTGCAGCCAGCCAATGGCCGAAGCGGCCCGCCCACCTTTTAGAACGCCCGCACTGCGCCGAAATAACGGCCGGAGTTAAGGCGTTAATAGTCCATGTCATTGTAGAATGGCTTTATCTGCTATGTATTAAAAGTTTCATGTTAGGGGCGGGGATTAAAATGTGCACATTTACTTTAATGTTTTGGGGCGAGGCACACACATGTGATGAATGGCTTTTAACGCTACCCGTATGGCTATTGCCGTATGTCATGCAGTTATTGTGCCGAATATTATTGATAGTTATTCTGCACTCGGGTGCCATCGTCCCCAGCACGTCCTAACTCACAGGAAGTATGGAGATCTGGCACAGGTGTCATGAAAACAGCAGAGCATGGTTGTCGAACCGCAAAATACCGTGCTGTAAACAAAGGAAAGTTCATCTCGTTCCTAACAAAAAATGCATCAAACAGTGATGCTTTTTTTGTGGCAGCTGAGCACTGCTTGGAACAAATAATACATGGAAAGAATACTTTGTAAATCTTAATAAGTTACCAATAAACTTCTGGAAGTGAGACGTGGGGGTTGTCGGGTGACCAACTGGCATGGGTGCAAATTCAGGATGGTCAGTGTAAAAATTCAGAACAAAGGATCAAAATTCAGGACAAAAAAATCAGGACAGAAGGGAAAAATTCAGGATAAAAATTTGGACAAAACCTACATTTTACAGACATATCAGAGGAGGGCGCACAATAATATATAAGTAAGTAAATAGACAATCAAAATAAGTACAAGTCCAAATACGTTAACCCGTTTACTGCGGCCCCAATTTTCCCGCAGAGCGGCACTTCCGCAAAACGGACAGGCTATTGGCCGACGGTAGCACTGGGGAGGTAGTTAATATAAGGTTGAAACAATCATGCACTTCACAGTTTTTCAGTATACAAGAGCTTTGCAAAGTGACATCAGGCCCATTCTTCAATTAAGATTTGGGCTAATGTAAAAATAAACATTAAATAGTATTTTTTATTGATATGTTTAAATCTTACTTTTAAATGTACAGTGAAAATGCTGTTCCAGTCCCATGACATTAATAAGCACTTCGCTGAATAGCCTATTGTATTCATTTTTACTTAGAATTCTTTTACCTGGCACCTTATGATTATTAAGGGCTAATATTTTCAGGTAAGTAGTGAGATCAATGAGTCACTGATCCCATCCTTGGGTGCACACTGTAGTTCCTCTGTGATTCAAAGAGGTTTCACACTTCGTTCATTGATTGTTATTCATATTTATTCAACATAACAGTTCGTTGGTGAATCTCATAAGTACATCGTGTTGATAAGTTAATCCATTTTTAACATATTGGCACTGTCCCTTGTGTAAATCCAATGCATTTCGGGGCTATTATCTGCCCCTTCGTCAGGGAAAGGTACTGTAACAAAATCAAATTGCATAAAATAAGTCTGACCGGCGTAGCGAGTGGATTACCTTCGAACCCGAAGCCCTGTTAAACAGGTTAGTGCACCAACTAGCAGAAAATACTTAACGGAACTAACCATACACGATGCATACTTACCGATCCTATCCCTTTTACTTTCAGAATCACGGTCCATTAGAATACCGGCACACGTAAGCAACGCTAGGAGCATTCAATTGTTTTTACCACGGGCTTGAAAGTTTTTTAAGGTGACCTCATAATTCCACACCCACCTCCCCCCACACTCCCTGTAGCGTCCACCTGCATTAGTTTAAGCAACCACACACCACTACGAGTTCATTACTTCAGACTTATTTTATGCAATTTGATTTTGTTACAGTACCTTTCCCTGACGAACTTATCAACACGATGTACTTATGAGATTCACCAACGAACTGTTATGTTGAATAAATATGAATAACAATCAATGAACGAAGTGTGAAACCTCTTTGAATCACAGAGGAACTACAGTGTGCACCCAAGGATGGGATCAGTGACTCATTGATCTCACTACTTACACGTTTACTTACCAACGTCGTGGGACACTAGACGTTACTTGTGTAGCACCTAAAATCTTACCAAAAACTCACCCGAAACTTACAAAACTTGCTGTGCATCTGCCCAACAATCTTTCTAATATTTTCAGGGACATCAGAAACTGAACTAAATACTATCTTATCACTTCTACCCTTCACTAACATCCACATTGACAATGTGGTAAACGACCGATAGATGGAGGTTTTGTACAAATGATTGCTCTGCCTCCAACAGTTATTTTAATTGTATTTTCTCCGGAATGGTTCCAAGACAAAAGCAGAATGCCTTGCCCTAGTCTGATTCAGGAGAAGGTGCACCACATGCCTTCACTACAATAGGCCCATTATCATTATATAAGTGCTAATCAGCTGTTGCCTCAGAATGACAATGGGCCACTCCACAGTCTGCGCGAGGTCCGGGAGGGGCCGCTTCAGGCAGCCCCCACAGTTTAAGTGCGAGAGGCCCCGAGTGAAAACTTTTAAACTCATGGGTCCTCTTGCAGGGGAACAGCATACCTTCCTGAAATCTCCCAAATCTGATTTTAGTATGATGTCTGTAAGGGTGCACAGTCAAAATAAACATTTTTAACTCTCGACCTACCTTAATATCGAGTTTTTAATAATGTAGCGACAGAATATCGAAGTCAAGGATATCGTTGACCAGAATATCGACCTTAAGGTAAGTATTATTGTTTTTTTAATATCGAAGTAAGTAAAATCGTTAGCAAAAATATTGTTGTCAATAATATTAAACAAAAAAATTAGTGTTATGTATTTTAGTATGTATTTTACATGTAAGTTTAACATTTTATTTTAATGTATTTTCATGATTTTTAAATATATTTATTACATATTTAGAAATAAGTAATTTTTAAAAGTACATTTTGGGGTCAATTCCGATTCGGGAAAAAGCGCTCCGATTAGCAGCACGGAGCGTTTTTCCCGTACGAATCGTACACCTACAACGTCCCCGTACGAACAAGCAAGTACGATCCGAACCCAAAGCGCCACTTCGTATGACTCGTACCAAACACCACACAACTAGAAAGTACATACGGCTGATGCGGTACGCTACGTCCGAACGTTAATAGGCCGCTCTTTCCGGACTAGGAAGTACGATCCGTGTCGACGACACTCCGTACAACCCTATTGCTACGAGAGCTGAAAACTGCCATAAAAGCAGAGTCCGGCCCGAACCGCACCCCGGTACGCGACATACACGACATGAACCCCATTGTCCGTGTCATCCCGGTCCTGTACGCCTATGACCTCGTACATCGAAACCGACGACGGCGCAGACGGTGAGTACAACGTACAACAACAACCTAAGTATACCTGTATGGTGCGCCACACGCCCACATCACTATTGCATTAGAGAAACGTGCCTCATATACTCCATTAATGTCGCGGTACGTTGCACCACACGCAGGCGCATATCATCATTGCAATAGTGATACGCGCCGCACATACGCCATTAATGTCGGGGTATGTTGCCCCACACGCATGCGCATATCTCCATTGCAATGGTGATACGTGCCGCACATACGTCATTAATGTCGGGGTACGTTGCGCCACACGCACGCGCATATCACCATTGCAATAGTGATACGTGCCGCTCATATGCCATTAATGTCGGGGTACAGTGCGCCACACGCACGCGCATATACCCATTGCAATAGTGGTAGGTGCCGCACATACGCCATTAATGTCTGGGTATGGTGCGCCACACGCTAGCGCATTTGACCATTGCAAAAGTGATAAGTGCTGCACATACTTCTGTAATGTATGTGTACGGTGTGTCACATCTGAGTGGTGGGTGCACAGGACTCCCAGCAGTGCCCAGACATAGGAGGGGGTGTAGATAGGACTCCCTGCAGTGACCAGACATAGGAAGGGGATGTGGATAGGACCCCCAGTCCCAGCAGTGCCCAGACAGTATAGGGGTTAGGTGCACAGGACTCCCAGCAGTGGCCAGACATAGGAGGGGGTGTAGATAGGACTCCCAGCAGTGCCCAGACATAGGGGGGTGTAGATAGGACTCCCAGCAGTGCCCAGACAAAGGAGGGGGGTGTAGATAGGACTCCCAGCAGTGCCCAGACATTGGAGGGGGGTGTAGATAGGACACCCAGCAGTGCCCAGTCATAGGAGGGGTGACTGGATAGGATTCCCAGCAGTGCCCAGACATAGGATGGGGTATAGATAGGACTCCCAGTAGTGCCCAGACATAGGAGAGGGTGTAGATAGGACTCCCAGCAGTGCCCAGACATAGGAGGGGGGTGTAGATAGGACTCCCAGCAGTGGCCAGACAAAGGAGGGGGTGTAGATAGGACTCCCAGCAGTGCCCAGACATAGGAGGGGGTGTAGATAGGACTCCCAGCAGTGCCCAGACATAGGAGGGGTGGCTAGATAGGACTCCCAGCAGTGCCCAGACATAGGAGGGGGTGTAGATAGGACTCCCAGCAGTGCCCGGACATAGGAGGGGTGGCTGGATAGGACTCCCAGCAGTGCCCAGACATAGGAGGGGGTGTAGATAGGACTCCCAGCAGTGCCCAGACATTGGAGGGGGGTGTAGATAGGACACCCTGCAGTGCCCAAACATAGTAGGGGTGGCTGGATGGGACTCCCAGCAGTGCCCAGACATAGGGGGGGGTGTAGATAGGACTCCCAGCAGTGCCCAGACAAAAGAGTGGGGTATAGATAGGACTCCCAGCAGTGCCCAGACATAGGAGGGGGTGTAGATAGGACTCCCAGCAGTGCCTAGACATAGGAGGGGTGGCTGGATAGGACTCCCAGCAGTGCCCAGACATAGGAGCGGGTGTAGATAGGACACCCAGCAGTGCCCGGACATAGTAGGGGTGGCTGGATGGGACTCCCAGCAGTGCCCAGACATAGGAAGGGGTGTAGATAGGACTCCCAGCAGTGCCCAGACATAGGGGGGGGTGTAGATAGGACTCCCAGCAGTGCCCAGACAAAGGAGGGGGTGTAGATAGGACTCCCAGTAGTGCCCAGACATAGGAGGGGGGTGTAGATAGGACTCCCAGCAGTGCCCAGACAGTATAGGGGGTGGGTGCACACGACTCCCAGCAGTGCCCAGACATTGGAGGGGGGAGTAGATAGGACACCCAGCAGTGCCCAGACATAGGAGGGTTGGCTGGATAGGACTCCCAGCAGTGCCCAGACATAGGATGGGGTGTAGATAGGACTCCCAGCAGTGCCCAGACATAGGAGGGGGTGTAGATAGGACTCCCAGCAGTGCCCAGACATAGGAGGGGGGTGTAGATGGGACTCCCAGCAGTGCCCAGACATGGGAGGGCAGTGTAGATAAGACTCCCAGCAGTGCCCAGACATAGGAGGGGGTGTAGATAGGACTCCCTGCAGTGCCCAGACATAGGAGGGGGGTGTAGCTAGGACACCCAGCAGTGCCCAGACATAGGAGGTGTGGCTGGATAGGACTCTCAGCAGTGCCCAGACATAGGAGGGGGTTGTAGATAGGACTCCGAGCAGTGGCCAGACATAGGAGGGGGGTGTGGATAGGACTCCCAGCAGTGGCCAGACATAGGAGGGGGTGTAGATAGGACTCCCAGCAGTGCCCAGACATAGGAGGGGGTGTAGATAGGACTCCCAGCAGTGCCCAGACATTGGAGGGGGTGTAGATAGGACTCCCAGCAGTGCCCAGACATAGGAGGGGGATGTAGATAGGCCAGCCAGCAGTGCCCGGACATAGTAGGGGTGGCTGGATGGGACTCCCAGCAGTGCCCAGACATAGGAGGGGGGTGTAGGTAGGACTCATAGCAGTGCCCAGACATAGGGGGGTGTAGATAGGACTCCAAGCAGTGCCCAGACAAAGGAGGGGGTGTATATAGGACTCCCAGTAGTGCCCAGACAAAGGAGGGGGGTGTAGATAGGACTCCCAGCAGTGCCCAGACAGTATAGGGGTGGGTGCACACGACTCCCAGCAGTGCCCAGACATTGGAGGGGGTGTAAATAGGACACCCAGCAGTGCCCAGGCATAGGAGGGGTGGCTGGATAAGACTCCCAGCCGTGCCCAGACATAGGATGGGGTGTTGATAGGACTCCCAGCAGTGCCCAGACATAGGAGGGGGTGTAGATAGGACTCCCAGCAGTCCTCAGACATTGAAGGAGGGTGTAGATAGGACTCCCAGCAGTGGCCAGACATAGGAGGGGGTGTAGATAGGACTCCCAGCAGTGCCCAGACATGGGTGGGCGGTGTAGATAGGACTCCCAGCAATGCCCAGACAGTATAGGGGGTGGGTGCACACGATTCCCCGCAGTGCCCAGACATTGGAGTGGGGTGTAGATAGGACACCCAGCAGTGCCCAGACATAGGAGGGGTGGCTGGATAGGACTCCCAGCAGTGCCCAGGCATAGGAGGGGGTGTAGATCGGACTCCCTGCAGTGCCCAGACATAGGAGGGGGTGTAGATAGCACACCCAGCAGTGCCCAAACATCAGAGGTGTGGCTGGATAGGACTCCCAGCAGTGCTCAGACATAGGAGGGGGTGTAGATAGGACTCCGAGCAGTGGCCAGAAATAGGAGGGGGTGTAGATAGGACTCCCAGCAGTGGCCAGACATAGGAGGGGGGTGTAGATAGGACTTTCAGCAGTGCCCAGACATAGGAGGGGGTGTAGATAGGACTCCCAGCAGTGCCCAGACATAGGAGGGGTGGCTGGATAGGACTCCCAGCAGTGCCCAGACATCGGAGGGGGTGTAGATAGGACTCCCAGCAGTGCCCAGACATAGGAGGGGGATGTAGATATGACCGCCAGCAGTGCCCAGACATTGTAGGGGTGGCTGGATGGGACTCCCAGGAGTGCCCAGACATAGGAGGGGGGTGTAGATACGACTCCCAGCAGTGCTCAGACAGTATAGGGGATGGGTGCACACAACTCCCAGCAGTGCCCAGACACTGGAGGGGTGTAGATAGGACACCCAGCAGTGCCCAGTCATAGGAGGGGTGGCTGGATAGGACTCCCAGCAGTGTCCAGACATAGGATGGGGTGTAGATAGGACTCCCAGCAGTGCCCAGACATGGGAGAGGGTAAAGATAGGACTCCCAGCAGTACCCAGACATAGGAGGGGGTGTAGATAGGACTCCCAGCAGTGCCCAAACATCGGAGGTGTGGCTGGATAGGACTCCCAGCAGTGCCCAGACATAGGAGGGGGTGTAGATAGGACTCCGAGCAGTGGCCAGAAATAGGAGGGGAGTGTAGATAGGACTCCCAGCAGTGGCCAGACATAGGAGGGGGGTGTAGATAGGACTTTCAGCAGTGCCCAGACATAGGAGGGGGTGTAGATAGGACTCCCAGCAGTGCCCAGACATAGGAGGGGTGGCTGGATAGGACTCCCAGCAGGGCCCAGACATCGGAGGGGGTGTAGATAGGACTCCCAGCAGTGCCCAGACATAGGAGGGGGATGTAGATATGACCGCCAGCAGTGCCCAGACATAGTAGGGGTGGCTGGATGGGACTCCCAGGAGTGCCCAGACATAGGAGGGGGGTGTAGATACGACTCCCAGCAGTGCTCAGACAGTATAGGGGATGGGTACACACAACTCCCAGCAGTGCCCAGACACTGGAGGGGTGTAGATAGGACACCCAGCAGTGCCCAGTCATCGGAGGGGTGACTGGATAGGACTCCCATCAGTGCCCAGACATAGGATGGGGTGTAGATAGGACTCCCAGCAGTGCCCAGACATAGTAGGGGGTGTAGATAGGACTCCCAGCAGTGCCCAGACATAGGAGGGGTGGCTAGATAGGACTCCCAGCAGTGCCCAGACATAGGAGGGGTTGTAGATAGGACTTCCAGCAGTGCCCAGACATAGGAGGGGGGTGTAGATAGGACTCCCAGCAGTGCCCAGACAAAGGAGGTGTGGCTGGATAGGACTCCCAGCAGTGGCCAGACATAGGAGGGGGTGTAGATAGGACTCCCAGCAGTGGCCAGGCATAGGAGGGGTGTAAATAGGACTCCCATCAGTGGCCAGACATAGGAGGGGGTGTAGATAGGACTCCCAGCAGTGCCCATACATAGGAGGGGGTGTAGATAGGACTCCCAGCAGTGCCCAGACATAGGAGGGGGGTGTAGATAGGACACCCAGCAGTGCCCGGACATAGTAGGGGTGGCTGGATGGGACTCCCAGCAGTGCCCAGACATAGGGGGGTGTAGAAAGGACTCCCAGCAGTGCCTAGACAAAGAAGTGGGGAGTAGATAGGACTCCCAGCAGTGCCCAGACATAGGAGGGGGTGTAGATCGGACTCCCAGTAGTGCTCAGATATAGGAGGGGTGGCTGGATAGGACTCCCAGCAGTGCCCAGACATGGGAGGGGGTGTAGATAGGACTCCCAGCAGTGCCCAGACATAGGTGGGGGTGTAGATAGGACACCCAGCAGTGGCCGGACATAGTAGGGGTGGCTGGATGGGACTCCCAGCAGTGCCCAGACATAGGGGGTGTAGATAGGACTCCCAGCAGTGCCCAGACAAAGGATGGGGTGTAGATAGGACTCCCAGTAGTGCCCAGACATAGGAAGGGGGTGTAGATAGGACTCCCAGCAGTGCCCAGACAGTATAGGGGGTGGGTACACACAACTCCCAGTAGTGCCCAGATATTGAAGGGGGTGTAGATAGGACTCCCAGTAGTGCCCAGACATAGGAGGGGTGGCTGGATAGGACTCCCAGCAGTGCCCAGACATAGGATGGGGTGTAGATAGGACTCCCAGCAGTGCCCAGACATAGGAGGGGGTGTTGATAGGACTCCCAGCAGTGGCCAGACATAGGAGGGGGGTGTAGATAGGACTCCCAGCAGTGCCCAGACATGGGAGGGCGGTGTAGATAGGACTCCCAGCAATGCCCAGGCATAGGAGGGGTAGCTGGATAGGACTCCCAATAGTGCCCAGATATTGAAGGGGGTGTAGATAGGACACCCAGTGGTGCCCAGACATAGGAGGGGTGGCTGGATAGGACTCCCAGCAGTGCCCAGACATAGGATGGGGTGTAGATAGGACTCCCAGCAGTGCCCAGACATAGGAGGGGGTGTAGATAGGACTCCAGCAGTGCCCAGACATAGGAGGGGTGTAGATAGGACTCTCAGCAGTGCCCAGACATAGGAGGGGGTGTAGATAGGACTCCCAGCAGTGGCCAGACATAGGAGGGGGGTGTAGATAGGACTCCCAGCAGTGCCCAGACATGGGAGGGCGGTGTAAATAGGATTCCCAGCAGTGGCCAGACATAGAAGGGGGGTGTAGATAGGACTCCCAGCAGTGCCCAGACATGGGAGGGCGGTGTAGATAGGACTCCCAGCAATGCCCAGACATAGGAGGGGGTGTAGATAGGACTCCATGCAGTGCCCAGACATAGGAGGGTGGTGTAGACAGGATACCCAGTAGTGCCCAGACATAGGAGGGGTGGCTGGATAGGACTCCCAGCAGTGCCCAGACATAGGATGGGGTGTAGATAGGACACCCAGCAGTGCCCAGACATAGGAGGGGCTGTAGATAGGACTCTAGCAGTGCCCAGACATAGGAGGGGTGTATATAGGACTCCCAGCAGTGCTCACACATAGGGGTGTGCATGTCCAACATCATACAACAACTACATGCCTGTATGTGTACATCCCTAACCTGTAACACTCATGATAGTTGCATATCAACACATCACTCACAGCAGTGACCCACTTCACGTAGAATGGTATCCTGTCACACACTGGGTGACACACCACATGTGGTTTTTCTTGTCAGATCCCACATGCATATCCACCCATGTATTTAGCTGCCACACCCACCCCTCCATCATGAATGAATAGTGTGTAGTCATGTAACAGACCAATAAACAAATGAAGCACAACATTGTCATGTACATCCCGGACATGATGTGAATGTCCAGGTGGTGAAACTTGTACTCCCTCATGGAAGGAAGAGGCTACAAAACCCCTATATACAAAGCACCCAAATGTGTTTTGTGTGCACCAAGTTCTAAGTTTACAATCTGAATCATGAGGTCAAGGCGGATAACATTGTCATGCATAGTGTGAAAAATTATGATGGACACCCTGAAGGCAGTACTACACATTACAAACCCAAGCACAGGGAGAAGCGTGGATGGCAATGACCAATTATCTGATTTCATTTGTGAGCACGTATGGCCATTGCCGAAGGGAATTCACAATTCTAGGGAAAATACATTCAAAAGTCACCACAACAATTGTGCAACTGTCTGTAGTGAAGATCTCATGTGACACTGAGGAAGGGACACTCTTTTGGATAATGTCTGTATGCAAACTGCACACACACCAATCTAGATAACGTGCTGCTACATTGGGATAGCACAGAGATACCATGGACCACCTCATTCCCATCAGAAAAATAGACATCTTTCACAATACCAAAACATCAATATTACACCACCTCGTAGGCACACAGCACCTAAAGCAATTGCCTGAAATGCAATAGTTCAGAATGAAAAATAAAATGCTTTATTCAGCGCCATCATGTAAAATAATAAATAAATGAGTCCAGCCTCACAGAAGGCCAATGGCCAGTTCAAAATACTGTTCACAACAAAGTTGACGTTGTGGAGGTTGTCACCCCAAAACTTGCCTGCACATGGTGGAGTCAGAGGTCTGTGGACACATGGGGGGCATCATCTGAGTCAGAATCGGCACCGCAGGGACAGGAGAGGGAAGGTTATGTGTAGTGGGTGCAGGTGGGGAAGATTCCTCCACAGTGTCAGGTGCAGCGCAAAAGGTGGCAACATATTCAGCGCTGCACACTGCTGCCAGTTCTGACAGGCTACCACCTGAACCCGGGGACACAATGGGAGTGGAGGTAGAGGGCTGTGAGTCAGCTATAGTGTGTCTGTGGGCGGGTGGGTGATGTCTGTCCCCTGTCCCTGTGGGTGTGCGTACACCCCCCTGAGATTGGGTGCCTGGAGGTCTGCGTTTCGACTTACGTGTGGGTGTGCTGGGTGTTCCTGTTGGGGTGTGTGATCTTGTGCGTCTGCATATATGTTGGACAGGTATGTGAGAGGGGTATGTGGATGGGTCCGAAGGAGGGGGGGGGTTGACTCTGCAGGATGGAAAGTGCTGCCGTCAGTGTTGAGTCTATGGACGACAAACTCAGACGTTGGTCAGATATGTCAGATGACATGCCCTCCATGAATGACAACAGCTGCGTCATGATCTTGGTTTGTCCATGGAGGACAGTCAGCACTGACGCCTGACCAACTTGAATCTGCCAGAGTATGTCCACAGACTCAGCACTGAGGGCAGCAGGGGAGACAGGGGCAGGGGCTGCGGTGCCGGGGACGAAGGAGACATGGGGGGCAGCATGGACCAAAGGGGACCTAGCAACTGGAAGGGTGAAGATGGGTCTGGAGGAGGAGGGGACATACATAGTGCGTTCAGATGCTGTTTCTGCATATTCCCCATTCTCCTGGGAGTCCGAAGCCGAGCCGTCCGCATGGTATGAGGTGTCTTGCTCATGACATCCGGCCGCCTGACTCCCTTCACCCTCTGTGCCACTGCCTCCCTCTGACACCTCATAGGTGGTGGCACAGTGGCTGGGTCCCACTGCCTGGTACGTGCTTGTTTCTTCTCCACTTTCAGGTGAAGATGCTGTTGGCAATTAGAAAGAAAAAATATATATCAGTCACCTGTAAACATCAGACATATGCTCAACAAATCATTTGGGGACATTTCTAATCATAGCATGCATCATGAGTCACATGCCACATAACTCAGCACATATTTGAGTCCAATACTGCGCAAGTGTAATAGACACAATGCTCCTTGTATACAAAAATACAAGTAACGAACCAGGCCACAATTTGAATGAGAGTCACAATGATGAGCCACTGTATGTCAACAGCTCAGGTGCTGATCCATCACCGTTCTGTTGTCCACACTGCCACCCCAGTCCAGACATGGTCATGTTCTTATCTGTCTGACCCTGTGCCACATGGCAACAGTCCTGCCCAAACTGCCATGTAATGCCATCCCTGGACCTGAAACAAGCTTTCTATCACCTCTCACTAGCATCACAGACGTCTACAGCCAGACTTGCGTGAAACACAGATGTGTATACAAACAAGCATGGCTGAAGACCGCTGTAATGCCAGAAAGTGGTCCCAGGAACCTTGTTTCCTGTCCAGGGAAGGCATGGCTTGACATTTTTTGGACAGTTCCCATTAGGCACATGGACAGACAGATTTTCACATGACCATGTTTGAACTTGGGGGGCTGAGTGTACATCAGAAAGGTGATGGATAAAACCCTGACCTGTTGACTGGGTTTGAGTATATGATTGGTACAGAGACACCCTCCATCACCACACACTATTGTGACACTCCTCACAGAGGCATCTATCACCAGATCATACAGTTCCTAGCACATAACACACACTGGCTGTCAAGTGAAGTGGCTCACATGTCCAAAATCCAGAAAATGCCTAAGCTAATCTGCCTGCAATCGTGAATATTAAGAACATCGCTGCATTGTTGACACACCCTCAACTACATGGGAAATGTGAAAACAGTAGTGTGCACACCAAGACAAAACTGCGTTGCACCACCAATACATACATGTTGCACAAATCTATGTGGAACAATCATCTCTGTGAGCCAACAACATAGCCTTTAACTCCAACAATGACAGCATTGTCCAGCATCACAGGGTAAGTGCATAGTGATGAGTTCACATCATAAATTACATACACAGCTCACCACTGACAAGGCGAAACAGGCTGGCTCATCACACCTCCCCTGCACAACCCCATCACCCCGTCAATGTGAGTGATACAGCTCAAGTAGTGAATAGTCAGTATCAGGGTATCAATAACTGTGCAACAATTTAAATTAACCCAAGGTCACCTCGTGTGGCAGCCCATCCATATTAGTCACAAAAAACCAGTAACATATTCTTCTGATTATGCACACACGCACTGCCCAGTGTGAGTATGCACAAGCCAAACATTGCATACATGGACAGTGTGCACATGTAGCTAACGCATGAGAAATACAAAGTATACCAGGTACAAAGGCCACTGAGGCAGACCCGTGCTGAACTCCATGTTGAGATTCATGATCAGTGCTAAAAAATCATGAAGGGCAAACACAGTGCACAGGTCATGGAACAGGTAAGGTACCAACACGTGTCACAGACCTCCCTCCAACATGAAGATGTGCTAAGCAATATTCATAGTAATACATTTCACCCTAGGAGCACATGCGCAAAAATGAAATACCCAAAGCAGGTGACACATTTGGAGGAGGGGAAGGGATGTAAAAGAGCATCAGCTGAATATAGGTAATCGAAATGACAATGCATAAATTGCCTGTCTGACCACACCACCCCAACTATGGGAGTGTTACCAGGCTACTGAGCACTGCAGGTAGAATGCGACACACATGACAACAAACAGACATGTACCTTCCCCCTCCTTGCTGCTGTCCCTCCTGCAACTGCCTATGGAGGTCTGGAAAAACCACTTCCAGGACCCGGAGCTTGTGGGGGGTGAGGTGACGGGTGCCGCCATGCCGGCGTGGAGCTTCAAGCTTCAGCTGGACGTGGGCGATACGGCGGGTCCAGCACCGGATGTCCTGCCACCTCTTCCTGATGTTACGGATCCTTCAGCGAGGGCCCCCCTCACTCCTGACAGCCCTGGCTATGTCCAGCCAGATCTCCCCCTTCTCATAGGCAGATACCTGTCAGGAAGATAAAGTGAAACAACATCAGTACACCTGGTCCATGTCCCAAAGACACACACTTGCACCACATTGACGATGACAACAGGGCATAGGATGCTGACCGGACTTGCATCATTGTCCATGTGAATGTGGCCTGTGAGCAAACACCAATGCACTACATGCCTTTGAAAGGCAACAGATGCCATAAGGGGTGCAAACCACTCACTGAGCATGGCACACACCGAACAAGATATGCTACTTCAGGGTGGTGGACAGCACCTGACATGCTGTCACATATCCTACTACACCTAAGAACCCTCAGCAGAACACACATGCACACCCTGGCACAGATAATTTGCTTGTCATTGTCAACAGTGTATACAACATCACTTTGCACATGTCACACTTTAGAAAGATGTGACAGAGGCGTCATGCTAACTGTCCAAGTCATGCACACAGCACTGCATACTTGTCACATCAGATGGGTACAGCTGTGGCATACGTCATGCATCAGTGTTGGAAAATATCACATACACAAATAGCCAGGTGACAAAGAACATTCACACTCTTCAATGTCCATGACTTCAAAGCATGCATTTGTCCAACATCCACACAGGTCATGAAAAACAATCATCAACAGTGAGTACATTCATCTGTCACTCTGGGGGGAACACAGTTACACCTCAGTAAATCATCCCAAAAAACATGCAAGGTGTGGCACAGCAGAAAGTGTGAATCACATTGCATTGAATGTCACAGTTAGCACAATGCAGGTAAGCAGTAAACAATATTTAACCGCATCATTCACTGCATGGGAGATACCACAATGTACACACCCGGCACTCACTCCAAACAACATTACATCTCTGTTCCATAAATACACAATGGCTGTAGTGT
Organism: Lissotriton vulgaris; assembly: GCF_964263255.1. Classification (NCBI taxonomy): domain Eukaryota; kingdom Metazoa; phylum Chordata; class Amphibia; order Caudata; family Salamandridae; genus Lissotriton; species Lissotriton vulgaris. Next base: position 879,991,457 of record NC_141697.1, on the reverse strand, counting down.
CACTCATGAATTCATCACTCACTTGATCCCCTGGTTTCCCATACAGCTTGCTGTAGTTTGGCAGGAGGGCATCCAGCAGGGCCTTGTTCTCCTCCTCACTGAAAGCAGGTGCCCTCTCCATCTTCAGCAAAATCAGGGTCCAGGGAATGCAGAGACAGCAGCAGTGTTGTTCACTCCATTGTTGTGCAGGCAAGTGCCCTCTCACAGCCTCATGCAGCCTTAAATCAGTGCTGCTGAGGGGCTGTCAGTCCAAGGAGTACAGTGTGATAGGCCAGATTAGTTTGCATCCTATGTTTCATCCAATCCCATTACACATAAGGCCATGACACACATTTGCATGGTTCAAAAATTGAGCTTGAGCACCACAACAAATTTTGCAACATTGTATAGTTTTGCCCAACTGGATTTTTCAGAACACCTGTAGAACACACTCAAATCTCTGTTTCCTTGACAACTTGCCTGCATTCTGGCCATTCTACTCGTCCCCTAGATGTTCCCTATGTGTTTTCTGGGATCCCCACACAAGTACGGTGCGTTTTCCATTGTGAATGCAACGTATTCAATAGTGAAACGTCCCGCACACACACACGCAATGGCGGGGTATGGTCTGCTCGCGTATAGCTCGAATGCTATAGGGAAATGACCCGTACACACACACGTACTATTGGGGTAGGGTCCGCTCGCGTATGTCTCGAATGCAATAGTGAAACGACCCGTTCACACGCACGTCTATTGGGGTAGGGTCCGCTCGCGTATGTCTCGAAAGCAATAGTGGAACAACCCGTACACACGCACGTACTATTGGGGTAGGGTCCGCTCGCGTATGTCTCGAATGCAATAGTGAAATGACCCGCACACACGCACGTACTATTGGGGTAGGGTCTGCTCGCGTATGTCTCGAATGCAATAGTGAAACGACCCGTACACACGCACGTACTATTGGGGTAGGGTCCGCTCGCGTATGTCTCGAAAGCAATAGTGGAACAACCCGTACACACGCACGTACTATTGGGGTAGGGTCCGCTCGCGTATGTCTCGAATGCAATAGTGAAATGACCCGCACACACGCACGTACTATTGGGGTAGGGTCTGCTCGCGTATGTCTCGAATGCAATAGTGAAACGACCCGTACACACGCACGTACTATTGGGGTAGGGTCCGCTCGCGTATGTCTCGAATGCAATAGTGAAACGACCCGTACACACGCACGTACTATTGGGGAAGGGTCCTCTCACGTATGTCTCAAATGCAATAGTGAAACGACCCGTACACTCGCACGTACTATTGGGGTAGGTTCCGCTCGTGTACGTCTCGAATGCAATAGTGAAACGACCCGTACACACGCACATACTATTGGGGTAGGGTCCGCTCGCGTACGTCTGGAATGCAATAGTGAAATGACCCGTACACACGCGCATACTATTGGGGTATGGTCCGCTCGCGTATGTCTCGAATGCAATAGTGAAACGACCCGCACACGCACGTACTATTGAGGTACTGGGTGTTTGACATGCTCTAGTGAATGCATGTGTACGGTGCATTTTAGGAGCTCACGCATGGCACCATTACAATAGTTATACCAGGAAAACACATGGCAGGGATGTAGGTATAAGGTCATAATGAGGATGTCGATGTATATATTGGCATGGCATCCTTACATCAGCAGGCCCTGGGTGTGGCAGACAGTGATATATCACAGGACATGTGATCATGTGGCACAGTTGATGTGTGATGAGCTGTTGAGACATGTCATTTGTGATGGGGCACTTTGCGGTTCACATAACCTTTACACTTGCCACATAAGTAACCTCATAAACATTTTGTGATGCACATCAACACTGGGATGGCACACTATTCAGTACGGGCATATGTCACATGATGCCAGGTACAGGGGCACTGTCTCACTTGTAAAATTGATGCCCAGCATGACCCTGTGTGACAATGTCATGTGTGTGCCATGTGAAAGATTAGGCATGCTGTTTGTATCCCGTAAATTTAATCTGCTGTAGGTGCATCTATGATGGGTCTGTGCCGTGATTGCAAGGGTTTCCCATATACGCACACCATGCCACAGGGGCATTTCAACTGCTCATGTGTGTGATGGCATCATAAAACATTTGTCCACAAACATACAGGTCTGCATTCTGATAATGGCTGTGGTGTAGTTTAGTCAAATGCACACCTCATTCACAATATTACAGATTTGTGCAATCGATAGCAAATGTGACATGGGTGTGTGCCTTGCAGTCAGCTGTCTGGATGTGTTGACAACCTTCTCATGCAGGTCACGTGGCGTGTGTCACGGACGTGATACATTGTCCTGCTCACTCAGACCAGCCCAGCAGATCATTTGTGTGCATGTCATGTCCATGTTACAGACAACAGGTGTATAAGTTCTAATGGAGGAGTGCCAGCCAGGTGGCATATGTGTCCTAGATGTACAGCCCATGCCAGAATCAATGGTGATTTGAAGTGTTGAAGCATTGTTGCTTGTGCTATGTACATTGTAATAGTTGTTGGCTGACAGTTGTACACCATTTTCCCTCAACATGTCGTGCAGGGCACCCCCTGCCAAGGCTGTTGCCAAACTTGGATGACATGAGGGAACTTGATTGCCTCCACAGTTACAAATTCACTCAACAGTTGATTCAGGACATGACAGACAGGCTGGAACCCCATCTCCTACCACGACACAGGTATCCAACTGCGCTGACACCCAAGGTAAAGGTGATGGCAGCCCTACATTTCTTTGCCACAGGTTCGTTCCAATTTACCATACCCGAAGTGGGGGGATGTCACAGACCATGTTCAGTCGCGTATTACGTGATGTGTTAGCTGCTATGTTGAGTCACAATGATTAATTCATCAAATTCCCTACTCCAGAAGAGTTGACAGGTGTCAAGGGTGATTTCTATGCCCTGGGTGGGATGCCACATGTAATTGGGTCCATTGATGGAACACATGTTTCTTTGGTGCCACCACAAGCTCAGGAGCAGGCCTACCACAACAGGAAATATTACCACTCCATAAATGCCCTGGTGGTGTGTCTTACTAACATGCTGATTTCACATGTTTGTGCACGTTTTCCAGGATTGTGCCACGGTGCATTCATCATGAGGCGTAGCAGGGTACCACAGATGATGCTGTAGCTGTGCAACCATCGGGCATGACTTGTTGGTGGGTAAACTCTGTTTCTCATGTATGTCTCAATTTTATGTTTATCTCTCTAATGGCATCACATTACACTCTCATTGCCATGATGTCAATTTGTAGGAGACGCAGGATATCCCTACATACTGTGGCTCATGACTTCGCTCCGCAACTCCATAACAGCTGCAGACCAGCGGGACAACAGGGCACACCAGCAGACCAGGCGAGTCATAGAGAGAACGTTTGGACTCCTGAAGAGCCGGTTCAGGTGCCTCGACACGACTGGTGGATCCCTCCCATACGTCCCACTCAAGGTGTGTAACATCTTCATTGTGTGCTGCATGCAGCACAATATGGAATTTGAGAAGGTCATGCCACTCATCCTGGATCCTGATGAGCTGGAACATCCACCCGTTGAGGATGAAGGCCTTGGCCAGGATGCAAGCGATGAGGAGGAGGAGGAGATGATATTCTGAGTCAGCTCATACACAACTTCTTCTCATGATTGTGAGTCCTAGTAAGATATTGTGCAAGCTTGTACCATAGAGTGGCATGTGTAGCATACTCTGTGTCCAGCTGACTGTATGCAATGTCACTTTGTTGTTTGTTGTGCAGTGTCACACAATTGCTGATGTAATGCCACACACATACGTGCAATGTGTGAACATGGAATGTACAAGTGTACTACATTTTTTGTGTATTATAAATGACCATGTCTGAATGGAATTATTCTGAACGTGACCCCTTGTCTTACTGTCATTCCCAGGTCACCCTGCCTGTTGTCCGTTGGTGTCATCTTAGTCCTCCTGCTCTTCCTCATGAAGATAGCAACGTCAGCCGAATCAGCGGTACTTGCACAGACATGTTGAAATGTCAGTTTGGGTAAGGATTACAAGCAGGCTGTATTGTTTTGGTATGGTATTCAAATGTGTGGTAAATGTTCATGTGCATGTTGTCGGACCATACATACATGTAACATTACCATGTCTCAAATTTCATGTTGCCCCACTCCCATGACAGGACAGTCACCCTTCTTGTCAGTCATCTGTAGTTGAGCGTTGACTCTGGTGAATGCATCAATGTGTGTAAACCTTGACCCTGACACATTGCAAATACCACGGTTTGACATTGTGTGGGACATCACAACCACGGCCTCTGTGGGGAATTGCAGCCTCACTGTGTGCAGCAGGATGTGTCTGGATCATCCACTCAACATTGTGGTCAAATACAGTTTGATTTACCAAAAACCATTTTGTATAGGTGTGGTCCAGTGTATGTCCCACATGTTCATTCAACTGCCATGTGAGTCTGTTTGCATGGATAGATTGCCCCTTGTGCCAGTAAGTCATGTTACTGTCATGTCATTACCTCAGTGCCAGTGGAGAACCCTGCTTCGCTAGCCTTCTCTGTGAGTTGATGTTAACTTTCCATTCCCATGATGCCAGGTATGTTGCGCTGATGTCATCACAATGTTGGGCTGTAGCAAATGTTAAATCTCTGTGGCACCAGTCGAGTTAGGTTATTCACAGGATTATCTTGTTCCGTGCAGCATCTCATGGTCACGGTAGGCTTATTTTTGTGGCTTTGTTCCTCATTACTCGCTGTTGAGTTTGGCCCCACTTGTCATGTTTAGCATAGTGGTGCACAGTTGCAAGAGCCAATGACTGGCTCCTGCGGGGCTTCCTTGTGTTTAGGCCATTCCCTTCCTCATTGGAGGAGCTGCTAATGGCTCTTGCGGGTGATGTCTACTTTCCCATCATGGCCCTTACGGATTCACAGGGTTAAATACAGATTGTTGGCTTTGTGTCAGTAGCACTGCTATACATTACATTTTCTGAGATTAGGACCCTCAATTATACACTGTGAAATATTAGATGGCTGCATGGATCTAATTGCATTGTAGCAGCCTTGTGAGCGTTACACTAGCTTGTTTAGGTGAGAAACTGTACTACCTATTTATGTGTCGGTGTTCAAGCATCTGATCTAGTCTCATTGCTAAATCTGTGATCACACATAGGGTACAGTGGCAGTGGTTACAGTTCACAGGTGTGACTGGTACAATGTAGGTCCCAAGGTATTCTGTGATTCTGTGACAAAAGTATTGAATCCTTATGCTTGTTTACCTTTGTTTCAGATCTCCCTCCATGCAGTTCCCATCCTCCCTTTCCCTCGCCTGATCTCCCTTTTGTGTCTGTCATTCATACTCAGACCAAGGAGCTATTTGGAGATGGAACCCTTTCAGCATCGCACCACTCTGATGATCAAAGGTACGGACATTCCCTGGCACTCGTGTGGAGAATCTTTCTGTAGCATTACAGGTAACATCATTGCATGACTGTTATTGTCTTCAGACCAATGCCCCTGGGCATGTAGATTGGCTAATGCAGCATGGCCTCACAAACAACTTTATCCTATTGTGTAGTAAGTGTCATTACCACAGTACATTGTGCCTCATTGCTGTCAACCCACATCTCTTGCCAGTCTTCATGCATTCAATATGGCATTGTTTACAATGATTGTTCATATGTGTTTACATGTACAGTGACAACATGCATGCTGTTGGTAATGGCAAATGTACCATATTGTACCTGACGTACATGGTTGTGTATGTGTTGTTTAGCTTGCTACACACGACATGCAGGCTATACCTGCTGATGCTGTGTGTCCTGTGCCCCGCTTGGCCTTAGGCTGCCTAATCCTGTGCCCATGATCTTTGGCGACTGTTCACACATTTTGCTCGCGGTGAGCCATGGGTAACCAGACAGTCCAGCCTTCACATACACATGTCACTTTGTGCCCTGCTAGAATCCTTGGTTTTGTGTGCTCGTTTAGCATGTTGTCCCACCCCTTCTGCCGTCATGTGTTCACTCATTCCTGCTGCTGCATCCCCAGCCACAACGCAGCACAGAGTGGCCTGATCCTGCAACACACATGCCTACAAGATACTCCTCCATCCATCTATTCTTAAAGCATGACACAGCTTGTCTGTGCCACTGTTGCACAACCTCCATGACAAAAGCAGGTCCGTCAGCACCGGCAACAAGCACACTGCAAGACACTCAGCTCATTTCCTGACTCATGTGACACAACAGACTCATGATCCGCTTTTCCCGTTTTCTTTTCCCGCCGCTGCGTCCCCTGCGGCCCTGCCCCCCTGCCCATTCACTGCCCTCTTTCCCGCCTCCTGCCTCCTAGCTAATCCTCCCTCCCCACCGACCCTTAATTTTCGTCTGCTGTGTGCCCAGGCGCAGTGGGCGCGCCGCTGGCGTGCCAAAGGCACGCCTAAGGCAAGCCCGTCTGCGCCCGTCCGCGCCTGGACCGCGCACAGCTCCAGAACCCCTGGCCCTCACACCACCTGCAACGCACGCCACCGCTACAATGCCAGAACCCTCATCGCACGCAAGCACGCTGTTGAGCTCTGGGACCTGCTCACCACCACTCCACCAGATGTCACCTTCTTGACCGAGACCTTGATGAATGATGCCTCCAACCCAGACATCGCAGTGGCCATCCCTGACTGATACAAGATCTCGCGCAGAGACCGCACCAATGAAGCCGGGGGAGGCATCACCATAATCCAAAAATAACACCATCAAGGTCTCCACAAACACCGATGACACCTTCACCACCGCCGAACAAATGCACTTCAAGATCCACACCGACTCCAAGACCACCCTCAGAGGCACCCTTATCTACAGACCACCAGGCCCACGTCCCTAATTCTGCAACTCTATCGCCGACTTCATCAGCACGCAGGCCCTGACCTCCACCAGCTACATCCCGCTCGGTGACCTGAACTACCACATAGAAAACAACAACGACAGCAACTCCTCCACCCTGATCGACAACCTCGCCACCCTCGGACTGAGACAGATCGTCACTACCCCGACGCACATTGCCGGTCACACGCTCAACGCCATCTTCACCGCCAGCCCCCACTTTGCCTTCAGCCACACTTCCGAGCTCACCTGGAACTACCACCACTGCGTCCACTTCACTTTCCAGAAACCCGTCTCCCACCACCGCACTCTACATATCCCGTTGCTGACGCTGGGGAAAAGTCACCAAGGAACAACTAGGAACACACCTCGCACTCAACCCACCGACCAGCCCCACCGACCCTGAGGAGGGGGCCCACACCCTCAGACTCTGGATGGAGGACTGTGCCAACACCATAGCTCCCATGAAATAACCCACTGATAGAGACACCAGCCTGAGTGCCAGCTGGTTCACCTTGGAGCTCCTAGCCTCCAAGCGCACCTGCCGGAAACTTGAGAACATCTGGCTCAACGACAGAACACCCGACAACCGCACAGCCCACAAAGACGCCATCCGCAACCATCACCACCTCATCAGGACCACTAAAAAAGCCTCATTCAAAGACCGCCAACAACGCACACAACAGCAAAGAGCTATTCAAAATCGTGAAAGAGCTCTCCTCTCCCAGCTCCTGCACCAACGATATCCCGCCATCAGAAGCCCTGTGCGACACCCTCGCTGCCTTCTTCCACCGCAAGATCACCGACATCCACAACAGCTTCACCCCCCGGAGGCACTCCGCGGACCCCGTCACGACGAACACCCCGAGCCCCACCGACCACGACCCCCTGACCACTTGGACCAACATGAGCACTGAAGACATAACCAGGACCCTGAGCACCATCCACTCAGGCTCCCCGTCTGACCCGCTCCCCCACCACATCACCAACAAAGCCGTCAGCATCATCGCACCCCACCTGCGTAACATCATCAACCTCTCCTTCGAGACCGCTACCTTCCCAAACAGCTGGAAACACACTGAGATCAACGCCCTCCTGAAGAAACCCAAGGCTAACCCAAGCGACCTCAAGAACTTCCGGGCCATCTCCCTGCTTCCGTTCCCTGAAAAAAGTCATGGGAAAGACCGTCAACACCCAGCTCAACCGCTACCTAGAAGACAACAGCATCCTGGACCCTTCCCAGTCAGGCTTCCGCAGCAACTACAGCACCAAGACCGCCCTCATCGCCGCCACAGATGACATCAGAAACCTACTCGACAGCGGCCCTCATCCTCCTAGACCTCTCTGCCACCTTCGACACCGTCGGCCACCAAACACTGCGTACACGCCTCTACGATGCAGGGATCCGAGACAAGGCCCTGGACTGGACCACCTCCTTCCTCACCGACAGAACCCAGAGAGTCCACCTCCCCCGTTCCACTCCGGATCCACCACTACCATCTGCGGCGTCCGCCAGGGATCCTCACTCAGCCCGACTCTGTTCAACGTCTACATGGCACCCCTCGCTCGCATCGCCAGACTACACGACCTCAAGATAATCTTCTACGCCGATGACAACCAGCTGATCCTCTCCCTCACCAAAGACCCCCTCACTGCCAAATCCAACCTACACCAGGGCATGAAGGCCGTCGCCGAATGGATGGAGGCAAGCCGACTCAAACTGAACACGGACAAGACGGAGGTCCTCATCTTCAGGCCCAAACCCTCAGCGTGGGACAACTCCTGGTGGCCAGCATCACTGGGAACCCCCCCAGCACCAACCAACCATGCACGCAACCTAGGGATCATCCTCGACTCCAAGCTCAGCATGACCAACCAAGTCAATGCAGTCTCCTCCTCCTGCTTCCACACTCTCCGCAAGATCTACAGATGGATCCAGACGGACACATGGAAAACCGTCACCCATGCCCTCGTCAGCATCCAACTCGACTACGGAAACGCCCTCTACGCCAGAGCCCCGTCCAAACTCATCAACAGACTCCAAAGAATCCAGAACGCCTCCGCACGCCTGATCCTCAACATCCCACGCCGTGACCACATCACCCCGCACCTGAGAGACCTGCACTGGCTCCTCGCTGACCAAAGAATCACATTCAAACTCATGATCCACGCACACAAGGCACTCCAACACCAGCCCAGCCTACCTAAATGACAGACTCTCCTTCTAGGTACCCAACAGGAAATTCCGCTCTGCCGACCTATCCCTGGCCGCCATCCCGCTCATCCACAAAACCACTTCCGGGGACAGATACTTCTCCCAACGCGCCGCCAAGTCCTGGAACGCCCTCCCCCTCCTCCTACGACAGACCACAGACCTCTCAGCATTCAAAAGACTGCTCAAGACCCCTGGCACTTCGACCACTAGCTGCAGCTCCCCCCACCAGCACCTTGAGACCCTAGCGGGTAAGCAGTGCGCTTTACAAATTCCCTGACTAATTGATTGATTGCTCCAGCCACCATCCACACAGTGGACCCCAGACAATCATCCACCTGGTATCACGCTACCACAAACACACCCATGACAGCTTCTCAGCCCGTGTGTGCAACTCATACTGGCAACACGATGCAGCCCCACATAACAGTGTGTCTACGTACAACCAGGTCATGTGCCTCGTACAGCACACACACAACTTCCATCAGCACCACATTGTACTGTGTTACCTCGTCAACACAACAGCACCACACATCGCCTTCATTACTGTAACGTGGTAGTAGGCAACATCAGCACACCACTACTACATAGCCATCACAGACGGATAGTCCAAAACCCACGGAGACCACACACCAAAACAAGGATTATGATTGGTCCAACTTAACGAGGTACACCCTCAGAGTCACATACAACACCAAGGACACACTCTGCATTGTCAAACATCTGCACATCCGGTATCACATCAACAGCCTGACCACCCTCATTGTAACTATCATCTACAGCTCTCCAATCCTACACACACAATTTGGCTAAGCCATCTATCAAACAATAAATCTATTTTTTTTTGAGCGCCCTACCTACCCGTGAGGGACTTAATGTGCTGGGGGGCTGCTACAGATTGAAAATCAAGGTCTTGAGAAGTCATCTGAAGGCCAGCAGGTCCTGGGTCTGTTGTAGCCTTGTAGGGAGGGTCTTTCAGGTCTTTGAGGCAAGGTAGGAGAAGGATCTGTCATTGACGGTGCTTTTCCGGAAGTGAGGGACTGTGGCAAGTGCGAGGTTTTTAGAGCCGCGGCTGCGGGTGGGTGTGTAGAAGCTGAGTCGGTTGTTATGGTATGCTGGTCCGCCGTGGTTAGGAGCTTTGTGTGCGTGGATGATGAGTTTGGAGGTGATCCTGTTGTTGACAGGGAGCCAGTGCAGGCCTCTCAGGTGTGGTGTGATGTGGACGCATTTGGGAAATTGATGATAATACGTGACAAGGCGTTCTGGATGCGTTGCAGCCGTCTCATGAGTTTGGATGTTGTAGCTGCATTGGGGGCGTTCCTGTAATCCAGTGAGCTCGTGGAGAGGGCCCAGATGACTGTTTCTCACGTGTTTGACGTGATCCATTTGAAGATCCTGCGGGCATTCAGAGGGTGTTGAAGCAGGAAGCTCAGATGGTGTTGTCGTGCTTGGTCATGGTAAGGGAGGATTTGAGGATGACCCACAGGTTGCGTGTGTGGTTGGTGGGTTCTGGGGTTGTTCCTAACGATGTTGGCCAACAGGAGTCGTCACAGGCTGAGGTGGTGGGGCCGGAGATGAGGTCCTCCATTTAGTCAGAATTGTGCTTCAGCCTGCTGTCCTTCATCCATTTGGTAACGGCCTTCATTCCTATGTGGAGGTTTCCTTTGGCAGTGAGTGCTTCTTTGGTGAGGTATACGATCAGCTGTGTGTAATTGGCGTATGAGATGATGTTGAGGCTATGTTGTAGTGCAACATGGGTGAGTAGTGCCATGTGGATATTGATCAACGTCGGGCTGAGGGATGATCCCTGTGGGACGCTGTGGATGGTCTCAGTGGTCTTGGTATGGAAGTTTGGGAGGCAGACGCTCTGGGCTCTGCCGGAGAGGAAGGATGTTGCCCAGGCCAGGGCAATCTCTTGGATTCTTGCGTCATGGATACGTGCTGTTAGAGTGTCTTGGCAGACCGTGTGGAAGGCTAGTGATTGGTCCAGAAGGATGAGTGCGGCTGTTTCTCCTTTGTCCATGAGGATTCTGATGTCATTGTTGGCAGTGATGAGGGCGGTGTCCTTGCTGTGGCTGCTGCAAAATCCAGACTGGGATGGTCCCATGATGTTGTTGTCTTCGAGGTAGCAGGTCAGCAGTCTGTTGACGATCTTCTATGTGACCTTTTCTGTGAAGGGGAGATGGCCCTGAAGTTCTTGAGGTATTTGTGGTCCGCATTTTGTATGTTCACTAAGACGTTCATCTATACATTCTCCTAGCTCCCACTGAAGGTAGCTGTATCGAAGGAGATGTTGATTGTGTTTTGGGAGAAGGGGTGCGCTGGCTTAGCTGGATTTGTTGAAAATCTTGAGAAGCCATGTGTCAGATGGGGATCCGGAGTGGATGGAGTCCATGGTCCTGATGGTGTCTTCTTCGCTGACGTTGTACCAGGTGGTCAGGTTATTTTTGTGGGTGTTGGTCTAAGGAGGGGTGGGCTCATTTGTGTGTGGGGGTAGTGGAGTGGAAGCTGCTGTGGATGTTGATGATCTTATGGTGTAAGAAGGTGGACAGTGAGTCACACAGGTCTAGTGATGGTGCTATGTCATTGGTGTTGTAGGTGGGAGTTGTGAGTTCAATCACGATGTTGATGTGCTGTTTGCTGTTGTGTGCGTTGCTGTCTGGGCTGTCCTGTTGGCGGTCTTGATGAGTTGGTGGTGTCTGCGTGTGGCGCTCTTGTGTGCGGTGTAGCTGTATGGTGTTTGGTTGCGGAGCCAGCTCCTCTACAGCTTCCGACAGGTGCACTTGGATGACCTGAAGTCTTTGGTGAACCATGCGGCTATCTTGTTGTTGTGATAGGTGCAGAGGTCTTGGGTGTGGCGAGGGTGTCAACGCAGTCGTTGATCCACTGTTTGAGGTTGATGGCAGCCGAGTCGGGGTAGGTGTGGTCAGCAGGTGGTCCCAGGGCGAGGGTGGCACCAGTTAGTCCACGGTGGCCTAGCACCAGCAGCGGCGTGGCATGTGCTGTGTGTGGGGTGGTGTGGTGGGTTTACTGAAGATGAAGTGGAGGCATCTGTGGTCTGTCCAGTGGTGTTCGGTGGTGTGGTTGAAGGAGACGTGTGGAGTTGCGGAGAAGATGGGGTCCTGTGTGTGTCCAGCGGTGTGGGTGGGTGTTGTCATGAGTAGTTTTAATCCGAGGTTGACGAGGTTGTCGATCATGGCAGTGGAGTTTGCGTCGTTGTTGTTCTCAAGCTGGAAGTTCATGCCCCCAAGGAGTATGTAATCCGTGTAGTCGAGGACGTGCGTGCTGATGAGGTCAGGGATGGATTTGAAGGATTGTGGTCGGGGTCCAGGTGTTCCTCTGAGGGTGTTGTGTGAGTCAGTGTGGATCTGTAAGTGCATGTGCTAGGCGGTGTGGTAGGTGTCGTTGATGTTGGTAGTGACTCTGGGAGTGTTCATGTGGATGATGGCGATTCCTCATCCCATTCTGTTGGTGCATTGTCTGCGGGAGATCTTATAGCCTTCTGGGATGGCTATGGCGATGTCTGTTGAGGAGGTGGTGTTCAGCCTGGTCGCCGTCAACAACACCAGCCAGCCCAACTACAGCAAGAACCTCTACACAGGTACAAGTACCAGACTCCAGGAGTACTTGTGCAACTCCAGGGTGCATGCACACACCTCATCCTCAACACCCCTGCTACTGCCACATGACCGTCCACCTGCGATACCTACAATAGTCCCACAGTCTACTGCAGGTTCACTTTCATAATCCTCAGCCACACTCAGTAGGCCCTCCACAGGCACAGGCCAACGCACTAATACTGACGTCTTCCATCCAACACCCCGTTGCCCGCAGTCCGTCCTGCCACCCTTGGCCTGGACACCATTCATGACATCCACAGTACAACTGCATGTGGCTGAGAGTTCTCATACCTCTGAACACAGATCCTGGTACTCCCTCTGTGGACACCTACATATTACTCATGATCTGTACACCTCCAAGTGACTCTTCTGTACCTGTCTGTAATTTCAGTATTGCAAGCCAACCCCCCCTTCTGCATTTTGTAACCATCACAGGTATGTATTGCCATTCATGTATGTAGTTGTTGGAATATTGGGACCTATGTGTCTCCTCAACCGGACTCAGATCCCAGTGTGTGGATGGCTGCAGTTTGTTCAACACTCTGGCATTTTTTATATGTCCCCACACATATGTTTTTGCATCTGGGTACAAAACGTCTCCACCACTGCGTATTATGTTATTTATATTTATTTTCTGATCTTGTGCGTGAAACGTGAGTAGGTGCTGTACAAAAAGTGGGGGAATCCAAAGTTCACAGCTGGAGATTTGATGCCTTACAGTTTGAGTCAACAGAATCCAGGCCAGAGTGCTTGGTATCATTGGGCACACTGCGACCAGCAAGTCCATGTGGGAGAGTCAATAAGGTGATGCTGTTGCACACAAAGGCAAGATGCCAGACCAGGTGACCTGGGAGTTGTGCATGGCCCACTGCCTCTCAACGTCTTAGCCGGGGAAGACCCACCTTCCTTGGGAGAACCTCATGTGCAGGCCTTGACTATGCATAGGACGCTCCGTCAGACATTTCCTCCTCCTTCTCCCTCCCTGTGTCTGGTGTTGGTCTTTGCCTTGATGTTTCGGGCCTGGTGACACAGGGAAGGTGCTGCATGTTGACAGCAATCTGACGGGGTGATTGGCTTATTTCCCTATGCACCGTCAAGAGCTCATCCAGTCTTGCCTCCATCCGTCCCTGGTGTCGTTCTTGACTTGCATGTTGCTCTACCTGACGACTTTCAATTTGTTGAGGGCCTCCACTACCTGGCTGAACTCCCTGGTGTCCCGCCGGTATGCCTCCATGATGTCTCGGAGTTCTGACATACCGGGCCCTGTAGTTTGCTGGTCAGATTCTCGCCTCCGCCTTGCGCCACTCCCACCACCCCTGCCAAAAGGAGCCTGGCCTGCGCTTGTGGGCACATGGGATCGACGGTACCCATGAGTGATGGCAGTGGTGGTGTTGTCTGCCACCTCCTGGGTGCCCGGCGAACCTTGTCCCTCATTATCAGACTGGCTCTGTTGTGGATTATGGTCAGGGCTGCAAGCTGTTTGCTGGGATGTGGTGGGAATGGGTGTGGTGGTTGGCACAGATGTGTCTGATTCAGCTGCTGCATGGGTTTGGGATCCAGAGGGGCCAGGTTGGTTGGGGTCAACAATGGTGTGTTGAGAGGCGTCGCTGTCGGTGGGGTCAGGGTCCTGCTGAGCCTGGGACTGGGATCCATCTCCCCCATGGTTGGGAGTAGTTTCCACACGTTGCCCTGTGGGTGTGAGAGACAGACACTGTTAATGCACTATCATGCAACATCCAATTTTGTTATCCATTTTTGGTGGCACTGTTCCACCTGCTATGGATTGTTGTCATGGTTCACTTGTGTTTGGGTATGTTGTGGAATCAGATTAACATGTGTTCAGGGGTCATTGACATGTTCTGTACTGTTTACGATGACTGCCACAGCCATTGCTATGGCTTGTGTCACCAGCACGACACAGATCCAGCTGAGCTCTGTGTGCCCCAATCTGCACAATGCAGCGTCAATCCTTATGCCTGGTTCAAGCTTGCACAGGGTTTAAATGCAGCATGTTTATGATAGAAACAGAGGGGAAGTTTTTCTGATTTCAGTCAGCAACTTTTGTGAGCTGCTGCTGTGGCGTGACCGCTACCCTCTGCCAACCCCCCTGGACCAGTACACCTACTTGTGGCACAGGGCTTTAGAACATGGCACTTCTCCAAGATGCATCGCCTTGTCAATGCACAGGTCCATGGTGCTACTTAAGTGCATCCACAGCGTCCAAAAGCTGTGGCTACTGCATTGTGTGGGAGGCAAAATTGACTTGTGATTCAGCACTATGCATTTTTAGCTTGGATGCGTCATCAGATCAGTATTTGTTTTGTTGTGTTACATGACGATTGTGACAGTGGTGCACTCCATTGCCTGTCCCCAGAGGCTCTGTTTCTGTAAGGGGTGTGTGTGACAGGCCATGCTAGTAGTTTGAGTGTGATTTGCAAGTGGCCGCCCCTCATGGTGTGTCTGACCCCATGAAGCATGCTGCCATGACGGTGGTTGTGAGTTCCTGTGCAGGATATCTGACCTTGTCCTGGTGTTAGTGTTTGCACCGGTCACAGGAGGGCCTTTTGCTGCCTACACCAGGGCCCAGTGTCAGCTATCTTGTCAGTACTTTCACACTCCCTGGGCATTGGCATGGTGCATGGGTGTGTACCAGGGCCATATGGGATGAGTGCAGCCTCCTAGCCTACACCTTGCACCCTCTCACCCTCCCTCTTCCAGCCTTCTGGTACTCCCCTTGCACCCACCCCATACTGTTAGGCACTGATGGGAGTCCTCTGCACCCACCCACTTACCACCCCAATACTGTTAGGCACTGTTGGAAGTCATTTGCACCCACCCACATACCACCCCCCCATACTGTTAGGCACTGCTGGAAGTCCTTTGCACCCACCCACATACCACCCCCATACTGTTAGGCACTGCTGGAAGTCCTTTGCACCCACCCACGTACCACCCCCATACTGTTAGGCACTGCTGGAAGTCCTTTGCACCCACCCACATACCATCCCAATACTGTTAGGCACTGCTGGAAGTCCTTTGCACCCACCTACATACCACCCCCATACTGTTAGGTACTGCTGGAAGTCCTTTGCACCCACCCACATACCACCCCCATAATGTTAGGCACTGTTGGAAGTCCTTTGCACCCACCCACATACCACCCCATACTGTTAGGCACTGCTGGAAGCCCTTTGCACCCACCCACATACCACACCCATACTGTTAGGCACTGCTGGAAGTCCTTTGCACCCACCCACATACCACCCCATACTGTTACGCACTGCTGGAAGTCCTTTGCACCCACCCACATACTACCCCCATACTGTTAGGCACTGCTGGAAGTCCTTTGCACCCACCCACATACCACCCCCATACTATTAGGCCCTGCTGGAAGCCCTTTGCAGCCACCCACATGCCACCCCCATACTGTTAGGCACTGCTGGAAGTCCTCTCCACCCACCCACATACCACCCCCATACTGTTAGGCACTGCTGGGAGTCATGCTCGCACACCCCCATACTTTTAGGCACTGCTGGGAGTCCCCCATGTTACATGAGTTGTTTGGATACTCACCAGGCTCCACGGCTCGTTCGATTCCGTGAACTCCCACCGGTGGTAGCAGGGCCATGACTTTTTCCTCCCAGGGATGGTATTGGGCAGGTCTGCTGGGACCACCACTTCCAGTGTGGTGTGCATTGGCGTAGTCTTCGTCCATCTTCCTCTTGACCATCCTCCGCAGATCGTACCACCTGGCCTGGCAATCCCTCCTGGTGCGCCTGATGGGTGCAACAGCATTGACCTTATCGACGATCTTCTCCCACAGGTGCTTTTCTCTGCAATGCTGGTCTGTCTGACCAATGCACCAAACAGCTGTGGCTCAACTCTGATGACTTCATCTGTAAGGATCTCCATCTCCGGGTTAGTGAACTTTGGATTCTTTGGTGTGGTCATGGTGTGGGGTGTATGTGATTGAGGGGGTGATGGTGTGTATGGATGATGGTGTGTGGGTCTGATTGTGTAGGAGGTGGTGTGAGTATGAATTTTCATATGGTGTATGTGTGAAGGTGTATGGGTGCAGTTGTTGGTGTCCTGTCAGTGTCTTTGCGCAAATAGGTATGTTGCAATGGATGATGGGTTGTATGTGTGGGCCCTTTTATTGGTCCATTTGTGGGTGTGGCTTATTTTGAATTTTTGGTGGGTGTGTTATAAGGGGTGGGTGTGACTTGGGCCCTCTGTTTGGCTGTTTGGATGTGGCCAGGACATTGTTTTCAAATGGTGTGTACACAGGAGACATATTTTGTGGTGTTGTGCGACTCGTTTGCACCCCCCTTGTGCTGGTTTAGGGGTTTGCGTGCTTTATTAGTGGGGAGTGTGCATTTCGTATTTGTTGGTGCTGCTGGCTCATATGGGACGTTTTTGGGGTGTTCGCATAAGCCTTATTGAGTGGTGTGCGGTTCGTATTTGTTGTGCGGCTGGCTGATACGTGCCGTTTTCGGGGTTGGGGTTCGTGTATGCTTTATTGATTGGTGTGCAGATCGTATTTGTTGATGCGGCTGGCTGATACATGCCGTTTTCGGGGTGGGGGTTCATGTACACTTTATTGATTGGTGTGCGGTTCATATTTGTTGGTGCAGCTGGCTGATACGTGCCGTTTTCAGGGTGGTTTGTTCGTATACGCTTTATTGATTGGTGTGCGGTTCGTAATTGTTGGTGCGGCTGGCTGATATGTGCCGTTTTCGCGGTGGGGGTTCGTGTACGCTTTATTCATTGGTGTGCGGTTCGTAATTGTTAGTGCGGCTGGCTGATACGTGCCATTTTCGGGGTGGGGTTTCGCGTACACTTTATTGATTAGTGTGCAGTTCGTATTTGTTGCTGCGGCTGGCTGATACGTGTGGTTTTCGGGGTGGGGGTTCTCGTACGCTTTATTGATTGGTGTGCGGTTCGTATTTGTTGGTGCGGCTCACTCATACGCGATGTTTTTCATACGAATCATGCTTCAGGAGCGACTACATTTGCCCGTACAAATCGCGTACTCAGTCCCCGGTCTGGATCGTACTTGTTTGGTCGTACGGCATGTTTACAAATCGTACGGTTTGTGTTCCGACGCCATTTCGTACGGGTCTTCCATTATGGTTCGTACGGTTCGCTGATATTCGGACATATTTTCGGGATATGGATCGTACTACGCAGTTCGGACGGTCTTCTTCCATTCGTACGGAGACGGCTACGAATACGAGTCGTACGACGTTTTTTTCTCCCGAATCGGATTTGACCCCTATGTGTTTTAGTATTAGAGCGGGTCGTAGGTTTATAGAGGAACAGGGTGGGAAGTAGTTTAATTATAATTAATTAATTAATGTGTTTTTATTTATTGTAATTGATTAATAATTTATTGTTAATTAATTATTAATTGGTAATTACTTTTTATTAATTGGTTAATATATAATGACATTAATTATAATTAATGTATTCCTATATTTTATTTATCGTTATTGTTAATTCATTTGCTGTTAATTAATTCATAATTGGTAATTAATTTTTATTAATTGATTAATTGATAATTAAAGTAATTGTGTTTCTTTTTTATGTGTAGTGCTTTGTGTGTTAATGGGGGAATAGTGTGGGAAGTAATTTAATGTTATTGAAGTAAATATGAATTCAATTTTATTGGTATTTATTAATAATTTTTTTGGTAATTACTCATTAAAATGTTATCTATTTTACGAAAAATGATTTAATTGATAAGTATTTTAATTTAACCCCTACTCTATCTTACATTTTTCACACTGTTACACTCACTGGAGTTGGAATAGTAATTTTAACCCTAACGCTATCCAACACTTTCCCTACTGTTACACTCTCTGGAGTGGGAATAGTAATTTTTACCCCTACGCTATCCAATACTTTCCCTACGGTTGCACTCACTGGCGTGGGAACAGTAATTGTAACCCCTACGCTATCCAACACTTTCCCTACTTTTGCACTCACTGGAGTGGGAATAGTAATTTTTACCCCTACGCTATCCAACACTTTCCCTACTGTTACACTCCCTGGAGTGGAAATAGTCATTTCAACCCCTACGCAATCCAACATTTTCACTACTGTTGCACTGTCTGGAGTTGGAATAGTCATTTTATTCCCTCCGCTATCTAGTATTTTTTGTATTATTTCAGCTAATGTAGTATAACATTAATTTAAAAAAGATTAAAAATATATATTTTTTAAATCTGTTACATCTATTTATTTAATTTGTATTGATATTATTACTTTATGTGTATAGATGTATCTATAATTCATAAGATTAAAATATTTATTAAAACATATTAATAAGTAAGTATATATATATATTCTATATTATATCCAAGGATTCTCCCGTATGAAGAAATGTACAACGACACGCCAGGAGTTGCTGTGCTTCAAGAATTTAATCGGCAACAAACGTGAGCAAGCCGTGAGGTGAAACGCGTTGTTTGTTTTTTGCTGCCGATTAAATTCTTGAAGCACAGCAACTCCTGGTGTGTCGTTGGACGTTTCTTCATACGGGAGAATCCTTGGATATAGATATTGGGCCCCCGGGACCCTAACAAGGACCCACTCGTGAGCGGGTACTGGCTTATTACCGGAACTTTGTGTTTGTTATATTCTATATTATATGTATATGTTTATTGTATTTTATAATTATATATATTTCTTTTCATTTTAAAACATTTAAAAATATTTTAACTATGTTTATATAAATTATATGTATTATTTACCTTATTTTACATTATTTTTTTTATTTAAGAAACCTGATATTTTTAACAACAATATTTTTGACATCAATACTTTTTTTTCTCGATATTTTTGTACTTACCATAATGTAGATAGGATGTCGATATTCTTGATTTCGATATTCTTGCCGCGATATTTGTGTAGGTCGATATTCTGAGCTTCGATATTTTGTCAGTGATTCATCTGTAAGACGTCCGTAATTTGGAGACCCCAAATTACGGACGCCTTACGGACATCATACGAAAATAACAGACAGTCCGTGAAATTTACCGATGGTTGGTCACCCTAGGGGCTGCGAGAAGGGTCAAAACAAATGGCCAGTGTCAATGATGCGCAGATGGTTATAGTGGGGCTAATTAATAACAGCATCATTAAACATTGAGGATGATGGATTTTCTACATAGGATGTGCAAAAGTCACGATTTAGGGCTGACACTTGTTTTTCTCAAAACACAAACAAGTAAAGGCTAAACTGTTTGGAGGCGGTTTTGTAACAGGCTTGGCAGTCTTTTCTATTTGCGAAAGAAACATTCTTTTTAGCCATAAATGGTGTCGATTTCTCTATGTTGATTCGTCTCGTCCCCTTTGGAGCTATCCCTGACTCCGCATACCCATCCATACAACAGAAAAAATCTGTTTTTTTATGCCCGTTAGGTATTTCTAATTGGTAATGTGTGTGTGTATATGCTCAGGCCCGGACTGGCCATAGCAAGCATCGGGCAATCCCCCGGTGCGCCGCATGGGTGGGGGCCGGTTTTGGGCCCCTGGGGGCCATTTTTGTTACAGGGCCGTTTTTGCAGGATAGCTTCAGCATAGCTTCAAAATCGGCCCTGTAACAAAATCAGCCGAAAACCGGCCCTGGCAAAGCGCTGGGCGGACCCCACTCCCACCTCCGGGGGGGCGTCTGAGCAGGGTCGGTTTTGGCTCCCAGTCCGGCCCTGTATATGCTTTACAAACCCAAGCCAGCTAAATAACAGGAGGTTATCGTCCGGCCCCCACAGACACACACTGACCGGAGACAAAAGGCTGCTGGAGTGTGTGTGACCCTTGCCACTTCCCAGTCCTGCCACAGAAGTGGCTCAGGGGCGTAACACAGGCCCCTGCAGCCCCGAGGGGCCCCCTCACTGAGACTCCGCAGTGGAGCTAGCAAGGGCAAGGGCAAGCGCAAGCCTCTTCATCATGATGCTGCATGCGCACGCCCCCTTTAATAAATTAAATTTGCGCAGGCCCGGGCACCGGCGGAGCCTCTGAGGCTCTCCATTAATTAAATGGTGGCGCGCAAGTCAACTGCGCATGCGCAAGGCCCCGGCCGGTGTACCATCGTATAGCTGTATTTCTAAGCCCCGTAGGGGGAGACCAAACTGATGGGGGAGCACAGCTACTTAGCTTGTAGCTGTATTTGTAAGCTCCCCTCTGATGTAGGCGAGACCAACCCTATGGGGGAGATCATCTAGTTAGAACACCGGCCTCTGAGGCTCTCATTAATTAAATGGTGGGCGCGCGGCACTTGGCGTCTGTACAGTCTTCAGGGTGGGTGGGGCTGGCCTGGTCCATTATCATGTGCATTGCGGAGCACAATTCGAAGTGAGTGTGACTTGAGGTGAGGCATTCCAGGCAAGGACCGTCCCAGCCAAGCCAGAGACTAAAAAGGTTCCGGACCGTCCGTCACCGGCCACACCATAAATAAAATTATTGCTGCAGGCCAGGCCGCCCTCAGCCCTCCTCAGGTGGGTGATTCAGTATGTGTCTGTCCGACAGTCCGAGGCAGCCGCAGGAGTGGTCTGTGGGTGGTGGCGTTGTGGAATTAGGGAGGGCTGCTGACGTCACACTTGTGACCTCCTGGGACATTACACGATTGACCACCTGTCTCACTCATAGCCCCTCAACATTATCCTATTTGCTACAGAGGAGCTAGAGGAAAGAAACATAAGGAGAAGATACTACAGAAAATAAACTGGGATTTCAGCGGACTTGCAGTCATATAGTGCTTTATGCCCTTGATAAAGCGCTGAAGCTCTTTCAGTGAGTAGCAAGCTACTCTGGGAACCCAGGGATAGTGGTTAACACAATGTTTACTCGTAAATTCAGTTTTCAACTTGTGCTCTAATAAAAGAAATGTGTACATTATTCTAGAGTGCTTGTGGTCTGAGTTAGTAGGGTTTAATCTTGTGCTTGTGACATACACCCTTTAATCCAATAAATCTAGGTGGTTTGTGATTGAGAATAATGGAATTTGGTTTGGATTAGGGTAGAATTTGAAGTCTAGGTTAAAATGAAAAATAAAGAAATTAGAAAAGAAAAAAGTAAGAATTACGTGAACAAATGTAATATTTTAAGGAGTTAACAGATATTGCTAGTGCAAACATGTGGGTATTAGTGTAATTGATGGGAGAAATGTGCAAATGGATTATACGGAAATTAGGAGATTGTTAAGGTTTACTGTGGAAAAGGTGTATATGGGGTCAGAATTGCAGAAAACAAGCTATTTAGTATAGGATGATTTAGTAAAGCAGGCGATAAAGCTAGATCGGGCCAGGATGGCAGAAGACATGTGAGGAGAACTGAAGGGGAGGCCAAATTAAACAGGGAAGTCAAACTCAGTTTCATGGAGGAGGGGCTAATCTTTATAGGTTGTCACAAGCTGGGGTGAGCTGCAATATTTATTCAGTCATAGAGTTGATGA
Source organism: Lissotriton vulgaris (assembly GCF_964263255.1). Taxonomy (NCBI): domain Eukaryota; kingdom Metazoa; phylum Chordata; class Amphibia; order Caudata; family Salamandridae; genus Lissotriton; species Lissotriton vulgaris. The sequence continues at coordinate 879,969,302 of NC_141697.1, read as the reverse complement.
GTTCAATCATGAGACTTCGAAAGTAGTGTAGTGGCATCTGTGGGTAGACAAATCTGCTGGTATTTGTACTGTCTCTTATCTTTGTAGAAAAGTCTTACATATATTCCCTGGTGGCCACATCTGAATGACTAGCTCTAGTCTTTTTTCTGAATTCCACATGGTTCTTAGTGGTTTTTATCTTTGTTGGGAGGTAATATCATTGTTTTGGCAGGGTGTGTGGAGAAAATCATGCCAACAAAGGTTTTTAATGGGTGCATTGTTATACTGGAAAGTGAGTTCCTATGTTGGTGGTACAGCAAAAGAGATAATGTGCTCTCCTTGGGATATTTAGACTGTGGTTCAGGGATCTATCCATTGACAGAGATGCTGTCATTTCTATTTTCTCTCATCATTGTGGGCAACTCATATGTACAGGGCGTAACACAGGCCCCCGCATCTGCAGGGGGCCCCCCTCACCACAGGACTCAGGTCTGAGAGCTTCAGATTAAATCCGGAGGGGGGTCCCTCTGTGTACATTGCAGGGGGGCTCCTTAGACTTTTATTACGCCTCTGAAGTGGCTTTGAGTGCCTCTGAAAGCAGATACTTCAGCCTGTTTTTTTTTTTTTAAACCTACACACTTTCTTTATGCTGGCGCATATTCTCAAGCTAAGGTTTGAAATCTGCCCTTATTCAGACATATTTTTTTTTAGTTTGAAAACTTGCCTGGTAACGTTAGCAAATGATGTACCGAACTCTCACTGTACATTATTTATACATGATAAAATAAAGCGCGCTGTGCCAGGCTGTTTTTCAAAAAATATATATTAGCCTGAGCGGCGTTAATGGCGTGCCGCCATTGTTAAAGCAAAAAAGATAAGATAGATTTGTGGGTGCCATGCTGCTTAAAAAGCAAACGGTTGCAGGTCAGCATGTCCTGCATGCAATATAAGAAAGTAATTTAAGAAAGTAGTGCTCACAGACTGTAACTAAAACATACCAAGTAGTTACACATGTAACAGGGGTTGTCCTCATGGGAGGTTACATGAAGAGAAAAAGGCGGTACTAAGGTAAATAGGTACTAAGCCTATTGACCAATGAAAAGCCCCAATCCACAAAGGACAGTGACAGGAGCCAATGTAAAAGTTGAACAGAAAGAGGGTGTGGCTTCATGCCCATATCCTGAATACTGCATGCCTTACAGAGCAGTGCATGCACACTGACTCTAGGCTCGACAAAAAAACAGTACAAACCCGGCTGAATGACATGAACCTCAACTTTGGCCAAATAAGTTAAATTCACTCAGGACATCAACCTCAAGGAATACAGTACCAAAATAATAGTCAGTCTGGCAGAAACTCTCTCTTCTACAGAAAGTGAAACAGTCTCTTCCAGAAAGCAACTTCAGAACTGTTGTTCGAACACTAGTACTCTTGCATCTGGATGGTGGCTTGAAAAAATATGATTATATCACCCCCACCCTGATGGAACTTTATTGGCCCAACTTGCCACCAGCGCCATTTTCAAAACCAGCTGTATAACTCACAAAAACTTCACAACTAGCATGTATGCTTTTCCTGCAGACAAGCTCCCCATCTTTGGTGGTTGTCACACACCCCCAGCCAAAACACCATCAGACTGCAGACTACGAACTGTTAAAAAGAAAAAACATGGCATGAGGCCTTTTCCATTGAGGCACCTAGGAACTGGAAAACATCCCCATATCCATCAGGACTGCCCCAACGCTGCTTCTATGTAGGAAACGCTTGAAAACAATCTAGCTATTTCTCCTATCACACATTCACTTTATGGGATTCTTTATATCTGTACATACTGGGGTAGTGTGGTGCACAAAAGAATGATGGATTAAACCTAGCTCCTTGTGACTGGGGGTGAATGTTTGCATTGTCCAGAATTCTGTCAGTCGGTTGTTTATTTTGCATTTGTCGCCCTAAGTGGGAAGGGGGTATGCTTAGACATGGGTCCAGTGCTCACTACACCACTGGATTCAAGCTAGCCTGGCTGATGAAGGGTGATGTCCTGAAACCGGTTCCAAGGATGCTTATTTCTCGTCCAGGGAGGACCTGGCTTGGCAGTTCGGGAGTTCGGGCTGGACTGTTCCCTTAAGGAACAGGGTCAAGACTGATTTGCATATGGCTGGATCCAAACTGGGGTGGTGTGGTGAGCAAAACAATGATGGATTAAACCCAGATCCTTGTGACTGGGGGTGAATGTTAGCATTGTCCAATATTCCGTCCATCAAATGTTTAATTTGCATATGTCGCCCAAGTGGGAAGGGTATGCCCAGATGTGGGTCCCCAGCTCACTACACCACTGCATTCAAGCAAGCCTTGCTGATGAAGGGTCATGTCCTCAAACCGGTCCCAGGATGCTTGTTTCTGGTCCAGAGAGGACCTGGCTTGGCAGTTCCGGCTGGACTGTTCCCATAAGGAATATGGTCAAGACTGATTTGCACATGGCTGTGTCCATCATTCCATCCATCAATTGTTTCTTTTGCATCTATCACCCTAAGTGGAAGAGGTATGCCCAGACGTGTGTCCCGTGCTCACTACACCCCTGAATTCAAGCTAACCTGACTGATAAAGGGTAATGCCCTGAAACCGGTCTCAGGATGCTTGTTTCTGTTCCAAGGAGGACCTGGCTTGGCAGTTTGGCTGGACTGCTCTTATAAGGAACAGAACAGGGTCGAGATTGATTTGCATATGGCCGGGTCCAAACTTGGGTGGTGTGGTGAGCAAAAGAATAATGGATTAAACCCAGATCCTTGTGACTGGGGGTGAATGTTTGCATTGTCCCGCATTCCGTCCATCGATTGTTTCTTTCACATTTATCCTTGTACAGCACTCCACTGTCCTTTGAATAGGTTCCCACTATATCATACACATAATTACATACATACATACATACATGGGTACATTCAAAATGACACCCTCTAAGTAAGGTTAAGGTCAGAGTTCTGCTACAAGGGACTTATTTGAAAAATAGTCGGTCTAGTTTGTGAGTTGTACAAATGTAACACACTCGGATGTATCCACAGGATATCAGTCTTAGTACATATTCGAAATAAATTATTGGAAGGTAAAGAGAGAACACACAGAGAAAAGAAATATATTCAGAAAATGTATATTTACTAGCACAAAGTTGGGGAGATAAATACAGAGAAATGAATTCAAGCAAAAGTTATGAACAGAGATAGACAATATTTTCTCTACAGTTCACAACCAAAGACATCAACTCCTAATGGATAAAGCAAACAACCAAAATTAATTCATAAAAAATGGCCGTGAGTTTGTGCCAATGCAACGTTTCCGGAGATGATGAAAGTGTCGACGTTTCGGTCTAGAGGGCAGTCGTCATGTAGACCATCATCAGGACAGAATATTCAAATGCTGAAGAAACTCCCTGGAACTTCCGTCAGCTTGCAGGTTCGGAGGACGCCACCTGAGCTTTCGTTCTAAAAACGACTAAGTCACGCTGTTCAATTAATTGTTACCCGAGATTTGGCCAACTGATGTGGCCCGATCAACCTACACTCAAGATTCCACTTTTGGCTGACATTGTGCTCCACATCCTTTGCCGTTTTTTTGCCATTCCAATACAGCTTTCTTTCAGAAGTTTCAGGGAGTTTCTTCAGCATTTGAATATTCTGTCCTGCGGATGGTCTACATGATGACTGCCCTCTAGACCGAAACGTCGACGCTTTCATCATCTCCGGAAACGTTGCATTGGCACAATCTAACAACCATTTTTTATGAATTAATTTTGGATGTTTGCTTTATCCATTAGAAGTTGATGTCTTTGGCTGTGAACTGTAGAGAAAATATTGTCTATCTCTGTTCATAACTTTTGCTTGAATTAATTTCTCTGTATTTATCTCCCCAACTTTGTGCTAGTAAATATAAATTTTCTGAATATATTTCTTTTCTCTGTGTGTTCTCTCTTTACCTTCCATTAATTTATTTCGAATATGTACTAAGACTGATATCCTGTGGATACATCTGAGTGTGTTACATTTGTACAACTCACAAATTAGACCGACTATTTTTCAAATAGGTCCCTTGTAGCATACTCTGACCATAACCATATAGTGCCCAAGCCTACAAGGGTTGATTGGGTTTTCCCCTGCCTATAACACACCCTCTAAGTAAGCCTTTAGTTCTTTGAAGAAGTGGCCACCTTGGTGGCTACCATCACAGCTGACATATCCCAGCCAGGCAGATCAGGATCTCTAAACAAGGCGAAAATAGCCTTCCGAGTGTTGGAGGCTTATATTGCTTGGCAGAATTCTGGTGGTCCACCAGGTTCTAAATGTTACCCAAAGCTTGTTCCAAAAATTGAAAGTAGGTAGGGCATTTGACATATCAGGCAAGTATTGTGATCTTTGTGTATCATCAATATCTGTAAATGATCTTGATCATATATTTAGCTGCCATCTATGATGTTATCATAGTGAAGAAGCAAGGAGAGTTAGTGACTGCAGAAAAATGGGCAGATAGATGAGTCACATCACTCTACACACACACACACATGTGCACACAGACACGACCTCACAAACACACACAGATGAAAGCACACACATGAACACGTACACACACTGCGTCCCTCCTCTGTTTATATGATGTGATTGTATTGTTACAGCAAAGACAGAGATGGAGATTTATTAGAGGCTGTGAGGTTACAACAGGTAGACATATTACCAAACTTGGAGGGCTTGGTTAGCCCAAATTGACTGTTATGTACCTCTATGTTTATCATGAGAGATGTACAAGGACAGATTTGAAGTCTAAGGGCCCCATTAGGATGGCGGCTGGATCGCCCCCGCCGGGCCGGCGGTAGTTACTGCCGGCTCGGCGGAGGCAATCCGCCCGCCATCCCTGTAGAAGAGATCCCCCCCCATATTATTATGGCTGGAGGGTCCGCGGCGAACGGAAAGCTTTTTCCGCCCGGTCGGCATGTCGACCGGGCAGAAAAGGGTTCAATATGGTGGCGGTGTCTTTCAGACACCACCAGCCATATTACAATGGGCATTTGTGAATGCCTTTCAGAAAGGCTTGCGGAGTCTGCTTGGGGGGCCCGTTGCGGGCCCCCATGGACTCCGGGGAGTGAAGGGTGCACATGGGGGTTCCTATTCTAGCCCCCTGCCTATTAAAGTACAACATGGCAGGCACCACACGCTGCCTGTCACGCTGTGCTTTGAAAAGCACAACATGTATTTTTAGCATTTCGCCGTGCGGTGCTTTCAGCACCGCCTGCCGCAATGCTAAAAATACGGGATGCGCCTGCCACTGTGCCGGGCGCATCCTAATTGCCCCCACGGGACCCCCGCCCTTATGGCGGGCGGTCCCTTTCACCGTGAGGATGGTGGGCGAACAAAGTCCGCCATCCATCCTAATGATGCCCTATAGCTATGGTTCCATATTATGTAGAATCTGGGTGCTAATTAGAGCACACAGTAATTCATGCTACCCTGGTGGGTGGTATTGTTAGACCTGTCAGCCTTAGGGGGATCTTCCCCCAAACACTCTTTCTACTACCATCCTGCTTGCTGAAATTCATTTTGTTGGCTTAAGAGACTGTGCACTTTACCACTGCTAACTAGTGGTAAAGTGCTCCTGCTCATAAAAATTGTCCTGCACCTCATTGGCACTTTTAATGTAATTTAAAGTCCCTAGTAAAGAGATACAATATGTACCTAGGGTCTGTAAATTAAATGTTACTAGTGGATCTGCAGCACTTGTTGTGCCCCCTCCTTTAAGTGGCCTTTTAAAATTTGTTTCAGGCATGCCATTGCAGCCTGTGTGCAGTTTTAAACTGCCAATTTGACCTGACAAAATAAGCCTTTCACCAGTACTAAAATTCTAATTTAATACATATGTCACCCCTACCTAGGCTCTAAATAGCCCATAGATAAGGGTGCAGTGTATTTTACAAAGTTGCACATGTACTTTTAGGTAATGGTGGGCAGAACTCGCGGAGTTTCCCTCTGCGTAATTCCACAGAATTACATAAAACTCAGCAAGATTCCACAGAATCAGCATGGGGTGCTGATTTTTAGTGCTGGGATGTAAATGTAAATGTTATGTAGTAGTATTTGTGTAGCGCCCGAATCGACCCCCGAAGGGGTATCTCAGGCGCTTGTACGCATACCGCTGTGGAACCCTTCCTGGCTTTCCCTTTGAAGTGCCCACTCCTGGCCACCCCCAAGGTGAAGCCAGGCATCCTAGCATTGTTGGGGCCGTTGTGGAGATTAAGTAAGCTATTGCCCAGAGTTGCAGAGTAGGACCCAGGATTAGAATACGCACAAGGCGAGAATTATCAGGTCCTCAGAAATTGAGCCCGAGACCCACCGAGGCGGGAATTGAACCCTGGTCCCGGGCTAGACTTCTGCATCAGGGTCTGCCGCTCTAACCATTGAGCCACACTTCTTCTAAGCTGCAAAATCAGGGCGAAAGGCACCACGCTGCGCACCAGAGGGTGCTGTTTCTTTGCTGCCGCTCAAGTAGATTTAGAGTCGAGTTGGTTGCAGCTTTCTCACCGCAAATAGCCACGGCACCCGCAACTGCCCATATTGAGAAAATCTCACCTGGTGCCATCCTAGTGCCAGAAATTGCTCTAGGTGATTCCAATTCTCGCCCGCCCTCTTCAACTTAACATTGGTGAGCAGTGCATGAGAAAAAACTCAACCACTGGGCGATTGGCGGATGTTTGCACACAACTCCTCTTTTCAAGCGTAGCACAGAGTGGACAAAACTCTGTGAACTCTGTCAGCAGAGGGTCCTGCCAGGATGGGTGGGGTGGAGCTGTTCCCAGCCCCACTTACATTTCAAAGGAGCTGCCTCAGCACACTCACCAAGAAATTCACATCAATCTTTTGTCATCCACTCCAAAGCTGGCATTGGGTATAAAAATAGGACCCTTAGACCCACTCTTCACTTCACTCCTGTATTTGCGGAGGAAACTGAGAAGACCTGCCTTTTACTTCAGAAGACTGCCCTGGTGCTTGAGGCTTGATTTAACATCAGAGGGCTGCCTTGCTGCTTAAGCCTAACTCAAACCCTCAGAGGACTGCCCTGATGCTTGCGGACCTCCTTGCTGCTTCAACCTACAAATGCCAGAGTGACTTCAAGGGCTAGTTGGCTAGTCTCCTGTCCTGAGCTACAGGAACACAGAAAGATCCAACAACTTGAATCATGCCACTGTCCCTGCCAGGAGTGAGTCGTATTCTCCAAGCAGTGTCCACCTAGTTGTGGACTCTTGGAAGAGAAGTTAAAAGTGCACAAACAGAAAGAAAAAAAAACTAGGGACTTCAAATTTCAGCCAAAATGTTATCTTAGACCTACCTGCCTGATTGCCAATCTGCCCAAGAACTAGCTGGTCATCGATCCACCAAAGGTGCATCATCGGTCGGCCTGACTTCATGGTAGTTCCTGGTATGTTCTTCGCTGCAGTAGCAAATCCTGTTCAACAGCTCCTCACAGAAGGGGTATCCAGTCTTGGGGGGGGGGGGGCGTGCAGAGCAAGAATGTCAATGGGGAAATTTCGACAAACCGAAATCTTGAGGTAAGAATGCTGTCAGTTTTAACTAGCGATGTAATAAATATTGATGTTAGAAATATCAATTTTTTAGTTGTGCAAAAATATTGATATTGTGGAATATAGATGTAATAAATATAGTTGAAAGAAATATCGATGTAAATTATATCGATCTTATAATTTATTTTTTATTTAGTTGTTTAATAGTTATTATATGTTATATTTTGTAAATTTGTAATGTTTTAATGGAAAAAATAATTGTGAATTTATTTTTTTATAATTTCTACATTAATTTTTAGGAGCGGGATGTTTATTTTATAGGGTATAAGGGTGGGTAGTAATTTGAAAATGTTAATTTATTTTTATGCTAAATTTGAAAATTAGTTACTATTTTAGGAGCGGGTTGTTGGGTTTATAGGGGATAAGGGTGAGTAGTAGTTTAAATATGTCAAAAGTTTCAGAATAATTTTAAATTACAGGTAAAAAAATATAAGTAACAATTTTAAATTTCAATTTTGAAATTTCAAATTTTACGAAAGTATGTATTTGTATTTCAAATGATATTTTGCATTTTGAAAAAATAAATCAAATTTGGACCATTGTTTAATATTTAAAATATATTAATTTAAAAAAAATTAAAATATTTATAAAAAATCTAGAAACTAATTACTAAATTATTTGAATTGTGCCAGTTTTATTAGAATTGTACCAGTTTTATTATGATTAAGGCTCCCGGTTTTCCGTTAAACGGATATTTACATATAAATACAGACGGGAAACTATTTTTCCTTTGTTTTTATAACTTAGAAACGGGAAAATACTGACAAACAGTGTGTCACAGCCTCACCCCTGCAGAGGGTTACCGCGCCATGCTCCTCTTACTAATCTACATCACTTAGGCCCCTTTAAGAGAACTTCTAAGGTAGAAGCCCAAAGCTGCAGGTGGTAGTAGATGTTGCATGTTATAAAGGGGTGGGGGACGCTGTAAGGAATGCAAGTACTTAACCTTTAAAGCTGCACTGTGTCCTTTCTAGTAATGCCTTATAGCCGAGCACGAGGTGTTAATGGGTGTATTAGGAGGCCGCCTCACTGATAAAATTTTAGGCATCATCTGGCGGGGCCTGCTGGGGTCAGCACAACTAAGGTAGCCTGTGAATACAATCTGTGGCGGCAAGGCAGAGAGGACGGTTAGCAGGTAGTGTTGTGCTCAACAGCAGGTGGCAGGCTTGGAGAAATAAAAAAATAAACATACTTCCAGTGTACAGACTGTATGGAGACCCCGTTTAAAGAAAACACACAATCTCTTTTTTATTTTTTTTAAATGTTTACACGTGGAATGCCAGCTGGTTCTATGCAATTTGCCATTTCCGTCGAAAGGTGTGGATCACAGTCTCTTTCCTTTCTTGATGTTGCCCTTGCAAAAGTAATTTCCCATGCTTTCATGCATTCTTCATTCCTTTTCTAATCTTACTCATTATTGCTGCTCTTGCTCTCTGCCTCACAAAGGTTGCAGGTAACTTTCAGGAGAGATTTTGTACCACAGTGAGTGTTTGATGCCATATGAATACCAATTATTTCAAACATTGCCAAAAGAGAGGCTGCATCCAACATCACTCCCTCTTAGAATAAGCTGTTTAACATTACCTCCGTAATCTGCCTCAGATGTCAGTACAATAAATGCACACTTTTTGTTTAAAATTGAATGTTATGTCTTCCAGTGTTTTCAATTTTGTTTGGTAACCTTCAAAGTGTTTGCAGGTGTTACAATCTCTACGTAGCTCCTTTCGCATAAATGTGAAAAAATACTAGCTCCAGCAACGCCATTTACTTGTGGCAAAAATACATGTGGATAAATACAGAAAAAATGACCAAAAAATAAATCTGGATAAATACAGACGGAAATGGTGAGAAAATAAATACCATAAAACCAGGAGCCCTAATTATGATATATAAATATAACATTTTCTAATAAAAGACAATATATTAATTAAAAGTTTCTACATTTGTATTAAAAAATGTGTAAATGTATTATATTTTATTTTAAAATTATATATATTAGATTTTGATAAATTATGAAAATATGTATTTCTTCAAATGTATTTAATGAGTAATAAGAAAGTTTAATGTAAATAATTCTAATATTTGTGAAATTTGATTTTTGAAAATATTGAGAGATATATTTTTTTTAAATTTAATTTGTGTACTCTTAAAATGTATAAAGACATTTTGCATTTATTTATTATATGTATTTAGAATGAGATATATTTTTTAATAGTATAGATGAAATAGTGTGTATTAAATATTTTTGGGTTATACTTTATATTGGTCTTGGAGCTAGAATAGTAAATTGTTATGTTTTACTATCCAGAACTTTCCCTGAGTGATATTGGACTTGGAGTTAGAATAGTAAATTACCATGGTTTACTATCCAGCATTTTCTTTGACTTTAGTTTTTTTGGGAGTTAGAATAGTGAATTATATTAGATTTTTCTTTGTTTATTACAATTTTGCAAATAAATACACCTTGTTATTGTTTTACATATTTTATTAGGATATTGTAAAATATGTTTAAAAATGTTCAACACGTTATATTTTGTAAGATTGATGTACAAATGAATTTGGCATCTTTTAACATTTTACAATGTTTTTGTAATACATGTATTATAGTAAAGTAACATCGTATAATTTTGTCATGAATGCACAGTACTTATAGTATTTTTTAATATTTATAAATGAAAACATTTCTACATTTTTCATGACCTTTTATTACATTTGTATTTAGTTATGTATACAATTGCAAAAGTCGTAATATATATATATATTGTACATTTTTTAACATCATGTTTTATTAGATAGCATATTATATGGCTGAGATACCCGCCACCCCCTCTCAACACACTCCCCAAGGATGGGAAACCGGAAACCGTTCTTGAACTTTTGGAAGTCGGGAAGGGAGTTACCCTTCCCGGCCGTATTTATTAAAATATGAAACAAAATTAAAACATTAAAATAACAGTTTCATAATATGTACAATTTCATTACCACATTGCGATGTTTGGCTAACCTTAACATATCCTCTAATACAAAGGTTCTCCTAGCCGAACTAACATCCTACAAAACATTTACTTGAAATTTTGAAATTGTACATCCTAACGTTTAAGGGCCAACGGCAAGGTCGTAACCGGTGTCAAGATCCCTAACCCAGACATATCCCCCTCCCTTGTGAGGGGCGGCACGGAGGCATACCTCAAGTGCAAATACCAATTTCCCTTGACTTGACGGGGGCCCCAGTAAAACTCGACGCCACTTAAAGGTCGTACGAGGCTCGTGTGAGGTATCTAGAAGGTAGCGTAGACCCCCCCCCACACCCCACACAACTTACCACATCTGCCGTCGCAGACGTCCTGGCCCCGGGAAATTCCCCAGGAGGGGGCTGTAACCCCTCCTACCCATGAAGGGGCCTTGACCGCCTTCCCTTTCCTTTCGGCGACCCATCCTTAGAAGGGACCGCCTCCCCGTTGAGGGGCCAATGGCCACCTCCCCCGAGCGCCCCCATCCGTAATGGGTAACGCCCACTCATAGGGATCTTCCAATTAGTGCTCACCGATCATGACCTTACCGCCCGACCAAAATAAATACGACAATGCTAACTAAATACTAAATGACTATATCTAACCAACAGTAGCAACAACAACTTTATTCAAACACATGCGTACTGATGAACACTAAAGCAGAATTACTTTATTTGCAAAACATAACACAAATCGACCATTCTTTATTGCATACTCAAAATCTTCACGATAATACCACAACCTTTAAACGGAAATCAAAGTTATCCATCAAACTTTATTAAAACCACTCGCTGTCTTCAGGGGCTGGTGGGTGGGTCAAAATTGGCTCTTCGTTCCGTCTCGAGCTCACGTGCAGCGAGGAGGTGCAGCTTCAGAGCACAGGAACAAGAGGATGCCTTCTGGTCTTGTTTCTCCTTTTATCCGTCTTCAGGGCGGGCGTAAACCCGCCCCTGCCTGCCCCAAGGGCGTGGCCAGCCGCGTTAGTGTCTAGGCCAACCCACTCGAGGGCGGGAAAAGGCGCGCCCCGGCTACGCCGCTTCGGGCATACCAGCCGAGACTCGCCTCCCGCCCAAGATGGCTTCCCGGGGGGATCGTGGTACTCTGCCATACGTTCGGGGGGACCGATTGGTCGCCCCTTTCCACATTTGAGATCATTTCAATAACATTTAGTATGGTAAATAATTTACATTTTTTTAATATTTGGAAAAGTACATATATATTTTTTTAACATTTGTATGATATTAGGAAATAAAGAGTTAATGTAATAAACATATTTTTAATATACATTAATTATCATAATATACATTTTTAACATAAAATATTAGTGTGTATTTTGCAATATTAATATGTTTATTTTAAACATTTAAACAAATATATAACGTTTTTTTATACATTTTTACACCATTTTGTTTACCCATTCATTTATATGGGGAGTTAGTCCTATTTTGATTTTAATTATGCTGCCATTTTGTTTTCCTTAGTTCACTTTTTAGACTACGTTGTTTGGGTAATTTGAGAAGACGGAACCTCACGGTTGGGAGATGCTTTGTCTACGTTACTGTAAGTTTGTTTTTAATTAATTTTAAGTTAGTTTTAAGGTAGTGTTTAGTTAGTAAGAGTGTTAGTTAACTGTTTTTGCGAAAGTTACATGTTATTTATGTAGGTAAGTGATTTTATCGTTTATTTGCTCTCTAATGGTAATGTAATGCAATGTTTTTTTAATTACTATTTTACGATATGTGTTTATATTTATTATATGTTATTATTACTAATTGTGGGTTTATTATTTGTTATGGGTGGGTGTTGTTTGATTTTTATTTACAGGTTTGGGATTTGGTGAACAGATGGAATTTTTTTAAATTTTTTTAAATTGTTGTTACTTGTTTTAAAACAAGTTGCTATACATTTCCTTTTTTGGGGGGATTTTGGAGCGTTTTTTATAGTGAAATATTTTCTCGTTTTTATGGCTTCGTTATCAAGTCGATTGCTACGTTGGATTTTTTTTCTACAGTTGTACTTTTAAATTTTTGGGGGTTTGTCGTTACTATATGGATTGCTTTTCCCTTGGATTGTTTTTTAAATCATGTATTTCGAGGATATTCTACAGCTACAAAACTGTAAGTTGTTTTTAATGTTTTTTTTGGGTTGACAATGTTTATTTGTGAATGAAATTTTTTTGTTAGTTATATTATGTCATATGATTAACCCCGGGCAGAGCCCTACACTACACTCGTGTAGTTTGCAAAGTTTGCGCTACTTCACACTATGCGTATTGCATGGAGCTCAGTGCAAATACGCGTAGCGTAGTGCAGCGGTAATTTTTTGCTTGCTCCCGGTCCTCAACTTCAAGTTGGCAACCGCAAGCAAGCAAAATGACATCCCGGCAAGACATTTTCCTCGTTCGCGATCAGCACCATCAAGTTGCCGATCACAAATGTGGAAAATAAACCTCCCGGCGAGCTTCTCAACGCGGGGTGGTCAGGTTTCTCATCGCAACCGCTCGCAATGAGAAACTACCAGTCCGCGTTGAGAAAGTTGCAGCTCAAGTAAAAATCTCCTCAAGCGGCTTTTAAAGACATCTCGCTGTGTGCAAGATACCGTTTTCAATGATGCACAGTGCGGACAAGCATCCGGCACGATGCAATCATCGCGAACAGGGTACTACGCAGTTCCCGTTGCGCTTCGCGTAACTTGCGTAGTGCGAAGTGCACTTTGCGTAGCTTCGCGTAGCGCTACTTCACGAACTACGCCCAGGGTTACATATGATATTGATTTATATATGAAATTTCATGACATAATTTAACGAATACAAAAAATAAAATCATTTGCTTGTGTGTTTTATATGTTTTCACTGTTTGCTATTTGTATTAATTAAAGAATAGATTTTGCTATTAGGTCTATATATTCTAGACCTTGGATACTTGGATACATACTTTTTTTTCTGTTGGAGGTATTCGTACATATTTATTGTTTGTTTACTCAGTTTTTGTCCTACTTTTGTTATCGATGGTTCAATTCTTAGTCCTTGGTAACTTTGTTCATTTTTTATTGATTGTATAAGTTTGTGTAGTGTTGGTTGTCCTCTCCCTATTGTGGCCTGGAAGGCGATATGCCATCCTTCTCCCGTGTTATTAGTTGTGGATTTTTGTGCATAAGTGCTACCGTAGACATTCCACCAGGGAATTTGGAATTTTGGTTGTCTACGGTGACCTGAACGATGCAACCTTCCTACCTTTGGCCCCCATTAGGATGGCGGGCGGACTTTACCCCCCGCCAACCTGATGAGCTGAGCGGCGGTCCCGCACTGCATATTAGGATGTGCCCGCCACAGTGGCAGGCGCATCATGCATTTTTAACATTGTGGCGGGCGGTGCTCTCAGCACCGCCCGCCACAATGCTTAGAATGGATGTATGCATTTGCATATACATAGCAGCAGGCACCGCGCGGTTCCTGACACATTGTGTATGCAAATGCAGGGGGGTACCACAGGTACCCCCCATGTGCACCCTCCCTTCACCATGGGGGCTCCTGAAGTGAAGACTGTATGCCTTTCCGTGGCAGGATTGCGGCCACGAAGAGGCATCTGTTTAAGCCCATCATAATATGGCTGGCGGTGTCTAATAGACACCGCCACCATATTAAATGTTTTCCTGCTCCGGTCGCAAGGCGACCGGGGCAGAAAAGCGGCGGACGGTCTTTCCGTCCGCCGTGGTCCCCCCCGCCATCCTAATATGGCGGGGGGAATTTAGGTGCGGATGGCGGGCGGATTGCCCCCACCGGGCTGGCGGTGGCTAGCGCCATCCTGGCGGGGGCAATCCACCCGCCATCCTAATGGGCCCCTAGGTGTCCTCAAAATATTCCAACAAGGGTGTTAATTTTTTTTCATTAATGCAGTAGAAAGGACTGTCAATTAATAAATTATAGTAATTTGCCACTTCTGTTGTTGGCACGTATGCTAGTGCAATTAATGTTTTAGTTTGGTATGGAAAGTTGCTGTTGGTAGAGTAGTCAATACTAAGGGGCCGATTATGATCGCGGACGGACTTGCGTCCGTCCGCGATCATTGAGGAGGAGGGGACGTCCGCATGGGCTGCGGAGTCCCCTCCTGAGCGATTAGGATGTGACCGCCACCCTGGCGGTCACATCCTCTATTTTTAACATTGCCGCGGGTGCGGCTTCAAGCTGCACCCGCGGCAATGTTAAAAAGGCACGCATTGCATTTGCATGCAGAAAGAGGCAGGCACCGCGCGGTGCCTGCCGCTTTCTGCATGCAAATGCAGGGGGGTACCATAGGTACCCCCCATGTGCACCCCCCACCCCCCTTCACCTAGGGGGCCCGCAACGGGCCCCCTAGGTGAAGATCCGTATGCTTTTCCACGGCGGAAAACCCGCCGCGGAAAAGCACTTTTAAAATCCCATCCTGATATGGCGGACGGTGTCTGAGAGACACCGTCACCATATCAGAGCTTTTCCGCCGCGGTTGTAAGCCGACCGCGGTGGAAAAGCTGCGGACGGAAACCAGGACCCACCAGCCATCCTAATGTGGCGGTGGGTCCTTGGCCAGTCCGCTGCGGTTTTTCCGCATCCTCGGGGCCGGCGGTGGCTTCCGCCGGCCCCGAGGATGCGGAAAAACCGCAATCCTAATGACCCCCTTAAGGTTGATTTTTGGAGGTGTCTCCACATACTTTGATTAAAGTGGTAGTAACACCCTTGTATTGCTGTATGCTTTTAGAATAGCTTGTATCATAGCTATTTCAAAATCGATTATGATTCTTTGGGGATAATACGTATCTGTTCATTATTTTATTGTCGTTAATAGTTCTATATCGGTGGGATTCTTTTTATTTGGCAGCAATGCATAAATAAAGGGAATTTTGGTTTCTTGATATTCACCATGAATGGTGTAAAGTTGAAAACATGGTTTTGGACACACTTTAAAAGTTCCGTAATTTTTGCAAGTTGTTATTAGTTGCAAAAATAAGAATTCTTTATTCATTGCTTTGGTTGTCATACATCAAGAATGTGTCTTCTTTATGGGTCATGGTATATTCTGGTAGTATTTCAATTTCTTGAAAGTTTTGGGGTGGGGTGGAGTTGGATTGGATGCTCTTTTAGTTTTAGGTATTAATCGTTTCAGGTTGGGGATGGAGGGCTAATCTCCTGTCACATGTTAAGGTACTTTTGTTAATACATTTTTCAAAAATTCAGTGCTTGTTTGTTGGGAGCCTGTGCTTGCTTCTTGAATTGTTTCTAAGGCTTCCCTTACTTCTACTTCTGTCACATTGGGTGGATGGTTGTGCTCTCTTACATTCACAACATTGCTATCCACAGTTGTAGCTCAACTATAACATGCAGTAGAATAGTATTTGCTACATTTCCAATGTGTTTTGTTATCTTTTACTTTTTCTTGGGTGTAGGTATATTATCCATGTAGCTGAGCATTAATTTTCCCTTTTGTGATGTGATAAACTTGCTCCTTTATCCATTTCTAGGGTATATCTATGAAGACATATATATGTGTTTTGAGTAAATATGCTATGGTTATATAAAAATGTGTTTGTTTAATTAGTAATTCCCCAAAAATACTTACAATATTGTTCTTTCTGTTTTGTTGATGTCTTTATTTGTTCTTACTGCAGTTTCACTCTAGTAATATCTGTAGATGGGGTAGAAAATTCTTTTAGTTAATACTATCGTATACTATTTTTAGTTTCTTTGTTTTTATAATTTATTAAAAGTGAAAGTATACGTACTTTTTTTTGGAGATGAATTTAATTTGGTGGATCTTCTTTGGTAGATGCAGTTTGTTGAAGCTGTGATGGAAAATGTTTACATTAGTTTCTATTTTATATTTTTATCTTTGTAAAACTATTACACAATGTTACTTTATTTCTAGGTATAGTTTGCTATTTTATTAGTTCTTGTTTTTTTTCCATGTAGGAATAGATGAGGTAGTAAATTATTTTTGTATTTTATACTTTTTGCTGTTGATGATAGGAAATGTTGTTTTAATTTAAAAAGAAGAGAACATTTAAGTACTTCAGGAGTTAAACTAAGGATGTTGAGGATTTTATAATATTTAAAAAAGGTTTTTTTTACCTGTGTCTGTTATAGTAGTTGCTGTAGATCTTCTTTCTCTCTCTCTCCACCAAAGTAACAGTGTTCCTCCGTGTTTGATCGAAAAACAGTAATTTTTGTAAGTTAAGTAATTGTTTTTGTAGTGGTTAGTTGAGTAGTTTTAAATTTTAATTAGTTTGTGGTCTTCTAGTTCAAATTCATTGGTTGAGAAACTTAATTTGAATTTGGAGCAGTTACTTTTTAATTAGGTAATTATATTTGTTGTTTGTTAGTTGTTTATAGTTTATTTTTTGTTGCAGATGTTTTAAAATTCAAGTTAATAATTTTATTTTATCATTTAAAAATTGTATATGAAATGGGTGTTAATAAATATGTGTTAGTGAGTATATTTATTTATTGTGCATGTATATATTTATTTGCATATTTTTAATTGATTAATATGTATTTTAAGTATATACTAAATTTATATATGTTTGTATAATACGTTTTTAAATGTTTTCATGTATTAAATTGTTAGATAGTTGAAAGGAGTGTTTATTTAATGTTGAATAGTATTTAGGATAAATTTTGTATATGTGATAAGGCTATTTGTAAGTCGATAATAGTGTTTTGGATATTTTTGTAATGTTTCTTTTTAATTTAGGATTTTTTATATTTTTGTATTCGATATGTTTGTAGTCGATATATTTGTTAAAGATATTTATTAAGGCGATAATTACATATCGATATTTGTGTTAAAACTTGTTTATGTATAGGATGACGATATTTTTGTATACAATATTTTTGCGTCAATGTTTTTGTTGGCTGGTGTTTTTGTGATCAATATTTTAACAGGGATTCCTTGGGGGGCCCTCATTGGCTACAGCCTGCAGGTTTTTCCCACTGGGGATTTTTGACTTCCAAATTTGACAAAGTGTGAACGTAGAAATCTTCACCGCAACTTAATCTAGTGGCTCCCCACCCATGATGCCTCCTCCTTTGACTCATCCTGTCCCGTCCCGTCCCGCTGAACTTTACCTTCTCTGATATTTTTCTTCAAAATTTTTTTTAACTCTGAAGGTAAGCCAAGAACAGGCCTATCTACCTCATGTGTCCGAATCATGCTCCATCACGGTCGTCCATAACTTTTGACTTGGCTTCGGTCTCACACGACTAGATGCCTGCAGTTGGTGCTTTGATCTTTTGGCAGCAGATTTGACTAAACTCTTTAAAAATCCATTACTCCGGTTCTACTAATTAGATTGTTGTCATTTTGGTTTCAAAAAATCAATTAAATGTGTGTATATTTTTCTAAATTGGTGTGGAGATTTTCTGGTGTTATATTTTGACTTTCTTACTGTGTGTGTGCTGCATAAATACTTAACACAGTGCCTATAAGTTAAACCTGAATGCTTTTGTGCCAAGCAACCAGAGGGTTAAGCACAAGTTAATTTGGTGGATTTTGTGGTTCACCCTGTCAAGGATTGTGGCTGGTGCTTAAGAAGGGTTTTTTACCCATCTCAATCACAATCCGATTTCGAACAGGTATTTAATATTTAGCATTTCAACTTCTGAGCCCCCCCATAAAAATTTAGTTTAGCATGTGGAATTTACATTTACCATACCAAATACTCAATGGTTTGCGTTTATGTCTCAGCATTTCATCCCAATAGAATTTCTCATACTCTTTTGGATAAAATGTGTTAGAAAAAATGCAGAGTGTGGTAATTGGCACACTGCTCAGAATTCCAATCAGAGTGCAAACAATCTTTTGTTATGTTATGTTATGTTATAGGGGTATTTGTTAAGCACACGGCTACTCCAAGGGGTGCCCAGGCACTGTCTTAACCCCAGAACAGAGTAAGTGAAAAAAACAGCCACTGGTAACTAACTGGACTGCGACTACTGTTGGAAGAGCCAGGTTTTTAAGCTTGACCTAAAGCTAGAAGATCATGTTCCTGTCTAAGGGAAAAAGGGAGACCATTCCATAATTTTACCACTACTACTTGAAAAGAGCGGCCTCCTTTGTAAGAACGGTAAAACTTAGGCACAATTGTCAGCTGCTGGGAGTAGTTTGTAGGGCTGAAATTTGTTCCTAATATAGGGGGCCCCAATGCAAGGATCTAAGGTGGGGAGACATGTGTGACCTGGGTCCAACCATGAGCAGGGACCTAGCTGCCGCATTTTAAACCACCTGCAGGCGGTCCAGTAAGTAGTCCGGAAGACCCAGGTACAACATATTTACATAGTCCAACCTTGATGTAATCAGGGCCTGGACCACAGTTTTCCTATGCTGAATAGGAAGCAAAGGGATAAAATTCCTCATAAAGTTTAAAAGGCCAAAACAGGTGCCAGCAACTGATTGAACCTGGGACTTCATCGTCATGTCAGAGCCCAACTTTACTCCTAAATTTTTTCCAGTAGAGACTGGTCTTTCAGGAGAAGATAGATTTTTAGTCCACCATTGATGCCACTCATCACCTGGGGTGTGTCCAAAAAATATAATTTCTGACTTGTCAGAGTTGCAGAGCAACTGATTTTGCCTAAACCACTCAAAAACCTTGGTTAAGCAAACATGACTTCATTGCTATTAAGCACCTCATCCTTCTCACAGGTGAACAGCAATTGCGTGTTATCTGCGTACAATATAATGTTTTCCCCGTATTTTTCTGCAATAGGAGTCAATGGGGCCATATATATATTGAACAGGGTCGGACTTAAGACTGAACCTTGTGGGACCCCTATGCTCAGTGGTGGAATGCGTGCTGAAAAAGGGGGGGCCCAGACTGTTTGCTGCTGTTATCCAAGAAGGAAGAAAACCATCTGAGCACCGTGCCCCCAATGCTGCTCTCCCTCAATCTATGAAGGAGGCGATCATGTGGCACGGTGTCAAAGGCCGCTGATAGATCTAATAATATCAGCACAGCCTTTCCGCCTCTATCAAAGGTGGTTTTGATCGTCTCTGAGATTTCTAGTAGAGCCATCTCTGTACTGAAATTTTCTGTAAAACCAGACTGACTCGGATGAAGTACCTGGCTGAGCCCAATAAAATCTGTGATGATGGTGTTCACATATTTCTCCAAAACCTTGTCCATGGATCAGAATTTAAAACACATCTTTGAATTAGGGTCTAAGTAAAGTCAGTACTTTAATAAAAGACAGGGATTTGTTATGTCAGTAAAGATTTGTCTGGCTGTATTTTGCCTTTATTTTCAATTAGCAGAGTTGTAGGGTTCAATTATGTTTTATTGTATTGTAGTTGTATTTGTACAGTGCTTCATGCTCTTAACAGAAAATTTGCAGAGGGATAGCATCCTACTCCATTAAGAGCCCTAGATTGAACAGTGCCTGCTTGCTAAGCGGACTGTATGGAAGATTTTGATAGCATGAGTCAGGACAAGAGTTATGCTCTTAATACATTTTGTTGCTATATCTGTGAGAATTTAAAGAGAAAATGAGTGATAAATAAGTTGCTTAACACCATGGCTGCTATGGGTTTTTCCCTCCTGTGCTTATTTGTGAGCTTTCCCATTGTTCATGACGAGCTCAGCTCGTCATCAGCACAGCTCAACCGTGCCTAATGACAAGCTGAGCTCGTCATGAGCATCGAAGGTGTTAAGCATTAGATTCTAATTGAAGGACATAACTATGCAAGTGTAGCCTACCCTTTGGAGTGTTTTGGTGTGTATGCGGACAAAACTATGCCATAAACAAGTGTGTACCTGTGCTTATTTGTGGGTGTAGGAATGTTGTATGTGGATAGATGTAGATGCATAACCAAATACCTTCCATTTAAGTAGTGGTCAATGTACATTCAGCTCAAACCACATAGAATTCGGTCCTTTGCATGTGCACTGAGATGAAGGGTACTATCCGTGAGAGGTGGAAACTCAGGGATTTAAGCAGTTATGAGGCTCGACGTTACATCCAATTAACCCCATCACAGAGTAGGTATGCATTTTAGTTGTAAATGTGGAAGGGACACCAGCGAGTGGCTGGAAATAGAGGTAATATTTTCACATAAATAGGAGGGGATTAGAGAGGGGTAAGGAGGGGCTGAAGGGGACTAGGGAGGCATTTAAGAGGGTCATGCACCCACTCACAAAAGAGTAAGCCCATTATTATTCACAAACTACACTTTTACTACATTCAAGAAGACACAAAATAGTTGTAAAGGTTCTCCTGTTAGAGTTGTAGTAAGTCCAACATCGCACATGGCTAACCACTGGTACCACAACACATTCCCATAGAAAATAATAAAGCTAGGGTCTTAAAATAGAACCCTATTAGAAATCATGTTAAAATAAATAAGCACATTCTTTTTGTTTAAAAATATGTAGAAAAATATTTCAGTGTTAGAAAAATAAAATATAAATTCGAAGCAAATACATATTTTATTTAAAAATAATTGAATGGGTTTTCAATTTAGAAAAGAGTCTATCATTATTTTAATTAATTTCCTAGATAACATTTGGTGGCTTTTAATACATAATAAATAAGGCTCTCGGTTTTCCATTTTTACAGATAATTACAAACAGAAAACAAAATGTTTCCTGTCTGTATTTATTTTTAAAGTGAAAAAATGCAGAAAAGTGTGCTTATTGTGGGCGAATCTCCATGCTGTTTTTCTTGATTTCTGGGACAACATTTGAGCAGATAGATAGGCAGCATGGGAAGTTAAAAATAGGTTGAGATTTCTGTAAATGCAGGTGTATGGTAACATATATTTGTATATAATGCTCCTATTTACCTGAAGGTGTAGTGTTTTGCAATATTTGGCTGCTTAATTTGCTAAAGCATAACAGGCAGCAAAGTATAAGTGCATGTTTTCCAGTGAAATAAATGTAGAAATACACATTTTTATGATTCCATATATTCCCAAAACACAAAATTAATGTGGATAAATACCAATAAGATAGGCAAAAAATAAACAGGGATAAATACAGACGGAAATGTTAAAAAAAACAAAAAACCATAAAACCAGGAGCCCTAAAATAAGTATAAACAATTTACTTAGGGTGTGTTTATTTTTTCATTTTTAAAGGTAATTTTCATTTTATTTGGTACATTTTAATAGTACAGAAGCAGAACAGAAAGAATAGGATCAATCGCTTAGCGAGTATGATGAATTGGAGAGGGTACAACATGATGTGCTATAGAGTTATTTTGTCATGGTATCACAGTGTTGTAACATATAATAACAATGAAACCAAGTATCATAGTGGCATAGGTGCTAGAGTCGAATGAAGAGCTATGATGGTTTTGGCTGAGTACTATGCAGTTGGTTACCCCATAGTAGTATCAAAATATGGAGGAGAGGAAAAAGAGAGCGAGAATATAGACAAATAGAGACAGAAAGAAGAAGAAGCAGTGGAGGCCGGAGGTGGGGGGTTGTGGATTAGGAGAGGAGGGGAGGGTGGGAGGTAAGCTGGGAAGGGTGACTTGGACACGTGGAGCGGATGGGTTGGCATCTACGGTAATATGTATTTAGAGTTGTAGGAGTCTAGTTTTGACCAGATTCCTTGCTTTTTCTTCAATGGAGTTTTCAGATAGGTATTTCAAGTCTGGTAAGATGGACCCACTCCCACCAATCGTGGACTGAGATTTTGGAGAAGTGTTTCCATTTCGACAGAATAGCTTTGAGAATGATTGAAACATGTATGTCCCATAAAAAACGTCCGTCACTATCTAAATGATGATATGTTTCTGGGTGGAGGTTACCTAATGCAATAGAGGAGAGATCAGGGGTCCGCCTATCTGTAGGATCTGCGAAATAGTTGTTCCAAGTGCAAATCAGAATTTCTTAGAAAAAGTGCAGTAGAGGAGCATATTTTGTAAGTGTCCTCACACTTTTTTGCAGCTCCAGCATTTGTCTGAATCTCGGAGACCAAGTTTGTAGAGTTTGGAAGGGGTCTAGTGGGCCATGTATGCAGTCCAAAGCTTACTTTGTGCTAAGGCAAGTGTAATCTCATTAGTCGTTAGGTCAGACCATGTAATTGGCCAGTTTGGGGTCATCTTAGGTGTGTTGCTTGTTTTGCTCAACATTGAATCCCATTTATTTTTTAATGATTTAGTGACGGAGGTGGCTGTAGGTGTCAGTATAGAGTAGTTATTTGCTGTATCCCTCTTTAGCTATGCTCATCAGTGTGCTGGAGAGGTGCTGGAGAGTGATAAAAGTCTATTTCCTCAAGCTCAAATTTGGATTTGAAGTGTGAGAAGGGTATAGGTTCCATGGTAGAGCCCTGGTTCTTTACTAATAGGATGCCTTTCTGAGCTCAATTCTCCCAGGATAGTGTTTTATCCTCTGATTTGAGGTTTTTGTTATGCCATATTAAGGTTAGGATTTTGTGTAGGGCCTGTGCTGAGCTAGAGAGATTGATTGAGGAGTGTTACGTAGTTATTTTTTTGGTAGTAATGGAGGAAATGACAGAGAGTGGTAGGGCAAGTTTGTTTTCAATAGTAACTCAAATTGGAGGTTCGGTGTTAGGCAGGAGAAAACAAAAGAGGCCTTGTCTCAATAGGTGTACAGTTTGGAAATTACGGTAGTCTGGGAGGTTTAGGGCTCCAAGTTTCTTTTGAAGTTGTAGTTTTTTTTAGCAATTCTCAGTTGTTTTGATTACCACAGACAGTTGTTTTTGAGTAGGAGATCTATCTTAGTAAAAAATTTGCCCAACAGATGGAGTAGCAACATGCTAATTAAGACATTGATTAGAGGAGAGATTATCATTTTGATGGTTTCAATAGTTTGAGTACTGCCCACACAAATTGTTTTAACTGTTTTTATCCTTTTTATCGTTTTTAATAATTGCATGTAATTTGGAACGTATCAATTGTGAATGTATGTAGTATACTTTTATGATTTTAATTAATCGAATAAAGTATTTTTGACTCTGACTCTGAATAGGCCCCCACCATGTCATAAACATGGTTGATCATTTATCAAGTTTATCTTTAATTTTGTTGAAGGTTTTTTTCGTTGTGGTCAAAGGATTCTCTACGGTTTTGGCTGAAACAAATGCATAGGTTTTTTATTTTGTCTGGAACCCATTTGAGACCATGCCCCCTATAACTGAGCAAATGCAATGAACATTCAAGGGCAGGACCTTCATTTCGTCTTCATTAAGGGTGTATCCTGAGACTTGGGCATAATCTTTGATAGATGACATGATGTTGGGTATGGCAGACTAAGCTTGAGTTGTAAAAAGGAGAATGTTGCCTGAATATGTTGCCATTTTTTGTGGGCCTGTAGAAAATGGGATACTGGAAATACAGGGCTTCTCTCTCATTTTCATAAGGAGCTGTACCATGTGGGGTAGAAAAAGTACGGGGGAAAGAGGCCTCCCCTATCTAGTGCCTTGTTGTAGTTTGAAGCTGTTTTGACAGGGTTCTATTAATATTAATTATGGCCTTGGGTTCCTTATATAATGGGTGAATCATTTTAGATACATTTGGGCCAAGATTGAATGCATTATGGATAGGGTGTAGAAAAAACCATGAGACCTTATTGAAGGCCTTTTCGGCATCCAATGCAATCGCGCAGGCAGGTTAGTTGAGATAGTAGGCTTTTGTAGGCTTTCTCATTGACATGACTAAATAGTCTAATATTGACTGCCCTAAACCTACCCTTAATGAATCTAGATTGTGATGGATGTATTATTGTTCAGAGAATGGGTTTCAGTCTGAGGGTAAGGATTTAAAAAAAAATATTTTGCAGACAATATTTATTAGAGAGATTGGGCAGTAGTTCTTGAGGTCAGAGGGCTCTTTACCTTCTTTAGAGATGAACATTATAGTGACTTCTGCAGTGATATCTGTGACCGTTCCTGAAGTGAGAGAAGAGATCTTCCAGGGCTATGATAAGGGAGGATCCCCATATGTGGTAGAAGGAGGCGGGAAGCCACCGGGCCTTGGCACCTTCCCAGCTTTTAGTAATTGATCATGTTTGTAATCTCAATTTGAACAGTGCAGTTTTCAAGCAAGGTTTTAGTTTTTTGTCTATTTATGTTAGGGGGATTGTGTTACGGTATTCGCGGCGGCTTTCATAGGGAGTGTAAATTGCTTTTAAATTAAAGGTTGCTGTAAAAAAATTCAAAAGCAGCAAGGATATCCTCTTCCTTAGTGGAAGGTGTTCCTTGTTCATTAGTGATGGAAGTTATCCTGGACCAGCAGTAGTTTTGTTTAAGATAAGAAGCTAGTAATTTTCTGGATTTATTCTGTCCACAAAAGGAGATTTCTTTTTTTGTACAGTGAGGTGTGCTTTGATGCTTGATGCTTGAAATTTTATTGTATTCATATTTTATCTTCGTTAGATGATTTCAACGTGATCTGTCTGTGTTTAGTTTAAAATCTTTCTCTAGAGATGTTATTTGTTCTTCTATTTTACCTAAGGTTAGATTGTCTTGTGAATTTTTCTAAGAGGTTAGTTTGATCATGTGACTGCCGATAGTGGATTTGAGAGCGTCCTAAATAATTTGTAGATTAGGTCCTGAGCTTCTGTTAAGTTCTATGTATTGAATACTTTCATTATTAATCTTATCCCTAAATATAGGGTCTTCTGTGAGGAGGTTATTAATTCTCTAAGTTTTGGTCTGCTTGCATAGTGGGAAATATCGTATAGTGGGGATATGCATGCGAAGTCTGACACTAGGATGGTTCGATGGTGAGGTTAGAGGCGTTGGGGATGTGGCCTTGTCTACTAATAAGAAGTCTATACCAGAAAAAGACTTGTGGGGATGGGAGAAACATTGATAGTCTTTCTCTGTAGGATTAAGCAATCTTCATATGTCTTTCAATTTGAGAGCATTACATAGGTTTCGGATTTTTCTGTGAGATTTTGTTGGTCTAAAGGGGCAGGTGGAGTTCCTGTCTAGAGTATTGTCCATGGTAAGTTGCCATCCATAATAATTCTACAGGGTAAAGGAATGAGTGACAGGTTTTTATTTAACTGTGACAAACAAGATGTGAGGTAGTTGTTGGAAGTGTAAGCATTTACCACAGCGATTTTGGTGTTGTCCTTTTGGAGTATTGTAATCAGCCCTCTGCCTTCCGGGTCCACTTCTAAATGTGTATGTAATCTGAAGGCCAGATGCTTTGGAAATAAGGGCAAGGAGGCAGTTTTCTATTTGATGGGTGGGGCACAATAGAGGTCTTTCACCAATGTTTCCGCAGAAGGATGCCTTCCTTCATAGCGACCTTTGTTTGTTGCAAGAGAATTTGGTCTACCTTAAATTTGTGGAGATAGTCAAGAGTTTTCTCATGCTTCGTGGGGTGATTTAATCCCTTTACGTTGTCAGATAATATGTTTATATTATGCATATTTAGGATATGTGGGATTTGTGGAGATTTTCTGTAGTTGTGTAATAGAGAGAAACATTGGATTGATGTTATAGATGACATCTAGGGTAGGGTGAAGGGGGAAGGGGATGTTGTGGGATGGCAACAGGAGGGTCAGGGGGAGTGGTGTGGAGGGGTCCTAGGATATGGTGGGAAGAGGTAGGGGGATATGCGGAAAGATAGCGAGGGAACAGAGAAGGAAAAAAGGAAGGAGAGAATAAAGAAGAGAGGGGGAGTCGGAACAAGAACCCATGCACAGAAGAGGGGTACGCTGGTACAATGATAAAGTCAATAGGAGAAAATGCGGTGGAGGCAATAAGGCTTCAAGCCTAGATTCACAAGGCTAGAAACCACACCCTTGTGTGGTATCAGGAAGTTCAGTAATAGAGCCAGCTTATCTTATAGAACGGTTATGACTGGGGTTAATCCATACTAATATAATAAAGAGAGAGCCCAAACCTTTGAGGCGGGTAATCTCAGGAACCACAGCACCAATCACAACACCCAATACAGCGTTGTAAAGGGCAGTTGCAGCAGAGGGGCATAGGCTATGCAGACGCCCACCATATACATTTAAAAGGTAAAAGAACCGTGCCAGCAAAGTAGTCCCTTGTGGGTGTGTCTGCGTTGTGCTGTGGGCGTGTGCTGGGGGCGTGACAAATGCTTGGGGCGTTTTTCATATTGTCTGCCAATCCCACCCTGCTCCCTTTAAATACCCTTGCACCCCTTTATCATAACCCACCCTTACTCCTTAAAATACCCTAACACCCTTAAACACTAACCCATCTTAACCCTATAAATATACCCTGTACCCCAAAACCCAAACCTATCCCTAAACCCTAAAAATACCACTGTACCCCAAAACCCAAACCTACCCCTGAAACCTAAAATACCCCGGTCCCCCAAAACCCAAACCTAGCCCTAAACCCTAAAAATACACCTGCACCCCAAAACCAAAACCTAGCCCTGAACCCTCAAAATGCCCCTGTACCCCAAACCCCAAACCTACCCCTGAACCCTAAAAACACCCCTGTACCCCAAAACCCAAACCTAGCCCTGAACCCTTAAAATACCCCTGTACCCCGCAACCTAGCCCTGAATCCTTAACCTACCCCTGTACTCCATAACCCAAAACTATATTTGAACCCTTAAAATACCCAAACACCCCAAAACATATACCTCAGTACCCCAAAACATATACCCCTATACCCATACTTACCTTATCCAAACATTTAAAAAAACATGCTTTTAGCATTCAGGCATTTACAACAAATTTCTTTGTAAATGTATGCGTGGTAAAAGCATATAAAATGTAATGCCATGCGTTATAATGGCATTGAGGAGTCATGGTACTTTCGTAATCAAAGTATGCGGAGTGATGGTATGCGGAAAGAAAGTTGCAGAATAATGGGTGTTTACCCTCCGCCGGTAAGTACATTGGTGGCACGGTGGCCCACATCTCCAGCAACATACTCATATTTTTTCACCACCCATTTGAAAAATGCACAGGTCTCTCTCATTGACGGCCAGCACCGATATAAACTTTTAGACACAACTTCCGCCACAAGTTCTAGAATTGCGAACTTTAGAGCTGGGGAGCTACGTTCGAATCTCAGCATCAGCTCAACATCCTGTGATTCCAGGCAAATTGCTTTGTCTCCCCGTGCCTACCACAAATGAATGTGTTCTTCTGTAATGTAAATTGTGCCCATGTCGAGTTCGCGCTATATGATATTGCAAGGAAAAATAAAGTAGGGAAACTCGAGTTCACACACTACTGAATGCGCACTCTTAAGTGCATCAGCAGTGCACTGTGAATCGGAGCGTTTCACAGGCCTGTCACAGATAAGAAATTCTATCAAAACGAAATCCTACAAAGCAATATACTACTGGCCGGCAGCAATTCATACCCGGACAATGTCGGGACGGGCTGCTAGTAGACTATAAAGGGCATTGCTTGACACCAGAACAGAGATGTCAGAACCATAGCAATGAGTGGGTGAGCAAAATAGGACTTAGAGTGACTCCAGGCACCTCTTGAGAGGTGAATATACAAGGAGAGTCATGACGTTAGAGCAGTGACAATACAATCACAGCATTGAGATGGTATACAATGTAGGAATTGCTGAGAATACAGGCACATCTTGAAAAATGAGGTGAACAGTCATGCTATCACTAGAAAAATTAACAAAGCAAACTCAAAAAAAAGAAAAATACAACTGTCACTTTATTACTGTGTCTAGGGTATGAGGCACACCATGGTGTAGCTTGAACTTGGAATATGCTACCTTAAAACCTTAGGTAATCACAGTGTTCATGGTACTTCTGGTATTCATGGTGCTTATAATGTTCACATTGTTCACAGTATTCACAGTCAGAAAGAGATGCAAATACATCTTCTGGTAGGAGCACAACCTAAGGTATGAATCTATCTGTACCAGTAAATAGTAAATTGTATGGTTAGGGTTGGGAGTCGACACAGTGTGGGATTAAAGTAACTACTTTAGGAGGCCAATGGACAATTAGTAGCTGAGCAGCTGCTCTATATGTGGGTGATTAGAACACTGTCAGAATGGGTTAGTTACCTAGGAGTTACTAATAAGGGACTTGTTAGTGGCTCGAGAAATAGTGACAATTGGTTAACTTGATTAAGGGAGTAGCTTCCAGGGTCACTTCAAACTTTTGCAGCCAGAGGTTGGGAGTTGTCAGCAACAGGCAGGGAAATTAACATCAGCGGAGTACCATGAGGGGAGGAAGTCAGTCCGACAGTGATGTATGTGATAGAGTGCAGGCTCACCTGCTCAACATACTCACCTTGGCCCATATGATTATATATACATTAAACAGGAAAACCTACGCTCAAATCAATTGGGGTTTTCTACCATTTGGATTTTTATTCCATTTATCTTACCAATCCAAGTCACCAATACCTAAAGTCTTAAAGGATCAAAGGAGTTTGTGAGAAAATAGGTAGCAATAATAACTAGCATTTCATAAATAACCACAAACTCGGGAAAGGTGTAAAATCTTTATCTAAGTAAATCTTGGAAAGACTTAAAGAACATGAAACTCAAATTAAATTCTTATTCTGTTTAGACTAATGTAGATTTTAAAAACAACATTTGCAATAACTTGGAGAGAATTTGCCGCTAAGCATCTGAATAGAGGGTGGGTAAGAAAAAAAGGAAAACAATACAATGACAAACCCACACTTAGTAGTTACCTATTTCGGTGTGATGACCAACCCTGGTCATAGGTTGAGTCAAATAAATAGAATCCCAAAGTACAGGTGCCAGCAGAAAAGAACAGGTGCAAGTCAGAATCAGGACAGGTTACGGACCAAATTAGATCAGGATGGGACCACCACAGGCTAAGAACAGCACCACAGTTAAAGTTCAAAATGCCAGCGTTGTAAACCCTCTCTGCAGCTAACAGTCGAACCCCAATTGGATCATCGATCTCCTCCCCAGACCCTTGATTGGGTTATCGAATCTTCTAACAGAGTGCTCCGCCAGCAACTCTGCTCCTGATCACCTATTGAGTGCTGTAGTTCCGTGGTTCGTGAGTGAGGTTCGATGATTCTGAACCCGTTCAATAAAGGTCATCGGAAATAGACGATTTTGGTGTCAGCAGACCGCAAATGACGAGTGTAGTGTGTCTGAGTGTTTTTGCATGAATAGATCAATGGGAACACTCTGTATTTAAGGATTTAGTTCGAACCTTCGGGTTCCATTTTGTGTATGGCAGCCATTTTGTATGGTTGCCCTCACATAGGCCGAAGACTGCGGCCGAACGAGTCCTTGAGACACGTATGCCTTGGCTGACTTCTGCATGACCTGGCCAAACTGACTCCTTGCCCGAGGCCGACCTCGCTGAGCCCGTTCCTTGTAAAGCAGCTGGTCTGATAAAGATCAAAGATTAGGGCAGGCCCGAGTTTATGGTACACTGCTCCCACCTTTCTATCTCACTTCCAATCTGTTTCTGTTCCTTCCTTTATGACATAATCACTGATTTGGGTTGAGGGTTTTATGATGGGTTTGTCCGGCCTGATCGAACAGGCAATCTGGAATTTGCTTGGTCATTTCTAGTGGGCTGGACAACGGAAAGTGGGATTGTCGTCATACGCTACTTTTAAATTGTGACAGTGTCATTGGTCAGTTTGTATGAACCCAATGCTAATTTGGAATGTTGCCTGAGGCTTGATTTTTGGCATAAAAGACCATGCTCCGCTCATTGAATTTGTACAGTCTCTAGCGAACCACCCGTTTGTGCTTTGTAGATCTCTGTTCCTGGTTGCAGCCAATAAACTTTGGTCTTTGACGTCATCAAGAAGTATTCTGTGTCTCTGTTTGCCAAGACAGGGGAACTCGAAGGCATCGGGCGTTCTCCCTGACGCCGCTGGGTTCTAAAACCCGGTCCTTCAGTTGGCGCCCAACGTAGGGCAACTTCAGCGGTACCAGCCCAAGCCCGAAGATCGTGAGGAGGTTCGTGTGAAAATTCTGGAGGAAGGCCTACCTCTTCATCGACCCCTGTATGTCGGCGTGGTCCGAAAGTCTTTGCGGCGAGGTTCCCCGCTTTCCGACGGCTACGAAGGACTGCTGTCCTGACTGTCGCCTTGTCTTGGAGCCTTAGACGTTTTTGTAGAGCGAGACGATTGACGGGTCTTCTGGTGACGCCATCGACATTTCAGTTAAGTATGAGTGGAGCGTCTCCTAGGCCTTAGTTTGTTTTGGAATCCTTTAGTGGATCGCTTTGATTTGGTACCTGCAGGCCCCAAAGCCAAGGGATTTGTGTATTCGCGAGACTATTGTTTTGAGATTTCCCTTGTAGTTTGAAGCTAGACTAGTGAGCAAGATGCCTGGTCTTAGCAAACTTGGAAAATTGTTTGGTTGTGGTTGTTCTAAGGATTCCCGGTTAGAGGATTCATGTCCAGTTCCTCCAATTGGAACTCCTACATATGAATTGTACGTAAAACATGGTGTGGGTCCTATTAGCTATAATGAGATCTGGGTAAAATACACGAGGAAAGACGGTGTCCTACAGTGGCCCCGTTACGGTAGTTTTGAAGCAGAGATTTTAGATAATCTCGAAGCAAAATTGTTCAAGAAGAAAGCCCGGCCGGCAATGTTTGACTCTTTCCGCATATGGCGCAAAGAAGCCAAACAGAAAGAAATTAAACTAGCGAAGAAGAATAAACGTGAATGAGGTATGTCAATGGTACAAGCTGCCATTGCGTTTAGGGATAATGAGGAAGAGCAAAAGAGCGAACAGATGCTTAGAGCGAAAAAGTTAGCGGTAGATAGATGCTATCCAGTTTTGCGCCTAAAGAGCAGAAAGACAAGACAGATCTTGCGAAAGATCCTTTAATGTCGCATCTATTGAGTTTGCCACCACCTTATGCACAGAGTGCTATGGCACCACCACCACCAGTTGTGGCTGTGCAACCTCCAGTTCTTGTGCCACCTGTGATTCCTCCACAGCCAGCTCCTTTTCCATTGGTTACTGTTCCTTTGGCGCCGCCTCCTCAGGGGCAGCCAACTTTTCCTTCTCCTTTGCCTGCTACTCCTACGTCTGTCCTTAATGCTTCTTCTGTTCCGACTTTGGATTCTTCCACTATTGTTCCGTCTTCCCTTATTCTTCCATCTTCTCCTTCTACTAGACAGCGAATGACTGCTGCAGTTTCTGGTTTCTTTACTCCTTTTTTGGGACAATTGGGTATGTCTCCTGTAAGTGAGAGTAGACTGTCGCGTAGTCAATTGCCTGACACAGATGAGCGTGTAGTTTTGGATCATATGGCACGTAGATGGGTTACGTATACCTCCCAGTATGATCTTGAGGGTATTATGGATGTTTTCAGGCAATGGAAAGCGCCAAAGCAGCGGTACATTTTTTAAATGATGTGTGTGTTCCTCTATGAACAATGATTGACGAAGTGGGTAAAGCTCCAGAAGAATTGTACCGAGTGCGTTCCGAGTTTGCGAAAGGGACAATTGTGAGTCTTCTCGACATTGAGAAAGCGGTGTACACGTTGTCGTTTCGTAATAATGCTCCTTCTGAGCAGTTGTTTGAGCCTGATTCTTCGGTTAGGGGGAAAGCGCGTCAGTATCTGATGCAAGAGGTTCCTCCAGTCTGGAGACCTGCTGATGCAAATGCTCATCCACCTGTTGTTGCGCACTTTCAGCGAGTGTGGGTACATGTTCCTTGGAAACGTGCTGAAGTCTTAGCACTTAAGCAGTCTTTACCTAATCCGCGCAAGAATCCAGCGGGATATTATAAAGAGCTCTTTCAAACTGTGGGATCGTGCGTCATGAATTTAGCAGATATAGACATGTTGTTTGGCAACGTTGTTCCACAGCCTATCTGGAATGTGATTCGACATACGGATCATGATAATGAATTAGGTGATACATTGGTTAATATTGTTGCTGCGAATGACAGACAAGTTGGAGGTGCTAAGCCTGAAGATGTGGTTGCTGAACTTCCTGGTAGAATAATTACTTTTATGAAGACTTTGATGCCCGAAGTGCGTGTTAATTGGGACAAGTTGTCTGCATGTAAGCAGAAGAAAGACAAGACTGTGTCTGATTTCTTTACGCGGTTTGAAGAGACTTTTGTAGATCATAGTGGTCAGGATATGGCTACCGAGGGTGGCCAGAGATTGTTCATTGACAAGTTTGTACATAATTTGCTTCCCGAGTTGTGCACTAAGTTGAAGGATTCCGAGAGTGCTTGGGCAGTCTCTACGTCAGCGCAGATTTTAGCTACGTCTCAGTACTATGAAAATAGGCACAAAGATGAGTTAGAGAAAGCGGATAAGAAGACTAAGGAATTGAAGACTAAAGATCTTCTACAGCAAGCTTATCCACCCCGTACTAATATTCAGCGCGATTATCAGCAACCCCAGCAATATTCGAGAAACTCGCAAAGGAACGAGTCTTCTCAACAGCGTTTCCCGTATGGGCCTAATCAGTGTGCGTATTGTAAAGAAGAGGGCCATTACAAGAATAGTTGTCCGGTTTTGTTGCAGCGCACAAATGGTGCTTCTGGTGTACGAGGTAGAGGTGCTCAACAAGTGCCTAGAGGTAGAGGTCGCGGACAGAACGTACGTCCTTTGCCTCCACAGAACTCGATGAATAGTTTTGATCAACAGCAAAGTTCGTCTGGTAGGACAGCACAGTACTAGGTAGATGATTACTATGTTGAAGGTGACGAAGCGAATGGTAATGATAGTTAGGACAGCCATGGACAAAGAGAGGGAGTTGTTTCAGTTCCAGTAGATCAGAATGGACCTTATGTTAAAGTGATTGCATCAGGTGTGTCAGAACCTTTTCTGCTAGATACTGGTGCTACAAAGAGTTCTATTACGCATTCTAAACTCCCTGGAGCACCTTTGTCTGGCTTTGATAATGTTTCCGTAGGTTTTTCTGGCGCCCCCGTTACAAATCCGATTTCTGCTCCGTTGTCTCTTTCTGTTGGTCCTTGTCAGTTCGAAGCACCCCTTCTTTTGACTACAGGTTGTAATGAGAATTTGTTGGGATTGGATTTATTGAAGGGATTGTATGCAACACTGTATTGTTCTCCGTCAGGAGTACATCTTACCTTAGGTGAGAGAATGATCTCTCCAATGTACATGTCGAGAGATAGTCTTCCACAGGAATTGTCTTCTTTACCGGATTCGTTGTGGGCTACTGGTCCGAATGATGTAGGCCTACTGGAAATTCCCCCATATGTTGTGACGCTAAAGGCAAATGCTAAGTTACCGCGCATTCCACAGTATCGTATCTCAAGTGATGGTGAGAGAGCACTTTTAGCGATCATTTATGATCTGATCCAAAAGGGTGTCATTGAGGAAATGAGAGGTAATGTGTGCAATAGTCCTGTTTTGCCTGTTCTGAAGAGAACTGATTCTTCACAGCCTCCTATATATAGATTTGTCATCGATCTTCGCGAAGTGAACAAGATTGTCGTTCCACAGTTTCCTGTCGTGCCTGATATTACAGCTTTGTTGACTCTGATTCCGGCTACGGCCACATGGTTTTCGGTGATCGACTTGAAGAATGCTTTCTTCAGTATCCCGATTGCCATGGAGAGTAGGGACATCTTTGGATTCTCTTTAGGAGGACGAAGTTTCCGCTTTAAGCGCGCTCCTCAAGGCTATTGCGAGAGTCCATTGATCTATTGTCAAGCTTTAAAGACACAACTTGATCTGTTGGTTTTATCTGATGGTGCAGCCCTTATTCAATATGTTGATGATTTGCTAGTTGCCGCTGATACTGAGGAGATTTGTAGAGAGGCCACTTTGTCGTTGTTACGCCACTTGTCTGATTTCCATCACAAAGTTTCTCTCTCCAAGTTGCAATACTGTTGACAAGAAGTAACCTACTTAGGTCACCTCTTATCGAAGGAGGGAAGGAAACTGACCCCAGAGAGAATTCAAGCTATTGCGAAAATGAGTGTGCCTACGACACAGAGAGAAGTACGTGCGTCTTTGGGTATTACGTCGTACTGTAGACAGTAGATCCCTAATTTTTCTTTGTTAGTGAAGCCTTTGATAGCTCTGACTGTTAAGGATACTCCAAATCCTATTCCTTGGACTGACGAATGTCAAAAGAGCTTTTCTGAATTACGCAATGCGTTGTGTTCGGCTCCTGTGTTGGGGGCACTCCCGACTACAGTAAGCCTTTCACATTGTATGTTCACGAGAGAGAGGGATGTGCATTGTCAGTCTTGACTCAGCAGTTTGGCGATAAGCAACGTCCGTGTGCTTATTTTTCATCGACTTTAGATCCTGTAGCTAGAGCGTTGCCGAGTTGCTTGAGAGCTATGGCGGCAGCAGCTGTTTCGATTCGACAGTCTGCTGGTTTGGTTATGGACAACACGTTAGTGGTCATGGTTCCACATGCAGTGGATACCTTGTTGAACCGTACGAAGACACAGCATTTAACAAGTGCTCGGTTGTCGGGTTACGAGTTAACGTTGTTAGCGAGTCATGTGCACATTAAACGATGCAATGTGTTGAATCCAGCCACGTTGTTGCCAATTACAGTTGAGACAGATAGTGAAGAACAGCATGACTGTTTTCTGAGAACTGAAGAAGAGACGAAAGGGAGAGTAGACCTTAGGGACACTCCTCTTCCTGAGTGTGATGGTACTTTGGGGGTTGATGGTTTGTGCTTTAAGTTGCCGAATGGTGATACGACTGTGGCATATGCTGTTACGACTTTGCATACGATTGTTGAAGCTGCACGTATTCCACATAATTCAGCACAAGCAGTGGAGTTGATTGCATTAACGAGAGCATGTGTGTTGGCGAAAGGAAAACGAGTGAATGTGCATACTGACAGCCAATATGCATTTGGCGTGGCTCATAGCTTTGGACGTTTGTGGCGTGAACGTGGGTTCCTGACTTCGCATGGGACAAAGATCCAGCATGGACAGTTGGTGAATTAACTTCTTGAATCTCTTACTTTGCCATTACAAGTAGCGATTGTCAATGCAGTGCCCATAAGAAAGTTATGGATGATGTTGGTCGCAGAAATGCGTTTGCGGATGAAGTTGCAAAAGAAACTGCGAGAAATGTGATGAGTCGAATGTATGTTGCGGGTCCGGCGAGATGGGTTCCGGAGAAGAGTATGTGTGAAGATACGATTGAGAGTGTGAAGTCCATTCAAGCTGAAGCTATTGAGAAAGAGTTGAATGAATGGAGAGAAAGTAGAGGTAGATTGGATTCGAATGGTTGTTGGACTGATTTGTCTGAGCATCAGAGATGGTTGTTTTTTTGATGTGAAAGGGATTTGCAAGTTGTTGGCTCCGGTTTGGCAGAATGCGGGAAATCCAAAATGTGCAGAGAATTTGGTTAAGAACTGTATGGTGTGCTTGATGTACAATCCTGGTAAGGGAACTCCAACACCAGCTGGTCATTTTGCTCCTCCTACGTATCCGTTCGAGGCTTTGCAGCTAGATTTTATCCACATGGAGAGAATCAACAACTTGAAATATGTTTTAGTGGTTGTTTGCTCCTTTTCTAGATGGGTAGAAGCTTATCCCCTTAAGGACAATACTGCCTTGTCCACAGCGAAAGCCCTAATCAAAGAGTTTTTCCCTAGATTTGGAATGCCGAGAATTATCCGGAGTTCAATGGGAGTGAATTTGTGGGTCAAGTCATGAAGAGAGTGTGTGTGGGACTAGGAATAAGGCAGAAATTCCACGCTGCAAATCACCCCCAATCAGCTGGTTTAGTCGAGTGCTATAATGGCACCTTGAAGTTGAAATTCGCCAAAATCCCAGCGAGCACTGGTCTACAGTGGCCAGATGCTTTACCTTTAGCACTTTTGTCCACAAGAATGACTGTGCATTCGAGAATGGGTTTGAGTCCGTACGAAGTGGTCTTTGGTCGCCCAGCAAATATTTGGGGTGTGCCAAGACCAACTAGATTTAGTGAGGTTGAACATCCTGTGTTGCTTGACTACTTGCGCAAACTGACGACTAAATTACGTGTTTTACACCAACAGGTTCATGATAGCCTTACACAAGCTTCTGAGGATCCAGGCCACGCTATCGAACCTGGTTCTTGGGTCTTCGTGAGCAATTTTCAGCGGAGCAAGAACTATCAGCCCCGCTGGACGGGACCCTTTCAAGTCCTCTTGTCTACACGATCTGCAGTTTGGGTACAAGGCAAACGAAACTGGATCCACGGTGTACACTGTAAGCGTGCACCTTTGCCCTTACCGTACGATAAGTGAGTCCTGGAGGGACTTCCAGATTCTGAAACAGACACTGTTCCACGATTTTTGCCATTCAGCGATGCTTGTTTGATTGGTACGAACACTGAAAGAGAAAGTGATGACATTTTGCAAGAAGCAGTGCCTCCTTTGAATCGATTGAACACTTCTGAGCCTGAACTCTTATCCAAAGATCAAGAATTGCCTGGAAGAAGCCGCTATAATTTGCGACCGAGAGTCATGGACAAATAAATAAAGACAAATAAAGTTTTTTTATGATTTTTCTGTTTGCAGGTTAACTCTCCACCGAGGATCTACTCATTTTTGTTTTTCGAACCGCCATCCGGGTTCAGCTGTAGGGTCGCTGTTGCAGAAAGTCTTTGGAGTGCAAGCCTGAGACACTAGGTCGAGGGTTCTGGTTGGCCTAAGGGAGTTGCCCTGGGTTGACAGAGGCATTCCTTAGCAGAAACACCCTACCATCGCGAGCAGCATATTTAGTTTAGGATGGATTTCTTCGAGTTGGAGAGACCTGCACGGACAGTGATATTTAGAAAGAAGATATGTAAACTCATATCGAAGAAACGTTTTCTAATACCGTGTGTATTTCTACTATTGGGCTTGATGACATTCATAATTGGTTATGTGACATTCTCTTTTAAAGTAACGTTTAATCCCACTGTGCAACCTACACCTCCACCTACTATTTCTTCTCATTCTTTTCATCCTTTGCCTGAACATGAGGTTGTTAGACGACTGGAATTCGCCAATAATTCCTTTATTCAACTTTTGCACCAACACCAGTTAGTGATGAACATGACAAACTGTTGGATTTGTGGTCTAATGCCCCATATGACTGATAAGGGTATTCCATACTTAGTTTTGCCCTTTAGTTTAAATGGTTCGATTTGGGCTTACAGAACGATGTTTATTTATGCCCATAGTGTTTATCCTCAATGTTCACCGAAAGACAACCCAAAGAATAGTGCAGTTGCTAGAGGCATAGTCGACATGGTCAAAGGGACTAATGCCATTGAAACTATTCCGATAGATGAGAAGCAACCCTATAGTGGTTGGGATATTACTGGATATGGAGTTAGTCTGAGTGTTAACCAGCGAGTGAAAAGTTCTCCACTGATTTGGATAGTGCCCCACCAGGGTCGCTATTGTCTGCAGGGTAATGGCAAGAATCCGAGAGCTCAGTTAGGGAAGAGCGTTTGTACTGACACCTATGTATTTACGTCCCAGTCTTCCCCAGCATTTTTAGCTACTAAGGGTACCTACTTTGTTTGCTATGACAAAGCATATACATGGTTGCCCCCTGATTTTTCGGGCACATGTTTTGTTTCTTTCCTGTTGCCTCCCACTTTTACAGCTGCAGCAGATTACCATAAGACGAGAGTTGCTAGAGGTGTCTTTAGTCAAGAAGACACTGCAGGGCAAGAGCTGGGAGATTTCTTTAAGGGTTTTCTGCCGTTCTGGGGACCGATGGCTAACAGCAGGAATATTCGCCAGTTGACGAGAGTGGTTGAGTCCACCATAGTCGAAACTGCCGGTGCCCTTAGTAACTTGACTGCTGAGCTCCAGTCGGATAGACTTATGACACTCCAAAATAGAGTTGCCCTTGATGTTATATTAGCAGATCGAGGTGGAGTTTGTAAACTGATTCAGTCGAGCTGCTGCGTTTTCATTCCAGACAACGCTCCGTCAGTTTTTTTAAGGCCATTTCCAAGCTACATAAGATCTCCGATTCTGTCCATTTGGAAAAAGGAGATTGGTCGTTGATGGGAGGGTTATGGGGATTGATATCCACTTGGGGTTGGAAGATTTTGATGGTCATTGGGATGGTCTTAGCTATCCTTTTCCTGTTCTATCTCTGTGTACAGTGGGCTCCTGCTATTTGTGGTCTCTGTGCTACTTCGTGTGCAAGGAGACCTGTCCAGAGAGAGGTACTGAGTAATAGGATGATGCTACAGCAACATATCGATGATCTGATGAATATAGATCCGGATTCAGATTGACATGGGTTTGGGTCTGTTGCCTATGTAAGGGCAAAAGGAGGTCTGTAGTTCTGTGGTTCGTGAGTGAGGTTCGATGATTCTGAACCCGTTCAATAAAGGTCGTCGGAAATAGACGATTTTGGTGTCAGCAGACCGCAAATGACGAGTGTAGTTGTCTGAGTGTTTTCGCATGAATCGATCACTGGAAACACTCTGTATTTAAGGATTTAGTTCGAACCTTCGGGTTCCATTTTGTGTATGGCAGCCATTTTGTATGGTTGCCCTCACATAGGCCGAAGACTGCGGCCGAACGAGTCCTTGAGACACGTATGCCTTAGCTGACTTCTGAATGACCTGGCCGAACTGACTCCTTGCCCGAGGCCGACCTCGCTGAGCCAGTTCCTTGTAAAGCAGCTGGTCTGATAAAGATCAAAGAGTAGGGCAGGCCCGAGTTTATGGTACACTGCTCCCACCTTTCTATCTCACTTCCAATCTGTTTCTGTTCCTTCTTTTACGACATAATCACTGATTTGGGTTGAGGGTTTTATGATGGGTTTGTCCGGCCTGATCGAACAGGAAATCTGGAATTTGCTTGGGCATTTCTAGTGGGCTGGACAACGGAAAGTGTGATTGTCGTCATACTCTACTTTTAAATTGTGACGCTTTCATTGGTCAGTTTGTATGAACCCAATGCTAATTTGGAATGTTGCCTGAGGCTTGATTTTTGGCATAAAAGACCATGCTCCGCTCATTGAATTTGTGCAGTCTCTAGCGAACCACCTGTGTGTGCTTCATAGATCTCTGTTCCTGGTTGCAGCCAATAAACTTTGGTCTTTGACGTCATCAAGAAGTATCCTGTGTCTCTGTT
The DNA here is from genome assembly GCF_964263255.1 of Lissotriton vulgaris. NCBI lineage: Eukaryota > Metazoa > Chordata > Amphibia > Caudata > Salamandridae > Lissotriton > Lissotriton vulgaris. The sequence goes on along the minus strand of NC_141697.1, from coordinate 879,929,723 downwards.
TGCCACGACAGGGAAACTCGAAGCATCGGGCGTTCTCCCTGACGCCGCTGGGTTCTAAAACCCGATCCTTCAGTGCGTTGGGTCAGTGACAGGTCATGGGTGGGTAAAGTAGAGAGGTACCCCTTGAGTCAGCCAAGGGAATTGGGGTTATTCAACCTAAGTGAGAAAGTTCCCTTGAGGCAAAACTAAGCATAGGTTTGGAATACCAAGCCTTACAATGTCACACGTACATACAACAAAAACAAATTGAAAGTTAAAAATTCATTTATTTTGAATAAGTTAAAAAAACACAATATTAGGGCTGACTGATCTAGATCCCTAGTCTAAAACACAATAAAACATTACACTCAATAGTGACCTGCACAATTGAGAACAGACAGAACAGGTACAACATAAAATCGTTGAGTACAAGTTGTATATTCTTGCTCCGTTGTAAAAACACCAGTGTTGTATCGCTACGACATCAGAATATCAATTATGGTGTTGGAGACTTGAATTATACAGATAAATGCGTCGACGCGTTTCGGTGGGTTATCCTTATAGTTACCACCTTTCTCAAGACAAGTAATAATCTGTCACACCCAGGGAGTGTATACAATCGCCCCTAGTTTCCTGTTGCGGATCACTTGTAGTGGTCAATTACCAATTCCAGATAAAAACGTGGACTTCTAATGGAGGCCTGGTAGATTGCTGCTACCAGTAGCATATCCTGTATTGCTATATACGACATTCAATTCTCCCACTTCCAGTCAGTGTCCGAAGTTAAATTGGTTATACTGAAAATCTTTGGGTAAATTTGTATTTAGGCCACGATTGCCATCAGCGGTATCCGTGAAATCCCAGCTTCTTACAGTTATCGATAAAATCAGTTGCTTGTTGTCGGTACCTCACTTTTAGCCTTCCTGAGAATTACCTAATCGGATGGCACGTGGTTCCACTGTCCATCTGAATATTTTCCTGGCCTTTAAAAGACTACCTGGTCAGTAGTTAATGGTTCAGCCGTATCTGGGGGTCCGCATGGTATGTCAGTGACAGGTCAGCTATTCGGACAAGTCGGACAAACTAACTAACTAAGTCTACCCTAGTTATACTATTTTTCAGATCAGTGTATCACCCCCAAATGTTGCAAATGTGTGAATCTCACAATTTTATTGGACAAAGAACGAGGAGTAGCCATCACACCATACTTTTCTAGAAGCAACTTGTCAATCATGTAATCAAGTCGTTCCCTCCCATAACTTTAACTACCCATGTTCTTTATTCCTCCCGGTAGTGAAATTGATTGATTGATAGGCTTTATTTCTATATAAAAATATCATAAAAGCTTGAACAACAAGTATAAAACACAACATTTGTAGCAATCACTTCCTAATTACACAAGAAGGGAAAAAGGGGAATAAAAATGTTAAAACAGTTAAAACAAGAATTAAATTGACAAGGACAGCCTTCTTACACGAATCAACCATGACCACTTTAAATATTTTGAAACAGCGCAAACAACCAAAGTGGATGTGTCAGACATTAGAATGCGTAGCGCCACTTTGTGCTGGCGGGTACCTAGGAGTCTACATAAGGGTTTGAGCCAGCGCTTCCTAGGTGCACAATAATCCAGACAATCGAAAAGAATGTGGGCTACCGACTCTACTCGAGTTGGGCAACGAGCACAAAAGGGGGAGGACTGGTGAGAGGATTCCCATCGGGCAACTAGTTCACCTACTGGTAGGGTCCCCACTCTAAATTTAAAATACAGGGCCCGGTCAAAAGGGATGGAGATCATATCTAAGTAAGGTTCATAAGCCACCCCATCTTTAATCCTCACAAAGGCTACAGTGGAATTACAATGACGGGGATCTGAAGATAATTTAGAAGAGACCCAATTCCAATACAGTTTCTTAATCATGGCTTTAGGTGGGGCAGTTCTCGATGCCCAAGAGTCACCAAGCCCTAGCTCCACTAATAGCCATTATACATCCCTCAACCATTTAATCCTGGACCAGCCTTCCATGGCCATGACCTCTGATAACGCCTCTGCGTAGGAGGCTAATTCGGGCACCCGCCACAACCGAGCCCAAAGAAGCAGGGGGCAGAGTTGCGCTTGGTCCTTGATCAATCTGCAACCTAGATCCAATAACACGGGGACTGTAGGTGTACTCAACGGGTGAGCCATCAGATCTTTTTGAAATGTGCTCTCCGATTTTGCTAATACGTCCAGGTTGCAAGTACCCCACAATTTCGCCCCGTACAAGGCAGCACTAACCCCTCTGGGTTTGCATATCTCTACAACTGGGGCAATAGGTTTGCTTGTGGAGGAGCGTTGTTCCTTAAGTAATACTCCATCCACCCTTTTATAACCGAGGAGCATTTTTTGGATGTATGGGTTCCAGCTAAATGAGTCGTTAAGGCGAATACCCAGATAGTCGAACTCTGGTACCCTCTCCAATGGGACAGAATTCAAAGCCGGAGGACGCCCAGGTTTTTTAGGCGGATTCATAATCAAATAATTGGTTTTGTCAGTATTGATTACCAATCCCCTCAATGAACAAAACTCCTGAAAACAATTCAGAAGGCTCTGGAGGCCCATGGGGGTCTTTGAATTAAGAAGGGTATCGTCTGCAAAGAGCATTGTTGGAATCCGTTTGCCGCCAGGATGGGAGCATCTGAGGGATTTCTTAACAAATGCTCAACCATTCCATTCACATAAAGAGAGAACAGAGTGGGAGCTAGCACACATCCCTGACGGACGCCCCTTCCCACAGGAATCCTATCAGTTTTTTCACCATTCGTGCCCCATCGCACCTGTGCAAAATTGCCAGCGTGCAGTCTCACGAGGAGAGATAGGATATACGAAGGCAACCCCAGTTCTAACAAGACCTTCCACAACTCCTCCCTTGGTACCAGGTCAAAGGCAGTCTTAAGGTCTATAAAGGCCAAATACAGACTGCCTTTGCCCAGCACCACCACCTTCCAATACAAGAGAGCCAGTCTGAAGGCATGTTCAATAGTCCCGGTTCCAGAGCGAAATCCAGCTTGGGAGTCCGACAAGATGTTATTGTCGTCCACCCACTGGAGCCCCTTCCCAAAATCACCTTCCCTGCCACTTTTTGTGATGAGTCGATGAGACTTATTGGCCTATAGTTGGCGGGGTTGTCCCGATAGCCCTTTTTGAATATCGGGACAACATCCGCACCCTTCCACAAATCGGGTACAGGCGCACCGCTATTGATAGCATTAAGCAATGACGAAATCAGCTTCCCCCACTCCTTGGGATTTGCATGTAGCAAGTCGCCCGGTATCCCATCAGGCCCAGCAGCTTTTAGGGGCACCAATGATTCAATTACACCTTCCACCTCTCTAGCGGTGAAGGGAGCACCCTCGGTATCCCCTAAACAGTCAGCCAGACAAAAGGTGGTATGGGAATCCACCTCAATAGGGGTATAGAGGGACAAAAAATGGTTGAACCAGTTCTGGGCTGGGATGTTACACGTCATCAGGGTGCTATCTGGCCTATCCCTAGATCTTATAAGGTTCCAAAAGCCTCTAGCATCCCTGCCCGTACTTGCTTCCATGAGATCCGCCCAGAACCCATCCTCCCATTCTCTCTTTGCTGCGGTAGTTGTCTGGGAGTACTCTTTCCTAGCCAGCCTAATTGCAGCCTGGGATTTGCTTTTGACAGCACCTATCAGGGCGTTTTTCTTCTCCATGCATTTTTTAGTAAACCAACTCGGCGGTTTAGGTAGCTGCTTGCTTTTGCCAGGTCGGGAGGCTTTGCTTGGGAGAATGAAAACTCACTCAAGGCCTTGGTTGTATCACAAAAAAGCACAGTAACTTCCCCAGACAGAAGAGTCAGCGAATCCAATTTAGACTGGGCTATGTCTAAGAGTGCCCCAATAGCAAGCACTTTCTCTTTGTCTATAATAAGCTTGCTCCACTTCAAACGTCTGCCGCAGTTGGAAGGATGTACTTCCTGGGGATAGATGCTATATGAGACATATGCACCCCCTGGTTCCCGATCCACAGGGGAAGGAGGGCAAGAGAGAGGAGGTTGTGATCACTCTCAACTGAAGGGAGTACCTCCATATCCTGCAGGAAGCTCCAAAGCTATACGTCAAGGAGAATATAATCTATCCTAGAGGTACAGTTAGCCCTGTTATAAGTATGGGCTCCAGAAGGATCTGACGTTGTCCTTCCGTTAACAGCCCTAAGGCCAAATTCCATGTTTAGGAAGTTAATTTGGACCACCACTTGAGACCACCTCCTAATGGGCGGTATAGTTAGGACTGGTATCCCTCTCCTGGTGTCTTCATCGGCGGTTCCCAAGGTGTCTTCCAGCCCAAGGGGCTCAAACGTGCAGTTTAAGTCCCCCACGACCAGGACATGAGATCTATTGGGACACTGCCTAAGCAAAGATTCCAACCCTAATACTATGGGTGATTGCGAGCCTCCCTTCGTGCCCCTGGCGTACATATTAAAAATGTCCAGGATCATCCCTCTCCGCGGTCCCTTGATTGATATGCTCAGTAGATCGGGTGAATTTGACACATGCTGGGTAACTTGGCAACCAAGCGAGATAGCAACCCATATAAGGAGGCCTCCTGAGGAGGGGCCCTTCCCCAAAAGAGGGGACACTGCTGGTACAAAGAAGGATGAGTAGCCTACCTTGTGACAAGGCTCCCTACTCCAAGTTTCTTGGAAGATGCAAATAGAGTAGCCTTCCACAAGGGTGTTCCAATCGGGTAGAGCCAGCTTCCTCGAAATACCCGCAACGTTCCAGCTGAGAATCCTTTGATCTGGATCCGCCACAGCAGGCTCCCTGTGGGATTCGGGGCTGGATACCCCCTCCCTCTCAGAGGATGTCCATGGTGCACTGTTGGGTCCTGACAGCCAGGTTAGGATCCTGATCTAGGGGGCTGCATGCAACTGGTGAAGATGGCGGACTAACATTACTTGGGCCTAGAACATGAGGCTCTAACACAAATCCTGAGCCCAGGAGCAGGGGGGCCACCCCAGGACAAATATCATTTCAATAACCTGGTATCCTCCCATATTGCCAAGGCCATGGAGCTGGCTGGTGTGGCAGGGGGTTGAAGTGATTCTCTGGGGGGCTAAAATTGTGCCTCCATCCCCCATCCAAATTAGTACCGTATTGGTTTCCTACAGGTCTTGGGTAGAAGTAAGTCAAATCTACTACACCAATAACTGCACCACCAATCCCCAAATTCTGATTGCAAATGTTTTGGGCAACCCTAACATCCTTAAAATTTACCACCACACAGTCTCCCTCAAAATGCTTATGCCCGTAGCCTACCCACCCTACCTTTCTGACTCCTAGGATCAGGCCATCTAGTTCCCCAGGGATAGGTCTATTTGTCCTTAACCAATGCATGGTTTTATTTTTTAGCGTTTGGTAGGATTCTTGCTGGTCAGCCTTGAGAGATGGTACATTAGTAAGGATGGCAAGTCCTTGTCCACGAAGCGGGACCCGCGAAGCGGGTCTGGTGAACTGCAAACAGATTCAGCAGCAGACAGTTTAACAGCCAGCAGAGTTCCAAGCGATTGGCTCCTCCCAACAGGAACAGAGGTTTTTGCACCTTCGAGGACAGGGGGCGGAGCAAGCAGGGAGAGCAGACCAAGTGCTGCACGTTAGTCGGGCAGGGACTACTGGGAGATGGAGTCCCTGCGGCACCGCTCGCAGCCCTGCTGCAAAACCAACCCACGCCTCAGATGGACTCTGCGCGACAACCCCAGGTTCAATGCAGGCTCGTGCTAGTCCTTGTCCGCGAAGCGGGACCCGCGAAGAAAAAGGGGGGGAGCCAACTGTCCCTCGCATCATTGGCTCCCCCCCTTTTTCTCTTTGCCTGATATTCTTTACCTTTTTACTTCCCCTCTTATCTTTTCCACCCCCGAACTTTGTTCGAGCGTGCTCTGAATAGGTACAGGCTTGTACCCTATCAGTTTCCGAATTAGACCCCTCTAGTGGTCTTGTGTTTATGATTACAATTGAATAAAATTTCAGGCCCGGCTGGGTACTGCAAAACTGACTGATATAGTACTGATTGGAGTCTATATTTTCATTTGGTTCTGAAAATTTAAACCCTAAGGACCGTTGTTCTCCTTAATAGTTAATTGCCCAAGGTCCCTAGGTACCCATTGGGTTCCCTTGTTTCTTGAAAAGACTAGTGGGCCTGCAGCACTGATTGTGCCACCCACAGGAGTAGCTCTAAAATGGTGTCTCGGGCCTGCCACTGCAGTGCCTACGGGCAGTTTAGAACTGCCATGTCCTCCTGGTCCGAGTCCCCGCTGACCAGGCCGAACCCTTCCCTTTTCGTGCACATCAGTCACCCCTATGGAAGGGCCAAGGTACCCCCCCTGGGCAGGGTGCCGTGTATGTGAAAGGTAGAGCATGTACTAGTGCAGGTGACATGCTCTGGTAGTGAATTACAGACATCTTCGTTTTTCACTATTGTAAGGCTATCTTGCTCCATAGGTTAACATGGGGGATGCTGGCTACAGTGGTTAACAGCATTTCTTCCCATAGGAACAAGATAGGACATAAGTATCTAGTATCCCTGAGCTCAGAATTTAATAACGCATCTTTTAGGAAAGGTGGTTTTTAGATCCTGTGTTTGAGAACAGCACTTTTAGAAAGTCGCTGTTCTCTTGTCTGACCCTTCTGTGCGCCTGGGCCTGTTTGTGTATTGACTGTCTGGTTTGTGAGTGACAGGGGCTGGGGAATTCCCCCGGAGGCTGGATGAGTCAGCACTAGGCTGAATGAATGCAATTGCTACCTGAGTGGTGGGCGGAGTTAGCACCTGGGCTGAATAGGGCTGTGCCTGCCTGCCACAAGGCTGGCTCCACCTCCTGCGGGGCGGCTGAGGACCCTGCCCCTCACTCTGAAAGGAAAGATGCAGCCAGCAAAACAAAGTGCTCAGGATCCACCCAGAACTGGTTCAGACCGGGCTCAGGGCCCACATGCACCGAGAGAACAAAGACTTTAGGGGTATAAGTACAGGACCCCTGACAACAGAAAATCAGATCATCCTGGAAATCAAGAAGGAACCTCTGCCAAGGAGAAAGCTGACGTGGAAGAAGGAAGACTGTCCTGCTGTTGCTCTGCTGGACTGACCTGCTGTTGCTTTGCTGCCAAGGAGAGGGGAAGGACTTTGCTGTGAGCTGTGTCCCCTGTCTTGTAAGGAATCTCCAAGGGCCTGAGAAGAACTGGCTCCCTGTTTCCGAAGTCCCAGGAACAAAAGGACTTCACCCCCAGTCTCCCTGAACTCTGCAGAGAGAGTTCTGTCCTTCGTAGAGTGCTTGATCCAGTTGTGGGGCCTCTAGAAGTTGAACCTGAGCTGGGAAAATTGAGACTAAGCTGAGAGACTTTTGAAGCTGAAAAGTGTCGCATCGCTAACTTGCGGAGCGCACCCCCGACAGTGCGAGAAGTTTCCCGCCGCTACGAAGGTCGAGACCGGCGCAGCGCCTGACGTCGCTGCCGGAGCCGTCGCACCCTTCGTTTGCGGGTCGCACCAGACCGGTGCGGGAGAATCGAACATCGCTGCGAGTGTCGTCGCAGAGCCTATCGTCTGGGTGAGATCGCCGCACCGCTTGCTTGCGGACCGCAACACGTCGCTGCAAACATCGTCGCAAAACCATCACATCGAGGAGCTGCGAGAGAGAGGATCACCACTGGCCGCGCATCGTCGCCCCGGAGATCGTCGCAACCCCTACGAGATCATGTTATGTTATGTTATGTTATGTTACGACTATTTATTATGCGCACAGATACTCCAGCCAAGGAGCGTCCTGGCGCAGAGACAAGGTAGCACGTAACACAACGGGGGAATAAAAACAGAAACTAGAGAACAGCTAAAACAAGAAAGTTTTTATAGCCTTCCGAAAGGTCAGAAGGTCCTCCAGCAAGCGGATTTCAACAGGCAGGGAGTTCCATGCTTTCGCGGCCACTACCCTAAACGAGCGGCCTCCCATACGGCTAAGCCTGAATCTGGGAACCACCGCAAGGGCCAGACCCTGAGAGCGGAGGCTACGGGCAGGAACATAGAAGGACAGGTAGCTCAACAGGATTTCCGGGCCAGTGCCTCTCAAGATTTTAAAAGCCAGACACAAGACCTTGAAGAGGATGCGCTTCCTAACCGGAAGCCAGTGTAGGGAGCGCAGGACACCTGTCACCGAGCAGAATCTGGGCAGGCCAACAATCGCCCTCGCCGCAGCATTCTGAACCCGTTGTAGGCGGGTTAGTTCAGCCTGGTTAGCCCCAGCCAGGAGAGAGCTGGCGTAATCCAGGCGGGAGATGATAGTGGCCTGGATCACCAGCTGCCTGGTTGGGGCATCAAAGAACTTGAGGACAGGTCTCAAGCCCCTCAGGAGACCAAAACAACAGGCCGCAGTTCTTTTAGTGTGCCCTACAAAGGAGAGGCCCGCATCCAGCCATACCCCCAGGTTTTTCACCTCCGATACCGGGATCGGAGTAGGTCCCAACTCTGAGGGCCACCAACGGTCACCCCACAGCTCCACTCCCTTCCCGACGACCATCACCTCTGTTTTAGTGGCGTTTAGCTGAAGGCAGTTGCCTGTCAGCCAACTAGCCACCGCCTTCAGTCCGGACTGAAACCTGGGGGCCTCGATCTCCGCATCCCCGCTGAGAGTAACCGCCAGCTGAGTGTCGTCGGCATATGAGACCAAAGTAAGGCCCCACTGCCTAGCGACATCAGACATCATCGTGCCTTTGCGAGAACAGACTTCCTACGGAACCTACGCACCGGAATCCACGCAAGCTGCCTTCCTCCCCATACAGACCGGATTCGTCGCCACATGCCCGCTGCTGCAGCGGGGCTGTCGCATCGCCTCCCCAGGGTCTCAGGAGCAACGCATCGCTTGTTTTCCACTGCACCAGCTTCCTGCTTGTGGAACTTTGTCGCATCAAAAAGGTACTGTGAGTCAACGTGACGCAACTGTGAACTTTTCACGCATCCGTGGATTATTTGATCGTAACTTAAAGAACTTTGATTACAACCTGAAGAACTCTTTTGAAACCATATCCTTGAACTGTATGTTGGATTTTTGACGTTTTGGTCTTGTGTAGTTTAGAATAAATATCTTTATTTTCCTAAACTGTTGTAGAATCAGTTTGTGGTGTTTTCACTGTGTTGCTGTGAGTGTTGGCACAAATACTTAACGCATTGCCTCTGGTTAGCCTAGACTGCTCAGGCCAAGCTACCTAGAGGGCGAGCAGGGGTTATCTAAGAGGGTTATCTCCTTGCCCTGACTAGAAGCAAGGGTCCCTATTTGGACAGTGGTACCTACCTCTGCCAACTAGAGACCCCCAGATCTAACATTGTTGGTCAGGCTGTGGGATTTGAACTTGTATTTGTACTTGACCCACAGTAATTGGTGTACATCACTAGTGAGTGCAGACCACTACGCCACCGCATACTATTGGTTTTTGAGTTGTTGAATTCTATTTTTTAGTAACTCTTCGAAAAGCATCATGTCTCTGAATGGGAAGGCGCCCAGTGAGGAGGCAGAGATAGATTTGGAATTCTCGATTGAAGATCTGTACTCCTACCCGGTAAAGCATCTTAGGTACTTCTGCCAGCAGTTTGAGTGCCCCATAAAGAGCGCCTACAGGAAGGAGGAGCTGCAGAGAATCTTGAAAAACCATTGGGAGGCACAAGAAGGAAATAGTGTTGTGGATGTAGAAAGTGCTTTCCAAGGCAAAGATCTGCCAGTGGGCAGAGTAGGCTCAGGAGCTGGCAGCAACCACTCCAGCAAGGGCCTCACCCCAGAAGAGTTACAGGAAAATCAAAGGATAAGAGAATATGACTTGGAGGTCATGAAAATTAAAATGAAGCAATTGGAAGTGGAGAAGGCGGCGGAGGAGAGCAAAAATGCCCGCGCCTTAGAGGAAAAGAAATTGCTTTTGGCTCATGAGTTGAGCATGAGAGAGCTGGATCTGAAAGCCAAGGAGGTGGATGCCAGTTCAAATGGTGGCAGCGCGCAGCCAGTGCATGGGGGTAAAGTATATATTCCCAAAGACCTGGTACAGAATTACCATAGGAGTGAGGATATTTATGCCTGGTTCACTTCGTATGAAATTGCATTGAAGATGAATGGTGTGCCTGATCAGTATTGGGGGGCGGGCCTGTGGAAACATTTTGAGGCTTCTGGGAGGAGTGCTCTAGAGCCCTTAGAATTGGCAGGTGCCATGACCTACCCCAATATGAAGGAGGCCTCATATCTCAGGTATGGTCTTACCCCAGAGCAGTATAGACTGCAGTTTAGAAACTCCAAGAAGAAAGAGTCTGAGACTTGGATGGAGTGTGTGAATGGGTACTCGCGTGCACTGGAAGGTTGGATGAAGGGCGGTAAAGTAACTGATTTGAAGGGGTTGTTGCATTTAATCAGTTGGGAGCACTTGAGTAGTCTTTGTGTTCCAGAGCTGCGCCAGCATCTTTTAGACAGCAAGCTGACAGACCCCATTGAGCTTGCAAAGGAGGCAGACCGCTGGACCAGTACCAGGGTCCACAGAGGAATTGTGGGTACCACAGCCAAAGGTGGGCAGGGTCCCCAGCAGAAGAGTGGGGGAGACAAGGGTAACCAAAAGGAGTTCTTACAAGGGCCCCAAAATAGTTCCCAGGAAAAGGATTCACAACCCCCCAAAACTAAACAGCCATGGCCCTCTAAGGGCAGGCGGGACAATAGAGACAGGAGAAATAACCAGGGTCCCCCTACCTGCTATCAATGCAATGAGGTGGGCCATATTGCTCCGAAATGTCCCCAGAAGAAGCCCACACCCACTGGTGCTCCCGCCCCAGCGTTAGCTAGTGTAGCTTTGGGTGGGGATTTGGTTTCTAGTGACTGGGGAGAGCTAGCAGTCATGACCCTTGTCTCGCTAGGAGACCGAGAGATGGTCCCGGAAACCTTACTGCCCTCTAACACTAAGAAATATGGGCAGAAGGTGACCATCAATGGGAGGGAGGTTGAGGCTCTGAGAGACACCGGAGCTAGTGTGACATCCGTGAGGTGTCAGTGGGTGTCGGACGAGCAAATCATCCCTGGAGTTCTCCGCCCTGTAGTGGCCGCTGACAACTCAGTGTGCCTCTGCAAGCTAGCGAAGGTTTCCTTTGAATGGGGAAGAGTCTCTGGTCTTTTGGAAGTAGTTGTCAGTGATGCCTTGCCTGTGGACTGTCTGTTAGGCAACGACCTGGAGAGTTCTCCATGGAAAGACATAGAACACCGAACGCACTTGGAGATGTTGGGTCTGCCTGCGTGGATCTGCGTGACCACGCGTGCTATGGCAGCCAGTAAGGGTGAATCAGCAGAGCTGGAGCCTGAAACAGTGGCCCAGAGACCTGCCAGGAGAGGAAGAGGCAGAGGGCGCGGGAAACCAGCCCCAGCCGTTCCCACGGTCCAGGAGGAAGCAGAACCTGAGGGAGATGCCCTGGAACCTGCAGGGGAACAGGTGGCCGAACTGGGCGACCTACCTGAGCTGACCCATTGGCAGTAAGAAGGTGGTCCCTCCAGGGAGGAGTTCTGCCAGGCGCAGAAGGAATGCCCTTCCCTCATTGGTCTGCGGCAACAGGCTGTAGATCAGGCAGCAGGTGGAGCAGTCAAAGATCACTATGTTTACTGGGAAGGTGACCTACTTTATAGCGAGCCTAAGTTTGCTGAGCCCGGTGCAGCCCGTTTGCTGGTGGTACCCGAGCGCTTCAGGAACTTCCTAATGGGTCTGGCTCATGACGTGCCTCTCGCAGGACATCTGGGGCAAGACAAGACCCTAAGCAGGCTTGTCACCCACTTCCACTGGCCCCAGATGAGAAAGCACGTCGGTTCCTTTTGCAGATCTTGCCAAACCTGTCAAGCTAGTGGCAAGACTAGAATGAAGTTGAAGGCCCCCCTTCAACCCTTCCCAGTGGTGAGCACCCCTTTCGAGCGGGTGGGCATAGATATCGTAGGGCCCCTGGACCCCAAGACAGCCTTAGGCAACAGGTTCATCCTGGACTTGGTGGACCATGCCACCCGGTACCCGGAAGCAGTCCCTCTCAGGACAATCACAGCACCCGTGGTGGGCCGTGCATTGATGGGGATCTTTTCCCGTGTGGGGTTCCCCAGAGAGGTGGTCTCCGACCGGGATACCAACTTCATCTTTAGGTACATGAAGTCTCTATGGGAGGAGTGTGGGGTAACTTATAAGTTCACCACTCCTTACCACCCTCAAGGAAATGGGCTGGTTGAAAGATTCAACCGGACCCTGAAAGGCATGATTATGGGCCTAGCGGAGCCCATGAGACGGAAGTGGGACGTCTTGTTACCATGCCTATTGTTTGCCTACAGGGAGGTGCCTCAGAAGTCCTTAGGGTTCAGTCCCTTCGAACTCCTGTCTGGCCACCCTGTCAGAGGACCTCTCTCGCTGGTGAAGGAGGGTTGGGAAAAGTCCCGTGGGAAAACCCCCCAGGATGTGTTCAGCTATGTGCTGGCCATCCGCAACCAGACACAACGCTACAGGAAACTCGCTTAGGCGAACCTGGAAGCAAGCCAGGAAGAAATGAAAAGATGGTACGACCAGAATACCACTCTGGTCGAATTTCAACCTGGGCAGAAAGTGTGGGTGATGGCGCCAGTGGAGCCTTGCGCGCTCCAAGACAAGTGGTCTGGGCCATATGAGGTGGTTGAAAGGAAGAGCGAGGTAACCTACCTGGTTAACCTGAAGACTCCCAGGCAGCCCCTGAGAGTCTTGCACGTGAACCGCCTCAAACCACACTTTGAGAGGTCTGAAGTAACCATGCTCATGGCTACAGATGCAGGAATGGAAGAGGATAGCGATCCTCTCCCTGACCTCCTGGCAGTCAAAGAGCAAGACGGGTCAGTGGATGGTGTGGTCCTCTCGCCCACCCTGACCCCAGAACAGCAGAGTGACTGTCGCCAAGTGTTGGGTCAGTTCTCCTCTCTGTTCTCCCTGACCCCAGGAGTGACCAACTGGTGCGTCCATGATGTGGACACTGGAGACAGTCTGCCTGTGAAGCAAAAATTTTACAGGGTAGCTGACAAGGTCAGGGCCAGCATCAAGGAAGTGGTTTCCAAGATGTTGGAGCTAGGGGTGATTGAGCCCTCCAGCAGCCCCTGGGCTAGCCCAGTGGTCTTGGTCCCCAAGAAAGCTGCTACCCCCGGTGGCCCTCCAGAACTCCGGTTTTGCGTGGACTACCGTGGGCCCAATGCGGTCACGAAGACTGACGCACACCCTATCCCCAGAGCTGATGAGCTCGTGGATCGGTTGGGAGCTGCCAAGTACCTCAGTACATTTGATTTGACTTCGGGGTACTGGCAGATTGCCTTAACTGATGGGGCCAAAGAGAGGTCAGCATTTTCAAAGCCAGAGGGGCACTTCCAGTTCCGTGTCATGCCCTTTGGGTTGAAGAATGCCCCTGCCACGTTCCAGAGACTGGTTAACCAGGTACCATCCGGGCTGGAGGAATTCAGCGCCGCATACCTGGATGACATTACGGTGTTCAGCTCCACGTGGGAAGAACACTTGCAGCACCTCTGCGAAGTGTTGAAGGCTCTGCAAAAGGCAGGCCTCACTATCAAGGCCAGCAAGTGCCAGATAGGGCAGGGATCTGTGGTGTATTTGGGACACCAGGTGGGGAGCGGCCAGGTGGCGCCCCTACAGGCAAAGATCGATACCATTCTGGCTTGGGAGCCCCCCAAGACCCAGACAGAGGTGAGAGCCTTTTTAGGACTCACCGGGTATTATCGACGGTTTGTCAAGGGATATGGCACCATTGTTGCCCCCTTGACAGAACTCACTTCCAAGAAGTTGCCCAAAAGAGTTGACTGGACTGACGCCTGCCAAACTGCTTTTGATGCCCTGAAAACTGCGATGTGCACAGCACCGGTGCTCAAGGCACCTGACTTTTCCAGTGAGTTCATAGTTCAGACGGACGCTTCAGAGCATGGTGTGGGAGCAGTACTCTCACAAGCCACTGAGGAAAATGGAGACCAGCCGGTAGCTTCCATTAGTCGGAGGTTACTCCCCAGGGAACAGAAGTGGAGTGCGATTGAAAGGGAGGCTTTTGCTGTGGTCTGGGCTCTGAAAAAGTTGAGGCCCTACCTGCTTGCGACTCACTTTCGTGTTCAGACCGACCACAGGCCCCTCAGGTGGTTAATGCACATGAGGGGCGAAAACCCAAAACTGTTGAGGTGGTCCATCTCCCTACAGGGAATGGACTTTACGGTGGAACACCGCCCTGGTACAGAACACGCCAACGCTGATGGTCTGTCCAGGTTTTTCCGCCTTAGTGAAGAGAACTCCCAAGAGGGTGGGTAGTTCTCCCCACTTTCAGCTGGAGGGGACACGTATTAGACCTGGCATCTTTGGCGTGATTACCCCTATCTTTTTGCCTCTGCCTCCTGTATTTTTCGATGCTGTGCTGGATTCGTTTTTGCTGGTTTAGACGCTTTGGACACTCTGCCACTGCTGATCAGTGCCAGAGTTACAAAGTGCTCCCTATGTAAATTGTTATCATGATTGGATATACATGTTTGGCATATTTGTATCACCATGAAGTCCCTAGTAAAGTGCACGGGGTGTGCCAGGGCCGGTGATGACAAATGCTACTAGTGGGCCTGCAGCACCGATTGTGCCACCCACAGGAGTAGCTCTAAAATGGTGTTTCGGGCCTGCCACTGCAGTGCCTATGGGCAGTTTAGAACTGCCATGTCCTCCTGGTCCGAGTCCCCGCTGACCAGGCCGAACCCTTCCCTTTTCGTGTACATCAGTCACCCCATGGAAGGCCCAAGGTACCCCCCCTGGGCAGGGTGCCGTGTATGTGAAAGGTAGAGCATGTACTAGTGCAGGTGACATGCTCTGGTAGTGAATTACAGCCATCTTCGTTTTTCACTATTGTAAGGCTATCTTGCTCCATAGGTTAACATGGGGGATGCTGGCTACAGTGGTTAACAGCATTTCTTCCCATAGGAACAAGATAGGACATAAGTATCTAGTATCCCTGAGCTCAGAATTTAATAACGCATCTTTTAGGAAAGGTGGTTTTTAGATCCTGTGTTTGAGAACAGCACTTTTAGAAAGTCGCTGTTCTCTTGTCTGACCCTTCTGTGTGCCTGGGCCTGTTTGTGTATTGACTGTCTGGTTTGTGAGTGACAGGGGCTGGGGAATTCCCCCGGAGGCTGGATGAGTCAGCACTAGGCTGAATGAATGCAATTGCTACCTGAGTGGTGGGCGGAGTTAGCACCTGGGCTGAATAGGGCTGTGCCTGCCTGCCACAAGGCTGGCTCCACCTCCTGCGGGCGGCTGAGGACCCTGCCCCTCACTCTGAAAGGAAAGATGCAGCCAGCAAAACAAAGTGCTCAGGATCCACCCAGAACTGGTTCAGACCGGGCTCAGGGCTCACATGTACAGGACCCCTGACAACAGAAAATCAGATCATCCTGGAAATCAAGAAGGAACCTCTGCCAAGGAGAAAGCTGACGTGGAAGAAGGAAGACTGTCCTGCTGTTGCTCTGCTGGACTGACCTGCTGTTGCTTTGCTGCCAAGGAGAGGGGAAGGACTTTGCTGTGAGCTGTGTCCCCTGTCTTGTAAGGAATCTCCAAGGGCCTGAGAAGAGCTGGCTCCCTCTTTCCGAAGTCCCAGGAACAAAAGGACTTCACCCCCAGTCTCCCTGAACTCTGCAGAGAGAGTTCTGTCCTTCGTAGAGTGCTTGATCCAGTTGTGGGGCCTCTAGAAGTTGAACCTGAGCTGGGAAAATTGAGACTAAGCTGAGAGACTTTTGAAGCTGAAAAGTGTCGCATCGCTAACTTGCGGAGCGCACCCCCGACAGTGCGAGAAGTTTCCCGCCGCTACGAAGGTCGAGACCGGCGCAGCGCCTGACGTCGCTGCCGGAGCCGTCGCACCCTTCGTTTGCGGGTCGCACCAGACCGGTGCGGGAGAATCGAACATCGCTGCGAGTGTCGTCGCAGAGCCTGTCGTCTGGGTGAGATCGCCGCACCGCTTGCTTGCGGACCGCATCACGTCGCTGCGAACATCGTCGCAGAACCATCACATCGAGGAGCTGCGAGAGAGAGGATCACCGCTGGCCGCGCATCGTCGCCCCGGAGATCGTCGCAACCCCTACGAGATCATCGCATCGTGCCTTTGCGAGAACAAACTTCCTACGGAACCTACGCACCGGAATCCACGCAAGCTGCCTTCCTCCCCATACAGACCGGATTCATCGCCACACGCCCGCTGCTGCAGCGGGGCTGTCGCATCGCCTCCCCAGGGTCTCAGGAGCAACGCATCGCTTGTTTTCCACCGCACCAGCTTCCTGCTTGTGGAACTTTGTTGCATCTAAAAGGTACTGTGAGTCAACGTGACGCAACTGTGAACTTTTCATGCATCCGTGGATTATTTGATCGTAACTTAAAGAACTTTGATTACAACCTGAAGAACTCTTTTGAAACCATATCCTTGAACTGTATGTTGGATTTTTGACGTTTTGGTCTTGTGTAGTTTAGAATAAATATCTTTATTTTCCTAAACTGTTGTAGAATCAGTTTGTGGTGTTTTCACTGTGTTGCTGTGAGTGTTGGCACAAATACTTAACGCATTGCCTCTGGTTAGCCTAGACTGCTCAGGCCAAGCTACCTAGAGGGCGAGCAGGGGTTATCTAAGAGGGTTATCTCCTTGCCCTGACTAGAAGCAAGGGTCCCTATTTGGACAGTGGTACCTACCTCTGCCAACTAGAGACCCCCAGTTCTAACACCCTTCCCACATAGGGTGAACAGTAAAACACACAAGATGATGGACGGAATGTTGTACAATGGCAAAACAATCACCCACAGTCACAGATCTGGGTTCAATCCATCGTTATTTTGCTCACCAAGCCATCCCAGTTCAGACATGGCCATATGCAAATCAGTCTTGACCCTGTGCTTCATGGGAACTGTCCAGCCGGAACTGCCAAGCCATGTCTTCCTTGGACCGGAATCAAGCATCCTAGGACCAGTTTCTGGCTATCAGCCATATCCAGTAAGGCATTCTTTAGGTGGTGGCTGACAGAGCTTTGGATGAGCTCTGTTTGTGATCTTCCAAAAGGCTTATGCATGGCTCTGCTTCCGTCACTCTTCCCCCCAGTAGTTGAGTAACTTGTTAAATGCATGTAAGATTATTCTGCATAGAGTCTCAGTTAGTCTTTGTGGACTGGGCAAGGACATATAGTGTATCGAGCTTCAGCTTGATTAGGTCCAGAGTAGGGCATGCCTCTAGTTTTGATTTGATTGGTGAGTCAGGAATGGGGGTGTCCTGTTTTGATCTCTTCTGCCCAGGCTTCATGCCTTTCAGGGCACCCCTGGTATCCCCAGAATTGTGTGCTCTGGGGTCAGACATAACGGCTTTGTATGTAGATGAAGCTGGTATCTCTGTTAGGAGTGTAGATCATAGGTAGGTGGGTGCCAGGTCCCGGATGAGGGAACGTGATTGACCTACTGAGTGGAGATACCCCACACTATTACAGTGAAAGTGACAGTGAGAATGCCGAGGTTGTGAGGCAATGTGAGGAAATGAGTCATTCTAATTGCAGAATCGCTTTGCGAGCCTCACAATATAAGTGGTGCAAGTAGAGACAATTAGAGTATCAGCCTTGGGTGGGAGAGTGACAGTCACAATATGTGCCTGGAGACCATGCCCAAGTCAAGCAAGTCATAAGCAGCAGGAAGTTGATAAAATTGGTGTTGCCACCTTGGATATAGGTGTGCAATAGGGAAACATCCATTACAACGTAGTCATTACAATGCACTGTCTTTACAGCACAACTGTTACAATGCAATTGCCTTTACATCGCATGCCTTTACAATGCATTCCATTAGAACACATTTCAATACTATGCATGCCATTACAACGCATACTATTACAACAAATGCCATTACAACACATTATAAAGTAAGTAATGGTGATTTTTTAGTTTTAGGGTGGGTATGGGCTTTGGAGTACATGGGAATCATACTTTTTATCCCTACACTATCCAACACTTTCCGTACTGTTGCACTCACTGGAGTGGGAATAGTAATTTTTACCCCTACACTATCCAACACTTACTCTACTGTTGCACTCACTGGAGTGGGAATAGTACTTTTTAACACTACACTATCCAACACTTACCCTACTTTATGCGTGTAATGGTATGCATTGTAATGGTATGCATTGTAATGGAATGCGTTGTAATGGCATGCGGTGTAAACTCATGCAATGTAATGGTAGTTGCAATGTAAAAACTGCGTTGTAAAAGCATACGTTGTAATTGTTTGCGTTGTAACGTCATATATTTGTGCAGTGGACAACTGTGCATCACCTACCCCCTAGACAGCTGGAGATTGTTTTCATCCTAGTAGTGTCCACAGAGGTCATCAAAAAGGCACAGAATGACTTCACAGGCGGATAAGTGTCCCAGCAGCAGACATTTTTAAATTCAGGCAGGGCCTCCATCCCTATTAAGGTGCCATGTGGTAAGGAGACGATTTTGTGTGAGTCCCACACAGAGTTCCAGATTGGCAAGCGGAGTGTTGCATCAACAGCACTGCACTGTAAGGGCTCTGACGGCTGCAGCGGATGGTGTCATTTGCCCCAACGGTCGGTAGAAAAAGCTGCAGTGATTGTGGATGCGACAGAGCCCTGGAGCTAGGTTGCCATCTTCCCAGGAGGTAGCCACACCCCCTCCAATAATGCAGTAAAATGTTTAACAACTTATTGTAAAATTAAAATAAGTATATAAAACTGTTTAACAATAACTTTATTGTATAAATATTTTTCAATCTTTTTTAAAGTTTATTGGACGTTTTTACTGACTTCACCTCCTATTTCAGGGTGTGGGAATATGCAAGTCTTGAGTAACTTCAAACTCATAAATGATGAATAGCCAAAAGCAGTAAAGTTACTCAAAAGGGTAAGAATAAACGTACCCGTTTAGAGTTACTCACATGTAAGTTTACCTTTGGGATTATGTCCCTCTATCTCCATGCACATTTTGTGACAGTTTATCAACTACTGTGCTAATACAATATTAAAATAATGACTTGCATATTCACAAAACTATAAATACATGTCACTGTTTCCCAGTGAATAATTAGTATTCCCAACAGTAGCTTATCCGTTAAGGCAGAAGAGATTTGCCCCACTGCTTTCTCAGAGGTGAAAAAAGAAAAAAGAAAATGATAATAAAACAGGTTATTATCATTTTATTTTTCATCGCTAGACCGATACAAGGGTGGAGTGGGCCGGACCATCCTGGATGACACTGTGGGAAGAGGAGTGGTGGGCACTGCTACAAGTGCACATGTCGGTTTGTCCTGCCATCTTAGCACGGCCAAGCCAACATGCACACTTAGTTTTTTCTCCAACCCAGCTGTGTACCACAGCTGGATGGAGAAACTGCATTGACTACCTGTGCCTGAGTGAGTGTCAAACCAGCCAGCTCAGGCCAATTCCGGCGCTGCTCTAATGCTTGGAAATAGCAAGAGAGCAGTGTCTGGATTGGATGGGGAGTCTTGGAGCCTGTATGTGGACTTCCGCAGTTGAGAGGAGCAGAAGACTCTCGAGGGGATGGCTACAGGTAAGCTCTAGCTTTTTCTTATTATTTTTCTCCCCCGCGTTGTCCTCTGTGCTTCACCCCCCCCCACACACGCACTTTTCTTGCCGGCAGCCACCACTAAGTATTCCGTTGTGGCTGTCTAGTTGAACACACAGGCACCTACCTGCATTGATCACATTAACTTATTGATCTTCTTTAATATAAAAGAATGCATTTCTCAATGATTACTTTTGCTCTTATTTTTCATTTAAGGTTTTCATTTACCTGACGGTGAAAGTCAACAAAATTGTTGCTGAATATTTTGTTCTTTTTAGCCTCGACTAGAGCCAACCCCCAAACTTCCCGACCATGTTCCCATTGCACTCGGGATCGCAGTAGCCACACTTTTTTTAAAATACACTTCCTCCACTGGATGAATTGAGAAACACTTTCATTGAGGCCCCCAGGGCTCGAGTCGGGGTACCACGCGGGTGGACGGCATCCCCCCACTTATTTTACCAGGGGGACGCCGTCCCCCCTGCCAAACAGCTGGGCTTCACTCGGACTTCACTCTTAGGCCTCTGGGACGAGATTGGAGTGCACCTTTCGTGACGTCACTTACTTTTGTGACGTCACTTCCGGTGACAGCGTCCCCCCACTTCTCTTTTTAGGACTCGTGCCCTGGAGGCCCAATTTCTAGTGCAGTCCAGCAAACATTGGGCTGAAACATGAAGCGGGTCCGGCGAACTGCAAACAGGTTCAGCAGCAGGCAGTTTAACAGCCAGCAGAGTTCCAAGCGATCGGCTCCTCCCAGGGCAAGGTCAGTACGAACAGTGTCCCCATGTTCTTTATTCCTCCCGGTAGTGAAATATATCAATGATCTTTTTAAACAATTTAATCAATTCAGCTTCCTCTGGCAAGGCAATGAGTTCACTCTTCTCTGCCTTCCATGTCCGTCTTGGCCATGATTCAAGGCTACAGCTTCTGTGGCTTAGGACATTTGTCGCACAGGAGCAATTGCTCCAAAGATGGAGTTCAGCAAAGCATTTAGGCCCGTAATTTTGGTAACATGAAAAAATAGAAAAGAAACAGTTTTAGAAACACAGAATAAATTAATGCACTGTATACCATTTCTTTCTACTCTATTCCCATTATTTTATTTTAACTATTGCGTTAGATATTAAGCAAAAACCAACAGCTTAGCAAAGCAGCGATGTAAGCTTCTTGCACATTAGGACACATAACAGCCATCTTAGTTCTATTGCGCAGAAGCAAAAGTTTTTCCACCAAGCATGTCACGTGGGCATGACAGACGCATGCGCAGTAGAAAATCCCGCGTAGCAGCAGCCATTTTAGTGCAAGCGGATTATAGTTAGTAAAAACACATTGGCAAGCTTCCCCTAGATATCTAGTATGTCGTGTAATGCAATATTAATAAGTCAAAACATGTTAGATAGTATATTAATATTATTATCGAGAGGGTTGAGTACGAGCAAGTCACTTTACGTGTGAAACCTTGCACCATCATATGTTCATGGTATGAGGTAAAGGAGTATGAATGTCAGTTGATTAGATAAGTGTTGAAATGTTTAGGAGTGGAAATTAGTAGTGTATCTCATATGTATGGAAGTTAGTAGAATTAATGGGGCCCAGAGCTAGTTAACCTAAAAGTTCATTTTCGATTCCTGATTTTCCATGATGAAGGGGTCCAAGGGCCTAATTACAATCTTGAAGGGCATGGTCACTCTGTCACAAACATGACGGATATCCCATCTGCTGTATTGAAATTCCATTTATCCAATGGAACTTGTAATACAGTGGACGGGATGTCTGTCACATTTGTGATGGAGTATTCCATCCGCCAAGATCATAATCTTCTGTGCTTATCTTCCAAGTCGGTATGCCTTCTCTCCAGTAAGACACACAAGATGATGGACCGAATGGCCATATGCAAATCAGTCTTGACCCTGTGCTTCATGGGAACAGTCCAGCCCGAGCTGCCAAGCCATGTCTTTCCTGGACCGGAATCAAGCATCCTAGGACCGGTTTCTGGCTATCAGCCGTGTTCAGCCAGGATTAACTCCAGTGGCTTAGTGAGCACGGGACTCACGTCTGGGTATACCCTTCCCACATAGGGTGAACAGCAAAACACACAAGATGATGGACGGAATGTTGCACAATGGCAAAACAATCACCCACAGTCACAGATCTGGGTTTAATCCCTCGTTATTTTGCTCACCAAGCCATCCTAGTTCAGACATGGCCATATGCAAATCAGTCTTGACCCTGTGCTTCATGGGAACTGTCCAGCCGGAACTGCCAAGCCATGTCTTCCCTGGACCGGAATCAAGCATCCTAGGACCGGTTTCTGGCTATCAGCCATATCCAGTAAGGCCATTCTTTAAGTGGTGGCGGACAGAGCTTTGGATGAGCTCTGTTTGTGATCTTTCAAAAGGCTTATGCATGGCTCTGCTTCCGTCACTCTTTCCCCCAGTAGTTGAGTAACTTGTTAAATGCATGTAAGATTATTCTGCATAGAGTCTCAGTTAGTCTTTGTGGACTGGGCAAGGACATATAGTGTATCGAGCTTCAGCTTGATTAGGTCCAGAGTAGGGCATGCCTCTAGTTTTGATTTGATTGGTGAGTCAGGAATGTGGGTGTCCTGTTTTGATCTCTTCTGCCCAGGCTTCATGCCTTTCAGGGCACCCCTGGTATCCCCAGAATTGTGTGCTCTGGGGTCAGACATAACAGCTTTGTATGTAGATGAAGCTGGTATCTCTGTTAGGAGTGTAGATCATAGGTAGGTGGGTGCCAGGTCCCGGATGAGGGAACGTGATTGACTTACTGAGTGGAGATACCCCACACTATTACAGTGAAAGTGACAGTGAGAATGCCGAGGTTGTGAGGCAATGTGAGGAAATGAGTCATTCTAATTGCAGAATCGCTTTGCGAGCCTCACAATATAAGTGATGCAAGTAGAGACAATTAGAGTATCAGCCTTGGGTGGGAGAGTGACAGTCACAATATGTGCCTGGAGACCATCCCCAAGTCAAGCAAGTCATAAGCAGCAGGAAGTTGATAAAATTGGTGTTGCCACCTTGGATATAGGTGTGCAATAGGGAAACATCCATTACAACGTAGTCATTACAATGCACTGTCTTTACAGCACAACTGTTACAATACAATTGCCTTTACATCGCATGCCATTACAATGCATTCCAGTAGGACACATTTCAATACAATGCATGCCATTACAACGCATACTATTACAACACATGCCATTACAACACATTATAAAGTAAGTAATGGTGATTTTTTTAGTTTTAGGGTGGGTATGGGCTTTGGAGTACATGGGAATCATACTTTTTACCCCTACACTATCCAACACTTTCCGTACTGTTGCACTCACTGGAGTGGGAATAGTAATTTTTACCCCTACACTATCCAACACTTACTCTACTGTTGCACTCACTGGAGTGGGAATAGTACTTTTTAACACTACACTATCCAACACTTACCCTACTTTATGTGTGTAATGGTATGCATTGTAATGGTATGCATTGTAATGGAATGCGTTGTAATGGCATGCGGTGTAAACTCATGCAATGTAATGGTAGTTGCAATGTAAAAACTGCGTTGTAAAAGCATACGTTGTAATTGTTTGCGTTGTAACGTCATATATTCGTGCAGTGGACAACTGTGCATCACCTACCCCCTAGACAGCTGGAGATTGGTTTCATCCTAGTAGTGGCCACAGAGGTCATCAAAAAGGCACAGAATGACTTCACAGGCGGATAAGTGTCCCAGCAGCAGACATTTTTAAAGTCAGGCAGGGCCTCCATCCCTATTAAAGTGCCATGTGGTAAGGAGACGATTTTGTGTGAGTCCCACACAGAGTTCCAGGATGGCAAGCGGAGTGTTGCATCAGCAGCACTGCACTGTAAGGGCTCTAACGGCTGCAGCGGATGGTGTCATTTGCCCCAACGGTCGGTAGAAAAAGCTGCGGTGATTGTGGATGCGACAGAGCCCTGGAGCTAGGTTGCCATCTTCCCAGGAGGTAGCCACACCCCCTCCAATAATGCAGTAAAATGTTTAACAACTTATTGTAAAATTAAAATAATTATATAAAACTATTTAACAATAACTTTATTGTATAAATATTTTTCAATCTTTTTTAAAGTTTATTGGACGTTTTTACTGACTTCACCTCCTATTTCAGGGTGTGGGAATATGCAAGTCTTGAGTAACTCCAAACTCATAAATGATGAATAGCCAAAAGCAGTAAAGTTACTCAAAAGGGTAAGAATAAACGTACCCGTTTAGAGTTACTCACATGTAAGTTTACCTTTGGGATTATGTCCCTCTATCTCCATGCACATTTTGTGACAGTTTATCAACTACTGTGCTAATACAATATTAAAATAATGACTTGCATATTCACAAAACTATAAATACATGTCACTGTTTCCCAGTGAATAATTAGTATTCCCAACAGTAGCTTATCCGTTAAGGCAGAAGAGCTTTGCCCCACTGCTTTCTCAGAGGTGAAAAAAGAAAAAAGAAAATGATAATAAAACAGGTTATTATCATTTTATTTTTCATCGCTAGACCGATACAAGGGTGGAGTGGGCCGGACCTTCCTGGATGAGGGAAGAGGAGTGGTGGGCACTGCTACAAGTGCGCATGTCGGTTTGTCCTGCCATCTTAGCACGGCCAAGCCAACATGCACACTTAGTTTTTTCTCCAACCCAGCTGTGTACCACAGCTGGATGGAGAAACTGCATTGACTCCCTGTGCCTGAGTGAGTGTCAAACCAGCCAGCTCAGGCCAATTCCGGCGCTGCTCTAATGCTTGGAAATAGCAAGAGAGCATTGTCTGGATTGGATGGGGAGTCTTGGAGCCTGTATGTGGACTTCCGCAGTTGAGAGGAGCAGAAGACTCTCGAGGGGATGGCTACAGGTAAGCTCTAGCTTTTTCTTATTATTTTTCTCCCCCGCGTTGTCCTCTGCGCTTCACCCCCCACACACACGCACTTTTCTTGCCGGCAGCCACCACTAAGTATTCAGTTGTGGCTGTCTAGTTGAACACACAGGCACCTACCTGCATTGATCACATTAACTTATTGATCTTCTTTAATATAAAAGAATGCATTTCTCAATGATTACTTTTGCTCTTATTTTTCATTTAAGGTGTTCATTTACCTGACGGTGAAAGTCAACAAAATTGTTGCTGAATATTTTGTTCTTTTTAGCCTCGACTAGAGCCAACCCCCAAACTTCCCGACCATGTTCCCATTGCACTCGGCATCGCAGTAGCCACACTTTTTTTTAAAATACACTTCATCCACTGGATGAATTGAGAAACACTTTTATTGAGGCCCCCAGGGCTCGAGTCGGGGTACCACGCGGTTGGACGGCATCCCCTCACTTATTTTACCAGGGGGACGCCGTCCCCCCTGCCAAACAGCTGGGCTTCACTCGGACTTCACTCTTAGGCCCCTGGGACGATATTGGAGTGCACCTTTCGTGACGTCACTTACTTTTGTGACGTCACTTCCGGTGACAGCGTCCCCCCACTTCTCTTTTTAGGACTCGTGCCCTGGAGGCCCAATTTCTAGTGCAGTCCAGCAAACATTGGGCTGAAACACAGGGCAATCGGGAAAAGGTTTGCCTTTTGGTGCCTGCCTGCCCTCCTTTCTTTACTCTTACTTCGTATCCCTTGCCCTCCCTCGCCTACATGCATCAGCTCTCTCCTTTCCTGTCTCCTGCCATTTTCTTCATTTCTGGAATTGTAGCCTTCCCTCCTCGTTCCTGTCTCCCTTTCAGCACTTCCGCCTCTCTCAGAAGCGCTTCTCCCCCCCCCCAAACGTTTTCGGGTGTCCTGTTCCCCCCCCTATCTTTCTTGCCACCTGCTCCCCTTTCTCCATCATTCCCTTCCATATCTCCACTATCGACGCCTAAAGTGATCCACAAGATGAAACGCAGCGCTTTCAAAATCATCTACCTAAAGAAACACTCTATCTGATGAATTCTTGGCTTCCCACCCTTTGAGACTGGGGATAGGATGTGGGCTCACGGCCAGAGCTGTCGACTTTGGAGCGGGCGGAGTCGGCTCCGTGTTCTGTGCTTCTGCCCAAATCACTTTATCTCCCCATGCCAGAAAAAAAAGAATGTGCCCTTGTTTAAAGTAATTAGTGCTCATGTAAAGCTCTCCAATACCTTCGGGTCGAGTTCGCCCTATATAAAAAGACTCTCTCTAGGACTTTACCTATCGCTGACTACCCCTGCCGTGTCCTTTTTTCTACCCTCCTCTTTCACGTCTTCCTTGCTTCTATCTGCCCAGACAACCCGCTTCCCGCTATTAACCTCGCTTCTCACCTCACTCCCTTCCGCGCCTGACTCTTGTTTAGGTCTCGGAACTACGACGCGATGTGTTGTTCCGAGACTCTATTGCAATCATTCCTGCTTTCAAGGAGTCAAGGGAGACAGGAGACAAGTGAGGTGCACGCGCAACCTTGGAACTGGGATCAGGTCGCGCGCGCTTCCTGTCTCCCATGGCTCCTTGGAAGCAGACTCACACGCATGCACATACAGACCCCCCCCCCTCGCCGCGCATACACACACTCATACACACAGATCCCCCCCCACCGTCGCGCATACACACACGCACGATCACACAGAGACCCCCCCCCCCTTCCTACCTCGTCTCGGCGTGTCTTCGCGCTCCCTTGTTTAAGTATGGTGACGTTCGCCAAATGAGGGTGAGCACTGGGCCGACTGTCTTGCACAAGGATGGGCAGGTGCACAGTCGTCTACAGGCCCCCAACAAGTCACCAAGCGCCTAAGGAGGGGCACCCTCTCTCAACCGAACACACCAGGCTTGCCTCAGTCGTGTGCCACCCCTGCCTCTCACGCGGCCGTACGTGCGCGCTCTCCTCGCCCTGTAACTGGAGCTTCTCGGCCTCAGCTCATGATGGGAGTGCGTGCCAGTGCTCGCGCAAGGAGTGAAGCGGCGAGCAGGCCTGTGGTCTGAGGCAGATTCAAGGCTCTGCAGGGAGAGGCAGACCTTCATGTGGATGGAAGAGTAAGCCCTCGGTTCGATTTGAACAGGCAGGTCTCGGCGCAAATTGACTTCCGGGGCACTCCAGGCAGCATGAGTGCTGATTGGGTGTCCGGTGTCCCCATCCAAGCCCCCGGCAGTGGCACGAAGGAATCTTTCCGAATGCAGCAGGACCAGCTGAGTTCAACAAGAGGACACAAAGCAAGTGGCAGAGGAAACCGAGCGCTGTGTAAAAGGTCACGGCAGTTGGAGCGGAGGTGAGAGATTTCAGACAAGCAATAGTTCATCTATCTAGCACAAAAGCAGGCAACCCAGGCATCGGCCCCCCCCTGTAATTGTTCCTATCCCCTGCTCTATGCCTGGTTCTCCTGTATGCTCCTCCCTTTTGTTGTTCCTGGTCTGTCCCTCCCCCTGTAATTGTTCCTGGACCCCTGCTCTGTGCCTGGTTCTTCCACGCTGCTGTGCTCCACAGACACCCCTCTTTCATTTGCACTGCATGCGGGGTTGTGTGCGTGATTAAACAGGTCATCTCTTCCAGGAGGAATTTTCCATGCACGCTGCCTTCCCTGGTTAGTCATGAAGCCCGGGCGGAACACGAGGGGACATTCACCTCAGCCCTACCCGTGGCCCTGGCTGCAGCACTCTCTCTCTCTCTCCACAGGAGCGCCTCGATGCCCCTGGAGGTGAGCTCCACCCAGGGGACTCCTGGTAAAGATGGGTGGCCCTGGTGCAAGCGAGGAAAACGGCCCTTTGACAGCTATTGTGGGAGTAAAACCAAACAGTATCATGGTGGACTCATTGGGCCCTCAGCCAGACTCCTGGCCCCGTTGCCACTGCACCTGCTGAGCCAATGGTCAGTCGCTATGCGCTGGGCACTGCCTGCTCTTAGGATTCCTCTTGTTTCCTCCTTTGTCAGCAGTTCTGTCCCCTTTACCCACTGCCTTCTGCATTCTCTCCATTGCTTGGGGCTTCTCTCTCAGCACTCCCTGCTGTCACTCCTTGCATCCTGTCCCAGCAGATCCTGAAGTCCTCGCATTTCACCTGTTCCTGCCCTCCCCTGGGTATGACATGTGCCCCCCCGCGGCGCGGTAGAGCTCCTAACCTTTTAGATCAAAATATATATATATGTGATCAAGGTCCAGGTCGGACCGAAACGCGTCATGGCGGCATACTGATGCGTGGCGAAATAACTTTGAATAAATAATGAAGCACGAAAAAATGGGTCCGCGTTTGTCTATCCGAGTCCTGGCTGGTGATTGGATTCCGTGAGATAGAGTACTGGAATATATATATATATATATATGCAATATGTGTGTGACTCACAGCCCCCTCTTTACTTTCTGCGAGGGGTGGAGTGGGGGCATCATTTGATGTTACACCACTCTTCTTTTGGGCATCACTCAGCAATTGCATATGAGATCCTTTGTAGCGTGGCACACCAGAGAGAATGCGCTTTTTAGAGAATCAGCAAGTAACACTAAATTAATGCATTTCACTTAATTAATGAGAGCAGAGGTTGCCAGAAGGACCACGGTTTATAATTGTGAAGTCAAGACGTCTGTAATTGAACTCCATCACACTCTTGACTAAGTTGTCTGGCCTGTCATTCTTTCAGTGTTGCTTTAAAATAATAAATTCCAAGGGCCCATATTAGCTCTCTGTGCATCCAGTGGCCTCTCTGTATATATGTTAGCCTGTCTTCTTATCTATAAGGCCATGCATCAGTTTCATTGTATGGTTCTATGTCTCCAGGTCTGTATCCTTGTCCGTTGTAGGTAGAGCATCAAAAACAGAGCACATGCTGTTGTGAGGCATATTGTGGGCCTTCTAAGAACATACAGGAACCTAGAGCCCTCCCATTGATTTCCATTGGTTGGCTTTCCTGCCATTCTCTTTTGCCTGCTCCATATTCAATGGTTTTCCTTTTCCAACTTGTGTCTGTCCCTCCCAAGAGCCCTGCCAATTTACTTGCATCCTTTCGAGTGCTGAATATGTGCTGGTGGTGTCCCACAAGAAAGCCTTGGGTCTTGAGTTGGTTAGAGCCAACGCAGCTCCCCCCCCTTCTTATTAAAATATTTGTGGAACACAGGAAGATACACTCAGAAAGGGAAAGCTTAAAGCGTTTCCATCTCTGACCCCGCAGGGTTTGGTATCTGCCCCCACCCAATTGGACTGATGATAATCATAACTCTCGGGATTTCTGGAGGAAAGAAACCAACTAACTATAAAGATCAGCCTCTCTGTGCTCCTTCTTTAAGGTTCAGTGCAAAAAGGGAGCAGCACATAACTTTATATCCACTTAGTCCACTCCTAGTGATCGGAGCAGAGTCACAGGAAAGCTACCCCAGAAATGTGGAGGGGCAGGGGAAAGAGGGATCTCCCTCGGTTTTTGCTTTTATTCCCCCATTCACACCTCACTCCTTTGCTTCTCTCCATTCTTCCTTCACGTTCTGCCCTACATCCGCGTTTTCTCTTAATCTCCACCTCCCGTCATTAACTGCTTTTAATTTTTTAGCTTTCATCTCCACACTCCTTTCATGCGCTCCCCGCTGTCTGCTCTTCTTCCCTTGCCTTTCTCCTCTTTCAACTTTAAATTCTCATCATGTTTCACTCCAATCTCTGCTTTCCCAATCTCTGCTTTCCCCACTTCTCTTCACATATTTTGTTTACCTTTGTATCTTTGCATCTATCCTTGCTTTCAGACCTCTCCTTCTTCCTCCCTTTCCCTTTTATGTTTTTCCTTCTTGTACATATCTTTATATCCACTCCAGGAATCTGTGTGATTTCAGGGTCATACATTAAAATCTTGGTGTGGCCACTCAGTCTTTCATCTTTCTGGGGTTGATTAAAATGATTGCCATTGAGCCTAATAGCAACGTTTTTTATTTGGTGTCAATGCCCCCTCTGCTGAATAAGTGCTTTACCAACATACATGGTGTGTTAAGGACACAGAAATGTATTTTAATCTTTTGTTTTCCAATTTCTTTGCTATAATGCACTGTCGTCATTCCCTCTGTCGTTGCTTCATCCAGTACCTTTCAAACTCGCATCCATTCCCTTGACCTCCTTTCTTTCGTTCGTCCCATCTTTTTCCTACGCACCTCCAGCCATAACTCCTTTTTCTTTCCATTCTTGCTTCCATATATCCTCATTCACTCCCCACCCTTCCTCCCTTGGCGCATTTTTTCCTCCGTTTATTCGTTACTTTCTTTTTTTCACCTACTCCTTCATTAATTTCTTCCTTTCTTATCCTCAACTCTTCCTTCTGCTGTTTTTCCTCTTTTTCTTTCTTCTTTGTATTCATCCATTACACATTGTTCACTTCTTTTATCACACTATTCCTTAATGTCTTCCTTTCACTTTCTTTTCTTATTGTCTCCTTCTTTCACCCATTACTTATTTGTTTCCTCACTCCAGTATTCTCCTACAAGCCTGCATTTGTTGCTGCCTTCTTCAATGTATTCCTTCATTCATCCCTTCCTTTCTTCACACACACACAGCCACACACACACACACACACACACACAGCCACACAACACACACACATAACCACACACATAACCACACACACAACCACACACACAGACAACAACACACACACACACCACCACACGCACCATCACACACACACACACACACACAACCACACTGTCAGTGCACACTTACACCAGGCACAGGCACCATCAGTCGTCAGTGCACGCTTCCACTGGGCACAAACACCACCAGCCATCAGTTCACGCTTTTACCGGGCCCAAACACCTCCAGCTGTCAGTGCACGCTTTCATCAGACACACACCACCAGCCGTCAGTGCACACTTTAACCAGGTACACACACCACCAACCGTCAGTACACGCTTCCACCAGGCACACACACCACCAGCCGGCAGTGCACACTTCCACCAGGCACACACACCACCAGCCATCAGTGCACAATTTCTACTGGCACACACACCACCAGCCATCGGTGCACACATCAATTGTTAACGCATCCACAAATAACTATTGTAGCAATCGCAGTATTGCACACTTTACTTTCAAACATATTCATCTAAAGCGCAGCATGCCATCACTGCTACAAAAATACATACACATTTTTTTGGCCCACAATTTATAGACTTTTGATGCAATTAGTGTTGCAATATTAAGCAATGCCAATAGCTCAAACTTAATTAACCCGAGACCTATTGCATTGTAAATGCTTGTTTTTCCTACAGCCCCCGTTTCTCCGTTATGCTCTCTTCCCTCCTGTATCTGCTCCCTCCTCCGCCCTCGGTCCCGTCCCCCCATCTTCCATCCCCAGCGGTGCTCACGGCCCGAGCTCCGCCATTCACGCGGCTGTGCTCAGCGGACTGCTGGAGCAGCGATGATGAACGGCGGCGGGAGGGGCTGCTGTGGGCTTTCAGAGGCCGCTTCCGCAGAGTGCTTAAAGGCTGGAAACTCAAACACCTTTCCCCCTCGTCAGTCGGCGTAATGTAGCATCAAATTGATTAGAGGACTGCGGCAGGAAGGGCAGAATACATGCCACAATCAATAACTGCAGCTTTGGCAGGGTTCGCCTCTAAGCTGGGCCAGCAAACACCAATCACAAATGCTCCCCAGTCATTGCTGAAACCAGGCCAAGGCTGGTAGGCCGGGCAGCTTCACGTTTGTGGTGGTGTGCCCAACAGGGGCGTAGCACAGGGGCTAGGAGCCCCATGCAAGCTATGTGTGTGTGTAGATCCGTGCACAATAACTGTTACGTCCCAAGAAGCCATTGTGAGCATAAACCATACTTGTAAAGCACGAGCATATCACCCCTTAAGGGTTCAAGGCGCTGGGGCGGTTAGGAAGATTAAATGTGCTATTGCTCACAGTCCAATGATGATGAGCCTGTTGCTGATCGAACCTGAGCCCCGTGCTTTGGAGTCAGCCGACCTGGCCCCTGCGCCACACCTTTCTAAATCAAGGAGAATGGAGGCCATTCCCACAGTTTAGTATTAAAAGACAGACATACATGGGGTCTAGTCTTCCCCTCATAACCTGGGTCCTGGTGCCACAGAACCTGATGCACTATTGAGAGCCCTGCCCTTGGGAGACATCAGATGTTTGTTATGCCATATTAATGGCGAATCTACAGTGTGCGTCTTCCGCTGCTTTGACCTCTTCCTGCAGACCTGCCTTGACTGTGATTTACAGCACAAATCTATGCTGCCTGACTGTGCATCGATTGATGGCTAAGGGTCAGTCGCGAGCCTGCACTAATGAGTTGGTGCACCTCAGCTTGTGCTCTGATGGTTTTTAGCACTGCTTGAGTGTGAAAAGCTGGCACCTGACTGGCACTAGGCATTGTGTTACTTGCATGAGAGAATGTTGTTGGTTCGGGTAATGTATTCAGTTGAATACATGTAGGCTAGCCCAAGACAATTCGACCAGCCTTAAAACTGTAGGGATTCGTTTAGTTTTTCGTAGTTGACAGGGCTCGGCACACTTTCACCTTCACCTTGTAGTTCCAATACAATCAGATTGTGGATGATAACTTGTATATTTGTAAAGCACACATTCATCTGTAGGCATCCTGGCGCTGATTAACAGATATCTTTTGTTACCCAATGGTACTCATTTTATCAACCTCAGATGAATGAAAGGCTGAGTGCAGAAGGCAGGATTTGAAACTGTGAACACGAGGCCGAACAGAGGACCATACAGTGGACAAATTAGTCCACTGAGCCACAAGACCTGGGGGCTTATTTACAAGCCTCTTGCGCCACTTTTGCGTCATTATTAACATGGGAAAAGTGACGCATGGGCGGCGCAAGGGGCTTGTAAATCTGCCCCCTGGTCTTTGCAATGTTAAGGGTTCTCAGGGTGGGACCAAGTTCCATGGAACGAGGAAGCATAGCTGAGACAATGCAACTAGCGTTAAAGTAGTTGGGCTTGTTTGATTTTTCCTAGTTGGCAATACTTGGAGTACTCTAACTTTTAATGCTATTAAAGTCTAGTTGCGGGTCATAACTTTGCAATGGTGAGGGGCAGCAGGATGTGACCAAGTGACCAGGAATCAGGAAAACTATTCCAAGACATTGCGTCCAACGCTGAAGTAGTTTAGGGGTAGGTTATTTTTACTAAAAATGTGCATACAGGGCCCAAGCCTAGAGTTCCTTCAGGCAAATGTTCTGCTCTCCCAGGGCAGATGTAAGCTGCAGTATCCAGCAGACTCAGCCAACGTTACTTTTCTGATTGGAGTTAGTAGTCAGAGAAGCTGGACAATAAGTTGTCTAGAACCGGAAATACCAACTGCTGGCTTCCAATTTTTTTGTAGATCTAAGGTTTCTTGACAGAGGTGAGAGCAGAGTTGACGGTGATGGACAGAGTGGGAAGGATCCAAGCAGAATAGATTGAAATTAAACGTAACTTGTATAAAAGCTATTTTTGAAGCATTTACGTCAGAGAACTGGGCTAAAAGGAACATATTTAGAGCTACCAAGTCTGTGCCATGTTGCTATCCAATCGGAAACAATAGAAGACAGGTAAGTCTTCTCTCAGCGCTTTGTATCTTTTAACCGGAAGTGTTATTCACTACTAGTAATGAAAGTGGAATTTGCCTGAGTTGAAAATCTAGAATGGCAAAGTGATGTTCCCTCATGCAAATTAGAAAAGCATTGGACACTTTGCTGGGTTAATAGAGTGCATCAAAGTGTTCTCTTGGTACACCTAACAAGCCCAGATGCATTGTTGGTGTTGGTTAAGACTGAGGGCTGTTAGGTTTATGTTCTGGGTGAGTAATATGCTGAATGTGTATGTTGCTGAGATATGGTTGTACAGTTGCATTTAATGACCTGGCAACGTGTTATAGCTGATGAAGTATTCGGCAAGTGTTTTTTTTACTGCTGTTCAGGTACAATGATTTACAATATGTACATGCCCCATGGTAGGGAGGAGGTGATTTAAACTGGGTGGGTTCAGATTCTGGTTGTGTTTAGTGGTGGGCTTATTACATGAAGGTAGGATTATGGTGGTTCAGGCTGTGCTACAGGTCCAGAGGTGCTTAGGATGTGTTCAGTGATATTGGAGAGTGACACATTCCATTCCATTACATGCAGCTTTCATCCCTGGCAATTCAGCACTAGGACCTACCTCTGTGAATGATACCTTCACTGTGCTTAGTGGCCCCAATAGACTGACTATTGTGGTGTCTGTTGTATCCACGGGGTTGTGGCATTGCTGTTTTTAGGTGACTCTCCAGACTCACTACTTTGGTGTTTGCTTTATCATTTTTCTTGAGCCATAACTGATTTTAGGTGACCCCCATAGATCCACTATTGTGGTGTCTATTCTTTAGCAGTGGCCCGTGTAGTTAAAAGCAGTAGGGCTAGTCGGGGTTGGGGGGGATTTCAACAGATGACAACAAGGGAAATTAATTATTTATTTAATTTTCCCTCATGGTCGTCTGTCGAATCACCCCCCAACCCGGCCCCACTGCTCTTACCTGCATGGGCTGCTGCTGCTTCTCTTTCTCCTGGATCGTGCCATAGCTGCTTACTGATGTTCCCAACAGGCCACCTTTGTGCTGTGTCCACTGTATAAAGTACGTTGTGCTATTGCCATAGACCCACTACTGGAGTATGTCCTATGCACTGAATAATGTGGTGTCTGTTGCATCCTAGCCTAAAAGCATCTGGTTGATTCCCATAATCCAACTGCTGTAGTGTCTGTTTATCCCACTTAGGTTATGCCATCACCCCTCTAATGAAGTCTGCATTATACCAATTACTGTGCTGTCTATTACACCCTAACTACCAATGCATTTGAGTGGTTACCCACGGACTAGCTACTCTAGAAATTAAATATGTAACATTCTCCATCCGGAAATGAATCACTCCACCCCAACTCAAGAAGAAATTATTCTTCTGGACAAATCAAGAGCAAACTGTTTTCAGGGCTCCTGCTGCTCCAAAGTTACCCACTAATACAAGTGGTCTTCGGTGGCTGATAATCTAATGCTTCAGACCTAAATCCCACACAATAAAAAAGCAATACAAAATGACCCACAATTAAGGCCTTATTTTTGCCTTGTTGCTAACCCTGCTGTCCTGCCAGTGGGCAGAGATGATGATCCCTGCCACCCAAGGAGTGGGCTGTTTGTCTAATTTAAAGATCCTCACTTTCCTGGCAGGGGTCTACCAGTTGTGAAGGGAGCAGCCACCACTGCACTCATTAAATATGCAAGTTCTTTCATGGTGTGCCAATAAAAGACACATGTTCCGGAGTTGATCCCATTTTTGCAAAATCTGCTATCAGTGCCCCAATATGTCGATAATTGCTGTCAATGTGCCATGGCCAGCATTTTGTCATCAGTGGCACCATATGCAAAGAATTATATGCCAGTCCCAGAATTTTGACATTAATGCCAGCCAACTTTAACCATGGGTGACGGATGTGTCAAAAATTAACTCCAGTATATCAGGCCCAGAGTTTTGACAGAGTTGCGCCCACCAACCTTCCCTATATGACATGTTTATCCTCATTTATGCAAAGAATTACCTCCAATATGCCAGTGCAAGTATTTTGACATCTGTGGCACCTGTACAAAAAGAACCTCCAGCACACAGCTCTCTTCTGGTCGGAGATCTCACCTCAAGCAATGAAGCAAGAAACTGAAAAATAGAGCCTTTTTTTAGTGCAAACAGCTCCAACACCATGATAATTGATTTGGGAAAGGACAGCTTGACAGAATGATTGGTAAATAAACCAGGCCCTTGTATCAAAGGGGGGGAACAGGAACGGACAAATTTTTAACGGGGTCCAATGTACGTGTCCTATAAAGTAATAAGCAACAGCAAGGGTACAGAGTTCCCCGGAGAAAGTCAACTAAATGACTAAAACTAACCACTCTCTCATTGAGTTAAACAGGAAAAGTGAATGATGTGAACCCTTTGCGGAATTAAGGATACCTCACACAAGTCACCGGTTGAACGACTATTGTCATCCCACCCGATGATCGTCCAGCGTCATCATCGGTATCCTGCCCCTGCGACAGGCTGGCGGTGCAATGCCCGTCGGGCAGCACAGGATGCTGCACTTTGGCGGAGTTCTTTTATTCCTTTGCCAATGGGTGTGTGAGTGTGAGGGGCCTAAAAAAGTGCAATAGTGAGCGTGAGTGTAGTCTAAAAAAAGTCAGTAGAGTCCATTAGGCGAAATTTTAATAGCATGGCTCACTGCTTTATTAAAAGGAAAGTTAAGGGGTATTGAGGCGAGACTGTTTAGGTAATCAAGCCTCATTCAACCCTTAGTGAAGGTGTGGTCGACATGTTTCTTGCCACTAAGGCAATTCATCAGGACCAAAAGTGCTCATATAATTGCTGTCGATCCCTCAGGGGTTAGAGGAATCGAGTATACGACCTGGTGTGTGTCGTAGGATCA
The DNA here is from genome assembly GCF_964263255.1 of Lissotriton vulgaris. Taxonomy (NCBI): domain Eukaryota; kingdom Metazoa; phylum Chordata; class Amphibia; order Caudata; family Salamandridae; genus Lissotriton; species Lissotriton vulgaris. Next base: position 879,893,696 of record NC_141697.1, on the reverse strand, counting down.
ACCCTTCATTCAGGCCCTCCCTGGAACTAGGAAGGAAACAAAAGAAGGGTACAGTCAATAATATGTCTGTGTCCCGAGGACATCCTAATATGCAAAGATTACATGCTGGTGATGCACTCCGGGATGTGGAGGGGTATTCAAGGACCCCGTCATGGGGTGGCACTCGTGTGAGAGAGTAGGTTAGAGGGTAGTATGAACGAGGTGATACCGCGTTCAGTATGCAAAAGGTGTGCTCTGAAGTAGGCATGCGACATGTGTGCCCTGAAAATGGCATGCACAATAGTCTTTACATATATCGTATGCCGAAACATGCTGTGTGTTGTATCTGTGTCACACAGGCAATAGTGAGTGTGCACAATCACACGCGAAAGATTAAGGAAAACATTGGGAAACAAAAAAGAGAGAACCATATTGACACTCTAACTAATGAAAACCGGCAAGTAGTGACTCGCACTAGTGTGGTAAACGTCCTTATTATGAATGGCCAGGTTTACAGGGAAGTAGTAAACAATGAAAATCTTACCCGCAGTCCCCGGTTGGAGATCCCACAGGCTGACCTGGTGGGGCCAGAACTATATGTAAAACACCTAAAACGAGTAAAAATCACCGCAGGGTCAGGGGGTTATATAGCGGCGAGGCTTACCGTCTGGTGTAGTGCCGCATGGAGTATAACCACGGCGATCAGAGTGAAACGCTCGCGGAGGTCCTTGCGTGGATCAGTGCACCTTACCTTGTTAGTTGCTGGCAGAAGGCATCTAGTCACCTACCCCACCCACGTCGGTATAATCGCAGGACAGCCGGTGTAGCCGTGAAGTGCAGCCGCCTCATAAGAAAGCGGGTTGCGCGGGCGCCGTGGAGGCGTGTCCAAAGCGTGTTGCTAGGCAACGTGACGCGGGTGTGGAAAGCGAGGATTACCCCGACTGGCTGGGAGGGTAAATGTGGGCGCCATCTTGGATTGGGAAAATAGTTTACTGGATGGCATTATTGATTACTGGGATAAGGACAATCAAGTCCGAGTATTGAGCTATCTGGCTAGCATTGTCCAAGGCACCGCATCATTGAGACCAAGTTCGTCGGTATGTAGACGATGAACCCATCTTTGCTCCAATCTGAAGAGGGCTTGTTGGTTTATTCCAGGTTGACACTCGAGGACAGTCCATCGCATATTCTCAGTCGAGTGGTTGTGTTCTTTGCAGTGGTCATAGAGTCTTGTGTGTGTCTTCAAACAACGCATGTTACTATTGTGCTCCATGATGCGCTGTTTCACAGGGCGCATCGTCATCCCAATGTAGAGCATCTTACATGGGCAAATAAGGACATAGATACACCTTGAACTGTTACAATTGGTATGTCTATTGATGGTCCAGGTGAAGTCCCTTTGCAATTCAATGGTTTTCCCCTGGATGGTTTGGGGGCATACTGCACAGGAGCCACAGCAGTAATGTCCAGTGACTGGTGGGAGGTCCCATAGGGTCTTGACCGGTTGAGTGCTTGATTTTTTTGGGCGGGTGTGGATCAGCATGTCTTTCAGATTCGTTGTTCTTTTGAATGCAAAGCGTGGGCGCGATAGTTCCATCCCTGCGGAATTTAAGATCCCCCAGTGTGAGTTCACAGTCTTTTTAATGAACGTTGAGTGCTTGGTGTAGGATGTCACACAAGTGATTGTGTCATCTTGCTCTTTTGGATGAACTTCAAGTAAGGACTCTGTTGTTATTCAAGGCTCTTTTGAATGATGTCTTCAAAAGTCGTGTAGGGTATCCCCTATCCTGGAGCTTGTGTTGCAGAATCTTAGCTTCTTGTTTAAAGTTTTGGACAGAGCTGCAGTTTCTCCGCACGCGGAGGAATTGCCCGAAGGGCAGGTTATCCCTCAGGGCTCTCGTGTGATGGCTTTTGTAGAGGAGTAAACTGTTTCTGTCAGTCTCCTTTTTGAAGAGGGTGGTACTAATTGTTGCCGGATCTAAGCAGATGGTTAGATCTAGAAATGGTATCGATGTTTCAGAAATTGTACCCGTGAACTTTAAGAATGGGTCTTGTTGGTTGATCCAAACGCAAAAGGCCTCGCAACTGGGTCGGTCCCCCTTCCAAAAAACCAAAATGTCATCGATATATCGACGCCAGAAGGTAAGATTCTCTCGGAATGGGTTGTGTTCTGGAGGGTAAATATGATTCTTTTCGAACGAGGCCATGTAGATACATGCCAAGCTCGGCGCGAATGTCGAACCCATCGAGGTTCCACGAACCTGATGATACAGCTGGGATTCGTATCTGAAAAAATTTTCAGTGAGGTCAATGTGGGCTAGCTCCATAATGAAGGCTATAGGTGTAGGAGACAGCCATTCTTCTTCTCGCATCAATGAGTCGACCGCTTCTAGTGTAGCTTGTTGTGGAATATTAGTGTACAACGCCTCTACGTCTAGGGTTAGAAGTAGATCGATGTCTTCTCTCCCATCAATATCAGCGATCAGACGAAGGACGTCTCTGGTATCTTGTAAGTAAGATGGGATTTGTTTCACCAAAGGTTGGAAAAAGGCGTCGCAGAATTGGGACAGAGGCTCTAACACTGATCCAATGCCGGAGACAATAGGTCTCCCCGGGACTGGAGAGATACCCTTGTGTATTTTGGGAAGGGTATAAAAATAAGGGGATCTTAAATTCCGCAGGGATGGACCTATCGCGCCCACGCTTTGCATTCAAAAGAACAACGAATCTGAAAGACATGCTGATCCACACCCGCCCGAAAAAATCAAGCACTCAACCGGTCAAGACCCTATGGGACCTCCCACCAGTCACTGGACATTACCGCTGTGGCTCCTGTGCAGTATGCCCCCAAACCATCCAGGGGAAAACCATTGAATTGCAAAGGGACTTCACCTGGACCATCAATAGACATACCAATTGTAACAGTTCAAGGTGTATCTATGTCCTTATTTGCCCATGTAAGATGCTCTGCATTGGGATGACGATGCGCCCTGTGAAACAGCGCATCATGGAGCACAATAGTATCATTCGTTGTTTGAAGACACACACAAGACTCTATGACCACTGCAAAGAACACAACCACTCGACTGAGAATATGCGATGGACTGTCCTCGAGTGTCAACCTGGAATAAACCAACAAGCCCTCTTCAGATTGGAGCAAAGATGGGTTCATCGTCTACATACCGACGAACTTGGTCTCAATGATGCGGTGCCTTGGACAATGCTAGCCAGATAGCTCAATACTCGGACTTGATTGTCCTTATCCCAGTAATCAATAATGCCATCCAGTAAACTATTTTCCCAATCCAAGATGGCGCCCACATTTACCCTCCCAGCCAGTCGGGGTAATCCTCGCTTTCCACACCCACGTCACGTTGCCTAGCAACACGCTTTGGACACGCCTCCACGGCGCCCGCGCAACCCGCTCTCTTATGAGGCGGCTGCACTTCACAGCTACACCGGCTGTCCTGCGATTATACCGACGTGGGTGGGGTAGGTGACTAGATGCCTTCTGCCAGCAACTAACAAGGTAAGATGCACTGATCCACGCAAGGACCTCCGCGAGCGTTTCACTCTGATCGCCGTGGTTATACTCCATGCGGCACTACACCAGACGGTAAGCCTCGCCGCTATATAACCCCCTGACCCTGCGGTGATTTTTACTCGTTTTAGGTGTTTTACATATAGTTCTGGCCCCACCAGGTCAGCCTGTGGGATCTCCAACCGGGGACTGCGGGTAAGATTTTCATTGTTTACTACTTCCCTGTAAACCTGGCCATTCATAATAAGGACGTTTACCACACTGGTGCGAGTCACTACTTGCCGGTTTTCATTAGTTAGAGTGTCAATATGGTTCTCTCTTTCTTTTTTGTTTCCCAATGTTTTCCTTAATCTTTCGCGTGTGATTGTGCACACTCACTGTTGCCTGTGTGACACAGGTACAACACACAGCATGTTTCGGCATACGATATATGTAAAGACTATTGTGCATGCCATTTTCAGGGCACACATGTCGCATGCCTACTTCAGAGCACACCTTTTGCATACTGAACGCGGTATCACCTCGTTCATACTAGGGGTGGGCGGCCAGCTACGCTCCGTGCACGGAGTGTGCGTAGTGCCGCCTACTCCGCATTTTGCGGAGCTGGCGGAGCCAGGCGGCACTACGCACGCTCCGCAGACGGAGCGTAGCTGGCCGCCACCCGCCTTCCTCCCGCCCTCCCTAAATACTTTAAAATAAAGGAATGCAATCATTTTAAAAGCACTTACCTTGCCGCCGCTGGCCGCCGCGGTCCCCGGGGCTCGTTATCTTCCGTCTTCCGTCTTTTTCAGTAATGCGCATGCGCGGGCGGCCGCGCATGCGCATTTTCACGAGAAAATGCGCATGCGCGGCCGCCCGCGCATGCGCATTACTGAAGAAGACGGAAGATAGCGAGCCCCGGGGACGCGGCGGGCAGCGGCGGCAAGGTAAGTGCTTTTTAAATTATTGCATTCCTTTATTTTAAAGTATTTAGGGAGGGCGGGAGGGAGGCGGGTGGCGGGGCTGGCGGCCAGTGGTTTTGCGGAGTGGGGCTACGCGGAGTGCGGAGGTGGGCATAGTTTCTCGCCCACTTCACGTAGCTCCGCGAAGCCCCACTCCGCCAACTCCGCCCAGGGCTAGTTCATACTACCCTCTAACCTACTCTCTCACACGAGTGCCACCCCATGACGGGGTCCTTGAATACCCCTCCACATCCCGGAGTGCATCACCAGCATGTAATCTTTGCATATTAGGATGTCCTCGGGACACAGACATATTATTGACTGTACCCTTCTTTTGTTTCCTTCCTAGTTCCAGGGAGGGCCTGAATGAAGGGTTGATCCAACGACACACACCAGGTCGTATACTCGATTCCTCTAACCCCTGAGGGATCGACAGCAATTATATGAGCACTTTTGGTCCTGATGAATTGCCTTAGTGGCAAGAAACATGTCGACCACACCTTCACTAAGGGTTGAATGAGGCTTGATTACCTAAACCGTCTCGCCTCAATACCCCTTAACTTTCCTTTTAATAAAGCAGTGAGCCATGCTATTAAAATTTCGCCTAATTGACTCTACTGACTTTTTTTAGACTACACTCACGCTCACTATTGCACTTTTTTAGGCCCCTCACACTCACACACCCATTGGCAAAGGAATAAAAGAACTCCGCCAAAGTGCAGCATCCTGTGCTGCCCGACGGGCATTGCACCGCCAGCCTGTCGCAGGGGCAGGATACCGATGATGACGCTGGACGATCATCGGGTGGGATGACAATAGTCGTTCAACCGGTGACTTGTGTGAGGTATCCTTAATTCCGTAAAGGGTTCACATCATTCACTTTTCCTGTTTAACTCAATGAGAGAGTGGTTAGTTTTAGTCATTTAGTTGACTTTCTCCGGGGAACTCTGTACCCTTGCTGTTGCATATAAACCAGGCCCTACAGAGCTGAAGCCTGAAATGCCTAGGGATGCCTCTCTGTGAAACAGTGCAATGCAGCATACGATGAGAGGTCTTGAAGCATGTCAGGCCCCTGAGGCAAACCCTGAACTGTATGTCCGAATGCTGTTGCTGGTGCCTTAATGCATGAACAGCATCCGGCACACAGATTTCACTGCTTTCGACTGCCTGACCCGAGGTTCTACCAAGGATCAGCATTTTTTTCTATTAGATTAATTGTGAATAACAATAAATTATTCTCATTAGTATAGGAGAAAAAATTTAAAAGAAGGGGACTCCCAGTGCCATATGATGATCTACCCCTGCTAAACCCCTTGCTCTAGTTAAGGATCACACTCATCTACAGATCAAATCTCTTACCTTCCTCTCCTGTATATTCCTAAACACAAGATCAACGTATGAGAATCATCTGAACTTTAAGGAACTAATATCAAAATATAGCTGCAACCATCACAAAATCGTAGCTATCTGATGATGTGCCACCCACACTACTGGAAACCATGTACGCAGAAATGATTCTGAGAAATTGTTCGACCAAAATGACTGGTGAAGATCTAGCCAGTGTCGTAAAACTTTTCTTTTGATCAAATGTCTTGAAAAATGTAAGGCCCCTGGAGGCAAATCTCCACTCCCCAACTGCTCGCCTTCACCAACCCATACTTCCTCATTTCTGCTTATCTACAATCGCCCACCATACAATCCAGTGATCACTTAGCCCTTCATGCATTTCAGTTTTGATACCACCTTTAAAGATCACAATCCCTGTTTACTTGCAGACTTCAACACCTAGATTGACAAGTCTGGATGATATCACTCTAAATGTCTACTAGCCTCTTGACCCAATCATATACACTTGATGCAATACATCCCACTCCCACATCATCTCAGTGACTGAGATCTATCTGCTTACCTGGACTGATCATTGTGAGATCCTATTCAACATCTGCAATGCACTAGCACTAAAACTAGTAGCCCCACAAACCATCTAATATTTGAGTCAGACTGTGAAAGAAAAGTGGCCTTATCTAACTACTTCCTTACTAAACAGACAGATAAGAAGAGTTCAGAATAAGTAGCTCTGTCTAAAACTGTCCTTGACAACCTAATGTCATTCAGGTTTATTCCTTTGAACACCCCCAGGAATACCAACTTTCTGACACATGTTGTAAATTTACTAAAATCAAACAAGCTGACCATGGAAAGCATTTGTACAGTGATAATGCCAAAGGTGCACTACAATGCCATTCCAGTATTTATAAATACACCCTTAATAAAGCACAACGGTTTCACTACCCTTGTATTGTCCTACAAACCATTTGCGCATCAATGGAATTAAACAAAACTATTAATGAACTCCAGAACCCCGAATATATTGATTAATAAAGGACTCAGCAAGAAACTATAGGAACTATATGACATCATGACTGATCATTTCATTGCAAAAGCAAAAGACCTAGAAAAATACTTTAGGGAGGAAAAATAGGATAATCCAACTCACCCTATCCCATCTTGGGCCTATAATGCAGCTCAAGGTCTAAGGCTCTGCTTCATCAACAAATTGGCACCTGAAGACTTTACCAATAGCACAGGATCACCAGAAGGCCCAGATCCACCAAAATCCTCATGATCTATTTTTTCAGGGTGTCTTTTCCCTAATAAATGTTACTATGTGTTTCCTGGCAAAATTTGTCCTGTGAAAAATACAAAGTTTCCATTGCTCATCTTCAAAATATGGAATGACAGGGAAGCATCTGTGATTTTTGCACTACCTATGTTCTATAGAGACCCTATCATGCAGATCTCATTACAGAATAGCTGGCATCGCACTATTTTACTTACCCTTGTTAAATTCAGAACGTTTTTTGAAATTTTACATTATGAAATTTTAGGTAATTATTTAGCTGGGGGAAACTGTTTTGAGCACAATATGTCTCAACAAAATACTTTTTTTTCTCTCAAGATTGTCTCCAGCTTGCATCTCGTGCTTTTTTCTTAGAACACAGTGGCAAACTATATTTCAAGCAACATGCATAATTTCATGTAATTTCGCATAATTTTCTTAACACTTTGCATAAAAATGTGTGCTATTTCACGCACCCCATCACTCTTAATCAGTTATAAAAACATCTGCCAACACATTGCAGATTGATATTTTATACTATACTTTTCCAGCTAAAAGAAAATGTAGGTTAATCCATTGCCTATGCTGTAAAATTGCAGTGCCTCCAGACAGCTGTAAACAATTTGCAGAAAACAAACAAACGTCAGGAAAATGTATAAAAGGCTGATGAAATATCTAGAATCTCTACAAGCTGTATGATTCTATCAATGTTGACTTCAAACCAGACTGCCATCTAACTGCCACACACGTAACTTGAGGGTTACAGACTCAGGCGTGACTTGTGGAGACAATGCGATTATTTCTGTTTAGTAAAGCAGGACGGGGTCGTCCTTTGCTGCAGTGCTTCCATTGTAAAAAAAAAAAGAAAAACGTGGCAGGGCCCTCATCAGTAGGCCACTGCCTTTTGTGCCACCTATTGCCCCTGCCAGTGTTACCAATGAAAAATCCAACACAACTACTTACCATCACACTCCCATAAGTGTGACAGCTCAGATTAATTCAGGCCACCAAAGCTAAATGAATGGCTTGGGCGGCAGCTATTTGTCATTGTACTGTATATTTAATTAATAAACAAGTGTTGTTGTGCTCACCCTATATATTAGCTAAACAGCGCCACCAGGTAGCAGACTGTAATAAGCGCGGGAGTTGACAATTAAGTACCGGTGCCGAGCACCGGAAACCACCAGCTCACATTAAGCACTGCTTTGCTGCTCAGTTGAGAGATTATTCAAGAAAGATGTCTTACCATGGTACAGGGAAGATATTTTTGTTAATTGTATATTACACTGTCTCTTGCTTCCAGTTCTACTCCGACCACTTGCATAAGCTTTGGAAACAAGTTAAATAACCTTTCACATTTTGGATCCTTGTTCAATTTTGCCCCAAACCCATTCATAATTTCAGTTAAAAACTGGTACTGCTTAGCTGCTCTGAAACGGCCTGAGCTTTGGGAATTATGTAGTACTGGTTTGTCAAATTGATCCTCACAGCTTACTCTTATTGGTTTCCATAGAAAAATATAGTAAAAACCAACAGGTCTGACATTTGTACTGTGTAGTACTGGCTTTGCCATTGCCGGTTTGTGTAACAGGCTATTTGATTTTTTTGTCGATTCATTTTTCGGATGCATTTCTCAGCATTCCCCTACATAGTTACTAGGATGCTTGCAAACTGTAAGATAGTCTTTGGCGCATTCCAATAGAGGCAGAAGGCACACCTAAACTGTCTAAAGAAAAACGATAACAACAAAATACTCCTGGGGAATGACCCAAATTGATATGACAATATTGCAAGCCAATGAATGCAATTTCCACAGCAAAAGACGCTAAAAGCTGAGAGAGATTGGCTCACTTTTTCTCAAAGTGAGTTTATAATGCAATATCTGCTCCATAAATGGCTCAAGTTCCAACCATGCCCAACAGAGAAATTAATTGGTGATTCTATCATTTGAAAGCAGTCTCTGCTGGTCCTCCCTTAAAAGACTGAGAGTTCAAAAAACAAGTTGGCAGAAAGAGTTTTTAACTTGGAGTGTGCAAAGTTGTAAACTTCTGGTATGTGTGGTAAAAGTTAAGATAAATAAGTAAAGATCACAGAGTTTTAAATGTGTTAGGCTTTTGCCTGATGAAGTGGAAGTTAGCAAGTATTTTCTAGGCAAGTGCAATTTGTGTTGAGTTACTTGCGAGGAAAAAGTAAGCATGGTATTCAGCCATGTGGTCCAACACCATAGGAACAGCGCCCATCCCAATCAAAGCTGCCAGGAACCTGGGTAGCATAATCAACATCCAAATTTCAACACTCTTCTACACCTTGACGATGCTCAGAAAATCATAAATGGCTCTCCATGGACACCTGCAGACAGCCGCATGAGCACTCATCACCAGCTGACAGACAATGGCATCATCCTCTACGTAGACATCTCTGCCAAGTTCACCAACAAGCTTGAAGTGGCCTAAAACACAGCTCCCAGACTCACACTCAACCTCCCTCACGGGCACATCTCCAAACACCTCAGAGAATTCCACTGTTCTTTTTCTTGTCTACAAAGCCCTCTACAACTTATGCACTGCATCCCTCAAAAACTGCATCTGTTTTCACACCCCTAAAAGGCAACTCAGATCAGATCAGATGTCTGCCTTAATCCATATTTTATCGGACATGAATTTCTTTTAATAAAAATCTGATGGGTGAATCGCTCAACTTTGCGTAATGCCTCACAAATGAGATTTTTATGAACATTTAACAACTTCTCTAATAAGTCATCTCTCATTGTGAGAATTTTAACCATTTGGTCATCTTGTAGAATATAAATTGGATTTTTAGCACTGGGGTCCAAATGGATACCTAAGTTGCCCTGATGTCTCCAACCCAACACTTATTGTCAATCAATCGCAACATACATGTTGCCTACAAATGTTCTGAAAAGAAATCCGATTTCAACAATAAAACGTCAAATCATAATAATCTCTTTTTTTCCAAAAGCAAAAACTTTAATATGCTTGGGTTCCAGTTTCTTATTGAGCCAATTCTTGTAAAAATATGTGTCTGGAAAAATTCTGAATGGTGACCCAGGATCAACCATCACATCTACTTTTCGTCCTTCATTATAAATTTCGCACACAGGTGGTATATTTGGTTCTTCATCAATGCCATTAGTGGAAACGTCAGCCACACGTGTATCTTGATTGTCCAAATCTTCTCCCCTAGCTGTAGAACAATCTAAATTCTGCCTTAGAAAGTTCAAATATGCATACTCACACTTTACCATTTTTCCTACATCCTCTACTATACCCAAAACCATATCCTCTCTAGATACTTCCCAATTAGGATTTCCTTCCTGTACAAATAATACTCTTTTTTTTATAGAAGACATGCATACATTTCCAAAATGCTCCAAATGTGCACATCTAAAACATTCCTTATTCCTGCAGGACACATTTTAGATTGTGGCAAATTAGTTTTTGATCAAAATCTGTTACACACTACCTTGGAATTTTGCATACCACCTGTCAATGTATTCTTTTGCCTATTGAATTTTCCTTTGAAACTGTTGTCTTTGATTTATAGCAGTTACATCTAAAGCCAAATTATCTACATTGATAGTTTTGAATGAAGAAATGTGTTCCACACTTTTGGCTATGTTAAGTGTTTCATGTAAAGATCGTTTGCGATGTCGTAGTAACTGTTCCTGTATCCTGTTATTGGAATACTGAATGATAAGTTGATACTGAATATAGATGTCTACACTATCATCAAACGCACATTATGCAGACAAGCTATTAATGTCCAGTAAAGAAATTAAACCTTTCTAATGCAATATGTAGTTATTCTGTAAATAGTATTTTTATGTCTATCCAATGCTTTTGCTAAGCAATCATAATCCATGGCATCTAAACTAGTTGGTGGTTGCATGGGAGATAAATGTTAAAAAAATCCTTTCTGCCTCCATTCCTATTAAATGTAAAAGTAAGGATTTCTTTCTATCGGACTCAAATGAAACACCAATAATGGCAAACATATTGTCTTTAAAATGTCTAAGCCATTTTTCCTACGTCATTCAGGGTTGATTGGGACAAAAAAAAAATGGAGGAGGTGGATAGCCACAAGTTACATTCATGTTGATTTAATTGGTATTAAATATCTCAAATAAATTCCTGTTAAAAGTAAATTAATGCCACACAACATTGTAACTGAAATACAATGTACCCATTATGTGTTGACTGTCACAGTAAATGTGTAAGTAGCTGCTGCAGAAATGTGTTTTTGACAATTTTGTGAATATACATTGCTGTGTTGAAAACTTGCCCAGCACTTCCCCGATGAGGAAAATGTAGAAGCAACAGAAATATTGAAAATGACGGCCATGGCCTGACTGGCCATAGCGGGCACCGGGCAATCCCCCGGTGGGTTGCATGGGTGGGGGCCGGTTTTGGGCATTTTTGCTACAGGGTCGTTTTTGCAGCGTAGCTGCAAAATTGGCCCTGTACCAAAATCGGCCGAAAACCGGCCCTGACAGAGAGCTCGGCGGCACCTTCAACCCCCCCACTCCCCCAGAGTAGGGAGGGGGGCCGGCCGAGCACTTTGCCAGGGCCGGTTGTGGTTCCCAGTCCCTGATGACAGCATATTGCTACATCTAGACGTGTTTGGCATGCAGTGTTTTACACAAATTGAACATAAGATGGTTGTGCATAGACACTTCTTCGCCAGGTGGGTCTCAGCTTTAAGACTCATCAGCCGCAATGTCGGAACACCGCAGTAATTCTAAAACTTCCTCTCCATCTGAAAAAGGCCACACCTTCATGTATATGCCGGACTTCCAGCACAAGTCAATCTCTCAACAATGAGCCTGCCCAAGTCAAGTTCGAGGCTTGTCTGCGAGGGATCGTCAGTATTGTCATTCGTTGAGTCTCCCTATGTTTTGGAATCTGCTCCATGTTAGTGCACCGCAATGGTGGATGTGTGTGCTACAACCATTCAACTCATTGCCAAAAGTGGTAACGCAAGAGAAGACACATTTGTTGTATTTAAAATTACTCTTTAATAAGCACCCACACACTGGCGTCATATAGGTAACAGACTGTCATCAAACCCATAACAGTCTTTTTTTTAACTTAAAACCCTCCTTAAACAACAACACTCTATAAAATTATAAAATAGACCTATACAATAACTAAAGGTAACTTAAGTTCTAAAACACATAATATGTATTACTTCAAAGGTACATTCTTTAGTTACGTTCTCATGAGACTCTTGCGGAATTGTGAAAAGTAGGAAGGAGTAGGTGATGTTTGAATGCACTCTGGTATGCACACTTGTTAGTGTAGCAAGGGGCCTTAATGAAGATGGTGTTTATTCGAGTCTACTATTTATGACCATTGACTTGTGAAGACTTGTGAGTAGAGTTAAGACTCTTCTCACACCCTGCTATGCACACCCATCATCTGAGATCGAGGTCTAAAAGGAGAGGCCAGTCTCTCCCCACATCAAACTGCGCTCACCTGTCATCTGAGCGAGAGGTCTGAAAGGAGGGACCAACCCCTCCCCACACCCAACTACGCACACCCATCCCCTGAGACAGGAGTCTGAAAAGAGAAGGCAGTCTGTCCACACACACTACTATGCACATCCATCTTGTGAAAAAGAGGTATGAAAGGATAGGCCAGTCGCTCTCCATACACCCTGCTATGCACAGCGGTCATCTGGGAGAGAGGTCTCAAGGAAGAGGCCAGTCCATGCACACACTCTACTATGCACACCTGTCATGTGAGAGAGATCTCCAAGGAGAAGCCAAGACCTACTCACATGCTACTACATACACACGCTATCTGAAACAGATGTCTCAGCAGAGAGGCTAGTCCCTCCACACACCCTACTACACTAACCAATCATCTAAGAGAGAAGTCTCAAAGGAGAAGCCAGTCCCTCCCCACTGACTACTACACATACCACCCATCATTAGAAAGACATGTCTCAAAGTAGAGGTCAGTCACTCCCCATACACCCCACTATGTATACCCATCATCTGAGAGAGAGGTCCGAGTGGAGAGGCCAGTCCCTCCACACACTCAACTATGCATGCATGTAATCTGAGAGAGAGGTTTGAAAGGAGAGGGCAGTCCCTACCCATAACCTAGTATGGACTCTCACTATGTAAGAGAGGATTCTCATTGGAGAGGCTAGTCCTTTCCATACAGTACTATTTCCCTTCAATTCTGTTGTGATCTTGTAAATATCCTGCAAGAGTAGAACGCAAGGTTCAGCAAATGAAGCTTGCTGCATGAGGCTCATTCGATCTTGTAGGGATACTGGCATTGAACATTGCTGGACCTGCCACAAGCTGTTTTATGATCCCACAAGAGTCTAACAAGATTGTATGGGGACAATTGGAAAAAAAGGGCCAAGGTCAACCAATAGTTAACATTCTTTTTACAAGGTTCGAGAAATGCTGCTATGTCATTGACTGAAGAGCTAGGGAAAGCTCAGATTGGCCTTGGTGCGGTGGAGGAGAAGGAAGTCTCTTTGTATTGTGCTCAGCAGATGTGACCTAATGTGGAACCGAGAGAGCTGGTGTCTTCAGCTGCATTTAAGAAACAACTCCAAGTTCAGGTACTTAATAATAATATATTTTATGAACTTAGTTGAGAAGTGTCAGTAGTCCCATTACTGTTAGTAAACTAATTCTACACACGGTTTACTGAGTGAAAAGTTGTTTATAGAGGTGTAGATTTCTAAATATAGAGTTTCAGAAGTATATATTCGAATGGAGAGAGATATCATCAAGTATTCCACGTTGTGGTAAAAAGTTAACTGCTCAATCTATATGTTGTTGTAAGTAGAAGAGGTAGTATTTCTGAAATTATAAAACAAAGAATCTGCAATCTGGTAATACAAGCCCAGGTGTTTTAATGAACCTTACTATACACATATTTTACCCCATGAGATGGTTGAGTGGAGATAATGCTATTTCTAGAGTAAAACACTGTGCTTACTTATAGGAAAGGAGTATCAAGATGAATGTGTTACTTTATAAACCTTTATGGAACCCTGGTTGTTGTCATCTCATCATTTAGTGGTGAAAGAAATGCACTGATTGAGGGTGTGAATTTTTCAGTGGATAGTAATAACAAGTTAGTAGTATACTAGATATAAATGTGTGATTGTGGGTGAAAGATGTAGAAAGGTATAGAGAATTTATTGAGTAATCACTGTTGTCAATTATTGACCAGTATGTAAGTTTTAATTTTCTGGTTATTTTGTCTTTTGGTAGGAGGAAAATGGAAAACACAGATTTTGAAAAAGAAAAGTAGCATGTCAAAAGTATATGGAGGAGAAAACCTTCTCACTTTTGAAGAAACAGGAAACAATAACTGTGTGGAAAACAGGAAAAAAACTATTAATTGTAGAAGTGATTATGTTTTTATTGGCCAGGGGGTCATTTGTGGTCTTGCACAACTTTGTCATTTGTAGGTCTACTTGTCTATAATGACAACATTATCTGCTTTCATAAGCAGTAGAAAAGAGCCTTATTAAATGAAACAGGATTATTGTCTTGTTCAACAGTAAGTACCTGAGCAGGATCGATGTATCCAGTTTGAAAAGATGTGAAAGCACAAGAAAAGCTCTCCAGTTCAGCAGCCCGTGCTAACTCTGCCCAAGCTAGCCTTTGCAAACTCCTTTTAAAAAACTGTATGCATGAGAAACTTTGATGAGACTTTTATGCTAGCTGGCCTCATTACAAAAAACTGCAATACCAAAGACTCTCTGCCAGGCTGAGATGGCTGAGGTGCTGGGTTCCATGATGAAATATCGTTAACATAAATATCGTCTATAATAAATATCGTCACTAAAACATCGCTTACAGAAATATCGTCATCCTATACATAACATAGATTTCACACAAATATCGATATTTTTTTATCGACAACCCTAATATCGTTAACATTAATATCGACTACTTAAATATCGACTACTACATTATCGACTGTATTTTAAATAACACTACCTTTGACATATATATCGACTACACTAACATCGACGACCTATGTACTCTAAATATATACAAAAAATATCGTCTTTTTATAAACAACTCGAAATGCACTATTCTTTGATTTAACTTAAATTTTTCTGCTATTTTATTGACATCACTAAAACATTTAATATATACTTTTACAAACAAATAGTGAAGCAACATCGTCTCACAAAAATAACGGTTTTCCCACGCCAAATAACGTTCTCAACCAATGATTTTGAATTTCCACTAATTGAACCAATCCAAAACTACCATTAATTAACTCACTCATATAAATACAATTACACACCTAACGTAATTTACCATTTTTGGCCCAAACTTGGAGAAAAACGGTTACCTTGCTGAGAGAAGAGAATACAAACGAACGACTACAACTACAATACATCACACTACACTTCAAGTAAGTTAAATACCATTTTTCTTTCGAAGTTACTATAAGTCCATAAACTCCCGATTTTTAAAACTGTTGTTCTTTAGAGTAACAACTAAACATGTTGAACTTATCAACAACGACAATACAGTTAGATGTAAGCACTTTTATTAACTACCTTATCCATGTCTACTTAGATAGCTGAAAAAAAAATTTTAAACTGGCTAAGTAAATGTAAAATTTTAAAAACATGTATCTAACTACTATCATCCAAATACTACAAGTAACACAATGATAATTTTTTCCACAGACTCTACAAAATTATTTGCCTATCTACAACTACACTACCAACATCTTCTACTACATTAAGTAAGTATAATCACTGTATGTGTAAAAATGCAAAAATTAAAATGAAAAACTTATTACACTAAAGTATTTCTTTCTATTATTCTTTAACACTACTACAGAACTTAAACAGGATACAAATCTGAAAAAGAAGTAAGAATAAAAGGTTTACCAGTGAAGCCACATAGTAAGTATACATTAGCACTGTAGCCTAGTATTAGACACATCTCTATAAATTGTGTTCAATATTCTTAAAAACACATATATATATTTCCACAGATCTACCTTAGACATGGCAACTGGAGCTACTTTCATTACTTCGCAAAAAGGAAAACTAATGCTGAGCTACATGGGTTACACCTACACCCAAGAAAGAGTGAAAGCAAATAAGACCCATTGGAAATGTAGTAAATATTACTCTAATGCATGCTATGGTAGAGCAACAACTGTTGATAACAATGTGTTAAATGTACGTGAGCATAACCACCCACCAAATGTAACTGAAGTGGAAGTGAGAGAAGCACTAGAAACATTGAAAGATGCTAGTACAGGATCACAAGAAACAAGCACTAGCATTTTAAAAAATGTATTAAGCAAAGTTCCTGAACATGTGACAGGACAGCTACCTTCTATTCCCAACTTAAAGAGATTAATTGCAAAAACTAAACGTGCTTCTGATCCAACTCCACCAACACCAGAAAGTTTTCAGGATATAAAAATATATCCTGAATATACCATTACACATAATGAGGATAAATTCTTAATGTATGACAACAACAGCCAGGACAAAAGAATTTTACTTTTTGCTACAAATAATAATTTGCAAAAGCTTAAATCATGTGAAACATGGATGATGGATGGGACTTTTAAAGTTTGTCCCAAACCTTTCTATCAACTTTACACCATTCATGGGGAATACCAAGATACAAATATCCCTCTTATTTATACTCTGCTGCCAAACAAAACTAATACTACCTACGTTGACATTTTAACAACGATCAAAGAATTAACAGATAATTACTATCCTCAAAGAATTATCATTGACTTTGAAATTGCCATGATTCAAGCAATCCTTAAAATATATCCCCATACCTCCATACAAGGTTGTTATTATCACTACAACCAAAGCATATGGAGGCACTTACAAAAATCAACTTTAAGCATAGAATATTCTACAAACAGTAACTTTGCTTATCAAATAAAAAAGTTGATTGCATTAGCATATGTACCAACAACAGAAGTAGCTAACTACTACAATTTATTAATTGACAGCCCTTTCTACCGCACCAATGAAAAAATACTAACTCCCTTCTTAGACTACTTTGAAGATACCTGGGTTGGAAGATTACATCGTTCAGGCCACCGTAGACAACCTAAATTTCAAATACCATGGTGGAATGTATATGCTAGTACAATAGCACAGAAAGCTAAAACCAATAACGCAGTTGAAGGATGGCATAATGCCTTCCAAGCCACTTTAGGGAGAAGTCAACCAACACTTCACAAACTGATCCAAAGCATAAAAAAAGAGCAAAGCTACCAAGAACTCAGAATAGAACAATCGCTTTCTAAAATTGGCCCTAAACTAAGTAAACAAACATTAAACATGTACGAATATCTGCAGCAAAAAACTAGAATGTACCCAAGTATAGAAGGTCTAGCATACTTAGATCTAATAGCAAAATCAATCCTTTAAATATAAAATTCCAAAAAGTGAGCAAAGCATTATAAAAGATACTATGTAGTAAAATTTATTAATATTATATCATGTAAAATTATCAATAATATATTTTTACAAGACATAATAATATTACATTTTACTAAATAGTACACTATACCACAATGCAACCCAAAAGTAAATATCACTTTTACTTACGGTTCTGCTGCTGTAGAATATGTTCCATGGTGATAATTTCCACAGAAATGTTACCAACAGCTATCCATATCCAATGTGTAAAAATCCCAACAAAATGTAAAAATACAACTGTTTGATAATAGTCCCGTAGCAATCCTCTCGAAATAGAAACCATGAAAAAAACGATAAATCCTCACGAGTAAAAAAAGTTGATACCCCGAAAAAAGCAGAACAATGTAAAAGTATGTACCTGCTTAAAAAAAACACGTCACAGTCCATCTGCTCACCAAAAGGAAAACCTGTAAAATATCGAAATAAAAAATAACCTCAAAACATAGGAAATACGCATAGCCTACACATAGTATAGAAAAGATAAAAACAATCTAAATTCATCCCTTAATCGACAGTAAACGTTACTTTTGTTCGAACTACCTCACAAAGTACGTTCTCCATAACGTCGCTAAATAACACGTAATTCGCACATATTATGTAAAGTACTACACATATCTACACATACACACTACAACTATCACTAAACTTTACTTAAATATCTTTAAAAGTAATGAGAAACAAACTTACCTTCACCAACAAGAAACAGCTCCCAACCGCGAGCTTCCGTTTTCTAAAATGACCCAAACAACGATGTTGATAGAAAAAAAAGTGAAGTTCCTAAACTAAGATGGCTCCATAATAAAAACTAAAATAGGACAAAATAGGCTTTCAATAAAAAATACATTGTATAAAATAGCACAATATACCCAATATGTATTAATAAATGTATTTTTATTGTTAAAAAACATATGAATATTGTAATAAATACATTAATATGTTTAAAATAATAATGTATTATTTGTTTATTATTAGAAAAGTGAATGTCATTGTTAAATATTTTTCTCAAATGTTACAAAATGTAAATGTATGTTATGTACATATCATGTTAAAAATAATCACATAATAAATATGTAATATATTAAATTTTAATAAAAATATTAAAATTTAATATAACAATTTATATATGATAAAAACATTATTTATGTCTAAAAATGCTATATAATTTGTTACCAAAAATAATGTGAAATTAAAAAAAAAAAATTTGTACAATCTTTGTAGTACCAAATCAAAATGTCAATAAAATATTTTGTTAAAAATATTGTTTCTTAATTTACACTTGTCATATGAAAATAAAAATTGTATACAAATGTATTTAATGTATATTTATGAAAAGAATAGACTATAATAATTTACTATTCTAAGTCCAAACATAACTTAACTCAGGGAATGTGCTGGATAATAATCCTAAAAAATTTACTATTCTAACTCCAATCTAACATAAATCAGGGAAAGTGCTGGATAGTAAACCATAATAAATTACTATTCTAACTCCAGTCCAACATAAGTCAGGGAAAGTGCTGGATAGTAAACCATAATAAATTACTATTCTAACTCCAGTCCAACATAAGTCAGGGAAAGTGCTGGATAGTAAACCATAATAAATGACTATTCTAACTCCAGTCCAACATAAGTCAGGGAAAGTGCTGGATAGTAAACCATAATAAATTACTATTCTAACTCCAGTCCAACATAAGTCAGGGAAAGTGCAGGATAGTAAACCATAATAAATTACTATTCTAACTCCAGTCCAACATAAGTCAGGGAAAGTGCTGGATAGTAAACCATAATAAATTACTATTCTAACTCCTGTCCAACATAAGTCAGGGAAAGTGCTGGATAGTAAACCATAATAAATTACTATTCTAACTCCAGTCCAACATAAGTCAGGGAAAGTGCAGGATAGTAAACCATAATAAATTACTATTCTAACTCCAGTCCAACATAAGTCAGGGAAAGTGCAGGATAGTAAACCATAATAAATTACTATTCTAACTCCAGTCCAACATAAGTCAGGGAAAGTGCTGGATAGTAAACCATAATAAATTACTATTCTAACTCCAGTCCAACATAAGTCAGGGAAAGTGCTGGATAGTAAACCATAATAAATTACTATTCTAACTCCAGTCCAACATAAGTCAGGGAAAGTGCAGGATAGTAAACCATAATAAATTACTATTCTAACTCCAGTCCAACATAAGTCAGGGAAAGTGCTGGATAGTAAACCATAATAAATTACTATTCTAACTCCAGTCCAACATAAGTCAGGGAAAGTGCTGGATAGTAAACCATAATAAATTACTATTCTAACTCCAGTCCAACATAAGTCAGGGAAAGTGCTGGATAGTAAACCATAATAAATTACTATTCTAACTCCAGTCCAACATAAGTCAGGGAAAGTGCTGGATAGTAAACCATAATAAATGACTATTCTAACTCCAGTCCAACATAAGTCAGGGAAAGTGCTGGATAGTAAACCATAATAAATTACTATTCTAACTCCAGTCCAACATAAGTCAAGGAAAGTGCTGGATAGTAAACCATAATAAATTACTATTCTAACTCCAGTCCAACATAAGTCAAGGAGAGTGCTGGATGATAAACTATAATAATTTACTATTCTAAGTCCAAACATAACTTAACTCAGGGAATGTGCTGGATAATAATCCAAAAAAATTTACTATTCTAACTCCAATCTAACATAAATCAGGGAAAGTGCTGGATAGTAAACCATAATAAATGACTATTCTAACTCCAGTCCAACATAAGTCAGGGAAAGTGCTAGATAGTAAACCATAATAAATTACTATTCTAACTCCAGTCCAACATAAGTCAGGGAAAGTGCAGGATAGTAAACCATAATAAATTACTATTCTAACTCCAGTCCAACATAAGTCAGGGAAAGTGCTGGATAGTAAAGCATAATAAATAACTATTCTAACTCCAATCCAAAAAATTATTGATAATATTTTCATTAAGGATTATAAATAAAAATTCGTGACAATTTCAAATTTGAAATTTTAAATTTCGAATTCTGATTATTTTTCATATTTCGCATTTTTTTTTTTTTTATTTTTTTTTTATTTTTAAATTACTACCCACCCTTATCCCCTAAAATACCAATTACCCGCTCCAAAAATGTTATTATAATATTTTCTTTAAGGATTACAAATAAATTTTCGTGACAATTTTATTTTTGAAATTTAAAATTTCGAATTCTGAATATTTTTCTAATTTCGCAATTTTTTATTTTGTTATTATTTTTAATTTTTAAATTACTACCCACCCTTATCCCCTATTATACCAATTACCCGCCACTAAAATTAAATATGACTTTTTCATTAATCATTAAAATTAAATTTTCGTGTAAATATCTATTTACTATTTTTAAATTTCGCATTCTGATTAAATTTCTAAATTGTTGTTTTATTTACATTTTTTATATTAAATTTTAAATTACTACCCACCCTTATCCCCTATAATACCAATAACCCGCTACTAGAATATTAACAAATCTTTTGTAAAATATTATTTTTTTAACCTTAGTATTACTAATATTATTTTTTCTAATTTTATACACAACATTATAATAAATTATTTTTTTTTTCTAACACATTATATTTTTTTGACGATATTATATACAACGACTTTTTAGTCAACGATATTCTATTCATCGATATTTTTGTTTGACGATATTTATGTCAATCTAAATAAACGATATTTTTTACAACGATATTTACTTAAGCGATATTTTTGATTTTCGATATTCTTACTACGATATTAATGCTAGTCGATATTTTCCCGTCGATATTCCATCTTAATACCGAGGTGCTGCAAGTACACCAGGCTGTTCATCATAATCTGATGAAGACACTATAAATTAGTGAAGTTTATTGTTTTTTTCGTTTTACAGTTCCTGAAATAGTTTATTAATATAGCTGTTGTCATTTTGCAACATTGTTAAATTATTTTGTTTTAATAAAACCTGTTTCAAGTTACTAGTAATTTCTTTGCTAAATAGTTAATATAGATTAGAATATTATTATAATATTGCAAATTTTGACCGAAATTGGCAGTTCCATTTTCAGGGACTGCAGTAGTGTTCCTGCATGTAAATGCATCTGTACAATACTATGCACATGTTTAATGCTGGACAGACGTGGTAATGGAGAAGCCAGTTATTAGAATATCCTACCATGCTGACTTCTCATGTAAGAGTGAGGTCTGACTAAAGAGTCCATGTCTACACTGTAGTGTAGAGACCGCTCATATAAAGAGAGGTTTTAAAACAGAGGCCAGAGCATCCTCAGACTCTGCTTCAAACTGCTATTGGCTAGTTGTGATGTGATAGTGGAGATGGTAGTTCTTTTGTACATGTTACTATATATGCTTTTGACTCTGGAGAGAAGTTTCAGAGGAAAAGTATGCACTGCGTACACCCTCCTATGCCTGCATGTCCCCATGGGGAGAGGTCCGATGGAGAGGTGAGTGTGTACCTACATTTAACTATCTACAGCAGTGGACCAAGACAAAGTTTTCAGCAGATAATATATACTCCATTTCTATACCCTACTATGCACATTCATCTCTAGAAAGAGAGGTGTAGGAGCAGAGAGATCAGTCTCTATCCACAGTCTACTACACGTGTTACTCTTGGGAAAGGTCTGAGCTGACAAAGCAGTCTCTCTCTATACTCTAGTCTTAACCTCTCCACATTTTATTTCTGAATGTCTGACAAATTATCGAAATACAGAATATCGTAGTACACTAATATCGGAACAAAAATATCGACAACACTATTATCGACTTCCTATACTTAACTATAGATTTACAAATATATCGATTTTTTAATATCGACATACACAAACATCGTTTTCATTTATATCGACTACTTTGATATCGGTATACATAAATATCGACTTTTAAAAAATACATACACAATAAATAAAATATCGACATCAAAAATATCGTGAACAAAAATATCGGATTTTCTGATATATCGACAGTTTATATACATATCTTTGCACATTTATTTAACATATTATAAGTTTTTAACAAAATAATTACACACTACTTAAGTTAACATTTTAAATTTTTTTATTAAATATTCAAAACGATTCTATATTTCCTATTATATTACCTACACATAGAAAACTATTCTCTGCTATTTTTATAATTATATAATTATTTTTCATTTCCCTTCTATTACAAAATACTCACAACTGAAATTCAAAAATACTAACTAACCAATCACAACACTGATTATTTAAAACAACCAATAGCAAACTAAGTACTAATGACACTCCTCTATATAAACAATTAAACCCAAAACACTAACCACTTGCTAAAAGTCACGGAAGGAGATACATCTCTGGATGAATTGCAGCACACCAACAAGAACATCAAGACTATCAACATATAATGACATCTTCCAAGTAAGTAAATAAATTAAAAACTACATAAATAGCTGCTACTACATTACTTACCTGCTAAATACCCAGTGCTCCTTTTCTATTACTACTACAGAACATGCTATTAATTTGTATATACAAATATTTTTATAGATACTACAACTAGAGAATATTCTGCACAAAACCACTGTGAACAAGATCATAAGAGTACAGATTATAATAACTAAGTAAGTAAATTGTCAGTTATAATTTACTTGTAAATTATTCTAAACACACACAAACTATGAAAATTATCCCACATATGTGATTTTCTTCTCCAGATTCTATTACTGAAAACTACACTACAAATGAACAAAGAACATCATTCCTATTTCTACATTACATATTACTAAGTAAGTATGTGTAAACTAAAATCAATGTGGTAAAAACCGACAAACATTAGCACTTGTTCTAATTAGTTGCTATTATCTATTTTTTTAACACAGCTAACACTACCGATAAATGTACTGAAAATATTCAGATCTCCAAAATCGGAAACCACAAATACAACTCACTAAGTAAGTATATTAAATTACATAATTAACTGCTAATCTGTTGAAAACCTACACACATGGTGAATGTTCTAACACATATGTACCTTTTTTTTAAGATAACACTACAAACTACTCTCCACAAAAAGAACATACAACTATACTGGAAAACCCTACCTAAAAAAAAATAAGTAAGTATCTTGACAATGTAAACAAAAAACCTACACTTATTAGTATCCACTTTTGTAGTCAAAATTAGCTGTAACATTGTAAATATAGACAAAATTGGGTAATAATATACTCTTTTCATGTTTTTCCTAACAGCTCTAACAACATCAGAAAACAGTATCCCCAACAAAAGAATAAAGCAGATCAAAAGATTGCACTGATTTATAAAACACGTAAGTATATACATTACTAATAATCCCTTACTTAGAATTATATACACATTTTCCTTGACATTAACTATTATATATATATATATTTTCTAGATATACAAACAACAAAATGACAGAAGGAGCAGAATTTGTTACCAGCCAGAAAAGAAAGCTATTACTGTGCTACATGGGTTACACTTATACACAAGAAAAGCAATATGGCATGAAAGTTAATTGGAAATAGTGTAAATATTATTCTAACAAGTGTTATGGAAGAGCAACAACTAGAGAAGCTACTGTACTGTATACTAGGGAACACAATCATCCACCAAATGTTTCTGAAATTGAAGTTAGAACAGCATTGGAAAATATAAAAGAGGCAACTACAGGTTCCCAAAAACAAACCAACGTCATATTAAAAGAAGCTATTCCTAAAATCCCTAAAACTGCCACAACCCAAATGCCAAATATTCTTTCCCTAAAAAGAACTATAGCACGAACTAAAAAAGCTACTACTACTACCACACCACCTCCCAGAACATATCATGGTATCAATTTAAATGCCAACCAAATTATAACTTTAAACAAACAACCATTTATAGTTTACGACAATGAAAACAATGACAAAAGACTTATTTTTTGGGACAAATATGAATCTAGTAAAACTTCGGCAAAGCCAATATTGGATGATGGATGGGACTTTTAACATCTGTCCCAAACCATTTTTCCAATTATACACAGTACATGGCCTCTACCAAAACTGCAACATACCACTACTATATGCACTATTACCAAACAAAATTAGTTCCACATATATGGAATTATTAAATATAATTAAACAAAAAACGAATGATTATTCTCCTGAAAAAATTATTCTAGATTTTGAGCAAGCAATGCTTTCAACCATCCTAAAAATCCACCCCCATACCTGCATTCAAGGCTGCTACTATCATTTAAACCAGCGTTTATGGAGACATCTACAAAAAAACAACCTTAAGTGTAGAATATGCTACTAACTCATCTTTTGCCTACCAAATTAAAAAACTCATAGCACTGGCTTATGCCCCATAAACAGACGTAGCAGAACACTACAACATTCTTATAGACAGCCCCTTCTACAAACAAAATGAAGCAAAGTTGAGTCAATTTCTGGACTACTTTGAAGACACCTGGGTAGGCAGACTCCACAGATCTGGCCACAGAAGAAACTCCAAATTCCTAATACCCTGGTGGAACGTTTACAGAAGCACCTTAAATGGAGATTCTAAAACTAACAACACTGTAGAAGGTTGGCACAATGCCTTTGTACAATCAACTGGCAGAACCAAACCAACTCTAGAACATTTTATTAAGTGCCTACAGAAAGAACAAAGCTACCAGGAATTCAGAATGGACCAATCCATAACTGAACTAGTCCCTAAAACATCAAAACAAAATAAGCAAATGCACAAATACCTAGAAGAGCAAGTAAAATTATACCCTAGTACAAAAGGCATTGAATACTTAAACATCATTGCCAAAACACTACTCTGAATATTTAACAACACCAAAGCAATCCCTAAAACTATCACCTAAATATACATAACATTTCAAACATGATATTGAAAATTATTTAATGTATGCAATATATAGAGATATTATTCACATATATGCACACATTAAATAAAAATAAGAAGTATTAAACAATGCCAT
Source organism: Lissotriton vulgaris (assembly GCF_964263255.1). NCBI lineage: Eukaryota > Metazoa > Chordata > Amphibia > Caudata > Salamandridae > Lissotriton > Lissotriton vulgaris. The sequence goes on along the minus strand of NC_141697.1, from coordinate 879,868,120 downwards.
ATTAATAATCGCATTACCCACCCACAAAAGATAAAACATAAATGACTTACCAATCATGTTGTCAATCCAATGACGTCCTTCTCCACCAAAGTAATCCAGGTAGTGAAAATGTAACCCCCAAAAAAATGCAAAAATACAACTGTTCCCAAAAATCCAAATCCACGGTGTGAAGAGCCATAGAATAACCATAAAAAACCGGAAAAATGGTAAAAAGTTTAAGAAACGCTCCAGGAAAACCGAAAAGTTAAAAGAAGTGTTTGCAAAGCAGTGGTGAATAAAACCAACAAACACTTCCTTAAAAAAAAAAACGGAACTTCCGATTTAGCGAACACCTATAACAAAAACATAGAAAACAGACATTCCCACCCAGATGAGCCAACACATAAATAAGTACTAACAATAGTAAAAAAATTATTTTGAGAGTACATAAAATTTAAACCTACATAAAGTTACCCTGTAAACAAGCCTATAACAAATAAAACTACGTGTATCTACCACACGGAAATATTCGTTTTCCAAATGTAAAACACAACTCCTTCACATGTAAGAACACTAAATAGAAGCACACTACTCTCAAAAGATCATAAAAATACACATAAAACATATAAAATAAACCTTACCTGAAGCGACGTGAAGTGTCTCCCAACCGCGAGCTGCTCTTCATCCAAATGACCCAAAACGACCTAACCCGGTTACAAAATAAAGAAGCCAAAAGCAATAAAATAGTCCAAAGTTAGAAATATAATATCAATAATTTAGACAATTACCTGAAATCAGTTAAAAATTGCTAAGATTTGCTAACATTTTTTTACTTTACTACTTTGAATTTATTTACAAATATGTATAAAAACTTTATAAATAAATATTATGAAAAAAATAATATTTATTTAAACAATGTATAGAAATGTTAAAAGAATGTCACACAATGTTTAAATGTACAAATTATGTTCACAAAAAATATCCCTTTTGTAATAAAGTTTAATGTAAAAAAATAATGGTTAAAAACGTATTATTAATATAATTTATATTATTAATAATTTTCTTTAATTTACTATATAATATGTAATACTATACAAAATCATATTACATATTAATTATAACCATTTAAAGTTATCTTCTTCGTCAGTAAATTTGATTGTCATTGTGTTTGGAAATTATTATCAGAAAAATAAATATTTAATAAAAGTGAATTTATTATGATTTAAATTGTTATCTCTGCAAAAAATACAAAACATAATAAATATTATTTTACAAACATGTTGTACTTTTTCTATTTTGTTATTACTATAATCTAACAATATTATTATTGGGAAAATCCAATTAGCTACAAGATTTTAATTACATTTAACTTACTATTCCCACTCCAATCTATATTACATATAGATCAATGCTGGACACTAATTTAAAAAAAAATATTTATTTCAACTCCACTCTACTTAATATAGAAATAGATGCTAAATACTAACAAAATATTACTTACTATTCCCACTCCAGTCCACATTAAATAAAAGTAGGTGCTGGACACTAATTAAATAATAATTACTATTCCAACTCCAGTCTACATAAAATTGAAATAGGTGCTGGACACTAATTAAATAATAATTACTATTCCAAATCCAGTCTACCTAAAATTGAAGTAGGTGCTGGACACTAATTAATTAATAATTACTATTCCAACTCCAGTCTACATAAAATTGAAATAGGTGCTGGACACTAAATAATTAATTATTACTATTCCAACTCCAGTCTACATAAAATTAAAGTAGGTGCTGGACACTAAATAATTAATAATTACTATTCCAACTCCAGTCTACATAAAATTGAAGTAGGTGCTGGACACTAAGTACATAATAATTACTATTCCAACTCCAGTCTACATAAAATTGAAATAGGTGCTAGACACTAATTAAATAATAATTACTATTCCAACTCCAGTCTACATAAAATTGAAGTAGGTGCTGGGCACTAATTAATTAATAATTACTATTCCAACACCAGTCTAAATAAAATTGAAGTAGGTGCTGGACACTAATTAAATAATAATTACTATTCCAGCTCCAGTCTACATTAAATTGGAGTAGGTGCTGGACACTAATTAATTAATAATTACTATTCCAACTCCAGTCTACATAAAATTGAAGTAGGTGCTGGACACTAATTAAATAATAATTACTATTCCAACTCCAGTCTACATTAAATTGGAGTAGGTGCTGGACACTAATTAATTAATAATTACTACTCCAACTCAAGTCTAAATAAAATTGAAGTAGGTGCTGGACACTAAATAATTATTTTTTACTATTCCAACTCCAGTCTACATAAAATTAAAGTAGGTGCTGGACACTAAATAATTAATAATTACTATTCCAACTCCAGTCTACATAAAATTGAAGTAGGTGCTGGACACTAATTAAATAATAATTACTATTCCAACTCCAGTCTACATTAAATAAAAGTAGGTGCTGGACACTAATTAATTAATAATTACTATTCCAACTCCAGTCTACATAAAATTGAAGTAGGTGCTGGACACTAATTAAATAATAATTACTATTCCAACTCCAGTCTACATAAAAATGAAGTAGGTGCTGGACACTAATTAAATAATAATTACTATTCCAACTACAGTCTACATAAAATTGAAATAGGTGCTGGACACTAATTAAATATTAATTACTATTCCAACTCCAGTCTACATAAAATTGAAATAGGTGCTGGACACTAATGAAATAATAATTACTATTCCAACTCCAGTCTACATAAAATTGAAGTAGGTGCTGGACACTAATTAAATAATAATTACTATTCCAACTCCAGTCTACATAAAATTGAAATAGGTGCTGGACACTAATTAAATAATAATTACTATTCCAACTCCAGTCTACATAAAATTGAAGTAGGTGCTGGACACTAATAAATTAATAATTACTATTCCAACTCCAGTCTACATAAAATTGAAGTAGGTGCTGGACACTAATTAAATAATAATTACTATTCCAACTCCAGTCTACATTAAATTGGAGTAGGTGCTGGACACTAATTAATTAATAATTACTACTCCAACTCAAGTCTAAATAAAATTGAAGTAGGTGCTGGACACTAAATAATAATTTTTTACTATTCCAACTCCAGTCTACATAAAATTGAAGTAGGTGCTGGACACTAATTAAATAATAATTACTATTCCAACTCCAGTCTACATTAAATAAAAGTAGGTGCTGGACACTAATTAATTAATAATTACTATTCCAACTCCAGTCTACATAAAATTGAAGTAGGTGCTGGACACTAATTAAATAATAATTACTATTCCAACTCCAGTCTACATAAAAATGAAGTAGGTGCTGGACACTAATTAAATAATAATTACTATTCCAACTACAGTCTACATAAAATTGAAATAGGTGCTGGACACTAATTAAATATTAATTACTATTCCAACTCCAGTCTACATAAAATTGAAATAGGTGCTGGACACTAATGAAATAATAATTACTATTCCAACTCCAGTCTACATAAAATTGAAGTAGGTGCTGGACACTAATTAAATAATAATTACTATTCCAACTCCAGTCTACATAAAATTGAAATAGGTGCTGGACACTAATTAAATAATAATTACTATTCCAACTCCAGTCTACATAAAATTGAAGTAGGTGCTGGACACTAATAAATTAATAATTACTATTCCAACTCCAGTCTACATAAAATTGAAGTAGGTGCTGGACACTAATTAAATAATAATTACTATTCCAGCTCCAGTCTACATTAAATTGGAGTAGGTGCTGGACACTAATAATTAATAATTACTATTCCAACTCCAGTCTTCATAAAATTGAAGTAGGTGCTGGACACTAATTAAATAATAATTACTATTCCAACTCCAGTCTACATTAAATTGGAGTAGGTGCTGGACACTAAATAATTAATAATTACTACTCCAACTCAAGTCTAAATAAAATTGAAGTAGGTGCTGGACACTAAATAATTATTTTTTACCATTCCAACTCCAATCTACATAAAATTAAAGAAGGTGCTGGACACTAAATAATTAATAATTACTATTCCAACTCCAGTCTACATAAAATTGAAGTAGGTGCTGGACACTAATTAAATAATAATTACTATTCCAACTCCAGTCTACATAAAATTGAAATAGGTGCTGGACACTAATTAAATAATAATTACTATTCCAACTCCAGTCTACATAAAATTGAAGTAGGTGCTGGACACTAATTAAATAATAATTACTATTCCAACTCCAGTCTACATAAAATTGAAATAGGTGCTGGACACTAATGAAATAATAATTACTATTCCAACTCCAGTCTACCTAAAATAGAAGTAGGTGCTGGACACTAATTAATTAATAATTACTATTCCAACTCCAGTCTACATAAAATTAAAGTAGGTGCTGGACACTAAATAATTAGCAATTACTATTCCAACTCCAGTCTACATAAAATTGAAGTAGGTGCTGGACACTAGTTAAATAATAATTACTATTCCAACTCCAGTCTACATAAAATTAAAGTAGGTGCTGGACACTAAATAATTAATAATTACTATTCCAACTCCAGTCTACATAAAATTGAAGTAGGTGCTGGACACTAATTAAATAATAATTACTATTCCAACTCCAGTCTACATTAAATAAAAGTAGGTGCTGGACACTAATTAATTAATAATTACTATTCCAACTCCAGTCTACATAAAATTGAAGTAGGTGCTGGACACTAAATAATTAATTATTACTATTCCAACTCCAGTCTACATAAAATTAAAGTAGGTGCTGGACACTAATTAAATAATAATTACTATTCCAACTCCAGTCTACATAAAATTGAAGTAGGTGCTGGACACTAATTAAATAATAATTACTATTCCAACTCCAGTCTACATAAAATTGAAATAGGTGCTGGACACTAATTAAATAATAATTACTATTCCTACTCCTGTCTACATAAAATTGAAATAGGTGCAGGACACTAATTAATTAATAATTACTATTCCAACTCCAGTCTACATAAAATTGAAGTAGGTGCTGGACACTAATTAAATAATATTTACTATTCCAACTCCAGTCTACATAAAATTGAAATAGGTGCTGGACACTAAATTTAATTTATATTTTAAAACACTCCCCACCCTTATCCCCTATTAACCCAATAACCCGCTCCTAAAACTAGAGATGTTTTATTACAATTTTGTTTAATAATAAATATACTCAAATTATTTATAATGTTATTAATTTTTATTATATTTGTTACATTTTATTTTAAAACACTCCCCACCCTTATCCTCTATTAACCCAATTACCCACTCCTAAAACTAAATATGTTATTTTATTAATATTTTATTTAATAAATATAATAAAATTAATTTACATTTTTTTTATGATATTTTTTTACATATATTTTAATACACTCCCCACCCTTATCCCCTATAAACCCAATAACCCGCTCCTAAAACTAGATATGTTTTTTTATAATTTATTTTATTATTTTTAATTTAATTTTTTTTAGTATTTATAAAAAAATGTAAATATTTTTTTCTAATGTCATTACTATTTTTAACTACTTTTATTTATTTTTTCCACTATAAAACGATATTTTTTATATTTGATATTTTGTCTAACGATATTCTTGCTTTCGATATTTTATCATACTTACTAATTACGATATTTTTGTATACGATATTTTTTTTTTCTATATTTTCGACCTTTGATATATAAACTTCGATATTATGTCTTGTCGATATTTTTTTTTGATATTATGACTCATTACCTTTATTTCTATATTTATTTAATAAGTTTTATATAGCGCTGACTAGAACCGAAAGTATCAGAGCGCTTTACATGAGGTTCCATAAAGTTACAAAAATTATATCAGGTTACAGGCTACATCAGTTACTAGTAAAACATTTATATGGTATAGAAAATGAGATAAATGGAGCGTAGAAGGGTATGGAGGTAGGGTGAAGGGGTAGGAGGGAGATACAAAGGCAAGATGAGGGAAAGACTGCCCCAGGTCCGGCTGGGTAGGTGATGGCCTAGGGCGAGGTCCACAGCCCATCTCCTCTTTAGCTATCAGGTAGCTCTACCGGGCTTCGGCCAAATAGCAAGGTCTCGGCTGAAAAACATAAGAGCATAGGAAAGTAAGATAAATGGAGTGTAGAAGGGTAGGGGGGAAGGGTAATGGGGTAGGGGGAGATACAATGGACAGATGAAGGAAAGTCTGCCCAAAGTCCAGGTGGGTAGGTGATGGCTGAGGGGGAAGTCCACAACCCATCTCCTCTTTAGTTAACAGGTAGCTCCAGCGGTCAGAGGAAGATCACAAAGTTTATGTCATGATGGGAGAGCCGGGTGGGGGAGGATGGTGGGGAGCACCCCTAGCCTTGCTGGTGTAAGCTCGATGAGCCAGTCCATGGAGTCCGGTGTGGTTGAAAGGGCTTCTCTAATTGCTGCAGACCAGTGGAGCAAGAAGGGGGTGGGTGGTGTAAGTGCTTCAAGAGTGAGGAATAGTCGGTAGGAGACTAGTTGTTTAGTTTGTTTGTGTGATGGCCATGACGAGGTCAGGCACCCGGGTATTCTAAGATCCCCCATCCGCTGCCTCCTGATGATTGGGGCTCACACGGCAGCCATGTTGGAATCAGGAATCCTCTGTCATGGTTTTGGGCTGCGGCTCTAGGGGCACGAGCACAAGCTTGCGAGCTTTATGTGGCAAGATGCATAGTGTCATGACCATGGCTCAGTATTGGTGGCGATGTTTCCAAAAAACACTAAACTTCATTGCTTATTGTCACTGTCTACCTTCGTTCATGTGCGCTCTGTGCATGTCTTGTTAAATTTGCCTTTACTCATGTGCGCGTGCTGTTTTACTCATGTGTGCTCACTGAATGCCTTGCTCATGTGCACGCGCTGTATACCTTTCTCAAATTGCCTTCACTTATGTGCGCGCTTTATATGTCTATATGCCTTGCTGACTTAAATGCCTGTTGAAGTATGCATTCCCTGCACAATATTTTATCATGTATGCATAACAGTTGAAGTTAGTGCGTTTAGAAATAAATACGCATGGTGGGTAATAGCTCAGGACACTACAATTTCAAAGCAGAGTTCAAAGCAGCAGCTCTGCTTTGTATTCTTAAAAGCTTGGGCCGAATCCTCCAATGAGCGTCATTACGCTCTGCACGTCTTTATCTCCTTGGGTGTGGCACGTCTATAAAAAGGAAACACACCCAAGGAAACACGCTCGCTATTCTTTTTCACTTCAGAGGCCAGCAGCTGTTCCCGGTTTTCCCTCAGTTATCGGAAAAGCAGCAGAATATCTCCTGGCAGTAAATCGGACAAAGTGAAGTATTCTTCCTGAGCGTCAATTAATCTTTTGACTCGAGTCTACAGAATCAGGGTAAGACTCCTTTGAATATTCCTCTTAGGGTTGGAAACATTTCCCTAATTCTTTGAGAGACCTTTGACAGGATATGTAATCTCCAGGGGGCATATTACCAAGCAATAGCGATAATTATCACTATTGCTTGGTTAGAGACAAAAATTTACAGCTGAGCTGCGGCGTTTTTTACCGCAAATAATGGTATCGCAAATGCGATAAAAATCGCCGCAATGCATGAATATCGCTGAAAAGTCAGCGATATTCATGCATTACCGAGCTAATGCTCTTAGCCATGTTATCCACCTCCCATTGGATAACATGGCTAAGAACTGCTCAGGGCAGGTGTTAGCTCGCGCTTAGCGCGAATATCTCTAAAAGTTGGTAATAGGAGATAGCGATGTTAGCGACTGTTTTCAGGCGCTAACATCTTGGCACGCCCAGTTTGCATGTCATTAGTGATAAATATCACTGACATGCAAAGTGGGGCCCAAGATGGTCGCTATCTCCTACTAGCTGTCGCTAACTGGTGTTAGCGACAGCTAGGTAATAGGGAGATAATTTTATCTCCGCTTTCTTGGCTTTTAAAGCCAAAAAAGCGGAGATAAACCCCCTTGATAATATGCCCCCAGATTTTTAACTTTATGATTACTAGAAGTAATTTTTGGAGCCAGTGATTTTACCCGGTAGGAGCCTTTTGGACCCACAACTCACCTGCTGGGACGCTGGGGGCTGGAGCCTGCATTCTGCCTCGCCCGCCTGTGGACCACAACTCCTGCCATCCTTTGCGGCGCTCCTCGCTGCATACCGCATCATCGCACCAGGAGGCGCTGAAAAGGGCGACTAGGACCCCGCTGGGCGGAACGCGCCCGGGCGCGTGCTGGGCACTTGCCGGGCGGGCCCGTCTGTGTCCATCAGGGGCCGAAAGAGGCTGGGCTGGGCTTCCTCCTTAACACCCCCAGAAGTGTGAACCGGCCACCTTATTGCCCGGACATTTGCCATCAACAAGAGGAGGTGAGGTGAGGACATGTTAAAGTGTGCATTGGCAGTCTTTGCCTGATTTATGTGGGGTGGAGACCATAACACAACTGGGACACCTCTGGCCCGGAAATACATAGAGGACTTGGGCAGAACACTCCGCACATCTCTTAAGGCCCCAGATTGTAGGGACTGTTCGGCTAGTATTGGGTTTTGTTCACTCTGTTAACTGTTCATAGGGCGGGATGAGTAAGAGGAAGGTAAAGGACTCTATGGTGGGGGGCAGTGTAAAGGGGACACTAGATGCATTTATATCGATAGCAGAATCTCTACTGGTGCATGAGATCCAGTTGGCCGAGAAGAGACTTTCATTGGACTCAATTTTGTCCCAGAAGAGGTCGTCAATGGGAGGTTTAGCTATGGCCAGGTCACCAAATTGCGGCAACTTAGTAGCCCGTGACATTGTACCTGGTGTTCAAACTGCAACTAGCCCGAACACATCCGCTTTACCATCTTGTATTGTGGGCCCATCAACACAATCATTAGAGTTGTCACAGGATGTGCCGTACGTCTCAGAGAGAGATGCAGAAGAGAGTTTGGAAGGCTATGTCCCACAACCTGGACCAGGATGCGGATCTGGCCAGGCAGAGGAAGGCCCCACTTTAGTTACATTAGTTTCATCACTGGAAAAATGCGAAATCCCCGAAAGGGAAGGAAGGGAGGTGGTCACCCGGTCCAAAAGGGCATTACCACGTAGAATCGAGACAGGCAGGGAGGTCACCACTGTAGCGGGCCCCACAACAATAGCAAGGCCAACAGTAAAATCAAGCAGAAAGGAGTCCAAACACAAGCCAGGGATAAAGACACAGAAGACCCAGCAGGAAATTCAAAACTCATAAATTGTGGTGAGGCAGGAAAAGTGGGGGGGTGGACTCAGAAATATGGTCCAGGTTGGAGACTATGTTTTTGACTCACCTAGGGTTCATACACGAGAAACTCACATCACTCGAAGAGAAATTGTCCCGGTGGATATCCCAGAATAGCAATCAGACAAGTGTGGCCATGGCGCATTTAGGAAATACCCTGGGAGCATTAGATGCTCCCATCGCATCAAGGGTTGCTTTTCCCCCACAGAGAAATGAGGGCATGACACATGTGGGCGATCACCAAAAGGGAACAATGGTGGATGTGGATAAAGAGATTCTGGCGGGGCTCTGGGATGGAACTACCCGAGTCTAAGAGGTGCGGTACGAGTTACTAGGCCCACGAGGGCGGGTTCCGTAGCTCAGAATCTGAGTTCAAAGGTGGGAATGGTAAACACAAGGGGCATAGATGTGAGAGCACTTGCACCACAGGATATGGAGTCTGTTCATGAGGACCACGTTAGGTGTACTCTGTATCTGCCAGTTATAGACCTTTTGCCGGCAGCCTGCCCATACACCATAGTCCTGACAGGAGCCTTAGTGGAAATAGAGAAGAAACACCACAAATGCTGATTAATAAGGCGGCCCATTGGGTGAACACTAACGCCCAGTTTGATATCGCAAACCACAGACACTTATTAATGGTGAGAAGGGTGTCCTGGATAGGTTGTAGTAGGAAGTGCTTCCCAGGAGACACTGTTGTTATCTTAAATTTCAGGTTCCCAGGGCAGGTACACGAACTCCTCACCCAGCGCAAGGGGCCCCTCCAGGAAGACTGGGGCTCGACCATCAAAATGCTACCACTGGGGTTCTTTTATAGGGAAACATTGGGAGCAAACCTTGACGACAATCCGAAGATTGATCAAGTAGAACGTGCCCGTAGGGGTCCCCCGGTCTAGTTGTCTAATCGGTATGCCCCCCTTGTATATGGCCCAACCCTAGATGGTATTGATTGACACAAAAGGAGCATACCAAGGGGGGATGGCTATAGATTGGACGACGCCTTGCCCAATATAGGGATGGGAGGGATATCATTGACACTTGACAAGGGGCCTATTTCCCCGCCTCTCCCAGGAGACTTTAGTGGCCCTGCCAATTAAGAGAATACCCAAATCACGACTATTCCCCCAAGTCCAATTAGTCACCTGTTATCAGACAGCCCAGACATTTTTAGCCAGGGGGATCCATAGAGATTATATCATGGAACATAGCTGGGTTCTCATCTAAAATATCGAATACCGAGTGTCTATCCTATATAAAGACTTTCCAGGACATTTGCTTACAGGAAACCTGGGAGAGGGACAGTAGCGTGCTATCCATTGAGGGTTACAAAATGTACTTTGTACTGGCACGTAAGTGTGCTGTGGGTGGCATGATCACTTACATGGATTTAAGGCTCCAGGGGAGGTGGGACGACTTGGGCTGGGATTCTGATTTTTTTGCAAGGGATTAGATTGTGTATGAAGGGTAATAAGTTAATTTTTGTTAATTTTTATAATGCTGTTTCATTGGGCCAACTTATTGACTGAAGGAACTGTAGAGCAGGTTAGAAGGGATACACGACCAGGGGGAACGGGCGCACAAGTTGGTGGTACTCGGTGACTTTAACTGTCACCTGTGCCCAAAAGTGAAATTCAGGAGGGGGGATTGGTCTTCCTGCCCTCTGGAAGAGGTTCCTCATGTAGAGCATACAACTGAGGGAAAGGAATTACATAAGGTGCTAGGAACCTTTGCCTTCACATACACTATGGACCTGATTAAAATAGGGTAGTATGGCCTGGCCACCCAACCTTTAAAGGTAGAGGCTGTGACTCTTTTATTGACTTTATCTTTGTCTCAAATACATTAAAGAGGGGGATACTAAGGTTTGAGATACAGTTAAGCATCTTTAGTGACCATAACCCACTGGTCATGTCACTTAGGGACCCAAATCTAACTAAGTACTCTGGGGCATATTACCAAGGGGGGCGATAGTCAATTATTGCCGGTTTAGCGGTCGTTTTCGGCTGCTAAGCGGCGATAATTCTATCGCTTTATTAGCAAGCTGTCGCTAACAGCAGTTAGCAACAGCTTTTAGGCGATAGCGAGCGGTTTGGGGCCCGCTTTGCATGTCAGCGATATTTATCGCTAATGACATGCAAAGTGGGTGTGCCCAACCTGTTAGCGACTGAAAGCAGTCGCTAACGTCGCTATCGCCTATTAGTAAGGCAGGCATAGCGATGGAAATATTCCCGCTATTGCCAAAAACTAGCGCCTGCTCAGACCAGTTCTTAGCCATGTTATCGAATGGGAGGTGGATAACATGGCTAAGAGCATTTTGTCGCTAATGCGTGAATATTGCTGTATTCTCAGCGATATTCACGCTATCGCCGGAAAAATTATCGCTTTGGAGATAAACGTTGCTAATAGCAAGTTATCTCAGCAATAATTTACGGCGATGCTTAGCGATAAAAAAATCGTTGCAAAGCCTAGTTAGAGATAAATATCGCTACTTGTTGGTAATATGCCCCTCTGTTTGCACAGGGGAATTTTAACAGCCTATGATCAAGGGAGGAGGCTCAGAAGGACTCAGGCAGATGGCGATGCCTTCTATAGAGCCTTATTGGCTGACAAACATCAGTTTGTGTGGAAGTGTTTAAACCCAACGTTGGATGGGGCAGATTTGGTTAAAGCCTTTGATGGGGTCACTAAGCACATCAATAGTCTACTCAGGACTAAATCCATCAAAAAAGGCAAGGAGGACCACAGGTGGTTCGACCATGACTGCTCCTGTGCTTTGAAAGAGCTGAAGCTAGCTCTTAAAGCAGTCCCAAAGGATAAGACAAGGCTGTCCACATGCCGGGCATTATATAAACAGGCGGTTAAGCGACGCAAAACCTCCTTGCAACAGCAGGCTTAGGAGAACCTGAGGAAAGTGGTTGAGACCAAGAACATGACTGGCTTTTGCAAGGTTATTAATGATCCATGCTTCCAAGACGCTAACAAACCCAAGATAGCAAATCATATCCTTCCAGATTCCTGGTACGAGCACTTTTATGGACTATACAATCATGGTATGACAGAGGACCCCAGAGTAGCTGAGGAAGGGGGCGATACTGTGGGACATATAACATTTTCCTTGGGGGAGATTAAGGTGGGCATTGAGGGCCTGACAAGGAATAAGGCGCCAGGGCCTGACGGGGTTCCCCCGATCTTTTCTTGGGACAGGTACAATTGTGGGCTCCGATTTTGACCAGAGTAGTTAATGCAGCAGTAAACGTGGGTATGCCTGCATCCTGGTCCACAGCCACAATTGTACCCATCTTTAAAAAGGGAAATAGGGACAGCCCATTGTGCTACCGTCCCATCTCTCTTATTGATGTGACAGTGAAAGTCTTAGGCAGGGCAATTTTCAATCGACTGTTGCACTGGGCGGAAGAACATCATATAATCACTGACACTCAGTGTGGGTTTAGGTCAGGACGATCAACGGCCGATCAATGCCTCAATTTATACCTACTGATAGCCAAGTACACCATTGCCAGTCAGGAGACGGTGTACCTGGCTTTCATGGATCTGACGGCAGCTTTCGACTGTGTGAACGGTAAAAACGATGGGAAATTATGGGGGCTCTGGGCATGGACCCGGGTATAGTAAATATCTTAAGAGAACTACACAGGAACACTTTTGCCCAGGTCGGATACAATGAAGACGGGAGCTTGACCGAGCAATTCCCATGCTCAAGGGGGGTAAGACAGGGTTGCATATTGGCACCTTTCCTATTCACCCTGTATATAAATGGCCTGGAGCGGGCATTAGACGCTCTCAGGGCGGACTCGCCAAGGATAGGAGCAAGGGGGGTACCCGTCCTGCTTTATACAGATGATGCGGTACTTTTTGCACGGACCCCTCGAGGCCTACAATGCCTGATAGATGGCTTTGTCCTTTTTATGGAGAGTCTCAACCTGTCGGTTAACTGTTTCAAATCTTAATTTATGAAGGTGGGGAAAACGCCAAAAAGGAAATATAAATATATGATTGGCGCGCACTGCCTGGAAAAGGTCCAGACTTTCTCTTACCTGGGGATTTTATTTGATACCTGCCTTAGTTTTAAAGCCTTGCTGGATGAGAATACCTTAACTAGTTGTTCCGGCGCAATTATGAACTTCGCGCGTAGGCTGGGTCGATGGTCACCGGAACAAATTTTGATACTCTTCAATTCGATGTGCTGTGCCAAACTTCTTTATGGCAGTGAGATTTGGGGTTTTACTGACGCGGAAATTGTCCACACAGAAGAGAACAAATACCTGAGGTGACTGCTAAAAGTCCTGCAAAGCACCTCATCTTACATCATTCATGAGGAATTGGGTGTCAGTCATATCAGAGACAGGATAGAACTAAAACCCATTATGTGTTGTGTCAAAATATGGACAAACCCCGAGGCCGCACTAACCAAGGAAATTTTATTGGATTGTATGGCACGTGACCAGGGGAGGAACATTCTATGGCTGAAATATGTGAGGGAAACACTTTCAGCCCTGAGTTGTGTAGACTTCTTTATTAACCCAACTAAATTGTCAGCCCAGGACAAGGGCCACGTCAAGATGGAATTCCTCAAATATGTGGCAGGTGAATTAAACTTTGGTGAGAGCGTACCTTCTGACCAAGTCCTGCTTGGGCATTGAGCCTTACTTGTCTGTTATCCACAATGCTCAAGACAGATTTTTAATTACACGCTTCAGGTTAAATTTGTTACACCACAGTCTAGCGGTGCCGCAGGCTACACTAAAACCACAGATTTGAAGGGCCCATGCGGCTGTGACCAACGCTCTCCGCAGGACACCCTTCACTTTGTTTTACTGTGTCCCTACTATGTGCACCCCAGGAAGCGATTTTTAAGAGGCACTTTAAAAATCACGGGTTTTAAGCAGGTTAAGGTGGCCTACTGTATTTGAAGTTGTCCACAGAGGTTTTAACTCTTTGTTGTACTGTACATTTTTTAAGGTCTGCATTGCTACTTAGTAACTCCAGAGGAGAAGACTGATTACATTGTCTGTAGTATGGCCAGGTTAAAGGTCCCAGTATTAATCTGTATGGGCAAGGGCATCCTCAAAGTAAATGTCCTCCCATTATGTTCCCTGTTGGGAGGTTGTACCTTGAATGTATCATGATTTTAACTGATTATGCCTCTTCCCTTTTATCTTTGACATTTTTTAATTACTTGTATAAGAATGATAGCTGAGAAGAGGTTTTTAACAGTGAACGTCTTAAATAGGTAATGCACTATTGGGCCCGTCTTATTATGATAATTGTGATATTTGTATGTTTTTAATAATTGTACTTTTATGGTATTGTTTTGATGCCGAATAAAGTATATATATTGACATTTTTGGAACATTTAAAACTTTGAACCTTGAAATAATCTTTGAACTTTAACAAAAAACTTGCTCTTTGGACTTTGTAAAAAGTTGTGTGGCAGGTCCAGCACACCATCAAGATTTTACCAGTGTGAAAAAGACTGCATAAACTTTCAGGTTTAATCCAATCACTCTACAGTAGGGAATGACAGATGATAATTGGCTTTAAAAATATGTTTATAGAGAATTATTGATATACATATTGTTTATGAGTGTTTGATGCATATTGGATTTCTATTACATGTCTCCTTCAGTGCTGTTCCTTCCCCAAAATCCCTTCCCCCCGCCTGGCCACTCTAATACTCTGTGTCATTACGACAATTCAGAGTTGGAGCAGCCTGGAGGGGGACCCTTCTAACGACGAGCAATCCCTGAGGAATCTACGCCCTGACATTTTCCCCCAGGAGTGTATTCTCGCCTGACCCCCTTCACCCCCACTCTGTTTCTCTGAGGGGTCAGGGACGGGGGTCCAGGTATAGACAGCCGCCCTCTGTTGCAACCTGCTGCCGTCCTGAATGCACCGCACAACTGAGACGAGGCAGGGGGTGGGAGGGGGGACCGCTCACCTCTGCTTTCAGTTACAAGTGTTTATGGGCTCCTGAGAACATGTCCGATATCCCTGCTGCAGCCGAGGCTTCTTTTTACATGTAACAACGGGTGGGCCTCACAAGCGGATGGAGAGTTAAAAGGTACTCTGCGTTGCAGCATTTACAGACGGCTGTATTGCTGATTGATTTTGTAGACAACTAAATCACGGGCGCCATCTTAGGGTCAGGCCCGCTCTTTGGAAGAGCATCACTCTGATGTGGTCGGATTCATGTAGAAACGTTCCTTAAAGCCAGCGCACACAGCTTTAGTAATATTGAATTGTCCACAGCTCTAGTAATTAGCATTGCAGCTCCGCAGGAGAAGGTATAACGCTTCTCATACACTTCAGACAGCCACCATCTTAGGGTCAGGCCGCATTCTTTAAAATAAATCACCCCAAAGTAATTTTGTATGGCACAAAGGCAACTGTACCCCATCAAAAGGTGAGGCCGTTCAAGTTCTCATGAAACGAGGTGCTCTTGAGGGCAATCCAGTTAGATTCTGTATCTTTAGCAACAGCTTCATCAATGTTTTGCGTCATCCACCATTTAGATTTCCCTTGTCACTGCAGAAGACAGAGTTGTGGCAGCAGTTCAGCTCCAACCCCACAGGATGTTGTTTTTCAACTGCTTGGCTTTCGGGTCGCAGCGCCCCGACCCTGTGCTCCCCTGGGCTGAACATTAGTTAAAGGTTTACAGCATACCGCAGCTCTTGCTGCACGCCCCTCTTTCGCGTAGTTATTTGAGCCCTTAGGTTCGATCCCTCCATGCCAGACTCCAAGATGGGGGGCCAGCCACTCACTGTCGTCGGATCTCTGCTCCCCAGCCACAAACTCAGCTCCAGAGTGTCCCGTGCGCCGATAGATCAGGTCTGCCTGTAAGCAGGGTGTTATAGCGGGAACGGCATCCGAAACCCGGGCACCCATACTGATGGATACTCTAGGGATGGCTGGGGGAGTGTGGAGCCCCCGCATGGAGCGTCCTACTCCCTCAGCTATTCTGGGCAGAGAGCATAGGGATCAATTGCCCAACCCTATTTCTACATCTGTCAGCCTGGGATAAGGTGTAGGCAGACAAGCAAGGCCTTCAACATACTGTACTATGAACACCAATCATCCAAGATAGAAGTCTCAGCCTGGGGGCCGGCTCCTCCTCACACCCTACTATGTGTACCTTTCATGCAAGACAGGGTTGTTAGCAGAGAAACCATTACATCCTCACACCCTACTATGCATACCATTCACTGTGGAAACAGTTATGAGCACAGATGGCAGTGTAGAGGCCAGTCACTTCCCACACTTCACAATAACCATGACTGAATCAAGAGAGCGGTCACATAAACTTTACTATGCTCACCCATCATCTAAGACATAGGTCTCAGAGGAGAGGCCAGTCTCTCCACATACTCTACTTCACACCTCATCATCCCAGAGAAAGCCAGTCCCTGTATACACCCTACTATGCTCAACCGTCAGCCAAGAGAGAGGTCTCAGCAGAGAGGATAGTCTCTCCCCTCCCACTTTTACCCACATCCTTCATCTGAGAGAGAGGTCACAGCAAAGAGGCTAGTTCCTTCACACTTGTCATCTGGCAGAGAGGTTTCAAAAGAGAGGCTGGTTCTCTCTATATCAGAGGGTGGACGTTGAACTCCACTCACTGAATTTTTGTTACTCCGCGCTCCATGTTCAGCAAAAACTCCGCCAATCACTGTGGAGCTGAGTTTAGTAGCGCTGCAGTGCCTCTGATGGATATGAATTCAGCAATTTGCATGAATGCATGCCTGTGTTTACACAGTTGTATGAGTTAGAAATTGCTTGTTACGGCCCCAGTTCCACAACAGCACAGCGTAGGCACACTTTTCCCTCTTTCAGAAAAAAAAATAGTGGGACTTCGTGTCATCTTGTTTGTTTTTAATGTTCACCATCAGTAAGATAGGGGAAACTGAATTCTGTCAGAGACAGCAGAAACCCAGCAGCAATGTTTGTTTTACAAAATGCACTACATTCTTTTATGCATTCAAATCAATCTTCATTTTACAGAGAGGAAAGGCGCACCTGAGTCCAAGAATAACTTGCAGAGTGCTCCTCCTCCTCTCCAGGCCATGGGGTCTGAGGCACATGCTTCAATTCTCTGCTGAACCCCCCTCTCCTTCTAGCCAAGTTGGTGAGGTAACAGAACAAAGCCCTCTTATCTATTGCAACTTCTGGTCAGGGAAGCTTGTTTTGCTGAGCCTGTGCACAACCTTATAGCCTCTGAGGCAGGGAGGGGGACAATCAGAGAAAGGTGGAGGTTAGAGGAGAGCGAGGCTAAGGACAGAGGGAGAAGCGGGTGGAGAACATCTCTTGGCTCACAGTAGGTCACCCCTGGGATGGCCATGAAAAGCAGGGGAAAGATGAAGGCTAGTGACTGGGTGAGTACAGCGCTGAGGATTGTCAGAGGAAGGGTGAAACCTTTGTGTACAACAGCGGTGGGGGAGCATTCAGGGGTATCTAATCTCTTGCCGAGGTTCAGTGGAGCTCCTTGAGCGTGCGCTCGGAGTGCAATACTTTGATAATGACAGACAGCCACACCTGCATGCTATCACTGAACTCTGGGAGTTATTACGCTTTCGGGGATCAGCTTGGCTGTAGGCAGAACTTTTATTTTCAGATATGTACATAAATAAATGTAACGATTTTTTACAAGTCATTTACTCTGCCCACTTGCAGAACTCAGCGGAATCACACAGTGTTTTTTGGTTACTCCGCAGTATTCCACTGAGTGAAACTCTGTGAGCCCACCCCTGTCTATATCCTACTATGCATATTTGGCATCTGATACACAGGTCTCAGCGGAGAGACCTATCTCTCCCCAAATCCAACTATACACACCGGTCATCCAAGAGAGGGATTTTAGCAGAGAGTCCAGGTTTTTTACACACCCTACTATGGTCATCCATCATCTGGCAGAGAGGTCTCAGCAGAGAGGTCAGTCTCTTCCACATACTATGCATACTGGTCACCCAGAGGAGAGGTGTCAGCAGAGAGGTCAGTATTTCCTTACATCCTACTATACACTTCTGTTATACTCTGGAAAGGTCTGAGTAGAGAGGCTTCTTGCTCCCTATACCCAGTTATTAGGAACTATAAAGTGTAAGCACTGTAATCAAAGAACGTGTCAAATATATTCTGCCCAAAAATATACACTCTTGCAAGACTCTTGCAGTATTATAAAAAAGTGGGGGGTACCAAAGGTGTGTTTGAAAAGAGAGAGGTTTCAGCAGGGAGGCTTATGTGTTTGCACATTCTATCATTCAGAACAAAGAATACAGGACTGATATCCATGAGATATATGCTAAGTGTTTGAGCTACAGAGATTCTCGCGAGAGTCAGGCAAATACGAGTGGAGGCAGGTGTTTTGGTGCTCTCGCAAGAGCCTCACGGGTGTCAGTATCCCAAACAAGAGGGAGTTATAGCATGAAAGAGTCACATAATGTAGGAATAGGGTGGATCTGATAAGAGCCTTTGTGTTTATAGTGTTTAGTGTTCAGTTACACATAGAACTGGATACATTCCACTATGTTATTGAGGGAGATCTTGTTCACTTTTGCAGTGAAATGCACTCTATCTTGCCTATAGACACTTGGCATATCAAAAGGGATATTTTTATGATGTATAGAGCTCATGCTATGGTCACAAAGAAATGAAGAAACTGTTTTATTGAAATGTTTCTTGGATTTCCCAATCTTGGGACACACCTGTTTTGACTATTGTCATTTTTGCTTTTGCCATATATTAGAATATACAAAGGCAGTGTGAGAAAGAGAGACATCAGATGTGAAATGGTGTCCTTCATTTGGATTTCAAGTGCAATGCCTATTATTGTGCCTAGATCATTCCCACCACAGTGCACTATCATGAGGTATGGGTGTTTACAATCCAAAATACTCTAAACCACTGGTCACAATTGATGCCAATTCATAACTCTATTGAGGAACCAGAATTTGATTTAGGCCTATCAAAACATGTACTTACCTTTAGAAATTAGCATGATGTACCTAGCAGGCTAATGTAGGGACGCAAACACTAATACGCACACTATATGTAATAACTTAGGGATTAGTATACACTGTGTTACACGTTTTCCGCACCTAATCATAGTCCGTACTGTTTGGCTCGACCAGCGCCATTTTGTGGCCTGGTCCACTCAAGGGATTAATGAAAACCTAACATTGCGTTTAGCTCAAGCCGTTCTCCTGAGAAATAGTACCACTGTAGCAACCTGCTGCTTCTGCACGTTAGGCCTATCAAGGTTGTAGGTGGGGGTAGGCTGGATAAGCACATTCCGAGGGGTGCTCTGCGGACTCTCTCGGAATTAGCAGCAGGGAGTTACCCTCACAACCTTGCTATAATGAGCTGGGCTAAACCAAGAGCGCTTTGTCTCCCATATATGGTCTTTCCCCTGCACCCGCCTGTACCAACTTGTATTTTTCCTTCTAAGGTAACAGTTTCGAAATGTAACAGTATATATGTGATGGATTGATAATGTGCCAGCAGTCTTCTTGGTGGACCTTGTGGGGTTAGGTCGCAAGGAGCTCCTCTGGCAGAGTTTGTTTGTTATAATAAACGATTGGACCTTCTACACTGCCAACTGACTGATTATTGGTAATTGGTATTGGGCTATTTGTAAGTATGGCGCTATGTGGGTTATAATTCATTTTTCGGTACTTCAGTTGGCGACTCCGCAGGGACTCCGCGTTGGGGTCGTCCCTCTGTAATCAGAAAGAAATGGGACATTGAAAAGGGTGATCTTGATCGGGGGGAAAGGATCGACCGAAGAATTTGGGATCTGCTCCGCTCTACCGATCGAGAGAGCCCCAGCTGCTAGTGACCCCATCCGGAGTCCTTCGGGTGTAATCCAAGAACAGGCCACATTGGTCTCATGAGAATTGGCAGTGAAGAACGCACAATCGGACCTGAGTGCACCAGGTGAGTGTCTTGTCTCGTTTTATGTTGGATATCCTGTGGATTTGAATCTGGAACTTGGAATTTGGTGACTTTTGGTCACGGAGAACTCGAAAAGGGGTCTGACGGGGCAGTATTGAGACTGCATGGGCGTATGCCCCTATTTTGGATTTTGGAAATAACTAGAGATTAAGACCAGACGTCTTGGTGTAACTTGTGGAAGAAGCTTACACCCGGCCGAACTGCTCTCGGGAACGCCGGCGGCTGAGATTGGGTAGCACTCAGACAAATCTGGAGCGGCGTTTGAAAAAGCGGGCTTAGCCAGAATAGTTCGGGAGGTGAACCATGTATGCCGTCGGATGGTCCGTAGATCGGTCTGTGGTTTAGAGAAACCTATGTGGCTATCTCTAGGCAGTCTAAGGACAAGACTGTTTTGTTTGACTTTGCTTTTGGGACCTTTTCTTTTGGATTTGGAAAGAATTCTCCATAGGTGGAAGTCAACGGGCTCTGCCTCTTGTTTGAAATAAGTTTGGCTCGTTTTCTATGTACTGTAGTCACTTTATTTGTGTGAGATTGAATTTGAATGCAAGCATGGCCATGTGTATGAGAGCAATGTAAATAATAATTTTGTTCCTTTTCAGCTCGATTTTAGTAAGGGGGCAATGCCGTGCTTCAGTAAACTATGTTTTGGCTGTATTGACTGAGGAAGTACAAGGCTGGATGAAAGCCAACCAGCCCCTCCGGAGGGAACTCCCAGCCATGATATGTATTGTAAGCATGGTGTTGGGCCCCTCCTCTTTAATACATTGTGGAACAAATACACTAAGGATAATGTACAACTACAGTGGCCAAAGACAGGATCTTTTGACGAGAAAAAGATCCAGTATCTGAAAGATCGTCTGTTCACTAAACGCAGCAGACAATCTATGTTTGATACTCTTAATAAGTGGCAGAAAGAGGCAAAGCGGATACGGATACGGTCTGAAAAACTAATGAAGATAGAGCAAGGGCAGACTGTAACCCAGAAAGCCATTGCTCATGATAAAAATCAGACCGAGCAAAATATCGAGTATGCAGATAGACAGTTTAGGTTACAGGTAGATAAAAGTTATGTGACACGAAATGAAGCGGAAGATGAGATAGAGGATTTAATAAATAAACGGCCTCCCCCACCGTATGCGCCTCAACGCATATATCCCGCTGTGCCTCTTCAGACGGCTACAGCGTCCCTAGTCTCCGCACCGGAGGCAGACGTGCCTCTCATTTCCCTGGGTACTACGCGTACCGCACCTACCTCCACGAGAGACACGGCTACCCTCATCCCTGACACACGGAAACCCCCGGGAACTTCCCATATGGTGTTGGCAGCTCCAAGCCCCATATGGACATCCCAATCAGCCAGTACGACCCCCGGAGATAAGGAGCGAACACCGTTAGGGAAACCTGGTGGTATGAATGCTAGACGATTATTCACAAGAGCCTCCTTAGGATATGGTGAGAAAGAGGCTGTAGCAGATCAAGCAGCTAAATGGATGCAGAACAATATATATACAGTAGCTGATGTATGGAGCACCATAAAAGATTTGGAACCGGTCATGCAGCAACATGCTCTATATCAAATGTATTGCTACCTTATCGAGGCCTGGGAACTATGCTTCTAGGATGGGATGGCACCTCAAATACTGTATAACATCCGAGACTGGACCACAAGTTGGATGTGTTATTTTTAACAGAGACCTGGATTTCCTCCTGCTCAGGCCCCGACATGGTTAGAGCACTTCCTCCAGGATTTCTTATATCACATCTGGACAGACCTGTGGGGCGGGGAGGAGGAATCGCCATCCTTTATAGGGATTCGCTAGTTTGTAAGGCTCAGGACGGATGGATGAGTGATTGCGAGAGCTGTCAGTTCTCTCTTCGCTTATCACCCACTGCGTCCTTGGCGGGCCTTCTCATCTATCGTCCACCTGGGACTTTGGGGAATTTTCTTAATTCCTTCTTAGAAACAGCCGCTCTCCTTGCCTCCTCTAATGGTAACTTTGTAGCTTTGGGTGATTTTAGCATCCACTTCGATGACCCCTCCAACTTTCTGGGAGTAGATCTGCAAGGCGATCTTAAAGCATTTGGGATCAACTTGGCTAACTCGGGTGCCACACATGGGAAGGGTCACTTGTTGGACCCTATATTTTCAAACTCGGATTGCCTCAAAGTACTACCAACGTTGGCTCTGCCTTGGACAGACCATTTTATGGTGCCTGCCCAGTGGCAGTTTGATGTCCCAGTGGCATCAGCTCCCAGGGTATACACCGTGGAAAGAGCCTGGTCCAGGCTCCCAGTGGACACCTGGGGGGTACATCTGGAGGCGTCCCGGCCTCCCCCTGGGTCCAATCCGTTAGTTGCTGATGATAACTTAAACATCTGGCTCACTAACTCGCTTGATGCTCTCCTCCCCAAGAAGAAACAACTCACCAGGGGTAAGAGAGTGGGATCTGCGCCCTGGTACACACCTGAGCTGAGAACACTGAGGAAGGGCTGCAAGAGGCTGGAGCGGACCTGGAGGAAAGATTGGAGCTAAACGAGCCGGAGAGAATATCGGGCGGCTCTTAGTACCTACAAATCCGCAATTCGGGCAGCAAAATCTGCGTTCCTTGAGGAGAGAATAGGCTCTTCGGCAAACTCCTCGAAAGAATCGTTTAGGGTCATCAAAGATCTTTTGAAAACTCCCGAACCTCAGGTCACTCACGACAATCCACGTGAGAAATGTTCAGAACTTGCCTCTTTCTTTAAAACCAAAATAGATAACATCTTGGCATCTCTCCCCCGGCTAGCCCAGGAGACCCCCTCCGGAGGTAACCCAGGGTTTCAGCCCAGGGGGCAGTCAGCAGAGTTGGTTTCTTTTGGCCCTGTCACTATGGAAGAAGTTCTCGCAGTCCTGACGACCATGAAAAGTGGCTCTCCGAAAGACCCTGCACCAATGAAATATCTTAAGCAGGTAGCCTCCACCATCGGCGGCCCAGTGACGGACCTTATTATTCTATCTTTCACCCAAGGAGTTTTGCCCCCCAGTTGGAAGGGTGCGGTTGTCAAGGCTCTCTTGAAGAAGCCTAACTTGGACCCCGCCGACCTTGCCAACTTTAGGCCTATTTCCCTGCTCCCCGGCCTTAGCAAGGTGGCGGAGAAGTTGGTGAATAGACGCCTATCGGGCTTTCTGGAGTCCAACTCCCTTCTGGGTGACTCCCAAACGGGCTTCCGCCCCGGTCAAGGGACCGATACTGCCCTGCTGGCAGTCGTGGAGAATGCCAGGAGCATTTTGGATTCAGGGGGATCGGTGGCAGTGATCCTCCTGGACCTCAGTGCGGCATTTGACACCGTAGACCATCAGGTGCTTCTCCAACGGCTGTCGGGGGTGGGGGTCTCCGGGATGGCCCTGAAGTGGTTCGCTTCCTTTTTGGAAGGCCGGACGTTTGAGGTGTGGGAAGGCCACAAGAAGTCATCATCGGTCCCTCTCCAGTGTGGTGTGCCACAGGGCTCATCGCTGAGCCCTACTTTATTTAACATTTATATGGCCCCACTGGAGAGTGTGGTTCTGCCTCTGGGTATCAAGATCATCAGCTACGCTGATGATACTCAGCTGGTGGTAGGGCTTCCCCAGTCGGCTTACCATCCCGACCGGCTGCACACGTGTTTGGCTAAGATCTTTACGTGGATGTGTAGCTCAGCACTCAAGCTTAACGGCTCAAAAACGGAACTGATGATGTTGGGGAACTCCCCTCCCTCCTTATCACCTAGCAGCTGGCCCAGCTGCCTGGGAGCGGTACCCACCCCCAAACAGGAGATCAAGAGCTTGGGGGTGTGGTTGGAGCAGGACCTTCCCTTCAAGACACATGCTAAAAAGACCGCAGGCGTGTGTTTCGGTCTGCTCCGGTCAGCCCGGAAGATCTTACCACTCCTCCCAGTGGCCTCTAGGAGGTTACTTATCCAGGGGCTCATCATCTCACGGCTGGATTTCAGTAACGCGTTGTTTCTGGGGGCCCCAGAATCCACCTTAAAAAAACTGCAGCAAGTGCAGAATGCGGCCGCCAGGCTCCTGATGGACCTTCCCAGGCGTCAGTCGGCTCGCCCTGCGCTGAAGGCGCTGCATTGGCTCCCTGTCAGAGAGAGGGTGAAATTTAAAGCACTCTGTATGGCCCACAAAATTCTGCAGGGGAAAGGCCCACCTATCCTACGGGATATGGTTCAATCTTATAAGGCCTCCCGTGCCCTCCGCTCAGACCATCAACATCTGCTGCAAGTTACGAGGGTAAGGAAGGCAAGAACCGGTGGCAGAAGATTCTCCATAAATGTGGCCACACTGTGGAACTCTCTTCCTGTGTATTTGCGCTTGGAAACGAGCTTCTTACGTTTCCGCAAACTTTTAAAAACTCATCTGTTCCCTGCCTAATTCCTGTGTCTGTTGTTTTGGCGTTTCTCTCTGGATGAGCGCGGGGATGCCCAAGGGTAACCAGGTGCGATATAAAACTCATTATTAATAATAATAATAATAATAATAATAATAATAAGTTTAACATGGATCCAGAGGAGGTGTACAAAAACATAGACACGTTAGTGAAATATCGATGCAGAATGTTTATAAAAAGCCCAAATTGGACTTCCCAGCATCTCATGAGGGAAGTGCACCCTATTTTTCATCCCGAAATTCCTAAAGCACGTGATAATGTTGACCAAGTTATAAGAGCTCGAGCAGAGGCCCCGTTTCAGGAGCAATGGGTGTACACTCCGTGGAAACGAAGTGAGGTTCTTGCTCTCAAATCGCAATTGCCCGATCCCCGCAAGAACCCCACCGCCTACTACAAAGAGCTGATTGAAGCCGCAGCCTCGGCTGTAATGACATTGGCAGATGTTGAGCTAATTTTCAGGTTATTGGTTCCGGTCGATATATGGCGACAGGTGCATGACACTGATCATTCCGCAGAGCTAGGGGGGACTTGGAACGATTTAAAAGACTGGGACCGAGACAGAAAACCCGGAGATCAGCCCAGAAACGAAATCACCACTTTACCAGCAACAATAATAGCTAACATGCATACACCGATTCCCCCCGTAAAGTTGACTGGGATAAATTGACAGGTTGCAGACAGAAGAAAGACGAGAGTGTTTCCGACTTCTTTACTCGGTTCAAGGATGTTTTCATTGATTTTAGCGGACAGGACCTAGCCACAGAAGGTGGGGTACGGTTGTTTGTGAATAGATTTGTAATCAATTTGGCACCCGAAATCTCTGCGCGGTTGCAGGCTGCCGAGAGCACCTGGACTACCTCTACCCCTCCGTGATATTAAGCATGGCCCAATATTATGAGCACAGGGAAATTGAAAGTAAGGATAAAGTGGAGAAAAAGGCCAGGGATCTTAAAACATGAGTATTGCTGCAGCAAGTCGTTCGAGGACATGGAGGGGGGAGAGGAGTCAGAGGGCCCGTATCTAGAGGGGCGGGAACAGGTAGAGGTGCAGGCAGTGTCCAGTCATTAGGGTTAAACCAGTGTGCTTACTGTAAACAGGAAGGACATTGGAAAGCTCAGTGTCCGTTATTACTTGCCCAGAAATGAGCAGTTCGGGGACGAGGACAGGGACGAGGTGGCCCAGATCGGAGTGATATGCACAGAGAAGAGGCGACTCAAGGCAAGTCTGAACGGAATCATTTTGATAACCCCCAAGGCAGACAATATTATAATGAGGATTATGCATTCGAAGATCAGGATGGGTATGTTCACCCATAGGACAGCCAGGGACAGAGTAGGGGCCAAGTGTCGATCCCAGTCAATCAACAAGGACCTTATGTGAGAGGGGAATTGATGGGAACTTCTGAGAATTTTCTGATTGACACAGGGGCAATGAATAGTTCAATTGCTCGATCATTGGTTCCAGGGGTGACTCTGTCCGGGCAAAATAATGTATCTGTGGGATTTTCAGGAGTTCCAGTGGTACGCCCCGTCTCTAAACCCCTCTCCTTCACTATCGGTCCCGCTACTGTTGAATCACCTTTTCTGTTAACTTCGCATCGTGGTGAGAATTTATTGGGTCTGAATATGTTAAAAAAGTTGAATGCAAAAATATACTGCTCCCCAGACAGGGTTTATTTAACGATACAACCCCACACCAACAACATGAAACAATGTTTTGCTAAAAATGAACCTCTTCCCCCCGAGTTCGATAGCATTCCTGCTGCGTTATGGGCAACAGGGGATGTGGACGTTGGGAAATTAGGCATCCCACCCGTCCATATCACGCTGAAACCTGGTGCAAAGTTACTGCGCATACCACAGTACAAAATTTCACCGGCTGGCGAGCGGGCTTTGCTCTCAATTATTCAGGACCTCATTGATAAAGGGGTAGTTGAGGAGACAGCTGCCAATATTTGTAACAGCCCGATTCTTCAGATTTTGAAGAAATCTCCTGATTCTGGTCCACAAGGGAATATTGATGCCTATCGTTTTGTGATCGACCTGTGGGAAGTTAATAAGATTATAGTACCGCAGTACCCTGTGGTGACCGACATCACCACTATACTCACGATGATCCCGCCTACTGCCCAATATTTTTCGGTCATTGATCTGAAGAATGCTTTCTTCAGTATCCCTATCCATCCTGATCGCAGGCAGATCTTCGGCTTCTCGTTATCTGGCCGAAGCTTCAGATTCGGTCGTGCACCTCAAGGCTATACTGAGAGACCGAGCAACTATAGTCAGGCCCTTAAGGCTCTGTTGGATGATCTAGTCTAGCCCGAAGGCAACGTGCTCTTGCAGTACATGGACGACTTGTTGATAGCGTCCGACACTGAGGAAGGCTGTAAAGATGCTACTGTTAAATACTTCACCATCTGGCAGCGAAGGGTAATAAGGTGTCCCTGTCTAAGTTTCAATACTGTCGACAGGAGGTGACCTACTTAGGTCATCTACTGTCGAAGGAGGGTAGGCGTTTGACTCCTGAGCGTATTACTACCATCTCTAACATGTCTGTCCCTCGCACCCAGCGTGAAGTTCGTGCTTTTCTTGGCATCGCCTCTTACTGTCGCCAATGGATGCCTAATTGTTCTCTTCATGCTAAACCTTTGTTGCATTTAACCACTAAAGATGTGCACGAAGCTCTCCCTTGGACGGATGAATGTCAGCATTCTTTTGACTCTTTAAAATCTGCTCTTTGTTCTGCACCCATCTTGGGTACTCCTGATTACCGTAAACCCTTTGTACTATACGTGCATGAGGTCGACAGTTGCTTGCTTTCAGTGTTAACGCAAGGATTTGGTGGTAAGCAAAGACCTTGCGCTTATTTGTCGGCCACATTGGGTAATGTCGCCAGAGCACTTCCTAGCTGTCTGAGGGCCACGGCGGCTGTCGCGTGGCCATCCGGCAGTCGGAAGGACTCGTTCTAAATTCTAGTCTAACAGTGATGGTACCGCATGCTGTGGACGCATTGCTAAATAAAACTAAGACACAGCATCTTACGAGCGCACGCCTCACTGGATATGAATTGACACTATTTGCTCCACACATTACGATTACGCGATGTGCCACGTTAAACCCGGCCACATTGCTACCACTTCCTTCGAGTGAAGCTGCAAATGATGTACATGATTGCATATTTCGAACTGAAGAAGAAACGAAGGGCTGGATTGACCTCACAGACATTCCTCTATCTGACCCTCAGGGGGAGTTATATGTGGATGGGTCCTGTTTCAAGTAAGCAGATGGAACAACAACAGCTGCATATGCAATCACCACCTTGAAAACAGTAGTTGAAAGATCTCGAGTTCCCCATCGATCAGCCCAGGCTGCTGAATTGGTGGTGTTATTACGAGCCTGTGAATTAAGTGAGGGGCTCGAGGTTAACATCTACACAGACAGCCAATACGCCTTCGGCATAGCCCATAGCTTTGGGCGGTTGTGGAGAGAGCTGGGTTTCCTCACCTCCCATGGTCAGAAAATAAAGAATGGTCCCCTGGTGTTACGATTACTGGATGCCCTAACTTTACCCAAAAAGCTAGCCATAGTAAAATGTAGTGCCCATAAGGCAGTGGTGGACGAAGTGGGCGAGGGGAATGCTTTTGCGGATCAGGTTGCCAAGCAAACGGCTCAGTCTACAATATCGACTATGTTTGTAATGTCCTCTGCAAGATGGGTGGTGGAATCTGACTTATTTGATAATACCATAGAAAGCGTGACAGAACTGCAGAAGGAAGCCACCCCAGCCGAATTAGAGCGATGGGAGAAGGAAGTGGGGAGATTGGATGGGAAAAACTGTTGGGTGGACTTGACGGAAAAGCAATGATGGCTGTTGCCCAATGTGTTGGTACAAGCCGTTGTGACTATGGCCCAGGGTCCAGCCCATGTTGGAGCTAAAGGAATTTGTGCCTTGTTAGACCCAGTATGGAATAACCCTAACATACAAAGGACGGCTGTTCGTTTGGTCCAATACTGTATGGTCTGTTTGCAACACAATCCGGGGAAGGCAGAAAGTGTTTTGAGTGGAGGTTTTGCACCCCCAACATTACCGTTTGAAGTACTCCAGATGGATTATATCCACATGGAGCGCGTCAACAATTTAAAATATGTTCTAGTGGTGGTTTGTGCCTTCAGTAAATGGGTTGAGGCCTACCCAACTAAAGAGAACTCTGCTTTGGCTACAGCGACGGCCCTTATCAAGGAATTTATACCACGCTTTGGTTTGCCTCATTTGATTTGGTCGGACAATGGGGGGCATTTCCATGGGGCCATTGTTAGACACATCTGTGATGGATTGCAAATAAGACAGAAATTCCATGCAGCCCGACACTCCCAGTCAGCAGGGCTTGTGGAGAAGTATAATGGGATCTTGAAGCTGAAGATGGCTAAAATTCAGGAAAGCACTGGTTTGAAATGGCCTGACACCCTGCCCTTGGCCCTCATGTCATTAAGAGTCACCCCTCATTCGCGCTCTGGTCTCTCTCCCTATGAGATTACCTTTGGGAAACCAGCCAACATATGGGGGGTACCTAGGCCACGGTCTTTTTCTGATGTTGAATATCCTATGTTGATCGATTACCTGTATACGTTGACTAAAGACCTCCATTCTATTCATTAGCAGGTAGCATCTGTACTGTAGCCTCCGCCAGGGGGTCCCGGACATCGATTGGAACCCGGCCAGTGGGTACTGGTCAAGAAGTTCGAGCGGGACACCAGCTTGGCTCCGAGGTGGTCCGAACCGCACCAAGTCCTGCTCGCAACGCGGACGGCTGTAAAGGTGGATGGGAGGAAGCACTGGATCCATGCCTTCCATCTGAAACGGCTGCCACTCCAGCTTCCTTATGATCAGCAGCAATCTGGTGGAATTCTGACCCAGGAAACTGAGAGAGCCACTGCGTTTGTCCCTTTTTCCGACGCCTGCGAAATTGAGCAAAGGCAAGAAGAAGGAGTGACAGGATTGGGCGAACCGGTCTCAGCTGAACCCGCAATTGCCCTTAATCCTGTCATTGATATCCCAGTAAGCAGAAGCTCTGATGAAGGAAAGGTACCTTCTTTCCTATTTTCTGATCAGGAAGCTCCGGGTCATGTGCGATACAACCTCCGGCCAGGAAAACATCACAGTGCCTCAGACACAACTGCCAGGAGATAAGGAAAGACTTGAATAGAAAGGGTTTGCTAGATTTCGAGTCTGAGATACTGAGCGAGACACTGGACTGAACCCGTTGAGAGCTGGAACTTTTGTTGTTGTGCTCTGTTCAGAAAGAAAGACTGCCACATGTAAACGGCCAGGTTGTGCATCGGATTCCTTTGACAATGACGTTTTGTTCTCTTGAGATGAACGATAGGAGTCTGCCTGTGAGACTCTGACGACACAGGGAGAAGAACCCTCTGGCAGGACTGACTGCTAGGCCCGAGTTTAGTTTTGGACTTTTAGTTAGGAATGTACCCTTTTGGTCGTATTGTACCTGAAGAAGAGTTTCCCATTGCACCACGATATTTGCCGTTTTATAAGCCAATGTTTTCTACTTGGACCACGCGTGTAAAAGTAGCATTTGTGTTAGGAATAGCAGTTATATTAGCTATTTTTATGAGTATATTCACATATTTAGAGTATAAGTATCCTATGCAAGCTATGATACCCTCTACCATTGCCCCGCCTGAACACTTCATGTTCACTTTAGCACCCCACAAAGAAAGGCATAGCCAGACTTATGCAAAGAATGTATTTGTAGAAATGCTCCATCAAACCCATAGCATTACTAATATCACTGATTGTTGGGTTTGTGGGCTCTTGCCATCAGTTATGCATAAACATGACCTGCTCCTCTCACTGCCCTTGTCCTACTTAGGAAGCTGTGAAGCATGGTTTAAAATGTTCTCTGCTATGTATAACCACTACGTAGAAAATCCCAAACAATATACAGAAAAGGATTATGGAATGATTCTAGCCTACATTGAAACACACCAGGGATTCCACCCAGCAGGAGATGGGGGACAGGGATCGTTGGACCCAGAAGCCTGTATGAATTTGTATACAGCTAATGAAAATAGTACTTGGCTAAAAGATTAACTTTATGATTTTGCTAATTTTAATGATTCACAGTATTTCCAACACTTTGTTGCTAGAAATGTCACCAGTGAGCGCATCGTGCCCGTTCCCATTTTGAATACTTCCTCCGATATCTGTGTACAAGGAATGGGACATCTGCAAGTTGGAAACAGTGTCTGCAATTATACTTATAGAATGAAAATATTCAGTAGTCCTCCACTGTTGACACCACCAAATGTGTATTTCGTGTGTGGGGAAAATGCTTACACTTGGTTACCGCGAGGCTGGGCAGGTCAGTGTAATCTGTCTTTCTTGTACCCCCCTGTATACATAGCACAGTCAGACTACCATAGAGCACACCAACTCCATCGCTCAAAAGCAGTTTCCAATAGGCAGCGAAGACAGCTCGAGACGAAGGAGGTTGATCAGACTGACACCTCCCTGCAACAGTTCACAGACTTTAGTAAAGGATTGGTCCCTTTCTGGGGGCCAATAGTCAATAGTAGGGAAATAAGACAATTGTCCAGGATAGTAGAGAAGGTCATTAATATCACCACCGATATCATGACCAATATTACGGTAGAGCTTCAGGCCACGAGACTCGTTTCGCTCCAGAACCGGATGGTTCTTGACGTCATCCTGGCTGATCGAGGAGGAGCATGCCGGGTGATCGGCAGCTCCTGCTGTGTGTTTATTCCAGACTCCGCCCCCACAGTTCATTTAGCTATCCAAAAGTTGCATCGCATTGCGGCTGAAATGCACACCGAAAATGGGTCCTGGTCACTCTCTGGTTGGTTCTGGGGGCTCTTGTCGACTTGGGGTTGGAAGTTATTGTTGATAGTAGCTGGAGCAGCAGGTATCACCTTCACCTGTTGCCTCTGTATGCAATGTGGTCCGGCTTGTTGCTCTTATTGTGCCGCCAAAGAGACAGCCACGTGTGTCCCTTCCCCTGTCCCTATTAAGATTCAGATGCTCCAGCAGGAGATTCGTGAGTTAATGGCCATTGATGAGGAAGTCTTCCAGGATTGGTACTTCCATTTTAGTTAGCTACATCACGCTAAAAGGAGGGTTTGAGGAGCCAGAATTCGATTTAGGCCTAGCAAAACATGTAGTTACTTTTAGAAATTAGCGTGATGTACCTAGCAGGCTAATGTAGGGACGCAAACACTAATACGCACACTATATGTAATAACTTAGGGATTAGTATATACTGTGTTACACGTTTTCCTCACCTAATCATAGTCCGTACCGTTTGGCTCGACCAGCGCCATTTTGTGGCCTGGTCCACTCAAGGGATTAATGAAAACCTAACATTGCGTTTAGCTCAAGCGGTTCTCCTGAGAAATAGTACCACTGTAGCAACCTGCTGCTTCTGCACGTTAGGCTTGTCAAGGTTGTAGGTGGGGGTAGGCTGGATAAGCACATTCCAAGGGGTGCTGTGCGGACTCTCTCGGAGTTAGCAGCAGGGAGTTACCCTCACGACCCTGCTATAATGAGCTGGGCTAAACCAAGAGTGCTTTGTCTCCCATATATGGTCTTTACCCTGCACCAACCTGTACCAACTTGTATTTTTCCTTCTTAGGTAACGGTTTCGAAATGTAACAGTATATATGTGATGGATTGATAATGTACCAGCAGTCTTCTTGGCGGACCTTGTGGGGTTAGGTCGCAAGGAGCTCCTCTGGCAGAGTTTGTTTGTTATACTAAACGATTGGACCTTCTACACTGCCAACTGAATGATTATTGGTAATTGGTATTGGGCTATTTGTAAGTATGGCTCTATGTGGGTTTTAATTTATTTTTCGGTACTTCACTATGACCAATGCAAGTATTGTCCAGATACTTGTGAATACCACAATTGATGGCATATTCTCCAGCCCAGTGGATGAAACTGTGTCTCACTATCCAAATGTGAACCATAAAGCAGTATGATAAGAAATGAATATTGAAACCTTTAGAGGAATACTGCTGTGCTGGTGGTAATTGGAGTTTTGTCTCTGCTCTCACTATTTATTTTACTGTGTTAGTTTCTGATGAATGTTCACAAGTTTGTCAACATTAAGTGTCATATGTAAATTTATAGTGCTTCCTATTGACCCTTAGCTGATTCTATTGGTAATATGTTGTTGAGTTTGTAGTTGGCTACTGAGATAGTTGAGGCTCGCGAGACTCGTCGTTTGTTATTTTTTTGGCTCTTGTGAGTGTTTAAAGAAGGCAAAATAGGGAAGCATAATAAAAACAAACTATATAATAAAAGTTTAGGATAGCTCTGAAAAGAGCCATTTTTGTTAACATTTCTCAACAACAACTTTACATTTTTTTGTGTTTTCTAAAAAATGTTTGCTTTTTTTGCTTTTTATTTTTAAAATGGGTTGCAACTTAACCATAACATTTGGAGAAATTAATAATAAGAAAACAAGAACATCTCCTTTAAAAGAAACTGGAACAAAATGTGCAAAAAATATACCTTAAAAAAACTACTGCCAGTGGGCATTTGTGACCTTGGTCAAACTTCTCCTGTGCAGACCTGCTTGTCTCAGATGAAAAAATTATCTGCTTACATAAACAGCATAAGAGTGCTTAAGTAAGAGAAGTAGGGTTATTATCTTGTACAGCACTCAGTACCTGGGAGGCATACTATCAAATGAGGTGGAAGCCTCTGAAGAGTTGTCTAGCTCCGCAGCTTACACTAAGTCCAGCTGAGCAAACTTTTGTGGATGCATAGATCTGAGTTGCCTCCTAATGCCTGAACTTCTTCTTGCAAAGTTTGCACATGACATACTTTGCTTAGACTTTTTTCCTTCCAGGCATCTTGTCAAATAATTGCCAAAGCAAAGACTCTTTAGCAGGCTGAGGTGCCTGAGTTGCTGCAACAGCACTAAGCTGCTCATCTGAATCTGAGAAAGACATTTTTCTATCCCCCAAAAAATGCAAACAGAGCAAGACAATAAGGTCTACTCATGGCACACTTCAACAGTCAAGAGATAGAATCTACCTTTTGAAAATAAAGATATGTATATGAACCAATCACAACTCTTCCTTGGGTGTGTTTCCTCTGCCAGACCTCTTGCGAATTCCAGAAGGCATCTTGCGCGATTGTAAAAATATTATTTCTTTATAAATTCAATGGAACAGTTCATAAAAAATATTTCCAAGGTAGTCAACATCTCTAATGTCTTAATTTGTTCAGAATTACAAGAATTACAAGAAAACACTATTATCAACCTCATTCCAAATGCACAATCTTGCAGTAGATCACAAGAGCTGAACAGCCCACATGGAGTCCATCCAGGGGATTGCGTGTTTCACTCCCACGCACTCATAAAAATATTCTTGCTTTACATAGTCAATTGAACAAATAGTTATTAATTTTACTATATGATGAACATCTCTAATCTATACTTTGTTCAGATTTAGAGGAAAACACTTCTTTTAAATTAATTCCAAATGTACGATCTAGCAAGACTCTCGTGAGAGCCGACCAGGAAGTACATCCCCCTCAGAGTCCACGCTGGGGATTGTGTGTTTGACTCCCACATGCATCTCGGGGAATGAATATTACAAACATATTTTATTGACTCTCTTATTACAGAATACAATTAAATATTAACTGAACACATGAAAACCAACTCTAAACAATAGATTAAAACAAAATATAGAACTCTACAATTCCACAGGTGTCTCACACTTAAAAATACATTTATATAAAGAAACTTGATACTATACAAAATTTAAATACCTGATTACTCTCTTTCTGAGTTGTAACTGCGGCTTTAATGTAAAAACATATGCAAAGGCTATGAAAGGTGTGCTATTACAATATTAATTTAATTGCTGGAAAAATGTCTTAATGTGAGAGTTAGAAGAACTAAGGCGGTAGACAGTCTCAGCACAAATATTGTTTTATTACTCTGTTTTATACTTAAACATCTTTTTTAAGAAACATTTTGCAAAGTGTGCACCCTTTCCTAAGTTACAATATGAAAGCAATTCTATTTCAAACTACTGCAACACAAATATATATTATTCAATTATTCTATCATACAAATACTTTAAAAAAATGTACTTTAAACAAATTACTGAAATAACAAGGGTTAAAGTAATATTATAATTAGGTGAATTTCTCAGTAACAACATTAACGTTTTGACCTAAAAAATCACAGAATTCACCAATTATAGTTACCAGCGCTAACTCTGACTTGTGCCTCGCCATGCACAGCTCACATATGAAATCATTAATCCAATTCTATGACATGATTTATGTCATCACTGATGACATCTCAGATGACATCATGAGGACATCACTGATGACATCATACAATGAGTGTGCTAGTTTGTTTTTTAGTTCACATAGTTGCGTGTATGTACCACATTACTTGTCTATCTAATTTTGTACGGCATGGTTCCAGCTAATGGGTGTAAGTGTTTATAAAACACACCTGCTCCTAAAGCACCATAGGTGTGTAGAGGTATTGAACAC
This sequence comes from Lissotriton vulgaris, assembly GCF_964263255.1. Lineage (NCBI taxonomy): Eukaryota > Metazoa > Chordata > Amphibia > Caudata > Salamandridae > Lissotriton > Lissotriton vulgaris. The sequence goes on along the minus strand of NC_141697.1, from coordinate 879,832,881 downwards.
GTTATAAATCTTTATATTCAAGAGTACGTCTGTGTGCTGGTGACAGTTGACTTGTGTTCATTATAAAGCACAAAAGTTTTTTGGCTTCTGCAGAAAATGCAATTGATGCAAAACTTAGTAAGCACCTTGAGTTATTAGACAGAATTGTGTCAGTATGACAGTTTCTTCATATCTGAGATGACTGAGTGCACCAGGGGCCATATTATGATGTAGGCGCATATTCATTGTTTGCACCAGGCATGCCTTTAAAATGGTGCACATTGGGGAAAAAATAAAAATGCGCCCTATTACCATGAATGTGCTGACCCCAGGGCAGTCACAAACATGCGGTACCCTGAGAGCAGCAGTTTCACGTGAAATACAGAGCGACCGCATTAAAACACCTCCATGTTTCACTGTCCAGGCAGCACCCTTCCTGCACTTTCAAAGGGGATTAGAGATCTCCTTGCCCGCAAGTGCAGTCAGTGACTGCACCCGCCTGCAAGGGAATGTCTGGTGGTCAATAGGACACCCTTCAGACCCTGCAGAGGGCTGCTCTCAGGAGTGCCTTTTGAGGACGCCTTTGCCTCTGCACCCCCGTCTGTAATACGGTGCGGGTGCAGAGGCAAAGGGATTCCCTCATTTGCATGGGTTGCCCCCATGCAAATGAGTGACCAACTCTTTGAAGAGTGCACTGGTGCTTTATGTACGCCAGCACTATCAGTAATACAGAGGGGGCCACATTAGTGTCTCTGGCCCCTTCTGTAATACCAAAGTGCTGCGGGTGCGCAAACCCTATGTACAAAACTATAAAAATGTGCTTGTTTTGCTTGAGAAGATGGGCTGTCTGTAAAGGTTTCATAACAGTATACAGGGTGCACATAGTAGGATGTTTAGCACGTTCAGATCTTGGTTATATTTAGCAAATAAGGTCATTTTTAGAACTGTTGCATATAGTGGACACTGTGCTTAGTGGATACTTCTTAATACTCTGTGGTTTGTTTCTTATGAAAGTTTCACTGTTTGTAAACAGTGTGGTATAAAGTAAACCCTCTCCATAGACTAAGCACCCCATTACTGAGACAAAACTAAGAATAGGTGCTGTTTATCACCTATAAATTCTAAACACGACAGTGTCATAATTTATTGCGTTTGATAAGTACCTACTAAACCACCAGGGCTAGTCAGGCCCAGTACGATGGTGAAGCAATAAATTAGTGTAATGTAACATTAGCTTCATTACAAAGATTCCTCTCCTAACTTGCAAAATAAATTTACTGTCATAGACTATAGAGAGGTGCAACAGTGTTGTAGATTGCCTACAATTTGCCATGCCATGTTTTAGCCTGTTTCACACTTTGCTGGACTTATCACAGAGGAGTGCTTTACCAATGTATACGTTTCACACTTTTAGATCTGGCTTAGAGACAGTTTAGCTGTTTTATCAGCCTGTGTTTTTTCAAACAAAAATACATACATATATACTTCCTTACAGAGGCTTTCTCTTTTCTCTCTTCACACATTGGTCTGTTTAAGTGGCATTCATATTTTACCTCTGTTAGCAGAGTATACAGCAAGTGGAAGTTGGTCAATGGACTTCATCAATTGACTGTCTCGCATTGTAAATGATGCATTTTGCCTGATCACGCCGACTTCAAAAATGGTAAACTTCAGTTCCAGGGCTGTTGTGCCAAGATTGCAGGTCCACTCCTTATTTCGTGCATGTTTTTTTATACTTGGACAATTTAGTTTTTTTTCCATAATCACATGTGCAAAATTGCCTCAAAATATCAGGATTGGTGTACCTGGAGTACAGTGATTCTACTTTATTTTAAGTTTTGTTATATTTTGGCAGTGTGTTTACATAATGCATACGCTTTCAAATAAATAATCAAATGCTTGCCAAGAACAGATCTATTGACTTTGCCAATGCTTGTTAGAGATTACATCATTCAGCTTTGAAATATTCTGGAAGCAATTAATCTGTCACTTGTAGGGTGGTTGTGCCTCTGAGAAATGTTCTTAGCTGACTTTTCTGACATTGTACTCTTTGTATACTTCATTATTTTCAAGAGCCAGCTGAAATGTAAAGGCAATGCCTCAAAGATCAAGCTGCAGGCAATAGCCATGACAACAAGCACTATTCATAGGAGCTGCTAATTAAAACAAAAAAGAAATGATGTTTTTCAAATCTTTCCTAAAGCTTTTCATCTGCTTGGAAAGTATCAATTGTTGTTTAAAAATGATCGTGCCAGTGAAAATTTTAATAAGGGATGTAGCATACTTTTTTGTGAAAACCTGTGCTAATTTTATTGGGAATATATCTTTTTCACTCATGACAGAAGCATATTTCTCTCATATGAAATTAAATATATCTCATTAGACAGCATCTTTAGATGTATGGTATGAAAAGTTTATTTCAAACTGATCTATTAAACACATGACTACATCTTGCATTCCAGCTTTTGGGAATGCCTAAAAGGAGAGTCTGAAGAAAAACGTAGGGGATTTTAATTTCCAGTTAGGGAGATTTATGCAGGAGAAAGGTAACTTAGTATTTTTCTCTAACAACACCAGGAGTGTCTTAACTAAATCAGGAGTTTTGGCTTGTATGCTAGAAGGATGGTCTTTTAAAATGTGTCTGTAATACAATAAACTTACAACTGTAATTGTAATCAGATTTACAAAAACAGAAAGTATACAAATATATGCAGAAACAGGTCCATGTATCCAAGGAGCTCTGACAGTAAATATATCATTATCTTGCTTTTTGTGTTTACTTTACATTCTAGTACTTACAGTCCTGTGTTTCTAATTAGAAAAGCAAAATAACCAGCAGAATGCAGATACAAAAATGGGACCGAGTGAGAAACTCATCCTGAAATAGATCACCCTATGTTTTGGTGTAAAAAATGTCAGGATGACTTTTAATTGAAAAACATAGTTCTTTCTTTCCAAAAAATACACATTTAAGACACAAAGAAGAAAGTGAATCAGGGCCTTATGTAACACTATCAGAAAGAGTTAATTCTTTTTGTACAGTGTTTTTTTTATGTAGATCATACTTGTTACCAGGGTATAAAGAGAACCAGATGTTACACATTTTAGGCACCAGGAGAATAAGTGATTTGCCTAGAGTCAGGGAATGTGAAGCCATAACCTGAATTTAAACCTGGTTCCCAACTTCGCTGTTCAGCAGCTGTAGTCACTCAAAAACAAACTCCCAAAGCAAACGTTTGTTATTGAAAATCAAAAAATGTATGTCCCTGACATGCTGGGAGTTTTCCCCCAGAGTGTGGGGATCATATCTTTGGTTCCGAGTTTAGGACTATCAGATTTCCCAGGTGGACGCTAACAGGAAAAATGTATATTGGAACATCCATCCTAAATAGAGCAGACAGTCTGAGGTACTTTCACCGATGATCCAGTGTCAGAGGGCCATTAGTCAAAGGTTTCTACCAGAGGAGTCAACATAGGCTCCATCATCAGAAACATGGTGTTTCTTCGGCCTCTAATTAAAGTGGAGGAACCGTGAGTTTGATGGACTGAACAGGATATCTGGCACTTTTTTTGACTGGTGTTCCCTATCCACCAAACTCTAAATATGGCCCTAAGTGTCATGCAAAGTGTCACAAATGATGCAGAAAAATGGCAGAAAGGGGACACTTCAAACATACCAATGTCATTCATATGCATATAGAAAACCTGTCAGTTATCCCTTAATGGCAATGGTGCTTCCTGCACACACAGACCTAGCCATGTTTCACTTAAAGGGCTGACATCCATACACCATATTTTGGACATGACTAGAAAACAGAGATCATGCTTTGACTAGACCATGTTACATCTGTAAAAACACCAATTGATGGACAGAATACAGAACAATGTCATACATTCGCCCCAGTACAGAGATCTGGGCCTACATCCAGCATTTTTTTGCACTCCACACCACCCCAGTTCAGACATGGCCATATGCAAATCAGCCTTGACCCTGTGCCACATGGGAACAGTCCAGCCCGAACTGCCAAGCCATGTCTTTCCTGGACCAGAATCAAGCATCCTAGGACCGGTTTCTGGCTATCAGCCGTCTTCAGCCAGGATAGCTTGACTCCAGTGGTGTGGAGAGCATGGGACTCACGTCTGAGCATACCCATCCCACTCGGGATGACAAATGCAAAAACAACAATTGATGGACAGAATGCAAAACAATTTCATATATTCACCCCAGTACAGAGATCTGGGCCTAAATCCGTCGTTTTTTTGCACTCCACACCACCCCAGTTCAGACATGGCCATATGCAAATCAGCCTTGACCCTGTGCCTCATGGGAACAGTCCAGCCCGAACTGCCAAGCCATGTCTTTCCTGGACCGAAATCAAGCATCCTAGGACCGGTTTCTGGCTATCAGCCATCTTCAGCGAGGATAGCTTGACTCCAGTGGTGTGGAGAGCATGGGACTCACTTCTGAGCATACCCATCCCACTCGGGTGAGGAATGCAAAAACAACAATTAATGGACAGAATGCAGAACAATGTCATACATTCACCCCAGTACAGAGATCTGGGCCTCAATCCATTGTTTTTTTGCACTCCACACCACCACAGTTCAGACATGGCCATATGCAAATCAGCCTTGACGCTGTGCCTCATGGGAACAGTCCAGCCCGAACTGCCAAGCCATGTTTTTCCTGGACCGGAATCAAACATCCTAGGACCGGTTTCTGGCTATCAGCCGTCTTCAGCCAGGATAGCTTGACTCCAGTGGTGTGGAGAGCATGGGACTCACGTCTGAGCCTACCATCTGTATCATATGGAGAGTGAACTTATGGGAGGCCATATATATATATATATATATATATATCTGTCAGGTACTGGATCCCACCAATTTCGAAGGACACAGAGACGGCACACCAGGAAATCTTGCACAAATCCTTTATTGTGCACTCTTTTTGTCCTAGGTTAAAGAGTGCACAATAAAGGATTTGTGCAAGATTTCCTGGTGTGCCGTCTCTGTGTCCTTCGAAATTGGTGGGATCCAGTACCTGACAGATATCGAGGTAGCGGCTGCTACTACCGACGGCATCAGCGTTGGTTGGTCGAGGTTCGTTCAAGCAGCAGTGTGGACGTCATATATATATATATATATATATATATATATATATATATATATATATATATATATATATATATATATATATATATATATATACATATATACATATATTTAAATTTATTGAGCAAAGCAGAGGATAAACAAAAGAAGAAAAAAACATATATCCTTTACAAGGATTTTTAGCAGCTCAGGGTAACATTGAGTAAATTCATCATATATTTGAGCATATTATTCTGTACATAGCAGCTTATACATCACTTAAGAAAAAAAATGCCTAAAAAATTATATTCCCTAATACCATTTTGCTATCACAATATCACAATATGTTAATAAATGGCCCTAATTGTACATATCCGGCCAAACTTGTTGTTATTCATAAAGTGCCTTGTGCAAAAAGTGCTAAGTGCATTAACTGGCCTCTACTATCAATATACAAGTGTCTAGTGCTAAAGTGCTTGGATACAAAATAAGCCCCATTGCTATAAGGAAATAGAAGGCATAAAATCATCATATATTTGACAATAATTATTCTGCACTTAGCAAGATACCCATCACTTAAAAATTGCCTAAAAAAATTCCTATTCCCTAATACCATTTTGCTATCACAATATCACAATATGATAATAGATTACCCTAATTCTACATATCCGGCCAAAATTGTTGTTATTCATAAAGTGCCTTGTGCAAAAAGTGCTAAGTGCAAAATACTACCATATTATACCAACACACTATTCCCCAAGACCAACTTAACTGGTCTCTACTATCAGTATACATAAAGTGTCTTGTGCTAAAGTGCTTGGAAACAAAATAAGCCCCATTGCTATAAGGAAATAGAATGCATACAGTGGAAACTTACAGACAAAACCTCAAATTGACATATTATTACTATAGAAATATTATGTGGAGGCTAAAAGTTCCCTGTTGTTATGATACTTCCAATTTTTAATAAACTTTCTTGTGGATCCTATTCTTTTGGCATAAGCCTCTTCAAAAATTTTAGTCCGACTCATCTTATTCCCCCATTTAGAATAAGATAGTATCTCCGTTGACCTCCAGTTTTGTAATATTAGGGGGCGGGCCACCAACATACAGATTGCCATATAGGATTCTTCTGACCTAGAGAAATCGCTTCTCTTCTTTGAAATGCCAAAGAGCGCAATCTCAGCTTCGGGTTCAATTACCTTGTTAATATCCCAACTGATTGCAGAAAAAATTTCACACCAATAATTGCCCAGTTTGGGACATGTATAAAAAGTATGATGCCAATCTCCCCCCTCCAGGCGTTGGCATCTAAAACGTCTATTTTCTACACCCGAAAAGCGCGTATTTAATGCATTGGGGGTTCAATAAGCCAGCCAGCACGATATAAAAGACATTCTCTTGAAATTGGCTGCACGAAGAGTCTTGCCACCTAACTGGGCAATCCATTCCCATTCCTGTTTTGAGAAGGAGCAGTTGGTTCCCTGAGATATTTTAACTAAAATGTCATCAACTAAGTGAGATTCTACACCCTTTCTTAGAAACTTGTAAAAGTTACCTATCCCTGTTAAACCTATTTTATATAGAACAGTGGCCAGGGGTGTTATGCTTAATGATAGATTGTATTTATTTATAAAATTCATTATCTGCAGAAATTCCAGAAATCCAGATTTTAACTTATTATCAGTTCTGGCCACAATTTCCTGCCAGGTAATAGGTCTCTGTACAACAAAGAATGAAGCCAGATTACCAAAGCCTAGATCTTTCCACTTTTGAAGTTTGTTTAACTGAATCTGAAGCCCCAAACTCTTACACTCCTCCAATTTCAAGTATTGAAACCCACCACCCCCTCCCTGCTTAAATAAAGATTGCAGTCTAAAAGCAAAGTCCCAAATAGTCTTATACATGTTTTTTTTGTGGTTTTGCCATTTTTAAAAAGATCAGATCTTGAGATCCACCCTCCTGAATCATCTTTTCATAGAAAGATATGTCAAATAAACCAATGGACCTCAGAAGACGTGCTGTGAAGTCCATGGTTGCTGCCATATAGTACATACACATATTTGGTAGAGCTAAGCCCCCTTGCCTAGTTTCCAACTGGAGTATACTCAATTTTACCCTTGAGCATTTTTTATTCCAGACAAATCCCCTGATCAAGGAATCAACCTCTCTAAAATACTGGGAATTAATTCTTAGCGGTACATTAGAAAAAAGAAAGATCATTAACTGAAGGATTGACATTTTTACTAAGGCGACCCGGCCAATTAAAGTCAATGGCAATAGTGTCCATCTATCCAACAGATGTTTAATTTGATTTAGCATTGTTTCATAATTCAGACTAAATAGTTGATCGAACTGGTTGGAGTCATAGATCCCCAGGTATCCAATTGGTTCTTTCTTAAGAGCTTGGATTTTCAAGTTTTCAGGAAGAAAATTACAGTCCGAGTTCATCACTAATAACTTGGTTTTACTCTGATTGATTTTATATCCACCAATCAGTTCGAATCTACGAAATTCGCCTATTGCTTGATCTAGATTTGGTCTATCTGGATATAAAAATAAAATAATGTCGGCAAATAGTTTAATTTTGGCCATTCCTGGTATGGGTGGTTTAATGTCAGGGTTTCCACATATCCTTATTGCGACGGGCTCAATAAATAATGTAAAAAGATGGGGGACATCGGGCACCCTTGCCTGGTACCTCTATTTATATTTACTGTCCCTATTAAGTTAGAATTTACCAACACCCTTGCTTGTGCATTGTGACAGATGTTTTTTAACATATTTACTATCCCCTCAGGAAACCCAAACTTTAACAAGCTGATAAATAAAGCTTCCCAATGAACCAAGCCGAAAGCCTTTTCGGCGTCGACCATTGAAATTAAAGTTGGAATTTTATTATTGGCTACATAGTCTAATGCCTAAATTAAGAACCCAGTGTTTGAGGCCATCGATCTTCCCTGGACAAAGCCGGACTGGTCGACATGAATTAATTCCTGGGCAATCGGGGAGAAACGCTGGGCCCAAATTTTCATAAGAATTTTAAAATCAGCATTAAGGAGGCTGATTGGCATATTAGAATTGACTTCTTTATCATCCTTCCCCTTTCTAACAAAGCTGATTATGATGGATTCCTTAAAACTAGGAGGGACCTGTTCTCCCAGTCTAACAGCATTAAATAATTTGGACAAGAATGAAGTCAATTCTTTTGCAAAAGATTTATAAAATTCGATTGGGAGCCCATCGGCTCCACATGCTTTTGCTCCAGCAATCAATTTTACTGTATCCCCTATTTCTAAATCTGAAATTTCGCTCTCTAGTTTATCTACCAATAGGGTAGATACCGTAGGGAGATGGACTTCATCAAAATAACTATAAATATGTTCTGTCTCTACCTCGTATGTTGTTGAAAACAACTGAGAGTAATTATCTAAAAATACTCGGGCTATGTCATCCTTATCTCTGACCTTATTTTGTGTTTTGGGATCAATATTCTCTATAATTGTAGATTTCTCCTGTTTGGCTTTTGTCTGTTCTGCTAACATCTTGTCCACCATTTGACTCTCTTCATATATCTTTTGTTGGTAAGTTTTCGAGCTATTAATCTCCTCGATTAAAAAAATTCCTTTAGGGCCGCTTTTACCCTCTCCAATTGTAGGGCTGTATCTGCTCCCCCCTGAGACAGAAAGGAGACTGTAGCCTTAGTCATATCCATCTGCAGCGTGTTGATCTTGTCTCGCCTTTCTCTCATCTGTGCAGCAGATCTTGCTATCATATGACCTCTTATCACTGCCTTGAAGCCTCCCCAGACTGAAAAGATTTCCGCTGTGCCCTCATTCTGATTAAAAAACTCCTGTATCCATTCCCTTGTTGAAGCCACCCATATAGAATCTTGGAGGAGCAGCCGGTCCATCTGCCACCTGGACTGAGCTTTAACTCCCCCCTCGATCTCAACTTTAACTTCAACCAGAGAATGGTCAGAGAATGGATTAGTCCCTAGAGGGGTGCCTAATACTCTTAGAGAACGAGAGCTAAGGATGAAGTGAATCCGGGAGGCTGTATGAAATTGCTTGGAATAACAAGTACATTCGGCCACCTGGGGATTGCAGAACCGCCATTGGTCTACTGATAAATGCTCCTGCTTTAGAGCTTCCAAAACTTTCTTAGTCTGAGGTTTCAGCTCTTTTTTATTCTTTTTAAGGTATCTTGCTTCAAGTGTTGAATAAAATTGAAATCACCACCAATCACAATTTTCACCGGGACTCCTCTAAGTAGCTCAGTTATCCTGAGTAATGGCGTATTATCATTGACTATTGGACCGTAATAATTTATAAAGTTTAACAGCATTCCATTCAACTTAACCTCTGCCCAGATCCATCGCCCCTGCGGGTCTCTCCTAATTTACCCAAACTCCAAGGGAAGATTACGGCTAAAATATATTGCCACCCCTCTTTTAGCTAGCCCGGCAGAGGCAAAAAACACATGTGAAAAATATCTAGGAAGAAACAATTTAGGATAATTTGTTTTCAAATGCGTTTCTTGGAAAAACAGGACCTGTGGGGCGCAAGAGATTAACCATCTTATTAGTGCCCCATACTTGGATTTATTTAGTATCCCATTGATATTCACTGATTGAATACAACACCTACTAGTCATTGTTCTTCTCCTTTTCAAGCTTGATCATAAACTTGTGCTTTTCTGTATTCTTAGCTAATATACCTCTGCTTCTACTAATTTTACACCTGCACTTTTTAACCACCCCTACCCTTCTCTTCCCCACCCAACCACTACCCCCCAAGAGGTGAGACCCCTGCTTCCCCACACATTTCACCTCTTGCTCTTCCCCACTTCTTTTAAAGGTGCCATGTGATTGCACCTGGTTAACCCCCCCCCATTACATTTTTTTTTATATTTCATATTCCATGGTTGATCTAGTTAAGAGTAATAGCCTTTAAAAGCTTACTAAATTAATTATTACTTCATTTTCTCGCCTTTCTCGTCTTTCCCTTTCTTTTCCAAATCCTAATCTAACAACAAACCACAAACACCATTTTTTTGGGATTTTCCCAACTAAGAAAAACACACAAAAAAAACACAGATATAACCTGCCTTACTGAGGCCCTGATATCTCCTTGAGGAGCTCCTGTGCATCATCTATGTTAGTAAACATGTGAAACTTCCCTTTAGCAAGGACCCGTAATTTAGATTGTTGGGCCATAGATGCCTGTGCTCCTTGTGCTTTAAACAAAAAGAGCAATTTAACAAACTCCTTCCGTCTCCGAGCAGCAGCTGCCGACATATCTGGAAAGAACCTACAATTTGAAGTTTCATTTACTGGAAACTGCTTTTGTTGTATGGCCCTAGTCAGGATCTTCTCCTTGATTCGATAGTCTGAAAAATTAACTAGTATCGTCCGTGGACCACTTGAACTTGGTAGAGGGTGAAACGGAACCTTATGGGCTCTTGTAATAGTTAAGTCTCCACTAAACTCCGGAAGGACCTTTTCTCTAATGAAGGATTCCACCCATTGTGGTGCCTACGCTCCCTCCACTCTCTCTGGCACACCAACAATACGAAGGTTCGATCTCCGCAAGTGGTTCTCCAACTCCTCAACCTTGTTTTCTAATAAAAGCTTGTCCTTATTGACATCCCGCACTTTAGTGAGCAATCCCGACATCTGGTCCTCCAATTGAGTGATCCGTTATTCAGCTTCTTGTACTCTGCCTGGAAGACATGTGACAGCCTCCTCTTTTTTATTTAATCTTATATTTAGAGAAGCAATTTCGTTTTCTTAGGATTTCTTCATTTCCCTAATTTTTTCAAGGATAAGATTAAGTAATGTTTTAATTTCCATTTGTTTAGTAGTCCCAGTTGCTGCTTCTGGATCCTCAGAAAATACATTCAATATTTCCTTGTCATGCTGAAGATTAGGTATCTGCTGGCTCTGTGCGACCTGTGTTTGTTCAGAGAGGACTCAATTCCTCCCGTCTGATATCTGCATCAGATTCGTCTGGTTGACTGAAGTTGATAGCTGGGCTAAGACTTGCTCTAAATTACCACCAGGTGAGGAGGCTGAACAGGCCGGGGGTGCCTGAATCGACAAATTCAAGTCTGGTATTTGCATCGCAGTAATGAGGATTGCACTTGAAAGTGAAGGTAGCGGGCTTTGATTATCTGGGGTAGCTGGAGCCAGATTGGAATTTTCAGGAGATGCCAGAGTTGCCAAACTTAGGTCTAGCGGAAGTGAGAGTGGACCTGGAAAGACAAGATCAGAACTAGGAGCTGCGTTCTGAGATGGCGATAAAGTAGATCGCTGGGAGGTAGGCTGTACCGATTTTTTCACGAAGAGGGGGAACTCCTTTCTCCCCCGTTCCTCTTTCTTATAATTTTTCCCCCTTTTAGGCATAGTTCTGTCTGATCCACCATAACATCAGGTTTACAAGCAGGCTTACTAGCTTTCAAGAAAGATCACCTCGACTACGCTTGTTTGAACTATACCAAATGTACTGATGAAATTATAATTTAGGAGTTTTTTCTCCAACTGGAGTGCCCCTGGAAACAGTGCAAGCCCCCCTTGCACTCCTTCGTCTGTGGATCACTGAGTACAACACTGGGACAAAGGTCGAAAATCTTTGTTTCTTCTCTTGTTTTCCGGGTAGGCACCAGGATTTCCAAAATGGTGGCTTCAGCATGCCTTATAATCTGTCCTGGTGGGCAGTTCATAGGATGTTAACTGAAGTTGCCATTTCAGGATGAAGCAGGACCTGTTCCTTCGGCATACGTTTCTAGTGGTGTTTACCCAGGAGTAGGATACATCACAATACATTAATTATCTTATTGTTTGTCACATTCTTTGCCCAATGCTTACATTTTCATCCCAGAGTTTTGCCCTTTGCGGAGTCCTCTTTTACTGGTTTCAGCCTTTGTTCTTCTACAAGGTTTTTTTTCTCCTTCTCTCTTTTTTGATTACAGGAAGACTTTAGTGCTTAGCTAAACTCACCCCAATTGGTCTTTATCTCCAATAAAGAGTTATAATAATGCCAAGGAAGTATTTTTCCCTTTGTGGGGTTTCCTCCTAACTGTGAACCTCTTAAGGAGATGCTTGATACCTTTCATATATATAATTCTGTGCAGGGTGGAACCATGCTTCTGGGACGAATTACCCTATCTCCATGCACTCCAAAAGGGAACTTTTCAGACCGTTTAGTTGTCCAGTCCGTGAGAAGCAAGCAACATGCATTGCATTTTCTATCAAGAACTAACATGTATCATTACTCAGTCTGCTGCTACCAGGCCTTGCACATTAATTGGAACAATCATTTTAACTGTTTGCATATCAATGCAGCAGTGATCTTGTTTCATTAAATGTTTTTATGAGCCTCCTCAAGTCATCTTCAATGTGTCCCTTTTCCGAAAAATGGGTGGCCCCTTTTACGAACAACGGGTGACTAATGTAGTCACCAGTTTCAAACTCAGGTCCTGTTACTGTGTTCTGAAAGTTGGATTTTGATTTTCCAAGTTGGCATTTCAATGTAAAACATGGTAAATGGGAAAATAAATAAACGTCTTCAAAATTCAATTTGTCTTGGCTTTTCTGTGGCCTGTCATCAAACTTAACCTAATATCGAAGGATTTTGATGCATAATTGCATAGTTGCAAGCTTCACACCTGCCATAAGAGAAGTGGGCCTGAGCGGCTGCAAAATTCAAAACGTGTTCTATCCTCTTCTCTTTTGGTCATATATGGAAACAGGCATTAGCAAAGCCTATAGGTCTGTTGTTTAGTGCCTGCCTTTTAGTTTTGCTAATGTTTGTCCATAGTTTCTATAAAACTGTATTATTTATTAATCTGTCGGCCCCCCACCAACACAGAACGTAAACATTGGCCAAAAGCATACATATTTTCTGGTTTCAAAAAGTACACATTTCCTTAGTAGTTCCTGCCACTGAAGGAAACTACTTTTTGTCTGGCTCTGCCCATGTGAAATAGCAGAATGCTGGCAATAACAGTCAAGGTAGCCAATAGTTGAAGTAGCTGATGCGCTGCCTTATGCTGTGATTTGAGGGGGAGGGGATATAACATGTGAATGACAGAGCAGACCAATGAAGAGGGCTGGCTATAAGCCCCAGTATGTTAGTATATTGTATTCATATATTTGCACTAATGTTAGACCTAAAAAATGTCATACTAATGTGTTACTCTTTTAAAAGTAAACAAGGGCATGTACCACGGTTTTTGCTCTGCCTTTTTAGGTATTGCTTGCTTGATCTTGTTCACAATCATGTTGCACATAGTCAAACAAGTGCTGTTTTCCTGTTCTTTTTTATCTTGTCATACCAGGAGGGCTTTTCCATTTTGTTTCTGGCCCACATTTTGTTCTTCCCAGTAGTCTCTTGAGGTAATGCTGAACAAGGAGTGTAGTTGTGATACCTTTTACATTTTCCTCGAAGCCCACGAGAGTTAAGCTGTACCCTCAGATTCTAAGATACTATACTGAAAGATGGAGTGCGTGTGGATGAAAATTATGGAAGTGAAGCAGAGAGTTATGTAGAGGAAAACCTCACGGCTCTATATTTGGGTTGAGTCTACAAAATTTATTAATTAAAAACTGCAGTCATCCTTGAAAAATCAGACAGAGATCTCCCCAACATTTTTAAAGGCCAGGAGCTCAGCACACATTTTTATACCCAGTTTGTGAAATTTCTGGACTAAATGCACTTGGACTGGATTTTCATTTTGCTAACAAGCAGGTGCAGGCATTATTTTATATGATATCAATCTATAGGGGTTAAGGGGGAAGGTGATAGGTAAGGCTGCCCCCCCCTCACACAAAAATTAATCAACTGAAGCCTCACCTATTCGAAAGCGCATCCAAATATACAACCAAGACTTAGCACCCTTGAGGTAAATGTTTCATCAGTATGTTGATGTGTGGTGCACCGGTAATGCCATCGATATACCCCTCAATTGAAGGGGGGTAGTACAATCTTTTTAGTGCTCTGGGTTTTTATTCACACAGGTTGTGTTTCCATTGAGAAGACTGAGAATAGATAACCCCTCGAATGCCCTGATGAAATTGCTGAAAATTGGAGCGATGAAACATGTCGGCTTGAGGATATAATAAGTATGGTATACAACTAACCATTTTTAACTGGCAGGTTTTGCAGCAACAGAATAAAAACGAATAGCCAGCAAAACCTTGCCTTATTTTTCTGTCTGGTTAGGGGTTTGTTTATGTACACAACATTTCACATCAGTGTTTATATGTTTGTCACTGTCTTTTTCACCACTATTCTCATGCATGCACGATTATTAGTTTTTGTGCACCTCTGTCTTTTCACATAGAGAGAGTGGCAAGTGATGAGAAGTGGGTATACCGGTAATTGTCAGCCGGGAACCCCCTCGGGTGTTACTACCGTGAGGTACTCTCTCTATTTTCTACACCTTTTTGTTTGTGTTGAATATCGACCTGTGTGTTTTTACATTGAATAACTACGCACCTTGACCATATGACTAGTGTTATTTGGCACATCTAGGGGATTTACAGTGATAATAAGATATCAGACCCCGGCTCTTGGTCGTATATTTGGATGTGCTTTCGAATAGGTGAGGCTTCAGTTGATTAATTTTTAATTATTATTTTATATGAAACAGAGAAACTCAGAACAAGTGTAACAAAGACGAGAGAGAGAGAAAAGAGCAAAACAGCACCAGGAGGGAGGAGGCTTTGACAGGGAGACAAACTGATACTAGCATGACAAAGCAGGTAACTGCAAACTGCAGGTAAGGAAACTAGAGGACTGTACTAAATTGAACAAGGAAGAAAAACGACAAAGGTGAAGGAACAGAATATAAGGGCCTATCACGATTGCGGTTTTTCTGCATCCTCCGGGCCGGCGGAAGCCACCGCCGGCCTGGAGGATGCGGAAAAACCGCAGCGGACCCACCAAATACCCACCGCCACATTAGGATGGCTGGTGGGTCCTGGTTTCTGTCCGCAGCTTTTCCGCCGCGGTTGGCTTACAACCGCGGCGGAAAAGCTCTAATATGGTGACAGTGTCTCTCAGACACCGTCAGCCATATTAGGATGGGCTGTTTAAAATGCTTTTTCACGGTGGGTTTTCCGCTGTGGAAAAGCATGTGTAACTTCACTGCAGGGGCCCGTTGCAGGCCCCCTGGGTGAAGGGGGGGTGGGGGGTGCACATGGGGGGTACCTATGGTACCCCCCTGCATTTGTATGCAGAAATCGCCAGGCACCGCACGGTGCCTGCCGCTTTCTGCATACAAATGCAATGTATGCATTTTTACCATTGCGGCGGATGCAGCTTGAAGCCACACCCGCCGCAATGGTAAAAATAGAGGATGTGACCGCCAGGGTGGCGGTCACATCCTAATTGCACAGGAGGGAACTCCGCAGGCCATGCGGAGGTTCCCTCCTACTCTATGGTGGCAGACGGACTCAGGTCCGTCCGCCATCATAATCGGCCCCATAGTGTGCACTGCAGAAAATAGTGAAGAGTCACAGCAATCGCTGTTGTTAGGCATAGACAAAGACTTTCAATAGGTAAAATAACCAGGGGCGGTTCCTCTGCAATGGCGGAGGAGTGTCACCCCACTGGGTCTGAGCCAGCAGGTGAAAAATAAAATGATTACCTAAATTGTTTTATTTTTCATTTTCCAGCTCTGAGACAGCGCATTCAGGAAGGGGCAGGCGGGGCTGAGGCGTTGGAGGCCGGAGGAGGGAGTGCTATGTGCACTCAAGTGCGCATATGTGTTTACCCAGCTGTGTCAGGCCGACCAAACACACATGTACTTAGGTTTCTCTAGCCCGGCTGCATTGAACAGCCTAGCTGGAGAAATCCCACAGACTCCCTGGTCTAAGCAGAGCACATTTCAGATCCCTCAACCCAATCCCTGCGCTGCTCCCAAAGAATGAGACCAGCTTGGGGAAGCAGAGGGAGTCTGTCCCAGTGTATGCTGGGAGCCTGGGACCAGGAAGAGAACATGGAGGCATGACGCGGGAGGCAGGCTCTGCTCTAGGTAAGTGTTTTTTAAATTATTGATCTCCTGTGCTCCCCCTCCCGCACTCCTCCGAGCCCCCTTCACCCACCTACCTCCTCTTCATTGTGTCAACCGCCACTGAAAATAACTGGTTTGTCAGTATTGACCAGGAAGTGCACTGGCCCTCTTTTAGCCGGGGCTGTGCATGTGAGTGTAAAAAGAACAATTGATGGAAAGAATGCAGAACAATGTCATACATTCACCCCAGTACAGAGATCTGGGCCTAAATCCATCGTTTTTTTGCTCACCATGCCATTCAGTTTGGACCCAGCCTAATGCAAATCAGTCTTGACCCTGCGCCCAATGGGAACAGTCCAGCCCGAACTGCCAGGTCAGGTCCTCCCTGGACTGGAAACAAGCATCCTAGCCCTCATCAGCCATATATCAATACCTCACAGAGCCAGTGAGAATTGTGTTGCAACCCCTCCATAACCCCCAACGTTTTGTTGCTTGGTGATATGCGTATAGTGGGATTTGTTGTTTAATCACTCTTGAATCATATTAGCTTCATAAATATTTAGTAGGTGATAATTATAAGGCATCCCTTAGCTTGTTGCTGTCAGAAAGGCATTTTCCTGATTACTTCTCAATCTAGTTAGATTCATGTATAAAAGCAGATTAGCACGTTCCAATCTGGTCCCTTTTCAGTCATCCTTTAGCTTCTTGTACCTCCTTGCCTCAGTTTTTTAAGAGTCCATGGCAAAAACCAATACTTCTTCTCAGCTAGCTTTAGCATGACTCAAGGCATTGCTTCTCTGTCTGCTAGGCTGTCATTTACGTATTAAACAATCTTACAATGAAGGGTTGGAAAAAGCCATGTTGGAGGGGGGTCGGGACCTGCCCCGCATTGGATCCCGGCCGATTCCGGCTCTTCTCTACATCGATGACGCCGTGATTTTAGCCAGAACGCCCTTGGAGCTCCAACGTAGCGTAGAAAGATATTGGAACTTTATGAAAGGGTTGGATCTTAAAATTAATATTAAAAAAACATTCACAATGTACTCAGGTTCGGGATCTAAGAAAACAATGGACATTTTTATTGATAGCACAACGCTGGAAAGAACACAAACATATCCATATCTGGGGATTCTAATTGATAACAAGTTCTCTTGGAAGCAGGCGATAGAGGCAAGGAAACTACTGTTTCTCAGGGCGAATACTGCCCTGATAGCATTTGCGCAAAGGTTGGGCAAAAGGTCACCTTCTGAAATGCTTAAGATATTCCAAGCCAAATGTATAAGTGTTGCCTGTTACGGAGCAGGGGTTTGGGGCCATGGGAAGATGGATGCACTTCGGAAAATTGAGAATACTTTCCTGAGATATTTGTTAGCACTACCGCAGAGCTCTTGGTCTTACTGCTGTCACTTAGAACTGGGTATGGCCTCTATCTCAGATATCATCAAACTGCAACCAATTCTTTTATGCTATCGGGTCTGGAGGTCCCCTAAAAACGACCTGACTCGAAACCTTCTCGGTGACTGTCTTTTGTTAGAAAATAGACACAAAATTAGCTGGCTCGCTTATGTAAAAAAACTTATTTTATGAGTTGGGCTTGTAGAAATACTATTTGTCTCCCATAACTATTTCCGAAGTTACAAAAAGCGCCTTAAAGAAGATTTGTTTGTCACACTTGGAAGAGCTAAAAATAAACACAGACATTGGAAAGAGCTCAGTCCAGCATATTTTAACCATCCAGACTACTTTTGGCATCCAGCCCTATTTAACATTCAAGATGAGTAATTACGATAAATTATTATTGACCCATTTTAGGCTCAATATTTTTCATCGACCGGTGTCATTCCCTCACATTATTGACTGTTCAAAGATCCTCCCAGTATGTCCTTGTGATGATGTTTCCTCCCAGTCTTTGATACACCCTGTTTTATTTGGTAGATTTTATACTGAGCCTAGAAAAACCTGGATAATGCAAATTTTAATGATGGGACTACGCACCTGTCGTCCAGCCTTTTTACAATGAACAATTCACTTGAAGTATTCACAAAGGAACATTTGTATCTTAGCAGCCTCATTCCCATGAACATTTATTTTTTAGTTTGTGCGTTTTAGGATTCACTTGTAATGATGACATTGTCACAGACTCAGGGATGCTCGAACTTCCTTTAAGACTATATATATTATTTTAAGAAATGTTTGGGTTTCTTCTTTATATGAAATAAAATAGGTTATATTAACATGGATTCATTTTGTGTTAAACATTTGTTTAAAAATAGATGAAGAATGAAAAAAATAATAATTTTATGCTGATTCTTTTTTTAAATGGAAGGTTACGAGTCAGAAACAGACCTGCACTGCAAGCATCCTAAATATACAAATTAGCACAACATTTTTTATTAAGAAGATTGGAACAAAGAGTGCAGCTTCATTAAAATATACCTTACTAGAAAGTAGGGGGCAGATTCACATGCCCCTCGCTCCACTTTTGCGTTACTTTTCCCATGTTAAAAGTGACGCAAAAGTTGTGCAAGGGGCTTGTAAATCTGCCCCTACCTATCTAAAGAATTGTCAGAATGTTGGTTTGCATTCATTGAACACCTATTTCCAGTTCATAAAGCCCAGCAGCATATTGCGCACAACTTATATTCCCATGATTTTAGCTAGTAAAGAAATTGAAATCTACTCTTGAGAGGGAATGTCATAGCTCAACAAGTTGAGAGCCTGCTGCTATCTGAGGCTTATCTGTAAGTCTCGTGCTTGAATTTCAGTGATGCCAACTCAGCCTTTCATCATATTGTGGTTGAAAAACTTAAGTACCAATTTGTATTAAGCAATACTAGCTGAATATATTCATATTTTGTAGTTCAAAGACTGCAACAAAAGTTTATCACATCACAAAAAGCAAGTCCACAAAACACATGAGAGCATTTACTACAAGCGTGTATTTTTATAACATAATTAGTTCAGAAAATTCCACGGGGCTGGCCTGGAATGCCCCTTGTTTGAAAGAAGTCTTTACAAAGACAAAAGGGTTGCAATTGCTCAACACTTCATCCAGAACATGGGCATTAGCAACTACATTGACGTCCATGGTTTGAGAGAGGAGGTTGGCTAAGCAGCCAGGTGAGCCCCATCATGATGTGGGACACAGGCTTCTTTAATTTTTAATAATTTCCATTGATTTATCAAAAGACAAGTACAAGACTACAAGGGAGAAATGCCCGAAAGTGTCATTGCAAATTATTGGTGTTTGGACAAAATACTGAATAAAAAATATTGTGACACAAAAATATTATGTCAAGAATACCAGGATATCAAAAATATCGTCAACATGTATATTGAAGATAAGAAAATTGTTTTAAGCTTTATTTTTATTATCGTTGTAAAACATATCGATTTAGAAAATGTTGTTCTTTGATGTATATAATATCATTTGTAGGTGTTATTTTGTGTGTATTTTATTGTAGTGTCTTTGATTTTATATTTTAATAATGTTTTTTATTTGATGAGTTTAGTAAGATAATTTATTATCTATGATTTTTGACATTTGTGTTTATAGTTGTATTAATGTGTATAAAATGTCATAATAATTTCTTTTAGTAGCAAAATATTTGGTTTTTAGAGGGAAATGGTTGAGAGATTTCTAAAATGTGAATATTTTAATTTAAATGTATTGATCATTATTTTAATGGTACTTTGCATTTATGTATAAATAATATTAAATGAAAAAATGATATGTTATTGTAAATATTAAAATAAGTATTTAAATCATAGAAATCTTAGTAAATTGATCAAGTTGAAACATAATAGTCTGAGACTTTTGTGAATGTATTTTCAAAAAAACAATTATATTTAATATTTTTTTGAAAATCTAAAATATTTGCATAGATTTTTTAACTGTTGGAGAATGTTAAGTCATTATAAAGAAAATCAGTTGTGTAAATGAAACAAATATGTATTATTCATAATGAATACATTTATATTTTTGTGTATATTTATTTGCTATAGGTTAATTTATTAAAAATGTATTAAACAATATTTCATTAATGGCATTTTGTATATTTTTTATTATTGTAATAAATTCTGTTTTTGGGAATATATAATCTAAAAGGTATTGATTTTAATGCAATAAAGATTCTTTTATAGTTAATTTGAAAATGAGTTTCATTTTTTTACTTGTATGATTTTGATTTTTGGCTTATGATTTGTGTATGTTATGTTTCAAAGTTTGGGAATATGTAATACATGTTAATAACAATATATTAGTTTTACATAGTGATAAACATATATATGCTAATGTTTAATTTAAAAATATATATTTTTTGGTTTGGGCTATTGTGTCATTCAAGTAATTTGTATTTTAAATTGTTTGTGTTTGGAGTATTGTTTATGTAAATAAATTATTTAGTGTCCAGCAACTTGCCTAACATGCTTTAGATTGTAGGGTAAATAGTAAATGTCACCCCTTTACTGTCCAACACCTTCCACATATGTGTTCAAATTGGAGTGGTAATAGTAAATTTCACTCATTTAGTGTCCCAACACCGTCCCCAAATTTGTTTAGATGGGAGTTGGAATAGTAAATATCACCACTTTAATGTCCAACAACTTCCCCAAATTGGTATACATTGGAGAGGGAATAGTAAATGTCACCCCCTTCAGTGTCAAATACTTCCCCAACTTTATTTACATTGGAGTGGGAATAGTAAATGTCACCCCTTTAGTGTCCAGCATCTGTCAAAATTGATTTAGACTGGAGTAGGAATAGCAATTGTCACTGCTTTAGTGCCCTACAGCTTCCCCAAATTGATATAGATTGGAGTAGGTATACTAAATGTAACCCTTTTAGTGTCCAACACCATCTCCAGACTTAGATTGGAGTGGGAATAGTAAATGTCAACCCTTTAGTGTCCAATACCTTCCCCAAATTGGTTTAGATTGGATTGGGAATAGTACATGTCAGCCCTTTATTGTCCATATACTTTCCCCAAGTATGCAGTTACCCTCTTAGTATCCAACACTTACTTCAAAGTAGTTTGCATTGGATTGTGAATATTTAGTTTAACAATTTCAGGGGCTTATTACAATGTGGGTCAGAGTTTCCTCCGACCGACACAGTTGAGGAAACGGGATCGCAGCACAAGCCACAAAAAAAATCCTCTTTCAAAACTCCATGCACCGTGTTGTAGGCACCATATAGTGCTTGCCACATGATGCATGGATGTTTGAGGACCACCATAGGTGCCCCCAGGACCCATAACAGATGGCCAGAGTGAAAGGGTCCCTACTAGGGACCCTCAAAGTCACTTTTCACCTGCCTTTTCATGGTTGGCAGACTGCCATGAAAGAGCAGGCAAAAACCAACTTCGTAATCCCGATAGCGGAGCCAAGGCTGACTTCGCTGTCAATTTGGATTACTCTTCTGTCCGCTGCCACAACAGCCTCTGTGAGCACATTGGAAGTGGAACAGAATTCATCCCTCTGGTTTTCCTCCGACCGCCTGTATCGTAATATGCCAGTCGGATGGAAACCTATGAGGTCAGGCTTAAGGCCTCCGACAAGCTGTCAGATGGCTTTCAGGCATGTTGTGTATGTTGCTCTTTCAGTCACTATGCCTGAAAATAGTTTAATTGTATAAAGAATCAAAATTTTTAAATGTTTATACGTTTGTTATTTGTATATAAAAGTATGATAACACTTTTATTATCTATGCTTACATGCCTGTTCTTCTTAGATGTTTCACGCTTTTTTGCAGATTTTCTGTTTAGGGTGTTGTAAGGTGGAGCAGGTACTTAATTTTTTGTTGGAAGAAAGAAAAGCATCAGTTTCATTTTAAACGTTTATTTGTTGGTAATTTGTATAGGTTAAGGTCATTGCGTTTCATTTTAACCAGCTTTAGGATGAGTTTCTATTTTATAATAATTTGCATATACTTACTTTATTATGGGCCTTATTGTGAGTTTGGAGGTGCAGGAGCGGGACCACCCCCGCCCATACTTCCAAACCTGTGGTTGAGCCACCTGCCAGATTAGGAGTTTTCTTCTATCTGGTGGGCGGTTCTTTGGCGTTTCCACTGCAGTGCCTATGAAATAGGCACCGCGATGGGAATGTTAAAATCAGTACCGTGCCATAGAGGAACTAGGGTGCATGCATGCCCACAGGTGGAGCCACAACATGTGTCCCCCCGCATACACCCCATGGCCCTGAGTCAACAGGGGGCCCAATAGGCCCCCTTTGTTTCCTCTCTGCCACAGTTTTAATGGTGGGTTCACCGCCACGAAAACCATGGCAGAGAGGAAACTTGTAATATGCTTTGCCAGACCGCGACGGTCCGGCCAAGCATATTGTGGCCTCAAGACCGCTGTGCCACTACCAGGGATCAGTCTCTGATTTTGTTGTTTTTGTAGTATTAAGTTGATAACATTAGTGTGCCTTTTATAATGTTTGTGTAATTTTATTGGTTAAATTTGTCTATAGTTTGATTATATTGGTTAGTTTAGTTTTAGTGTGATTTTTTTGTATCAGCAATGTCCTTCTATGGTAAACACTAATTTATGTTTTATTTATAATGTTTAATATGTAGTTCGATCGTTCAGAATATTTTATATATATATATATATATATATATATATATATATATATATATATATATATATATATATATACATATATATATATATATATATATATATATATATATATATATATATATATATATATATATATATATATATATATACATATATTCACTAAAAAAACATAGGTTTCACATCAGTTATAGTTAGCTGGAAATTTTATTGACATAAAACCAATGAAATTCCACGTTATAGTTAGTTGGACTCACTATAACTTGCGCGCCTGCAATGCACTGCTGATGACGTCACATATTACATCATTCATGACATGGTCAGTGACATCAGGTCTTGTGACCTAAAATAACACTTCTCATTGGTTCAGGACAGTTTTTTTTCCAAATGATGAAAGACCCCACCTTTTTTCCTTATTCTGACTTTGTCCTTTGACTGAGGAAGACCTGTTTGTACATCTCTGTACCTTTTTGATCTTTATAATGGCTTCAGTAGCAGCAGCAGCTGGTGCATCTGCCCCACCACCACCACCACCAAGAGGACCAGCTCAAGATTATATTGGTGGTCAAGAAGAGGAGGAGGAGGAAGAGGAAGAGGAGGAGGGGAGGAGAAGATGGCTGCCTGAAGAAAATACCCCATACAAGCCCAAGCCACACATTGTATGGGAGTTTTTTTCACTCCCAGAGGGCAAGAAAAAAGTGAATGCGGCCAAGGTAACTTGCCTAATCTGCAATGAAGAACTCTCAAGGGGCAACCCAAACAAAAAATATTCCTTTGGTAACTATACCATGATTTGACATATGACCCGTAAGCACCCTAACAACTATTCTCGTGCAGAGCTCAGGGAACTGGCCAGTAACCTCCCCCAGTCTTCAAGGACCACCTCCCAAAGAAACGAACCCACTTCATCGGGACCAGAAACATCAGACATGATGCCTTGTATTCAGCCAAGATTTGCTGATTTTAAAATCACTTGTACTGCATGTGGCAAGCTTATCGCCTATGGTGAACAGAGCATAAAGCTCATCGTCCTTGCAGGTGACAATCACAAGTGCCCCAAAAAGAACTAATTTTTTGGGTTTTTTGTTTTTTTGCTCCAGTTGAGCCAGTTTCAATTCCCTTTTTTTTGTTTCTCCCCCTAAAAAAATACAAAAAAAATATAAAACTGTTTTGAAAAGCCAAAAAAAGTACAAAATGTTCAAAAAACACAAAAAAATATAAAACAACAAAAGGAAGAGAAAAAAAAGTTCTTTTTAGAACTACCTCCAATTTCTAAAAAAAGGCTTCCTTTTTTAAAAACTCTGTCATTCTTTTTTCCTCATAGTACGCTCCCCGGTACGCGCACCGGGGAGCGCACCGAGCGCCCCCCCGTGCAAAACGAAAAAAAATATATACTTTAAATGCCCCGCTGGTCCCTTTTATTGACCCCACATCAAACCTAGGGGGTCAGAGGGGGTCTATCCCTGACGCCTTATGGTCATTTCCCCCTTTGTTTTAGCCACCTCTTGTGTCTCGATTTTACTGAGACACAAGATGGCGGCCGCTCCGGACTGTTTCGAATGTTTACAGACACCCGAGAACCAATCAGCTTTCCGTGCGCACCTCACGTGGCGCGCCCGGAGCGCTCCCCGGGGCGCGTACCGGGGCGCGCCTATAGATATATATATTTTTTTTAACCTAAATTACTCAAAATCTACTGGAGCACATATCTCGAGACATAGCAAAGGCACATCGGGCTACCAGTCCCTACAATTTTGCCAAATTTGGTGGAAATCCATTCAGTCGTTCGGGCTAAAAGTGAAATCGACCGCCCTATGGAAATTAACATGGAGAAAACGCGTTTTGGGACCCCCCTTTTATCTCGGCCCCTGCTTGACGAATCCCCCCCCAAACTTTCAGGGAAGGACCGGGGCGCCGCGAGGCCATTTTGAGGAAATTTTCAGGCAGATTTGTTAACTGAAGCCAAAGTTATTCCAAATAGAATTTTGAGATTTAACATTGAAAAAAATCCTAACTATAACTACCTACTGGCGACCGCCAGTAGGATATATATATATATATATATATATATATATATATATATATATATATATATATATATATATATATATATATATATATCATGTGACCAAGCCCCGTCCGCGGGGCGAAACGCGTCATGGAGGGCACTTGCTCTGCACTATTCACTGCCTATTAAATGCACTGCTTCAACTAAAACAGCGTTGGTTTCTGGCTCATCTATTGTGATCTGATTGAGGAGATTGCTCGAGGTCTGCGCTCGCTTGAACTGCGTCCAAAGCAGTTGTGAGTTTGCCGTTTCATATATATATATATATATACATTCATTTATATATTTACATTGTTTCATAGATGTTTGAATTTTACATAAATGTTTGTTTATTTTGCTCATATTCCTATATATTTACTGATATATTTTTTTGGGGGTGAATCATAATTATTTTTGGTGATGTTTTTATTAAAACGTGTATATATTGTTCAATCTTTATTGTGTTTATTTGTTTGACATAAAAATGAGTTTGTTTTATGTTTATTAAGGATAATGTAATTATATTGGCAGTATTAATGTGGTTGATAATTTGTGAGGCAATATTTTTGACAAATGATATGTTTATTTAAAGTTATTGATATTTTTGCAATTTATGTTTTTGTGTTCAATATAGGTAAAAATCAATATTTTTAACAACAATATTTGTGTTTTCAATATTTGTGGTTCTATTAGTTAAGTATAGAAAAGCAATATTTTTGTTAATTATATTTATTTTCAGATTTTTTGTATATCGATATTTTGTGCAGCAATATTACATCAATGATCTAGGTTATTACAGTTAAGAATATGAATATGAATACGTCCTCCATAACTAGAGCTATTGCCCTCCGACTATCTGAAAAGAGCGTAGGAATACATAGAGGAAGAAGGGAAATCAAAAAAGGGGAAAATAGTGCTAGGGCACGTCCCAAGTAGGAATCCTAAAATTGTGTAGAAACCACCGTTTCCAACAATCCTGATTGAAAACATAAGGCAGTGCACAGTTTACAATTATACCCGTGGTTTAATTCAGTGAATTTAGCTCTGAGAAGTATGTTCTCAGAAAGTGTACCCTCCATAGTGTATTTAAACTTTGTCTCTGCAGATAAATGATATGTTCAGCTAGATGGGGCATCAGAGTACAGCGATTTGTTTCAGCCATGCCTCATTAACGTTTTCATTTTCAATGACCTCTGAAGTCTCCTTGGGGGACTTCTCTTATCGTTGTGGGCTTAAGAAGTTGTCGCTTCAAACTGCCTAGCCTTTGAAGTCCTCCAGGGAGGCTTCAAGATATGAAACCTGTAGAATAAGCTTGGCTTGGTTGGAAAAAGATAAGCAGTTCTTGCTCTGGTCATTCAGGGCAGCGTCTAAGTTCCTGCTCAAAACAGGGCACTTTTTTTACATGAATTTCTTCTTTGCAAAACCCTACAAGCCTAGAGAAGCTTGTGACCTTTTGCAAAAAACGATGTGAATTTTGAGTAATAAGGCAATGCAACATTTTCAGAGCCTTACTACTATGATGAGGTGAACAACTTACACAACAAACACAGAGTACAAACAGATAACATATAAGTTGGTTCTGACTTCTTTGTGGTTACTCTATTAAAACCTATTTCAAACAGTAGACAAAAAAGATTTATCAGCATAAACTTGCAAAAAAATGATTCACCATCTAATACAATACCTAGTCTTGTATGGTACCACAGAGAGTCTCCAGCTTTAAATCCAATTAAATCTTTTTTACTGTGCAACACTTTTGAGATATCACCATTATGGACCCGCTGTAGTCTGGAAAATAATACTTAGTTACTAAGTCAGTTTCACCTTGGCCCATTGCTGAACAGCAAAAAACTCCATGTCCCATAAGGTGCCTGACAAAGGGGGTCATTATGATGGCGGACGAAAACGGGTACCGTCCGCCATGGTCGCGGAAAAAATACTCCCGATCGCACTGCGGAGAAACCGCGTGTACGATTAGGATATTTATGGCAACACACACACACAGCGGCGGCCGGATCACCACAAAGTCCGCCGCCAGCGGACTGAACCACATAACTGTGTCCCCCGCGCACGCAAAGGCCGGGGAAACAGTCCCGACCACCTTCCACGACCGCTGCGGAAACAAAGCATCGACAAACGGAGCTTGGCTGCGGAAGGACCAAACCAACACCACCCTTGCCATCAAACCAACATAAAAATGGCGGACGGAAGTAAATAGTAAAAAAAAAAAACAAGACACACACCCACCTGGAACAACCATCTCCAACAACTAGACGCACCAATGACACACCCCCAGCACAAACAAGTGCACCCAAGCAACCACACCCACAGAACAACTCAGCGCCACAAACCATTGTTACACAACCACCACACAGAGTATAAAAGGAATCCCTCCCATCACCACAATCCTATGCATATCAGCACAGCATCAACATATAGACAGAGCACCAGAAACAACAGAGAAACACAAACACACATACAACCTGCACAACAACACACCCACCACACCAACCCCCACAACACCATCCACACATGCCACACACCTGCACACCCCACACCACCCACACCTTGTACATCACACACCATGGCACCCAAGAAAAATCCCAAATTCACAGAGAGTGAGTTGAAGGTCATGATGGATGAAATCATCTGTGTGGAACCACATTTGTTTGGTACCCTAGTCCAGCAGAGCACCTTTGCAACCAAAAACACCATGTGGGACAGGATAGTTAACTGAGTGAATGCATCAGGGGCCATGCCACACACCAAACACGAGATCCAGAGGCGGTGGCATGACCTCAAGACAAGGGTGAAGGGCATCACGGCGAAGAACCACCTGCGGGCAACCCACACTGGTGGTCACACTCCCCCGGAACCCATACCATACGCCGAATGGGAAGAAAAGGTGCTCGGCATACTGCACCCAGAGAGCCTGGTCCAAGTCCCTCAAGAGAGGATTCCCAGGACAGCTCGGGTGCAGTGGGTGGGAGAAGAGGAAGATCTAAACAACTTTCTACTGTGGTTGAACTGTGGAGATCCCAACCTAAAATTTACAGCTAGTAGAAGTCAAGTGGCAGTTGACTTTCTTGATATCAAGATAATAGCAAAGGAAGGAAAACTGTGTGTGGACTTATACGTAAAACCATCTGAAAGAAATACACTTCTGCATCATACGAGTCACCACCCTAGATGTCAGAAGGATGGGGTCCCATTCAGTCAATTCGTAAGAATAAGACGTAACTGCAGCGATAGACGCAGTTTCGAAATCCATGCAGAAGAGCTGAAACAAAAACTAGCCCAACGTGGTTATCCAAAGAGACTAATCAAAGAAGCATATAAGAGGGCAAAATAACTAAATAGGGATAGTTTGTTTGAGCCAAAGAACAAAAAGAACCAAACATCACAGAATATAGTTATGGTATCTAACTATAACGGACTGAGTTTCAAATTGAAAAATTTGATTAATAAAAACTGGTCCTTACTAAACAAATCTGGAAAAATACCTTTGCAGAAACCAACCTATGCATATAGGCGAAATAAAACTATCAGAAACCATTTAGTGCACACGTATAAAGAACCTAAGATGGCCCTCCAAAAGAGTATAATAGGTGGAAATACAATAAAAGGGAACATCCCATGTGGAAATTGTACTCACTGTAAAAGCATGTTGAAATCCGACAAGATAGAACTCAAAGGGATCACACATTATATGAATGATCACGTGAACTGTAGGACTACAAATGTAGTATATATGATTATCTGTCCTTGCTCCAAGGGATACATAGGAGAAACAGGGCGTGAAATGCGCCAGCGACTAACTGAACACAGGTCAGCCTTAAAAAATCAAAAAAAGAATACGCCACTTGTTGAACATTGGACATATAAGAAACATGGATTAGAGGACCTTCATTAGTTCATTCTTGAAAAAATCAAACCCTCATTTAGAGGTGGAGACATGGAAAAGAGGCGCAAGCAAAGAGAGCAATTCTATATGTCCAAATTTAAAACTTACCACCAGGGTCTGAACAACAGGGAAGAATGGGAGAGGATGATCAGATGATAATCATAGAGGGTAATAAGGAAGGATGACTCTATAGATCTGGATAACCTATGATAATATAAGAGAGCAAAACGAGCGCTCTCTCTGATTGTGTTTCTTGATACCATGTTCCTTATGCTGAAATCGCATCAATGTACATGAATGACTAAGGAAATTGTTAAGAATTAATACTGATGGATGATAATGATGATGATGATGAAAGGGCTGTTTATAAAATAGAAATATGGACATTAATACAATGCTTTGGCCCTTTTGATACTAATGTGGGACTCACAATTATAAAGATTATCATATAATGTATACATACGGTTCCTCGTCATGTGAGAACATAAAAAAAGTTTGGGAAGAAAAGAACACTGGTTGCATAAGTGTAATACATTTATAACCAATGATGTGTTTAGTTAAAAACTAAATGTGTGACTTATATTTTAAAATAAATGCCAATAAAGCTTGAAACATGAGTAAATGACACATGGGAATAATGTTTGTCATGATACCGGACTTCGAAACATTGAGATGCAATAGGTGTAACCGACAGGTAACAACAATATAGGAAAATTGGTTATGATGATGTAACACTATGTATATGCACGAAATAACTTATTATGAGTAATATCGTTGTGTGTAACAACAACATAGAAGAATGGGCCATGATGATTACCCACTAGGTATGTACGCAAAACAATTTGTTATGGGAAATAATGTTATGTGTACCGTGTGAACCCAGCAAATCGAAACATTGCTTTGGTCCTGAAAGAAACTTGAAATATCGTAAATTCAAAAATAGGAGACCAGCTAATAACCAGTAGGAAACACGAGTCTATAAATATAATGAAAGCTTACATGTAAACAATAGCGCAAACAAAGACGCTTTGTGTATAATAGAATAAGATATTACCGATTTATAAACAAAACTACCAAAATGGCCCCCATAAAAAAACATATCACCTTCCGGTCACGTGGGTGTAGACAAACCATGTGACGTAAACAAAGAGAAGATTAGGATTTAATTAATATAATTACCCCAATTAATTAATTAAAGGTGTGGCATAAAAAGGCACAGTGAACGTCCCACGGCATTCCATGAAGGAACACGAACGGAGGCCGACGAGGACGTACTCTCACTGAACGCCAGGTAAGGATCACGCCGAAATACGAGATTAGGCAGACAAGGGTACATGCCGGCTGGGAACTCTTTAAAAACTGGATAGTAATCGTCCGTAAAAGTAAAGGACTAGCATATTACGTTTTTGGTGAAAAATCGAGATTGGGTTAAGGATATACCGGACTTTTATAAAGTAACTTTCATGGCAACATACGGGATTTAAAAAGTATAATATGAAAACGGGTAAGAGCGAGCAGCTTGACCTAGTATAATCTAAGAATCGACATTTAACAATGATCTCCACTGTGGGTTGGTACATAATATGGAAATCCACCCATACCTGTCAATAAGAACTAGAAATTCGTGTATATATATATATAATCAAGATAAATCAGACGCCCCATATTTTCTGTTCCCCTTTTTTCAACGGGCTATTGGTCAGTAAAACAAACACCATGAACTCTGACAAACAAGGGTGTAAAATGAATTGGATATACCAAAATGATGTTAAGAAACCATATGCGTTTCAACTAATTAACATACAGCTCTATGGGAGGAAAAATAACATCCTCTCCACTCTTATTGTAGGGGTATTTTTTACCAAATGCACATCCACAATTGCATGGTGGTACGAAAGGACGTACGTGAGAGAATATAGAAGGAGGATTGTAATCCCCAGGAGCATCAATATTAAAATATGATGACCCCATATCTCTGAAAAACCCTGCGTGAGATAAACATGTAAGTAGTGCTAACAGCCTATTCTACTACAAACTAATAACAAAAGAAGGACATGTAAGCGAAAGACCTATACTTAGTAAAGTATTTATGCCATCCCCAAATATAGGTCTATGTCCCGTTGAACACTCTAAAAGGAGGACCAAAAGCCAACAATCGGTCTAATTCTAAGGATAACTAGAAGGATTAAAAGATATATGCTCTTTTAAGTAAGACTCTTTTGACCTTATTATTATTATACCGAAAACCTAGATGAAGTATAGGAATAACATATAACCTCTCTTTTGATACTAATTGTATGTATTTGTTTGCAGATTTGAAGTGTTTTTATATTTAATTAACCTGTCCTGAGGAAGGTGTTCACAAAATAAGATCAAGACACCGAAACGCGCCGACAAAAGGACTGCTTTTATATTGTATTTGACTTGTTATAATATGTACATTTTGTATTTTGTGTAACAAAAGGTCTTTTTTATATTGTGAATTTTGTATTATATGTTTGCAAAAATTATGACATCTGTGGCATTAATTGCCAGTTTTTAATAAAATCAAGACAAATAACTTACAATTTGTGTGTTGAGGTATATACTACAGGTTTAATTCCAACTGTATAATAAGGTTTTGAGTCTAATACTATTGGTTTGCACAGGAAGGAACATCTTTTTGTATACTGTGGGCCCAGCACACTGCCAGGGACATCTGGCTCACAGCCCATCCTTGCCTCCACCACCTTGGCCACTGTAACTCCAGCAACAACCCCCATTGTGAGCTGTGCAGCTACCGCCACCACCACCAGCACCACCACCACCACTCCTGCCAGTGACACCCTCCGTGAGCCATCGGATGATGATGGGCCCTCTACTTCTCAGACCATCAGGGAGAGTGGACGTGGTGTCACAACGGTGAGGCCACAGCACACAACCAGGAGTGGAGGTGCAAGGGGAGTCCGGAGACATGAGCCAGCCCATCCTGGCACTGAGACCCTTGCAGCCATCGCCAGGATGGAAGCCTGCTATGACCGGACGCAGGCTACGGCGGATAGGGCACACCAGGACTCTGAACAGACCCGCCAGCTGTTGAGGTCCATGAATGTCCATATGGGCCAAATGGTGGACCTCATGGGCCAGCAAACTGCTCTGTGGAGGGAGTGGCTATCCCGTGCCACACCACCTCCCGCTCCCCCAAGTGCCCAGCGGGACAGGCCACCAACACCACCACTGCCACCAGCACCTGAGGCCACTGACAGGGAGGTGGTCCCTGAAGAACCGGCCCCCACAGCTGGGTCAGCTCCGGCTCCAAGCTGGAGGGGCCGTCCGAGGAACGACCCAGCACAGAGCAGTGACAATGCCCCATCCACCCGCTCGAAGAGGAGCCGCAAATGACTCCACCCTACCTTCACCCGGGCCTTCACCCTGCTAACTATCTTGTCCCACATTGCCATGCATTGGCACAGGCGGGTTGGACTAGGTGGACACCACCAAATGTGGTGTCCCCACGTTGTTTTCATCTGCCATGACCTTCGACTCACTCGCCCCCCCCTACCTTTTTTGAATTATGCACAAACACTAATCAGCACCATGTAAATAAAAAGCACTGAAACACTCAAGGCTGTGTGATCTCCATGTTTATACACAGGTATGTCTCAGTTGTTGTAATCAGCATGTGCCGGGATCAATGTTGGTTTCATTCCTGGATCGGTGTGAGTGACCTAGGCACAATCAGAGAACAAGAAGCACAGGTCAGGAAACAGATCCACAACCATCACAAATCAACGTACAGCAACAACACACAAACCACATTCAGCACAAAGTTAGTGGATCACAGGACACACATCAGGGTTTAATGCTGATAAACCATGTCCCACACACATTAGCAAACATGCCATGACAGCCAGCAATCACACACCACATCCAACCATCTCCAGCAGACATACGTCACGCATTGGACAGCAGCACAAGAGGCAATCACTCACCTTCATGGAAAGTAGTGATCGATGAGATGACGCCTCTGGTCCACACCTTCTTCCTCGCCACTATCCTCATCACTGGACATGGGTGGGATGGGATGTGGAGCAACCTGTTTTTCTTCAGTTTCCAAGATCAGTTCAATATTCTTGCGCAAGCCCAGGTTGGTGAGCATGCAGCAGGCAATCACTATTTTGCATACTTTGCCTGGTAGGTGACCGCCTGCACCAGGCGGTGGCTGACCGCCCGCACCAGGCGGTAGGGGAGCAGACTTGGCCATCCATGCCAGCCCACCATCAATACACAGGGCGGTCACCCACCGCCTGGTGCGGGCGGTCACCTACTGCGGGGTGCAGGCGGTGGGTGACTGCCCTGTGTATCGATGGTGGGCTGGCATGGATGGCCAAGTCCGCTTCCCTACCGCCTGGTGCGGGCGGTCAGCCACCGCCTGGTGCAGGTGGTCACCTACCACAGGGTGCGGGTGTTGGGTGACCACCCTGTGTATCAATGGTGGGCTGGCATGGATGGCCATGTCCGCTCCCCTACTGCCTGATGCAGGCGGTCAGACACCGCCTGGTGTGGGCGGTCACCTACCGCAGGGTGCAGGCAGTGGGAGAACGCCCTGTGTATTGATGGTGGGCTGGCATGGATGGCCATGTCCGCTCCCCTACTGCCCGCACCAGGCAGTGGGTGACCGCCCGCACCAGGCGGTCTACGGTGGGTGCATCAATGTGTCTGTAAGGGGGGTACCAACTGCCACTTCCACTTGCACATTCAAATGTATGTGTTTGCCTGCCCCACCCCCGCGGAATGCATGCACCGCTATTGCGACGCCATTGAGTGATGTATTTTAAATGATGCACCGTCGCGGAAGCGCGCACATGCGGTTGGCGGTGTGTGCCCGTGATGGCCCGTGCACATGTAGCCAATGGGAACAGGTTAAGCGGGACGCATAAGCGATTTCAAAAGTAGCGGAAGCCGTACACCGCCACAGCAGGTCCAGTCATTGGACAATTTTGAATGAGGCAAGCCAGGAAAACCAATTGCTGCAGACGTGTGCCACTGATATCAGCTCTGGGCCCTATATATGTGTGGATTTTAGCAGCACACATCCACTGCTCCCAGCCACTGCTGCCTGCATCCATCACCTCTACTTGCTGCTGCTGAGCACTCCGACAACTGCTGCCTGCACCCATCACCTCTACTTGCTGCTGCTGAGTACTACGACAGCTGCTGCCTGCACCCATCACCTCTACTTGCTGCTGCTGAGCACTTCGACAACTGCTGCTGTTGTGCCATACTCCGGGATCTTGCCATGTCGAGAGTCAAAGAGATCCAGTCTTGTCCCTTCAACTCAGCGAAGCTTGATGTCCTCGTGGACGGTGTGGCCCGCAACTTTGAACGGCTCTACGGCACCCCCGGACAGGTGGTAGGTGCAGTGGGGGACATGTTGGTGTGCATGAGGTGGTCACTGACTCCTGGCTTCGGCAATCTTGGCTGTGTGCCCAACACATATGTCAGAATGTGCATGGCTCCTGACAGATACGTGTTGCCCCTATCTGTGTGACTGGCCAACTGTTCACTGACATGCCCCCTCTTGTTTCCCATCATGGTAGGTCAAGCTGCACCTTCGCAAGGCCATGTGGAGGTCCATAGCACATGATGTACTGGCAGTGGGGGTGTGTAATAGGCGACACACACACTGCCACAAGCGCTGGGACGACATCTCCAGGCTCAGCAAGAATGTGGCGGAGATGACACTGGGGCAGATTCCACGTACATCCCGGCTTACACAACGCACCATGACCCCTCTGATGCTCCGTATCATTGCAGTGACGCATCCTGACCTGTCCGCCCGGTTGAGAGGGGAGCAGCAACAGAAAACTAGCGGTAAGCACAGTGATAGCGTTTGTGACTTGTGTGAGCATGCATGTTATTCCGCTCACACACAGTAGTGACATCCATGGTGTGTATGTGGTGTTGCAATTGCATGTTGGTGCCATTTGCCGAGTGACCGTTAGCATCCATGTCAGACAGGTGGACAGGCCAGTTGCAATGTAGTGCAGGGTCACAGGACATGCCGTTGAGGTCTGTGGACCCATGGCATCACATGTGTGGTGGTCTGCATGCACTTTGCAAAGTGTTTGGGGGTCCATGTTTCCGACGCACCCTGGGTTCTTTGACATGATAATGTCTACTAGGGGTGGCTCGTGTTCAGGATGGTTGCTACATGTTGCTCATCAGTCAAGGAAGTTCTGATTACTTTGTGCTGTACGTGAGATGGTCACTTATGTATACCTCTTTCCTATGTTTCTTTCAGCTTGGAACAAGCGCACTGAGACACAAACGATGGAGGTCACTGGTGGCAATGCATAGGAATCTGAGACCACACATACACAGACTGAGGCAGAGGAGTGCAGCCCCGGAGAGGGGGACAGAACTGTCCCTGAGGACTCGCATGTGGAGTCACCATCATCCTCATCTTCAGACAGTGGTGGTGAGTCAGCGCTGTTGGTAGACACAGGGATTGGGCAACCTACACCTTCAGTTGGTACACAGCACACTGGGCCCACACTGCCACCAACTGCAACTAGTACTGCTCGTGCTCACAAAAGTAGGGGGAGCAGAGTGGCCTTTGGTGCAGGCACCGCTGCCCCTGCACCTGTGACACAAACTGCCCTTTGTCCTGAGGCGGTTGCACTGCTGCGACAGCTGTGTGTAGGGCAAACAACCATGACTAATGCATTCCTAGACCACAATAGGAAGTTAGGGCAGGTGGTAGCATTCATGGAGGGGATGCATGGCGATGTTGCTGGTCTCCACAGGACAGTACAGTCATTATCCAACACAGTGTCTTCAGCCATTCAACAGTCGCATGGCCACGGTTCTACTTCTGTTCCCCCTTCCACACCACTTGTTGTCTCAGGGGAGAGTGACATTTCTGACCAGTCCTCGTTTTCGGGGTATAGCACTAGGAGCAGGGACAGGCAGCAAGACAGGGCACGGAGGCCATAGACACCGTCCCCGTGGACAGGAAAATCTTTCACAGGATACGACATCAGGACATCAGCCACCCTGGAGTTGACACAGAGGATCCTCAAGGGGTGTTGGGAGACAGGGATTCACATGGCACACAACCATCCCCCTCAAGTAGTTATCCCAAGGCAAGGGCACCTCCCAAGCCCAGGGACACTCCCAAGGAGAAGGACACTACAAAGGACAGGGCACCTCCCAAGGAGAAGGACACTACAAAGGACAGGGCACCTCCCAAGCAGAAGGACACCACAAAGGACAGGGCACCTCCCAAGGAGAAGGACACTACAAAGGACAGGGCACCTCCCAAGGTGAAGGACACTACAAAGGACAGGGCACCTCCCATGGAGAAGGACACTACAAAGGACAAGCCAACTCCCAGGGACAGGGCACTGCCCATGGATCAGGCACATTCCAGAGACGGGACAACTCCTACGGCCAAGGCACCTCCCAGGGCCACGGGTTCTCCCATGGACACGAGCTCCATCAAGGACAGTCATACATAACCCCTGCATGCCCTGAGGCTGATGTTGGAGAAGGAATGTAAAACACATGTGTCAGCGGTGGAATCCCCCCATACCTCTACTCCCATCCACACCCCGCAGAAGCAGAGGAAGGAGTACACTGTTGTTGTATCCCCCATTACACATGATGCAGAAGGCAGGGCCACAGCAAACGTCAAGCAGGGCCCAGCACATCCCCAGAGAGCAGACCCACACCAGCACATGATCCACCTTTGTTGGGTGATGTTTCTGATGAGGCCATACCACTTACCAGTCCAGTCATGTCCAGGGTGTCCTTCCATATCCCAAAGAAACGGGGACACACACCAGTGACCAGCAATGCTCTCGCAACCACAAGTTAAAGTGTAGCCCCAAATATTCATGTATAACAAGATAAATGCTATTGTAACAAAATAAAATAAACAGATGCAGATCCTTGTGTGTTTTCCTTGTAGGTAGGTTGTTTAATGAGTCCACAACCGTAGCAATGGTCCACAATCAGCCGACACGTGTTTCATCCTGTTATGTTGAGTCAGCACGACTCTTCAGGGCTGACAAGATAGAAAATAACGTGTGTATAGGTTTTATCATAAGTATCACATATTTCTTTTCATTGGATACGTGACAATAGTGATTTATATGTGCATTTATAAGGTACCATTATCTACCACAAATTGCGCTTGTGATCAGTGTGAGTTCTTGTGTGTATGGGCATGCTTTTTCAAATATTCACTGTACACATTGGGTCACATGGTGTATTGGTGAAAAAACACAGGGTTGTGACTCTAAATTCAAGTGATGTGACATGTGCCGTGCTCACGACGATCCTGCATTCGAAGAGCTCAAAGTGAACAACGTGCCGCTACTAGTTATTAAGCAGTGTGTATAAGCTTGTGACTATACATTAGTTGAGGGTGCATCCACTCCTAGTGACGTCTGTGAATAGGTCAACAACATTATCCAGAGAAATTGGAAAATGCATACCTTGTGGTACGACCCACGTGTTGGTAGGTCGAAAATGAGAAAGGGGTTGTTTCTCAGGTGGAAAGTTCTGTTCAATAAGAATGGAGGCATAAGAAAGGAGCAAGGTGCTTTAAATAACCGTGTGTCTTAGGAAAGAGGTTTTATACGATGGGCTTACTAGTATTTAAAAGTTGTCGACATCTAGTCAAAGTTATGCTCCTTTGCTCCGATTCTAGAGCAAAGGAGAAGTTCCTCTGTGTATTTTCCAACCGCCAGGTATAGCGGACGTTCACAAGATTTGTACTGTGTGGTAAAGGAGAACAGAATGTTAAGTATAAGTGGTAAGTTATTGTGGATAAATAACATTGCCTATGACCGCGATTTCTGTGTGGCAAGTTGAAAGTGAAAAAAGTGAAAATCGTCCCTCAATACGTGTGTGTATTAAACGGTACCGGGAGGGGATCCAAATCTTGATACAGCACAGCAGTTAAGTTAAACATTCAATGGATTTCTGCTGTATTAGAGAGAGAAAAAAAGTGGACATGCGGGCGATCAGAACAGAAACGAAGTTGGGACCAGCTGGATAAGTGCTGAGTCCAAATCAGTGCGATTCGTCTTCTCTAACATTGCTAAAACCACAAAATTGGTGTAGAGACTCACCGAAGAAATGGTATCCCTCCTCTTGTGTTTCCCGGTCGCCGTGTTCCGAGAGACGGATACGTGACCGGAAGGAGGAAGTACCTTTATCCTAAAATTGTGTTGAAAACTAGACCGTGACTATGGTCATATGGTCGTCCATATTGGGAAGTTAAACACACCAGTGACACCTGCCCACTCCAATGTCGCTCCAGTACAGCTGTCCCCGGCTCCCAGAGCCACCCTGCCTCCTGGACCATACAGCCCTGTGGCTCATCCTTTCAGTGGTCCTAGTGGGTCAGCTGCAGTTCACTCTCATGTGTCAGATAGTGGCACTGTGTCTGTTGTTCGCTGTCATGCCTCATGTAGTTGCACTGTGTCAGTTGTGCCCTCTCCTGTTTCAGGTACTGGCACTGTGTGTGTCCGCCACTCTCATGTATCAGATGCTGGAATGTTATTTGTTGGACACTGTACAGGGACATGTCCTGGCAGTGTGTATAGGTCTACGGCTCATGTGTCAGTCAGTAGATCTGTGGCTGTGTCTCACACTCCTGTATCTGGTGCTGCCAGTGTGTCTGGGTCTATGGCTCACATGTCAGTCAGTAGATCTGTGCTGTGTTTCACACTCCTGTATCAGGTGCTGCCAGTGTGTCTGGGTCTATGGCTCATGTGTCAGTCAGTAGATCTGTGGCTGTGTATCACACTCCTGTATCTGGTGCTGCCAGTGTGTCTGGGTCTATGGCTCATGTGTCAGCACTACAGCTGTGGCTGTGTCTCACACTCCTGTTACTGGTGCTGGTGGTGTGTCTGGGTCTATGGCTCATGTGTCAGTCACTAGATGTGTGGCTGTGTGTCACACTCCTGTTACTGGTGTTGGTGGTGTGTCTGGGTCTATGGCTCATGTGTCAATCAGTAGTTCTGTGGCTATCTCTCCCAATCCTGCCACTGTGTCCGGAGCTCCTAGTTCACACAGTCCACCTGATTCTGTGCTGTGAGGTGCAGTTCATTTCACTGATATGTGATTGCAGTTGGTGTCTGGAATGTACATTGTGACCACCCTTGCATTATTCTTGTCCATGGGACATTGTGCAGGACACACATCCTTGTGCTGCATAAGATGTACCTGTTCTGTACCATGGACTGTTGATGCTCTGTCCCCCTCTCATGTGCTGCCTCAGATGTAACTGCTCTGTACCATGCACTGTTGATGCACGTAACCCCTCTCATGCGCTGCCTCAGATGTACCTGCTCTGTTCTGTACCATGGGCTGTTGATGCTCTGTGCCCCTCTCATGTGCTGCCTCTGATGTACCTGCTCTGTGCCTTGCCATGGACTGTTGATGCTCTGTGCCCCTCTCATGTGCCGCCTCTGATGTACCTGCTCTGTGCCTTGCCATGGACTGTTGATGCTCTGTGCCCCTCTCATGTGCTGCCTTAGATGTACCTGCTATGTGCCTTTACATAGACTGTTGATGCACTTAACCCCTCTCATGTGCTTCCTCAGATGTACCTGCTCTGTTCTGTACCATGGACTGTTGATGCTCTGTGCCCCTCTCATGTGCTGCCTCTGATGTACCTGCTCTGTGCCTTGCCATGGACTGTTGATGCACTTAACCCCTCTCATGTGCTGCCTCTGATGTACCTGCTCTGTGCCATGGACTGTTGATGTACTTAACCCCTCTCATGTGCTGCCTCAGATGTACCTTCTCTGTGCCTTGCCATGGACTGTTGATGCTCTGTGCCCCTCTCATGTGCTGCCTCAGATGTACCTGCTCTGTGCCTTGCCATGGACTGTTGATGCGCTTAGCCCGTCTCATGTGCTGCCTCTGATATACCTGCTCTTTGGCATGGACTGTTGATGCACTTAACTCCTCTCATGTGCTTCCTCAGATGTACCTGCTCTGTACCATGGACTGTTGATGCACTTAACCCCTCTCATGTGCTGCCTCAGATGTACTTGCTCTGTTCTGTACCATGGACTGTTGATGCTCTGTGCCACTCTCATGTGCTGCCTCAGATGTACCTGCTCTGTGCCTTGCCATGGACTGTTGATGCACTTAACCCCTCTCAAGTGCTGCCTCTGATGTACCTGTTCTGTGCCTTGCCATGGACTGTTGATGCTCTGTGCCCCTCTCATGTGCTGCCTCTGATGTACTGCTCTGTGCCTTGCCATGGACTGTTAATGCACTTAACCCCCCTCATATGCTGCCTCTGATGCACCTGCTCTGTGCCTTGTCATGGACTGTTGATGCACTTAACCCCTCTCATGTGCTGCCTCTGATGTACCTGCTCTGTGCCATGGACTATTGATGCACTTAACCCCTCTCATGTGCTGCCTCAGATGTACCTGCTCTGTTCTGTACCATGGACTGTTGATGCTCTGTGCCCCTCTCATGTGCTGCCCCTGATGTACCTGCTCTGTGCCTTGCCATGGACTGTTGATGCTCTGTGCCCCTCTCAAGTGCTGCCTCAGAAGTACCTGCTCTGTTCTGTACCATGGGCGGTTGATGCTCTGTGCCCCTCTCATGTGCTGCCTCAGATGTACCTGCTCTGTACCATGGACTGTTGATGCTCTGTGCCCCTCTCTTGTGCTGCCTCAGATTTACCTGCTCTGTCCTATCCAGTGCCCGTGCTCCTGTCTACTGTGGGAGTATATCCCTATTTTCTTTAATAAAGCTAGTTACTCCTGTGTAGTGGTTTCTCTGTGTCATTACTGGTTGTCTCTTATCATTGTTGATATATTGGTGCTATCGTAAATGCTGTTTCCACAACATGCACCTCCCACTCCCCACGTCACGGCCCAGACAGGTACTCATCTTTGGACAGCGATTGGTGTGTTGGCCTACCTGCGTCGTCGTCGGCGACCTTCCATGACTTGCAGGTGGTGGAGCAAGAAGAGTATCGGAAATGCATTTTGAGCTGGGTCCATGACGGCGAGCTGCCTGTGGTGGGGATCTGTACAATGATTTACCTCTCCGCGGAGGG
Organism: Lissotriton vulgaris; assembly: GCF_964263255.1. NCBI lineage: Eukaryota > Metazoa > Chordata > Amphibia > Caudata > Salamandridae > Lissotriton > Lissotriton vulgaris. Next base: position 879,792,175 of record NC_141697.1, on the reverse strand, counting down.
GATTCCGCCATGTTCAGGCTGGTGGTTTTTCCACTGCGATTTGCTGTGTCTTTTCCGCATTCGTAATCTCGAGGACGGTCGAGACGTCATTCCGTACGGCGGTCTCTCGGGATTGGTTATGTCCGCCGCGGGGTGTGTTTGCGCGGCGGTGCTTGTTCTTCCGCGGCATACGGGAATTTGGCAGTGCTTCCCATCCTAATATGGCGGACGGACTGTCAGTGGCTGGCGGACAGAAAAAAGGCATTTTCCGTGCACTCAAGACAGGTGGACGTCCTTCCATCCGCCATCGTAATCGACCCCTAAATTTGGCCACTAAATTACCTCGTTGATCAGAATCTGTCTTATGAGACTTAAAGAGAAACTTGTACTCATTTCACTTCTCAAAAGATCTGAGATTATGAGTCAAACTTCATAACCTCTTCTATGAAGATCCTCTATATTTGTTTGATGAGGGATGGATCCTATGGGAACCTTAGTATCCTCAGCAGGTTCCAGCAGCGACCATGCTTTTAAAGTGGACATGGACTCATCAGTGGCAGATGTTTATATGTTGATGTCCTAACATGGGCTGGAAATCTTGTATGGTTGCTATAATTAGGGTCACACTGTACACTCCTTCAGCTATCCTCTGCTTCCATTGGCGGTAGGGCTCTCGAGCTAAAGAAAGCCTTCCTGTCTCTTTTAATGTCCACCTATTCTCTTAGAGAGGAAATTATATGGTGTTATAAAGAGAGTGTCCAGAGGCACCAGTTTTTCAGATGCAATCAGAAAAGGGGATTACTCTTCCACTCTAAATGTGTCCAATGGCTAGTGCCATATTCATCATACGAGATACCTATTCCTACCTGTCATTGTCAAAAACCTACAGACTATGCATAATTCAAATTTAGGCTAGTTTTGGACAAATATCTCCTTCCAAACTGAATCTTGACTTAGTTCACAAGGTTTGTCCCCACGCTTCGTTATCCCCTCCCTCTCCTGTGACTCATATCCCCGCCCAGGCCTCTCTCTTGGACCAGAAGATGAGACAGCACCTTTTGGAAAATACTGTAATGCAAAGGAGGTGTGTCCAGTGATTCATTACCTCACTGTGCAGATTCTTCCGCATACAATAAGATCCTCGGCTTCTGAAGTGCTTCCTGCACACATCTCCACCATTCGTCGCACACTTGCGATCCTCCTTGTGTTCCACAGCCCTGACAAATGGAGCCACAATTGAGCTCAGAGAAGTTGTGAACTCAATGTGGCTCGCTTAGCACCACCATCCATGAATTTTTTACAGCTAGCAACGAGTTGTGTGCTGGTACTATTGCTTCACTTGTTACATGGGCTGTTGAATAAGAAAGCAGAACACGCAGCAGGCGTGTCACATAACTGTCAGTGAGTTGCTCCTCTGTGATAGACACTGCACACAAAACCAAAAAACTTTCTCAGGACCTGCCAGCACTCAACCGCCCTAGATGCATACATCAGTCTCCTAGGTGGGACTCTGAGCCACTGCATCTGCTGCAAAAAATGTAGCTACACCACTGCTGTGACCATTTTTTGCTGTCAAGTTGCCATGAAGTAAAACCTATCATGATTACCCTAACAACATTTGGTAGAAGTAACCAGGGGTGGGCCCGGGAGAGTGCTCATGCAGTGGATCTTGGGAGTGAAGGGGTCTTGCCGCAGTAGGCCCAGGCTTCTTCAAGCAATGAATGCTTCAGGTGGGGTCTCTGAGCAGTGGTTTAGACGACTAACAACCAGTGCATCCAGAGCTCACACATCATTGAAGGAGTCTTCATGGAATCTTTAGGTGTAGAAGTGTGGCCCATTGAAGTCTAACTTCTCAGCATTCTTAGGTTGCTACAATGAGTACCCTGAAGTTTAGTAATAAATACTATAACGTCGAACTTTTCAGCGCCCAGGGCTGAACGTTCGAATAACGAAAGCTGGCCCGTCGGCCAACGGTCGTGCGCAGCACTGGGGAGGTAGTGCTCGTGACGACCGTTGGCCGACGGCAGCAGCTAAGGGGCTAAAACTTCCAATGTGGCCTGTTGCTTGCATTTGTTTTAAGTTTTCTTGACATTAGATGAGGTTTGTTTCTGTTCTAGTGGAGGGAGTTAAAGGTATTCTGAATCTCAGAATATGCCTCCCAGAATTTTCTTCCTCCCATTGTTTACCACTTGTGTTACAGCAATTTCACTATTGGGGAGAATGATGTGCTTTGCAGTGCTGGGGCCTTATTTAGAGGTTGTTGAGTTGTACATTCTGAGTAAACATGTCCCCCAATGCATCCTCCTCACCTGTTATTTTTTATGGGATCTATCTAGAATGAAAACACAAGATTACATCATAACAGTCCCTTGCAGGTAGTACGTGGTCAACTGCACATAGACACCCGCCACTATAATGCATTCTGAGAAGAAAGCAAAGGGAGCCCTACCCCAATCCCCCTCTGAGGTGAGACATTTTTAAAATGCCTGAAAGGATTATCAGAAAATGCACACTCACTGCAGCACAACAGCTGGCTGCTAGACCAATAACCTGGAGTTCCATTCCAACTCAAGAACTAATTCATCTGCACTGTCCATCATGAACTACTTTATGGCACTTACCGAATGTGGAACTAAGGGACATATTTACAAGCGCCTATCGCCACTGGAACACCACTTTTATTGATGTTCCTTTGGCAATAGGGGCTCCACCATATTCACAAGCTAGCGTTAAGCCACTTAACATGACTTAACGTCGCCTTGTGAATAAGGCACCCTTTCACGCTACACATGTAAACAATCATTTCCCACAACGCAGGCACCCTTGCACTATGGTGCAAGGGTGCCTGCGTTGATGCTAGGCAGCTAAATTTAGTGCCAGCACAGGGAGAAACGCAGAGCTGCACCATATTGTTGTAAATACGGTGCAGCCCTGCTTTTCTGAATGCCGTGCTCTGCCACTTTAGTTGTAAATATGCCCCTAAGTGTTATTGGGTTCCTCAAAACCTTGAACAAGTTTACAGGCCTTTCTAAAGCTCTACCTGTCTGACCTGCTTGCATGAAACCCACATCCTTCCCAGGAAGCCCAGATAAATGGACCCTATACGTAGAATGCTCACACAGTGTGGTGTTTGAACAACTAGTGAGAACCTGCTTGAGACCTGAGGGTACCGCCATGTTGTTGTAGGGGGTGTGTTAAGAGACCCCTGGACGAGAAACACCATACTTGCCTTGTTTGTTGTTATTTGTTTGACTGAACATGCTGAACCTCCCCCCTCTTTCCAGAGCTGTAAATATGCAGGTGCTTGTATACATTGTGCCTTTAGGAACGGGTATTATATTATTTATGACTCTGTATGTTTTCTGTTAATTGTACACGCACCTGTTTCAAACACCTAACACAACAAACATGCCTTTCCCGCTACCGGCCGTATTTTTCAGCGACTGTCAATTTATCTAGAGAATAACACCTCCCCTTGCTTCCATCAGCTTCCCTCTGATTGTTAATTTGAGCCCACGGGGGCCAGCAAGAGCCCAAGGGCTGCTGTCAAGGGGCTCCTTCGCCACCGACAATGATCAATTAGGAGCCAGCCTACAAATTGGTCTCCTCAGGCCTTCGCGCGACTGCGGACCGCGCGGGAGGGTGAAGGAAGGCGCCCATCAGCCTGCAACGCTTAATTGAATTCTTGCTGATGAAGAGACTTCATAAAATATGTGGAAAGGAAATTGGCAAAGCCTCAGGGCGGGAATTAGCTCTGAAGCGCTGTAAATGGAAAAAACGCACTCTGGGGTCTCACCATCGTGTGGTGGAAAGGGATGAGGGACAAGGGGAAGGACCAGAGGACAAGGCTAATATGTCTACTGAGAGGCCATTATTTGGCTGTCTGGTTGAAACACACTTCAGCAACCTGTAATGTCACTGTTGCATTACTGCTGGCATATCTCAACGCAGCTACCATAATTATGTCGAATTACCAATATTCCAGAGCAGCTCTGCCATGCTAATGGTAGCAACAGCACTCCCCGGTGGGATTGTCATTCATGATCTGGGCAGTGCACCTCTCAGCAGGACTGATGTACTGTGGTGTGACAGTGCTGGCACTGCTCAGCTGGCCAATTATCTTTAATTGGAACAGCACAATTGCCTTTCTGCTGGACCAATTTACTTTTAGCATGACAGCACGAGCAGTTGTCAGCAGAGTTGCTACATTAGTAAAAGTGAATACTTTCAGTCCTTATTATGAATGCAACTTCCAGTAGATTTCAATGCATAGAGGTGCCCTACATCTTTGGCGTCAACACTTTCTTGGCAAGGCAGTTCTTCCTTTATTAGGGCGGTAACAGCGTTTCTCATCAAAGCTGCTAACTTTTTAGTGGGACAGTAATACTGCTTATCAACAGCCTGGCTACATCACCTATTGACAGTTCTAGCACTTCTCAGCACTTCTCAGCAGGGCAGCTGTAGGAGTTTGGACAGAACCAGCACTTCTCAGCAGGTTTGCAGTAGTAGTATTTGGTGAGGTGAAGTTGGGTGGTGTTGGCTGAAGTTGGAAAGATCCACCCAACTTTTGCCTAAAGTCATGAACGACTGGCAAGGAGACACAGTCTTGGTCAAACTTCTACACTGGATTTTGCTTTCTGGAAAAGTCCAAGAAGGACTTGCCTCTGGTTGGTCTCTGTCAGATGTGACATATAGCAGCTGAAAAATGATGGCATCCACCATGAGTTTCCATGTATTACATTTTTGCCGTGTAAGTGATCTGATTGAAGTGCACAAAAAAAGTGTTGTGTGGGCCTGGAGTTAGAAAAGCAATGTGGACAGAAAGTCAGGACTTAAGTGCAAGGGCTGAACATTGTGTCCTTCAATGTGGACAAAGCAAGGTGTGCTGCCGGTTCGAACTGAAAAATTTTGGGTGAGTTGTGGGTGTTTCAGTAGTTGAATTTCATGGTGCAGTGCATTGAAGGAGTGGTGTGCACTACTGATTTTGTGTGTCCATGTATTGAAAAAATAGGGACTTCTACAGGTCAAGATTGAGCTGTGGTGCCTTAACTTTTTATTCAAATAGCAACGTGCTGATAGGGTAGGATTGGAATGCACTGGATAACCTATGTGATCCATAATGGGGACTGAGGGCACCATTGACGCACATTACTAAAGGAATATTTAAGTACCAGTGGGTGAATCTGATTGGTATACATATTTTGGGCCCCAATACTGGGATATTGGAAGTGGAAATAGCAAGGTGGCAGTGAAAGTGTGAGCATAAAAAGGCACGGATGCATCTACAGCTTCGGACAGAGTTGCTTTTACAAAGTAGTTCATGGTTCCAAATGTGAAATCACAAGGATTGGACCTGGACATCAATAAGGCGCAAGAAGAAGAAACAAAGCGCATTAGTCAGACTTCATGATTTCTTCGGAGTTAAAATACTTGATTGGTTGTGTGTTCATCCAAAGTATATTTAGTATAAATCACCCCTCGTCCCCTCTGCCCAAGCCTCAATTTGTTCTTTCTGATGCCCCCTGTTGCCATCTTATGGACCGCATCGGTCTGTGATAGGGGAGTAGGAAGAAATTATATGGAAATAGAAAAGATCCGCACTGCTGCTGCATCATTAGACAACCAAGTGTTGTCAGAAGGTCCTGATATTTTGATATACAACTTTCGCTATTTAAACAGCTGGCTTGCAGGCGTGCAGGTCCATGTGTTTCAAAATGTAATATAATATGTTCCTTTTCTCATGCCAATTTGTGAACCACAGCAACAGACCATCCATTCTCACATTGCCATTCGCCCACTCATTCTACCATCGGCCCAGTGGCGTAGCTAGACATTTTTCCGCCAGTGGCGGTCGGGGCGTTTGCTGGCCCGTGACGGCCGTGTGTGAGGGAGAGGGGAGGGGGGAGGGGTTAGCGTCGGCCTTTGCGTCTGCCGCACCGTGACTTCCTCGGGTAAGACTCAAAACTCTTGCCGCCCCCCTCTTCCTTCCCCAGAGTCCCCTCCCCCCGCTTTTCTCTCCTCCTCACCTTTCTTCTCCCTTCTTTTATTCTTCTTTCCTCGTTTGTGATTTCTTCTTTTCCTCTTTCTCTTTCTCTCTGTCTTCCGTTTTCTTTCTTTCTCTTTCTTCTTTTTTCTTTCCTTTAATCAATTCATTATCAAAGTGATACATTTGACTTTTATTATGGTTCCTTGTTGTTATTCTTTCCTTTTTGTAATACGCTTATGAAACTGGTTAGAGGAACTGTATGTGACATAGTCACATCTGTTTTCTTGTATTTCTTTTTTGATCAACGGTATCAAATTCAAATTCAAAAGTACTTTATTCGGTTCACATTTCCAGAAACCATAAAAGTTAAATAACCCAAAATACAGTACAGTAACATAATAAAAACGCAGAATGGTTCGTTGTTATGTTATGTTATGTTATGTTATGTTATGTTATGTTATTCTTGGTTTTCTATAGCGCACGGCTACTCGAAGAGTGTCCCGGCACTTTGGTTTGCACACCTATCTCATAACACAACAAATAAAAGGCAGAAAAAGAAGAAAAAGATCCAGAAAAAAACCACAGGGGGACAACTAAGAAGTAAAGAGCCAAGTTTTGAGACCTTTTCTAAATGCCAGTAAATTTGATGTACTGCGCAATGTCACTGGAAGCGTATTCCATAGCTGGGGGGCCAGCAGTCTAAAAGAACGGCCTCCAATGCGTGCCCTTTTTACACGAGGGACCGTGGCGAGAAACAGAGATCCGGACCTCAAGGGCCTAGCCGGGTGGTAAAAGGCAAGCCTTTTTTGAAGGTATTTTGCCCCCGAGGCATGAAGAGCTTTATGCGCCAAAGTCAAGGCCTTGAAAATTATCCTCTTCCGGACGGGCAGCCAGTGCAGTGACTGCAGGAGGGCCGAGGCTCTGGCACGGCGAGATAGTCCAAAAATAGCCCGTGCTGCCGAGTTCTGGACCACCTGCAGCCGTTGAAGCAGATATTCTGGCAGGCCGAGATAAAGAATGTTCGAATAATCAATTCTCAAGCCAATTATAGCCTGCACTGTTATCTTCCTATGCTCCTCCGACAGTAAGGGGAGAAACTTGCGCAACATCCGGAGCAGGCCAAAACAGGTGCCAGTGAGACCGATTATCTGAGAGCGCAGAGTTAAGCCATTATCGATCTTAATCCCTAGGTTTTTAGCCACCTGGGATGAAACTGCTGGTGGAAACATGTTCTCTGGCCACCACACCTTCCAATCCGGATCTGAACTGCACCCAAAGAAGAGGACCTCGGATTTATCCAAGTTGCACTTGAGGCTGTTATGTTGGAACCAATTAAAAACAGCCCCAAGGCAACCCCGGATACTCTCTCCGTCGAAATCCTCACCACTCTCACCACTCTCACAGGTAAAGAGGAGCTGGGTGTCATAGGCGTAGGAAACAATCTGAGCCCCGAAAGACTCCGCCAGAGCCGCCAGAGGGGTCATAAAGATGTTGAATAGAGTCGGGCTCAGCACTGAGCCCTGGGGGACTCCGACACCCAATGGCGACATCTCGGCGGAGCAGGCAGAGGCCCAGACCGTTTGTCGACGGCCCAACATCGAGACAATAATAGGGAATTGGTTTCGTCATTGTAGTGATGTGAATGGCATCGTTAAAGACATTTTGATATTAATAAAAGAAAAAAACCATAAAAACACGATATCCAATTAAAAATCAAATCTTTTTCTACATTTCATTGCACATTTTAGAAAACCGTCCACAAAGGGGATACAGGTGGGTTTCAGCATTTGCAAATAAAAAAGAGCTGGACATACTGGCCTAAAGTTTAACTTTTTTAAAATAGGTTTTAAATAAAAGGTTCTGGGCATTTCATAATATTTACAGAGGACATGAAGTGAAGCAGGTCCTGAAGAGACTTATTGGCGCAGCCACATGATGCTAACACTTTCCCTTTGTGACTTCTCCTTGGTACTGCTAGTAAATAATGAAATAGGTTCAATCTAAACCTGATAAGTAGAAAACGCTCATATGCAGATATTGGCAGAGACAGATATGGTTCCATATCTGGGGAGGTTTTAAGCATCAGGTGCAACCGAACACTAGGTTTCAGCAGTTCTTTCTCCTCCCTTTCCATCGTTAAGTATGAAGGAATGTTTTACAAGCGTTATATCCTTTCTAGTTATACCTTCAGGTTTTGTGAATAAATAGGGACGTCCCGGTTCACTAAAACAAGTTATTATGTACTTTATCCAGGGGATTTTGGTCTTGTGATCTAGGTTTAAAATATCCCTCATAAGGTTATGTGTAAGAACTAGGTACTTGTTGAGCCAACACTGGAGCCAGAAAGTCAACGGGCGTAAAGCCAAGTTGTCACTTATAGAGGGAGAACCAGTTTCTTCGTGGACTGACAAATTCGCTGTCCCTTAGGGACCCTCAGTAATTGTTTTAAGAAGTTGTTTTCAGTCACCTGGAGCCCTTCAAGGCCAGTGTATCCCCAAATATCACTCCCATAACTAGCTCTAGATAAGCTTTTGGCTTGATATATTTTTAACAAAGCTGCCACTGGTTGGTTGCCCATTTTAGAGGCAAATCCGAATAGTGCGGCATTTGACCTAGTGAATTCGCCCCTTTTTTATTTAAAAGTGCTACCCAGTTAAGCCGGTAATCCAAAAGAACACCCAGATAGGAGAAAGTTGAACAGTTGGGCACTCTGATTTCGTTCACCACAAAGTTTTGCTTTCTTTTGGAACTATGCCCCACCTGCATCACATTGGATTTGGTGTTGTTTGTGGCCAGATCTCGCTTGGTCATGAATCCATTAAAAGCATCAAGTAGGGTTTGTAGACCCTTAGGGGTGCGAGCGAGGAGGACTGCGTCGTCCGCATAAAGCAGGACAGGCAATCCTCGCCGTCCCACATAAGGGTAATCTGCCCCTGTGTCCAACAAGACTCCTTCTAGGTTATTAATATATAAGTTAAAAAGAAAGGGCGCTAAGATGCACCCGTGTCGAACCCCCCTTTCAGTGTTGAAATTCCTGGATACCTTCAGGTCTATTGTGTATCTGATGTTGGCTTGGTATCTCTATGAAGATCCCTTAGGAAGTCCACCATGGATCACTCCACCCCATGGCCTCCATGGACTGCCACAATCCTCCTCGGTTGACACAGTCGAAAGCCGAGGAAAGATCCATGAAGACCATGTAGATCGCAGGGCGAGCGATGATGTACTTACCTAAGATCAAATAGAGATTAAGGCACTGAGCCATTGTAGAGTGACCTGAACGGAACCCTTACTGAATGTCCGAGATGACCTTATTCTCCTCTGCCCAGGTACTCAATCTCTTTAAGATGGTTCCCCCTATAACCTTTACAACTGAGTTAATCAGGGAAATAGGCCTATAATTCATCACACAATTACGGTCCCCTTTCTTGTAGACTGGTACTATTGTGGAGACTCCCCAGGATGTTGGGCATCCTTCCTTGGCTGCTGCGTTACCCACTGCGGTCAAGATCAGGGCCCAAAAAAGAGGGATTAGATTTAAAAAGGTCCGGAGGAATACCATCCGGACCTGGGGTCTTTTTATTTGAAAGTTTGTTAATGCCCTCCTCTATTTCATTCAAAGAAAACATCACTACTTCGTTCCCTGAATTCTTAACGGGTATGACTGGCAGTGTAGACGTGTTCTTGAATATGGAGGTGAAATGGGACACCCATTCTTCCTCTGTTTAGGTTGGAGCCCAGCAGTTTAACCCCTTCCACATAAAAAGGTGATCGGTTGATGGTACTCCAAAATCTACAACTACTAGATAGGGTCAGGGGGTCTAACAGCTCCCTCCATAATGCTTCCTTTATTTCCATTTTGCGTTTAGCCAATGCAATTTTATAATTTTTCCGCAGTGTTCTAATCAGGGAGCCATCCCTAGGCATGGTTTTAAACCTGCCTTTAGTTCTCTTGCTGCTTTTGAGCATGAGAGGCAAAACCATCTTGGATCTTTAGATAGGCTAGATCTTACTGGGGCTGATAACAAGCCTCCTACTTTGATAGCGATATCCTCAAAGGATTTTAATATTCCTGGAGCAGTGGATTCTACGTTGAGGCAGCAGGAGAATTCTGCCGCACAGGTAGCCTTTAGTGTGTCATGAAGAGGGACGGGATTATTTGGGTCCATTTAAACCGCCGCCCTCCATCAGTTGGTAATAAGGTGTTACCTATTTGTGCTTGTCCCTTTCTTTTCATTATACTCCCTCCTAATGTCACACAGACTAGATTGTGATAGCTCTGTGCCGTAGGGATTATAGAGAAACCCTGGAGGAGAGGTACAATGGACCTAAACAAGAGGATATGGTCTATGAATGAACCATAACCTCTACCTTTGAACGTGGGGTGCCTTTATTTGCTGAGTAGTGGAACAAAACTCAGCGCAGAGGACAGATCCAGCTCATCAAGCCTATCATTGAGGGTGTTACCTTGTCTGGTATGCTCGAAGTGAAGTCCCGTTATCAATGGGCAACCCATAGACCCCATGGTGTTCAACTTGGGGTCACCACATTGGTGAACATTAAAATCTCCTACAATAAGCAGGTTATTGATTTGGGGGGCCACAGTCTTGATTGATAAAGTTGTTCAATTTAGTAATCCCACAGCTCTCATCTTTATGAATAGCATTATAAAAGTTTATCACATGAAGGGTACTGTCTTTTTGGCCTAGAGAAATGACCTGGATTTTTCTGTTGTTAGAAGGGATAGCCCTAATACTACATCTAAGTGCCAGCGATACAAAAATTGCCAGACCACCCCTGGCCCTACCACTGGTAGCATTGATCGCTGGGACAAATAAGGCTTTAAAACCCTCCAGTGCAAAATTGCTATTAACGAGCCAAGTCTCTTGAAGACATATTAGCGAGAAATTACTAATGAACTTCACCCACAGGAGGTCAGTATCCTTTCCAGCCAACCCCGCGATGTTCCATGAGATTACATTATTTACTTGGTTATTCCCCTTAATGCCTGGGGTGACCACCCGTGGAGGGGTAGACAAAGCTTTTTCAGGGGGGTTGATTTCTTGGTGCCCATCAACTATGAGGGAGACTTGATCTATTTTGTCTCCCACTAGTACGGGCTCCGGCCCTGAATTGTTGGCCAAGGGAAAACTAGTTTTGGGTGGAATATTTCTATTGTAAGGATTATGGGTTGCATTGTTACCACGCAGTCAATCACAGTCATTAAGACCAGAGAGTGCTGCAAATCTATTTTGCCCCTCAAAAAACAGCAGAAACCCATGACCACCCCAATTGGGTTCACTTGGTAGCCTCACCCATGATCGACCCGGTCTCTGTTGTATTCTGTGATAAGGTGACTTGACGTGTTGCCACCCATTCCATGTGTCAAATCGTGCTCGGTTCGATGCCCCATAAAAGAAACCTAGGGATAACATCTCAATACCCAAGCCCCTGTACCCCCACCGCACACTACTTCCCTCAGTATCCTATCTACTGCGGCGGGGCTATAAACACCTTCAGCGCGGCGCACATTTTCGCTCTGTGCTGAAGGTTCTAAGAAACGGGTGTGGCCGTGACGGAACGGTTCCGTCATAAGCACAGCCCAACCGGCGCTCGTGACAGAACCGTTCCGTCACAAGCGTCAAAGGGGTGAAAATTGATCACAATGCAATCTCCGTTTTTAGATTTTCTCGACCTACCCAGCCAGGACACCCGCCGGACCATTATGACGCTATGCCCTGCCGTGTTACCTTCTGAGGTGTTACAGGACAGCCAGTGGACAACCTTGTTTTTTAACTGGCTATAATCCTCATTAACTCCCTCAGTGAGGGTTGGTACATTTCCTAACACTAACACCAAGGGGGTAGATTGGGGGGGTAGGTCAATAACGGGAAGGATAGCCACGTTATTGGTAGTTTCGACCGGGTTTCTCACCCCTTCAGCCTGTGCGGGTGAAACAGTGGGGAAAAGGGTATTCTGTCTGCGATTTTTGCTATTTTCTTTTACGACAACTTTTTTTCCTAGGCCTCCCTTCATCACATCCTCCTTGTTTTTTGAGATCCTCAGTTCATTAACTACACTAGTTGGAATCAAGCAAGAGGAGGGTGGGGGAATTTTGGCCTGTTTACTTGGGTCTATAGAGGTACCCCCTGTTTGCAAGCTAGGTGCTAGGTTCGCCAACATGTGAGTATTCTCTGCAGTTGCCTTATAAAGGTTTTCCATTTTGTTAGTAATTACCCTTAGTCTCTCAATGAGTGGGAGCATGAATGATTTAAGCAACTGTTCCACTTGGGATATGGTGCATACAGCGTCACTAGGTACAGCTGTAGCATAAGTGAGAGGCTGAAGACTAATACTAGATGTAGGTTTTGGTAGTGCAGGCAAACATGTGGCGGGTGTATTAGATGTTGCAGTTACTGTAGAGGAATTGGGTTTTATCAATTTATTTGTTATTTTGGCTACTTTTGATTTTCTACTTAATTGTCATCCCCCTCCCCTCTTTCATTCACCCGTTTGTTTAGGGCATGTAGCAGTATTTTTTGGTGTGTCAACAGCCTGAACATTCTTGGTAGTTAGAACAATAGGGTGGAAGTCCTCGGAAGATAAGCTACTACAAGATGAAATGTTCACGGAAGTAATGGGGATACACCCATCTAAACCTTTACATTAAGATCTTGAACTGATCGCACTGAGTCTTCGGCTGGCGGAATGATCTGGTGTAACAGCATTCCTTATATCACCCAAGGAGGATCGCTTAGAGCCTATAAGTTCCAAAGATAGCCGCTTCTCTGTGAGGGCTATTTCTCTCTCTAGCACAACAGCTGCTCTGGTGATAAAATTATCTAGAGCAGTGGTTCCCAAACTTTTGACTCCTGAGGACCCCCATTGAGTCACTACTGGAAGCTGGGGACCCCCAAGCAATTTGTATGAGTTAAATTTCAAACATTAAAACAGTAATTCGAAAAAAATACACACGTGTGCACACAAAACAAATACTCAAAGTACTAAGGATTTTGGGGGCAGATGTACGACCATTTCATTTAGCGCCTTGCAATTGGCGACACATTGCGAGTGGCAAATTGCGAGTCGCTAAATGAAATGTACACAGTGTGTTTAACACTGTTTGGGATTCCCAATGGGGTCGCAAATAGCGAGGTTCATTAATATTAATGAGCCTCTCGCAATTTGCGAGCCCATTGAAAATGCCAGCCCTCCCAGCAATGGTGGCCTGCTGGGCCCTGCAGGCCACCATGTCTCGGACTGCTTTTAAAAAAAGCAGTTTTAAAAAAATAAATGCAGCCTGAATACCATGCATTTAAAAAAAAACAAGAAAAAGAAACCTTTTCGTTTCATTTTCTAAGGGCAGGCAGAGGTCCCTGGGACCACTGCCTGACCTTAAAAAATCATTTTGCATGCATTTGCAAAGGGGAAGGGGTCCCCTGGGGACCCCTTCCCATTTGCGAATGCATTACCATCTACTTGAAGTAGGTGGTAATTGTGACTGTTTTGCGACCGCAAAACATTTGTACATGGTTTTGAGACTCGCTATTTGGAAAGGAATACCCCTTCCAAATAGCAAGTTGCAAAACCTATTTAGAGAGTCGCAAACAAATTGCGACTCGCGAAATAGGCTATGTACATGGCCCAATAGGTTTTTGCATGCGCAAATGGGTTCGCGTACCTGAAAAACAGATCGTACATCTGGCCCTTAGTATTTTATATTGAAGTAATAGCCCCTCTGTCACATGTATTTCATTTGTTTTATAGCATCTCTCATACCATTGTAGGATGTCAGAGCACTTTACATCACACACATATAGAGACATTGAATCATACATGTAAATCAGTGTGTATATAAAATGTTTAAAGAGTGCTTGGTCTAGAAAAGCACAAACTCAGGATTCAGAGCATAACACTGTGGCTAGCATTGACTTTAACATTAAAAATGTATTATCACCCAAATATATCTTTTTAGCAGCATCAGGATAATGAATAACTGGGACAAAATATAAGTTACTAACTGGTACCATGCAGTTTGCAAGCAGCTCTTTGATGACAGTTTATAGGTCCCTCTGCTAGAGTACGATTGTCACTTATGAAGTGCACAGTAATAAAGGAATCTCTGTGACAAAAGCAGTAACCACGAACCTGGGCACATAAAATGCTGCTTTTTAAGATGCATGTTACACGTCCTTTGCAGTAGGCACATTAACCCTCTGTGCTACATCAGTTAAATCAAAGCTGCCACTGAACAAAACTCTCCACACTCTCCAGCAAGTACATTAATCACTGGCATTCACTTGACACTTTTATTGTTGCTGGAAAGCTGCTAATTATACAAGAAATATTTTTGTGCTTTTAAAACTGTTGCCTACGGACCCCCTGGGAATGTGTCACGGACCCCTGGGGGTCCGCAGACCACAGTTTGGGAAACACTGATCTAGAGTACCTGTGATTCTGCCCCCCATTATGCTAGTTGCAGTCTTTCTCCCCTTCCCTGGATGATGGGCCATTTCAGTCAAGATGTCAATGGAAGTGACTCGCTGGTCTAGGTCAGGGAGCACCCTGGGACACACGATTAAGGTATGTAATGTAATGTAATGTAAAAATTACTTTTAAAGCGCAGCTAACACCTAGCGGTGTCTTGGCGCTCGAGCGACCAGGGGGGAAACCATTAGCAACACATGGGTATTAGCAGAAGGCATTACAGAACAAATAGGTTTTAAGAAAAGATCTAAAACGTGCATAGGGAGAAACAACTCTGATGTTCAGAGGAAGTGAGTTCCAGAAAAAAGGGGCAAGAAAAGAAAATCTTGAACCTCCATGTTTCTTGCGTTTAAAAACAGGGACCTTGAGTAAAGCAAGATGGGAAGAACGAAGATTACGGACAGGAACATAAGCGTGCAGCAGTGAAGAGATGAAGGAAGGACTCAAGCCGGCAAGGGATTTGAAAGTAATACAGGCAAGCTTGAATTTACACCGCTCAGACACGGGGAGCCAGTGAAGGGACTTTAACAAGGGGCTGACGTGGCAGTGCCTGGGCTGATGATGAATGAGGCGTGCAGCTTGGTTCTGAATAAACTGCAGCCTCTTCATCAAGTAGGATGGAATGCCTACATAGAGTGAATTGGCATAGTCAATTCTTGAGATGACTAACGCCAGCAGAACTAAAGTGAGTGCTTCAGTGGTCAGGAAACGGGCTATCTTCCGGATCTTTCAAAGCTGAAAAAAACTGGAGGAGACTACAGCATTAAAGTGGGGCTTCATCGTAAGATCGTTGCTGATGATCACACCCAGACTTTTTGCTGAGTCGACTGGATTGGGGGGAGAGCCAAGGCACGCCGGCCAGAAGGTGGATTTCCATGGGTTGGCGGCACCCCCGACAAGAACCAGTTCGGTCTTGTCGGGGTTAAGCTTCAGATAGTTAGCCCCCATCAGTCACTGATGTGGCAGAGGGTGGACTGAAAGGTGTAAACAGACTCCGCCGAACCATCAATGTTAAAAATCAGCTGAATGTCATCCGCGTAATTAAACTCGGTGACATGACTGCCTCGTAGAGACCGGATAAGAGGGGTCAAATATAAATTAAAAAGAAGAGGGGATAAAGAGGAACCCTGCGGGATGCCACAGGTTAGACCGACCCTGTCAGCGGTAAACTGGGAGAGCCGAACCGCCTGATGGCGGTTGGACAAAAAGGAGCGAACCCAGCCCAGAGCGGTGCCCCGGATGCCGGCCTCCTCGACACGGTCTACCAAAATATTATGGTCGACCCTGTCAAAGGCGGCCGATAGATCCAGGAGCACCAGAACCTGGCTGATGTTAGGGTCCGCTCCTCTCCGCAGTTCTTCCATAACTGAGAGTATATCACACAATGATGTCCGTCCCAAGTCCCCTTGTATAGTCTTACCAGCTTAAGGGTGTACGTTGGGGGGGGGGGGCCCAGCCCAGCCTTGTCTGGCCCCGGACGGCCACAGACGGTGCCGCCCTTGTCCCGGGTGCTTATCCCGGGAGGATCACGTGCGCTGCCGCAACGCAGGGGATGACAGTTAATGTATGCGCCTCCTGGCGCGGGTGTTAGCGGCTTCCAGCGCTGTTGTGGTCCCCTCGGTCTTCCCCCACTGCGGCTGCGCTCTGATGGTGTAGAGCTGCCGTGGCAGGAGGAGACCGTATGCGGCTGTGCGGGCTTGGCGGGCGAAGCAAGCAGGCTTGAAGTTATGCCCCAGCAACACGTAGAGGTCCACAACTGCAGCAACACAAAAGGTAGAGCCCCCGCTCCACGGGGGATGACAGTTAATTTATGCGCCTCCTGGAGAGGGCGTTAGCGGCTTCCAGCCGCGGAGGCAAAAGGTAGAGCCCCCATCAACTGTATCACTTTCTTATTGTATTTAACTATTTATGTGCCTTTTTGGAAACTAATAAAATAATTGAACAATAAAACTCTTGTCGCCCCCCGCCCTTCCCTTGCTACGCCACTGCATCGACTCCGCTAACCGAGCTGGTCACTGATCAGTCCATCTCTCCACTTCATCCATATCACAGGCACATCCAGCAGCCCATCCAATTCAGCATTATTCTGCCCTCTCATCTGTTGTGTCCTACTGTCGGTACTGTGGGGACTTGGGCAGGTAGGCCTCAATGGCAGGGGTATTAACATTGGGAAGTTCAAATTAACTCATGCACACACAGTTGGCTAGTCTGGGAAGATGAATCACATGAGGTTCCTCCTCTTTTATTTCTCCCCGCAGGCCACACCTGGCCTGCGGATAACGTGCACACAATATCCGGCCTGCAGGCTGGAGCACAGGACCACTGACCCGCTACATCATCCACTCACCATCCATCCGCCTAATTCCATCCTTCTACCTACTCACCAGTCCACCCATTTATCCATCTATTCATCCACTATCACCCAACATATCTACCTAATCGTCCACAGTGCCTCTGATCAGACACATGCAACCTACTCATCTAACTACTCACACAATTTACCGACTCAACCATCCTTCATCTACTGACCACTATTCATCTATACATTCACCAGCCACCTACTTGTGTGCCTTCAACTTATTAATCACTTATTCTTCAATGATCTCTCATCCATCCATTTACTTATGTTATTTAGAAGGCTGTGCCTAGGCCAAGCTGCCCTTCCACCCACCTGGGACTGGTCCTTCAACCCATCTAGGCCTTTTCATACCCAACCTTGTGCCTTGAGGCCCCCGTGTCTCTCTCTCTCCTCCTGCATCCTACTTTCTTTTCTCTCACTCACTCACTTGCCCTCCTCTCACTCTCTCTTGTGCCTATACTTGGCTTTCCTTGCCCTCTCTCTGCAGATACCCTTCTCCATATAGCCTCTCATTTTGCCCCTTTTTTGTGTCTTAGGTCCTTTTCTTCATGCTTTTTCTCACTCTCTGCTCCTTTTTGTGGATTTTTCATACTTTAGTGCCTCTCCCCTTTATTCTCAACTCTTTGTACTTTTCTCTCATTTATTTGTTTTAGTGCCTTTCTCTTCTCTACTCCAAGTGCCCTTCAGTCTTCCGCTCGTTTCTTCTCCTCCACTCTTGCGCCTATCTCTAGGTCTTTTCCCCTTCCCCTTGTGCACGTTTCTTTCATTTTCAGCTTTCAGCCTCTGTTTCCTTTTGTGCCACTTCTCTCACTTTCTCTTACGCCTTCCGGTCCCCTCACACCCTCCCATGCATTTTCCCCTTCTTTACCTGCTTCCCACTTCTTGCTTCATCATGCATCTTCTTCATATCTATTCTAGCCTCGCCTGCTCGTGCTCCTCCTATTTAATGATATACTGGCCACATGCAGTGGGCATGATGCTGGCGTGCCAATGCACACTGGAGACAAGCCCCTCTGCATCAATCTGTCCCTATATGCACCCAGCAACACAACCCTGGTCTGATCAGTCCCTGTTTCTACACAGCAGCTACTTTCCATTCACTCACCCCAGGACGCCAAACCATCTGTTGCTGCTGCACTGCACCATGCAACACAGTAGGGTCTTTCTCCTGCTTCCACTGCTCCTTCACTTGTAACAACAAAACTGCTCATGCACCCTACACTCCCACACCTGCACCACCCACCCAGACTATTACCACACAACCCGCTGCACCAGGATCTCAGCAAACACTTGCATTCACGCTCCTCAACACCCATTCGCTCAGCGAACACGCCATCAAAATCAAGGATCTCCTCGTCAACAGCATGCCAGACCTCCTCTGCCTCATGGAATCCCGGTTAAACTCAACTTCGACTCCTGACATCTCTGTGGCCATCCCTGCAGGCTACAAAACCACACACCATGACCGTCTTCACTTTCCAGGAGGAGGACTCGCAATTATCTACAAAGACACCATCAAATGTGCCTAGAAACAAACAACAGCTTCACCCTGAAAGGAATCCTAGCATACAAACTACCTGGACCGCTAACCAATTTCAGGAACCTCCTCACAGACTTCAGCGCACCTCTTACCAACAACTCCAAGGACTTTATACTACTCAGCGACCTCAATTTCCACCTGGAGGATTCCACCCATCCCTGCTCCACAGACCTCCTAGATAGCCTGAACAACATTGGCCTTTTCCAGCGTGTCACAGATCCAAAACACATCGCAAGACTCTGGATCTAATCTTCACCACGGGAACAAAATGAAATGCATCTCCTCCTCACCAGTCACGTGAACCGACTACTCCATCATACACTTTTAAATTTCTACACCACAAGCCAAAGCCCCACCAACATCAACCTACTCAGCTGGAACGGGAACAAAATAACAGAAGCTAACTGGAGCACACCCTTGAAATGGGCCAAACCAAATCCACTGATAACCTAAACAAGGATATTACTAACTTCAACCAATGGGTAAAGACCTGTGTAGATTCACTCACACCCATCAAACTTCACAGACAATGCAGAACCAACAAAATGCTAGCTGGTACACAGACAACCTCTGGGAATCTAAACAACACTGCAAAAAGCTGGAAAGATAATGGAGATTGAACCATAAAGGCAACACCAGAAGCACCTACAAGGGTGCACTCAGGCACTAGCACCATCTCCTGAGAGACACCAAGAGAAGAGCCCTAACCGATAGTATTGAGACAAGCTCCAACAGCTGCAAAGAGATCTTCACTGTCATTAAGAAATTCACCACCCCAGAGGCCACAGCCAACTTCATCACACCATCACAGGAACTCTGTGACAACCTAGCCAACTTCTTTCATTGTAAAATCAAAAAAGATCTACAGCAACTTCGAACAAAAAACTAACTCTAAGGATCTCATTGCCAACCTGCCCACTTTCAACCAAGACACTGACCTAACCAACTGGAAACACTCACAGAGGAAGACACTACAGCTATCATTACAACAGTCCATTCAAAGGTTCCAATGGACCATTGCCACCATCACATCTACAACATGGGTGGACCACAGATCAGCAAGTTCCCCACCCACATCTTCAACTTCTCTATCAAACCAACTACCTTTCCCAAAGACTTTAAACATGCAACAGTGAATGACCTCCTAAAAAAAACATTTCCCAACCCTAGTGAGCTGAGAAACTTCAGATCCTTCTCCTTGCTCCTGTAGCCAGTCAAAGTGATAGAGAAGGCAATCAGCAAATGACTCACCAATCACCTCGACCTCCCCAACCAACGCAAACACACCCAATCAGGTTAATGGAGCAACCACAGAATGGAACCATCACTCATTACAGCCATGGAGGAAATATGCACTGTAATGGACAGAGGGGAAACTGATCACATCTTTTTTCACTCCAGCCGGGAGGGACGGGGGGGGGACATTTCCTGAAGACGTTGATGGTATTGTAAGCTTATACAGTGACTCTTGGTAGACTGTACGTGGCATTTGATAAATTTTGAGCACTGCTTGAGATATACACAAAGTGTTTAAATATGGATATTTAAATTGTATTTTGGCAACTCTAACTGCCTATTTACATTTGGAGCTTATCCAGTTGAAGTGAGCTCCCATATTTGAATTATTCATGATTTTATCTCCTTAAAACACTGTTCCCGCTTATAAAATCCTGAGCGTTGGACTCTAACTAGGTTGTTCCCCTGCCAATGTTTGTACTTTAAATTGATAATCTATGCCCTGAGGAAGGTGAATGAATACTTGGGGGTTACACCAGAATGTGCGCTGGCAAGGACTCAATATGGAGGAATGATTGACAACAACCACGTGGGGCTATCATAATATACCAGAAAATTAAAGTGAAATTGAATAATGTATATTCATGCAACTAATGTGGGACTCCCCATTTGTCTTGAATGAATAATTATAATTGGTATAGCTGTCACATGTTCCAGTATAAAAAAGAAAAAAACATTCTTTCTCTGTAAAATACGGTAGTTTGAAAGCATTCACATATTGAGATATTTGTCTGTTTTTAGCATGGTTTGAGTTGACTATGTGTGATATGATTGTTGTTGGCAGGGTATGAATTTAAGACTGAACCTTGGATAGTGGCTAATTAAATAACTGGAAAATATTGAGATTCTGTAAATTGATAATTTTGAAATATAATGGAAAAGCTTATACATAAATGATAAAAAGTGGAAATGATCATGTTTGATTTTCTGCATTCTTGAAGAGAGGTGGGTTATCAGAAACTGTGTG
Organism: Lissotriton vulgaris; assembly: GCF_964263255.1. Classification (NCBI taxonomy): domain Eukaryota; kingdom Metazoa; phylum Chordata; class Amphibia; order Caudata; family Salamandridae; genus Lissotriton; species Lissotriton vulgaris. Next base: position 879,771,561 of record NC_141697.1, on the reverse strand, counting down.
AACTGCTGCCATCATCCTACTCGACCTCTCCGCAGCTTTCTATATTGCACCACACTTCAGCCTCATCAGAAGACTGCACTACAAAGGCACCCAAGGCCTGGTCTCAACTGGTTTTGCTCTTTCCTCACAGTAAGAACACAGAGCATCAGACTACCATACTATACATCAGAATCCAAGAACCTGATCTGTGGAGTCCCCAGGGTTCATTTTTAAGACCAACACTTTTCAACATTTACATGGCTTTTCTTGTCGACATCATCAGAGCACATGGCATCGCCATCATTTTCTACGCCGATGCCACCCAACTCATACTATTAATGTCTGACAAGTTCATCACCACCAGAACCAACTTCGTTGACTGCATGATCAAAATAGCAGAGTTGGATTGAAAGCCAATTGCCGAAACTCAACTTCGACAATAATGAAGTGTTAATCTTCAGGAACAGGAACTGCCCTTGTGACTCCACATGGTAGCCTTCAAAGCTCGGACTCACACCCACACCACCCAACCAAGCAAGAAACCTTGCAATTATCCTCAACAACAAACTCAACATTACAGCACAGGTCAATGCAGCCAGCTACTCCTGCTTCCATATAACTCTGCATGCTTTGCATGTTCTTTAAATGTATACCCCAGACAACCAGATGGATCATCACAACCCTCATCACAAGCAGACTAGACTACAGCAACAACTACAGTTATTAGGCGCAAAAGACCTCTGGGACATTAACCCATCTTTTTCGGTGCTTAAGTCCACCATCAACAAATCCGTTAGATTGTGGTCCTTTCACTCGGACAGGGCGACATTCTCAAAGAGGAGGCACGCCTGGGATGTAATTGGCAATTTCAAAATGGGTGTTCAGCCGCTCTACTTGTCAAGTACATATGCACTTTATTGGAAACGTAAGTTTCTAGCCCTGAGGATGGGAGAATGGCCCTCTTTGATGAACCTCCCGGAATGGCGGCGGGCGTGTAGTAGCACGGAATGCAGATTGTGTGGCTACGATTCAGAATCCATGGAACATATTGTCTGTGCATGCCCTGCACTGCTCACAGCCAGACGGTCACTGCTGCGAGGCCAATGTATTATGTTGGGAGTTCGATCTTGCCGTCAAGCAATAATGGCCGCTCTTGACCCCGACCACACCAAGTTAAACATTGGGCTTGCGAAATTTGTCCATAAAGCGTTAAAACTCCTCGAAGCCACTCTCCAACCTAAATGTCTTCCCAGTATAGCAGAGTGGTCGAGTTAAAGAGTTACAACCTCCAAAACAGAGACCATTAGAAACCTGAATATATGTACTGTATCAGAACATTATCAGATCTTATTGGTCCTCGAATTTTAAACTATTTCAAATTATTTGTTTTAAAGCTTTTATCACAGTCATTTTTATTAATCTTTGTCATGTCGTAAATTGTAAATGGTTTTTTTAACCAACCAATAAAGAATTATACTCTACAGCAACACACTCTATGCCAGAATCTCCAACCACCTCCTCCACCAGTGCCAGGCCATCCAGAATGCTACAGCAAGACTCATTCTTGTCCTCCCTGAAAGCACCCACATCATACTACATTTCGAGTCTTTGTTCAAATGAAACCTAAATAGCATGGGTTTGATAGACAGCCTCAAACCTCTGGGGATACGTTTGACTCAATGATATTGCACCAGTGTCGATGCGTGTAGTTTTTGGTTGATCACTCTTCTTGCCAAGAATTCAAAGTGTATTAACTGCTGTATGATCGTGGTCCCTTGTGTATCGGCTGTTTTGTATGAAGTTTTTCAATGCACAAGATTTTGGATGCTTTTGAGAGATCTGTACGCAATGACATTCAAAAAATTAACTTACAAAAAGGGATAAAGAAAAATCTATCGATCCAAGATAGAAATACTCTGAAATCATTGCAAGATAATCCTGCCATCTCAATCCAAAAAGCAGACAAAGGTGGAGCCATTGTTGTGATGAACAAAACATTCTACATTGATAAAGTGGAAGAACATGTTTCGGACAGATTCACGTACTTACCATTAGACAAAGACCCCACCAATGAACTTAAAATCACCTTACACATCATTTTGGAAAGATCTTTGGAACTGGGACACATCACTACAACGACTAAACAATTTCTGACAGTAGACCACCCAAGAAGACCATGCCTTTATATGCTCCCTAAAATACATAGGAGCATCAACAATCCTCCCATGAGACCAATAGTAACAGGGTGCTGTACCATCTTCGAGCCCCTTGGGCATTACATAGACAAATTTCTACAACCTTTCGTACAGCAGTGGCCCTCATATGTCAAAGACACTACTGACTTTCTACTGAAACTACAAGCTGTCCCTACAGATAATAGGATGTTACTTTGTACCATAGATGTAAAATCATTGTACACATCTATCCCCCACCAAGGAGGACTGGAGGCTGTTGAATGGGCTCTGCTCAGCCAACCTTCCATCAGAGCTGACAAAGTGTTCATACTAGAAATCCTTCACTACTGTCTGTATCACAGCTATTTTCAATGGGAAGAACGCTTTTTCTTACAACAACAGGGAACTTCCATGGGATTTGCCGGGGCACCGGCATATGCCAACACATTCATGGCCAAATTTGAAGCAGACCATATATACACAGATCAAGAGTGGACCAATCATGCTATACTATACTGCAGATTTATAGACGACATCTTTGTCATCTGGAACTCTGAGAAAACCCTATTGGAGAAGAAATTGGCTTTGTTGAATCAATACAATGAACATATTCAATTCACGTTCAACATAAGCGAACATAAGATTTCTTTCTTAGACGTGGCATCAGTTTAGAAAACTCAGAACTGCATACAGAAGTTTTCCGCAAAGACACAGATGTAAACAATGCATTATTGTATCAAAGTTTCCACCCGCAAAACTTGAAAAATAATCTACCTCTCTCACAGTTCATGAGGATTAAAAGAATTTGTTCTAAGAATCCTGATTTGGAGAAACATCTAGACACACAACAAAATAAATATGAAGAGAGAGGATATCCGAAAGACCTCTTGGTGAAAACTAGAGAACGCATCAAAGCATACGACAGGGTTAATCTTCTACAACAAAAAGCAAAACAGAAAATGGAAAGACACGTATTTGTTTCTAAATTTTCCACAAGTTCTCAAAAGATCAAGAACATTGTAAATCGACATTGGACACTCTTATAAAATGAAGGAGACTTCAACGGAATCTTTGATCAAAAACCAATTTTCGCTTACACCCGGTCAAAAAATTTGAAAGAACTTCTAGGACCTAAGTTCAAACAAAAACAGATCTCTTCCTACACAGGGATGAAAAAATGTGGAAACTGTGTACATTGTAATAATGTCATCACAGGAACATGTATGCATCACCCGCAAACAGGCAAAACTATAACTTTATTCTACAACGCAGACTGTAATTCCAATATTCTGATATACTACATAAAGTGCCCATGCGGGAAACTTTATGTCGGTAAAACTGAACGCAAACTAAAAATCAGAATTTCGGAACATAAAAGTACAATCAGGAATCAATCCATCAAAAGTCCTTTAGCAGTGCACTGGTTGGAGGCCAAGCATAGCATAGCCCAACTGCAGTTTTCAGTGGTAGAGAAAGTCGAAAAGTTTGATGGAACAGATTTAACCAGATCTCTTCTATAAAGAGAAATTTATTGGATCAAAAGGTTGGGGACGCAAGATCCCAAGGGGTTAAATGAAAACATTGATTTTTCATGCTTTTTGTGAGAATAACGCATTATACTGTGCACCATGTGAACATGTATGTACTTCTGGTTGATCAATATTATATGCCATTGAATGTTTCACTCAGAACACCATTTCACTGCATGAAACACTTAATTTCTCACGTTACATTCATTTTCACCAGTTTTTCTTTCTTCGATAAAGCTTTCCATCCAGCGTTGTGAGCATTCGAGTCTTTAGACTAACCCAGCGGTATTTGGTCACATGTGAGTGGAAGAATCAGGAAGTCGAGCCGCGGACACCGAGCCCGATTCGCTCTAGTTGATTATTCGTGACGCTTTTGACGTTTGAGACGTTTTGTGCTCACATTGGTTCACACACGGAAGCGGCGTTACCTATAGCAGGAAGTTAAGCCGGTGCTTTCAAACATTTGGCAACCGCCTAGAGAGTCGATACGGCAGTAGAAGTCATCTGACAAATCTTCAAGGTACGCATCATGGCAAGCGGTTTTTTCTAGTGGTTTTTCTAAGAGTCTTATTTGGTTGTATTGGATTATTGACCTCGGCTCCTGTCGGTTTTGTCTTTTTAGAATTGTTCAACGCTGCATTTCACCACGAGGGTGAGTTTCTCAGCGTTTTTTCAGCTTATTTGATTTGGGTTTTTTGCACTCTGAACTTGTCCATGACGTTGTTTACTAAGGTTCCATTCCATTAATTTCAGAATTTCGCTTGCGCCAAGAAATATAGGGTAAGCCCATCTTTCACAAATTACGTGGTCACCAGGTGGAGGTTTGTTAAACTTGAGCACTCACACTTTACACTTAATAACATTTGGTCCTAAATGCATCGACCTGTTTTTTAAAAATATGTGTTTCACTCTGTTTAGATTTCAGGCCCCGGAAGAAGAGCCCCACCAGGCTCGAAATGCATCGGGCATTACAATGGAAAATGAATAATTAATTGGATGATTTTTTGCTTGTTTGCTTATCGTTTAAATCTTGCTGCCTTATGTACCAATGTGTAAATCATTTGAACAAATTTGTATGAAGTTTTTCAATGCACTGAATTGAAAAGATACGGTTATACTTTTCTTTTGAAATCAGATATTAAGAATTGGAAAATAAAATAAACTAAAACAGTTTTGCAACAGTGCACAGTGGTCGGGTGTCACTTCACTCGAGATAGGTTGTATTTTTATCTATCCTGAAGAAGGGAGTAAATTAATTTGGCCCTCCCGGTCTATTTGTATTGGCTTCCTGGCCAATGGAGATAGGAAGAGTGTGGGTCCAAAGAGTATAGAAAACAGATAGGGGTCTCACCAGTTCATCTCTGGGCTATTTCATAACGACAGTCCTTATGAAGATAGAAGCAGGATGTTTTAGGAAGGGCACCTACAAAGTGCTGAAAAGCGAAGGAACACTAAAATAGTGTATCTAAAAATTTTAGTTATAGTGTCAGCACAGACGAAAATGCAAAACTAAATACAAATAAAAGACCTAACAAGGTATAAAGTCAGTCTTAATAATACTCTACATTATTTTCCGCTGTGTTGTGTAAATGTACTCAACCAAGCTTAACTCTCCTTGGCCGACTTCAATAAGCCAAACCTGTTTTAGAGATTATGAAAAATCATAGAACTATGCATGGGACCATAGAGAACCCCAGTAGGCAGGGACTGACATCCTACCACCTTAATATTCATGAGCCCGGAACCGATTATCTATAGTGCCTCACATACCCTCCTACTCATTCACAGAGGAGTAAGTGATTCAACACCCCACGACACAACACTCCTGACTCTCTCAGGTATTATGGTAATAGGACACACCCTTTCACTCACACACTCGTACTTGCCCACAATAAAATCTGACAGAGACACAAGAAAAGTTTTAAATATTTATTTTAAATCTAGTTCTCTAGAAAACAGTATATGTGTCACAACAAGTAGGAAGATGCATAACACAAATACGGTCAGCATAGTAAGTAATCCATAAATCATAAAAGATGCTGTCATGATATTAGAGAGAGTGGACTATCCCCCCTCACTTTTTAGAGAAGCAAAGTGATTATACATCAAAAGATCTCTGGGTGTTTGCAGCGGACCCCGTACCTTAGCATGCACAGATGAAGGTTCTACATCTCAAGTGCAGTTGCGCTCCTGTTTGTCTGTCTTCATGTCTGTGCATACCTATATGGACATAAAGTATATGTTCCCAAACAACAGCTGCACTTGTGTGTTGTGTCTAGGTGCTAAAGCCTGACCAGGACGGACTAACAAGGGACATTGTTGTTTTACCTTGTCTACAGTGTTCAAACTAAATCCCAGGAAAGAACAGAACGCCAGGGGAGGGCTGCTACTATATCTGGCCCTGAGCCATCCTCCAGCCAGGTTTCCGTTACTGCTAGGATGTCCGGAACCTCTTCCTGCAAGAGCGAGAAGCCTACCAGATCATGTTTCCGGAGGGACCGTGTGCTCAATTCTAAGGCCCTTAATCCTGGGGGGTCGTACTTCCTCCCTCCCTTTGAGGTCTGGATCTGCGTAAGTCTTCTCTTAAACACACCTTCATTAAGCAACAGATTCTCTACTCTTAGTTTCCCTTCTACCAGTTTATTCAGGGGTCAGTCCTTACTTTTCAGTTGCCTTAATTCCCCCGCTGAATACGTTCACCCGTGCCGCCAGGGGTCCAGGCCCCTGGACCAGGTCGAACGGGGACGGGCGCATACAGGCTTGCCTTTGGCACGCCATAGCTGCACCCGCTGCACATCTGCTCCAGACTGTTTAAGAATACACCCCCACCCCACCAATCAGCCCAGCGGTGCAGCAGCTGACTCGCAAGCCAAAAACTAGAACGCTCACCGGCAAACCACCGAGCCGGGGGCGGAAGCCTGAAAGTTTCAGTGCCCCAAGGCATGTGTAAAAGTTTTTCATAGATACATTCTTATCAGTATTTAAAAAATAATTTTTTTAAAAGCACCAAATTCAGATGTATTGTTTTAATACCAGCGTGAGTAACAGCGTTTCTAGTGTACTTACAAACGGTGTACAGACAAAATATCGACTCCAAAATATCGACTGAACATAATATCGAGTTTTAAATATAGACTGGACATAATATCGACTGGACATAATATCGACTACAAAAATATCGTTTTTCAGGTAAGTGAAGTAATATCGACTGTATAAAATATAGATAGCAAAAATATCGAATTTTTAATAATATATAATATTTTATAGTGTATTTTTATGTAATAATATGTGTGAATAGTGTGTATTAATGTTATAAAATATTTTATTAAATGACTTTTGTTTTTATAATAATTGCGTAATGTAATTCTGTAGCGGGTTGTGGGTTTATAGGGGAATAGGGTGGGAAGTAATTTAATAATAATTAATTAATTAATATATGTTTGTTAATATTTTTAATTAATAATTAATTGATAATTAATTAATATTAATTAGTTAATTAATTAATATAATTTTGAACATATTTTGTATTAGTAATTAATTGTTAATTAATTATTTGTAATTAGTTAATTACATTAATTAGAGTAAATTTTTAATATAGTTAATTTTGTGTTATTTTTAAGTAATTAATTTGGAAAAAATAATATTAATTATTAAAATAATTACAGCTAATGTTCTAATATATTTACTTTATTGTTATTGTTAATTAATAATTAATTGGTAATTAAATAATATTGATACATTTTGGGTAAAGGAGCATTTTTAGGGTTCAGGGTCAGTTTTCAGTTTTAGGGTAAAGGGGTATTTTTGGGGTTCAGGGTCAGTTTTCAGTTTTAGGGTAAAGGGGTATTTTTGGGGTTCAGGGTCAGTTTTCAGTTTTTGGGTAAAGGGGCATTTTTAGGGTTCAGGGTCAGTTTTCAGTTCATGGGTAAAGGGGTATTTTTAGGGTTCAGGGTCAGTTTTCAGTTCATGGGTAAAGGGGTATTTTTAGGGTTCAGGGTCAGTTTTCAGTTCATGGGTAAAGGGGTATTTTTAGGGTTCAGGGTCAGTTTTCAGTTCTTGGGTAAAGGGGTATTTTTAGGGTTCAGGGTCAGTTTTCAGTTTTTGGGTAAAGGGGCATTTTTAGGGTTCAGGGTCAGTTTTGGGTTTTTGGGTAAAGGGTTATTTTTAGGGTTCAGGGTCAGTTTGGGGTTTTTGGGTAAAGGGGTATTTTTAGGGTTCAGGGTCAACTAATAAGATTGTAAAAAATTATTTTTATTATTTTCATTTATTATTTAATTATTATAATTTAATTTAAGTAGTTTTAAGTATATTTTAGTAATTTAAATTTAATATTAATTTAATTTAACACTGTTTTTAATAAAGTCGATATTTTTTACATCTATATTATTGTTAACGATATTTTGTACTCGATATTTTTGTACTTACCTGTTTGTAGATACAAACTCGATATTTTGACTGTCGATATTTTGTCCACGATATTCTGGCAAGTCGATATTGTGTCCGTCGATATTATTTCAGTGATCCCTTACAAACAACTTAGGTGAGGTTTAGCGTGTCTCTCCATCTGATACCTCTTTTACTATGTTGATCCCCAAAAACAAGCCTTTCTAAACTCTTCCCTCTGACTCTTTCCCTTCACATCCCTTTTTACTCATCCCAAGCCTCCCACTACGGCTATGACCTTCAAAAACAATAAATAAATATCTAAATCTTTCACTCTTCTATCCCTCCCCTATACTTTTCAATCAAAATAACAGACTAACATGTCCACTTCTCAAATTTCATATTTCACTATACTAAATCACCACTAATCCTTTATGGGTTCCAGAGTAGCGTGCTACTCGCCGGAAAAAGCACTTTAACACCTCATTAGGGGTAGCAAGCCCTACATAAATGCAAACCTTTTTCCCTCTTCTATCCCTCCGCTATCCCTCTGAATCCAAACAACTGACTAATATCCACCACACAAATTACTTTCATATTTCACTATACTAATTCACCACTAATCCTTTATGGTTCCGGAGTAGCGTGCTACTCGCTGAAAAAGTGCTTCAACACCCCATCAGGAGTAACAAGCGCTATATATATATATATATATATATATATATATATATATATATATATATATATATATATATATATATATATATATATATCTTGAATCCTGTATTTCAACTCCTCGCACACTCCATGCAGGATTTAAAGCAGGACACGGACCCAAATTCTTTAGTGCCTCAAAATTTTATTTTGGCCAGATGTCTGAGACGCGTTTCGCAGCGCGAACGCCGCTTGTTCACTCGACAATCTCATTTGAGCGCGAAGGCTTATTTAAAGTGACAGTGCTGTGTAGTACTATGACCACGTGATTACTCTATTCATAGACATGAAAGAAATACAAATCAATTCAGTGTAATCATTGTAAAATACAAACTTTGTGATTGGTGTTGGTTGAAATCTTTGTACTTAATACCTGTAAAATACATTGGTACATTGCTAAAATATCCAAGATTTCACCAGACAGTAGTCACTATTTCTACAGACCATATTAAAATTTATGTCAAATACATTCATCTTATGGCCCTTTGCCTTACCAACATCATTACTGATATTTCTACATTCTTTTATTCATGCTAATCTACAAAGAAACATTGTTTAAAGTGCTCAGTGATAGGTGCTTCTGCTTGATTAAAAAAGATATATCCAATATCTTATTTTCATTTGGTACTTTTGATATATTCATTAACTTTGCCTTTTGTATTTTTATGTACCCATTCCAATATGTTTACATATTACGTACCAGATCCTACATCTTGTTGCATAGATTATAAATATCCATATGTTTGTTTGTTTTTTCACTTTTTTTGTTCGCATAATTACTTGATGCATGTACATTTCATTTTCAGAATAAACTTCCTCGTATGTCATGTTGTCCAGCTTTGCCCACATGTATATTTCACTAGGATTTAATCACTTATCCTTCCACATCATTCTCATGTATTCGATTCACCCTAATTTTAAGATCGTTCATAAATCTTTAAATAGAATAAAAAATATTTCTAAAATATTTACACCATCCTATATAATTCATATATGTACAGCCTATTTACAATATACAAAAATTACTAGTAAATATCATGGGTGTTATATCAACCATTGATGTGTTATAAATCTTCTTTAATCCTTCTTTCTTTGTCTTTCCCTGTGATATACATTTTCTGTTTTACTTACATGGTAATACTAAGGCAAACACGTGTACATATCCTCTGTAAGGTTCAATCCATGGGGGTGTTTTGAATCCAACAGAAGGATATACCGTGTTTCTAATTTACGCAATTTGTTTTCTCGGTCCCCACCCCTCCTATTCGGGGATATTGCATCTATCAAATAGAACGTTAACCCTTTGTTGTTGGATGCATGATGTTTTCTGAAGTGGCGAGCCACTGGATACGTATTATCCATATTGGTTATGGCTCTTAGATGTTGCAGTATACGTACATGGGCCTGTAGTTTGCTAGACCCCACATAATTCAGCCCACAAGGGCAAGTTAGTACGTATACTGTGTATTCAGTTTTGCAGTTTAGCATTTTATTAATCACATAGGGTTTGGTTCTAAAGGGACTTAAGTACGTTTTTGTATTTACGCCATGTGTGCAGGCTTTGCAAGTTGGACATCTTTTAAACCCCTTTAGATTCTGATACCAGGACGGTTTGCCAATAATTTCTGGGTCTGACACCACTAGTGCATCCCTCATAGAGGGCCCTCTGCTGTATGTAATGGACACCCTCTGCGGTAGCAGGGGTCCTAGTACTGGATCGCTTAGCACTGTGGGCCATGCATCTTGAATAATTTTTTGTATCGTTTTGTGTTGTCTGCTGTATCCCACAACTAAACGAAAATTATCCACTTCCAGATCCTCTTGGCTTGGCTGTAAGCCCACTTTTGTCTGGTCAGAATTTTTAGCAGTTTTACCAGCTAATAATATGTCTCTCTCAATCAAGTTGGTTTTGGCTATGGCCTTATTTATAGTGTTCTTGGAGTAACCTCTGGCTAGGAATCTCTCCTTACTCTCTTGTTGGGCTATTTCTAAATCTTTCTGGGTGCTGCATATCCTTTTTATTCTTAGCATTTCGCCGTATGGAATGCTTTTCACTAAGTGAGTTGGATGTGAGCTCGAGGCGTGCAGTAGGGAGTTCCCTGCGGTTCTCTTTCTATGTAGCTTAGTTTGTAAGGTGTTGTCCATTACAAACACTTCTGTATCGAGGAAACACACCCTCATATCACTTATTTCTGCCGTGAATTTTAAATTTAGGTGGTTATTGTTTAATTCATTCATAAAGATTTCTGCCTCACCTTTAGTTCCATGCCATATTACAAATAAGTCATCTATAAATCTTAGCCATAATTTGACTTTGGTTGTTACAGTGTTAGCGTGCGTTCCTTCCAGGACCAGTTCCTCCCATTTGCCCATATGTAGGCATGAGTAGCTTGGGGAGAAACTGGCCCCCATGGCTACGCCTTGTATTTGGAAATACAGTAGATGATTGAACATAAAAATATTATTATGTAAACAAAATTTGATCATTGATACAAGCATTTCATTGTGTTGTTGAAACATGGGGGCCCTGTTACGTAGATAATATTCTATTGCTTGCAGGCCATCTTCATGTTTTATGCTAGTATATAAAGATGTTACATCTATGGCCATCATGATATATTCGCTGTTCCACTGGAAGTCCTTTATCTTATTTAAAAAGTCACCGGTGTCCCTTACATACGACTTCAATGATTTAACATATTCTTGGAGGAAAAAATCCACATAGACTGATGTTTTTTCTAGTAAGCTGTTTTTTGCACTGATAATTGGACGGCCCGGTGGTTTGTTGCAGTCCTTATGTACTTTAGGTATAAAGTATATCGTTGGCACTGTTGGACTCTCATTTTTTAAGTATTTGTACTCGTTGTCACTAATGAGGTTCTTACTTTTCCAACCTGAAAGTTTCTTGTAGTATATTAGATACATTTCCTTCAGTTTGCCAACGTCAGTCCTAGAATAACATTGTCTATCATTTAGCTGTTGCATGGCCTCTTTCATGTATTCTTCATAGGGCCACAGTACTATGTTTCCCCCTTTGTCGCTGTTACGGATTATCACCTCTTTATTTGCAGAGAGTTTTTTTATGAGCTGGAAATATTTATGATCTTGGTTGCGATGTTTTTGCATGACAATACTTGTACCAATTTTTTTATTTAATTTTTTTATTTTTTGAGATACTATTTCATGAAATGTGTCTATAGCATCATGCAACATTATTGGGCAGTACTTTGACTTTGGTTTAAATCGTGTCAGGCCTGCTCCTTTGCTTCGAGGTGTTTCTGCTCTTGGTGTTGCGGAACTGATTTGAACACTGTCCTCATTCCATAAATCCTCCAATTCTTGTTCCATGTCTGCCTCTTGAGATGGGGTCATGGGTAGACAGATTTCCTCTATTTCGAGTGGGGATTTTTTCATGGCATATAGTTTTTTTAACTTTAACTTTCTCACTCCTTTATACACATCCATCCGGGTGTTAGGATAGTCAAAGTTATTTGGAGGACAGTATGATAGGCCCAGACTCAAGGTATTTTCCTCTCCTTGTGTTAGTTTCAACTTGGACAGATTGACTATTGTTCGTTTGGTTTCTTTTTCCAGTAAGACTTTTTCCTTCGGGGCTGATTCTGATTTAGTTGTTGCCCTGTGTTTTGCTGCATTGCGCCTTTGTTTGCGTTTGTGGTTTGCCCGCTTCCGTTTGTTTGCGAGCGTGTCATTGGTCTCAAAGCTGCCATTCTTTGAGCGGCTAAAATCTCCATCTCTTCCCCCGGTGATGGTGTCACATCTGCTGATGTTGTGGGCGCATTTCTCAACTCTGAATCGTCCTCACTGTTGGACGTGTATTGGTCACTGGATATGGTTCCCGCCTCTTCCCCTGTAGGTCTTGTTCGGGCGCACACTGTAGGACCTTTGCCTCTCCCCATCTTCTGTTGTTGTTGGTTTTTTCGGATGTTGTCGAATTTTCGGGCAAAGGTAAACATTTGACCTACTTCGTAGTCAACCTTGTCACGTTGAAATTTGTGTGTTTTTCTGTCTTTTATTTTCTCTTCCTCCTTTTTTAATCTGGTGGCTATTTCTTTTCTAATGCGAGCTATCTCCTCCTCTTGGCCCATATTGGCTAGCTCTTCATTAATGGTGTCAATTTCAGTTAACAGGCGTGCCCTGTCTATATCCGCATATTTTATTAGCAGTAATGTTAGTCTCTTTGAGGAGTCAAGATTCACTTCTGCCCATTCACGCATCAATGCTGGGTTAGGTTCCTCATAGGTGGGTGCTGTTAATATGCGGAGTCCTCTTGGTATCCTTCCCACCTCTATATAACTTTGGAGGGATCTTGACTCCCACCACTTAGACATTTCAAGCTTCATCTTCTTTTCTAGTTGTTTCATTTTTACTGCCAATGAATCTGGTACATTAGCTAAGTTCCTTTCTTTGGGTCTAGTACCACTGCTGGTTGCAGGGACGTCTGTAAACATTCCCACTGCCGCTGCCTCCCTCTCCTTTACTGTGTCGCTCGACATCTTGGCTAATATTCACAATTCGTTAGTACAACCTGTGTGATCAGTAAACGCGGGTCCGTTTCATACGTTTGTTAACGCGTTTACTCGACGGTCGACTTGCACATACTCCTCCTCCCCGCAATGCCACCTCTGAACTGTACCTTTCGACGGTCACGACCTCCGGGCTCCTTGCTTTCTGCGAGCGTTACTCCACCCTCGCGTCTGGCCGGTGTCCTCGCGCCGTTTCTCCGTCTATTCGGTACGTTGTTACCGCTCTCGGTGCAGGGGGGGGCTGCGGTATTTCCTTCCCAGGATAGTTTTCATCCGCCGGAGAACCCGGAAGAACGTTTCCGTTTTTGCACCGCAAGCCCACTTTCGAAGGAGGGGTCCTGTGTTGAACTGGTGTTCGGAACGCCCAGTTAATATATCTTGAATCCTGTATTTCAACTCCTCGCACACTCCATGCAGGATTTAAAGCAGGACACGGACCCAAATTCTTTAGTGCCTCAAAATTTTATTTTGGCCAGATGTCTGAGACGCGTTTCGCAGCGCGAACGCCGCTTGTTCACTCGACAATCTCATTTGAGCGCGAAGGCTTATTTAAAGTGACAGTGCTGTGTAGTACTATGACCACGTGATTACTCTATTCATAGACATGAAAGAAATACAAATCAATTCAGTGTAATCATTGTAAAATACAAACTTTGTGATTGGTGTTGGTTGAAATCTTTGTACTTAATACCTGTAAAATACATTGGTACATTGCTAAAATATCCAAGATTTCACCAGACAGTAGTCACTATTTCTACAGACCATATTAAATATATATATATATATATGCAAACCTCTGTCTCTCTTCTATCCCACTGCTACCCTTCTCAATCCAAATAACTGCCTAAAATATCCACCACTCAAATTACTTTCATATTTCACTGTACAAATTCAACACTATTCCTTTAATGGGTTCCGGAGTAGCGGCTACTCGCCGAAACAGCGTTTCAACACCCCATCAGGGATAAGACGTGCTATATAAATGCAAACCTTTTGCCCTCGTCTGTCCCTACGCTATCCTTCTCAATCCAAATAACTGACTAATATCCACCACTCAAATTACTTTCATATTTCACTATACTAATTTACCACTAATCCTTATGGGTTCCGGAGTAATGTGCTACCTGCCACCAAAGAGCTTCAACAACACATTAGGGGCAACAAGTGCTAAATAAATGCAAACCTTTTTTCCCTCTTCTATCCCTCCTCTATCCTTCTCAATCCAAATAAATGACTAATATCCACCACTCAAATTACTTTCATATTTCACTATACTAATTTACCACTAATCCTTTATGGGTTCCGGAGAAGCGTGCTACTCGCCGTAAAAAGCACTTCAACACCCCATCAGGGGTAACAAGTGCTTTATCAATGCAGACCTTTTCCCCCTTCTATCCCTCCGCTATCCTTTTGAATCCAAATAACTGACTAACCTATCCACCACTCAAATAACTTTCATTGTTCACTATACTAACTCAACGCTAATCCTTTATGGGTTCCGGACTCCGGAGTAGCATGCTACTTGCCGAAAAAGTGCTTTGACGTCTCGTCAGGGGTAGTAAGCGCTCTATAAATTCAATTACAATACAATAACATATGATGGCTTTTTAATTGACAAATTTGACACTGTAGCACATATATTTAGCCAGCTCTTGAATCAACAGCCACTAGTATTGTTGTTAAAACATTGTTAACTATACACCAGCATGTGGCATGGCCACGGAGGTGACCAAGATGCCCGCATCAGCCTGAAGCTTCACCGGTCGGGCTTGAAAGCTGCTGTTTAGCTCGATGTAGGAGCTACTTTACCGCAGCAGACACCATCCTGCAGTGCCCGGAGAATGTGGAGCCTAATCGGAAGCCTGAAGCAGTGCGCCATTTGACCCAGGACTACGGCAACGCGAGCGGGCGCGGTGGGCTGGCGCGGCAGTACGGCCTACATTGTGGTGCCCTCTCGGGGCGTTGCGGCCTTGTGGGCGGTCCCAGACCGGGGCCTGTCATGTTGGGCTTGGCGGGGGCCGGGGTGGGTCTGCGGGGGGCCCTGATGCTCCGGCGGGGGCGGTGGCGGTGGCGGTGACGGGGCTGGTTGGACGTATTGGATCCCCCCCTCAGCCCTTCCTGCATGCACAACTTCCTGGGAGACACGGAGGCCTGCCCTGGGTGATGTCCCGGTGGCCTTGATCGCTTCGCCAGCAACGCCTCACCCTATGCTGGAGCACTAATGGGACCGCTGGCTGCCCTGAATCACCGTTTCTGGCATATAATTTGATATTAGCTACAGGCCTGGCCTCCTGTTGTGTGGCTGATACTACCTGTGGCACATTTGCAAGTTGGGTGCCTGCTAGTGCATTGAGACCTGGGCCTGTTACAATTCCCCGCGCCACAGTTCCTGGTACGTTTCATCACGACGCTGCTGGCATGTACACCTGAAGCCATCCTAACATTTCATCCCGCCCCTGCACTGGTCATAAGTGGTTTTCCCCACATTACACTCCGGGGACTTCTCTTTGCTTCACTTTGCGCCTGCAGTCATAGTACCAGCCGCATTATGATGCTTTCGACATGGTAACATTGCTACCTGGCAGTTCGGCTGAGCGTCTCCCACTTGATTGGTGATATCCTCTTCGTCTTCTTGGCCGTGTCGTAAAGACAAATTCACTCTCTCATCATCAGGACCCCCTTCTCTTTCTCGACACGATGGGGAAGAAAGACCCTACGCAAAGCAAGCTGCAATTCGATAAAGCTGCTGGCGCCACGTCAGATGTCCCTGCCGGTCAGTCTGATGAGGCTACAGTCCCACGAGATGCTGAAGGCCCTGCCTCCCTTGCCACGGCCATGTTAGCCAAAATGAGGGCCAGTTTCAAAGCGTTGGATGGCCGGTTTGATGACCTTGACAAGTAGCTGGCTGA
Source organism: Lissotriton vulgaris (assembly GCF_964263255.1). Lineage (NCBI taxonomy): Eukaryota > Metazoa > Chordata > Amphibia > Caudata > Salamandridae > Lissotriton > Lissotriton vulgaris. The sequence continues at coordinate 879,755,329 of NC_141697.1, read as the reverse complement.
CATGGGGACTAAAATTCAGGCGCATGATCGGCGACTGGATGTTGTTGTTCTATCAAGAGTGTCGGACGTCGAGGATGGTGCTACATCTTTCTTGAAGCGGCTGGATAGGATGGAGAAGATCCTCAAGGAAGTAGCTATCCAGAATGAAGACTTGGAGGCCCGCAGTCGCCGAAATAACATCCGAATAATTGGAATTCCAGAGACGACAGCCACTGGCCAGATGGACACTTTCGTGGAACAACTACTGGCGGAACTGTTCGGCAGGGAAACGTTCACGCAGGGCTTCGTCGTGGAGCATACTCATAGGTCGCCCGGTCCCCGTCCTCGGCCGGGCCTCCTCCGAGACCCATTATTGCCAGGCTCATAAATTTCAGAGACAGGGATGCCGCTCTCCGCTCTGCTCGTGACTTGGGAAACGTCCAATGGCAGGGTAACAAATTGGCTTTCGTCCCTGACTTTACCATGATGGTCCAGGAAGTGAGGCGTAAATTCCAAGGGGTCAAGGCAGCTTTGAAAAACTTAGGTCTTCAATATGGTATGCTGTATCCAGCAAGATTGAAGGTGGATGTGGACAGCAGGTTTCGTGTGATTGACACTCCGACGGAGGCGCAGGAATTTTGCCAGGCTTATAAGAAGAACCGTGCTGGGTCATCTGGTGTGCCGAGATCTGCTTCCCTGCCACGGGGGAACTCACAGAACAGTGTTGAGCTCTTCTCCCAACCTAGGACCGGTTAACGGATTTTCCATATTTCTTCACTGTGTCCTGCTATGCCTAATTTGTTCACTCTTTTTTTATTCAATGCAATGATGTTATCTGTGCTATTGCCCGGCTGGCGTGGCATTGCCATGTACTATGGTGAATACCGTAGTGTCCTTCCTTAGTTGTTGCTTTGCAATGTGCTTCTTTTGCTCCTACAGGTATGTTAATGTTTCCATTGCACATGCACTTGGATAGTAATTTCAGGGTATTCCTCTTTGGGGTTAGCAAGAGGCTGGGTGGTGGGTGGGGGGGATTGTTGGTACAATTTCAATGGTTTTTGCAATCTCTTTGATCCAGTTGTTATGATATGGCATTACTCAGGCATTCATTGTGACGAGTTTGCTGTGACGGTGTTTCAATGGTTCAGCTAGGGAATCTGCCCCGTCCTTCCGGGCTCTCGTTGATGATATGGAACGTTAGAGGACTAAACAATATTAGAACACGTAGGCAAGTTCTCAATTATATTGTACAACATAACATAGATATTGTGTTCATGCAGGAGACGCATTTGTCTGCTTCTGACCATGCTTCTGTTGCGGCAAGTTGGGGTTCCCATAGTTTTTTTTTCCAATTACAGTCGCTATGCTCGGGGGGTTGAAATATTCATAACATGGACTCCCCAGCCTGTTTTCAATACTTACAGGTACGTCTCCTTTCACTCGACCCCAGGCTATTGATCCTAGGGCGTGATTTCAATTTATTATTGGACCCAGCTAGAGACAGCACTTCCACTTCCCCTGATACGAAGCCCCGTGCCCGGCAAGCCCTCAAAGACATATGTGATCAGTTTTCCTTGATAGACGTTGAGCTCCAATTTCATGCACATCTTCCGGACTTCACTCACTTCTCATGGTTTCATAACACAAGGACCAGGATAGAATATTGGTTGTTTTCTCTGGGGGGTGGGGGGTTGGCATGATGATATCCTTACCCTCCCTGCACACTTTCCGACCACTCCCCAGTGATATTGCGGTTGAATATCCCCAGGCCGGGGGAGTACGAGAGGCAGTGGCGGTTCCCCGGAAGCGCATTGTTGGATCCATTTTTTAATGAAAAAGTCAGACAGGCAATTGAGGACTATTTTGACATCAACACAGGGTCTGTGAACATGTGGGCGGTACTCTGGGAAGGCTTCAAGGCCTATATTAGAGGAGTCTGCATTGCCAAACACGCTGGAGTCCTGCGAGATCTCCGCTTCACTTTGAATCACATTGAGGGTGATATTGATGCTTTAGACCGTTTATTACTTACGGTCTCTAGTGCCGGAGAGGCAAGGCGTTTAGCGCTGCTGCTTGACTTTAGAGAGGCGGCAGAGCAAGAGTTGTTGTTCCTCAGTAAACAGCACGTGGTGCGGCGATATGACCAGGGTGAGCGTCCTGGTAAATTGTTAGCAAATACTCTGCGCCCCCCGCGAAACTCCGCATACATCACTGAAATAACTGGCCCTAACGATGTCCCACTATATTCTCCCCCGGATATTTGTGGCCATTTTCTTTCCTATTATAAAACGCTCTACACTTCCAGACTCACTGGTGATCTGCGAGACCAGGGGGATTACCTGGCGGAAATCGCTCTGGTGTATTTAGAACGTTACATGCAGGACTTTCTGTTGGTTCCCATTACCCCAGAGAGTATTATGGAGGCCATCGATGCCTTACAGGGCTCTTCCGCTCCGGGTCTGGATGGGTTCTCTGCCGATATTTATAAGACGTATAAGGACATCCTGGTTCCACGGTTGCTGGAGGTCTATGTGAAGGCAGTATAGGTGGGCAACCTTCCCCCAACATTCAGGCAAGCGGTCATTATTCGCCTTCCCAAACCAGGGAATGATCCTAAACTGTGTGGCTCCTACCAGCCACTGTCATTGTTGAACCTCAATTATAAAATACTGGCCAAGGCCATACCGATTCGATTGTCTTTATTGATGGAATCTATCATTTCACCAGCACAGTCAGGATTTGTACCACATAGATCCACCTCCCTTAATTTGAGGACCTTGTACACTGTTTTGCATAGGATTCACTCTTCCACGCCTGCTGCCGCTGTACTCCTGGATGCTGAAAAGGCATTCGACTCCCTCGAATGGCCTTTTTTCTTGTCCGTCATGCGTCGAATGGGCATGCCGGAATGCTTTGTCTCTACAGTGGCTCTGCTGTATACTAGTCCTACCGCCAGACTGCGCCTGAACGGCACTCTCTCCGACCCTTTCACTTTGTCTCGTGGCACGAGGCAGGGGTGCCCTTTATCCCGCTACTTTTTATTCTGGCCATGGATCCTTTGGTGCGCCAATTTCAGGGGAACCACTTACACCGCGGCCTTCAATTTCGAACGAGTCCCCTCTTAATTTCACTGTATGACGATGACACTGTCTTATATATTAGGATGCCCCATATTAATCTGGAACTCCTGATTTTGGAAATCGTTAGGTTCGGCAAGTTTTCTGGGCTCAGTATTAACTGGCATAAGTCAGTTATTTTCTCTCTCATCACTAGCACTACTGCCTGGACTTGCGAGTTTCCCCTGGAATGGTGCAGCGACAAGGTTATGTATCTTGGTGTTCATGTCCATCTCGATACAGCTACAATGATTAGACTTAACTATGGCAAAGCGATTAGCTCACTGGAATCCTAGATTGTGAAATGGCTACGTCTTCCGCTGTCTATGGCTGGGAGAGTCGCTATAATTAAAATGGTGGTTCTGCCCGGTTTCTCTATCTTTTTAATATTATCCCCATCCCCCTTAAAAAAGACCTTTTTCTTGCAACTGCATACGTTACTACTGCGACTAGTGTGGGGAGATAAGTCTCCTCGAGTCTGCTGGCAGACCCTGACTCTGCCGTATGGTAGGAGGGGTTCAGGGTTCCGGATTTTTATTTGTATTACCTGATAGCACAATATTTCTAGACGCATGTATGGGTTTCACCCGGACGCACGCGTCCCGTATCTAAAGTCGGAAGCTGATTTGGTACTCCCACGCCAGCTTGCTACTATCCTCCCTACGGGATTCCCCCGTGATCCGCGAGATGTTAAAACTGTCTCTACCAAATGTTGGGCATGGGACAGATTGCGTGGGTTGCTGGGACTTGAGTCGTTGTACTCTCCTGAGCTGCCTCTGCCTAACCCTTCTCTGCTCCCAATAATGGGGAAAACCTTGGTCCAACACACCCTGGAGAAATTCCACATTTGTACACTCAGAGATTTATTCCCTGAGGGTCATGCCTTTTCAATATCGGAAGAGGCCTGATTCAGTGATCGCTCCTTTATGGACACCTTTGTTATGACTCGTGTTCTCTCCATACTTAGAGCCACTTTCCCTTCCTTCCCTTCTGCCCCTGAGCCGACCCCACCACTGACGTTGTTGATACAGAGCCCAACTGGTGCACATTTGGTCTCAAAATTATACAAGCAGTGTTGTGCCCCCGGCCAGTGTCTGACAATAAGGTGCATGCGGCGTGGGAGGTGGACCTGGGTAAACCTATTACCGACGATCAGTGGGAGCAGTGATGTAGAGCCACCAAGGAGGTATCCTTGAACAGCAGACACACACTACTCCATTTTAAGTTCCTTCACAGAATGTACCACACTCCTGCGTGCTCCCATAGAATAGATCACACCAGGACCCATCACTGCCAGAAATGCTTGTCTCCCTTTGCCGATTTTGTCCACCTCGCTTGGACATGTCCTTAGATACATCGGTATTGGACCCTCGTCCACTCAACCCTGGGGGACATGCTTTCCATGCAGCTTCTACCCACTCCTGAAATTGCACTGTTGGTTTATGTGTCAAACTTCCCTCGGAAGGTCAGAAAACTGGCGGCCTTGGGCTTCCTATTTGCCAAGCGAGAGATTGCGTTGTTGTGGGGTAGCAGAAGAGTCCCCACTCTGCAGGCATGGCTCAGGAGCTTGGCGTTTTGCAAAGTAAATTGTTAGGAGTTTTCCACTTTAATCCCTAGTTTGTACAGACCAGTGGACATATGGGGCCCGTATAGGGACTACATAGTCAGGCGCAGGGCGGCGCAGGACTCTTAATTGGCTAGTGGCATAGTCCCTGAGGGGGTGGGCTAGGTGTCCACTTTTGGTTATATGCTGGGGGTAATGTCTGTCATTGATTATGGTCATTGTTGCCTCACTGCTGTCAGGTTGTTTTTTGATTACTGTGGACGATGATGTCTTCTGCTACCTTGAACCGCTGTATTGTTTGGTCTGTTGAGAAATGTATGTCTTCAATATACGGCTTTACTTCACCGCTTGCTTCCATTGATATATGTGAACGTACTATGCTTGGTTTGCTATATAAGAAACTTGTTACTATCACTGTTAAGACCTGCATTGTACCATCGTTACAACGCCTGTATGTCAAAACTGGAAAATAAAGTAAAAAAACTAAAAAAAGTATGCACCAGCATGAGCCATGGGCAGTTTTTCACTAATTATTTTATTACGATCCTTCCTTTCTGTTTCATTTGAAATGTATCCGTCCCCAACATCAGAGGCAAACACAAAAGGCTTGTGCTCATGGACAAGAGTATATTTATACTTGAGCAGGAATTATTTTTAGTGGATCCTCTGCTATTTAACTTTCCCATTGGAGCATATGTACTTTTTGTTGCGACCTGTTTACCGCTGCAACTTGGCAGCTGAATCAGCGGTGGTGCTTCTTTTAGTGTCTAATGTTGTTCGATAACATGGCTACCATCCCCCACAGCTGTTTTGCCCTAATCAGCTTCCCCTTAGAGTTTGTGTAACCATTTTGCTGGCAATGTTAAGTTTGCATCAAATGTATGCACAAGGAATGTCGAATCTCATCAATCATAAAGTGAACATATGTGCTTTTCCTTTTTGTAGACCCAGTAACAATGCCTGTTTTTTCACTGATTGTGCAGTGGAGTCACCTCATGTCAGAGTGTAGCTTTCAATGTCTCAATTTCTGAGCCTCCGAATTTTCTTGAACTACTGCACAAGCAGCAGAATGTTCATGTTTGGTCCCTATCATGGGCTCAACTGACCCATCTGCACAAAAAGTTGTGCATTATAAATCAAGTCAAAGGGTGTTTTGGTAGTAATTAGAGCTAACAATTGGTAGTATGGGAATTATTGTTTCTCAAGTGTGCATGATGTGAAACTGTATGAGTGTTCCTGATTTAGTGGAGACCCTTTGTACCCATCTCGTGGTAATGTTTTGCTATCGGTTATATTAGAATTTGTGGCATCCTAAAAAGTAGCTATTGGAGCCATATTGATTAGTTATTCCACAGGACTATTGATCTTTGTTTTATAACTGTTATTTGTATTTTGCTATAGGGGAGCATTTCTCTTATATAGATAAGTTGAGATATGATTTGTATTTAATGGGGGTTCACTGCCCTTCTTTGTAAAGAACATAGGTCTACCCAGATGAACTGGAAACTACCCATGTATTCTTTATGTTTGGGAAGCTTACACAGGTAAAATTGTAAACTAACAGAATCTGTTGTAAGTTGACGTATTCTGTTTTTCTTCTTTTGTTTTGATGCAGTGTCCTATCACTGTACCTCCGTGGTCTCACAGTGTTACAATCTTACGTTTGCCAGGGTTTTAGCTAAGATCTTCAGAAGCTGCTAAAGGACTGGCCTACCAAATGAAAGCTCCATTGAATTGATTCATGGGCTTGACTTTTTTTTTCCTCAGTTGTGTAATAACAAATATTTTAATATATCTAAATACCTGCCTCCAATGATCTGAACTTGCAGCTACGTTTGGACTTTTTTCTCAAGGACTGTTAGTCTTTCTTTTATAATTGCTGTTTGTACTGCCGTCAGTATTTTTCTACAGGCAAAAAAAATATCCCTTCTGCAGCTGAGTAGAGCTATAACTTGGATGCGATGGATGTTGCCTGCCCTTTATTGTAAACTAGCAGCCCGCCCCAGCGTTGCCTGGGGCAGAAAGGGTCTGGGGGCAGCATTTGAGGCTTGCGTGTACTTCTGCCCCTGGCCCCCTCCCGCCTCGGCCCCCTCCCACCCCGGCCCCCTCCCACCCGTGTCCCGGAGATCCTTACCTCAGCCGCCGGTCCCGCTCCAGGCGCCCCGCCCGCACAGGCCGCCACTCTCCAGGCGCCCCGCCCGCACAGGCCGCCACTTCGCACAGCAGCAAGCAGGGCCGCGGCAGTCCTCACAGCAGGTCATGATCTTCAGTGCCATTTCCAGAAGTGTTGCCAGGGAGCGCAAACGCAAATGATGTCATCACGCAGACGTCGCGGCCGGCGCTACTTGCAAGGGACTACTTTATTTTTATTTCGAAATTTTTTAAACAACGTATATTTTTTATTTTTAATAGCCTATGTCCTTCTGCTTGCCCTGAGGTTTTCAACGATGTCTTGGGTGTTTTGATTGGTGGTGTACTTTTCGAGTTTACCTGGCTCAAAGGTTTGTGTTCTCTCTTTATAATAGTAGTATAGATAATATATGTCTAGCCCATGAACTGGAAACCATCCATATACTTATTTATTCTTTTTGTTAGGGAAGCTCACACAACTGCACAAACAAAAAAATATTGATATTGCCAATGTGTTTATAAGTTAACATGTCAGAACTTTTATCCAACATACACTGGCATATTTAAGAGAATCAATGGATTATTAGAAAGGTAGCAGGAACTACTTTCAGTGAGGCAAGTCGTTGCATATTTGCTTTGGATATGGGAGCCCTATACATCTGTAGACCAAAGAAGAAATGTTAAAAAGTATTGTCTGCACCTCAAAAGAAGAGATAAACCACCTGCAATGTCTACAGAATGTATTCACAGAGAGGCAATATTTGCATTTCACATGGATGATTCTCCACTCTTTAACACTCAATCTGTGGAGAAGTAATCTTGAGAGACCTTAACTCAAAAAATATAGCACTGGTGTTAATATTAGAAACAAGAGGAAATGACCATTCATTAGACAACAGCCATTCTACACTACTAGCAAATGCTTAGATGCTTCCTACTCCGGGGAAAGATGCCTACAACTGGATAAAAAATACAGCATACCTTATCCACCCATGGGAAACAGCCTTTACTATGTGGGCTAAGCCATGCGTGACGTTTGCCCGCAAGCTAAACCACACTTGCCTTAACCACGCATATGCATTGTTAAGGCAGTGCACGGTCTAGCTGTCCGGATGGGTGGGGGGACTGAGAGGATGCGTTGGGAGAAGAAGCGTCGAAACAGGAAGCTCTGGACGCAGATAGGTAAGTGGGGCTGGGGCCAGGTCAGTTTTAAATGGTTGGGGGTCGGTATTAGGGTTCAGGGCAGGAGCAGGGTGGCATTGTAATTTTTGGAAGGGGGTCATGGTTGTAGGGCTAGAATTTTAGGGCTTGATTATAGGGCTCAGGATAGGGGTGGGGGTTGTGGTGAGGATAAGCTTTAGGCATCAGGGTAGAGGGGGGTCGGGGTCGTTTTTTTAAAAGGGGGCAGGGATTTAGGTCTCAGGGCAGGGTAGGGGAAGTGGTAGTTCTAAAGGCAGGACAGGGTAGGTTTTAGGCCTCAGGACAGGGGAGCTGAGGTAGAGGGGACAGCATTTTTGGGCTTAGGGCTGTAGGGCTGGTCGGGGTAGTGGCGTACACATATCCCCTTACCAATCATGCCTTTACAAAGAAATTGTGTGGTAAAGGCATGCTTGGTAAAGGAATGCATGGTTAAGATGCATTTGTGGTTTGGGCTGCATTGTACATGCACACGTGGTTTAGCCATACATGCCTTTGTTGTACAACCTCCACCCACAGCTGTAATACCAATAAAACATTCAAAGCTACCATTCCAAAAACAGTCCTGATAAGGCATACTAATAATAAGAAGTGAACATTGGTGAATAATGGTTCCATGGACCGAGAAGATATGAATATCAGTTGTTTAAATTAACTTTGACCAGTGGATGAACCCAGCACTGATTCCTCGCTCTAGGTCACCAAGACAATGATGACGCAACCACAAGTGAGGGGAGGAAGACACTTCTCCACACCCGACAGATCCTACTCACTCTGTGCAGAACCTCACTCTTTTAATAAAGAAAGTACTAAAGTAATCCTTTAGGAGCTATGTAAAAGGCTCCAGAGGGAAGACTCGTTCTGCATCCTGGAAAGATGAAAAAGAAACAGGAGCCCACAAAACTACAATTGCTGTCCTTTTTAAAGCAAGGAAATCTACTTCGCCTGCTACCGACCTGTCACTAAAACAAGACCATACCTTTGCAGCAGATGTGCCGACATGAATAATGTGAAATACTGTGCCACACCTTCGCTCAGTGACAAGCGCACCTGATCTGATACAGGTACTTTTATCTGCCCCAACAATTGTTTGCATTCAATGGTGGATATTATTGCATCACCAATATAATATGAAGTATATATTTTTTAAAGCTAAACATTTAAAGCACAAACTAGGGTTGCACTCATGGTTCAGCCAAAAGAAACCCCTTACGGTATTGGAACATACCTGAACTCACTAATCTGATGTACCTCAACCCGGAAATGGCAAAAGCTTCCTAATTGATAACCTTCCAAAGTCTTTCCAAATACTTTTGTCCTCCCAGACTTCAGGAAATTACAGCTGGAGAAATGTTCAATGAGGTAGGCTCCCTCTCAGAGAATGAGTAATCATGTTTTTATTGCATATTTGTATAGCTGGTAGATAAAATTCATCAACATACTAGTACTCTCACCTTGGCTTTTTCAACCAAGAGACCACCCCTGCTGCCCAAAGACTACATACAATGAACTTATGCGATTAGGTGAAAACTTGTAGATTGTACCTTGAGGAAGCAGCTGTCTGTAGACTTTTCATGCACGCAGACAACAGTTATTGCCCTATTACTTACCAGTAATCTTCATTACTCCTGGTCCCGTAGTCCTCGTCCCATTCATAAACAAGTGAGATAACCCTATTGCACCAACAGAAAAAAAGTACATAGGAATGCTTGCCCTACCACACCCATTCCTACGTGGAGCACATAAACATACCTTACCCAGCATTCCCTCTGAACTACCAAGCCAAAGATGAAGGCCGGCATGACCTGGAGGAAGTTAGGGTAGTAATGAATGGCGTGAGGAAACAGGACCAGGTGTAATGAAGGTTGCAGGTATGTCATAGGGCATTACCCCCAGGTCCCTCCTGTCCTAGTCCCATTCATAAACAAGTGAGAATATCCATGCAACAACAGGCATTCATCAGCAACAAACCACCAGGACCCAAGGCAGACGGCAACACCCAGTGATTTATTGGTACAACAAAAACAAGAAGTCAGGAGCACACAGCCTGAAGTACCCCAAACCAACCCAAAATTAGCATCATTCCCCAGCAAATTTTGGATCCGATAATGCCTCAAAAAAGTATTAGAGGATGCCCAAATAGCAGCCCTACAGATCACAGACAGGGAAACCCTCGAACCTCAGCCTAGGAAGCCTCCATTCCCCGAGGTAGAACACCCCTGCACACCCCCAAAGGAGGGGAACCTGAAAGGGAGTAGGGTAACATAATGACCTGCTTCAGCCAGCGACCAATGGAAAAAGAAGAAGCAGTCCCTCCTCGAGAGGAAACCCCAAAAGACACAAACAGGGAGTCGGATTTACTAAAAGGACACGTGCAATCCACATAGATAGGCGAAGCCCTGCAAACATCAAACAAAGACCAACAAAGGTCATTGCTAGACACCGGATTAGTGCACAAAGCAGGCAACACCAACTTCTGGGAATGATGGAACTGAGAAGGCATCTTGGGGACAAACAAGAAATCTAACCGGAGGACTGCCCATCCTCTGAAAAAGAAAAACGGGGCTCCCGAGCCATCAGAGACCGCAACTTCCCAAGGCACCTGGACAACGCAATCGCCACCAAAAAATCACCTTCAACGTCACACTCTTGATGTCCACCTCTGCAAAAGGCTCAAAGGGAGAAGCAACCAGAGCATGCAACACCAGGGGAAGGTCCCAAAAAGGAAACAATGGCCCCACCACAGGATGGGCCAAAGAAGAATTCCTCAGCAACCCGAGAGACCAAGTCATCCACATCCGCCAAATTCCCCCAAGGGGAACGAAATGCCTTAATTGCAGCCCATTGAGCCTGCAAAGTGGAAACTGACAACTGCTTCTCAAACCCTTCCCAGAGAAATTGCAGCACACAAAGTTGAGAGCAATCCAGAACACGACACAATCACTGGAAATTCCCCCAATGCAGCCCATTGGACCTGAGAGTAGAAGGCTTCCGAGACTGTTGCAAAGCCAAGGCTAAATGCTTGGGGAAACCCTAACACTGCCACCCTTGCCTCTCAACCACCAAACTGACAGCCGTGGGAGAGACAACATTGGAGATGACAGCGGGGAGATGGAAAGCAGGGGAGCAACCAGGGACCCCGGACCACTAACAACCTCAGAGTGGGTAACCAAGACCAATAAGACCAAAACGGCACCACCACCTCCCGGGACTCCAGCACCAGGTGAGCCAAAAACCGGGGATCCGTGCAAGTGGTGGGAAGGCATACAACTGGCGCGGTGGCCAAGGAATGGTCAGCGCAACCACCCTCCCTCCTGACTGACACGGGAGCAGAACCGAGGCAGCTGAGCATTGTGCCGGAAACCAAATAGGTCAAGGAAGTGAAGACCACACCTCCTGCACAAAAGCCGAAAGGCCTCCAGAGTCAGAGGCAACTCCTGGGAGGAGGGGTAATAATGACAGAGGGCATCCGCTGCCCCATTGCCCACCCCGCATAAGTACAGCCACCAGAGACAGCAGATGCCCCTCGGCCCAACAAAAAAGGGAATCACCACCGCATTCAGAGACTTGGACCTGGTCCCACCTTGATGATTCAGGTAAGCCACAGTCACCATGTTGTCGGAAAGCACCACCACATTGCACGCCAACAACCGACTGCAGAAGCCCATGACAGCCTGAGACACCGCCATCAACTCCGGCCAATTCAAAGAATGCCTCCCTTCCTGAAGGGACCAACAACCCTGAAGCGAGTTGGACTCCAATGTCACTCCCACCCGAAAGCACTGGTATCCGTCATGAGGACCGCCAGAGGAGGGGGCTGCAACAACAGATTTCTGAAAAGATGGGCCAACACCATCCACTAGCGCAGGGCAAGAAGGGGGAAGGAGACACCGGAACCAGAAGTGCCAATTCCAAGACAATGGATCCACCCACAGAGGCCTGAGATGAAATTGCACCCAAGGCACCATGAACAATGCTGCCACCATGAGACTCAGAAGCCTCAACCAGAGATGGACCGGGAGAAGGATAACCCCTTCAAGGACTCCAGAGCAAGGGAACCCAGGGCAACCGCCAGAGAGACAGGCAGGAACACCCTGTTCAAATCGGTGCGAAATCATGCCCAGATGAAAGTCATGTCCTGAGAGGGCTCCAGTTGACACTTGGGAAGGTTCAGCAGAAACCCAATAGCATGCCACGCAGAAAACACCAACTCCCAATTTATCAACAACTGATCCAGAGATGGAGCATGGATCAGCCAATCGTCGAGGTATGGGTAGATGAGGAAACCCTGAAGATGGAATGAGGCCACCAACGGTGCCACCACCTTGGCAAATACCATTCGGCGGACCGCAGACAAAGGAAAGGACACAAAACTGAAAATGACGGGCCAAAGGCAAAACCTCAGGAACCTTCGAGACCTGGGGTGAACCCGGACATGATGCTATGCATCCTGCAGATCTAGGGTGTGCAAGAAATGGCCCGGGAGAACCAACGGAATGACCCTCCGAAAAAGTTTCCCTCTTGAAAGGCAGATGAACCACAGACTTGTTCAGAGCTTTCAAGTCCAGAAACAGATGGAACCCTCCTGTCACTTTGGGAATAAGAAAACTCAGGAAGTAAAACCCTCCTCCCATCTCCAGAAGAGTCACCTCCTGAATCGCCCCCTTCGCCAAGATGGACTTGACCCCTAGAGACACCTCTTCGTCAGACAGTACGGCCAAGGAGTTAGACGAACACCTTAATCCGGAGGAGTTTCTGAAAACTTGATGAGATTTTCCAGTCGAACAATGTCCAGCACCCACACATCCGAACATGGCTGTAACCAAGCCGGAAGAAAGAGCTGAAGCCGACCTCCAACCAACAATCCTGCTTTGGTGGCCCTATAATCAGGAACAAGGTATCATTGGGGGAGACTTTCTCTTTCCTGTCCCGACCCCTGTGAGAAGAAAACCTCACATGGCCTCTAGAAAACTGCCTCAGAGAGGGCAGAGGAAAGAAATATTTAGGCTTTGATGAAACAGATGCAGCTGGGGACTGCCTAAAATAAGAAGAGTACTTTTTCTCCTTAAAAAATTTGTGTAAACTACCCTCCAACTTTTCCCCAAACATCATAGTCCCCTAGAACAGGAGCGTTCCACATGTTTGCGCTTTCTCAAAAGGTTTGCCCATTGCAAACACCAATTTTCAATCGGAGCCCAAATGTTATGTTATGTTAACTGTTCTTATAAAGCATATGGCTGCCCCAGCAATGGGACATCTCAGCGCTGGGGCTCTCAGGTGCAGACATGGAAGAGAATTAAATTATAGAGTGGTGAAAAGCCACGTCTTGACCCCGATCTCCTCTCAACGATGGAACAGAATCCTGTGGGAGACTGTGTCGAAGGCCGCGCTCAGGTCTAGCAAGATTAGTGCTCAGGTTCTGCCTTCATCCAAAGCCGACCACAACTGCTCTGTAACTGCAAGTAATGCAGATTCCGTTCTATATCTATCCTGGGAACCGTTTTGCGACCTGTCTAAGACAGAGTTTGCTTCCAGAGTTAGGGTAGTGTTGACATGGGACTCCATGATTTTCGCATGGTATGGGAGCAGAGATATTGGCTGGAAATTCTCTGGTAGAGATGCATCCAACGTTGTTTTTTTGGAAGAGGGAAACTTTTGCATGTTTCCATGACTTGGGGATCACCGCGGCTGCTTGGGACCTATTGATCAGCTCCCGACCCTCCAACCAGAGGCAATCACGGAATTTCCTGAATAGGTCTCGATTAACAGGGTCATCAGGGGAGCCTGATTTTACATTGGCCAATAAAGCCTCCATGTCTTTAAGAGACATGGGTGGAAGGCCCTGGAGGAAATGAGGCGTAGCGACACAACAGGAGGTTTCCCGGAGTTCAGGGACAACCTTCCCTAGACAGAATGTATTATAAATGCGTTCCAACTTACTGATAAAAAAATTAGCCAGTGTCTCACATTGAAGCTTAGAAGTTATTGTGCTGTTGACAGCAGATGGGGGTTTTACCATTTCTTTCATGAGACCAAAAATGGTTTTAGTTGGGTTGCTACTTGTGGTAATCACATTAGCGTAGAACATTGCCCTGGTATTCCGGACCAATTTATGGTATACTTTGATTGCATTCCTGTAAATAGTTTTTACTGTGGGATCATATGAGCTTCTCCAAGCCCGTTCTAAGACTTTATATTTTTTCTTTTCTGCAGTCAAAAACTCATCGTACCATGCGTGGGTTAAAGTGAGTTTGGTATTGGTCATTTTTGTTGGAATGCAACAGTCTAAAGCTTTATTAAACCCTCCCCTGAAGGCAGCATCGCTGCTTCTAAATCTGTTGTCCGTTCTGGGCGGTGCGAGCTTAGGATATCAATGAAGGTGATAGGGTCTAGCTTGTGCCACGGACGCTTCATTATTGGTGGATGGGGGGGTTGTAAGGGAGGACCATCTATGCACAGTAAGCATGGGCGGAAAATCCGTTCCACTCGCGGATTTTGCAGATTTTCGATAAATTCGCAATCTGCGAACTCTCGCGAATTTACCGAAAATCGGCAAATTCGCACGCAGCGGATTTTTTTGCTTGGTGATACAATATTGCGGCGTGCAGCGCTCACTTACCGTCATTCAGTGTTTGCCGAGTTGTTTTTCTCGATATTTTGCGAGTGCTGCGCCATTTCGGATCTTGCTGTGGGATCCCGCGGGATCCCGCGGGAGTTTGGCGACGCATCGCGAGAGTTCGCAATTGCGAACATGTAGATGCGGCGGGCAGCAACAATCTCGCACTCGCAAAATTACAAAATTTGCAATTCTGCACAAGAAATCCACCAGCAAGCAGCGGAAACCTTCTGAAAATGATTATTTTTACCAGAATAACTCCTCAGGTTGACATTTGCCTGCACTTTTTTGGATTTGAGGCCTTTTTGACTTTCTTTGGATCACTTTTGGATTAGAAATCAACTTTCACAAGTAAGTTTGTTTGGGGAATTACAGTTGCTGTTCTGCAGAAAAACGAGTTTTGCAAAACTGAAAGCACTCAGAAGGTGCAAAAGTTCACTCATCATTAGTAACCATTCCCTGTAGTGCTTCCTGAGGGGCCCCTCCAGAGTTCAGTTGCCTTCATACAGTTGCTGTTCTGCAGAAAAACGAGTTTTGCAAAACTGAAAGCACTCAGCAGGTGCAAAAGTTCAAACTCATCATTGGTAACCATTCCCTGTAGTGCTTCCTGAGGGGCCCCTCCAGAGTTCAGTTGCCTACTTGCAACTATTCTATGACCCTGCTCTGACCCCCACAGCAGGCTCATAGAATAGCTACAAGTAGGCCACAAAGGTCCTGGGAAAAAAAATTGCACTGCAACAGAAAGCAAATTACAGATAAGGAAGCAGGTGCCAGACAGGAAGTTTAAATTCAGTGACAAATTAATCAACCCCAAATTAATTCATGTCAGTTGAAGCAGGGCAGGTGTGCTTGCTTTCCCCCCCCATAATCTACAGTGGTGAATCAGAGGGTGGCAGTGGTGAAACAGAGGGTGCTGTGAACCTGTGATGATGAACCAGACGTAGAAACAACAAAGTCGCAACCGTTGCGAGCCGACAAGTAAGTTCGCAATTGCGAACTGACACAAAACCCTCGCGAACTGACAGAAACCCTTGTGAACACAAAAAAAAATCCGCAAATTCGCGAGAGTTCGCGGATTTTGCGGATTGCGAGTTTGCAAATACGCAAATTCGCGAACGCCAGATTCGCAAAATTCGCCCATGCTTAATGCACAGCCGCAGTGAGATGAGAGAAGGATCTGTCCAGAACATATGAAAGGTGTGGTTCGCCTCTTTCGCCTGTAGATTAGAAAATACTGGGTCAAGAAGGTGGCCTGCTGCATGTGTTGGTCCCGCCACCAGCTGCATTAGCTGGCATGCGGCCATATCAGCCAGGAAGTTGTTAACCTCCTCGGATTCTTGGCATTTCAGGTGTAGATTAAGATCCCAATTATACTAAAATTAGCTGTTTCTAGTATCAGTGTGGATGCAGTATTAGTTAGGGCCTCTTCAAAGGCTTTCGAGGGACCCGGTGAGCGATAACTAAGCAACCCTGAGAAAGTAAAATTGCAAGTCAGTGTATTTCAAAAAGAACACTTTCACAGTCTGGGATATTCTATGGAGTGAGGCTGCATGTATATGTTTATTTAAATATGATAGCTCGACCCCCCCGTACCAGCTGTTCTATTCTGGCTGCACCTGGTAGGCCCAAAGCCGGAATGGCAACCAAATCAGTGGTAAGCCACGTTGCTGTGAGAAATATAATATCTGCTGCGGTATCTTTCAAGAGGTCTATTATCTCTGCGTGATGTTTGACAAGGGACCTACAATTGAGGCTACAAATGGTAAAATTTGCCCGCCCTGAGATGCGATATGGCAGCGTGGAGCAAGTACCCACCCCAAACCCACATGCGCTTCACTGCATGGAGAGGAAATCAGGGTGCCAATTATGTTGACCGCAGGAGGCTTTGGATTGTAGAGTAATTAGGAAATCCCTTGAATAGTCTTGTAATGGACCACGGGTCCTGGCGTCAGGCGACGTACAGGCATGGACGGGCGCAGACAGGCTTGCCTTTGGCGCGGCAGCATCACGCCGGCGGCGCGCTTACGCTGCACGCGTCCGCTGCATGCGTCCACTGCACGCTTCGGCGCCATCCCTGTTTCTGGAAGGGCGGTGTACAATAAGAGACCAGACCATTTCCTTCCTAAGATGGCGACCGTAGGTGGGCACCCGGAAGTGGAGGAACAAAGATCGTCATCCTCCCTTCACTCGATCAGCAAAAAAATGCAGCGATGGACCGGGGAGGGCAGCAGGAAGCGAAAGCTATGAGGTAATATTCTCCATGCAACTACTCAAGTAATGTTTTCAGCCTGACACATCAAATAAAAACGGAAGTTAAAACCCCTATACACCAACAGTGCAGCTAGCAATTTCCCAAATATATGAGCAGCATACGTATGATTTAAAAATGATAGGGATAGGATCTAAAGAAATATCTGTCTGAGCCTGATTAGCTGTGCGTCGGCGCCAACCCTGTTTTAAATACCGGCAGGGTGGTGTACAAGGAAGAGACTAGACCATCTCCTTCCTAAGATGGCGACCTTAGGTAGCCACCCGGAAGTGGGAAACAAAAATCGTAGTCCTCTCTCTACTCAATCAGCAAAAAAAATACTGTGGTGGACCCACGAGAGCAGCAGAAGAAAAAGCTATGAGCTAATATTCTCCACGCAACTACTTAAGTAATGTTTTCAGCAAGATACATCAAATAAAAATGGAAGTTTAAACCCCCATACAATAACAGTGCAGCTAGCAATTTCCAAAATATATGAGCAGCATATGTAGTGATTTAAAAACGATAGGGACAGGATCTAAAGTAAAAACAGGTGAAAGGAGGATACGTCAAGCCTCCCAACATACCCGGTAACCCAGGCGGCGTGGCCCGGACACCACCGTCAGCAACACTGTCTAGGGGGAACACAGCATGTCTCCCTCCAAGCGCGGCAGGGAGAGAGACACGAACATCAGGTAAACAGTCAAAATATTGACTTTTTTATTTCGACAGACAATAATATTGAGTACAACATTTCAGAGGGAGAGAATATCGAAATCTAGAATATCGACAACCCGAATATCGTCTTGAAGGTAAGAAATAACATTTTTGTTATTATTGATAGCAAAAATATTGATGTTACTAATATCGATATTAATATTAGTGTTATGTATTTTAATGTGTATTGTACATGTTTGTTTTATAATTTTTGTTAATTATTATACTAGTTTTAAAATATATGTATACATTTTTAGAAGTTAGTAATAATCTATTCAAGTAAATTATGCCTTTTAGTACCGTAGTGGGTTGTGGGTTTATAGGGGAATAGGGTGGGAAGTATTTTAATTTTAATTAAGTAAATAATTATTTATTTATTTATAGGTATTTATAAATATTTCTATGTTAATTACTTAATAATCAGTAATTAATTTATATTAATTGGTAATTAAGTTTTATTAATTGATTATTTGGTAATTATATTAAGTGTCTTGATTTAGTATTGAAGTGTGTTGTGAGGTTATAGAGTAAAAGGGTGGGAAGTAATTTAATTGTAAATAAGTAAATATTAAATTTTATTAATTGGTATTGATAAATATGTTAATTTAATTAAATATTAATTGGCAATTCATTTTTATTATTTATTAATTGGTAATTATATTAACTGTATTAATTTATTATTGAAGTGTGTTGTGAGGTTATAGGGGAATATGGTGGGAAGTAATTTAATTGTAATTAAGTAATTATATTTTATTGAGTGTTGAGTATTGATAAATACATTATTGTTAATCAATTATTAATTGGTAATACATTAGTAATAACTATTTTTTAATAGTTATTCATTAATTATTAACTGGTAATCAAATTAAATTTGTAATAATTTATTGGTATTTATCAATAATGTATTGCTAATTAACTATTTATTGCTAAATATGTTTTACTCATTTTAGTTTTTGGGTATTGAATTTGTTTTATTTTTTATTTTAGTATTATTTGTTAATACATTTTTAATAATTATTATTTAGTTGTATTTATTTTATTTGTTAATTAATTATTCCATCATCCATCACTGAAACTTTATTTCGATTCGTAAAAACAGAATCATAAAAGTATAGCATAGTATTGTACAATTTAAAATACCTACAATGACTTCAGACCATTATAAATTTAGTCAATACATCATTTACAGGTTGATTTAGGAAAGAACATATATATTAAAAAACAATTTTCCAATACAAATACATTGAATTAATATTAGTGCCAAACTATGAGCTAATTACATTTATGAGGGTCAATAGTCCATAACAGTAGTTAATTAATATCGGTTTCTAATACTGAGTGCTACTCTGATAAAACTAAGAACAGCATTGCATATTACTGGAGTTGATAATGAGAGTAAATGTTCATATCCTTCTTTAAAGTTTTGGGATCCAAGCGATAACAGAATTTGTCTAATAAATCTATACCTTGGATCTTTGTACAAGGAACAAAAAAGTATTAAATGAAGAGTGTTTTGAGAAACTTGATTGTTACAAGCACACATGGGTAAACTCTCACACCAACCCACCTGTTGTGGGAATGCAAATAGAAAGTGTAATGTGTTCAGACGAAACCTAGTTAAATAGAAATGCCATTGTGTCTGCCCTATATATGAAAGGTAAGGTTGCTGATACAGCCTCCCCCTATGGTAGACCGCACTCTCGCTATTTCGCAACATCCCTAAGTCTAAACGGTACGCCTCTTTGGTTACTTGCTTTGTTTCAGCGCCAATGGTCTCCACTTTCGAGAAGATATGGCCCAAGCCTATTCTAAAGAAAGTATCCCTAACATATGATAACCATGGGATCTTATCATAGTGTTCAAGGTTAAGACAATCTAGTAGAATTTCCTTAGTAAGTTTCAGGTCGTCAGAGCGCCAAACCTTGATCCAGAGCAGCAAAGGGGAAACATGGATAATGTCACTCACAAATTCCAAGCCTAATTCAGTGTGACAAAAGAGATTAGACGTGCTTGGAGGGACACATAAGAGGCGTTTTATAAACTTATTTTCCATAACTTGGATATTATTGCAGGATTGAATACCCCATACACCTGCACCGTATGTTACAACCGGGATGCATTTAGCTTTGTATAGGGATTTCAATTCTGCAACCGGCCTCTGCCCCAGTTTACTGGAAAAACTAAAGATGGCTTCAACAGTTTGGGTAGCTTTTTGTACACGCGCTGACATTAACAGATCCCAACTTAGGGTTTTGTTGAATAAGTTCCCCAGATAGTTGAAATTATCAACTTTCTCAATAGTCGAGTCCCTTACCACAAGCCTTCGAGATTTAACCCCTTTCGGGCCGCAGACCATAGCAAAAGACTTGGTAAAGTTGACCCTTAGATCTAACCCCTGCATAAAGGTCTCAAAAGCATTTAAGCAAGTTTGCATGCTATTTGCAGTTAGGGTCATTAAGACCGTGTCATCCGCATAGGATAACATCGGTATGCGTTTGCCATTTACCTGGGGGAAATCAGCACAACTTTCTAACAAAAAAGCTTCCAAACCATTGGTATAGACCAGAAACAGAAAAGGGGCCAATATGCACCCCTGGCGAACACCCTCAGTTGATGGTATGGGCTTTGTCATCTCCCCTGTGGGGCCGAATCTGATCTTTACTGTAGTGGCAGCATGGAGTCTGCGAAGTAATGTGACCAATGGCTCCTCAAACACCATAGACTCCATTATTTGCCATAATTTTCCCCTGCAAACAGTATCAAAGGCACTGGATTAATTATTCATTGATAATTATTTTTAAATAATTATCTGATGGATATTGTTAATTTATTTGTTGTAATTTAATAATGAAATTGTTATTTTTTTTACAAAAAATTTATTATTTTAATTATTACTAAGTTATTTTGACCCCTATGCTATCCAACACTTTCCCTACTGTTGCCCCTTCTGGAATTGGAATAGTTATTTTTACCCCTATGCTATCCAACACTTTCCCTACTGTTGCACCCTCTGGAGTTGGAATGGTAATTTTAACCCCTATGCTATCCAACACTTTCCCTACTGTTGCACCCTCTGAAGTTGGAATAGTAATTTTTTACCCCTATGTTATCCAACACTTTCGCTATTGTTCCACTCTCCGGAGTTCGAATAGTAATTTTAACCCCTACGCTATCTAATATTTACTGTTTTAGTTAATGTAGTGCCTAATTTATTATTTTTTTAATTTAATTTGTTATATATAGTTTGTATATTTTTACTTATGTTATTGTTGTATGTGTATGTATGTATTTATAATTTATAAAATGTGTTTTAACAATTTATAAGTTATTAGATTGATTAATTGTAAATGTGTTTTAGTAAGTATATATATTATATTTTATATGTATATATTTGATT
Organism: Lissotriton vulgaris; assembly: GCF_964263255.1. Lineage (NCBI taxonomy): Eukaryota > Metazoa > Chordata > Amphibia > Caudata > Salamandridae > Lissotriton > Lissotriton vulgaris. The sequence continues at coordinate 879,734,365 of NC_141697.1, read as the reverse complement.
AGTTTTTACATTATGGCGTTGATTCCGATTCGGGAAATAATCTGTACGACGATTTGAATTCGTAGCTGTTTCCGTACGAATCGTACAAATCCGTCCGAATCGCGTAGTACGATCCGTAGGATAAGAATACGTACGAATGTTTGCGAACCGTACGAAAAGCAAGGGAAAATCTGAACATACCCTCACGAGAACCGTACGAATTGTAAACATGTTGTATGACCCGACAAGTAGGATCTGGACCGGGGAACGAGAACGCGATTCATACGGAAAACGTTGTATGAGCAATTCGTACGGAGAGCCACACATTCACATACGCACCGTACCCCTGCATTCATGGGGGTACGCACAGTACCCCTATGCTCTGTACCCCTACGTACCATACACCTATGCACGGTACACCTACGCACCGTACCATGACGCACCGCACCCCTACGCACCGTACCCCTGCAATCATGGGGGCACTCGCGTACCCGGGGGGGTCTGTTTCGCACGCGGTTTGAGTTGAAATCTGCTTTTACGGACGTTTTAAACTCCTGTAGAAAAAGAGTCGTACGGAGTGTTGTCGTAACGAATCGTACTTGCTGGTTCGTAAAAAGCTGCTTCAATCCGTACGGACGTTGCGTACTGCGTGTTCCGAATGCGATTTGTACGTATTTTTAAGTTGCATGGTCTTTCGTACGATTCGTATGGAGATCTGCTTTGGGTTCGGATCGTACTTCATCGTACGTACGGGGATGTTGAAGGTGTACGATTCGTACGGGAAAAATGCTCCGTATGGCGATTCGTAGGGGATTTTACCAATTCGGAATCGACCCCTATATGTATTACCTATCATTTTAAATATATTTTTAACTATGTTTATTTTAATTATATGTATCATTTATTTAATTTTATATTATTTGTAAACGTTTTTAAAAAACAATTTTTTTACAACGATATTTTTTACAATATTTTTTCTCTCGATATTTTTGTACTTACCTTAATGTAGATAGAACTTCAATAATCTTGATGTCGATATTCCGCCTCCGCTATTTGTGATGTTGATATTTTCGATGTCGATATTCTGTCAGTGATTCGAACACCAGCAACGTCTTCACCACCCGGCAGCAGAGACGTGAGTCCAATAGAAGCCCACTAGTTCCTTACTCATCCCTTTCTGTAGGCACTGAGCGCAACAACTGATTTGACATCCTTTAAGAAACATCTGAATACCTGGCTCTTTAAGAGCTAATTGTACCTCTCAATGCAGTTATGTGTGAACCTCTAGGGAAGGAACACTCTTGTTGAGTGGCTGATCGCTTCATAAACTCCGTTCATTCGTTCATTCATTCATTCACTCAGGGGTTGAAAACAGGAGCACTGCGCAGCCAGACTGGCCGTAGCGGAAATGCCACTACATTCTTGGACTCCCTTGATGAAACTCTGGCAGCTTTTCTTACCCATTACCCCACCTTCACCCTTTTTGGAGACTTCAATCTTCATTTGGAGTCCGATACTGACCCCCACACTCTTAATTTCCGCCACTCCCTTGAGATTTTTGGTCTCTCCCAATTAGTCTCCCTTCCTACCCATTGTGCCGGGCACACCTTGGACGGCATTTGCACAAACCTGACTTCCCTAGATGTTTCCATCCCCTTGCCACAAATATGGACAGATCACTGTCTCATTCCCTTTTCCATCAATACCAAAACCCTGCCCCCTCTTCCCATTAAACACTCTCACACCCCCTTCCCTGTCAATTGGAAGAAGGTAGCTGAGTATATCAAACTTAATCCACAACCGGCTGTACCCCCCCCTTCCATCACAGGTGACGCTTCACTTGATTCCACTAACTTTCACCTGTGGATCGAGAGAGTAATCTCTGCCAATGCAAAATCTGTCATCCAAAAACCCGTCCGAGGAAAAAAGAAACCCAATGCCCCCTGGTTTACTCCGGACCTCGCTGACTGTCACCTCAAGTGTAGGCTTTTGGAGAGAGAATGGAGAAAAACCTACGATCCTATGTCCAGATCCATATACATTCTCCAGAGAAAGCAATATCTCACCAATATAAAAAAAGCAAAAAAGGCATTCTTCACTCTAGCAATAGACTCAGCTAAACAGAAACAACAAACGATTTTCAATATCGTAAAATCTTTTACTCATCCCAAAGCACTGGCACTCGAAATCCCCCCCTCACAAGCCCTCTGCGATCAAATTGCTGATTTCTTTGAGGAGAAAATTAATAATATCCATAAGGACTTCCCCCCTGCACCTACTCCAACCCAAGAGCCTGACACAACTATTCCCTCACTAAATCAATTCACAGCAGTCTCCCTATTGCAAACGCATAAAGCCATACTCGCCTGCAAATCAGGTGCACCCACGGACTCCTGCCCCCCAGCCATCTTGCACCACCTTATTGAGTCCGTAAACTCACTAATCAATGCGATTGTGAACGAATCCCTCGACTCCGGTATTGTTCCTATTGAGTGGAAGAAGGCCACAGTCAAGCCCCTCATGAAAAAGCAAAATAAATCCCCTACTGATTTGTCTAATATGCGCCCAATCTCACTTCTCCCTGCGCTAGGCAAAATCACTGAGCAACTAGTCCATGAGGAATTAAAGAATTTTGTGGAAAATCAATGTATCCTGCACCCACAGCAATCTGGCTTCCGCGCCCGGCCACTCCACAGAAACCGCTTTGATTGAGTTGTCAGACACCATCAAGTTCTTGCAGGATGAGGGCAGGCAGGCTGTCCTCATCCTGCTCGACTTAACCGCGGCCTTCAACACCATCTCACATGCTGTTCTAATCAATAGGATGCGTGGGATTGGTGTCTCGGGCTCCGCGCTTGCTTGGATAACGTCATTCTTGTCCAATCGCTCTCAAACGGTCTCCTTAGGCCCCTTTCTTTCTGGTGAACGATCCATCATCTCAGGGGTGCCCCAGGGTCCCATCCTGAGCCCCCTCTTTTTTAATGTATATATGGCCCCCCTTCTCACGTTGATCGAGTCACATGGGATTCTCGTGACATCTTACGCTGACGACACCCAGCTTGTCGTCACTATCGACAAAAGACTTCCGGATGCTGCCACCAGATTCCAGAACTGTCTGTCAGAAGTCTTTTCCTGGCTCAACCTGAATCATTTAAAATGCAACAGCGCCAAAACAGAAATAATTCCCCTAGGCAAAGGCACATTCTTTTCCCCCAAAGACTGGTGGCCTCATAACTCCGAAGCACCACCTAGCGCGGTCGCTTCAGCCCGCAACCTGGGCGTTCAATTTGACGCTTCCCTCAGCTTCGATGAGCATGTGCGCATTACCGCAGGGCGCTGTTTCAGTCTGATCAGGCAATTAAAGAAATTTTTTCATTTTCTGCCTATCACAGCCAGGAAATCAGTCGCTGTGGCGCTTATCCTCTCCCGGCTGGATTATTGTAACGGCCTCCTAGCAGGCATCAAGAAATCCTCTCTGAAAAAACTACAAAGTGTTCAACATGCAGCAGCCAGGCTTGTTTTAAAACTCCCCCGTAGGTCCTCGGCCTCTGCAGCCCTCAACGCCCTCCACTGGCTGCCCCTCCATAAGAGAATCTTATTTAAGCTCTTAGTCACTGTATTTAAAGCTAACAGGTGCACGGGTCCATCCTACTTGACCAAGCGCTTCCAGCGTTACACTCCAACCCGATGTTTGAGGTCATCTGGCGCCAATTTCATCTCTGAACCCCGTATAAAATTAAAATCTAAGGGTGGAAAGACCTTTTCTTTTCTGGCGGCTAAGGCATGGAACCGTCTCCCCCCCGACCTTAGGCACGCTCCCTCAGAAAGCCTATTTAGGAAATCCCTGAAAACTTGGATTTATTCTCAGTCTGACTCCTCAGTTCTCGCAGCTATCTGATCCATGCCCCCCATAGACGACCTTCTGTGTGCTCAGCGCCAAGATGCTCCCTCCGGAGCGAAAGTTAGCGCTCTACAAATGCCAATAAATATCAAAAAAATATCAAAATATCAGGCATTTTCCTGGGAGGCTGAAAAGGTGGGGGTCAGCTTTGCAGCATTCGGGCCGTTGTTTTGTTACTTGGAGCCAATTTTGCGGCAAGGCTGCAATATCGACTCCCAGTAACACTTGCACCCTCTCTACACTCGCCCATCTCCCCCAAGAGCTAGAACTACAAAATTGCAAGGGCTGCTTTGGGTTACCAGTCCGGCCCTGATCACTGCCCATCCCCACCACAACCTTGCAGCAGTCCAAGGGGAGCAGATACTACTCCTTTCATCATAGACCAAAGCCCCCCTGCCCCCACCGTGTCCCCACACCTAAATCCCCAAGACTCACAATGAGGGCTTAAGAAGGAGTATCATCAGGATCACACTAACAACCCACAAAGTAAAAAAGATTGAGTCAGTGTGCCCAAATGCAATAAATAAAAAAATTGACTTTGGCAGAAAAAAATCTGAATCTAAACATTACATCCATGGTTTAAATATTTGGTTTTGAGACACACTTGCCTACAGAGAATAGAGGGAGTTTACACATACAACTGCATCCAGAATGGGGCAGATAGTCCCCTGTGTTTACAAATGCCATTTATTGCAAAATGTCTGAAATATTTTGAAATTCCAAGAGCTAAATTGCAAGTTTATGATGGAGTATTCTCTTTAAACAGCTTGTGTTGAAGTTTAATTTGAACTTTGTTTTCTGTATAAAATTTTAAGTCTGGTTAAAATGTGGTTAAACTGACAAAGGTGTCTGGATTATATATTGTAATGCATTGTTCTTTGAGTGCTGTGTTTTTGTTTCCCTTCATTCTGAAGTATCATCTTGGGGAGAACTAAACGATGCCGAAAGATCACAGCTATAGAAAAGACTGGTCTGGGGGTTACATCAGATATAGCAGAGCATGTAAGAGAGGAAAATACTTCAATATTGGTTTTCGAATTCATAGATAAACATTCATTGAGGTAAATGTATGTTGTTTATAGCTCTGCTATCAAGGATGGAAATACTTTGAGGCTATGTTAGGATAGATATATGTCTCTTGTACGGGTTCATGGAATGAAAAATGCAATTTCTAGTTTGTGGAATAATGATTTGGTACCTGTAATATTTTGGAGGAGAATCTTTGATATGCAAGGCGTAATCGAAAATATGTGGGGCTTTTTGCCTTATGAAGGTAGTGCAATGAGAACGCTAAGTAATTTGAGGCTGTCTTTTTATGTATGTTGCGTTTTTCAAGTGTCAGGATGCAGAAAATGCTTATTTATGATGAAGCATTTTTGTAACTCTGCAAAGGAATATTTATCGATTGAGAAAAGTACTGCACATTTATGTTTTTTTGGTGTTGAAAAACATGAAAAGATAATGCTGAAGTGTCTGTTTACCACTTTTAGTAAGTTGTTTTAGTTATTCTAATGCATATTAGGGGGCACATTATGATGGAGGATTTTCCGCATCCCCCGGGCCGGCGGAAGCCACCGCCGGCCTGGCGGATGCAGAAAATCCTCTGCGGACCCACCAAAGACCCACCGCCACATTAGGATGGCCGGTGGGTCCTGGTTTAGGTCCGCTGCTTTTCTGTTGCGAGCCCCCAGGGGTGCAGGGGGGGTGGGGGGTGCACATGGGGGGTACCTATGGTACCCCCCTGCATTTGCGTGCACAGAGCGGCAGGCACCGCACGGTGTCTGACGCTTTGTGCATGCAAATGCGCAGCTTTCATTTTTAACATTACGGCGGGTGCTGCCTGAAGCAGCACCCGCCGCAAGGAGGGAACAGGAGGGAACTCCGCAGGCCATGCGGAGGTTCCCTCCTCCTCTATGGTCGCGGACGGACTCAAGTCCGTCCGCGATCATAATGACCCCCTTCATGTGCCTCTAACCATGTGAGCATGATGTTTGTCGCATGGGGACCCTGTATGTGTCTTGTAATCTGTTTCTTGTCCAGTTTTTGTTTCTGTTACTTTTGTAGTGTTTTCACCAGTGAGATATGTGGTTGCTACCAGGTTTTTCTGGTTGATGATTTATACGTATATTCTGTAACTGTTCTAAGTTTGATGGAGTATTACAGAGTGATTGTGTAATTGGCTGAGGTATGAAGGTGGTGTGTTTGTTTCATGGAAGCTACTTGGGTGAATATTCTCTGCTCCCTTATCTCTCGACAGAGTAGCAGTTTCCAACCTGCTAAAAGTATTGAGCAAGGTTCCGCTGTCTGTATTAGAGTTTGTGGTTTGCTGCCAGATAGAGAGACGCCGGATTTGCACCCTCTCAACTGGTGGTTGTTTTCCCGCAGATGAGAGGTGGGTTAGGTCATTAGGAGAGACGCCGGATTGCACCCTCTCTTTGACCGGTTTCCCCCTCACTCTAGAAGTGCTATTCTCTGGTGTGTTCTGGTAGGAAGACGCAGGATTGCCCCCTTCCGCGGCCAGAACAGTGAAGAGGAAACGCCAGTGTCTGAGTCTGGTAAGACAGCATCGTTCCTATTGATACTACCTTGAATAGTTCTGCCATCCTTTTTCGTGACTATTGTATTTTGTGAACTGTAGTTTAAACATTCATACGGAGGTATAAGGAGACGGTCTGTTTCTTGCTAACTTTTTGGATCCTACGAACTGGGTGGCTACACTTGCATTTTTTTTCTTTTCTTTTCTTTTCTTTTCTGCACTCCTTGGTTATATGAAGGACTAGCTTGGTTCTTCGTCTTCAGTTATTCACAAGGGAGCGAGACCGCATGGTATGTATGAGTGGAAGTGAGGTGTCTCTTATTGGTAGGATGGGAAGGGACAGTATCATCAGAAGGCTTTTTGTTCTTTCAGTAATCCTGATCCATATATGAGAGAAGTCATCTCATCTTAGCAGGTTGAAAATAAAGAAGGGAGCTAAAGTCTGAGGAGCATCAGGTAGGGGTGGCTCTAATTGAGAGATAGATAGGAGAAGTGCGAGGGACTGATATTAACGTATGGTTTTTGTTTCAACAGGCATCCCTTCTCCAGCGGTTCCAGCCCCCGGCATTATTCCCTCACCTGCTTACTACCATGCTCTGTGTGTTGTACAATCGGAGCGCGGGTAAAGCTGGAGGTGGACCCCTATTAGCATCGCCCTGATCCCGAGGAGCCGTTGGATCGTGACAGAATCACGAGCCCACAAAATACTCTCCTCCTGATCAGGGTTTGGGTATGGCTACCATGGATGATGTATTGGCGGCCTTAGTATTAGTGCAGCAAGAGCTGGCTACCTCCCGGGCTGAAACTGCAGCCTTAAAAGAACAGATAGACAGGCAGGCCAGAAACCCTTTCAATGCTTCAGCAGGTGCTCAACAGATTCAGGTTACGGTTCCACCTCCCATTCCTTTAGCTAGCCCTGAGAGGTACTCAGGGGACCCTCATTCCATACAGGCTTTCTTAACTCAAGTCTCGTTGCATTTTTCCTGCCGTCCAGCCTCGTTCCCGACTAATTTGTCTAGGGTGGCGTTTGCCATCTCTTATTTAACGGGCGATGCGGCTAATTGGGCAGGTCCGTTGGTTAGGAACGACGACCCTCTCTTGTCAGATTGGACCGCTTTTAGAAGAGAGTTTGAGCGGGTGTTTGATAGGAGAGCTACCACTCTTAGTGCAGATCGAGACCTTCTTGAGTTAAAACAGGGCAAGAAAGAACTAGTGTCTTACATGACATGTTTCAATAGGCTGATTGCAGAAACAGCGTGGCCCGAAGAGAAGAGGATGGCACTGTATTATCAGGGCCTTTCGGACTAATTGAAGGATGTAATAGCTCAAATTGACCCCAGCCCACTACCTGTACGGATCTGGTTAATTTGACGTTGAGACTTGATCATCGTCTTGCGGACCGTTCAGGAGATAGGAGAAGGGGATACCGACATCCAGGGGGGTTGAGTAGGGTCGAGACTGGTACTTCCATTGATAAGAGTGGTGGGACAGAACCTATGGAAGTAGGTGCCGTACGGGCGCCTTTGTCTAGAGCAGAGAGAGAAACCCGCCGAACTCAGGGACTCTGCATGTACTGCGGGAAGAAGGGGCACTATGTGAAGGATTGCACGGTGAAACCCAAAAAACCGCGCCCTTTCGGGCCGGAAAAAACGATGCCCTTCCTGCCGTACAGAGCAATCAAGAGGAGGTGTCGGTACCATCACCCACGATTCCTGAGGAAGTAGGCTGGCAGTTACCATCTCTAGCCGGAGCGTATTCGGCTACTACTTAATCACACATAGTCCTTTCTATGATTTTACAGGCGAAAGGGCAACAACACCCGGTTCATGGTATGTTAGACTCCGGGGCTACCGGAAATTTCATAGACGATGGCTTGGTTCGTCGTCTGGGTTTGGAGAGGGTGGCTGTCGCGAAAACAGAAAGGGAGTTGGCGGTGGACGGCACTCCACTAAAGTCCGGGATGATTACAGAACATACCGGAACTGTAGAGTTGCTGGTCCCAGTTACGCCCTTGGACCATGTGGAATATATTGTTTTAAACATCATAGAAACCCCTCAGTATGAGGTCATCTTGGGAATGCCCTGGCTTGGGCTCCACAATCCCACTATGGATTGGAGAACGAAGACCATCAGTTTCCTCTCAGAGGAGTGTCAGGGTTTTTGCTTGAGGGAGGCGGATCAACATCTGGTACCGTTGGCACAGGTTTTTCAGGTGGCCACGGCCGCAGAAAAAGAGGTGGTTTTACCAGCAGAGTACGTGAAGTATAGTGAGGTGTTCAGTGAGATCAAGGCGGCATCCTTGCCACCCCATCGCGAATACGATTTTCGTATTGATCTCATTGACGGAGCTGTGATACCCTCTTGTAGAGTATATGCCCTATCGGAGCCGGAAACCAAGCACCTGCAGGAGTATTTGAAACAATTCTGTGCCATGGGGTTCATTCGTCCATCTAGGTCCCCTGCAGCGTCTCCCCTGTTTTTCACGGCGAAAGCCAATGGTGATCTGAGGACGTGTATTGACTACCGCCTGCTGAACAGACAGACGGTGAGAAATCGCTATCCGCTTCCGCTCATCCCCGTTTTACTGGATCAGGTACGGGTGGCCAACATCTACACCCGGTTGGACCTCCGAGGAGCATACCATCTAGTGAGAATCCATAGCGGTGATGAGTGGAAAACAGCCTTCAAAACTAGGTATGGTCTTTTCGAGTACTTGGTCATGCCGTTCGGGCTGTGCAACGCCCCGGCGGCTTTCCAGTACTTCCTAAACGACGTACTGAAGGATTATGTAGACCAGTTTGTCATAGTGTACATCAATGACATTCTGGTCTATTCGGTGTCCATACCACAGCATGCCAGCCACGTTATCCTAGTCCTGAAAAGATTGCTGGACAACTGCCTGTATTGTAAGGTCAGAAAGTGTGAGTTTGGGGTGTCTGAGGTAGAGTTCCTGGGGGTTATTTTGAGTCCCCAGGGGTTTCGGATGGCAGACAGGAAGGTGGAGGTGGTTCAGCGGTGGCCAGTTCCAAAAAGTGTGAAAGAGGTGCAATGCTTCCTAGGCTTTTCCAACTATTATAGAAGGTTTATAGCACATTTCTCTTTGGTAGCATCTCCCTTCACTCGGTTGCTGAGGAAAGGTGCACCGTTTGTGTGGAGCCCAGAGGCGATGGAGGCCTTTGAACTATTGAAGAACTTGTTCAGTACAGCTCCTATATTGCGGCATCCTCAAATGGATGTCCCGTTTGTGGTGGAGGCGGATGCTTCGGATCCAGCGGCTGGGGCAATACTGTCCCAGAGGGACCGGCCAGTTACATCCGGTGGCGTTTTTGTCCAAAAAGTTGTCCTCGGCCGAATTGAACTATACAGTGGCCGAGAAGGAGCTGTTTGCCATCAAGAAGGCATTCATGGAGTGGAGACACTATTTGTGGGGGGCGCAACACACCATCACGGTGTACTCGGACCACCGGAATCTGGTTTTCATGAAGACTGCCCGTCATCTTTCTCAACGTCAGATGAGATGGATGTTGTTTTTCGCAGGGTATGACTTTGTGGTTACATTCCGTCCAGGGTCCGATAACCGGAAGGCTGATTCTCTATCCCGACAGGAGAAAGGTGCTGCGTCTCCTCAAGTCGTATCGCAGGCTATCATTCCCCCAGAGAAGGTACTCTGTGTGGTCGCAGCAGACCAGTTCATGTCTCAGGTAACAGAGCAACGGAGTCCGGCCCAGTGGCAAATGTGGGCCAGTCAGGATGTGAATCGGACACTAAAGCATAGGGTGCCATTGTTAAAGGGAAAACTATACCTGCCTACTCATCCTCTCAGGTTGCAAGCCTTCAATTGGTGTCATAATACGGTTCTGGCTGGTCATCCTGGCAATAAGAAAACGCTACTCTTGGTACAGCACCAGTTCTGGTGGGAGGGAATGGCTCAGGTGAAAGCATGGATACAACAATACACTTGTGCACGGGCAAAAGGTGAGCAGAGTAAGATGAGGGGGAAGCTGCTGCCGCTGTCGACTCCTGCTCATCCATGGCATACCATCAGCGTGGACTTTGTTGTGGGTTTACCGAATGATCAGGGATGCAATGCAATACTGGTGGTGGTTGATAGCCTCACAAAGATGGGACATTTTATCCCCTGCCGGAATCTTCCCACTGCCAGTCAGACTGCACAGCTGTTGCTAACCCATGTGGTACGACTGCATGGGATTCCACGAGTTATCATCTCAGATCGAGGGCCTCAGTTTGTGGCTCGCTTTTGGCACATGTGGTGCAAGGCCTTGCACACCGAAGATGCGTTGTCCACCAGTTTTCATCCGCAAACAGACGGGCAAACTGAGAGGATGAATCAGACGCTTAAGAAGTACTTGCGGTGCTATTCCAAGGAGGCGGATCAATCATGGGTGTCCATGTTGTGGTTGGCCGAGTTGTCTTATAACAACATGTGGCATAGTTCGATCAAGGAGACACCGTTTAAAGCCAATGCTGGGTTCCATGCTAACACTCTGCCTGTGGTAGTACATAACCACCCTACTGTGGCTGCGCACATGAAGGTCCTTCTCAGGATCCATAAGTCCATTCGGAAGGCATTGGACCAGTCGAAGGTCTCCTATAAGAAGTGGGCTGACAGACATCGTCAGGATGGACCGGAGTACAAAGTGGGCGATAGAGTCTGGCTTTCCACTCGGAACATCCGTTTTTGATACCACAGTATTTTCCATCCCTGCTTCATTGGTCCCTACGCCATCATTCGTAAGATCAATCCGGTGGCGTATAAACTCAAGTTGCCTGCTTCGTTGCGGATCCATTCTGTGTTCCATTGTAGCCTGTTGAAGCCGGCTGGGAGGGCCCGTATCAAGGCGGCACCTCCGGTTATGAGAGATGGCCAGTTGGAATACGAGGTCCGTAGAATTTTGGATTCTAGGTACCGCCAGGGGAAGTTATGGTTCCTGATCTCCTGGAAGGGGTACCAGTCGGAGGAGGATTCATGGGAGCCTAGCACGGAGGTTCATGCTCCTGTGGAGGTCCGGAGGTTCTTCCAGCGGCATCCGGGGAAGCCTGGCGCTAGGAGGCACCTGGGAGTGGGGCATACTGTCAGGATGTGACGTGTGCCTTCCTGAAAATAGCTGTGAACTACATCTCCCAGAATTCCTGTGGGCGGAAGCGAATGGGAGAGGCCATAAATGTATGTGATTCACCGGGAGCGGTGCTCGTGATTTGTCCTATTGGGAACAGTTGCGTGGACGTTTTTTTCTCTCTGTTCCAGAGTAAAGAAGAGACTTCTGTCTTCACAGAGGTAGTTCTGCGGCTGAGGGATTACTGGAGGGTTGACCCTTGGCCCCTTTATCTTGATTGCGGTCAGAAAGGGAGACGCTGGATGTTTACCTCCCGAGTCTGAATTCTAGTTCGCTGTTTTTTGTTTCCGAGGTGAGAGACGCCTGGATTTCCCCCTCTCAGGTCGGATTGTGGTTTGCTGCCAGATAGAGAGACGCCGGATTTGCACCCTCTCGACTGGTGGTTGTTTTCCTGCAGATGAGAGGTGGGTTAGGTCATTAGGAGAGACGCCGGATTGCACCCTCTCTTTGACCGGTTTCCTCCTCACTCTAGAAGTGCTATTCTGGGATGTGTTCTGGTAGGAAGACGCAGGATTGCCCCCTTCCGCGGCCAGAACGGTGAAGAGGAAACGCCAGTGTCTGAGTCTGGTAAGAGAGCATCGTTCCTATTGATACTACCTTGAATAGTTCTGCCATCCTTTTTCGTGACTATTGGATTTTGTGAACTGTAGTTTAAACATTCATACGGAGGTATAAGGAGACGGTCTGTTTCTTGCTAACTTTTTGGATCCTACGAACTGGGTGGCTACACTTGCATTTTTTTTCTTTTCTTTTCTGCACTCCTTGGTTATATGAAGGACTAGCATGGTTCTTCGTCTTCAGTTATTCACAAGGGAGCGAGACCGCATGGTATGTAAGAGTGGAAGTGAGGTGTCTCTTATTGGTAGGATAGGAAGGGACAGTATCATCAGAAGGCTTTTTGTTCTTTAAGGAATCCTAATCCATATATGAGAGAAGTCATCTCATCTTAGCAGGTTGAAAATACAGAAGGGAGCTAAAGTGTGAGGAGCATCAGGTAGGGGTGGCTCTAATTGTGAGATAGATAGGAGAAGTGCGAGGGACTGGTATTAACGTATGGTTTTTGTTTCAACAGGCATCCCTTCTCCAGCGGTTCCAGTCCCCTGCATTATTCCCTCACCTGCTTACTACCGTGCTCTGTGTGTTGTACAATCAGAGCGCGGGGAAAGCTGGAGGTGGACCCCTATTAGCATCGCCCTGATCCCGAGGAGCCGTTGGATCGTGACATTTAGGTCCGGCCTGAGACAGCGCATGCGCCTTCCCTTACGACAATCTGTTGTTTCTTTTTAAAAAAATCTAAAATCGTTTTTTTAGTCTCAGTGGGGGCTGGTGAAATTGGAAAGTGGGGGGCTTAAAAATAGTTTCTTGACTTGCAAGGAGTAAGTGAGTGTGATTGAATATATGCTTGTGGAGGTATCTAGTGGCATAGCAAGGATAGTATCGGCCCTAGGTCGACCATGGAAACTGGGCCCCCACTTCCACCTGCTTGGTTCTATTAAAAACACAACAGAAGGCCTCACACACCTACAGCAATGCCACTTCAGCTCTCACACTGTTCACAAGGACGCCCATGTGGCTGCTGACTGCACCATGGCCAGACAGAGTCTTTGGTGTGGATGAACAAATCTTGCACTTAGGAAGAACTGGAGAACTAATATAATGCTGGATTTACGGTCTATGCTGGGCCACTGGAATTATGCGGCAGGGATGGACCAAATTATGTGGCACCAAAATGTGATGTAATGCAGCACATTATATTATTATTTTGTAAATTTGTACACTATTACACGTCTTGGACACAGATTTCATCTCATTGGTGCCAGTCTGACATCTAAATACATCAATTAGCAAACTCTATTGTTCTTTCAACTTTATAAAAATTCCAGGAATTACCATTTTGAGGTTGAAGCAAATGAATAAATTACATTAAATAAAATGCACCAACTGCCATCAGCAATTAACATCTTCCATGAACATATGTAGAAGAGCATTTCATTTTTGGAGAAATAATGTATACACCATATTTGACAGCCTTGCAAGTACCTTTATGATCATACCCATATGACAATTTAATTAGTGATACGTAATAAAAAAAATATCCCTTAGGCAGGTCAGCTCTAACAAAAAAAACACACAGGTTTTTTGCTGTAAAACAATCTGCAACTTTGAAGAACTATATTATGATTCAAAGGAAGTAACGGGCCGTGAGAGCCAAGACCTCCCCACTGGCTCAGAGTCCAACTGCAGCGCAGATGTAACAAAAAGGTAATGCACTGAGTAGAAATAAAGCCAATATCCACACCATCCTCATTCAGTTCTTTGCATGAGAACCACCAATTGGACTGTGGTATATACGTGCAGCGCAGGAGCTATACAATGCTGAGGGGTTGTGGAGAGGATGTAGCCTGACGGCCTGGGCTGTCGATCTCAAATCTGGTGAACTGGGTTCAAGTCATAGCAATGAAACTCAACATCCTCTGATTCTAGGCAAATCCCTAATCTCCCAGTGCCTAGCAAAAATGAATGTGTCCTTGTGTCACACAACTGGTGCTCATGTAAAACACTCTGATACCTTTGTGTTAAGTTTGTGTTATATAAACTATGGCGAAAAAAAATGCACATTCATAAAAGACGACTACGAAGATAAGGACGTATCTCCCAAGTTGCTTTTCAGAGTGCTGTGAAGTACATATTAAACAGTAGCGTAGCACTGGATGATTAAACAACATAAGGACAAATTGTACTTCCTAACCGCTCTGCATCCATTTGTAACGCTGACCCGGGGAGGGCCCGGAACTGGAATATATACTTTTACTTTGCATGCATTACATTGCATGCCTTTACAAAGTGGTTGTTACAATGACCGCGTTGTTACAGCGCAAACTATTACATCGCAAGTCATTTCAATGACTTGCTGTAGGGGGCACGCTGGACATAGGAATAGTATAATTTATTATTCCTACTCCAGTTTGTGCAACAGCAGGGAAGGTGTTGAATTCTTAATCCAACACCAGTGCGCCCCCTCCAGCAAGTCTGAAAGGACTTGTGATGTAATGGTTCTCATTGTAACAATGTAGTTGTTGTAACGACCGCATTGTAAAGATTTGCGATGTAACACATGCGTTGGTATGGCTGTTTCCCCTGCACTGTTGTGCTCCATTGTGTGTGGAATTGCTGCGCACCACAAAACGTATTCCAACCAATCCCGATGCTTCTTTATTGCTGTTTACTACATTAAAGAGCATTAGAGAAGCTTCGTGATTGGCAGGGGGATGCTAACAAAATGCTCCACTGGAGCCTGAGGGGCTGCATTCCTTTCACTCCACCAGCCTTCCATAGAGCCCAACTGCAGAGATGTAAAGTAGGCATGTCAGGCTGCCCGTTAAAAAGGGATCAGCCAGATTGACATGCTCACTTCAATTACACAACATAATTGCCATAAAGAATTATGTGTCGGCCACACCCCTTCTACTAGGCTACATCTTCCTGGCCCCTACACTATGGTAATTAAACTCATATGAATTAAGGTGATTTGAAGTGGTGGGTTGCACTCTTTCACCCTCTATTGGCGAGCCACTCCTGTTTATCCCACCTATTGCTTACCATGGGTTGGCTTCATTTTCACTCTTATTTGTTTTCTTTTCATTGGTGAGAATGTGTCAGCACATCTTGGCTTCTCTTGGGCTTCACTTTGTCGCCATGTGTTTTTTTTTCCATCGAGTATGGACCAAGCACTTACTGATTTCTTGATAAGTGCCCGTCCATGCTGCCCAGATTATGATTTACTTTTTTGCTTTTGCTTACAAGACAACTTGAAATGATCAACGTTGAAGCTTGAGTATCACAGTATTTCCAAAATCTGAATGCAAATAACTAGCAATAACAAATCTTTCTCACATTTAACCAATTTCCAAAACACACATTTTGGCCACCTGCCATTATTATTGCTAATGTGCCTGTATACACATTCTCTTCATTTAAGCCTGTTGCCATACAGCTTGTGTTTTTCTGAATTAACATTTGCTGTTGTGCCACCTTTACTTATTGGTAACCTCATATAATTTAGAAGATGTTTTATTCATCATCAAACATTCTGTGTTTTCAAAAGGTTTACTTTCACCCTTACCTTCCTACGCCCACCCCTAAACACTAAAATTACCTTTGCCTCTCTTTACCTCCATCCATCCCTAACCCTCAGATCACTCTTTCCTCTGTTACCCCTACCCACCCTAAACCCTAAAAAACACCTTTACATTCCTTTACTTTTACCCAACCCTAATCCTTAAAATCATCCTTCCCTCATTTAACCTCCACCCCAACCCTAACATCACACTTACCTCCCTTTACCTCTACCTAGATCTAAACCTTAAAATCATCCTTACCTCCCTTTACGCCAACCTACCACTGAATGCTTAATTCACTCTTACCTTCCTTTACCTCTACTCACTCCAAACCCTGAAGTCACTCTTACCTCCCTTTAACTTTACCCATCCCTAAACCTCTAGCTATCCCTAAACCCTAAAATCACTTTCTTAACATAATATTAAAAAAAAACATGTTGTTAAAAAAGAACCTAACTGTATTGAAAAAGGATGGTGAGGTAAAAGTACAAATACTTACCTGAGTGGTACTTACCTGCATGGGAAAAGACTGAGTGGTAGAGGTCCTGCTTGGCTCCTACCTTCACCCTAGTGCTCTGAAATGTTATGGAGCGGTACAAAAGGGGGTGGTGATGGACGGAGCATCTGAACCAATCAAACACTCAGACCCAGTCAACAGATCTGGGTTTAATCCATCACCGTTCTTTAGCCCACTCTGCCACCAAAGTTCAGACATGGCCATATGCAAATCAGTCTGACCCTGTGCCTCATGGGAACAGTCCAGCCGGAACGGCCAAGCCATGGCTTCCCTGGACCGGAAACAAGCTTCCCAGGACTGGTTTCTTAAATTACAGCCATCTTCAGCCAGGCTTGCTTGAATCCAGAGGCAAAGTGAGCAAGGGACTCACGTCTGAACATACCCTGCCAACTTATGGTGAACAAAGCGTTACAAAAGGGGGTGGTGATTGACGGAGCATCTGAACCAATCAAACACTCACACCCAGTCAACAGATCTGCATTTGTCACCCCGAGTGGTTCGGGTATGCTCAGACGTGAGTCCCGTGCTCTCCACACCACTGGAGTCAAGCTATCCTGGCTGATGATGGCTGATAGCTAGAAACCGGTCCTAGGATGCTTGATTCCGGTCCAGGGAAGACATGGCTTGGCAGTTCGGGCTGGACTGTTCCCATGAGGCACAGGGTCAAAGCTGATTTGCATATGGCCATGTCTGAACTGGGTTGTTGTGGTGAGCAAAAAAACGATGGATTTAGGCCCAGATCTCTGTACTGGGGTGAATGTATGACATTGTTCTGCATTCCGTCCATCAACTGTTGTTTTTGCATTTGTCAACCCGAGTGGGTCGGGTAAGCTCAGACGTGAGTCCTGTGCTCTCCACACCACTGGAGTAAAGCTATCCTGGCTGATGACGGCTGATAGCCAGAAACCAGTCCTAGGATGCTTGATTCCGGTCCAGGGAAGATATGGCTTTGTCAGTTCGGGCTGGACTGTTCTCATGAGGCACAGGGTCAATGCTGATTTGTATATGGCCATGTCTGAACTGGGTTGGTGTGGTGAGCAAAAAAACTATGGATTTAGGCCCAGATGTCTGTACTGGGGTGAATGTATGACATTGTTCTGCATTCTGTCCATCAACTGTTGTTTTTGCATTTGTCACCCCGAGTGGGTCGTGTATGCTCAGACGTGAGTCCCATGCTCTCCACACCACTGGAGTCAAGCTATCCTGGCTGATGGCGGCTGGTAGCCAGAAACCGGTCCTAGGATGCTGGATTCCGGTCCAGGAAACACATGGCTTGGCAGTTCGGGCTGGACTGTTCCCATGAGGCACAGGGTCAATGCTGATTTGTATATGGCCATGTCTGAACTGGGTTGGTGTGGTGAGCAAAAAAACGATGGATTTAGGCCCAGATCTCTGTACTGGGGTGAATGTATGACATTGTTCTGCATTCTGTCCATCAACTGTTGTTTTTGCATTTGCCACCCCGAGTGGGTCGGGTATGCTCAGACGTGAGTCCCATGCTCTCAACACCACTGGAGTCAAGCTATCCTGGCTGATGACGGCTGGTAGCCAGAAACGGGTCCTAGGATCCTGGATTCCGGTCCAGGAAAGACATGGCTTGGCAGTTCGGGCTGGACTGTTCCCATGAGGCACAGGGTCAATGCTGATTTGTATATGGCCATGTCTGAACTGGGTTGGTGTGGTGAGCAAAGAAAAACTATGGATTTAGGCCCAGATCTCTGTACTGGGGGGATTGTATGACAATGTTCTGCATTCTGTCCATCAACTGTTGTTTTTGCATTTGTCACCCCGAGTGGGTCGGGTATGCTCAGACGTGAGTCTCATGCTCTCCACACCACTGGAGTCAAGCTACCCTGGCTGATGACGGCTGATAGCCAGAAACTGGTCCTAGGATGCTTGATTCAGGTCCACGGAAGACATGGCTTGGCAGTTCGGGCTGGACTGTTCCCATGAGGCACAGGGTCAAGGCTGATTTGCATATGGCCATGTCTGAACTGGGTTGGAGTGGTGAGCAAAAACACGATGGATTTAGGCCCAGATCTCTGTACTGGGGTGAATGTATGACATTGTTCTGCATTCTGTCCATCAACTGTTGTTTTTGCATTTGTCACCCCGAGTGGGTCGGGTATGCTCAGACGTGAGTCTCATGCTCTCCACACCACTGGAGTCAAGCTATCCTGGCTGATGACGGCTGATAGCCAGAAATCGGTCCTAGGATGCTTGATTCAGGTCCAGGGACGACATGACTTGGCAGTTCGGGCTGGACTGTTCCCATGAGGCACAGGGTCAAGGCTGATTTGCATATGGCCATGTCTGAACTGGGTTGGTGTGGTGAGCAAAAACACGATGGATTTAGGCCCAGATCTCTGTACTGGGGTGAATGTATGACATTGTTCTGCATTCTGTCCATCAACTGTTGTTTTTGCATCTGAAATGTTATGGAGGCACCGCTGTTTGTATTATGCCCTTTGGTATGTTTGTTGGGCACTTTCCCCATGCCCTATCCTTTAGGTCTTGCCAGAGACAGCACAATCAACGTCACTTGTGAGAAATGTTGTTCACTTACTGGTGGCTTAGACCCCACCCCTTTGGTTGTCTTTATCATCATTCTAGTTTATTTGCTTCTCTTTGCCCAGCAAGTGACAGCTTCACTTCTTCTTCCTTTTTGTCCCTAAACTGAAGCGAAACCCAAGTACTGCGTCCCTGCCCATTAACCTTCCACTGCTCACCGCTTTCAGAAGTATGCTTTTTCCTTTAACTTGCACCCTCTTCCTTCATCCCCCTCCCACACTGCTGTTTACCCCAACCTCCTTCTGTGTTGTTGCTTGTCCCATCCGCCCGCACCTCCCCAGTTGTTGTTGCTTGCCTTGTCCGCCCCACCTCCTCCCTCTTCCCCTTCATTGTATTCCCCTTTTCATCCACCGGAAAAGTACCCCCAAAAGTCACACCAATGGATTTCAAAGATGCTACAAAAATGCAGACAGAGCTGCTTTCCCTCATCTGCACGGCCTTTTTGTTGATGTCTTCGAATGGGGCCCAAACTGAGTACTTCTGCTTGGAGGTAGGATAATTGAACATGTGAGTTTTTTCTATGAATGCCTAATACGTATTTGTGAGTTTCAGGCATCACAGACATGCCATGGTCCTTCTCGCGTTGACGTCAGACTGCTTTATGTAGATTGCATTCTTTGCACCCATTTATGAATGGCAATTATCATTTATTTTTGTTATCATTGTTATTTTGTGTTTTTAGCCCACCACCCCAGCCTTTAGCTCACACTTCCTTCCCCTAATAAGAAAAGAGTGATCGTTAAAAGTAAATTTTAATTTCTTATTGGTTTACATTTGCTAACAAGGTGTTTTTGTCATTTGTCCCTGAAACATATTTTTTTTTGTGTAGGCCGATAAGAACCCCATACTAAGAAAATGGATCACTGCCCCTCATGTTCAGCACTGGCCATGTCATAGTGCTTTCTCTGATAACTTTCAACCGTGATGCATGCCTGCCGCATTGCTGTACAACATGGATGAAAGACATTGACAAAGCCCAGAATTCTTGCATACGCTACACCTATTGGTATTGCCGGTACACGTTACAGTTTGGGAAGGACTGAAAGACTTTTGATTGTGTTGGAATGAACGCTTATTTTGAGTCATTGCATGTCCACTGTAGAGAGTAGGATTTATGGAGAGATGGGTTGTTACAATATTTTCTGCATATCCGTTGTCGCTGTTTTGTCTGTAACTGTACCTTCATCTTGTAACAGTGTTCTATCTTGGAATTCTCATGAAGTTTCATGAAGTCATCAGAAACTGCCCAGGTAGTCAGCTACCAAAATCAAGCAACTGACACTAGCACTGACAGATGCACCTGATTAACTAACTTGTGTGCTCAACTGCTAGTTAATAAACTCTTCTGTATATGTACTTTCCTGCCGCTAGTCATCCCGACTTGTGAATACATATAGACTTTGTTACACCTCTGTTTTTAAATATTGAACTCTAATTAGTAAATGCCCGTTTTACATTTCGTATAAAATAGCTTATATAGAAAAGTCTTCACCTGCATTCTTCCTGACATGGCTGAACAGATTGATTTTCACTTCAAATTGTACTGTAAGATCAGAAATGCACTTTCTGAAATACATATTTCACGTGTTTTTTTTCGGACACTTGCTCGAGTTTGGTCAGCTTTAGGTGCACATTTTATTTTGTTGGCATTTTGAGTAAATGTATGTATAATACTTGCTGTAACCAATGTTTTACAGGTAATGCTATAGTTATATAGTGATTTTAATAAACAATATTTCAAACTGAGCCAAAATTGTATTGCACTGCTCTTGAATACGTATTTTAAACATTGTACCATTGCTTTTTCTATTAATTTGGCGTAGTAAAACATGTTTCACATTTCACAACCTTGAAATGCCTTCACAATGTTAGTTAATCATAGTGTACTTCTATATAGATCAGTGTGTCCTTATCAGAAGTGGAACATCGTAGTAAGTATGTATTGATTAACACACTATCAGTGCATTTGTCCTTCCAGGTTATTAAGGTATTGATTTCTTTCCTAACAACATCTTGATTGTAACTTATGTCCCCTTTAGGCATGGGCGGAAAATCCGTTACGCTCGCGGATTTTGCGGATTTTCGGGAAATCCGCAATCCGCGAGATTTGCGAATTTCCCGCAAAATCCGCAAATCCGCGAGCAGCGGATTTTGCTCGCGCTGCTCGCACTGTTCGCGTGAGTTCGCGCCCCGCGAATAAGTGCAAAATTGCAGAAATACGATCTTAGCAAAACTGAAAGTAACTACTTACCAGGTTCAAAAGTTCAGGCACATCATTAGTAGCCATTTCCTGTAGTGCTTCCTGAGGGGCCCCTCCAGAGTTCAGTTGCCAGTTGAAACTATTATGTGACCCTGCTCTGAACCTCAGAATAGTTACACATATGCCACAAAGGTCCTGAATTACAGCTAAGGGAGACAAGCAGGAGCCAGGCTGGAAGTTAACCCCTTAAGTGCTGCTGACGGCCAATGGTCGTCAGCAGCGCTACCTCCCCAGTGCTGCGCACGACCATTGAACGTCCATTCAGCACTAGTTCTAATGGACAGCGCAGCACTAGGGAGAAATGTTTACACGCAGCTAAGGTGTTAAAATCCATTAATCAGCCCCTAATTCATTATTGTCAGTTGGGGCAGGGCAGGTGTTGTAACTAATTTTGCAACAATGAAAGCACTTAGCAAGTGCAAAAGATCACTAATCAGGGCGCACTAAGGAAGCAGGTGCCAGCTAAAAAAATATTCTGTGACACATTAATCAGCCCCAAATTAATTCAGGTCACTTGAGGCAGGGAAGGTGTGCTTTGCTTTGCCGAAAATAATGTACACTGGACAACCAGAGGGTGTGGTGATGAAACAGAGGGTGGCATGGGTGGGCCAGAGGGTGGCATGAGTAGTCAGAGAGTGGCAGTGGTGACAGAGAGTGGCAGTGATGAAGAAGAGTGTCCCAAACAGGCTGGACACGTAGAAACAACAAGTTCGCAAAACTTGCGACCCGACAGGTAAGTTCGCAAATTGCGAAATTGTAAAAACCCTCGCGAACTGGCAGAAACACGGGCGAACACAAAAAAAAAAAATCCGCAAATTCGCGGGAATTCGCGGATTTTGCGGATTGCGAATCCGCAAATCCGCAAAATTCGCGGATTGCCAATCCGCAAAATCCGCTCATGCTTAGTCCCCTTATGTAATCAATCTGCGACCTGCATTAAATACGAGTTTAAGTTCAGCATCGTTAGGTATTGATTAGTGTAACAGCATTGCCACACCATTTTCACCCTGATGACCTTGTGCATTTATCACTGTACCAACAAAACATGTTACTGTAACTATGATCTATTTATGATCTGACGAACCCACATGCCGTAAAGCTCAAAAGGGAATGAATCACAGGTAATGGGAATGCCAGGGTCTATGAATAGTGTTCAAAGGCCCTCTTACACTCTAACTCAATTAGCCCCTTGGGCACGGCCGCGATTCTGCGCCTGTGGGGCCATTTTAATGAGTGGGCGGGTTCATGACGGCCCCCAGCCGTCATCAGCACACGCCCACCGTGATGCATGACGGCTCGGGCCGTCATCAGCATGGAAGGGGTTAATAGCGGGATATCTTGGTTCTCCGCTTGAGGTAGTTAGGTGAGCAGTTTTATCATTGGGTCCTTTTCCCGCTGAGTTTCCCGATCTCCAGGCAGTCACTTTACCTCCTCCTGGTTCTGTGACCGTCGTGATTAGTGCGTGAAGAGTTTGCGGAAAAGAGTGTGAAGTTAAAGAGACCTCTTTTCCTGTAGCAATTGTTTTATTGGACAGGGATGGGTAAGGTTAAAACCAGGGGCAGGTGCTCAGGTGGATGTGTTAGTGGTCCACCGCATATATGTGATTCAGATAGCCGTTCATAAACTATTTTGGTATTGCTATGTTTTGATCTGTGTACCAGACATGTCTTAATAGAGCATATCCTGTGTATTTTTGGGTAGATCTGTGGGACAGCAATGGGGTGGAAGGGTAACTCAAAGAGGTACTCTTATCTCTTCCACCCCCACCCACAGAGAAACTGGTGGTCAAGCGCACCTATTAACAAAGAATTTCATACTGATGTCACCCTCATGAGGCGAGGCCTAATAACCCCAATATGGCCAGTACTAGTAGTTACCAGCACTACCAGGCTTGCAAGTCCTGCAGGAACAAAAGTGGTCAGAAATGTTTCACCAGGAAAATTTGCCTTCTAAATGTAGACAAATAATTCAGCTGAAATACTGGGAGGATGAGCAATAAGTAATCAGCTGAAGTATTCCAGATCCATCCTGCAGTTCGCCATTTCTCAGGGACACACTTGGGATATGGTTTCCCCTATCGAATAAGTGTGGCCTACGATTTTGGCAACTCTGGGAGGAGGGAATACAGGCCCAAATGCCATCACCCTATAAGTTGTTAAAAGAGATCAAGTGAAAAATGCTCCCATGACTGATTACAAAATGCCAGTGTTGGAGGGATTCACATTTCCATCTGTGCCATGTGTATATTCCACGTGCCATGTAAATGCTGGTCAATCATGTGAAAATTACTGTTTTGATCAAAGACATGGTCGAGACATTTACTCATGGTGAGTCCTCTGAAACAAAAAATTGAGTTTATGCCAACAGTTTGCTCGGCTAGGCATGTGGAAGTCAGCCTGTATTAGGATTTTTATTTTATTTTAATAAAATGGTTTTATTTTAGTAGCACAATTACAATTTGGAACTTTGTTTTACTGTGCTGAAACAAAGACTACTGCACACCATAGTAAAAAAATAAAACAGCAAGCCTTTGCCAATTGTTTCAGAATCAGCAATATTAATGTGTTAGATGCTCTGCTTTGCAGTTGTGAATCTACTTTTCTGTGTCCGCCATTGACTAGTCTTGGCCTCTCCCGTCTTGCATATGCAAATAAGATGATCGCTAACTATTTCACTGCCCACTTTTTCCAACGAACCTAAATGTATGCAAGCTTAATATGCATGCAGGTCCGATTAGTCGACACTATCTTGATTAGGGAAATTCACTTGACTCTTGATGACAGGTGAGATGCCTGAATTCTACCTGGGAATGAAACTTGTATAGATGCCATCAGGGGATGGTGTACTAGGGACTCCTATACGTGGGTGAAAATCTATGAGGGTGCCTCACCAGAAAGGACAGGGCAGGCTGATATAGCCAGACCAGACTCGCCACCTAAAGTAGGAGAAAAATAAATACAAACAGGTCTTGCATAATAACATGACACCTTTCAGGTGCAAACTATCCACATAAATTAAATAGGAGAAAACGTGCTAATTCCTTGTAACTTGGAATAACTGGTTAGTCAAAGCACAATAATTTAGAGCACCACTAGGTTTCTAGAAGAAACGAAGGGCTCCTCACAATCCCACCCCAGGAGTGTATTTTACTCATAAATAAAGGCCCAGTGGTGTTCTTAGGTAGAGCACATAGGAGGAACAAGGCAACTGGTAGCTTTTAATGGAAATAGTATAGGGAGAGCAGAATAGAGGTACGCACATGGGTGTGTGTTTCGCTGCATTGAGGTCATTGGTGGAAGGTGTAGCTGTCTTGATCCAAACTCAAGACGGCTTGCAGAATATACAGCAGTACCTCTGGTATTAGGAAGCTGATTACTGCCCAGTGGCTGTGCTGAGGTACCCTTTAAATGTGTCTTCAATCAACAGCATCTGTATAGAGCAGCACTGTCACCCCTAGGGGTGTTTGGGTGCTGTGGAGGCGACGTCTCAGTCGAATAGCCAGGTCTTGACTTTCTTCCTGAAGTCTGCCAGGGAGGATGCTTTTCGAAGATGGAGGGGGCAGGTCGTTCCAGGTCTTGATGGTGACATGAGAGGAGTGGCCACCTCTGTGGCTGCAACGGATACAGGGCATGTGCACATGGACTAGTGAGGAGGTGTGCAGGTGTTTTGCGGGTAGAAGGAAGTTCCGTCATTAGTTGTTGTAGGCCAATCCTTGATCGTGCAGATCTTTGTAGGCATGCATGAGGATCTTGAACTGGCATCTCTTTTGTATGGGGAGCCAGTAGAGGTTTCTGAGGTGATGGGCGATGTGGGTCCGTTTGGGGAGTTCCAGGATGAGTCTGGATGCAGCATTCAGTATAGTCTGGAGTTTTTTGAGGAGCTGAGTGGGGATGCTGGCATAGAGAGCATTGCAGTAGTCGAATCGACTAGTGGCTAGGGCCTGAGTGACTGTCTTTCTGGTGTTGTCTAGTATCCATCTGAAGATTCTGCAGAATGTGTGAAGGGTGTGGAAGGAGTAGGAGGAGTAGGAGGCTACTGCGTTGACTTGTCATTTCATGGTCAGTTCACTGTTGAGGATGATGCTTGGGTTGCATGCATGGTGTGTATGTGTATGTGTGGGTGTTTGCCCTAGTTCTGCTGACCACCAACTGTGGTCCCATGTTCATCCCAGAGATCAGTACTTCTGTCTTGTAGGAGCTGAGTTTAAGGCAGTTGTCTCTCATCCAGTTGGCTACTTTGGTCATGGCTCCACAGAAGTTGATTCTGGTTGTGGTGGGGTCTTCTGGGAGTGAGAGCATGAGTTGAGTGTTGTTTGTGTAGGAAATTATGTAGAGGCTGCGGGATGTCTGCAAGGGGGTCATTTAGGTGTTGAACAAGTTGGGGCTGATAGATGATCCTTGGGGTACGCCGCATAAGAGGAAAAAGGGGATCCACTTGAGGGCATTTTGCTGAATGCCGATGTTGTAGAGTCCATTGATGAGGTTGTGGTGGGAAACAGTGTTGAAAGCAGCAGAGGGGTTGAGGAAGTTCAGGGCCTCAGTCTCTCCATGATCGAGGATGGTTCTGATGTCATCTGCGGAAACAATCAGGGTGGTCTTAGTGCTGTGGTTGGTATGGAATCCTGATTGGGAGGTGTCAAGTAGGTGGTTTTGTTCCAGGTATTAGGTAGGCTGTTTGCTGATGGCCTTCTTGAGTACTCGGGCCGGGTAGGGGAGCAGAGAGATCAGTGGATAATTTTTGAGTTTGCTGGGGTCAGTGGAGGATTTCTTCAGGGAAAGCTGCTGTGGTGATGGAGGTGTTGTTGATGATGGTGAGTTCTGTGCTGATGGAGTTGGTTCTGAGGTTGAAAAGACAGTGAGGGCAGGTGCCGGTGGGTGCCCGGAGTGTATAAATACATGATGACTGTGGTGGTCTTAGTGGTGAGAGTAGACTGAGTGGTGATCATTCAGCTGGTTTGTGCTGGTTGGTTGAGGCTGTTGAGGTTAAGAGCAGTGGGTTGTGGGTGAAAGTTGAAGTAGATGGTGGCAATCTTGCTGTGGAAGTAGTCCGAGATGGTGTCGCAGAGTTCTTCAGAGGGGAGGATTGTGTTCTCTGCGGCTGCTGGGTTGTAGAATTCCTTGACTATTTTGAAGAGCTTTTTTGTGTGGTTAGCTGCTATATTGATGCGGGCTGTGATGGCTTTTCTCTTGACTTTCTTGATGAGCCGTTGGTAGTTGCAGAGGGCTGCTTTGTGAGCGGGTCTGCGGGAGGGGTTGCTTGCGGCACGCCACTGCTTCTCGAGTCGTCAATAGTTGTGTTTGGTGGTTCTAAGCTCTGGGGTGTACCAGCTGGCTTGCTTTGAGGTCTTAATTTTGGTTGGGAGCTTGAGCCAAGCAAGTAAAGGAGCAAGGGCGGTCTGCGTGCCGTGATATTTCCAAATGTTATTATTATTGTCTCTGAAGTGTAGGTCCCTTCATGACCAGATGTTCTGTTCCCCTTTGGATGAGTCATTGTGTTCCTCTCGGGGTGATTGCATGTCGGAATATTGAGCATAAACATATTGTGCTACAAAACGTTTGTGGCCAGAATATCGAATAACAAAATATTGCAAAGGCAAATATATATACGTAAGTATATTTCCACATGTTTGCACCTTGAAGATATATTAAATCAAAGTACAAACATATGGCATCAAAAATAGTAACTCTATACTTACCTACATATACTGAACTTTGTGATATATTGGTAGTCGATTTTCTGGCTGTGATACTTTTGCTGCACGATCTTTAAAACTAAATATTTTTTTTTTTTTTTTTTTTTTTTTGGTGTAAAACTTTTATTGATATTCATCATCCAAGTTACAACAGTACAATTACACAGTAATCATGACAGGAGATAAGAGCAGAATGTCACGTACTTTTACACAGCTATTCAGCCGACAACCCTCCGGTCCGGCAGCACAGGATGAGGATGATATGGCAGACCAACAGGATGTAAATACCGGAGTCATGAAGTTTTACTTTTAAGGTTCATTTTGTCTTGTTCCATTTATGAAAAATCAAAACCAAACCAAACATAGTGGCTCAATAGTAGTGTATAGACATGAAGCAATATAGAACAGAAGATGCTAGCAGAACACGCCGACCCCCAACCCCAGGCCTACCCCCATCATCCCCCCGCATAGCGTGAGCTGAGTTTCCAACTACAAGAGTACATTTCTAGTCCCACCCCTCAGAGATCCACAGGTTAAGCAATCATTCCCTCCTCATCTTCTGAATCCTCGTCTTCGTCCTCCTGCAGCGGGTCACACAGATCCCCTCTGTACCTATTCCAAGCCTCCCACACCTTGTTCCACTTCTTTGGGTTCGCTCTGAGTTTGTATACAGTTCTTTCAGTTATCATCAATTTGTCCATGTTTTTACACCATAGCGCCAAAGTAGGTAGCTCCGCCACCCCCCATCTCTGCGCCATATCACGCTTCGCCACCATTGTTCCAATTGTAACCCATTGCTGTTGTCTGAGGTTAAGATCAGTGCCCTCCCATATATTCAGGAGACAAAGGCGCGGCTCGGGTGTAAGGGAGGTATCAAGGGCCTGTGAGATCGTGCGCATGACCTGCTGCCAGTATCTGGCAATGAGAGGGCAACCCCATAGTGTGTGCAACAATGTGCCCTCCTCCCCACATTCCCTAAGACAATGAGGGGAGTCAGCCCTGTGCATTTTGTGTAGGGTGGTCCTCGTGTAGTACGTTCTGTGTAGTATTTTTAACTGTATGAGTCTGAATCTGGCCGAAACCCCAGCCTCTCTCGGGGACGCCATCGCAGCATTCCAATCCGTCTCATCCATAGCACCCAATTCATCCTCCCATTTTTCTCGCAATTTCTGTAGGGGGTCTGGGAGATTATTTAGCAATTTACGGTATGTGAGTGAGGTGGCCCTTGTTTGCATGTAGTCCGTGAGGAGCCGGTCTTCTAGGGGGGAGGATTCCGGGACTGTAGTTCCCGGTTCCAACACCGCCAGGAGAGCGTGTCTGATTTGGATATATCTGTATGTTTCTGTGGGGCCCAGGGCATATTGCTGTTGAAGTTGCTCGAATGAAACCACCCCTGTGGACGTCCAGAGATCTCCCACCGTAGAGATGCCTATATTGTCCCACTGGGTGAACCCTTTACTGGTCCGTAGGCAGCCCAGTTTTTTGGTATCCCAAAGCGGGGTAAGCTTCGTGATGATTCCCTTCCACTGTAGCTTGGTGAGGGCTCTGTACCATAAGGTAACTGTGTGTCTAGTGGGGCCAATCAGGTCCTTAAGGAGACTTGGGTTATAGAGGGGGGCCAGGAGAGTTTGTGTTCCCAGTTGGGCCCTGTCCGCCATGTAAGCCGGGTCAGTGTGTGACGCATGGATCCACTGGTTGAGTACCTTGAGTTGGGATGCCCAGTAATAAAGCTGCACATTCGGTAGCGCAATTCCACCATCGTACCAGCCGCGATTAAGTTTGAGGTGAGCTATTCTCGGGGGACGCTCACCCCAAAGCAGAGTGGTGACAACTGCGGTGATTTTCTGCAAGTAGGAGGGCGGGATCATAGCTGGCGTATTTTCAAAGACGTATAGGAAGCGCGGGAGCGCCATCATTTTAAACAGAGCAGCGCGGCCTAAGAGTGTGAGTGGTAGGGACGACCAGTGTCTCACGTCTGCCTTCAGACGGAGGAGGGGGGGTGTCAGGTTCCGGTCGGTAAAGACGGCCGTATCGCTAGTGACATGGATGCCCAAATATTTGAAGGAGACATCGGTCACCACCAGCGGACAGTGCTCAGGGAGGACTGGCCGCGGGCCCATCAAAACATAAAGGACCGATTTCGTCCAGTTGATTGTGTAGCCAGAGGCCGCACCGTGTTTGTCGCAGAGTGCCAATAAAATCGGAACACTCAGTTCGGGGGATGACACGTACACCAACATATCATCCGCATACAACGATATTCTATCCTCCCAGGTCTCCGTCCATCTGATGCCCTTCAACAGTGGTGTTGTTCTGAGAACGATCGCAAGGGGTTCAAGGACCAATGCGAACAGCAACGGGGATAAGGGGCAGCCCTGGCGAGTCCCACGCGCTAAAGAGATCGCTCGGGAGATATGGCCATTGGCCGCCACGTGGGCCATTGGGCCTGTGTAGAGTAGTCGAACCCACGACAGAAACTTCGGTCCGAAGCCCATCCGATGTAGAACTGCGAACAGGTACTGCCACTCTACCATATCGAAGGCCATCCTGGCGTCTAGTGACAAGATGGCCGCCGGTTCTGTCAGGGAGTGTGCCCGTGCCAACGCGCCGTGCACTCTACGGAGATTCAGTGCCGTACTCCTGTGCGGCATAAAGCCGGACTGGTCTGGGTGGATCAGCTGAGAGAGGTGTGGGGTCAATCTATTAGCAATCACCTTCGCCAGGATCTTCGCCTCTGCATTGATGAGCGAGATCGGGCGATAGGATGTACAACATTCTGGAGGTTTATCAGGTTTTGGGATAGCCACTATTGTTGCCAAGCGCTGGTCTAAGGGTAGCGTTCCGGTTTCACGGCAGTTCTCGAACATGGCCAACAATGGCGGGCCTAGTGTGTCTGACATCGTTTGGAACCATTCGATTGGTATCCCATTGGGGCCCAGCGTTCTGCCCGTGTGCAGCGCGCCTATCGCCGTATGGAGTTCCTCTACCGTGAGATCCGCTTCTAATTCAGTTTGCGCCTCCGGCGTTAACACCTCCACTTCTACTTCTTGAAGTGCCAGTTCCGCCCTTTCTGCCGTGACCACCACCTCTGGGGTGTACACCCCTTGGAAGTGGTCTGCCAGGAGGTCAACAATCTTAGGAGGGTGTGTGTGATAAATCCCCATGTTGTCCCGTAACTGCAGAATGTGCCTGCCTCCGTCCCGCTTTTTGTCCAGCCAAGCCAGCAATTTGTTGGCTTTGTCGCCCACATCATATACTCTACATGCTGTCGATTCCATACGCTCTAACACCCTTCGGCGGAGAAGATCGTCGTGCTTTTGCTGGCAGAGAGTCAGCGCGTGTCGGGTGGTCTCTGACGGCGTGGTCATATGAGTCACATTAGCCTGTTCCAGCTGTAGTTCCAGTTCTACCAGTTCTATTTTTTGTTTGCGTTTGTGATCGGTTATGGTCGCAATGGCCTGGCCCCTTAGTACCGTCTTGTATGCTTCCCAGAGAATCGTCGGTGAGGACACCGACCCGGAGTTCTCCTGGAAATAGTGTTTAGTGGCAGTTTTGAGAGATTTTCGGATCGGGGGAATTTTTAGATAACCAGGGTAAATGGGATAAAGACGTGTGCGAGCCGTGGCCGAACAGGACAGTGCAGCGATCAAGGGAGAATGGTCTGAAATGCCCCGTGGTGCAATCTGTACTTTGTCAAAAGTGAGTTTGCCGCCCCCCAGTGTGAGAAAATAGTCTATGCGTGACAGGCAAGCATGGGTGGAGGAATAGTATGAATAATGGCGATCAGTAGGGTGAAGTTGTCTCCAAATGTCCACCAGACCCTGTGCATCCAAGAAGTCCCTAAATTTCGTCGGGCCAGTAGGGAGGGAGCGAGCCGGGAACCTGTCCATATCAGTATCAGCCAATGCATTAAAGTCTCCGCCCACTAACAGATCCCCTTCCGGGAGTTCCAGAAGAAATTTGCCTAGGTCCGGAAGTGCCGATGAATGTAGCGCTGGTGGGATGTACGCAGACACCACGTTAATGGGCACGCCCTCCCACTGCCCACACACCGCCGCAAAGCGGCCATGTTTGTCCGCTTTCGTGGAGTGATGTATGAATCGTGACGCCCTCTTCACCCAGACACCCGTCCCCCGGGACCCCGAAGTAAAGTCCGAGTGTATTAACATGCGGTATCCTCTTCTATCCAGAGCTTTGGTGGCCACCCCCACTAAGTGTGTCTCCTGGAGGAGGGCGATATCACAGCTCAGTCTTTTAATACATTGCAAGACCAGCCCTCTCTTCACTTTATCTCCTAATCCCCGAACATTCCAGGACACTACCCGCAGCGGTGGTACCGCCCCCACCCCAGTGTCATGTGTTACTACAGCAGGTCGTGGGGGATACGCCATATTGTGATCAAGCGTGCAATTGGGTGTCCTAGAGGGCGGGACGGAGCCATATCAAGTAGGGGGTCCCCCAACCCTGTGCATCGAGGCGTGTGTTTGCGCCGATACAATGTTCGAGGATCAGAGGCAGTATACCCGGTGTCAGGAATACGGTCATATGTGACCACCAGCATTTTCAAAATGAGAAGTAGAGCCAAACATTTCAAACCAATCAACCAACATAACCCCATACCCAACGTCCCCACCCTCCCTGCTTCCCTGCTACACGGACTCCAAACTGCCCGCCACCCCAATTTAGCAGAGTGCTTAAACCCACCCCAAAGAAAACACACAGTTACTTGCTCGTTGGGGGTGAGGAGTACTCCGGAATTAGCGACCCCTCATACCCTCCACGGAGGCCCTCGGCCCAGTGTCCTTGGCGGTTCCAGCCGCAGGCCCAAACTTCAATAGCACGTGCATGTGTTCAAGGGTCCACCTCCAGACTCAGAGTAGCCTCATCTCGTACCGGAGAGCTTCTGCCACTGTTCGTACCCTCGGCTCCTGCAGCGTTGCGATCCGAGTGTGGCGAGCCGTTCTTAGTCCGACCAGGACGGCGAGAGTGAGAAGCAGGACGCCAGCCGTCCAGCCAGTCTCGCGCAGTGCTTGGGTCGTCAAAAAACCATGTCCTATTCTCCGCCACCACCCGAAGCCTGGCTGGGAAGATCATAGAATAAGGGAGTTCACGTTTCCTAAGTTCCTTTTTGACATCCAAGAATGTTTTTCGCCGCCTGGCCACCTCCGCCGTGTAGTCCGGGAAAAATGCCACTGTTGAGTTGAGGATTTTTACCGGTGGCGAGACACGTGCCGCCTGTAGGATGGTGTCCCGGTCGCGGTAGTTAAACAGTCTCGCTAGGATTGGCCGCGGTGCGGCCCCTGGTTTTGGTTGACCTCCCGGGACCCTGTGGGCTCGCTCCACAGAAAAGAAGGTCGATAGGCCTTTGGGTTGAAGATGAGTCTTGATGAGTTCCTCCACGTATAGATCCGTAGCCCTCACACCTTCAGACTCCGGAACGCCAAGAATGCGCACATTGTTCCGCCTGGAGCGGCCCTCCTGGTCGTCGAGCTTGTCCTTAAGGAGCTTGTTTTCCGCCATGACCGCCTCCATGGCCGTCTGCAGTTCCGAAACATCCTCCACCAGCGATTTTGTGACAAGCTCTAAAGAGCCTACCTTTTCGGCCATCTTGTGAAAGTCAGCGCGGATAAGGGTGATCTCGGTCGAGATAGAGCCCACCGTTGTTTGGACCTGTGAGAGAGCCTTCATGACATCGTCCAGCGTCGCCTTCTTCGGTCCCCCAGACTCGCCCGGTTTTACGGGGGGAGTTCTTCCCTCCGCCGGAGGGGAAGCAGTCCTATCGTTTGTGAAGCGGTCGATACGAGTCTGGGTTGTGCCGCCTTTCACACCTTTCCCGGCCATCGTTCGTTCGCGGAGGGAATACAGTTCGTCGGTCCGGTGGGGTACCAAGTGAATACGCAGTCACTGCGCTGATCTCGGTTCAAGATGGAGGGGGCTTCCGTCCCCAAAAGCGGGACGCCTTGATGGTCCCCGCAGGGCAGGCTGTCGGGCAAAGTGCGGTTGAAAGTCTTGAGAAAGTACGGACACCCTTCCAATGAGTCTTCGCTAGATATAGCGAGCCGAGTGACGCGGAGCAGGACCGCCACTGGGTGTGGGCCTCTTGCGCCGACCACTTCCTGTCTTTAGCAACCGAGCAGGCTGCACTTCCGGTCGGTCTCAGCGATCACTTGAGGGCCCGGAGGTGGGCCTGTGCTCCGGTTGATTCAACATTCGACGATAACTCCGTCATCCAATGTGCGATTTTCGTCCGGGAGCCTGCCGCCAGTCCCGCCCGGTCCCGGGCATTCGGTGCTACCGTTGGAGGTAACAAATAATCACGGATTATCGTGCGGATAGATGGAGAGGTCGCTTCCTCGCCGGAGCTAGTCCTCTATGCTGCCGCCATGCTCGGCCGCCAGCCACGCCCCCCCCAAAACTAAATATTTTAGCACTTTACCCACACGCTCTTGCCCAACACAAATGGGGGAAAGATTTTGTTCACTGCTGGAGTTTAATTTCTTTGCCTTCACTGCTAATAAAACTGAAATATGCCTCTAAAATGGATTTTAATAACTCAGCAAGCAAGCATTGATTAAGTCAATGAGTCTGGCCTTAGCAGGCTGATGTGAAAATTGCGGTTGCTTCGTTTTAGTTTTAATGCACATCACCGGAAAATATGAATCTTTGGTGCAAGAAAATGTACTACTGGCCAGTGGCAGCTGCTCCATTAGAGCGGAGGAGCGCGGCCTCCCGGTCACCACCAGCCAATAAAACGGGTTTTTTTTTGTGTTTTTAAAAAAAAATTTATTGTGCAAAAATAACATTTACAAGTATGGGCCTACAACCACAAGGGCCGGCCGCTAGAACATGTGAGGCATTTATGCAAATTCACAAAGCAGCGACCGCTCTCCAGTGGTCCGACTTAACACAGGATACCTTTTCAGCAACACAGGATGTAGGCAGGATAAAGAAATTTTAAATTTTTTAGAAATAGGACGAAAAAGAAAAACAAAGGAAAGAGACTCAAGGCGAGAGGCATTATAGACAATGTCAAGCTCCGATGGGGGGGACCCACAGTACCAAATAACGAATCAGGAGGGCATGAAAGATGGTCAGGGGTGGGGGCAGCGGGGAAGTCGGACAATAGGAAAAAAGGATTAAATCGTTCCAGGAACCTCCGGATCAGGGGGAAAGTGGAATGTCCAAAGTGTCTTCGAAGGGGGGTGTGCAGATGTTCCCTCGGTAGGCGTTCCACTGACCCCAAATTTTGCTCCACGCCCTAGGCTTGCCCCTAGCCAAATATACCGTCTTCTCTCGAAACATGCACCAGTGCATATTCTCCTTCCATACCGACACGGTGGGAGGCCCTGGGGAACCCCACAACTGCGCAATATCTCTTTTTGCAATCATGTTCCCCAGTGCCGCCCACCGGGCCTGAGCAACGTTGTAATCATTTGTCTCCCACACATTCAACAGACATCTACGAGCCTCAGGCAGCAGAGCAACCCCAGTTACACATTCCATGACCGCATGCACCCGCTGCCAATATGCCGCCACCTCCCGGCACTCCCAGAGGATGTGGAGAAAGGTGGCACTCATACCACATCCACGCTTACACAACCCATCCAAGGAAAAACCCATCGCAACCAAACGAGGACCCTTAACATACACACGATGAAGAATCTTGAGCTGGACGAGATGGAGACAGGCAGGAAGGCGACCTCTTTTGGGGAGGATAAGGCAGCCTGCCAGTCCTCGTCGTCCAACTCCAACCCGTCTCCGGTCCAAACCTCTCTGAGACGCACAAGGAGATCTGCCCGGTTGTTAATTAGTTTCTTATAGATCAAGGAGATCGTACTATTGGGCAGATGACCATCAAGTATACGGTCGTCGAGTGGGGAGGATTTAGGAACCGGAACACCAGCCTTGAAGACAGACAGCAAAGCGTGGGGAACCTGCACATATCTGAAGAACTCCCGATCCCCCAACTCGTACTCACTTTGAAGCATCGCAAAAGTCTTCACCGCGCCCTTCACCCAAAGATCACCCACTCGGCTGATACCAATCATGTCCCAGTTCTCAAAACCTTTCGTTGTCCAGAGGCATCCCAACTGTTCAGATACATACAATGGGGTAGCTCGAGTCAATCGATCATTCCATCCCATGGCCGCATTTGCATCTTTCCACACACGTACCGCAATCTTAGTGGGTCCCGTTAGGTTCCTCCCCGCCGTCCGAGAGTAGAGTGCTCTATTGAAGTTACCACCGGGCAACTGATATTTGTCCATCTCGAATGCAGGAGCCGGACCGGGCTCATACGTAGCATGGTTGATGGCGGACAACTGGGAGGCCCAATAATACCTCCTGATGTCCGGGAGCGCAATGCCCCCGTCATACCAGGGGAGAGTCAGCTTGCAAGAGCGATGCGAGCACGACCGTCCCAAACGAGCCTCCTCTGCAAACCTTCCACTTCCCGAAAGTACGCCGCCGGAATAACTTCAAAAGAATTTTGAACCTCATAGAGAAAGCGAGGCAGAGACATCATTTTAAAAAGTGCCGCTCGACCAAGTGGCGACAACGGCAGTCTGCGCCACCGAGCCACGTCCAACTTTATTCGTCGGAGAGGAGGGAGGAGATTATGCTCGTAGCGGGCAACTGGGTCCAACAATATATAGACTCCCAAGTACTTGAAGCCGGCTTGCGAAATTTGAATGGGAAACCTACTCGGTAAAGGGGGAAGGCCGCCCGAGATGACATACACACACGATTTGGACCAATTAATAATCAGGCCGGAGTTCTTGCCAAAAGAAGTGAGAACATCGAACAGGACGTTAAGGGATTTACGAGGGGAGGTAAGGTATAAAAGGATATCGTCGGCGTACAATGAAACACGATCTTCAAAATCGGGGGACCACTGGATGCCCTTTTATCAACGTCTCCCATTGGAGCCAGGCTGGGAGCGGTTCTAGAGCAAGAGCAAAAAGCAAGGGGGACAGAGGGCATCCCTGCCGCGTCCCCCTTCCGAGAGCAAAGGACTGGGACACTCTGCCATTGACGACGACCTGAGCTAACGGATCCGAATATAAAAGTCTAACCCAACTGATAAAGTCCGCACTGAAACCAAACTTCGCCAGAGTGGCCCAAAGATATGGCCATTCAATCGTGTCAAAGGCCATCGTGGCGTCCAGGGAAGCCAAGATGGCCGGCTCCGATAGAGACTCCGCCCTAGCGAGAACACCGTGTAGGCGCCGCAAGTTAAGAGCAGTGTTCCGGTGCGGAATGAAACCGGATTGATCCGGGTGGATCAGGTCACAAATTGTAGTGAGTAAACGATTGGCAAGGACCTTGGCGAGGATCTTAGGCTCGGCATTCAGTAGGGAAATAGGCCTATACGACGCACAGCGATCATGAGGTTTGCCCTCCTTAGGAATCACAACTATAGTAGCCAAACGCTGGTCACAAGGGAGGGCGCCGAGCTCACGTGACTCCCTGAACATTGCGCGAAGATAGGGCGCAATTTTGTCCGGGCGTAGTTTATACAGTTCGATAGGCAGACCATTAGGGCCCATGGCCTTGCCAGAACGGAGGGAACGGATTGCGGTAGCAATCTCATCGACCGACAGCGGGGCCTCCATGCGCTCTCGGTCCTCCTCAGACAGACAAGGCAAAGCATTGTCCCTCAGCAGCAGACGAGAGTCATCTTCGTCTCTGTCGGACACCGGGGAGTAGACCAAACGAAAATAATCGGCAAAACATTTCACAATCTCACCAGGGTCAGTCACGCACACACCATCCGAAGTCTGAATCACAGGGACCACACGATTCGCTCTTTCCTTTTTATCAAGCCAAGCGATCAATTTACCCGCCTTATCCCCAACATTGTACAATCTACCCTGCTGTTCCCTGAACATTGTCTTGGCAGCGTCCGTAACATGGGATTTATAATCAAGCTGCTTCAAACTAAGGGCGTGGAGTTTCTCCCGGTGACGCCTAATTCCAGATCAGCCTCCAACTCAAGTATTTCTGTCTCTAGACTCTCAGCATCCACATTTCGGGCCTTCTTGGTCTCAGCTATTAAGGATTTGGCCTGACCACGAATGACAGTTTTGAAGGCCTCCCACAAGGACACAAAGGACGAAACGGACCCCTCATTTTCCAGGAAGTAGGAATCTAGGGACCTTATAAGGCTGCTATGGGTCTTGGGGTTGCGCAAGTACCATGGATTGATAGGGGCGATCTGCCCCGCAGCGTGGATCCCCGTATCAAAACTAAGCCAAAAAGGAGAATGATCAGAAATGCCTCAGGCCAAATGTCTGATCTCCCTGACGTAGAAAGACTGGACAGCGGGCATAAGGATATAATCGAGCCTGGATAGACTCCCATGAGCCCCGGAGTGAAAGGTATACTGACATTGCGTCGGATGCATTAACCTCCAGCAGTCCACCAGACCAAAGGTGTCTATGAACCCACCGAGCCAAGATTGGGAAGTGGGAAGTGTCCTTGGAGGGTGGCGATCCAAACTGCCTGAAAGTACAGAATTAAAATCCCCGCCGATGAGGAGAAGACTGTCAGGGAGGTCCAGCATCATCCGGCCAACAACCGAGAAAGTAGAGGTCTGGAAACCTGGGGGAACGTATACTGTAACCAAGGAAAGAGTCTTACCCTCCCACCTACCAGTGAGGCCGGCGTAGCGCCCTCTGTCATCAAGTATAACATTGTCAATCTCTATAGGGAGAGAAGACCGTATCAAAATACCAACCCCTCTGGAACCAGTGGTGAACCCCGAGTGAGCAACCAGTCGGTAACCCCACCTATTTAAAGCATTTCACACGTTTCCCACCAAATGCGTCTCCTGTAAGAGTACCACATCAGGAGACAAACGACGCAAATATTGTAGTACAACACCCCGTTTTATACGATCCCCCAATCCATTGACGTTTCATGATACCAACCTCAACCCACTACCCCCATCCCCACAAGTGATGCATAGGTCACCCCACAAAGAGCCGGACACCTGAAGCAAGGAAAAAACCAATATGTCGCCTTGAGAGAAAAAACACACACACCCAAACACCCCCTCCCACCCCCCAACCAACTCCCGTTACAACTCCCACCTCCCTGCACCCCTGCAGTAGACTAAGAAGCCACCCCAACATGCAGTGTGCCTGTCGCCCTAACAACCCCATTCTACAAAAAAACCCCGGAGGAGGAAAGAGGCCCGTCGCCACCTGCCACCCAGACGTGGACAGCAATGAAACATACTATAAAAAGAAATAGAACCCAGCTGAGAAATGTCTAATGTTCGGAGGTCAGGGACCAAAAAGTCACTTCTGCGTAGGCTCACCACCTTCGGCACCGCCAGGGTGCTCCGTCCAATCGCCTCGTCCAGGCAGGGAGTCCAGCCAGTCATTAACATTGTCCGGCCGATCGAAAAAGAAGGTCCGCTCCTCATACTCCACTCAAAGCCTAGTAGGGAAAAGCATCGCATACTTCAAACCAAGGTCCCGCAGACGTCGTTTTACCCCCTGAAAAGCCATCCTTTGTCTCTGGACATGATGAGTAAAGTCTGGGAAAAAATTGACAGAGGAGTTCTCAAATTTTACCGGGCCATGCACTCTTGATGCCTGCAGGATCGCATCTCAGTCTCTGAAGTGGAAGAGTTTTGCGATGATGGGCCGCGGAGGAGCGCCCTGCTTGGGCTTACCACCCGGCACACGATGTGCA
Source organism: Lissotriton vulgaris (assembly GCF_964263255.1). Lineage (NCBI taxonomy): Eukaryota > Metazoa > Chordata > Amphibia > Caudata > Salamandridae > Lissotriton > Lissotriton vulgaris. The sequence continues at coordinate 879,695,953 of NC_141697.1, read as the reverse complement.
CGCTCCACTGCGAAGAACTTGCTGAGTCCAGAGGGGGAAAGATGGTTCAGGACGAGATCCTCGACCAGGAGATCCACCGAGTGAGGCTCGGGATTTTCTGCAACACCTATGACGCGAATGTTGTTGTGTCGCGCCCTGTTCTCAAAATCCTCCAGCTGGTGGGACATCAAGTCATTGGCCGATTTCAGATTGCCAAATTCTGTTTGAAGTTCCAACACATCGGCAGTGAGGCTGGAAGTCTTCAGATCCAATTACTTCACTTTCTCATTGGTCTTGGACAGGTCGGCCCTGATCAAGGTGACATCGATGGCGACCGTGTCAATTTTACGAGCCAGAGCCTCATATTGCTGGCCGATGGTCTCCTTCATATTGGAGATGGCGCCCATGATGTCCTGCAGGGACAGATCAACAGGAGCGGATGGGTCCTCTTTGGCATCCTCTGGGGTACGACTGGAGAGTCCGGGGGATCCTTTGGGCTGAGTGTATCGATCTATAACATTTGTCTGGACCAGTCCCCCACGAAGAGGTGTCTTTGTCTTTCGCTTCTCAGCATCCCCCCTGCCAGCCATGTTGGGAGATGCGCCCCAGAGGGGCCCCCGAGACCTGGTGAAAATGGCCGCCGACAGACCGAGCACCAACAGACCACAAAAGGCGGCTCGCGCGGCCAAAACCAAACCACGAAAGTGATCCAAAAGGCTGTGAGGTTAAAGCAGTGCTTGCATTAGATGGAGGCTGGACTAACCCCCAGCCGAGGGATACGATCTCTCAATCGAACCGTGTCGGGATCCAGAAACGAAACCGAAAGTGGTGATGGGGCTACCAAGGAGACCCCACTGCCGTTGTTGATCGACTCCGTCCCGGATCCACAAGTCGCCCAGTCCCCGGCTAACCTCCAGGTGGGCTCAAGAAGTTCAGATCGACGCAGTTTCAGTTGCCCGAGTACGATTTAAGTTCTGAGAAGAGTTATGAACTCAGCCGAGGTTCATCTCAAAGAATCCTTCCAAGAAATCAGGATAACTTCAGGATAGACTGCGAAGGGTGGCGAGGGTCCGGGGATACCTGTGCTCACACGACCATCTTGGATGCGCGCTAAGCTCCTCCTCCAATAAAACGGGTTTTAAACACATTTTATTTTTTTAAGTTTGATTTTATAAACACATTTTATTTTAATCCCCTGGAAACTGCCCCAGGACACTGACAAGTCTTGAGGGTGGGTCCAGAGGATGACACACTGATGGGGAGTTGTGGGCACTCCTTTCACTACGCGTGAGGGTTTGGACCGCCCGTCTCAGTACGCCAAATCCTCGTGAGCAGTGAAGCTCTCTCCAGCCCCAGCTGCTTTGCGGGGGCTGGAGAGAGCGTGCACAGGCTCCCAGTCTGCCTGAGAGCACAAGTTGCCGGCGCTCAGGCCAGTCCTGACACTTTTTCCATGCAGCATCAGGATTGGCAGCAGTGCAGTCTGAGAGCCTGTGCTAAGATGTAGGAAGAGCGCGATGCGGCGGGAGACTGTGGCATTAAGGTAAGTTACACATTTAGTTATTTATTGTTCCCCGAACCACTCTCCTCACCGCCCTCTTCCAGCCCGCCCGCCACTATTGCAGGGGATGAGCCTCGACTGCTACTGGCGTTGAATTACAGTAACCTTTAGACATTGTTTAAATATATTAGCATTGGCAAAGTAAAGTATTATTCCACTAACCCTGGACTTGAGGTGCACTTCTTTTTAGGCAGATGTGCCCATATGAACAGCCAAAATACCGTCAGTCACAGTGCAAGAGATCCAATTGCTTTAGACAGCTGACCCATTCCTCAGCAGTAGGTGTGGTGGGGAGAAGCAAAATGCAAATGACAGCAAGTTAGAACAATGGGTGCAGAGTGTTGGCCTAAACCCCTCGCAATATGTACGTTTGTTTTTTATTGTATGATTTTTTTTATAATATGAGGCCGAAGAGACGGCAAATACTTTTGAAAATTACAATACAGTACAAAATCTTCCTCAGAACAAAGTCATGGACCACATTCTCAACAAGAGGCCAACCACTGGCGACCTCTAGCTACAGCTTACACAAGATGGCGGGGTACAAGGGGGCATATTACCAAGCAATAGCGATAATTATCGCTATTGCTTGGTTAGAGACAAAAATGTATCGCCGACCTGCGGCGATTTTTATCGCAGATAAACCTTGGTATTACCAAGGTTTATCGCAAATGCGATAAAAATCGGCAGCAATGCATGAATATCGCCGAAAAGTCAGCGATATTCATGCATTACTGAGCTAATGCTCTTATCCATGTTATCCACCTCCCATTGGATAACATGGCTAAGAACTGCTCAGGGCAGGTGTTAGCTTTTGGAGATATTCGCGCTTAGCGCGAATATCTCCAAAAGTTGGTAATAGGAGAAAGCGATGTTGGCGACTGTTTCCAGTTGCTAACATCTTGGCACGCCCACTTTGCATGTCATTAGTGCTAAATTTCTCTGACATGCAAAGTGGGGCCCAAGATGGTCGCTATCTCCTACTAGCTGTCGCTAACTGGTGTTAGCGACAGCTAGGTAATAGGGAGATAAGTTTATCTCTGCTTTCTTGGCTTTTAAAGGCAAAAAAGCGGAGATTAACCCCCTTGATAATATGCCCCATGGTTCTGCAACAAACATGCAGGTTGGTGCAGAGCAGTTAATTTCACTGCGCATCAGGAGAAAATGGCGCGAGGCACAGGAACCACACGCGACGCTGGCGTCACACGCACAGCATGCTGGTGGCGGATCCCCTTACCTTACAAAAGCTGATCGAAAACTGTTGTGTAGCACGTCCGTTCATGCTGATTGTATTTATTTTCCCCTCCTAAAAAGCGGACTGTAATCAGAATGCAATCTTTCCTTGTGACAAACCTGCTAATCTCCTACAAAGGCGTCAAAGGGAGCTAACATTCCATTATGCCTGCAGCGCTAATGGCATTCATTCTAGTGAGCATTACCTCATTGAAATACAAGATTGGATCCCATGGACACAGCCTAGTCCTGGTACTCGCTTTATAAATTACATTTCACACGTTAGCACCTGGTCCTGACGTTTTCGAACCAATTTCGTTAATTGAACTCTCCTTGAAAGCAGCTCTGTGAGTGAGCACGCAAGCGTTTTTACTGTGGTGATAAAATGTTTCATTTAAATGCACATGAGCACTTGACTAAACCTGAAAATGGCTCTGCTTAGAGTGTGATTGTCCACGTAAATGATTTATTAGATAATAAATAGCTGAGGTCGTGATTTGTGGGGTGTAGACATAGTTATATTAGAGTGTTTTCATTAATAAGAAAATGTTTACTTGTTTAGTAAGCATAACTAGGCCTCAAAATGTAATTTACTGTGCTTTTGCTGGTTTGCACGGACATCCATTTTAAAGTTGCTGAAGGAAATGTGACTTTTAAAATTGCCTAAGCAAGTTTCTTACCTGCATGTTTCTCTTCTGTGTTACTCCTTTTCATAAATACTTTAAATGAGATTCATCTGATGGTGTTGATTTCTTGTACTGAATAAAATCTATTTATCTGCGTGCCTTAGCCGTAAGCCAAGTTGAGATGTTCTCCTATGTTGTAATATTCAAGGCTGCTGTTGCCCAACCTACCACTATATCTTCATTCATTTCTAAAATAGTTTATTGTTTGGTTTGCTTCAATAGTGCAAAGTTATTTCCCTTGTTTGTAGGGTAAAGGCTATTTAACATTTATTCCTGATTTATGCCTTCACAAAAGTAACTTATTTTACGTAGCACAATTTCTGCAATATTGATTGGTTTATGTCATGCAGCTTTGTTGGTACAGACAATGATACCATTCAGGCTGTGTTGAATGTATTGTTTTTCACTTTTCTCAAACTATAAAATGTGCCTTTTCTGGGATATGTATTAGACCTTTTACTAGTTTCTAAGAGTGAAGACCCTGTGATAGTATGCTTATTTGATTATGCTTAAAGATGTTTCCTTGTTTTCATATGAGCAGTCCCCATGTCAGACTGGCATGGGGATATTTGACTCTTCTTTGATTTGAACTGAGTAGTCTCACTGGCTGTTGATTTATCTCTTTCCTTAGAGGAAGTCTACATGGTGGTCCACTTGTTGATTACTCTCCTTTCCCTTAAGAGTAGATTTATGCTAATTCATTACTGAACTTTTTCGGGTTGTGGCTAATTCCTTTATGTTAATACTTCTCACAAATTGTCCATATTTTCATGCATTATTGACGCTGATTAGAATCTGACTAACTATCTACTTTTTGTCTTCTGTACTGATTCTTAATTTTGAATAAACTTGTATGGTTTCTGACTTTGAAGTTAGTCCCGGGAAGGATTTATTTCTTTATTCGAGGGCCTCACATGGCCCTGATCCTGTACATCAGCCCTTTGAATTTATTAGCAATAGCACCAACAGTGGTATTTTAACTTGACGTCAATTATTGTTGGTCAGGGGTAGTAGCCACAATCCCTGGATGGGCCTTTGGTACTCCAAGTCTCAGGGGTCAAGAAGGCAAAATCAGGAACAGATAAGTACAGGTTCTCAGAGCCTTGTTTACTTTCTTTAGTTCCAGGTTAGCAGCTTCCCTCGCCCTTCTGGAAAAACTCAGGTCAAGCCAGTACTCTCCATTGTGGTGAAAGAATATTTGATGTTTTCATCACTCAGACTTTCTTAGCACCCTTTCTCATCACAAATATGTAGCAATAGTAGTGACGCATGACACAAACTGACAATTAAGTACAGCTTTATTTTGGAAACCATGTAGGGGTCAGATGAAATCAAAGTGCCTCAAGGAAAAACATATTATAGCAAAATTGGCTTTTAACCACTTTTTCACGTGAACTTTCAAGGAAGTGATCGAATGCTCACCAGCTGGGTTGGTGCCAGCGAAATGGAAAAGTAAGACATCCCTACAAAGTCAATTTAGCAACCATTAGTATTATATTGAATTGATGCCGGTGTCCCTCCACTAAAGGACAGCTGGTTCTGCATTCCAGGGTACCCCTGAGTAACAAGGTGACTCAGGGCCTATCCACATGTCTCCTAATGAGATTTAAGTCATTTTGCAGAGTTTAGGAACCAGTTTGCCCCCTAGAATTTACTCAGAAAGTTTTGGGCACAGCTGCAAGTCAATGTGTAGGATCAATTCTCTTGATGAGGTTTGAGCAAGATTGGGATTTGGATGGTCTATTGTGATCCTAAGGAAATTTGCAGAGATTGTGTTTTCTAGATCAGGATTGGTATGTTACACTATGGTATGTTATGCAGATGTGTAGAGTGGACTATCACCCAGGAGGATATCCAGGCACTGAGCAGGTGTGAGTCCAGCCAAACCAACTGCCTAGTTGGACTTTTCAAAAAGCCTGGTTTTTGTGGATTTCAAGAAGTGAGGAGGAGGCTCTTATTTGTAGCGATAGGTCGTCCCACACTTTAGGAGTGACGTAGGAGAAGTCTCAATCGTCAGATCTAGTTTTCTGTATGCATGGGATTTGTACAAGTAGGAGTCCGGACAAGTGGAGGTACCTGGAAGGTTGTTAAAGTAGATGCAATAGTTGAGGTCTGCTGGGCTATTACTAATGATTTATTGACTTTCTATAACTTTGTTGATGCTTTCAGGTTGCAGAACCTCAGAGAACAACTGAAGGAGACTATGGAAGTTGCATGTGTTCTCAAAATTAATAATAAATGTTCAAAATTGTATTTCTTGTTGGCTAGGGCACTGCCCTAAGCCAGGCAGAAACCACCACTCTAGTCAGGGCAAGGGAGTTACACACTGAAGATGACCCCTGCTCACCCCCTTGGTAGCTTGGCACGAGCAGTCAGGCTTATCCCAGTGACAATGTGTAAAGCGTTTGCGCAACACACACACACAGCATCAACACACTAGGCACACCACCAAACAAACGCCACACAAGGTTATATAAAAAATAGCCTTTGTATTATCATAAACACATTAAAAACATAATCACAAATGTACACTGTGCCAACTGGCACTAGGCAATATTCACAGGAGATTATATATAGGACCAGACCAATTATGCCATGTATAAACAAAAAAAGAGAGGTTAAATAGGTCTCAAAAAGCCACAGAGACGGAGCGATGCAACTGGGGAATCACACACCCACTTTGGGTGGATAAGAAAGCCCTCACACACCGACCTAGTCAGTGTCATGCTTCATCATAGGGCCCCACCAAAAGAGGCCGAGTGCCTCTTTGGTGCGCTACAACGCCAGAAGACTGCGGAACTGGTTGTGTGAAAAGGGCGTGCAGTGAGGTATAAAAGTAAAAGTGCCTAAAGGATATCTGCAAAAAATATTTTAATGATTGATCCCTAGGACACGGTTAAAAGGGGTTATGTGTCTGAATTTTTTGCCAAAGGTAATGGATTGGTTAATTCAGAATTAAAGTTAGTCAGTAAACATGTTTCTGCCTTTACAGTGGTTTAAATTTACCTAGGCATTCATCAGGACTAGTTTATACCCCGGCTGTATGGACTCTCTAATCGTCCACCCTAACCTGGGGGCGTGAAAGTGAAAAAATCAAAAATGTGTTAAAAGTGCATAAAAAAAGGGGGAAGAGCAGGTTGCTCATTCCAAAAATACTCCTGGTTTAGGAGTGTTTCTGCACCTGTAAAATGAATAACACAGACAAACAAAGAAGACATACACACAATTAGTTGTTGGTATAGGTCATTGTGTTTGCCCAGGGTGCTCCATAGTTGTGACATAGGTAGTGTTCCCAAATAAACACTAAAGTTAACACCATCCATATAGCCCTGGTCAGACCCATCAGAATGCAGGTAGTAAATATAAAACACAACCAGTAACTACTGGTACCATAATGACCTAAGCATTATCACATTAGCATTAGACACCATCCTAAAATATCATAGCATGGCATTAGGCATAAACCCATTAGGCCCAAACCTTATTAGCATAAACACATTACGCGTCAGGCTTCACTAGCATAGACACATTATGCAATAACCTCATAAGCATAAACATATTATGCAATCACCTCATAAACATAAACACATTAGCGTAAATACCATGGGCATAAATCATATTTGGCATAGGTGTCCTAAACAACCAGGGCACCACAGTAACACAGGGAATGTGCACACAGCACCTTAGGGCCTTGCACCATATCAATCACAAAACTGATCCCCCCTGGCCAACTGGCCTTCTCTCTGGGGCTCAAATGCGCTATGTCCAAAATGTCAGGGCACTAAATTGTAGGGCATTCTACTGGCCCTCTGCCTGTCTTGGCAGTAAAATCCCTGTGTGACGAGGCAGGTGAATTTCATCCCTTCCTGGTGGTAAAAAATAAACATACCCCCTTGTTTAAGCTGGCCGTGCTCTCGCGGTGCAGCTGTGTAAAAAGATTCGCACTGGCACTAGCAATACTTGAGGAGCCCGATCACTGGGCTCCTCCTGGTGCCCCAAAGAAGTGCTCCCTTTGCTGTAGGTGCCTGCGCTCTCGTGGTGCAGTTACTTTTTTCCATAATCGGCATCCACTGTGCCTCCTAAGCCCCACGGGGACTCTATGAGTAATTGACCCCCAAGTCCCACTCCGGGACCTCTAGAAATGAAATGTGCCCACGTTGGAGCGGCCCGCTCTCCTGCCAGACCGCTTAGGCACCAACAATGTGCCTCGGGGAGCCCCTCTTGCCTGAGCTCTTCTGGTACCTCCTCTGGCAAGAGAAAGGCACAGACAATATGCCAAGTAAAGCCCCCCTTTCCGGGGTGTCTCTGGATTCCTCTGGCCTCACCTCTGGTCTGCTCCGGTCCACACTGGTGCCACTCCTGGTACCACTCTAGTAAAAGAGGAAAAGGCCCAAACGTTGCCCCATTCACTGGGGCTTCTCCTGGGACTCCGCTCCAAGCTTCCTTCAGTATAGGCTGGGCTTCGACCAGCTCACAGGAGCCTCTCTCAAGCCTGTGCCAATTTCTGGACTCCGGGCCCACCCAGAGTCAGGCACAGCCTCTTGGCTTCCGGGTCAGGACCAGTCCTCAACCGCTGCATCTCCCTTCTCTTGGCGGTGCAATGCGGAGTGGGTGCCCGCTTTGAAAGGAAGCTCAAATGCGGGGTGGGCACCCGCTTTTCTTTAAATATGCAAGGAAGCGGGGTGGGCTCCCTCACCGGTGGCAAAACGTGGGGTGGGCTCCCACTTGGCCAAATAAACATGAGTGCGGGTGGGCACCTGTAATCCTCAACAGCTGTGTGGGTGGGTTCCCGCTCTGCGGCAGATGCATACAACATGCAGGGTAGGCTCCAGCTTCCTCCAGCAACTCGGGGGACTCCCACGCCGGGGTTCCCTTGGATTGCAGTGCAGCTCTGTAGAGCACTAGGATTCCCTCCTGGAGCTACAGTTAATGCGCACGCGAGGCTCTATGCCCCAAAAACGTCCTGGGCAATGCTGGGCCCTGTTAGGCCAGCACACAGGTCCCTCCAGCAGGGAGGCAGTCCCTCGTGGCGGTTCATCCTGGGGCCCAGCAGCAGCAGGTCACCTGGAAGCACAGGAACAGCACCAAAAACATGGGGTCACAGCCCCTACATTTATACTCAGTTTTCCTTTGTCTGCCCTGGCACAGGGCTTGGGGGAACCAGTCCCTACTAGTTCTGGAGTTTTTTGGAGCAGTCTGTTTACAGGGCTCCACTTCCCCTTTGTCAGGTGGTGGCTCGGTATTCAGATACACTACAGGGGGTGGAGCCAGCATTGTACAGGCTAGGCACAAACCTATTAAGGGACCAGGGACTTCTCCTCCCACTACTCCAAATGCAGATGTCCTATTCAGCCTAGTTCTGACTCACCCTGCCCCTCCTGGAGCCACACACACCTCACCAGCCCCTGCCACTCAAAAACCAGACATGCAATTCACATCAGGCAGGCAGACACATAGCACACAGAAATGCCAACTTCTAAAAGTGGCATTTCTAAAATAGTTATAATCAATCTGCGCAGTGAGATAAATAACGGTGATGGATCAAGCCCTGATCTTTGGACTGGGTAAGAGTGGTCTGTTTAACTCAGACACTCTGTTCATCACCACCCCCTTTGCTAAATCGTTTTTGGCCACTATAGGTGTGGCAGGGTATACTCAGACATGAGTCCAAGCATGATGCACTGGGCCAGGGACAGACTGATTTGCATATAGCCAGGTTCTGAGCTGGGATGGGGCAGTGAGATAAATAACGGTGATGGATCAAGCCCTGATCTTTGGACTGGGTAAGAGTGGTCTGTTTAACTCAGACACTCTGTTCATCACCACCTCCCTTTGCTAAATCGTAACTTCTAAAACTTCTAAAAGTGGCATTTCTAAAATAGTTATAATCAATCTGCGCACACCATTGCGTAGCATTTTTATTACTATTCCAAACATACCAAACATGACCACGCTGCTCCTCTCATATCAGGAATTACCGCTGAAACACTTATCACGGAATCCCTAATGCATTCCTATGGGAGGGCAGCCTCACAGTGGTGAGAAACAAAAACGGCTGTTTGTCACTACAAGGCCGTGTCACACACAATCAAGGTACATGTCCTGTCTTTTCCCTACAATGCACCGTGCCCATAGGGATAGCTAGGGCCTACCTTAGGGGTGACTGGCATGCAGGAAAACGGGGGTCACAGACATGGCACACACTTTAGGTGCCAAGTCACAGCGGCAGTAACACTGCGCGCACAGGCCCTGCAATGGCAGTGGCCTGAAATAGGTTTGCAAGGCTACTTTGGTGGGTGGCGCAATCAGCACTCAAGCCAACCAGTAGCATTTAATTTACCAGCCCTGGGTATAGGAGATACCACTTTAAAAGGGACTGACGGGTAAATTAAATAGGCCAAACAGGTGTAGACAAATCTTAACATGTTTACCACAGAGAGCACACACACTTCACACTGGACAGCATGCTAAAGTGCCCAGAGTCCTAAAGCCACTAACACCATGTCAGAAAAAGGCTAGGAGAAAGCCAAACAGTTTAGGGATGACCCTGCAAAAAGGGCCAAATCCAACAATATATACATTACATAACATTGAAATGATTGATATTTTTGTGACTTAGACTTACATTCTTCAGATTTGAGAATCTTCAGACTTCATAGTCTAGACAAAAAGTTTCCTCACAATTTTCTGACATGTCCTCGATTGATGTGACTCAGCAGACCTTTGCTGGAAATATGTTTTTTTTAGGATCAAGGGTTAGACACACTCTAGATGCTCTTTTTTTATGAGATAATTTCCCAGTGTGTACAAGGGTCTTGTGGTTTACCAAAATCCTAAAGGCCAAATGTTGGCAGTGAAGTTGATTCTGCAATGGGACCTTATGATTATATTTCGGTTTTCTTTGATTGGGCCATTGTCTATGGCTCACTAACGTGGTTGTGAGGTATTGCTGCCACTATTATTGTGTAAAGGTGGACTTCACAGAGTTTGTAAACTTTTTTGAAATTTCTACCAAGATTGACAGCCTCAAAACGTTGCTGACATTTTAAAAACAGACTAGGTAAAAATCCTGTAAAAAAACAACCCAAATATGTTGCATTGCAGAAAGATCCTGCAGCATTGGCAGGGTCACTCTTCTATAAACCGTTTTTATGGACATTTCACCAGCTAGTAAATTATTGAGAAAATGGCAAACTTCAGTTTTACAAAACAGAGCTTTTTGGAATTGTGATATCACACAACTCCAAAAAGCATTTACTTGATGTTAATCACATCTTTGTATTTGTAACTGCTTGGTTTTTAACATGATTAATTCATTTAAAACTATGTAATCATGCGGTTGCCTACCAATTTACAATTCTTAAGTAATAGAGCTTAAGCTTTTACAATGTTTTCAATGGAAAGTTTGAGTTATTGTGTGATTATGTGCAAACATTTGCAGTATGTTTTTGATTACTTAAACACAATTAATAAAAGTTGAACTTGAACTGAAACTTGACTAATCATTGGGATAAAGAGAGAAGGCTTCAATCAGTGTCTGTCTTTTATACTTGTCTGAATTTAGAAACAACCTGATTTGGTGTGTTTTCTTTCTTAGTTGGCGTTTAAACATTAAGGGGCATGTTATCAAGAAGGGCGTTAAAATTATTGCCGCTTTAGCGGCAGGAAACTGACGCTAAATCAGCGATAATGGGCTTTGATAATATGCCCTTGAGAATTCCCATAGAAGCTCATGTTCACACCAGAATATGGGCTACTATGGGAATTCACAAGGGCATATTATCAAGCTTATTATCGCCGCTTCAACAGCAGGTTTTCTGCCGCTAAAGCGGCGATAATTTTAATACAGTTTCTTGATAATATGCCCCTAAGGTTTATGTTTAATGAGTTGTTTTTGCAGGCTTCAGTTCCAGGTGTTTGTTTCCTTATCTTTTGTTTTTTTGAAGTACTCCATTTTGATTTGGTGTATGTCATATTTGGCTATAAAATGGAAAGATAGGAAAGACAGAAATGAAAATAGTCATCACAATTCAAAGTTAAACCTAATTGAGTACCACCATCAACGAGGTCCTTTCCTTTTTTTTTTTATTATTTTATTATTTTATTGCAAGGAAATACAGCGATACATGACTAATGCCATAAACAAGTAAATAAGAAAGAAAGAGACAATCTTCATAAAGTACATAACATCTTATAACAGAAAAATGAATATAAATCAAACAGCAAAATAGCTTAAATCCATTCGGCAATTGGTGCCCAAATTTTCTCCCCCAGAGCTCTTTTTTTTTACCCCCTTCAACTTATATATGGCGGATTCAATATTATACATAAACAATAATTTTTCACGCCACATAAAGAAAGACGATTCAGAAAAGGGGGCGGTGATGAACAGAGTGTCTGAATTAAGCAGACCACTCTTACCCAGTCCAAAGATCAGGGCTTGATCCATCACCGTTATTTATCTCACTGCACCATCCCAGCTCAGAACCTGGCTATATGCAAATCAGTCTGTCCCTGGCCCAGTGCATCATGGGAACAGGGCAGACTAAACTACCAAGCCAATTCTTCACCAGAAAGGAGACAAGCTACCGGGGACCGGTTTCTGGCATTTCAGCCTTCTTCGACCCGGCTTGCTTGAATCCTGATGGTGCAGTGAGAAAGGGACTCATGTCTGAGTATACCCTGCCACACCTATAGTGGCCAAAAATGATTCAGAAAAGGGGGTGGTGATGAACAGAGTGTCTGAATTAAGCAGACCACTCTTACCCAGTCCAAAGATCAGGGCTTGATCCATCACCGTTATTTATCTCACTGCACCATCCCAGCTCAGAACCTGGCTATATGCAAATCAGTCTGTCCCTGGCCCAGTGCATCATGGGAACAGGGCAGACTAAACTACCAAGCCAATTCTTCACCAGAAAGGAGACAAGCTACCGGGGACCGGTTTCTGGCATTTCAGCCTTCTTCGGCCTGGCTTGCACCATCAGGATTCAAGCAAACCTGGCCGAAGACGGCTGTAATGCCAGAAACAGGTCCCCGGAAGCTTGTTTCCTTCCCAGTGTAAGAATTGGCTTTTGTAGTTTGGTTTGCCCTGTTCCCATCATGCACTGGGACAGGAACAGACTAATTTGCATACAGCCAGGTTCTGAAACTGGGATGGTGCAGTGAGCTAAAAAACGGTGTTGGATCTAGCCCTGATCTCTTGACTGGGTGAGAGCTTTCTGCTTCATTCAGAGACTCTGTCCCTCACCACCCCTTGTTGTAAATATTTTTGTCCACCCTAAGCGTGGAAGGGTATTCTCAGATGTGAGACCCTTGCTCATTGCACCATCAGGATTCAAGCAAACCGGGCCGAAGACGGCTGTAATGCCAGAAACCGGTCCCCGGGAGCTTGTTTCCTTCCCAGTGTAAGAATTGGCTTTTGTAGTTTGGTTTGCCCTGTTCCCATCATGCACTGGGACAGGAACAGACTAATTTGCATACAGCCAGGTTCTGAAACTGGGATGGTGCAGTGAGCTAAAAAACGGTGTTGGATCTAGCCCTGATCTCTTGACTGGGTGAGAGCTTTCTGCTTCATTCAGAGACTCTGTCCCTCACCACCCCTTGTTGTAAATATTTTTGTCCACCCTAAGCGTGGAAGGGTATTCTCAGATGTGAGACCCTTGCTCATTGCACCATCAGGATTCAAGCAAACCGGGCCGAAGACGGCTGTAATGCCAGAAAACGGTCCCCGGGAGCTTGTTTCCTTCCCAGTGTAAGAATTGGCTTTTGTAGTTTGGTTTGCCCTGTTCCCATCATGCACTGGGACAGGAACAGACTAATTTGCATACAGCCAGGTTCTGAAACTGGGATGGTGCAGTGAGCTAAAAAACGGTGTTGGATCTAGCCCTGATCTCTTGACTGGGTGAGAGCTTTCTGCTTCATTCAGAGACTCTGTCCCTCACCACCCCTTGTTGTAAATATTTTTGTCCACCCTAAGCGTGGAAGGGTATTCTCAGATGTGAGACCCTTGCTCATTGCACCATCAGGATTCAAGCAAACCGGGCCGAAGACGGCTGTAATGCCAGAAACCGGTCCCCGGGAGCTTGTTTCCTTCCCAGTGTAAGAATTGGCTTTTGTAGTTTGGTTTGCCCTGTTCCCATCATGCACTGGGACAGGAACAGACTAATTTGCATACAGCCAGGTTCTGAAACTGGGATGGTGCAGTGAGCTAAAAAACGGTGTTGGATCTAGCCCTGATCTCTTGACTGGGTGAGAGCTTTCTGCTTCATTCAGAGACTCTGTCCCTCACCACCCCTTGTTGTAAATATTTTTGTCCACCCTAAGCGTGGAAGGGTATTCTCAGATGTGAGACCCTTGCTCATTGCACCATCAGGATTCAAGCAAACTGGGCCGAAGACGGCTGTAATGCCAGAAACCGGTCCCCGGGAGCTTGTTTCCTTCCCAGTGTAAGAATTGGCTTTTGTAGTTTGGTTTGCCCTGTTCCCATCATGCACTGGGACAGGAACAGACTAATTTGCATACAGCCAGGTTCTGAAACTGGGATGGTGCAGTGAGCTAAAAAACGGTGTTGGATCTAGCCCTGATCTCTTGACTGGGTGAGAGCTTTCTGCTTCATTCAGAGACTCTGTCCCTCACCACCCCTTGTTGTAGATATTTTTGTCCACCCTAAGCGTGGAAGGGTATTCTCAGATGTGAGACCCTTGCTCATTGCACCATCAGGATTCAAGCAAACCGGGCCGAAGACGGCTGTAATGCCAGAAACCTGTCCCCGGGAGCTTGTTTCCTTCCCAGTGTAAGAATTGGCTTTTGTAGTTTGGTTTGCCCTGTTCCCATCATGCACTGGGACAGGAACAGACTAATTTGCATACAGCCAGGTTCTGAAACTGGGATGGTGCAGTGAGCTAAAACACGGTGTTGGATCTAGCCCTGATCTCTTGACTGGGTGAGAGCTTTCTGCTTCATTCAGAGACTCTGTCCCTCACCACCCCTTGTTGTAAATATTTTTGTCCACCCTAAGCGTGGAAGGGTATTCTCAGATGTGAGACCCTTGCTCATTGCACCATCAGGATTCAAGCAAACCGGGCCGAAGACGGCTGTAATGCCAGAAACCGGTCCCCGGGAGCTTGTTTCCTTCCCAGTGTAAGAATTGGCTTTTGTAGTTTGGTTTGCCCTGTTCCCATCATGCACTGGGACAGGAACAGACTAATTTGCATACAGCCAGGTTCTGAAACTGGGATGGTGCAGTGAGCTAAAAAACGGTGTTGGATCTAGCCCTGATCTCTTGACTGGGTGAGAGCTTTCTGCTTCATTCAGAGACTCTGTCCCTCACCACCCCTTGTTGTAAACATAAAGAAAGACGGCAGAGCTGAGCTGATCCATTCCTTGGTAATACAAGACCTAGCTGCAGCCATGCAAATAAATAAAAAATATGAAATTGATCTTGACCTGGTAACAGTATGGTCAATACCCAGTAACAGCAACTCCGCTGTTATCTTAACCTCATATTTAAGAATAATAAATAAAAAAATTCGATATGTTGGAACAGATTAGAAAGTTTAGGACAAGAAAAAAACATATGTAAATCATCAGCTGAAAATAGACCACATCGACTGCAGTTCGTACCGGTCGTCGTGCTCCACTTAGCAACTTTACTAGGGGTATAGTACAGATTATGAATACACATAAAATGTTGTGATTTCATCATCCCTGTTATTAAACAATCTGATGCCATTTTGATCGATAGCAAAATATCAACTTCCGGTATACCTAAAATATTGGCCCATTTCTGCTGACATTGTCCTAAATCAGTACCATATTCCTGAATTAAACTTATATAAATTGCTCCTATACGGGTTTTTTTTTGCAAAAGTTCTAACAGTGGGACTTTAGATGGGGGAATAAAAGGATGATTTTGTAGGTAACTTCGTAACTGGAGAAATTTAAAGAAATCTTTTCTTCCCACAGCGAATGTGTTCATTAGCTCCTGAAATGACAACATTTGATCATTACTAAACAAATCTCCCAGATAGCATATTCCTTTCTGTTGCCATCTATACATAGTTAGATCACAAAAAATGTCTGGTAACAAGCCCTTTGATATTAGGGGGGTATAAGAGTTCAGTTTACATAATTTCAGATGTTTTCGAACTTTTTGCCAAACTCCAAAGGCCGCTTTCAATATCTTATATTTTGTTTTTTTATGGTAGCTGGTCTCTACAATCTTCAGAAAGCTACCCTTAACTTTCTCACCCAAGATCATTTCATAGATTGACGGAGTTTGATGTTTCTCCACCTCTACTCTATCTCCCAAAATCAAGGGACTTATATATTGCAGTACGGCAGAAAAATAATAGAGAAGAAAGTAAGGAACGGTCCATCCACCACATTCATTGCTCAGTATCATTTTCTTTGATGATTTCCTATGGCGTTTATACCCCCATAAAAACCGAAAGGTAGTTCTTTCTAAATTTTTAAAACAGAGCGGTTGGAATTCTAGTGGTATTGTACGATACAAATACAGCACTTTTGGTAAGACCATCATTTTTAAAATGTTAAGTCTGCCATAAAGTGATAAATGTAAATGGTCTAGACGCTGTAATGAAGCATTAACTTGCGTTATTATGGGATTTATATTGCGTTCTGGTATCTTCTCTATGGGGAGGGAGATCTTAATTCCTAAGTATGTAACCTCTGAGGTATTGGAAATGTTTGACGGTGGTTTATCTCCTGAACAAAGAATTTGAGTTTTCTCCAAAATAAGTTTGTACCCTGCGAAGGATCCAAATTGCCTAGCAATATCATCAATCACCGGTAGGGCTGACTGAACATCGGTGGTGGTTATCACTATATCGTCAGCATAAGCTAAAACTCGGTAATTAACATTAGCTAATGCAATAGGTTTAATTTTTTGCTCCAAAAGAAAACGATTAATTAAAGGATCATGGTCTTTTGACCGCAAATTACTATACGATTTATCCTATATTGATCATATGAGCAATTGGATTCCGGAATTTTTTTTATATAATAGAGGCACTGCGTCTACAGAAACAGTGTGGGATGCTTTTAAATGTGGGGTTCGGGGAGAAACATTGAGCTATTCAATAAAAAAACAAAAAGAGGCCAGAATGCGAGAAGTAGTAGAAATGAAAAATTTAAGAATGTTACAGATTCAATTTATGCAGGCGTACAATAAAGGATCAGCTACTGAAACCATAATAAAGGATTAATGACCCTTAAAGTCAAGATTCATCAGGGATTTGCTACAAAATTTGCTCAACAAATCTCTGTCTTTAGGACAGAGGTTTATGAAGTGGGAGAAAATACCGGTAAACATTTGGCTAAGAGGGCTAAACAGAAAGCGACATTTGCCAGCATTGATAAAATAAATAATCTGACAGGAACGAGAGTTAATAAAATAGAAGATATTCTTGAAGTATTTAAGGATTTTTATTCTAAATTGTATACAGAAGATGTTAGGTCAGCCTGCTCAGATCAGATCACTCAGTTTGCTGACTCAGCTCTGGATATCAAGCTATCTAGTGAGGAAAAGGAGAAATTAGATTCACCATTTACCTGGGAAGAAATTGAACTCTCTCTAATGTCAAGATTTCCCCTCCTTTTTTATTTACCAGAGGCACCCGACAAGGATGTCCTTGTTCCCCTTTACTTTTTTTACGAGGTCCTTTCCTAATAGTGTAAGATGCGGTAACCTTCGTTAATCTGCTGCACTAGGTGTGTGAGCCTGTGCTTCAACTTGAAAATTAGAGTGTAAATTGTGATGGTGGGCCAGGAGGCTGCAGCAGCCAAAGTAAAAAGATAAATAGACATTGCTGAGCTGGTGTAGTGTGGCGACGTAGCAGAGTCCTAATCATTAGCAACCACAGCAACTTGAAGAGGTAGGTGCACTGATGCTAGTATAGGTGGGGTCAAAGTGGTCAGAGGAGACCCTGATGAAGCTATTCAAAATGGGAAAAAGATTTCCACTATTCACTCCACTTTGTGGACATGCAAAGACATTGAGGTGCCTTGGGTACCTTGCAGCATCAGAGGCCAAAATTGACAGATGTTAGTCAAGAGTGGCAAGTTTTTGACCACTTAATGCTTAGGTACGACCCCCTGCTGAATAATCTTGAACCCCTCAAATTTCTAGGGCTATAAAGGGGACGACTGAGTTGCTTGGTGGGCACTCAGATGAGTTTGGCTCTGAAAGTAATTGGACCTCCGTCCGAGTAAAGATATTTTTTTCCTGTGTCAGCATACAGAAAGGTACTACAAGATACAATCTACAATCCACTTGTCTGTCGGGAGTGTGGTGAGACACCCGGCCACTACAATACATTGTTTGCAAGCAACTCCCTGGGCAAACCGTGGGCTGGGGAGTATTTAATAAATGGTGACGTTGGTGCACGTGGCTGATGGCATGAACGGAGCACATGAGTAGCTGTGTCTTATTGCTGTTCAGATGGAATCAGTTAGGCCCCCCTAGTCCCTAGCCTTAGCCCCCTAGCAGTAGACTGTGGCTACTGCTTCCTGCTATCTGGAGTACCTGATGTTCTGTTACACTCTGGGTGTTCCCACTGGCAGTGGGGGCACCACAAGGAGCACAGTCACCTCTCTAAAAGCATGGAGTGTGACAATATTGTCGATTAGCCATTGTGCAATCGGCCTAGTGTGCGGATGATGCCCTTGCAGGGGTGTATTGGATGAGGCTCTGAAGCAGGCCAACGCCTAGAACAATTATTTTATCACACTACATCTTACACAGTCAAAAGAAAGAAAGAATCAAACTGAAGAATTGTAAATGGTGTCTCTAGGAGTTTGTGGAGAATAATTATTATGTTTATTTTTTCTCTTTAATTAAAACTGAAAAATAACTCAGAAAATCAAATTAACAAACACAACCATCAAACTCTTCAAACGGCTCAAAGATAATAATCTTTCTACTTAGAACAGAGGGTTGTAGATATTTTAGGCAGTTGCTTTAAGCAAGTTTTAACACAATAAATATCTTGATGTTTTAGAGGGGGGGCACACACTGATAAATGATATGGGATGGTGCAACCATTGAGTCCATAGCTATATACATCCAGCAGTTAATTGATACTACTGCTCTGCAGACAAAACAATGATAAATAATATGTGATTTTACAACCCATGGAGTAAAGACTCCACAGCCGTATATATGCAGAAATGTTCTTTCTTGAGTTCAATTTCATAAAAACAGCCGGCCAAAGAACAGCCAATGTGTTTCATTCATATTCATGAACTTCTTCAGGGCTCTTTAACATATAAGAAAAAACTGTTCAAATTGCATCATCAATTATGGCCAAGTTGTCATTCAAATCATCAATCAATTGTCTCTATCCCAAAAGGATGTGGTGTATTCTTAAGGTGGCACCAAAAATCAGTGCCCCTTGCTGCTGGTCCAGCATCCGATCCTGACAAGAAGAGTTTTTCTTACATGTTAAGGAGCTCTGAAGAAGTTCATGCATATGTGCCTCCAGAAAGAAGATACTGCCTTGGACACTGGGGACTAAGAAACAGTCTTTCATAGAACCTTTTGGTAGTTCTGTGAATCTGCATAACTCTTACAAGAAGGCTAAAATCTTGCAAGTAGGATTTTTTTGGGAAGGATGTTTCTAGAAAGATTAATTATTGGAAATATGTCTTTACTTACATTCTAGAATCCTTTTGATTCATCCATGTTTCCTTCTCTGTTCCCACAGAATTTCAGGAATAGGAGGACACAGAATCTATCAATGCCCCCTAATCAAAATGGTGGGTGCTTCAGAGTCCAATAATGACATCCCAATATTATGAATATTTCCTCACTTCTTCTCCTGATCTGGTTCTCTCTTTATGTACGAATCTGCCTCTGGAGTTCCAATGTCAGCGATCCACGAAAATGCCAGGAGTTGCGGTAGTGACCTCACATACCCTTTGACCTTAATGACATCACAAGTAATTACATCATATGATCCTTGACCTTGATTCTTCACCAGAAAGGCATGTCACATGACTCTGACATCACAGCATTTGACATCTTTGAACTACCATAATAAGTGCATGACCACTATAACAGAACACAAATGTCTATTTTAAATATCACCTATACCATAGTATTGACTTGATCTTTGGAAGTTCTGGAGCATAATAATTGCCCTGAAATATAGCAAATAAGCAAAGCGAGTAAGTTAGACGTTTTCTAAGGGAGTTCTCCCACTGTGACAAATTTGAAAAGAATGAATGGAATTGTGAATTTTAAAGACAATTTTCACATAAATTTACTAGAATTAAATAGGCACTGAAATGGTCCTCAGTTAAATTTAAAATCATCTAACGGTGTGCCAAGCCAATGAAACTTGACATTCCCCAGGAGTTGACCGATTTTTTTTCAAAATGTGGTATGGTTTCCCCATATGTCAATAATTATCTCAATTGGACCAGGGCCAGCATTTTGTTGTGGATGCCCCATATTGCTTGGGTCCTCCCTTATATAAAAAATGGCAAAAAATATGCCAGGGACAGAATTTTGCAATTTATGCCATCGATATACCATAGGTGACCATTGTGTGAAAAAAGACCTCAGTATGGCAGGCCCAGCATTTTGTTATGGTTGCCACCCTCTCATATGCCAGGTTGTACACCTTTATGGCGAGAATTGCCTCAATTGCGCTAGTCCCAGCATTCTGTCACTGGTGTCCATAGGCAGAGAATTTCCTCAAGTATATCAGTATTTTTCAGCTGGTGAGCATGAATTACGTCTAGTATGCAGCACCGTAATTTACCATCTGCATCCCTAATGGCAAGAATTACCCAGTGTGCCACTGTGAGTATTTTGTCACAGGTTTTTGCCATGCTAAGACTTGCTGCAAGTATGCCAGGACCAGTATTTTGCCCTGAGTGTATTTATAAGACAATAGTTACCTTCAGTATGCCAGAGCCAACAACAAATTCACAAGCACCACTTCACATTGTTGCACACACTCACACTCATTGTCTCACTCACACTCATTCAGACTTTGTCACAGTCTCTTACACACCGTTACTTTCAAATCGGCATCCCATGTAACCTCCCAGGGGTTTTGACGCAAATCCCGATCTACAAACATTGGTCGTTAGGAATTTGTAGAAAAATCTTACAGTTTCTCCAGGCAGGCATAACGAGTAGAAAGGCTTTCATTTCTCCTAATTCTTCCAACTTTGCATGTGTGCTACATTGTACAGCATACATATAAAGTGAGGAAAGCTTTAAAGCAAAGTTGTTGTACTGGAAGAGACCTCTTTGAATTAAAAAACCAATGCTTCAGAGAAAACCCACAGCCTTGCACTATGTTTTTTCTATTTTTTATTTCTGAGAAGTCTGTTTTAATTACCCTTCCACGACTCCTTCCTGTTACTCACAGTCTGAGCTTTCATGGTGAATACAGATTACAAAATGTTCTTTTCCATTTGGATCATAGATAAACTGTTTCATGAATCTGCCCTGAAACTAATAATTGATGAACTGTAAGCTTCTGGATGACTCTCTTGTTGCAATCTGCCCGCCAGAGAAGAGGGATTTCGCAGAACGTACATGGTGCAACGGAATACATTTTACAGGACAGGGAGTCCAGAAACAAATGAGGCTGCTGGAGTCCGCTACTGCTGGGATACCCGAATGAAATTAAACTTTATGTGTGATGGGTGGGTGAGGAGGAAAAAGTAAGGATTTTTTTAACTCAGTTCAATTCAAGTTCTTGTACCTTAAAGAGATGAACTCTTGATATAAGAAGCTTGAGGTGGCTGGCTGGTCAGTTTCAGAAAACTGTAAACACCTGAAAAGAGCTACCTACATTATAGAGCAAAAGGACTGGGGGGCATATTATCAACAGCCAGCGATAATTATTGCTGGCAGTGCTTAGCGATAAATTTCTTATCGCAGGCTATCCCTGGAATTTATCGCCCTGGTAGCACAATATTAACAACGCGTTTCTCCAGGGCAATAAAAATTCCAGAGATAGGGAGGTTATCGCCGTTCTGCTGGGAACATCGCTGGTTTTTCAGCGATGTTCCCTGCAAAACGGCGATATCCTTGCTGATACGACCCACAGGGTCGAATCAGCATAATCCACCCCAATGTTAGGGATAGGTAAGTCTGCATTTTAGCAGACGTTAGTTTTTGGAGAAAACAACGGTTTTCTCCAAAAACGAATGTCTGCTAAAATGCTGGGGCAGCCTTGTAACTATTGCGATATTTGCAAGGTTGTAATGCTCAGTGACGCCCACTTTGCATTTCATTAGAGATACAAAGCGAGGCGTCAGTAACAAGGCTGCTAGCATGCACTAATGCATTTTAGCACTGCCTTGTTAATAGGGCGAAAACATTATCTCCACTTTTGTTGGCTTTTAAAGCCAAAAAAGTTGAGATAAGGCCCTTGATAATATGCCCCTGGAATCGTTAGGCATGGTTTTAGCCCTCAGTCTGGTCCTTAAGTTCAATCAGCTGCAAATTGGCCCTCTTCAAAGTTCATGTATTTACCACACTTTAGGCAACCTGAAAATGTGAACAAATGGGATTTTAGTACTAAATGTTATTAGATGGAAGATACCAATACTTGTTTATGATCCAAAGATGAACCCAAATTCTGTAAATGCAACATCTGGGCAGGAGGGCTTGTGGTGAGAGACACTGGGGCATATTTATTAACAAATCCCCCAGGGCAGCGCAACAAGTCACCTTGCTGCTCTGCATGATAGGGAAAGGGCAGGAATGAGCCGTACTTAATATTGTTAGGCACAATGCTGTCATTTCTCAGCGCTGGTGCATGATGTGCTGCATAGTCCCTATGCAGGCACTCTTGCACCATGGAAAGCAGCATAATTAGAAAGAGGAAGCAACGATGATAAATGAAGATATTTTCCCTCGTTGCGCCCCTGGTGAGGAGGTGTACAATTCTGATGCATTCCCAGGTCTACCACTCTTTGTAAACCTGGGATTTTGCCAGAATACATGGATGGGTGTGTGGCAACACCCACGCTCCACCCATGTAATGCCCTCACCACACAGTGTAACGAGAGGCAGCAATTTATGGTGGTTTGCATAACACTAGATTTTCCAAGCCACGCAGGGCAGCCTTGCATGGCTTGATAAATCTGATTGTAGGTTTTGCACTAACCTGCGTCATCTTGCGTGGTGCAGAGAGATGCAAAATCTATTTTAAGTATCCCCCTGGTTTTGCAGGAAGGTCAACTTCAACATGAAAAAGATCGCAATGTTATGGAGATATCCTGACCTTGTCATACAAACTAATATGACCCTAGACATCAAACTAAAAGTGTTCACTCCACCCAGTTGCCCTGTGAGTCAACCCTCCATCCACCAGTTTGGCTCCATTGTCACCTCCATGCCAATCCATTTCACTTTAATCTCAGATTCTATAACGTTTCCTATTTTCCTGGGCCTACTGGTCCTCTGACTGGTCTCTCGTTTGTTCCTAATAACCTACTGGTCTTTTTCAGCCTGTACTCACCAGTCCTCGCAGGCCAGCCCTTAAGCATCAAAGCAACAAACATGTGATCGAGAATTCAGAATTTGCTTGCACGATTTTATGTAAAATAAACAGAAAATAGAATGGAAATTGTAGTTTAAAAAACAGTAGATGAAAAAGTAATGACTAGCAAGCATGTCTATGAGAAAGTACAAAAATGTAGTGGTGAAAAGTCATAATGTTAACACAAGGTTATAGGCATTGATATATTCATAGATGAACCCTTAAGGGTCACTTCCTACTTAGCCTTATTGTTTTTCTATTACATCATGCTTTCTCGCTCAATTTACAGAAGGACTTCCCTGCACCAGTTCCTGGGCATTCCTTCTCCTATATCTTCTCTTTATATCATCTGTTACACCTTCCATTACTCTAACCCTGACCCAACTGCTCAAACCTAACCAAAACTTAGGTGCAGAGTCAAAATATCGAATTTTCAATATCAATCTACACTAATATCGAGTTTTTAATATCGTAGGGACAGAATATCGAAGTCAAGAATATCGTTGACTAGTATATCGACTTAAAGGTAAGTAATATCGATTTTTTAAAATATCAAAGTAAGTAATATCAAAGTAACTAATATTGTTAGCAAAAATATAGTTGTAAATAATATCGATTTTTTTAGTGTTATGTATCTTATATGTATGTTTAAATTTTTTTTTAATGTTTTCATTATTTTTAAATATATTTATTAAATGTTTAGAAAATAGTAATTTTCTTAAAGTAAATATTGTGTTTTAGTATCAGAGCGGGTTGTGGGTTTATAGGGGAATAGGGTGGGAAGCATTTTAATTAGAATTAATTACTTAATATGTTTTTATTTATTGTTATTGATTGTTAATTTATTGTTAATTCATTATTAATTGGTAATTAATTATTTTGATGATTGTTATTGTTAATTTGTTTATTGTAAATTAATTATTAATTGGTAATTAATTTTTATTAAATGATAATTACATTAATTATGTTATTTTTAATGTGTAGTGGGTTGTGGGTTTATAGGGTAATAGGGTGGGAAGTAATTGAAATATAAATAATGAGTTAATATGTTTTTATTTATTGTTATTGATGATTAATTTATTGTTAATTAATTATTAATTGGCAATTAACTTTTGTTAATTGATTAATTGATAATTATATTAATTGTGTTCTTTTTTATGTGTAGCGCATTGTGTGTTTATAGAGAAAGAGGGTGGGAAATAATTTAATGTTATTTAAGTAAATATGAATTCAATTTAATTGGAATTTATTAATACATTTTTTGTTAAATATTTATTATGTTATTTATTTTACAAAAAATATTAATAGATAAGTATGTTAATTTAACCCATACGCTATCCTACATGTTCCCTACTGTTACACTCACTGGAGTTGGAATAGTAATTTTTACCCCACCGCTACCTAACACTTTCCCTACTGTTGTACTCACTGGAGTGGGAATAGTAATTTTTACCCCTCCGCTATCCAACACTTTCCCTACTGTTGCACTCACTGGAGTGGGAATAGTAATTTTTACCCCTCCGCTATCCAACTCTTTCCATACTGTTGCACTCACTGGAGTGCGAATAGTAATATTAACCCCTACGCTATCCAACACTTTCCCTACTGTTGCACTCACTAGAGTGGGAATAGTAATTTTAACCCCCACGCTATACAACACTTTCCCTACTGTTGCACTCACTGGAGTGGGAATAGTAATTTTCACACCTACGCTATCCAACTCTTTCTCTACTGTTGCACTCACTGGAGTGGGAATAGTAATGTTTACCCCTACGCTATCCAACACTTTCCCTACTGTTGCACTCACTGGAGTGGGAATAGTAATTTTTACCCCTACGCTATCAAACACTTTCCCTACTGTTGCACTCACTGGAGAGGGAATAGTATTTTTTACCCCTATGCTATCCAACTCTTTCCCTACTGTTGCACTCACTGGAGTGGGAATAGTAATTTTAACCACTACGCTATCCAACACTTTCCCTACTGTTGCACTCACTGGAGTGGGAATAGTTATTTTTACCCCTACGCTATCCAACGCTTTCCCTACTATTGCACTAATTGCAGTGGGATTATTAATTTATACCCCTATGCTATACAACACTTTCCCTACTGTTGCGGTCACTGGAGTTGGGATAGTAATTTTATTTCCTCCGCTATCTAATATTTTTTGTATTTTTCTAGCTAACGTACTGTATAATTAATTTTAAAAAGATAAAAATAATAATTTAAAGATAAATGTGTTACATATATTTATTTAATTTGTATTTATGTTATTGTGTTATGTGTATAGATGTATTTATAATTTATAAAAAATGTTTTAACAATTTATAAGTTATTAAAAAAAAAAAATTTAAACATATTAATAAGTAAGTATAAATATTATATATTATGGGGTCGATTCCGATTTGGGAAAATGCCCTCCCAATTGCCGTACAAAGCTTTTTTCCCACGGAAGAGTATGGAGAACCGTACCCGTACGTACGACCTAGTACGATGTGTACCCAAAGCAGTTCTCCGTACAAATCGTACCGAAGTCCACACAACTCACTGATCCGTACGAATCGCATTCGGAACACGCAGTACGTGACGTCCGTACGGATTGACGCTGTATTTTCTGACCCAGCAAGTACGAATCGTATCGACAACACTTTGTACGACTCTTTTTCTACGGGAACTTAAAAGATCGGTAAAAGCATATTTTGCCTCGAAATGCGTACGAAACGGACCCCCCGGGTACGGTGTGTGCACAAAAACAACAACTTTCAGAGGAGGGTCAAAGGGACTATGTTTGAAGACCATTTAAGTTAAGGCCCCTACCGAAACTATGTAAACAACAAAGAAACTTGAAGGTCTCAATTAAGCTGAGTAATCTAGGTCATCACCAAAAGCAACACACTGAAAATACAGTGCATCAGCTACCACGTGATGGAGAGACACTTAAAGTACTAATATAAGTCCTATCAGCCCACCCATATGGCGGAATATCGTCATGTAGGACGTCTTGAACCAGGTCTATGTGCCCACGCCCTGATAAATCGGCGTTGTGTCACTAGGCCATGGTTCAGAGGATAGAAGTGTCCTCGCCACTGGCGGTCCTGATGTAATGCAGTGCAGTGAAAGAATGAAGAAATAAGTGGTGTTTAAAATGACGGTCAAGGCAAATCAAACAGTTTAATAATATCCACCTGGACGTCAGATTAAAAAACAGTGTAAAAACAGTGTGAAAAAATCACTGTGAATTTTGCTTGGTAATCAATAAGGCCAACATGTTTCTGCCGTAAGGTGGGAGTTCACCGGCATTCATCAGGGCCAAGCTGACAAAAATGCTACTGCAAAAATGCACTATTGGAAGTGAAAAAAACTGAACGTAAATAAATGAAATAAATCAGACCGGAACTTGTCTGTAAGAAGTGGATGCGGTCAGATAGACCATCCTACCGTATCCTCTTGATTGATGTTAATTTAGAGGATGCTGTTCCTGCGGAAATCAAAAGAACAGAAAAACAAAAATTCTTTCGCTATTTCAAAGTACAGTCATGAAAGTTGAAGCCACTTAAATAAAAGCACAATGATGTGTAATTTGTGAACATACTGGTGCACAACAAAGTGATAGTCAGGAGAACTCAGCTTTGCCAGTCATACCTATGACGGCCATAGTATTATATATGCGCTCTAAATGTCTCAATCAGATAATCTGTAAATTTGTAGAAGATAATAATTTTAAACGGACTTACCCAACTATGTGTGGGAAGATAGCCTCACCTCACCCGGCAACGGCTCGGAGAATGAGGCCCCGCTCTAAACATATAAACAAGGACATTTTCAGGGGTATGATAAATGTCACAACAAATGTCTGTTTAAAATGTGTTCTAAAAACTCGGTTATCTAAGTTGCCCAAAAAAAGCCTGCTATGCAATAGGGACCAAGGTGGTGGCCACATTCAATTCTCAGTGCTTGAAAAACGATCCTATTAGATGTCTAAAATAGGTTAAAGCCTCTATAAAGCATGCTACATTCACCCTGTGATAGAAGTAGCAGCCTTTCTAGATCACCTTAATGTAAATCCTGCTAGGGGCCCTTCTAACTGCTGGTAGTTACTTAAATGGTCTAAGCATAAGCTCTAAGTATCAACTAGAGCTGGAAGTGATATCACGCTGTTGCAGTGAAGCCCAGCGCTACTGCTCACAGAGTAACAAGGGTAGTGATCCGTAAGCCTAGAGGTTGCTCTTATCTATCCGTCGGTACCTCTCTGCGTAGTCCAAAGCCGAAAGGGAGGCACCGACGGTAGGGAAAGGGAGCGTATTTATACTGCCGCTGATTGGAGGAACCTAATTCAAATTCCGATCAGCTGGCGTAGGTTTGATATTCAATCGGCTCTCTCGCCGGGTAAGGACATCCTGCGCATGCTCGCACTTTAGTCCGCTAATACTGTCTTCGCGTATGTGTCTATCTGGCGCGCATGCGCAAATATCGTTGGAGAGCTCAGACACTCCTGAACGCGCTCGTGCCGGGAAAAGGAAATGAAGTTTGTGCAAAGCAAACTTACATCCTGACGCGGCGCTCTAACTAATCTGTATGTGCGCTATACTGGGAAATCAAAGCAGTTACGCCTGAACCAATTGTTAAATGAAGGTGTCAACGAGTGCAACCATCCCCCCATATTCATTTAACTACAACTAGAGCGTCAGGTGAGTGCACATGTAAAAACAATGCCTCATTAGGAATATACAGTCTAGGAATAGTCAGCTATTAGTCTTTGACTCAACACTATCCGTTAGTCTGATTTGTTACCAGCTATTACATGTTTACCGTAGTGAAAATACAGTATAGGAGTGGTCCATTATTAGTCATTAACTCAAAACTATCCCTTAGTCTGATTTATTAACAACTACTACATGTTTAGCGTAGTGTTCACTTCTTCCTGCACCTGGTAATCACTAAGATATTGTATGTCATTGTGATTCAAGGTGAAACTCAGAATATACGTTAGTGACTAAAAGAGTCCTAGAATAATCAGGCATATAACTATCATAGCTACATAGTGTTAATTTGAGTATCTGAGGCTCAAACAGGCCTTAGAGGCATTAGCATAGCGGTGAACTCAACAAACATTGGGACAAATAGTGCCTACTTTCATCTATGAATATTGTAGATGCAAAGTGCGTTGGTTTCATTTAGAGATACTCTCAGTGTTGTTGATTAAACAGGCTCTCGTAACGGATCAGATCAGACAGGTACCGGATGGTAAGTGTGCTCATCAGATTGATACCCATGGTATGCTATCATTCAGCCCTTTAACGTCGGTCTTGAGTTTAAAAATCCAACGTTGTTCTTTTATGTTTCTTTTCTAAAAAGTGGTTCGTTAAGCAGGTCGATTGTTTATTGCAACGAATTGTGCTCTTGTGCTCGCTGATACGTAGCTTAATCTTCCTAGTAGTGTGGCCGATGTAAGCCAGCATACAAGGGCACGTAATCATGTAAATCAATTTCTCTGAGTTACAGTTAGTATGATTATTCAACCGCCATGGTCTAGCTGTTCCGATGTCTATTGCTAAAGTCTTCTGTGTCTGCGGGCAAACAGTACAACCTCCGCAGGGGTAATGACCCCGCACTGGACTCATGTTCCAGAGAGTGTTCGTGATTTCTCTTTTTTGGATTCTGGGCCTGGTATGCACCAGATTGTCCCTGATGCTGGGACCTCTCTTATAAGCAAAGAGGGGTCGAGGTATTTGACCTGATGCTGTGTTGAGAATCTTCCAATGTTTCAGCACGATTTTTATGACTCCATTGGATAGGGTACTGAAGGTATGCACCATCGTCATCCGGTTTTCTGGTGTTTTTGATCTAATGTGTTCAATGAGTGCTTCACGGTTGTTATTCGACGCTCTTTTGTGTGCACGACGTACTAAATGGTTGGGATAATGTCTTTCTTTCAGATGCACAGATAGCTCCTTGGCATGCTGTTCGAACAAAGTATTAGAGGAACAGTTTCTTCTCACCCCCAGGAATTGACCTACCAGTAGGTTGTCACGAAGTGATTGAGGATGGAAGCTCTGATAAGATAGCAGGGAGTTTCGAGCCATGGGCTTCTTATACAGTTCACTTTGTAAGCCTCCTTCTCCGGGAAATATTAGAATGTCTAGGAATGGAAGCTTCTCCTTGCTATATTCCATAGTGAATTTAAGATATTGATTCTTAGAATTCAGCCAGTTGTGGAAGTCAGACACCTCGGTAGATGAACCTCTCCAGATTACTATGATGTCATCAATGTATCTTCTCCACAGCAACACCTGGTTGTAAAATGGGTTGCTGCGGTTGAGGACGTATTCTTGCTCGAACTGATGCATGTATAGATTGGCAAGACTGGGGGCAAAGACGCTCCCCATTGAAGTCCCTGATACTTGTAGGTAGAGGTCGTCTTGATATTGGAAATAGTTTTCCATCATGGCCAGTCTGGCACACTCCATGATAAACGGTACTGGTGTGATTGTATCCAGTTGCCTTGATTCCAGCAGACTCCTAATGCAATCCAGTGTCTCCTGTTGCGGGATGCACGTGTAAAGAGACTCAACGTCAAAACTAACTAATAAGTCAGTGTCGACGTTGAACTCAATTTCCGCCAGGAGTCTCAAGACGTCACCAGTGTCCTGCAGATACGTCGGTGTCTCCCTCACTATCGGTTTTAAGAAAAAAATCAACGAACGTGGACAGTGACTCGAGTAAGGAGCCAATACCCGAGATGATGGGTCGCCCGGGAGGAGGTCTCCTCTCCTTGTGGATTTTCGGGAGGCAATAAAAATTTGGTATAACTGGGTGTGCCGTGATGAGATATCTGGCCGCTTTGGGGGTGATCCAACCTTCTGACGATGCTTCCTCGATAAGGCTCTTGATTTCATTGGAGAGCCTGGTGGTAGGATCCTCAGTGAGACGGCGGTAAGCTCTGGTTTCATTCAATTGTGTCTTGCACTCATGATGGTAAGTGTCCGTGTCTTGTAGCACAATGGCTCCGCCCTTATCAGCGGGTTTAATGGTAAGGGTCGTGTCTTTTGACAGACCCGCAAGAGCAAGTTTCTCAGCTGTGGTAATATTGTGATAGATCCTTTTTCTGATTTGATTCAGGCCCATGATATCGTGGGTCACCGCTTGCTCAAACGCAATTACCCTTGCAGGCACTTGATGGTTAAGTGGCATATACGTGGATTTGGGTCTAAGACCTGTGTTGCGGTCCATAAGGTCATCCATGTTGGTATTGTCGTTGCCAGTTTTAAAGAAAAAATGAAGACGTATCTTCCTGTAGAACGTTTCAAGTTCACACCTCAGGGTAAAGGGGTCTCCCTCATTGGTAGGGACAAATCCCAATCCTTTATTCAGAACAGAATTTTCAGTGGGTGTAAGTGCCCGGGTGCTGAGGTTCACCACTAGGTCGCTGCTCCTGTCCGGGCTTGGCCCCCTCTGTTGTTGGTGGTTTCCGGTGCCCAGTTCACCGACTGTTGCCTTCCTCTTCTTACACGGCTTCTGCCTTGTCCCTGCCATAAAAATGACTGGTCAAAGTAAAACTGAGGATCCACAATTATCCACCTCATCCTCAGTTTTACTTTGACCAGTCTTTTTAATGGCAGGGACAAGGCAGAAGCTGTGGAAGAAGAAGAGGGCAACAGTCGGTGAACTGGCCACTGGAAACCACCAACAACAGAGGGGGCCAAACCCGGACAGGAGCAGCGACCTAGTGGTGAACCTCAGCACCCGGGCACTTACACCCACTGAAAATTCTGTTCTGAATAAAGGATTGGGATTTGTCCCTACCAATGAGGGAGACCCCTTTACCCGGAGGTGTGAACTTGAAACGTTCTACAGGAAGATACGTCTTCATTTTTTCTTTAAAACTGGCAACGACAATACCAACATGGATGACCTTATGGACCGCAACACAGGTCTCAGACCCAAATCCACGTATATGCCACTTAACCATCAAGTGCCTGCAAGGGTAATTGCATTTGAGCAAGCGGTGACCCATGATATCATGGGCCTGAATCAAATCAGAAAAAGGATCTATCACAATATTACCACAGCTGAGAAACTTGCACTTGCGGGTCTGTCAAAAGACACGACCCTTACCATTAAACCCGCTGATAAGGGCGGAGCCATTGTGCTACAAGACACGGACACTTACCATCATGAGTGCAAGACACAATTGAATGAAACCAGAGCTTACCGCCGTCTCACTGAGGATCCTACCACCAGGCTCTCCAATGAAATCAAGAGCCTTATCGAGGAAGCATCGTCAGAAGGTTGGATCACCCCCAAAGAGGCCAGATATCTCATCACGGCACACCCAGTTATACCATATTTTTATTGCCTCCCGAAAATCCACAAGGAGAGGAGACCTCCTCCCGGGCGACCCATCATCTCGGGTATTGGCTCCTTACTCGAGCCACTGTCCACGTTCGTTGATTTTTTCTTAAAACCGATCGTGAGGGAGACACCGACGTACCTGCAGGACACTGGTGACGTCTTGAGACTCCTGGCGGAAATTGAGTTCAACGTTGACACTGACTTATTAGTTAGTTTTGACGTTGAGTCTCTTTACACATGCATCCCGCAACAGGAGACACTGGATTGCATTAGGAGTCTGCTGGAATCAAGGCAACTGGATACAATCACACCAGTACCGTTTATCATGGAGTGTGCCAGACTGGCCATGATGGAAAACTATTTCCAATATCAAGATGACCTCTACCTACAAGTATCAGGGACTTCAAGGGGGAGCGTCTTTGCCCCCAGTCTTGCCAATCTATACATGCATCAGTTCGAGCAAGAATATGTCCTCAACCACAGCAACCCATTTTACAACCAGGTGTTGCTGTGGAGAAGATACATTGATGACATCATAGTAATCTGGAGAGGTTCATCTACCGAGGTGTCTGACTTCCACAACTGGCTGAATTCTAAGAATCAATATCTTAAATTCACTATGGAATATAGCAAGTAGAAGCTTCCATTCCTAGACATTCTAATATTTCCTGGAGAAGGAGGCTTACAAAGTGAACTGTATAAGAAGCCCATGGCACGAAACTCCCTGCTATCTTATCAGAGCTTCCATCCTCAATCACTTCGTGACAACCTACCGGTAGGTCAATTCCTGAGAGTGAGAAGAAACTGTTCCTCTAATACTTTGTTCGAACAGCATGCCAAGGAGCTATCTGTGCATCTGAAAGAAAGACATTATCCCAACCATTTAGTACGTCGTGCACACAAAAGAGCGTCGAATAACAACCGTGAAGCACTCATTGAACACATTAGATCAAAAACACCAGAAAACCGGATGACGATGGTGCATACCTTCAGTACCCTATCCAATGGGGTCATAAAAATTGTGCTGAAACATTGGAAGATTCTCAACACGGCATCAGGTCAAATACCTCGACCCCTCTTTGCTTATAAGAGAGGTCCCAGCATCAGGGACAATCTGGTGCATACCAGGCCCAGAATCCAAAAAAGAGAAATCACGAACACTCTCTGGAACATGAGTCCAAGCGGGGTCATTACCCCTGCGGAGGTTGTACTGTTTGCCCGCAGACGACACAGAAGACCTTAGCAATAGACATCGGAACAGCTAGACCATGGCGGTTGAATAATCATACTAACTGTAACTCAGAGAAATTGATTTACATGATTACGTGCCCTTGTATGCTGGCTTACATCGGCCACACTACTAGGAAGATTAAGCTACGTATCAGCGAGCACAAGAGCACGATTCATTGCAATAAACAATCGACCTGCCTAACGAACCACTTTTTAGAAAAGAAACATAAGGCTGATGATTTAAGGTGGGTCGTCTTGGAGCAGCCCCACATCCCTGCACATATAACCGATGTCTCACGTTTTCTTTTTATCAAAGAATAACGTTGGATTTTTAAACTCAAGACCGACGTTAAAGGGCTGAATGATAGCATACCATGGGTATCAATCTAATGAGCACACTTACCATCCGGTACCTGTCTGATCTGATCCGTTACGAGGGCCTGTTTAATCAACAACACTGAGAGTATCTCTAAATGAAACCAACGCACTTTGCGTCTACAATATTCATAGATGAAAGTAGGCACTATTTGTCCCAATGTTTGTTGAGTTCACCGCTATGCTAATGCCTCTAAGGCCCGTTTGAGCGTCAGATACTCAAATTAACACTATGTAGCTATGATAGTTATATGCCTGATTATGCTAGGACTCTTTTAGTCACTAACGTATATTCTGAGTTTCACCTTGAATCACAATGACATACAATATCTTAGTGATTACCAGGTGCAGGAAGAAGTGAACACTACGCTAAACATGTAGTAGGTGTTAATAAATCAGACTAAGGGATAGTTTTGAGTTAATGACTAATAATGGACCACTCCTATACTGTATTTTCACTACGGTAAACATGTAATAGCTGGTAACAAATCAGACTAAGGGATAGTGTTGAGTCCAAGACTAATAGCTGACTATTCCTAGACTGTATATTGCTAATGAGGCATTGATTTTACATGTGCACTCACCTGACGCTCTAGTTGAAGTTAAATGAATATGGGGGGATGGTTGCACTCGTTGACACCTTCATTTAACAATTGGTTCAGGCGTAACTGC
The DNA here is from genome assembly GCF_964263255.1 of Lissotriton vulgaris. Lineage (NCBI taxonomy): Eukaryota > Metazoa > Chordata > Amphibia > Caudata > Salamandridae > Lissotriton > Lissotriton vulgaris. Next base: position 879,662,333 of record NC_141697.1, on the reverse strand, counting down.
TTTGAATTCCCAGTATAGAGCACATACAGATTAGTTAGAGCGCCGCGTCAGGATGTAAGTTTGCTTTGCACAAACTTCATTTCCTTTTCCCGGCACGAGCGCGTTCAGGAGTGTCTGAGCTCTCCAATGATATTTGCGCATGCGCGCCAGATAGACACATATGCGAAGACAGTATTAGCAGACTAAAGTGCGCGCATGCGCAGGATGTCCTTACCCGGCGAGAGAGCCGATTGAATATCAAACCTACGCTAGCTGATCGGAATTTGAATTAGGTTCCTCCAATCAGCGGCAGTATAAATACGCTCCCTTTCCCTACCGTCGGTGCCTCCCTTTCGGCTTTGGACTACGCCGAGAGGTACCGACGGATAGGTAAGAGCGACCTCTAGGCTGACGGATCACTACCCTTGTTACTCTGTGAGCAGTAGCGCTGGGCTTCACTGCAACAGCGTGATATCACTCCCAGCTCTAGTTGATACTTAGAGCTTATGCTTAGACCCTTTAAGTAACTACCAGCAGTTAGAAGAGCCCCTAGCAGGATTTACATTAAGGCGATCTGGAAAGGCTGCTACTTCTATCACAGGGTGAATGTAGCATGCTTTATAGAGGCTTTAACCTATTTTAGACATCTAATAGGATCGTTTTTCAAGCACTGAGCATTGAATGTGGCCACCACCTTGGTCCCTATTGCATAGCAGGCTTTTTTTGGGCAACTTAGATTACCGAGTTTTTAGAACACATTTTAAACAGACATTTGTTGTGACATTTATCATACCCCTGAAAATGTCCTTGTTTATATGTTTAGAGCGGGGCCTCATTCTCCGAGCCGTTGCCGGGTGAGGTGAGGCTATCTTCCCACACATAGTTGGGTAAGTCCATTTAAAATTATTATCTTCTACAAATTTACAGATTATCTGATTGCGACGTTTAGAGCGCATATATAATACTATGGCCGTCATAGGTATGACTGGCAAAGCTGAGTTCTCCTGACTATCACTTTGTTGTGCACCAGTATGTTCACAAATTACACATCATTGTGCTTTTATTTAAGTGGCTTCAACTTTCATGACTGTACTTTGAAATAGCAAAAGAATTTTTGTTTTTCTGTTCTTTTGATTTCCGCAGGAACAGCATCCTCTAAATTAACATCAATCAAGAGGATACGGTAGGATGGTCTATCTGACCGCATCCACTTCTTACAGACAAGTTCCGGTCTGATTTATTTCATTTATTTACGTTGAGTTTTTTTTCACTTCCAATAGTGTATTTTTGCAGTAGCATATTTGTCAGCTTGGCCCTGATGAATGCCGGTGAACTCCCACCTTACGGCAGAAACATGTTGGCTTTATTGATTACCAAGCAAAATTCACAGTGATTTTTTCACACTGTTTTTACACTGTTTTTTAATCTGATGTCCAGGTGGATATTATTAAACTGTTTGATTTGCCTTGACCGTCATTTTAAACACCACTTATTTCTTCATTCTTTCACTGCACTGCATTACATCAGCACCGCCAGTGGCGAGGACACTTCTATCCTCTGGACCATGGCCTAGTGACACAACGCCGATTTATCAGGGCGTGGGCACATAGACCTGGTTCAAGACGTCCTACATGACGATATTCCGCCATATGGGTGGGCTGATAGGACTTATATTAGTACTTTAAGTGTCTCTCCATCACGTGGTAGCTGATGCACTGTATTTTCAGTGTGTTGCTTTTGGTGATGACCTAGATTACTCAGCTTAATTGAGACCTTCAAGTTTCTTTGTTGTTTACACGGTGTGTGCACCCCATGATAGCAGGAGTATGGTGCGTCTGTGTACGGTGTGGATTTCAGGGGTACGGTGTGTATGTCCCCGTGCGTACACCCCATGAATTTTGGCATACGGCGCGTAGGGGTACGGTTCGTACCCCCCAAAGCCGTAGGTGTACGGTGCATACACGCCGTGCGTACACCCCTTGCGTTTAGGGGTACGGTGCGTATGTGAATGTGTGGCTCTCCGTACGAATTGCCTATAAGCTACGTGTTCCGTACGAATCACGTACTCGTTCCCCGGTCCGGATCGTACTTGGCGAGTCGTACTGCATGTTTACAAATCGTACAGTTCACTGTGAGAATCTAATCATACTGATATAGCCTTGTATTTCATACGGTTCGCACGGATTTGGACGTATTTCTATTCTACTGATCGTACTACGCGATTCGGACGGATTTGTACGAATCGTACTGAAACGGCTTCGAATACGAATCGTCAGACGGATTTGTTTCCCGAATCGGAATCGACCCCCATATGTATATGTTTAATGTATTTTTAAATGATATATATTACTTACATTTTTAAGCATTTAAAAATGTTTTTAACTGTGATAATTTTAATTATAAGGATTAATTACTTTATTTTACATTATTTTTTTAACTTAAATAAAAAACGATATTTTTGACAATATTTTTGACCGATATTTTTTCTCGATATTTTTGTACTTACCATAATGTAGATAGGATGTCGATATTCTTGACTTCGATATTTTTGCTGCAATATTTCTGTAGGTCGATATTGTGACCTTGAATATTTTGTCAGTGAGTCTAAAACTTAACCCATCTCTTATCCCAACCCTAACCCATACTCAAATCCTAATTATACCACTTTGTCCTCCTGGGCCTAACCATACATTCTAAACCAATCCTCAAAGTTAATCTAGCCTTAACCCAACCCCTTTTATGACTACTGACATTAAACCCTATTCTAACCATAACCTGTTCACCTTACCTTGCATCATCCCTCACACTTTTACCCCAAATGGAAACCCCTAAACATAACCTAAACCCAAACCTCTTCTTAATCCATTTGCTTCCCCCAACCATATCCCATGCACTTTTTTTTACAAATTTTCAAAATATTTTCTGGGGCATATTTACAAGCCCGTTGCACCACCGGTGCATCACTTTTTGCGACGCACCGGTGCTCATTTTGCTGCCTCATATTTACAAGGAAACGCAAAACCACCCTGCGTATCTATTCATGTCCTTGTAAATACAGCCCCTTTTCATGCAGTACTTTGCATGAAAGAGGCGTTCCATGGGTGTTGCTGTGGGTGTTCTCATGCAACACCCATGAAATCTGACACATACTCAGATTTACGAGAACTCGCAATCCTGGGAATACGCCGGAATGTTACGCCTCCCCAGGGGAGGTGTAAGGAGGTACAATGAGGAGAAATGCTTTCACTTCTACTTGCTTATTTTCTCTTTCCATGCGTTATGCATTAAGCAGTACACATAGGAACAGGAAAACATATCTTGTGATTGCTTTTGTGCAGAAAGGTGTCCCTTACTGCACAATAACAATCTCCCCGCATGGCAGGCACCCTTGCACCATTGTGCAAGGGTGCCTGCATCGGTGCATGGCAGCCAATTGTGCACCAGCACAGGGGAGAGCACAGGGATCCATCATATCATTGTAGATATGACGCTTCCCTGTGCTTTGAAAGTGACTCAGTGCGGCACAGCAAAATGGCTTGCGGCACCGCGCTAAGTCACTTTCTCATAAATAAGGCCCTTTGGTTTTTTTAGGCGTATTTTCTTAATCTACTTTTTTGTTACCATCTTTGAAATTATATTTTACCGCAAAACATTTAAACAGCTATTCCAGCCTCTTAAAACATTTCGGAATACACATTTTCGGCTACAGTGTCTCCAGAAGTAAAGGTGTACACCAAAACCTCCTGACAGGGCTCTGAGCTGCCCTGTGGTTCAGATAATCCAAATGCCTTTGCAAGTTTGGCCTCCATGGGAGTGCCCTACAGTATTGACATTTTGTTGGGCCTTCGCATGAGAGATGGCTCTACCCCTGTGGCGAGTGGATGTGATGTCAACCGCACATCCGGCTGGTCCCTTGGCTTTCTTCCCAAGGTCCTTCAGAAGGGAGGGACGCCGCTGCCCTCTGCTCGGGGCCTTCCTTGGCCTTTTTAACATTCATGGGCTGCTTCGCTGGGATGATCACAAGACATCCCTGTGATTTCCAGGGCCTCTAAAACTGCTCTGGTTTGATGTCAAAGGTGCACGAAAAATAAATGTAAAAAAGCTGAGAGTGAATTGAAAGGGGCAACAGGCGCCAGCATGACCAACATCTGCAGCATCCTCGGAAAGCCCACCTGATGAAACATTCATGGGGGTGAAAATTATAGCTAATTCAAATGCAGCATAATTATACTTTCATAGCGAAATTCATCTGGAAGAGGCTTATGACTTGAAAGTGTCAGTTCCTCTGAGTTGCTGTGCAGAGGGACATGGCAAGACAGGCTGGCTACCGTGGAGACACTGACAGAGGGACAAAAAGATTCACAGTATCAGACCAGAACAGAATGTGTACAGGGAGAGATACTGTGACCTACAGGGACGAGCCTGTGCATTAGAGCGAAGGAGGATACATCTATGAAAAGAGTGGATGCCTGAGGCAGAGGCATAGAGTAAAGAAGGGGGAAAAGAAAAGCACAGGAGGGTCAGAGACAAAGAAAACATACAAGAAAATAACAAATATGAGCAAAACCAATAGACCTGGCTTTAACTGAAAGCGCCTGGATGTGTCCACTCATTCATTCACTCATCCACCAGTACGCGCACTCATCATCCATTCACTCAGTCAGTCATCCTTGGTCTTATCTATCTAGTTATCCATTCATTGACCTAGTCTTGCATTCAGCTAATTGCCTGTTCACTATACCGCTACACAACTTTTAGCATTATGATTGTACTGCTAGTTTGTGATGGACGTCAGAGTGCTTCTGGTAGTGTGTGACTATTAGTCTGTGAGGGGTGTGAGGGTTCTTCAGTGTGTGAAATTACTACTCTGTGAACGGTGGGCTAGAGTTGTCGGTAGTGGGAGACTGGCTGTGTGTGAAGATGTGAGAGAGCCATCGCTATTGTTAACTGCTATTCTGTGACGGATACAGGAATGCTTGTGGTAGTGTGTGACTGATCCTCTGCAGAAGTGTGAGTGTGTTTCTGAAATTGTACGACTGCTGGTCTGTGGGGGGTGTCTACTCATGTTATAATGGACGAGTCTTATTCTTGAAACAACATTGTAGTGATCATTCCTAGGTGAATTTCTCTTATTTTGCTTGTGAGCCTTGATGATCTGCTTTGTCTACTAAGGATGAACGAAGATTGGGGGTGTGTGCATTCATGAACCAATCTGTCCATATATTTGTTTTTAAACCCTTGCCATTGTCTGCTGCAAGGCTGGCTCTGACCACCAACACCACACCTAAATCACTAACCCCACATCATGTGCACACGTGATTATGCTTACTTTCACCACCAGTTACCCCAGTGAACTGAGGTTCAGACCCCTCCCACAGAACTCTTAGGACCGATTACAAGTTTGGAGGTCCACGGTCCACCAGATCATGGGGCCCGGCAACCCTAATACTATTAGGACAGTCAGACTGCCATTGCCCTGCAGCAGCCACCAGGGAACCGCTGTCCCATGGCCGTGTTACTTCAGTTCAGGAGACATCCATATGTTTGGTGGGAATGCCGTGGTCCCGCCAAGCATATGAGGAATTTCCTCTCCGCCATGATTTCCATGGCGGTTCCTTCTCCATGAAAACCCTGGCGGATAGAAAACAAAGGGGCCCCACAGGATCCACTTGTGTTTCTGCACCCTGGGGTTCATGCAGGGGGCACAACATGTATCCCCCTTTGTGCATGCACTCCAGAACTGTTTTTGGCGTTTCCATTGCAGTACCCATTTTTAGAGGCACCACCATGGGAATGCCAAAAAAAGCCCGCTAGACAGGAGCAAACTTTTAATCTGGCAGGCGGCCTGAACATGACTTTGGCAGTGCGGCGGCAGAGTGGGGCGGCAGAGTGGGGCGGACCTGGCGCTGCATCGTCAAAGATGTAGTCATGCCCTTAGTGCTCACTGACCTTCTGCTCCAATACTCTCCCTTTGGCATCACATGAACAGTCATGTTTCTACCAGCTGATCCCCATGGCAAAGCCGGTCTCAGTGCACCAATCTCAAAGCTATTCCAGCTCTCCTGTATGCCAAAGAGGGGCCTGTTAACAAACTGCATTTTGTAGTACATTTTGTAGTTCTACAGTAGTACTAAAGACATTCTGCAAGATGGTATTCACAAACCTAAGTGCGAGTTTCAGCCTCTGCCACTCCTATCATTTTCTTCGTTGAGCTTTCTATCCTGACTATGGAGCGGCCGCACGAGTAGGGGCCTCATTACGATGTTGGATGAAAACCTTCCGCCAGACACCTTCTACGATTTGGGAACTGACTGATTACGATTACTATGGGAGCTTCTTCTCTGCCAGTCAACACAGGCTCCTATTGGTAAATAGGGTGTGTGGTAAATAGGCTGTCGTGGGCACCCCATGGTGCCTGCCACACAGTGCAGGGTTTTACAGGCGGTCCCTTAGGTACCCCCTGGGCCCCCAACTGGAGGCCTCAGTATGAAGGTGGCCATGCTAGGGGCTCCCAAAGTCACTTTCTGACAGCCTTTTTATGTCGGACAGGCCGACTTGGAAAGGCAGTTGGAAATCGTAATCGGTTGGTTGGAAACGCAGTTCGTAAAGGGGCACGATGCGTTTCCGACCGACACAAATACTCCTCTCGCCATCCTTGCAGCAAAGATCCCCTGCCATATTACTATGGCTGGGGGGTCCGCGCCGGACCGAAAGACCATCCACTGCTTTTCCTTCCAGTCGACAATTCGACCGGGCGGTGAAGGGTTCAATATGGCGGCGGTGTCTGTTAGATACCTCCAGCCATATTAGGATGTGGGCTGCAAAATGGTTTAAGGCATGCAGAGTCTGCTTGCGGGGGCCCGTTGTGGGCCCTCACCGACCCCAGGGGGTGGGAGTTGCACATGGGGGATACCTATGGTTGCCCCCTGCAGTTCCATGCACAACATGGCAGGCAGCGCATGGTGAGTGAGGGTTCTAGTCCTTAAGAGATAAATTCCACCACAATTTTCCCTTAGGTTTAACAAATTCCTTGAGAGAATTTGGACATTGATCACACTTTTTTGCCAAGAATATGCTCTTTTTGTGCATTTTCTAGACCCGAGGTGATAGTGTTTTGTCAATTATGCTTAGGAAAAGTTTCTACTCGCAGGTCTGTAAACTAGATTCCCTAGGACCTTAACGCCACCCATTTTGTTGTTATAGCTTTAGAGGGTCCATTAAGTGTGCCTTTGACGAGGACATGGCTCTTAAAACACCAACGCTCCATGGTTGTTTCTTTTTTCGTAGTACTACAAACTATCCTGTGTTGAGGAATATTTTATAACTGGGGATAGCACTCTCACCACATTTTCAAGATGGCAGACAGGCTAGGCTTAGCCTTTGACGAGGACATGGCTCGTGAAATCCTCAGTACACCAAGCATCCTCGAAAGTACGACAAGTGGCTTGGATGGCAAGGAGGCAGTATACCTAAGTCCAGAGCTCCCGACCCCCAAGTCGAACGAGCGGCGCGCAACGAAGGTTAACGCGAGGAAACGCAACAAAAAAAGCTACGAGGGCATGTAAGAACACAAGAGGCACCCAACGCGAGGCTCAAAAGACCGAAAGGGTAAAGAACGAGGCAACGGCGGAGAAGAAAGCAAACGGGGCAGGAGAGGAAGGAGCGAGCACAAGATGGCGGCGTGACCCCAGAGGAGGAGAGGAGAACGCGAGAGGCGATAGGCAGAACCAACAACGCCAGCCGCAGCCGCAGCGAGGAAGCGACATCCAAGTAAGAGCGCCCCAGGCGAAAAGCAACTCCAACGCTCAGCGTGAGCCACAGAGCGAGCAGCCAAACCCGCAAACTCACCGACTACAAAGATAGCCATTTTCGGCAAAGGCAAAGAAGTAAGCGGTGGCCATCTTGGCAAAGGCGCAGAAGTAAGGAGCGGCCATCTTACCAAGCACAAGTAACGGCGACAGTAGCGGTGACAGTAAAGCGAACGCAGTGGCCACTTTGACAAGGTTAGAGAGGCGCGGGGCGGCCTTTTCTTCATGCAGTAAGTGAACGAAGAGGTGGTGCTCACATAAGGCGCTAAGCAGGACCCACCCCAAGCAGGGAAACAAGCCGAGCGGCAAGTCAACACCACGGCGGCCATCTTGGAGAAGGGAAAGAGGCGCGTGTCGGACATCTTAACATAGCAGCAACCAAAACAACAAGGGAACAGCAAACAAACACAGCGGCATACCCGAGTGGGAGGAACTCGGAAGCCTGCGGCAAGCACGAAATGGCAAAGAACTTTTGTAGGTCCAGCGCAACAAACAGCCGCAGCAAAACAGCCAGCTGGGGACACAGGAGGCACTGACAAGGGTAGCTGCCCGAAGGTGCAGAAATCCACAATAGCCCAAGAGAGAGAACAGCAGGGAGGGAAGGCGCGCAGACAATAAGCAGGCCTAGACAAGCCAGCCAACACGAGATAGCGCACACCTCCCCGACCAGCACGGCGAGAAACAGACACAGAGGCGAGCCAAGACAATCGCTAAAACGAGCGAGATTGCCGCAGGGGAGCTCAGGCGACAATAGGCATAGCAAGGGTACGCAAGCGCAAGAGACTGGCGGGGGCGAAGACCAGGACCCAGGTCATTAAGTGGCCGTGCAGGTTCAGAGAAAGCACCCTGCCCCCACTCAGCAACCAAATCACCAAAGAAGCAAAAGACCCAAAGGCAGAACCAACCAAACAACAACAAAAAGAAGGAAGACTTCTGACATATCAGGTCAGAAGAGGCTTTGACACCATGACGGGGAAAGACGACAAGAAGATCACAAACGACCCCAAAAAAAGCAAGAATGACATTCCAGACTCACAAGCAAAGAAACAAAACGGCCAAGGCAACGAAACGATAACGCTAGACACACTACTGAGGAAAATCACGGAAGACCTAACAAAGGCCACAAAAAAGACAGTGGACAACATCCAAAATGGAACTGATAGCAATAAGAGCCGAGCAAAGCAGAGCTAACGGAAGGATAGACGAAGAGGAGAAAAGGGTGAGCCATCTGGAGGATCGCGCAGGGTCAGTGCACAAAGACCTGGGGTTAGTGATAAGGAGGACCTCAACACTGCAAGGGGCAATGGCGGAACAGGAAGATAGATGCCGCATAGGGAACGTCAGATTGCTGGGAGTCCCCGAAGAGGAAGAAGACACCCCAGGCGCATGCGCTCTGATGCTGGAGACCATAATTCCGAAGCTGACTGGCCTAAGCTTTGACAGGCCCTTCGAGATCGAAAAAGCCTACCGCATCCCGGCAAAGAAACCAGGAAACAGCAACATCCCGGGACCAATAATTTGCAAGCCCTTACGAGCAAATCACACGGAGCGCAATATTCCCTGTTGCTAGGAAGGGCCATCCAATGTTGGTCAATGGGAAGAAGGTGACAATCACCCAAGACTTTTCAAAAATCACAGTTAAAGTGAGAAAAGGGTTCCTAGCCCTGCGAGGTCAACTGCGCAAAAAATAACATCACCTTCACTTTCGCGGGCCCGTCCAGAATGAGAATAACGGACAGACACGGAAGTAGACTCTTTGAGGAACCCAGCGACCTACGCAGATACTTAAACGGCCCAGCACCTGAGGAAATGGAGCTACAGAGCCCAGAAGCAAAGCGAAGAGCATCGTCGGACGGAGCTCAGGGAGAGTGAGAATGAAGCAAGGGCAAAGAGCGCTACAATACCGGCAAGGCCTGCGTAAACCTTTGTGTGACTATACCCCCAACTGAGTCTATCCACTGACAATCGAGAAAACATAAGGATAGCAGAACTAGCAAACAAACCAAGGCATGATATGAACCATACTACCTCAGACAACGCACATTGGTGCACGCACACGGACATAACAGCATCTACCTCTGGAGGGGAAAGGGAACAGCTGCTAGCTGCCAAGGAGAAGACAACCTGCTACAACCAGCTATATCCTTTTTCATACCCTGTAACCCATGCTGATCCATAACAACAACTAATAGTCACTAAATGAACTAAGTGTGCCAACACTATGCAAAGACACAAGGGCAAGAGCGCTACGCCTTCCCAGCAGACATAGACTTGGGGGGGGGGAGAGCGGGAGGACCCTTGCTGTCGCACACCCACAATTCCACAGGCAGAGGGTGGGGGGGAGGGAGGGAGGGGGGAGGACGAGGGAGAAGGGGGGGACATGTGGACCGGAAGGCAAATGGTACAGTACGTAAATGTGTAACTAGACTATCTTTTTCTTCTTATATCCCTTTCCCACCTATCACCCCACACCCCACACTCTAGTCCTCGGGGAGGCTCTTAGGGAGATCCAAGGAGGACAGACCGAACAATCAGCCATGCGCATAGTGAGGAACAAAGAACACAGCGATAACACAAGACCACCATGAGTAATGCACCAAGAACCAAACTAACCACAAACCTCAAGGTGGTGTCCATGAACAGTAAAGGCTTCAACCACCCAATTAAACGAAGGAAAATACTAGACCACTTAGCCAAACTAAAAGGCGACATCTACACACTGCAAGAAACTAAACTCACAGAAGAAGAAGCTACGCTTCTGAAAGCGAGGTGGATAGGGGAAGTCTTCTGCTCGCCGGCAAACGGGAAGAAACGAGGTGTAATCACCATACTGAGGAAGGCAAACCTAACCATAAAAAGCAGAAAGCGCAGACGAGGATGGGCGGATACTAATAACGAGCTTACTCAAAGGAGGAGAACGAATACATATAGAAACATTTATGAGCCGGACTCCGAAGACAAAAAATTATGGCAGGATGTAGACACGAAGCTCTCCAACATTCCTCAAGACGACCTCATGCTGGTAGCAGGGGACATGAACAGGGTGATGGACCAAGCCACCGACAGACACCCGCACAGAATAAGCCACGAATCTCAAAACACCGACACCCTGAAAGACTTCTGTACCAAACTACACCTTGCCGACCCGTGGAGGCTACAGAACCCAAACGCACGCGAATACACCTTCTACTCGCATCCACACAACTCCTACGGCAGGATAGATTACATACTGATGTCTAATACACACACACACCTAATCGAAGACTCAGAAATCACACCAATAACCATCTCTGACCACGCACACATCACACTATCATTGAACGGAAGACATAATGAAAGTCCAACCAGAAGATGGCGACTAAATGACGACATCCTGCAGAACAAAGACAACGTGAAGGAAATTGAAGACCCTTTAAAGGACTACCTAGAATACAACGACAACGGTGAGGTAGGGAAAAGTACCATCTGGGATGCCCTCAATGCGACTTTAAGAGGAAAATTGATCAACATCAAAGCAAGAATGAACCGGGGTAGGAACAAAAAGATCAGCAAACTGGAAGAGGAAATAACACAGCTGGAAAGAGGGAACTGCGCTAACATAACGGACAAGAATACCCTCACCACACTAACGAAGAAGAAATATGAGCTGAACAAGATTCTAAGTGAAAGAGCAGGGACGTGGCTGACTAAATTCAAATCCATAAACTTATGTGCCACCAACAAAGCTGGGAAACAACTGGCGTCTTACCTGAAAGCAAAACAAAGGCAACACACAAAATAAGAGACAAAACAAATAAGTCCCAAACGACAAACAAAGGTATACTCAAGGTATTCAGACAGTTCTACCAAGAACTATACACCGAAGACAAGAATCTAAAAGAAGACGGCGGCGCAGCCCTGCTCAAAAACACCAACCTGCCAGAACTCCCCACAGACGAAAGAACATCACTGGAAGCGGACATAGCGGACACAGAAATCGAAGCAGCCATCAACCAGCTCAAACCAAACAAGGCACCAGGTCCAGACGGATACACGGCAAAGTTCTACAAGACCTTCTGCCAGCAACTAAAACCACAAATAGCGGAAACATATACTCACTGCATACAGAGAGGCAAGATGACGGAGTCCATGGGCGAAGCGAACATCATAATAATCCCCAAGGAAGGGAAAGACCCACAATACCCGCAGAACTACAGACCGATCTCGCTCATAAATGTGGACTGTAAGATGTACGCGAAGATATTGGACAACAGACTGAACAAGGTCCTACCAAATATCATTCACAACTCACAAGTAGGATACATCAAAAGCAGATTATCGCAAGACAATACACGCCTACTGTGCCATCTCATCAACCACACAACACACAGCAGCAAGCAGGTGGTGATGATAGCACTAGATGCGGAAAAGGCGTTTGACAGAGTCTCCTGGCCATTCCTTAACAACTGTATGAGCAGGTTTGGGCTAGGGGCCAAATACAGATCTATGGTGATGGCCCTGTACAACGAACCAAAAGCAAAAGTGGTGGTAAATGGAAGCACATCGGAAACACTCACACTGGGTAGAGGCACCAGGCAAGGCTGCCCCCTCTCACCAGGCCTCTTCCTTCTAGCACTAGAACCACTATTGCCAGAATAAGGGACAATAACGAAATAGCTGGCATCAAAATCAAAGAAAAAATACGTCAAACTGGCAGCATACGCGGATGACATCCTCACCATGACCACCAGTCCGTCAACGTCAATAACGGCACTCATGGACACAATAGGAGAATACGCGGAAGCCTCGGTATACAAGCTCAATAAAGACAAATCAGATTGTAAGCCAATGAACATCCACACCACCAGGGAGGTGCTTGGTGACTCAGGACTGACATGGCAGATGAAACCACTCAAATACCTAGGCCTGCTTTTCGGGAGAGACCTAACATCCACACTAGAGCACAACGAGGACTCAACCCTGAAGAAGATAAGGGAAAGACTAGACCTATGGTCACCCAAATACATAAGCTGGTGGGGCAGGATAGAAACAATAAAGATGATGGTAACGCCAGCTGTCAACTACACGCTCAGCATGCTACCGCTCCCGATGACAGACGCATTCCACAAAAAACTGGACAAGCTCATAAATAACTTCATATGGAGAAACAAAAAACCGAGAATCAACATACAGAAACTGAGATTAACGAAAGACCTTGGAGGACTCAACTTAGCGAACTTCAAAACCTTTCAAACAGCCTGCCTAGCGAGGCAATGAATCTTCTGGCTAGATAACACCCAAAGCTACGAACCTGTCTGGTTAGAGGTGGAAAAGAACATTCTGGGGGGGCTAAACCCCGTAGCGCTTCTAACAGTAAACAGGCACCCCCAAAGAACGAACCCGATACTGAGATACACCAAGGACGCACTGATGATAATAGACAGGCGTATGGCACGGAAACTGAAGGGCACGACATGGGAGTTGATCTGGTTCAACACAAAGATAACCAATCAAGGGGCAACAATGCACAATGATACATGGATAGAGAAAGGAATAAGCCTTCCAAACCAGCTAGAAACTAGACAGTCACCATTAACATTCCAAAACCTGCAACAACTAAACAAACTCCCGAACCGAGAACTCTACAACTTCCTAAAAATCAAAACAGCCATAACCAAAACAAACCTATGCAAGGAAGAACCCACCATCATCAAATACATGCAAACCCTAAACTCAGCAGGCCACCAACGGGCAAAGGTATACAAGCTCCTCAACCCATCCACGTCGTCATTGGACAAGAAAACAACAAACACATGGGAACATTTCCTAGGCAGGCAGTTAAACGACAGCAAACAATGCAAACTGTCGTGCTCAGCGTCAACAAACAAGATAACCCCACAACTAGCCCAGACAAAATTCTGGCTCCTCCACAGAGCCTACTGGACACCATCAAGACTCCACAAAATCGGCATCACAGAATCAGGCAACTGCTGGAACTGCCGGATAGAGGAAGGTACTCTAGAACACCTCATCTTCAACTGCATGAAGGTCAGGAAGTTCTGGATGCAGGTGAACAGCTTCCTGAACGAGACTTTCAACAAAGACTTAACAATCAGCTTTGTAAGCCTGGCAACAGAACATATGACAGCAGACCTAAACAGCAAAGAAGAAAGAGACCTACTAGACCTACTGCTCACAGCGGCCCTAAAAATAATCCTGACGAACTGGAAAAACACGGCCAAAGGAAACTTTAAAACGTGGATGAATTGGGTCACCTTTCTCAGAGGGGCGGACAATATAACGGGGAAATTCTCAAAGGAACACAACTCGAAAAGAGAGATGTGGGAGCTACTGGATGCACAGCTGACGAGATCCCAGCAAAAGACACACAACTGAGGCCCCCCCCATCTCTCTTCCTTCTCTCTCTTTTCTCTTTCTCCCCTCTTCTTCGGGGAAGATGAAGGCGAAGCGTACCACATTCTGTACTGTATATAAGAATTGACAAATGTATATTAAACTTCTTTTTATATTTTAATAAATAACTTTTAAATAAAAAAAAAAGAAAGTACGACAAGTGCTAGTACGACGTCAAGTGATGACTGGGTGAAATTGTTAGTGCTTAAACGCTCACATTCAAGAACACATATACACGGAGCTATTATGATAGTGTTTTTTAGGGCTAACTGTGCACCATCAGGTCTGATAGTTACTAATGCCCCTAGACTCTTTTAAGAGGATAAATCTTTTCTAAAAGTTTGGTGATTAATAGCATGGAGGTGTACCAGATACTGGTTAATCTTGATCATCACTACAGCAAAATGAATTGCTGATACGATATTCGTGAAGATACAGACACTAGAGTCCAACATCAAATCGGTGCTGGTTACGTCAGTGTATAGCAGTCAGACGAGACCAACAAAAACAATAAAGAGTTTAAAGAGTCCATTCTAGCTACGAAAATTGCAAAATTCAAAAAAGATTTGGAGAGATTTTCTCTAGAGAAAGTGTACCAGTACACCAGTGATCAATATGTTCCCCCACAATTTAATCACAAAGGAGGAAGATATGGTTCCAACTACTCTACATCTGCTAGTGATGAGGTTTCAAGGGACTCAGATTCTTCATCTTATGGAGTAAGAATTGGACAACAGTCGAATAGAAGGAGCAGAGGAAGAGGTCAAAGAAGAGGAGGGTCCTTTGAACAAAGGCAAAATCAATAGTGGCCACCTGTTCCTTTCGGATACACACCACCACATCCGCAACAACAGTTCTTCCCATTCCAACCATTCAACAATATGATGCCAAGCCAGCCTTTTTTAGGGTATGGTCAAGTCCGTCCACGAGGGAGACAAAGAAATGCCCAAGCAGGAGTACAGTGGAATATACCAATAGCGTCAACAACGATGCGCAGAATGATGCAACCCCCTGTACACCCGGGGAGCAGCAGTAATACGCAGGCCACGCAAAAGAACTGCTAACAGCAATAGAGAAGCACTGTTAGAGAGCCACCAGAAAAAGACCAGAACTCAAGACTCACCTTTGTTAACACCTTTTCTGGCTACTTAAATCAAATAAAGAAAAGTATTGTTCAACATTGGAGAATAATTAATACTGGAAATACCAAACTTCCAGTCCTGATGTTTGCCTACAAAAGAAGCACCAACATTAGAGACAAGCAGGTCCATACCCGACCGAAAGAGAACAAGATGAAGGAAGTACAAACATCGCTGTGGAATCTTCCACTTATGATGGGCCACTTCCCTTGCGGAATGTGTGCTGTGTGTCCACAAACAGAGAAGACAACACAAATTGACATATGAACAGGGAGACCTTGGAGACCTTGGAGACTCATGAGACATACAAATTGTAAAGGCGAGAAATTGAAATATTTGATTTGGTGCCCATGTAAGCTCCAATATGTCGGGATGACAACAAGAAAAATTAAAACCAGAATCTCAAAAAATAAGAGCACTATTCGGTGCAACAAGAGATCAACTAAACTCACTAATCACTGGATAAACATCATGCAGAAACAGATTTGCGCTTGGTTGTCTTGGAGCATCCCTGGATTACGTCACATATATCTGATGTCTCGAAATTTCTTTTGCGACGTGAACAACGGTGGGTGTTTAAACTCAAAACTGACACTAGTGGCCTGACTGATGAGATACCATGGCTATCCCTTTAGGAACAATCAATAAACCAGGGGGGAGAAGGTCTATAGGTATGGTTTAACGACCCCGAAATGCTACTATCCCTAGGAACAGTAATAACAACAAAAGGTAGCACGGGGTCAACAAAAACTAAGTAAAACCCTATATGGTGACTCAGAAGAATAAAGGAAATGAACTAATAGTGTGTGTAAAGTGAGAAAGACATGGGACCACTAGTCTCATTGAGAGAAAATTCCCATCAGTCACCATTCGATTCCGCCCTTCATCATCTGGGATCTTTTGCCCTCAGAGACAAAAAATGGAACCACAGGGGACTGGTCAGATGTTGGAAGCCTAATCTCGCCTGTGGAGTCCAAAATGAGGGGAAACCGCTAGAGGTGGTGACTGAAAGCAGTGCTTCAACAAGTGAGGTGCAGAGTGCAATAGTGAAATGAAATATATAAAAATTAGGTAGGGAAGTGAAAAGGAATTATTTATTAAAGAATCACTTCACTCCTAAAGTTAAAAACTGAGTGCGTAGTGGTCTAAACAAATAACCACTGTTGGAAAAAGGAGGTCGACATGTTTCTGCAGACTAACAGGATCAACATAGTATCCATCTGCTTCTTCAGGACCAAAACGCTACTGCTTTAAAGAGAAAGGAATTTATTATAAAGAAGTAAACAGATATCACCTGTGATCCAGTGATACTATCCTTCTCCTGGCTGTGTAGTTCAATGCCAAGAATGGTTCAATTCACCGTGAGACACACATAAAGGGGAAAAACAAAGTACAAGGAAAGGTAGTTGGAAATAAAGTCCTGTGTTGAAACCAATTCTTTCTAACACAGTTCTCTTGAAAATACCAGGAGAATACCAAACATGTATACGTCATGTCCTGATATTGCATGGTCACACACTCATAGCTGCTCACTTACCAAATCGGCAGGAGAGAGAAATCCCACCTCACCTGGCACACAGCGCAGGTAAAACAGGGCACCGCTCTGAAAGTAGCGAAAGAAATATATGAGAAAAGGAAACTAGGAGGTCATAGAGACTCTACTTGATACCCAGGATCTCAATTCCATAACACCTGTGAGACAGATCATGACTTTGGCTACCTTAGCCATGACGGAAAACTTTTTTATGTTCGAGGATTCTGTGTACCTACAGATTAGCGGGACTAGCATGGGCAGCGTTTTTGCTCCTAGTCTCGCTAATCTGTACGTACACAGTTTCGAACAACACCATGTGCTCAATGTGATCAATCCATTCCTAGAAAATGTGCGTCTTTGGAAACGGTACATTGACGACGTTTTGGTGGTGTGGCACGGTTCAGTGGATGATCTTAATAAATTCCATGTGTGGTTAAACGCGAGGAATCCTTTCCTGAAATTCACCATGGAATACAATAGAAACCATTTATCCTTCCTTGACTTGCTAATCACGTCTACTCCCACTGGTTTGCATACAGAAATATATTGCTAACCAATAGCAAGGAACTCACTATTGAATTACGAGAGTTTTCATCCTAAGGCACTTCTTAACAACTTGCCTTATGGACAATTTCTCCGTATTCAACACAACTGTTCAACTAAATCTGCTTTCGAAGAACATTCTCGAATCTTGGAGAAACAGTTGATTGAGAAGAAATATCCAACCAAATTGGTGAGAGCTTCAAGAAAACGTGCTTCAAACAACAACAGGTAGGGTCTACTAGAACTGTTACCCCCTAAGCCAACATCTAAAAGGATAACTTGTGTGAATACTTTTAGCACAAAGTCCAATCAGATTCAAAAAATTGTGAAGAAGCACTGGGCTATTTTAAACACTGGGAGCGATACGACCACTTTACCTCCCCCCCTTTTTGCTTTTAAACGTGGACGAAATGTTAAAGACCAGCTGGTGCATACCAGACCGAAACACACTTGTCCACGACCAGTTGGGACTTTATGGGATATGCCAGCGGTCACAGGGCATCATCCCTGTGGGAACTGTGTAGCGTGCCCTTTAACAACTAAATCCACTCAAATTGATATTGGCACAGGTCGCCCCTGAGAACAGCGACGTTTTACAAACTGTAATAGCCATAATGTTATCTATTTTATCACTTGCCCCTGCAATAAGCAATATGTAGGCATGACTACGCACAAAATCAAGACACGAATATCTGAGCACAGGAGTTCTATCAGATGTAACAAACAGTCAACAAGGCTGACTGCTCATTATATAGAAGTTGGCCACTCACCAACAGAACTCAAATGGACAGTAATTGAACAGCCTATAATTCCATCCCACATTACTGACATTAGTGGTTTCTTATTCAAAAGAGAACAAAGATGGGTATACAAACTTAGATCTGATAAAGAGGGCCTGAACGAGGAAATCCCTTGGATGGCACTCAAATGATATTTGCCCATAGTCTGATTCTGCTTAGAAATTGCTGAAATATGCTGAATTGGGCGACCATTGAGTGGGGTGTTCTAGTCTTTTGCCCCATCCAGCACGGGTATTTTGAGAACTACACCTGTATTGGGTACGAGCCAGGTGGCACTTCGCAAAGATTTTTTCCTGTGTGAGCGCACGCCACTTGAGGCTATGACTGCATGGCACTCAAATGATATCTGCCCATAGTCTGATTCTACTTAGAAATTGCTGAAATATGCTGAATTGGGCGACCATTGAGTGGAGTGCCCTAGTCTTTTGCCCCATCCAGCACGGGTATTTTGAGAACTACACCTGTAGTGGGTAGGAGCCAGGTGGCACTGCGAAGAGGTTTTTTTTTTCCCCCTGTGCGAGCGCACGCCACTTGAGGCTATTACTGCATGATCTCCTTCGTCCCCTCACCCTATGACGAGCGATGAGAGTCCTGTTTAGTCGTTATGTTTTTATGTTTTCATGAGGGATATCATATTCCAATGCCTCGGTACTCCGTTTAGCCCAGACACTGACTGATAGTGTATATTCATTTCTGTTTTCAGACCCCTGTGACATAGACTACGAGGGTCCCATGACGCGCTCATTGGCCATATTACCGTAAAAGACTTCAATTCCCAAGACACCGTGCGCGTGGCGCATCGACTGACGTCATCCAGTCGCATCCCTCGGCTGAGGGAGTGGGCGGAAATATATGGGCTGATCAGGCGCCGCGTCGGTACCTCCCACGACAGCCCAGAGGGACGCCCGGGGTACCGACGGACAGGTAGCCTTCCTGACCTTGTCTGTCTACTTCTGTTTAGGCAACCGCATTAGCGGTTTAGCATATGTACCAGCCTTGCACCAGCCAGGTCAAGCGTTTTGCATGCAACATTATAAAATGTGATCATGTACGGATTCTGACTGTCTTTTGGTCAGACTTCTTTGGGGGGTTTTTCCTTCCCTTTCCCTCCGTCTTTTCTTTAACTGAGATGCCATCATGTTGTTCGGATTCCGAGCACCCTTGGATGTTTACTGGCGCTCTATTACCATCTCAACTAAGAACGTAGTTAACAATCAATCATACTTACTCTCGGACACAGTATTATGTCAACAATTAAATGCTGGTGTACTTTCTTTTAAACGTTTTGTGGGCTGTGAGTGTTGCTGGAGTATCGCGACACCCCGAGTTGCCTAGTTTCCTTTTCTCATATATTTCTTTCCTGCCCTGTTTTACCTGCGCTGTGTGCCAGGTGAGGTGGGATTTCGCTCTCCTGCCGATTTGGTAAGTGAGCAGCTATGAGTGTGTGACCATGCAATATCAGGACATGACGTATACATGTTTGGTATTCTCCTGGTATTTTCAAGAGAACTGTGTTAGAAAGAATTGGTTTCAACACAGGACTTTATTTCTAACTACCTTTCCTTGTACTTTGTTTTTCCCCTTTATGTGTGTCTCACGGTGAATTGAACCATTCTTGGCATTGAACTACACAGCCAGGAGAAGGATAGTATCACTGGATCACAGGTGATATCTGTTTACTTCTTTATAATAAATTCCTTTCTCTTTAAAGCAGTAGCGTTTTGGTCCTGAAGAAGCAGCTGGATACTATGTTGATCCTGTTAGTCTGCAGAAACATGTCAACCTCCTTTTTCCAACAGTGGTTATTTGTTTAGACCACTACGCACTCAGTTTTTAACTTTAGGAGTGAAGTGATTCTTTAATAAATAATTCCTTTTCACTTCCCTACCTAATTTTTATATATTTCATTTCACTATTGCACTCTGCACCTCACTTGTTGAAGCACTGCTTTCAGTCACCACCTCTAGCGGTTTCCCCTCATTTTGGACTCCACAGGCGAGATTAGGCTTCCAACATCTGACCAGTCCCCTGTGGTTCCATTTTTTGTCTCTGAGGGCGAAAGATCCCAGATGATGAAGGGCGGAATCGAATGGTGACTGATGGGAATTTTCTCTCAATGAGACTAGTGGTCCCATGTTTTTCTCACTTTACACACACTATTAGTTCATTTCCTTTATTCTTCTGAGTCACCATATAGGGTTTTACTTAGTTTTTGTTGACCCCGTGCTACCTTTTGTTGTTATTACTATCCCTTTAGGAAACCATAATTGCCCTTCTTCTTTCACATACTGTGTCATCAGGCATAATGTTTTCTCCACGTAGGATATACACAGAATCAGGGCACTTTGGTACACTACCATCCGCCCCTATGTATGTGCAATATACCTTTGGGTTATAGAGATATCTCCACCCTATTAGGAGGAATACACAGAGCCCACAATGGTTGGGACTATACTTGTGAAACAGTTCGTTGCCTGTGGGAAACCAGTATGAGTGTAATAGCAATTGTCTTTGGACATATAGTAGAGATGGCGAGTGTAGCCTCCCGATATTCATCAGAAATATGAAATAGCAGAATCACTTGCCCAATTATGCGATCAGTGAAACATCACATCATGACCTTTGTAGTCATGTATCAATCCATGCGCGCTAAGAAAACAAGATATTATGGCTCTTGAGGCCATTGTTAAGTTATATAATATATCTCATGATTTTACAACCTGCACACATGAGATATAGAATATGATACATAAGTGCACATAAAATTGGCTACTACTCTTTTGACACATATTGAATGTGATCGTTATATTTGTTATAATTGCTTACTAACTTGTACATATGGTGAAAGGAATTGATAATAACATGTGCCATACTTAATCCCCCTTTCTGATTCTAATATGTTGATAACGAATGAGCAGGGAACTAACATTTATAACACTAACACGGAATATCGCGCAGGCATCGCCCTAGCCAGGAAATGTGGAAGCCAATGTTAAGAGCGCATGAGCAGAGAACTAGTATCTCTCTGCACATGCTCAGTCTTTTACCATTAACGGTGTCCATGGTACACTAACTTTGGAATAATGCGCATGCGTGATTAAAATCGCATGATCAGGCAAAGTAAAAGCCACCTTGGAGCTTCTCAGAAAGGCGGACTGTTTGGTCGATGAGACACTATTTAATACGAGTCCGCATGTTCGTTCTGTACCTCCTAAGGCAGCTCGTTTTCGCTGCTGGGTACCGACGGACAGGTTGGGCGCTCTATAATCGTTTCTTGATGGAAATGTTTTCCCATTTGGGCCCTGAGATGAGTTGGCTAATTTATAATATCTTACATAGGGTGCTAAGAGCTATAGCTATATTAATGGTCATCCCATGTATGGCGTCTTGTAGAAATAGTAGCTCCCAATACTTCTGGCTAACTAGCGGCTGTAATCTATAGTATTGCTCACACTACTATTAAATTTCACCTTTATAAATGTGTGTGAACTGAGATTTGAGGCGTAAACGCTCAGTATTTTTAAACACTAGCACTAGATTACAGCTTTGTAATATAAGCTATTTAGAGTTGTGCAATAAAAACGTGATCCATGAGCACAGCTAAATTGATATGACAACAAACAAGTGGCACTTCTTAGAAGACACTGCGATAGATTTAAGTGAAAAAATACCCCCAGTGTAATTCCCTCTACTGGGGTAAACGCTGCATTGTTTTGTTTTTTAACAAAGTGGATCTGTGCTAGTAATGTCAACCTAAAATATTGTGTTAGGTGTGACTTACAGTTTTACCTTCCACAGAGGGGCGTCTCCTTCCCTGAGCTGCCTGCCAGGTCGAGGTGGGCATTATATCCTACTGATGAGGGTAAGTGAAACAATATCTATTGTAGATATAGAGGACTATTGACAATACAATGATAAAGAGTATGTCAATAGCAGAGCACTTTAACTGATTGGTGTGTTCTTTGTTGTTCTTCTCTCTTATGTATTTCCCGATATTCGAGGTATTACCTGACATCATGTCGCAGGTATACTGGTTTTGTATATTTATTTTTGTAACACTTTATACAACGGCAGCAGCAATTGTACCACTCTATTCTTTTTGCCCTGAAGAAAGCCACTGATACAGATTCCTGATCATAAAGCTGAAACATGTCGACCTTTTTTAATAGTAGTTAAAAATCCATACTACTTTCTGCACTTTTTTTTAATCCTGCCAGTGAGAACACGCTAATAAAATCAAATTTGAGCATCAATCTAGGCAGTTTTAACATTCACCACTTTTCACTACACATCACTCCTTTTTGCGCTGCACCATAAGCTCCACATATGGGAATTTATCATCCTGTCTCCATGGTTACATACCAATGAAAACATCTCTGGGCTCCTTGCTCACAGTGATGAAGTTGTAGCTCCCAGTAGTAAGGTTCCTCCTTACCAGTAGGATTTCCTACTGGTAAGGAGGAACACATGCGATGAAGCATGTCACCCTCGGGTGAGTGAGGGTTCTAGTCCTTAAGGGAGAAAATCCCCCACTATTTTCCCTTAGGTTTAACAAATTCCTTGAGCGAGTTTGGACATTGATCACACTTTTTTGCCAAGAATAGGCTCTTTTTGTGCATTTTTTAGACCTGAGGTGATAGTGTTTTTCCAATTATGCTTAGGGGAAGTTTCTCCTCATAGGTCTATAAACTAGATTCCCTAGGACCCTAACTCCACCCATTTTGTTGTTACCGCGCTGTGCCTGCCATGTTGTGCATGGAAGTGCACAACATGCCTTCCTGGCATTGTGGTGGGTGGTGCTGAGTGCAACGCCCGTAGCAATGTCAGAAATGCAGGATGCACCCTACAGTGTGGCGGGTGCATCCTAATGTATGCAACGGGACCCCCCGCACCAATGGCGGGTGGTCCCATTCCACCGGGGGATGTCGGCTGGACAAAGTCCGCCCGCCATCCTAATGACTCCCTAAGTGTACGTTTTACTACTAAATATAGGAGGGACAGAGGAGAGTATCTATAAATGGAGAATACTTATGAGCAAAGAGGATGGGATTGGGAAGGAGTAAGAAGGGGTGTGTGAAGGGATAGTGACGGCTAAAGAGAGGTTTTGAAAGCAACGTTTACCCACCACCCACAAAAGAGTAAGCCTATTGCTATTCACAAACTGCACTTCTGAAGGTAGTACAGCCAAAAAGTAGACCAACACAGTAGTAAATCATTTCATATGATATATTAAATTGAATATACATTAATAATTAAATATAAATGTTAATGCAAATTCATTTTATATAGTTCTTTACATGTAGAACTAAAGAAAAAAGTGCTATAATACGCTTAAGTTAATCTTGAAATAAACCCAATAAACTAAATTAAATTAAATGTATTGTTATGAAGTTTAGATTTTAAAAAAATCCACCTAAAGTAAAAATATATACATTAATAACTATTAAAAGTGATGTATAGAATTCATTAAAAGTAATTAAATTACATTTTAAGAACATGTGCTGTTACATTACTTTTTTAATTAAAATGTTTCATTAAGCTATTTTATAACTCAATAATAAATATGTACTATTTTCTATTTTTTACAGATTTTAAATAATTTAATTTAATTTAACATTATTTCCTATGAGTTTCAATTTAAGTCCATCATTTATTTCCTATAGGAAGGTTTTTTACTGCCTGTAGTTGGCCATGTGTGGTGCTGGACATACTGCTGTTTTTTTTTCAGTAGGAAGAGTTGTGCAAGCCTACACCTTTGAGTAACTTTACACTTTACATTTTATAAAAAGTCAAAAATAGCAAAATTACTCACAAGTATAAGAGTAAATTACACATGAAAATAAGCAAAAGTGTAATTTACCTTTGTAAATAGGCGTAAGACTGAGTATGTTCAGAAAAGCGTCCTTCACACCTGTATATGCATAAGAGTGAGCTTTAGTAGATCAGCTGGTTCATTAATAGGCAGTGTTGTGTCAATGAACACGTGCTCATGGATGCACCAAAAAGAAGCATCATGGTTGTACACTACATAAAACAGCATAGTGAAGCATAGATCTCCCCATCAACTATCTCCTCCCTCTGAGATTGAGAGATAGAGGTTCTGTGGAGAGACCATAGTGACTAATGATTACAGAATCCAATCACACATGAGGAGAGGAAGGGAGCACACTAGTGTTGGGACAAAATATCGGATAATAAATATTGTGATAAAAAACTATCATGTCAGGAATATCAGGAAGTCAAAAATATCTTCAACAGGAACATTGTAGATAAGAATATTGTTTTAAGTGTTGTTTTTTATATCGTAAAAGATATAGATTTAGAAATGTTTGTTGAATGTAATAACATTTGTAAGTGTTATTTTGTGTGTCATTTATTGTAGTGTGTTTGATAACATATGTTTAAAATATTTTGTAATTGGTGTTTTTAGGAAGAGAATTTATTATTTATGACATTTTTGGAATTAGATTTCCTTGGTGTTATGTTTAAAAACAATGGATTTATATATATTTTTTAGAGGGATATTGGGATTTAAGGGAAAATGTGGGTAGATTATTAAAAGGTTGTATAATTCTAATTAAAATGTAGTATAGTAAATGTTCTAAATTACATTTGTAACATTAACAGCTTTATTTATCAATAATTTATAATAATTGTGAACATATATTATTATATTAAACTGAAAAATATAATTTAATTGTACATTTTAAAATAAATAATAAGATTATAAGACAGGTATGAAAAATGAAAATATATAGAAAATGCATTAAATAATGTGAAATAAATGTATATTTTTTAAAAATAATGTAGATTTGAGTTAAAAAAATAAAGAACAATGTATCGAAATTAAAATATTTTGATCTCTTCATTTTTAAATATATAATCTAAATGTAAAAACTTTCTGGAAATAGATTTATTTTCATATTTACATTTTTTTAAAGGTTTTTGAAAGGTATTTAGTTATATTATTTATTAAATATCATGAATACATTTATATTCTACAGTATGTTTAAATGTTATTGGCTTATTTATGACAAATATATTTAAAAAAAACAATATTCTGTTAAATATTTGAATAAGTTCTGTTTGGAATATATTTTCAAAATGTAACAAATGTAATTCAATGTCAATAAAATATTAAAACAGCTATATTTTTTGTTATGGTTGTTAATTTTAAAGTATTATGTTAAAATATTTGAAATGGTAGTAAATATTTTTAGAAATATATTAATTAGTATTAGTGATAATAAGAATAATCAAATATATGTAAATGTTCAATTATGAAAATTTTGGGTTGTATGTTGGGTTAGTGTATTTTTTAAGTAATTTTTAATTTATTTTATAGTTAAAAACTTTTGTGTCAGTATGGAGCTTTAAATGTGTATATAAAATCTTTAGTTTGTAGCACCTTGCATAAAATCTTTTCGATTGTAATGCAAAAAGTAAATGTCACCCCATCAGTGTTCCAGTGCCTTCCCCAAATTTTTATAAATTGGAGTGGGAATAGTAAATGTCACCCCTTTAGCGTCCAAAGCCCACCCTAAATTTAGGTAGATTGGAGTGGGAATAGTAAATGTCACCTTTAGTGTAAAACACTTTCTTCAAAATAGTTTACATAGGAATAGGGATAGTAAATGCCACGGCCTTTGAGTCCAACATCTTCCCCAAATTGGTATAGATTGGAATGGGAATGGTAAATGGCACCCTTTTAGTGTCCAACACCTTCTCGAAGTTGGTGTGGATTGAAGTGGGAATAGCAAATGCCACCAGTTTAGTGTCCAACTCCTGCTCCAAATTGGTATATATTGGAATGGGAATAGTGAATGCCACCCCTTCAGCGTCCAACACTTTCTCCAAATTGGTATAGATTGGAGTCTGAAAAGTAAATGTCACCTCTGTAGTGTCCAATACATTTCCCAAATTGGTTTAAATTGGAATGGGAATAGTAAATGTCACCCCTTAAGTGCCCAACGCATTCTTAAAATTGCTAAGTTATATTGTAAATCCTTTTAAAGTGCACAAATAAACGGAAGTGCCTTGGTTCTAACACTGCAAAACACAAGTTGAAGAGAGAGCTCACAGCTATGCAAATGGCCAGGTTTTTCATGCTTTTCTAAAAGCTAGCAAGCTAGTCATGGATTTGCTGTGCAGAGGTAAGGTGTTCCATGCATTAGCTGTGTGTGAGTGGGCTAGATGAACGCAAGGACGCAGTTTCTTTAGGTTCAGGGGATTTATTTAGACTCAACAAAAGCTTTCTCCTTATAGGACTGGGGCGATAATAGGGAAATGAGGACTCTGGTTCGTCGTCAGGCAACGGGCAGCTCTTTGGCATCCGACGTCTCCTCTCCAGGATGACTCCACACACGGCCATGCCCCCAAAAGAAAAACAAAAGATTCAGTCAGAAAATGTTCTCTTTCCTAATGTGTAAAGGGAAGGGAGTGAGGGAGGCACACAGTGCGTTTTATACAGAGGCACACGGTGAAGGCAGTGCTCAGGAGGGGAAGTGGGGGTTTGGAAGAAGGGATCTTGTGAGGGGGTCATTTCACACTCTCCTCCCTGCCCAGCCCGCAATTCGCGCTCGTACCTGGTTGAGCCACTCTTCTCCTGAAGAGCGGCTGGGCGGCGCGTGGGTACGTTGGCCTCCAGGCTCCTCTCGTCTCCCGCTCAGGATCGCAGCGCTCGGGCTCCGCAGGGACACTTGCTCGGTTTTCTCTCGCCTCCGCGTACTCCGTCTCCTCCCCTGATTCCGCTTCGCTCCTTTCCGGTGTCTCGCACACTCCTCCAATGGGCGTCCTGCCTTTCATGCAGTCTCCCCCTGTGACGTTGGTGAACGGGGTGGGAACACCCGCCAGCTCTGCCCAATTAAAGAAACAGGGCTCTGGTTCAGGCGTCGCAACCTTGCACGGAGCATGAATGGGCGGGGGACACTGTGAAGAGACAGATGGGGAGGTAGTGAGACCAGTCCAAGGAGAGGGTGATGTCCGTCTACCTCCTATTGGCCCCACTACCCCATCACACTGTGCAAGTAACAAAACATTTTTCACCCCAGAGGGAGAGTTTGAACTTAACATTTTTTGCCCCTGAGGATCACAGAGTCCTACTTGTACTTGAAGTTAAGTCTCAAACAGTCCGGGCCCATATCATGCAGTGTTTTATAAGCAATGCACAGGGCCTTTAAACTGATCCTTTGCTTGATTGGTAGCCAGTGTAGTTTTAGAATTGCTTGAGAGGCGGGTTGAAATGTCGGAATCCCTAACAGCAATTGTGCAGCAGCATTTTGTAATATTTGGAGTTTATTCATTAGTTGTTACTGCATGTTTAGGTATAGACCATTATAATAATCTGTTTGGAAAGCACTAATGATGTGAATACGGTTTTCTTTGCATTTGGAGGAATGTATGGAAGGATTTTTAAAATTATCCTTAAGGTATAAGAAGAAACACAACTGACCGCACTGTCTTGATCACCATTGGTGAGCTTGTTATCAACTAACACTCCGAGGTTCTTTGCCATCCTCATTGGAGTAGGACGAGTTACCATTTTGTCAGGGCACTAGAAAGGCGAACAGGATGTGACTTGATTCCCGAACAGGATGACCTATGACCTCTCAGAGTTCAATTTCAAGCAGTTGTTATTCCTCGAGTTACTCAGTGCCCGCATGCAGTTATGGAATCTGCTTTCAGTGCTATTATCACTGCTGGAGAGGGAACGGCAATCTGGGTGTCATCAGCATAAGATGTTAAAGAGAATCCAAAGGATCTTATCAGAGTGGCCAAGGGGGTAACGTAAACCTTCAACAATGTTGAGCTTAACAAAGACCCCTGTAGTACCCTGCAGGGCAGTGAAAAGGGTACTGACTTAAATTCATTTTGTGCCACAGATTGGTCTTCCCCACACAGGAATTATCTTAGATGGTCAATCAACAACTCGTAATTGACCATATCGAATGTTGCTGATAGATCGAGTAAGACAAGAGCCGATCATCCTCCCTGATCCAGAGCAGCCCTTATCACCTCTGTTGCCATGATCAAGGCAGTTTCAGTGCTGTTGCCACTTCGGAATCCAAATTGGGTAGAATCCAAGAGATGGTTGATCTGCATGAAGGAGGCCAGTTGTTGATTCATGGCCGATCTTGGCTGGTAGTGCGACTTGGGAGATTGGACAGCAGCTATTAGGATCTGCAGAGTTAAGATAAGATTTTTTAATCAATGAGAGTACTGACGCTATTTTCCATTATTTGTAGAAGTGGCTTGTCTTAAACATTCTGCTGAAAATATCTGTGAGATTAGCAGCAATAGTGTCAGGTGCAAATTTGGCTACTGGAGAGGGCATGGATCAAGTGCTGAACCTGACTTTGAGGATTTAATTTGCAATATTACCTGCACGACTGTAAAGGCAGTGAATTTAGTAAAGACTTCATTATCAGAGCAGGAAGTGGGGGACATGTTTCCTTCTGAAATGGGTACCTTATTTGAAGAGAACTTGTTATAGACCTGCATCACTTTATTTTGAAAAAGTCAATAAGAGTATCACTAAACTAAACTCACAGAAGAAGAAGCTAAGCTTCTGAAAGCGAGGTGGATAGGGGAAGTCTTCTGCTCGCCGGAAAACGGGAGGAAACAAGGTGTAATCACCATACTGAGGAAGGCAAACCTAACCATAAAAAGCTCAAGCGCAGACGAGGATGGGCGGATACTAATAACGAGCTTACTCAAAGGAGAAGAACGAATACATATAGAAACATTTATGAGCCGATCTCTGAAGACAAAAAATTCTGGCAGGAGGTAGACACGAAGCTCTCCAACATTCCTCAAGACGACCTCATGCTGGTAGCAGGGGACATGAACAGGGTAATGGACCAAGCCACCGACAGACACCCGCACAGAATAAGCCACGAATCTCAAAACACCAACACCCTGAAAGACCTGTGTACCAAACTACACCTTGCCGACCCGTGGAGTCTACAGAACCCAAACGCACGCGAATACACCTTCTACTCGCATCCACACAACTCCTACAGCAGGATAGATTACATACTGATGTCTAATACACACACACACCTAATTGAAGACACAGAAATCGCACCAATAACCATCTCTGACCACGCACACATCACGCTATCATTGAACGGAAGACATAATGACAGTCCAACAAGAAGATGGCGACTAAATGACGACATCCTGCAGAACAAAGACAACGTAAAGGAAATTGAAGACGCTTTAAAGGACTACCTAGAACACAACGACAACGGTGAGGAGGGGAAAAGTACCATCTGGGATGCCCTCAAAGCGACTTTAAGAGGAAAATTTATCAACATCAAAGCAAGAATGAACCGGGGTAGGAACAAAAAGATCAGCAAACTGGAAGAGGAAATAACACAGCTGGAAAGAGGGCACTGCGCTAACATAACGGACAAGAATACCCTCACCACACTAACGAAGAAGAAATATGAGCTAAACAAGATTCTAAGTGAAAGAGCGGGCACGTGGCTGACTAAATTCAAATCCATAAACTTATGTGCCGCCAACAAAGCTGGGAAACAACTGGCGTCTTAACTGAAAGCAAAACAAAGGCAACACACAAAATGACAGACAAAACGAATAAGTCCCAAACGACAAACAAAGGTATACTCGAGGTATTCAGACAGTTCTACCAGGAACTATACACCGAAGACAAGAATCTAAAAGAAGACGGCGGCGCAGCCCTGCTCAAAAACACCAACCTGCCAGAACTCACCACAGACGAAAGAACATCACTGGAAGCGAACATAGCGGACACAGAAATCGAAGCAGCCATCAACCAGCTCAAACCAAACAAGGCACCAGGTCCAGACGGATACACGGCGAAGTTCTACAAGACCTTCTGCCAGCAACTAAAACCACAAATAGCGGAAACATATACTCACTGCATACAGAGAGGCAAGATGACGGAGTCCATGGGCGAAGTGAACATCATAATAATCCCCAAGGAAGGGAAAGACCCACAATACCCGCAGAACTACAGACCGATCTCGCTCATAAATGTTGACTGTAAGATATACGCGAAGATATTGGCCAACAGACTGAACAAGGTCCTACCAAATATCATTCACAACTCACAAGAAGGATACATCAAAAGCAGATTATCGCAAGACAATATACGCCTACTGTGTCATCTCATCAACCACACAACACACAGCAGCAAGCAGGCGGTGATGATAGCTCTAGATGCGGAAAAGGCGTTTGACAGAGTCTCCTGGCCATTCCTTAACAACTGTATGAGCAGGTTTGGGCTAGGGGCCAAATACAGATCTATGGTGATGGCCCTGTACAACGAACCAAAAGCAAAAGTGGTGGTAAATGGAAGCACATCGGAAACACTCACACTGGGTAGAGGCACCAGGCAAGGCTGCCCCCTCTCACCAGGCCTCTTCCTTCTAGCACTAGAACCACTACTAGCCAGAATAAGGGTCAATAACGAAATAGCAGGCGTCAAAATCAAAGAAAAAAAACGTCAAACTGGCAGCATACGCGGATGACATCCTCATCATGACCACCAGTCCGTCAACGTCAATAACGGCACTCATGGACACATTAGGAGAATACGCTGAAGCCTCGGGATACAAGCTCAATAAAGACAAATCAGATTGTAAGCCAATGAACATCCACACCACCAGGGAGGTGCTTGGTGACTCAGGACTGACATGGCAGACGAAACCACTCAAATACCTAGGCCTGCTTTTCGGGAGAGACCTAACATCCATACTAGAGCACAACGAGGACTCAACCCTGAAGAAGATAAGGGAAAGACTAGACCTATCGTCACCCAAATACATAAGCTGGTGGGGCAGGATAGAAACAATAAAGATGATGGTAACGCCAGCTGTCAACTACACGCTCAGCATGCTACCGCTCCCGATGACAGACGCATTCCACAAAAAACTGGACAAGCTCATAAATAACTTCATATGGAGAAACAAAAAACAGAGAATCAACATACAGAGACTGAGATTAACGAAAGACCTTGGAGGACTCAACTTAGCGAACTTCAAAACCTTTCAAACAGCCTGCCTAGCGAGGCAAGGAATCTTCTGGCTAGATAACACCCAAAGCTACAAACCTGTCTGGTTAGAGGTGGAAAAGAACATTCTGGGGGGGCTAAACCCTGTAGCGCTTCTAAAAGCAAACAGGCACCCCCAAAGAACGAACCCGATACTGAGATACACCAAGGACGCACTGATGATAATAGACAGGCGTATGGCACGGAAACTGAAGGGCACGACATGGGAGTCCTTCTGATTCAACACAAAGATAACCGATCAAGCAGCAACAATGCACAATGATACATGGATAGAGAAAGGAATAAGCCTTCCAAACCAGCTAGAAACTAGACAGTTACCATTAACATTCCAAAACCTGCAACAACTAAACAAACTCCCGAGCCGAGAACTCTACAACTTCCTTAAAATCAAAACAGCCATAACCAAAACAAACCTATGCAAGGATGAACCCACCATCATCAAATACATGCAAACCCTAAACTCATCAGGCCACCAAACGGCAAAGGTATACAAGCTCCTCAACCCATCCACGTCGTCATTGAACAAGAAAACAACAAACACATGGGAACAACTCCTAGGCAGGCAGTTAAACGACAGCAAACGATGCAAACTGTGGTGCTCAGCATCAACAAACAAGATAACCCCACAACTAGCCCAGACAAAATTCTGGCTCCTCCACAGAGCCTACTGGACACCATCAAGACTCCACAAAATCGGCATCACAGAATCAGGCAACTGCTGGAACTGCCGGATAGAGGAAGGTACTCTAGAACACCTCATCTTCAACTGCATTAAGGTCAGGAAGTTCTGGATGCAGGTGAACAGCTTCCTGAACGAGACTTTCAACAAAGACTTAACAATCAGCTTTGTAAGCCTGGCAACAGAACATATGACAGCGGACCTAAACAGCAAAGAAGAAAGAGACCTACTAGACCTACTGCTCACAGCGGCCCTAAAAATAATCCTGACGAACTGGAAAAACACGGCCAAAGCAAACTTTAAAACGTGGATGAATTGGGTCACCTTTCTCAGAGGGGCGGACAATATAACGGGGAAATTCTCAAAGGAACACAACTCGAAAAGAGAGATGTGGGAGCTACTGGATGCACAGCTGACGAGATCCCAGCAAAAGACACACAACTGAGGCCCCCCCCTCTCTCTTCCTTCTCTCTCTTTTCTCTTTCTCCCCTCCTCTTCGGGGAAGATGAAGGCGAAGCGTACCACATTCTGTACTGTATATAAGAATTGCCAAATGTATATTCCACTTCTTTTTATATTTTAATAAAAAACTTTTAAATAAAAAAAAAGAAAATACGACAAGTGCTAGTACGACGTCAAGTGATGACTGGGTGAAATTGTTAGTGCTTAAACGCTCACATTCAAGAACACATATACACGGAGCTATTATGATAGTGTTTTTTAGGGCTAACTGTGCACCATCAGGTCTGATAGTTACTAATGCCCCTAGACTCTTTTAAGAGGATAAATCTTTTCTAAAAGTTTGGTAATTAATAGCATGGAGGTGTACCAGATACTGGTTAATCTTGATCATCACTACAGCTAAACGAATTGCTGATACGATATTAGTGGAGATACAGACACTAGAGTCCAACATCAAATCAGTGCTGGTTACGTCAGTGTATAGCAGTCAGACGAGACCAACAAAAACAATAAAGAGTTTAAAGAGTCCATTCTAGCTACGAAAATTGCAAAATTCTAAAAAGATTTGGAGAGATTTTCTCTAGAGAAAGTGTACCCGTACACCAGTGATCAATATGTTCCCCCACAATTTAATCACAAAGGAGGAAGATATGGTTCCAACTACTCTACATCTGCTAGTGATGAGGTTTCAAGGGACTCATATTCTTCATCTTATGGAGTAAGAATTGGACGACAGTCGAATAGAAGGAGCAGAGGAAGAGGTCAAAGAAGAGGAGGGTCCTTTGAACAAGGGCAAAATCAATAGTGGCCACCTGTTCCTTTCGGATACACACCACCACATCCGCAAAAACAGTTCTTCCCATTCCAACCATTCAACAATATGATGCCAAGCCAGCCTTTTTTAGGGTATGGTCAAGTCCGTCCACGAGGGAGACAAAGAAATGCCCAAGCAGGAGTACAGTGGAATATACCAATAGCGTCAACAACGATGCGCAGAATGATGCAACCCCCTGTACAGCCGGGGAGCAGCAGTAATATGCAGGCCACGCAAAAGAACTGCTAACAACAATAGAGAAGCACTGTTAGAGATCCACGAGAAAAAGACCAGAACTCAAGACTCACCTTTGTTAACACCTTTTCTGGCTACTTAAATCGAATAAAGAAAAGTATTGTTCAACATTGGAGAATAATTAATACTGGAAATACCAAACTTCCAGTCCCGATGTTTGCCTACAAAAGAAGCACCAACATTAGAGACAAGCTGGTCCATACCCGACCGAAAGAGAACAAGATGAAGGAAGTACAAACATCGCTGTGGAATCTTCCACTTATGATGGGCCACTTCCCTTGCGGAATGTGTGCCGTGTGTCCACAAACAGAGAAGACGACACAAATTGACATATGAACAGGGAGACCTTGGAGACCTTGGAGACTCATGAGACATACGAATTGTAACAGCGAGAAATTGAAATATTTGATTTGGTGCCCATGTAAGCTCCAATATGTCGGGATGACTACAAGAAAAATTAAAACCAGAATCTCAAAAAATAAGAGCACTATTCGGTGCAACAAGAGATCAACTAAACTCACTAATCACTGGATAAACATCATGCAGAAACAGATTTGCGCTTGGTTGTCTTGGAGCATCCCTGGATTACGTCATATATATCTGATGTCTCGAAATTCCTTTTGCGACGTGAACAACGTTGGGTGTTTAAACTCAAAACTGACACTAGTGGCCTGACTGATGAGATACCATGGCTATCCCTTTAGGAAACCATAATTGCCCTTCTTCTTTCACATACCGTGTCATCAGGCATAATGTTTTCTCCACGTAGGATATACACAGAATCAGGGCATTTTGGTACACTACCATCCGCCCCTATGTATGTGCAATATACCTTTGGGTTATAGAGATATCTCCACTCTATTAGGAGGAATACACAGAGTCCACAATGGTTGGGACTATACTGGGGAAACAGTTCGTTGCCTGTGGGAAACCAGTAAGAGTGTAATAGCAATTGTCTTTGGACATATAGTAGAGCTGGCGAGTGTAGCCTCCCGATATTCATCAGAAATATGAAATAGCAGAATCACTTGCCCAATTATGCGATCAGTGTAACATCACATCATGACCTTTGTAGTCATGTATCAATCCATGCGCGCTAAGAAAACAAGATATTATGGCTCTTGAGGCCATTGTTAAGATATATAATATATCTCATGATTTTACAACCTGCACACATGAGATATAGAATATGATACATAAGTGCACATAAAATTGGCTACTACTCTTTTGACACATATTGAATGTGATCGTTATATTTGTTATAATTGCTTACTAACTTGTACATATGGTGAAAGGAATTGATAATAACATGTGCCATACTTAATCCCCCTTTCTGATTCTAATCTGTTGATAACGAATGAGCAGGGAACTAACATTTATAACACTAACACGGAATATCGCGCAGGCATCGCCCTAGCCAGGAAATGTGGAAGCCAATGTTAAGAGTGCATGAGCAGAGAACTAGTATCTCTCTGCACATGCTCAGTCTTTTACCATTAACGGTGTCCATGGTACACTAACTTTGGAATAATGCGCATGTGTGATTAAAATCGCATGATCAGGCAAAGTAAAAGCCACCTTGGAGCTTCTCAGAAAGGCGGACTGTTTGGTCGATGAGACACTATTTAATACGAGTCCGCATGTTCGTTCTGTACCTCCTAAGGCAGCTCGTTTTCGCTGCTGGGTACCGACGGACAGGTTGGGCGCTCTATAATCGTTTCTTGATGGAAATGTTTTCCCTTTTGGGCCCTGAGACGAGTTGGCTAATTTATAATATCTTACATAGGGTGCTAAGAGCTATAGCTATATTAATGGTCATCCCATGTATGGTGTCTTGTAGAAATAGTAGCTCCCAATACTTCTGGCTAACTAGCGGCTGTAATCTATAGTATTGCTCACACTACTATTAAATTTCACCTTTATAAATGTGTGTGAACTGAGATTTGAGGCGTAAACGCTCAGTATTTTTAAACACTAGCACTAGATTACAGCTTTGTAATATAAGCTATTTAGAGTTGTGCAATAAAAACGTGATCCATGAGCACAGCTAAATTGATATGACAACAAACAAGTGGCACTTCTTAGAAGACACTGCGATAGAATTAAGTGAAAAAATACCCCCAGTGTAATTTCCTCTACCGGGGTAAACGCTGCATTGTTTTGTTTTTTTAACACAGTGGATCTGTGCTAGTAATGTCAATTTTGTGTTAGATGTGACTTACAGTTTTACCTTCCACAGAGGGGGGTCTCCTTCCCTGAGCTGCCTGCCAGGTCGAGGTGGGCATTATATCCTACTGATGAGGGTAAGTGAAACAATATCTATTGTAGATATAGAGGACTATTGACAATACAATGATAAAGAGTATGTCAATAGCAGAGCACTTTAACTGATTGGTGTGTTCTTTGTTGTTCTTCTCTCTTATGTATTTCCCGATATTCGAGGTATTACCTGACATCACGTCGCAGGTATACTGGTTTTGTATATTTATTTTTGTAACACTTTATACAACGGCAGCAGCAATTGTACCACTCTATTCTTTTTGCCCTGAAGAAAGCCACTGATACAGATTTCTGATCATAAAGTTGAAACATGTCGACCTTTTTTAATAGTAGTTAAAAATCCATACTACTTTCTGCACTGTTTTTTTAATCCTGCCAGTGAGAACACACTAATAAAATCAGATTTGAGCATCAATCTAGGCAGTTTTAACATTCACCACTTTTCACTACACATCACTCCTTTTTGCGCTGCACCCTCGCTACACCATAAGCTCCACATATGGGAATTTATCATCCTGACTCCATGGTTACATACCAATGAAAACATCTCTGGGCTCCTTGCTCACAGTGCGGAAGTCGTAGCTCCCAGTAGTAAGGTTCCTCCTTACCAGTAGGATTTCCTACTGGTAAGGAGGAACCCATGCGATGAAGCATGTCACCCTCGGGTGAGTGAGGGTTCTAGTCCTTAAGGGAGAAAATCCCCCACTATTTTCCCTTAGGTTTAACAAATTCCTTGAGCGAGTTTGGACATTGATCACACTTTCTTGCCAAGAATAGGCTCTTTTTGTGCATTTTTTAGACCTGAGGTGATAGTGTTTTTTCCAATTATGCTTAGGGGAAGTTTCTCCTCATAGGTCTATAAACTAGATTCCCTAGGACCCTAACTCCACCCATTTTGTTGTTACCGCGCGGTGCCTGCCATGTTGTGCATGGAAGTGCACGACATGCCTTCCTGGCATTGTGGTGGGTGGTGCTGAGTGCAACGCCCGCCGCAATGTCAGAAATGCAGGATGCACCCTACAGTGTGGCGGGTGCATCCTAATGTATGCAACGGGACCCCCCGCACCAATGGCGGGTGGTCCCATTCCACCGGGGGATGCCGGCTGGACAAAGTCCGCCCGCCATCCTAATGACTCCCTAAGTGTACGTTTTACTACTAAATATAGGAGGGACAGAGGAGAGTAGCTATAAATGGAGAATACTTATGAGTAAAGAGGATGGGATTGGGAAGGAGTAAGAAGGGGTGTGTGAAGGGATAGTGACGGCTAAAGAGAGGTTTAGAAAGCAACTTTTACCCACCACCCACAAAAGAGTAAGCCTATTGCTATTCACAAACTGCACTTCTGAAGGTAGTACAGCCAAAAAGGAGACCAACACAGTAGTAAATCACTTCATATGATATATTAAATTGAATATACATTAATAATTAAATATAAATGTTAATGCAAATTCATTTTATATAGTTCATTACATGTAGAACTAAAGAAAAAAGTGCTATATTACGCTTAAGTTAATCTTGAAATAAACCCAATAAACTAAATTAAATTAAATGTATTGTTATGAAGTTTAGATTTTAAAAAAATCCACCTAAAGTAAAAATATATACATTAATAATTATTAAAAGTGATGTATAGAATTCATTAAAAGTAATTAAATTACATTTTAAGAACATGTGCTGTTACATTACTTTTTAATTAAAATGTTTCATTAAGCTATTTTATAACTTAATAATAAATATGTACTATTTTCTATTTTTTACAGATTTTAAATAATTTAATTTAATTTAACATTATTTCCTATGAGTTTCAATTTAAGTCCATCATTTATTTCCTATAGGAAGGTTTTTCACTGCCTGTAGTTGGCCATGTGTGGTGCTGGACATACTGCTGTTTTTTTTTCAGTAGGAAGAGTTGTGCAAGCCTACACCTTTGAGTAACTTTACATTTTATAAAAAGTTAAAAATAGCAAAATTACTCACAAGTATAAGAGTAAATTACACATGAAAATAAGCAAAAGTGTAATTTACTTTTGTAAATAGGCGTAAGACTGAGTATGTTCAGAAAAGCGTCCTTCACACCTGTATATGCATAAGAGTGAGCTTTAGTAGATCAGCTGGTTCATTAATAGGCAGTGTTGTGTCAATGAACACGTGCTCATGGATGCACCAAAAAGAAGCATCATGGTTGTGTACTACATAAATCAGCATAGTGAAGCATAGATCTCCCCATCAACTATCTCCTCCCTCTGAGATTGAGAGATAGAGGTTCTGTGGAGAGACAGTAGTGACTAATGATTACAGAATCCAATCACACATGAGGAGAGGAAGGGAGCACACTAGTGTTGGGACAAAATATCGGATAATAAATATTGTGATAAAAAACTATCATGTCAGGAATATCAGGAAGTCAAAAATATCTTCAACAGGAACATTGTAGATAAGAATATTGTTTTAAGTGTTGTTTTTTATATCGTAAAAGATATAGATTTAGAAATTTTTGTTGAATGTAATAACATTTGTAAGTGTTATTTTGTGTGTCATTTATTGTAGTGTGTTTGATAATATATGTTTAAAATATTTTGTAATTGGTGTTTTTAGGAAGAGAATTTATTATTTATGACATTTTTGGAATTAGATTTCTTTGTTGTTATGTTTAAAAACAATAGATTTATATATTTTTTTAGAGGGATATTGGGATTTAAGGGAAAATGTGGGTAGATTATTAAAAGGTTGTATAATTCTAATTAAAATGTAGTGTTTATTATTTTAATGATATGCAAATTAGTATAGTAAATGTTCTAAATTACATTTGTAACATTAACAGCTTGATTTATCAATAATTTATAATAATTGTGAACATATATTATTATATTAAACTGAAAAATATAATTTAATTGTACATTTTAAAATAAATAATAAGATTATAAGACAGGTATGAAAAATGAAAATATATAGAAAATGCATTAAATAATGTGAAATAAATGTATATTTTTAAAAAATAATGTAGATTTGAGTTAAAAAAATACAGAACAATGTATTGAAATTAAAATATTTTGATTTCTTCATTTTTAAATGTATAATCTAAATGTAAAAACTTTCTGGAAATAGATTTATTTTCATATTTACATTTTTTTAAAGGTTTTTGAAAGGTATTTAGTTATAATATGTATTAAATATCATGAATACATTTATATTCTATAGTATGTTTATATGTTATTGGCTTATTTATGACAAATATATTTAAAAAGAAAACAATATTCTGTTAAATATTTGAATACGTTCTGTTTGGAATATATTTTCAAAATGTACCAAATGTAATTCAATGTAAATAAAAAATTAAAACAGCTATATTTTTTGTTATGGTTGTTAATTTTAAAGTACTATGTTAAAATATTTGAAATAGTAGTAAATATTTTTAAATATATATTAATTAATATTAGTGATAATAAGAATAATCAAATATATGTAAATGTTCAATTATGAAAATATTGGGTTGTATGTTGGGTTAGTGTATTTTTTAAGTAATTTTTAATTTATTTTATAGTTAAAAACGTTTGTGTCAGTATGGAGCTTTAAATGTGTATATAAAATCTTTAGTTTGTAGCACCTTGCATAAAATCTTTTAGATTGTAATGCAAAAAGTAAATGTCACCCCATCAGTGTTCCAGTGCCTTCCCCAAAGTTTTATAAATTGGAGTGGGAATAGTAAATGTCACCCCTTTAGCGTCCAAAGCCCACCCTAAATTTATGTAGATAGGAGTGGGAATAGTAAATGTCACCTTTAGTGTAAAACACTTTCTTCAAAATAGTTTACATAGGAATAGGGATAGTAAATGCCACGGCCTTTGAGTCCAACATCTTCCCCAAATTGGTAAAGATTGGAATGGGAATGGTAAATGGCACCCTTTTAGTGTCCAATACCTTCTCGAAGTTGGTGTAGATTGAAGTGGGAATAGCAAATGCCACCAGTTTAGTGTCCAACTCCTGCTCCAAATTGGTATATATTGGAATGGGAATAGTGAATGCCACCCCTTCAGTGTCCAACACTGTCTCAAAATTGGTATAGATTGGAGTCTGAAAAGTAAATGTCACCTCTGTAGTGTCCAATACATTTCCCAAATTGGTTTAAATTGGAATGGGAATAGTAAATGTCACCCCTTAAGTGCCCAACGCATTCTCAAAATTGCTAAGTTATATTGTAAATGCTTTTAAAGTGCACAAATACACGGAAGTGCCTTGGTTCTAACTCTGCAAAACACAAGTTGAAGAGAGAGCTCACAGCTATGCAAATGGCCAGGTTTTTCATGCTTTTCTAAAAGCTAGCAAGCTAGTCATGGATTTGCTGTGCAGAGGTAAGGTGTTCCATGCATTAGCTGTGTGTGAGCGGGCTACATGAACGCTAGGACACAGTTTCTTTAGGTTCAGGGGATTTATTTAGACTCAACAAAAGCTTTCTCCTTATAGGACTGGGGCGATAATAGGGAAGTGAGGACTCCGGTTCGTCGTCAGGCAACGGGCAGCTCTTTGGCATCCGACGTCTCCCCTCCAGGATGACTCCTCACACGGCCATGCCCCCAAAAGAAAAACGAAAGATTCAGTCAGGAAATGTTCTCTTTCCTAATGTGTAGAGGGAAGGGAGTGAGGGAGGCACACAGTGCGTTTTATACAGAGGCACACGGTGAAGGCAGTGCTCAGGAGGGGAAGTGGGGGTTTGGAAGAAGGGATCTTGTGAGGGGGTCATTTCACACTCTCCTCCCTGCCCAGCCCGCAATTCGTGCTCGTACCTGGTTGAGCCACTCTTCTACTGAAGAGTGGCTGGGCGGCACGTGGGTACGTTGGCCTCCAGGCTCCTCTCGTCTCCCGCTCAGGATCGCAGCGATCGGGCTCCGCAGGGACACTTGCTCTGGTTCTCTCGCCTCCGCGTACTCCGTCTCCTCCCCTAATTCCGCTTAGCTCCTTTCCGGTGTCTCGCACACTCCTCCAATGGGCGTCCTGCCTTTCATGCAGTCTCCCCCTGTGACGTTGGTGAACGGGCGGGAACACCCGCCAGCTCCACCCAATTAAAGAAACAGGGCTCTGGTTCAGGCGTCGCAACCATGCACGGAGCATGAATGGGCGGGGGACACTGTGAAGAGACAGACGGGGAGGGAGTGAGACCAGTCCTACGAGAGGGTGATGTCCGTCTACCTCCTATTGGCCCCACTACCCCGTCACACTGTGCAAGTAACAAAACATTTTTCACCCCAGAGGGAGAGTTTGAACTTAACATTTTTAGCCCCTGAGGATCACAGAGTCAGTCCTACTTGTACTTGAAGTTAAGTCTCAAACAGTCCGGGCCCATATCATGCAGTGTTTTATAGGCAATGCACAGGGCCTTTAAACTGATCCTTTGCTTGATTGGTAGCCAGTGTAGTTTTAGAATTGCTTGAGAGGCGGGTTGAAATGTCGGAATCCCTAACAGCAATTGTGCAGCAGCATTTTGTAATATTTGGAGTTTATTCATTAGTTGTTACTGCATGTTTAGGTATAGACCATTATAATAATCTGTTTGGAAAGCACTAATGAGGTGACTACTGTTTTCTTTGCATTTGGAGGAATGTATGGAAGGATTTTTTAAATTATCCTTAAGGTATAAGAAGAAACACAACTGACCGCACTGTCTTGATCACCATCGATGAGCTTGTTATCAACTAACACTCCGAGGTTCTTTGCCATCCTCACTGGAGTAGGACGAGTTACCATTTTGTCAGGGCACTAGAAAGGGGAACAGGATGTGACTTGATTCCCGAACAGGATGACCTATGACTTCTCAGAGTTCAATTTCAAGCAGTTGTTATTCCTCCAGTTACTCAGTGCCCGCATGCAGTTCTGGAATCTGCTTTCAGTGCTATTATCACTGCTGGAGAGGGAACTGCAATCTGGGTGTCATCAGCATAAGATGTTAAAGAGAATCCAAAAGATCTTATCAGAGTGGCCAAGGAGGTAACGTAAACCTTCAACAATGTTGAGCCTAACAAAGACCCCTGTAATACCCTGCAGGGCAGTGAAAAGGGTACTGACTTAAATTCATTTTGTGCCACAGATTGGTCTTCCCCACACAGGAATTATCTTAGATGGTCAATCAACAACTCGTAATTGACCGTATTGAATGCTGCTGATAGATCGAGTAAGACAAGAGCCGATCATCCTCCCTGATCCAGAGCAGCCCTTATCACCTCTGTTGCCATGATCAAGGCAGTTTCAGTGCTGTTGCCACTTCGGAATCCAAATTGGGTAGAATCCAAGAGATGGTTGATCTGCATGAAGGAGGCCAGTTGTTGATTCATGGCCGATCTTGGCTGGTAGTGCGACTCGGGAGATTGGACAGCAGCTATTAGGATCTGCAGAGTTAAGATAAGATTTTTTAATCAATGAGAGTACTGACACTATTTTCCATTATTTGTAGAAGTGGCTTGTCTTAAACATTCTGCTGAAAATGTCTGTGAGATTAGCAGCAATAGTGTCAGGTGCAAATTTGGCTACTGAAGAGGGCATGGATCAAGTGCTGAACCTGACTTTGAGGATTTAATTTGCAATATTACCTGCACGACTGCAAAGGCAGTGAATTTAGTAAAGACTTCATTATCAGAGCAGGAAGTGGGGGACATGTTTCCTTCTGAAATGGGTACCTTATTTGAAGAGAACTTGTTATAGACCTGCATCACTTTATTTTGAAAAAGTCAGTAAGAGTATCACAGAAAAATTGGATGCTATCTGCCATGTTGTGTCTAGGAATAGTGGCCAGTTTGATCACTCGCTGACACATTTCTTTTACTGAATTTATGGAAGCTTCAATTGTTTGTGTAAAACAGCATGATTTCTCTTTTTCTAACAAAGTCTGCCATTCATTCATTGTATTTTTCTTTCTCCACAATGTTGTATTCCTTTCTGCATGTTGTTCCTGTCTTCAACAACATGTTTTCTGGGCCCTGAGATTGTCTGTAAATCACAGACCTGTTGGTTTATTCCCATGGTGCTGAGATACCTTGAAAGGTGCTAAAGTGGTTACAGCTGGGTTTACCGAATTTTAGTAGAGTAAAGTTTGCTGATCTAAGTACACTACCCACTCTGGCTGTGACTCGATTAGCATCAATGAATTTGATCGATTTTAATTTTGTGGCAGGCATGTGACGTTCGAAGGTTATAGAAAACTTTATCTGAATGCCCTCAAGTTGCCCTCACAATGCAGATTTTGCTGCATTATGGCCTGACTAAGTCTGGGGAAGGGTACTTGTTCCGGTTAAAAATACATTATTTGTAAAAACCCATACTAAAGTATGGTGTGCTTGGTGTGTCGAGCTAACTACCACTTGAGTTAGGCCTAAGCAAGACTTGGTGTTAACTAATGCTTCTGTGTCTTTGTCTGTTTGTGCTTCTAAATAAAAATTACATTTTCTACAAGCATTGTGTAGTCATTGGAGAATAAACATGAATCCAATAGAGAGCTAATGGCCTGAGTGAAGGTATTTCTAGGGGTGGGTGGCCGATATACTAATAATCCATTAAAGGATTGGGCTTTGGATGCTTCTATAGTGAAAGAGAGTGCTTCACATTTGGACAAGGTTGCTGGTAAGAAAATAGGCAAAATATTGTTGTGGTATAAAATAGCGAATCCACCATCCCGCTCGGGAGGTGAATGGAGTATCCGTGAGGAATTGCTGCAACCAGGTCTGGACTTGACGTAGGGTTGGCCCATGTTTCAGTTACATAGACTATATTGGTTT
Organism: Lissotriton vulgaris; assembly: GCF_964263255.1. Lineage (NCBI taxonomy): Eukaryota > Metazoa > Chordata > Amphibia > Caudata > Salamandridae > Lissotriton > Lissotriton vulgaris. Next base: position 879,618,826 of record NC_141697.1, on the reverse strand, counting down.
ATTGTAGTATAGGAAGTCTGCAAATTCAGTTTTGTGTCTCAACTGAGACCTGGCATTAATTTGGGCGCAGAGGATTTACCCTTCTCTAATGATATATTATATATATATATATATATATATTGTAGTTCCACTGGAATTTCAACATATTGTTGGCCCTGAGCCTCAGGACTCACTACCAGGTAGCTGCATACCTGACACATTTCTTTTAAGGCTGTATTAATGGAGCACTGATCTATTCTACCACAGCTGCTCCCGTATTGCAGATTAGTAACTCTTCTCCCAAGTAAATAAATAAATCGTAAATCATACGTTCTTATATAGCGCCTTTCACCGTCAGGTCTCAAGGCGCTTGCTTTGGGAACCCATCCTGGCCTTTCCCTGCGAGATTACCTCTACTGGGCATCCCCAAGGTGAAGACCAGGCATCCCATCGCTGTGGGGCCGTAGTGGAGATTAAGCAAGCTATTGCCCAGAGTTGCAGAGTGTGAACCCACGATTCGAGTAGGCGCTGAGGTGAGAATTATCGAGTCTGTGGACATTTTGAGCTCAAGGCCCTGCCGCGTCGGGGATTGAACCCTGGTCCCTGGTCTGACCTCTGCATCATGGACTGCCTCCTCTAACCGGTGAGCCACACTTCTCCAAGTAAACTCATCTCTGTGAGAGGTGGGGCCTGAAACCGGCAGGGGCACTGGCCCTCAGCGCAATCCTGGCACGGAAGGGCACAGATGAGTTTGGCTTAGGGTGTAAGCAGCATGCCCGCGGTGTGCATCCATCCGCTGTGTCGACGCACTGTCTGCTGTTCTAAATAGCCCGCCATAGAAGGGGGATGTCTCCAGGGGCATGGCAGGGAGCCAACACTCTCGCATATGCGCATATCCCAAACAGGTGGGGAAATAAAACACAAACCGGGGTCCAGGAGTCCCTCGATCATTCCATAGGCTCCCCTGTGAGAGGAAAATACTGGCAATGTGTGAAATGAATGCATAAAATCAAGTCAAAAAGGGAATAAACCCTTTACAGTATGGCGCCCTGAGTACGCGGGAGCCAGGCATCTCCCTAAATTGACACTCTTACAATGAAAAGAAACAGGCTCTCAACAAACCTGTGTATTAAAGGTGAGTGGTCGCACTGTCTGCTGTTCTAAATAGGCCGACATAGAAGGGGGGCATATCCATGGGCGTGGCAGGGATATGATTCTCTCAAGCATGTATATGCCAAACAGGTTGGGAAATAGAACACAAACTGGGGTCCAGCAAACCCTCAATCCTTACACAGGCTCCCCTGTCGGAGGAATGTATTGGCAAAGCAAAACTATTTAAAATAAAGTGTGAAATAAATGCATAAAATCAAGTAAAACATATAAAGGAATAAACCTTGTACAGCATGGCGCCCAGAGTAAGCAGGAGTCAAGCACCTCATGAAATTGGCATACAGGAATTGGTATAGATTGCAGTGGGAATCATGAATGTCACCCCTTTAGTGTCCAACATCTTCCCCTAATTGGTTTAGATTAGAGGGGGAATGGTATATAACACCCCTTTGGTGTCCAACAGCTTCCCCAAATTGGTTTAGATTGGAGTGTGAATGGTAACTGTCATCCTATTAGTGCTCAACACCTTCCCAAATTGGCTTGGATTGGAGTGGGAATAGTAAATGACACCCCTTTAGGGTACACCACCTTCCTCAAATTGGTTTTGATTAGAGTGGGAATACTATGGACCTCATTATAAATTTGGTGGTGCAGGAGTGGGGTGGTTCACCACCACCCCACTCCTGCACCGCCAAACCCAAACGCTGCCCACCAGCCAGATTACGATATAAATTGTTGTCTGGTGTGCGGGCAGCTTGCGGTCCTGCGGCGGTGCAATAAAAAAGCTCAATGAGCCTTTAATACTGCCCTGCTACGGAACTGCAGCAGCACGTTTCAGCACAAAATGGAATGTAAAGTCCATGCCTTGCTGTAAATAGGGGGGTACTTGCACACAGGGGGGCACCACATGTGCCCCCGTCATGCACCTACCTACATGGGGCAAAGGGGGCCCTCCAGGGCCTTGGTTATTTCCTCACTGCAAGCTTTTACACAGTGGAGTAATTCTGGCAGTTGGGAAACTCAAAAATGCATGGCGGTGCCGCAGTGGCTCCACCAGCATATTCTAAGCCCCTGGCCGCTGCTCCACCACTAGGGATTGCAGTTCCCTGGCAGGTCAGTCAGTCAAATAGCGTCTGACCGACACATCTCTAATACGGCGGTCGGACCACCGGTGTGGCAGTGGCTGGACCTCCACCTCCACGACCTGCGTGTCTGGTGGTCCATGGACTTCCAGACTCATAATAAGGCCCTAAATGTCACACCTTTAGTGTCTAATACCTTCCCCATATTGATTTTGATTGGAGAGAGAATAGTGAATGTCAGCCGTTTAGTGTCCAACACCGACCCCAAATTGGTTTTAATTGGAGTGGGAATAGCAATTTCATCCCTTTAGTGTTCATCACCTACCCAAACTGGTTTAGATTGAGGTGGGAATAGTAAATGTCACTCCTTTAGTGTGCACCACTTTCTTAAAAATAGTTTACGTTGGAGTGTGATTATTTAATTTTATTATTGAATCCTTTGTTATAATTGTAGTTTTATGTAGTAGAAATAGTTTATGCCATTTAATTAGTATTACTGGTGTTTAGAAATATAATTTAAAAATAGTTGTATGTTTATAATAATATTATTAAGGAGCCGATTCCGATCTGGGTCGGAAGGGCACCGAACGCGATCTGGCGGGAAAAAGTTTGAGCCGTATGCTTTTTTTCTGTCCTACTCGTACACCTGTACGCCCGAGCAAGTACGATGCAAGCAATGCAAATTTCACCGACCAAGTTGTTTCTGGGTCTGAACTGCTCCGTACGACTCGTCCATAAGCTGACTGTGCCGTGCAATGGATGCGAATAACAACTGAGCCAGTACGATGCACGAGTCGGACAGCCAGTGCGAACCGAAGATTCCGGCTCGTAAAATGTCCGGGACGTTGCATTTGGGGGTCTGCGTCGGACCCCCTGTCACCCCCAGCCTTACGACTCAGACAAAGCGGGAGACCCTGGGCTTCCCCAACACAGGCATGTAAGGTGCGGATGGCAGTGACGCATGCCCACTGAAGGGGACGCCCTTGTGCGACATATACCCATTTGGTCAATGTGAGCCTATGTACGCGTCGTACAACCGGCTCAAATTTACTGTCTGGCAGCATGCGGCCGCATCGTACTCGCTCGGTCGGACTGCAGGACTCTGGCTCGGATGAAAAACACTGCGGATTGGGCTTGGTCGGAGAGCTTTCCGGCCCAGATTGGAATCGGCCCCTAAATTTGTATTTATACAATAAGGACATGTAGCACATATTTTTAGTTCAATGTTTTCAAAGTTTATTTAATGTATATTTTTGCATTTTTAAAACATACATATCATTTTCAAAATAAGCTTTTATATATAGATTTCACATTTTTCAATACATTTCTCTTATTGCATAAAAAATGTAAATAATATTTAAGCCGTTCCGTGCTCCCGTCGTCCAATGGCCGACGGGAGCACTCCCTCCCTGGTGCAGTGAACGGCCAACGTCCGTCGCAGCCCCACCCACTCTTTAGCACACCCGTACCGCGGCTGAATTGCCGCCGCGGTTAAGGCGTTAAATAGTATTGCATGTTGTACATTTTTCTCTTTTTTCCAGTTTACATTTTTTTAACATTCATTAAATTGTTTCATATTGCATACTTTCAACATCATTTTAACATAGGTTTTTCAGCATTTACTAAATAATTGTATACATTTTATACTTTTATTAAATGTATGCTTTACAATTTGTTTACATTTTTTACAACATTTTTTTACATGTTTTACACGTTTAACAATGTTTTGTATTTTATTATACATATTTTTACCATTTTAAAATTATTTCTCATTCATTTCTATGAGGCAATAGTCTTTACTTAGTTTAGCAGCTATTTTATTTATTGCTACCTTCAATTTTGTAGTCTAGTTTGCATCATTATTAGTCTATTTTACAGGAGCCAGGTTGTGGGAAGGGGCTGCTGTTTGTCAGTCTTTTTGAAAGGTTTTTTAAGAGTTTTGAGGGTAGAGGGGTGTAGAAGGGGATCTAGAGGTTAATTTTAGTGCTGTTAGTGGTGGGTGGTTTGTACATTCAGTTTTATTAATAATAGTTTTAGGCTTTTTACACGGTTTTAGTTATGTATTATGATGTTATGGTATATTGCGTTATATTACTCATTTTATGATGATTATGTTTAATGTATATGTGTTTTGGGGGATGTAATGTGTTTTGTGGGAGGTTTGCTGTATTTTCTTCACCATCATGCCTCCGACCATGCCTCTGCCCCACACCTACCTTTCCAGAAGAGAACAAAATCCCCAGACACAGAAGCATCGGAATATCTCTTTACCAGCCATGTTACTGGGTGTTCCGGCTGCCAAGCTGTTACTACACTGCAGTCAAACAAAAATTGCAGCCACACCTCCAAATCTCTCTTCAGTCAGTCTAATCCTGTGGTCGGGATTGGTCACTGCCCTCAATGAAAATGCCAGTTATATTAATAGGGTGATTCTGTATTTTATTAATCATCCAACTGACGCCCCTACTCTTGCTGGCATGAAGATCCCCCTGCTTATGTTTGCAGATGGCACTCTGTTCATCTCTAAAACCCAAAAAGGTCTACAGACGGTGATTGTTAGATTTGAGGAGTTCTGTCAGGACCATGGCCTCTTAGTCAATGTGGACTAGGCCAAGTTTATCGTGCTACATAAACACAAGATTGTAAAATGGAGAGTAGGCATGAATGAAGCTACACTAGAGCAGACTCAAGTTTTTGCATACCTGGGTATTACTTTGGGTAGCAAACTCAATTGGAAACTGCACATAGATCAGGTGGTCCTTAAACATGCACAACTGTCTGGTGCCCTATTAAAGGAACAGCGCCTTTCTCATACTAAGCCGATTGCCCCTGCGTTAAAAAATTACAACTCAAAAATTTGTGCTTCGGTCCTGTATCGGGCCGAATTCTGGGGTTTCGGTAATCTAGCATCCCTGACGATTTCCCAAAACAAATTTATGAGGGGTATAACTGGTCTTCCACAATCTACACCATTGCTGCCCCTTTATTAGATTTGGACTGTCATTTTTTCGAGGACGTGGACGTGGCACGCTATAGACCAGTGGCTTATTGGAGAAGGCTCTGGGTTAGCTACACTAGAGCAGACTCAAGGTTTTACATACCTGGGTATTACTTTAGGTAGCAAACTCAATTGGAAACTACACATAGGTCAGGTGGTCCTTAAACATGCACAACTGTCTGGTGCCCTATTAAAGGAACATCGCCTTTCACACACTAAGCCGATTTCCCCTGCGTTAAAAATTTACAGCTCAAAAAATAGTGCTTCGGTCCTGTATGGGGCCGAATTCTGGGGTTTCGGTAATCTAGCATCCCTGACGATTTCCCAAAACAAATTTATGAGGGGTATAACTGGTCTTCCACAATCTACACCATTGCTGCCCCTTTATTTAGATTTGGGCTGTCATTTTTTCGAGGACGTGGCACGCTATAGACCAGTGGCTTATTGGAGAAGGCTCTGGGTTACCCCTGAGCTTTCCCAGTATGCATATGCTCTCTTTGAAGTTAGGGATGCTGACAGTGCGTGCAAAATCCCCTGGCTGAGGCAGGTAAAAGCTATTTTTAGTGAGATGAGAGTGAGCCGACTGTGGGAAAATCCTGTAGACAATGTTTTTCCTTCTAGGAAGGATTTCAAGGAAACATATTGGAGCATGGTCAACATGAAGCATTTTTCGTCATTATCCAGGCCGTCTCTAACGAGGGAGTTTTTGGAGATTAAACATGTTACTGAGTACGAAGGATACTGGGATTTTATTACGGTTTTTAATGATAGGAAACATTACCATCAATTTAGGGTGGGCTCACTCCCAGTCAATTCATTTGTTGGTAAGTGGTGTACTACGATCTGCACCAAATGCCCATTCTGTCCGACCCGGACTGAATCTATAGTGCATATTTTATTTATTTGCCCAGCCTATAAAATACCGAGGCACAAGTGGCTTAAACCCATTTGTATGTCTATGGGCATTAATACTGGCAGCGAAGCACCTAGGATTTTAAAAACAGATACAGCTGAACCTATAGTAATTGCGGTTGCCACATTTTTAAACTGGATGTGGGCCATTTGTGCCAATAAAATGAGATTACGCTAACCTGTTTTTTTTATGTAGATTCCTGGTCTTTTTATATAGTCACTTACCTACATGGGGCACCTTCTGTAAATAGGTATGGGGTTTTTATTTGATAGTATTTTTATCCAGTTTTAGAGTTATTTATTGTATACTATTTGTATTTTTGGATGGAATCACCTGATGGTGTCATTTTTCTATTGTGTCAGTCTTATATTAGTCCTGGAAATGAAATGTTTAAATATTTTAAATGTAAATGTCTTTTATGATTCTTGTTAAATCGAAATAAAGACTTATCGAATTGAAAATGCCAGTTGTCTGCAAAAAGCTCTCCTAAGGGCCACCACTTGGCGCACAATGTTCAAATGTTATTGAAATTTCAGAAGAAATGACAGCTTACATATTGTCTTGCTAACAGATACCGCCAGTAGCTCTCACAATTTCTGCAGCTTATCGTCTGCAAATGTGAAATCATTGCCACTGAGTTGAGGTCGATTCCTACAAAATTCAGCCCTGTGATGAGCCTCTCTTTTTTTCATCTGCCTAGGGATCTTGAAATAATGTGTCACTTCCTGAAAGATTCCAATGAGACTTGTTGTTTTCCACTTCCTTTTCTTCCATCAAAATGTCAATGTAAAGCAGCATGTAATCAGATCCCACAACTTTCCTCACTGTCCACTAAATGAATATGCTGAACTTCTCAAATGCTGCACATGCCACCGTAAAGCCTATAGGCTTTGCCTTGTCTATTCCGTCATCTTGGATACACAGCAAATAAAAGTCACATGGGTGGTCTGGCAGGAGCCTGAGAGCAGACTTTATGTCCACCTTCCCCATCACTGCAACCCGTCCTGCACTGTCTCATCAGCCTCACTGGCTCGTCCAAGCTGGTTTCTGAAACCAAGAACTTGTCTTGGTCCAAGTAGACATTAAGAGAGGACCCGTCCTTTTACAAAAGGTGGTGTATTAAGAAGAATTCTCCCTTAGCATTCTTTGCCCCAGCGGCAATCCATGATATCACTAAGTCATGTATTTACATTTACATTTAATTACATATACATTAACAGTCACAAACTGTCTTGCCAACCTCTTGCACACCACTTCTTTTGTCAAATCAAATCATCTCTTTCACTTTACTCAATTTCCAGATCTCTGCCCATTTCTCGCTCTTGGGACCCATATATGGTAGTTCATAACCCCTCTGTAAAGGTCCCTCCTTAAGTAGTCAGAAGCTCCCTGCTCTGGGTACACCCTCAGCAACTTACCCTGTTTTTCATCTCAACTAGCATAGCCCCCTTTCTGTCTCCCCTGCCCCTGACATTATATGCAGCCCCTTGAATATCGTGACAGAGTATGACACATTTCCTTCAGTCATGCCTAAATTTGCAGGGATAGCAAAACCCGCTTTTTTGTTGATGTTCCAGCAGCTCCCCAAGGGGACTGCTCATCCCACTTGTCCCAACCATCCAATATCCCCCCTTGGGTGGGACGCCCCACAAAGTGCTTTATCAGCAATGGAGAACCACTTGTTGTGTTCACACACGCCTTAGCGGTTTTCAAGCTGTTCTGTTATCTAAATTCCTCATGGTTACTTAGCGACGCTAGCCCTCCAAAGCTTATGCTGTGCATATGTATGCATTTGAATACACCTACACTTGTCTCTGGGATCTTTTTTCATATAATGCTAGCACAGATAATGACAGCAGGTGTCCATATATCTACGTTTGTTGGTACCTTTGGTTGCTTGGCCAACTCCTTTGCTTTATATCCTTCTTTGCACCGTATTTCCCTGTGTAGTACTTCAAAGATATAAACGTATTTGCCAGCCCAGTTTTTTTCCTTCATGCTCAGAAGGAGGTGCCTCTCTTACTGCATCCTCCTGTCCCATATAAGTAACTTTTCCAATGTTTTGTTTGTCCTGCTCTGTCTTCCCTTGTTCCTCCATCCTCTGTTGCTTTGGGCTTGTCACAATCCCCTCTTACTCTGCCCTAGTCATCACATCTTCCTGTTCTATTTCTTTCTGCTTGTCATTCTCATGCCCCCGTCTTCCATTTCTTCTTTTCTTCCATCCTCTCTTGTGTCGGCGCTTCCTCCTCCACCTCTATCAAATACGTATACTAGAACCCAAACAGCACCAATTGAATGACACTACAACACATGCTCCTTTCATTGTCTCTCATGCAGCTCACACTCAGTCTCTCCCTTTCACATTCTACTGTGTCTCTTGTCCCCCACCAATAATCCTTATACTTGCTCTCCAGTCTTACCGCCTCCCCTATTCCCCTCAATGACTTTCTCCACTGTTGTTTGCTAACTTTCTTCCTCTCTCTAAATGTTCCTGCCTGTCACACTGTTGCTCTCCTTTGTGTCATCTCAAGCTCATGCTCACTTCCTCTCAACCCTCTCCCCTTTCTACTCCATTCTCCGATCACCCCTTACCTCCCTCTCCCTTGTTCAGCTCCTTCTGTTCCCCTTTTTCCTGTCTGAATCAGAATTTGGGTGCCCTTCGCTCTGCATCTCGAGATTGATCTCTTCTGAATATCTCCTCCAATCTCATCTGTTCCAATTTCCTCCCCTTGTGCCGCTCATCTCTGCCTTCCATCATGCTGTGCCTGTTTGCCTCTTAATCCCCTTGAATCACCTGCACACCCTCTGCTCTGCCCGTGCACCACATTGTCTCACTGTGGCTCCCCTTGTATCTGATACCATGTGCCCTAGTGAATCTCTAAGCGCCACCCCATATTCCACAGGCTGATCTCCTGTTGCACTGGTGTTCTCGAGACGATGGGTGTGCACAGTCTGCCTGCACCTTCTCCACTGCCAGCCCCCTTCTGCCTGCCACATTGATCCAGCTCTCAGGCGGTGCACACACTTTATCTCTACCCTTGAGGCTGGAATCTTCATCCTCTTCCACTGTGCTATCCTCTTTCCAGACACTAGGACCAACAAAACAGTTCACCTTGCATCTACTCCAGATTCTTAAAGCTCTATGGTGCCTGGAGCCCCCACTTCCAATACTCCTCCTATTTTGTTGATCCTACACTGCATAGGTGTCTTCTCACAGGCGTCTCCATCCATATGTGTGGGTGGGTCAGCTCCCGTGAGCCCTGTCCTACCTTGCTCTTCACTGCTCTTGCCACCAACCTTTATTCTCTGAGTGCCTCCCCTGTGCCCTACCTTCCAACTGCTGGCCTTCCTGGTGCCTCTGGGCTCTGCTGGTGACACCCCTCTAGCCCCCCATCTACATGGGCTGCGACATTGTCCTCTGCAATGTGCTGGCCTCATGCTGTCCCAGATCCCCTATGGAGCAGCCCCTCTCTACGGCCGTCAGACCACTCTCTGAATTGCCCATGCCCTCTCTAATGCCAGGGTCCAACTCTCTCCCATGGTTGAAGAGCTCTTGGGGGAGTCAATGACCCCAGAAGTAAATCTGCTACACTTCTTCCTCTCCAATTGAGAGCCACAAACCGGTCTTGTTGCCCTTATCACGACGCCGCTGCCCTCGTTGATCACTGTGTGGGATCTGTGTTGCCTGGCGGTGCTGCATTCCAGCAGGTAACCTCTTCCCTTCCCCTTAGAGGCCGCTCTTCTTTCCGCCCTTGCTCCATGATCAGTTGCTGCAGCTGCCACACCATACACACACACAGGAGTTCCTGTTTCTCCTGCCATTTTGCCCCCCAACCCCCAAAAAATCAGTATGTAGCACCACACTGGGTCATGAGGAGCAATTTGTTTTTTCTGCTCTTTTCTCTTTCTGTTTCAAAGGACCAGACCCATGGTCATAGAGACAGCAGAAAGTATCCCCTCTAATCGCAAACAAGCACTGCAGGTCAATGTAGCCGACCCCCCCTTGCCGAACGGTGGGGACATTTTTTTCCCACACTCTGCGTTACGTGATAACGTGAAACAAGGCGACCACATGGCAACACCACATTTGCACCTCCAGGCTTCTGCCACAGAGGACATTCCCTTCCCACCTCCCTGCTTGCCTAGTAACAGAGAAGGCCACAAGGATTGAGGGAGCAATTTTAGGGGCGGAAAATCTCCAAAAGCCACTTCTCCATAATGAACATATCATCAGGCTGCTGAGTGCTTATGAGCTCATACATTTCTAGTTGATGTCTATGAAGGGAGCTTATAATTAATTAGAAAGCATTTTCAGTTGGATGAGAGGGAGTTAAAGACCAAGTATGAAGGAGGTGATGCAAAAAGGCTTTTACAGGCAGATATTATTGGTTATAGTCTACCTTGCAGCGGACTAAAGGAGGAATAATTGCAAGAATGAAATTTGAAATAAACAATAAGCTTTCAGGGTAATAGAGGCAAAGAGTGATAATCTTAAAAGTCAGGTCAAGAAAATGCAGTACGTCAGCTGAATAAGTGATGCAAACTGAAGATTGAAAGTGAAGAGATTCAGCATTTAGGACGCTTGCTCAGCTGACTCTGAGCACAATCAAAATGCAAAATAAATGGGATAAAAGAGAGTGGGGTGTGGGAGGAGAAATGCACAAGGTGTAGTCCAAAATCTCTGATACTACTAACTAAGGTGGTCATTATGATGGCAGACGGACCACCAGCGCCAGCCGTGCGGTGGTGATCTGTCCGCCATCAAACATGGATTAACTGCCTGCAAGATAAGGATGGCGGGCGAATCCACACTGTGACCGTGGCGGACACAAAGACCGTTCCCCACGGAACCGCCACAGGCAATCATACTGATTGCCTGGCAGAATGATCTGCATCGATAAAATGGTGGCGGTGCCTAGCAGGCACCATCCACTATATTATGATGCAGGCTTTGGCTGACAGAGGGAAAACTGGAGGCCCTTCCGAGCCCCCTTTGAGGGTGTGGTCACGTTCACTGTGATCTGGAGTACCGTCTCAATAATGCACTGAGAAAGGAGGAACAATGAAATGAGATGACGACATTTCACGTTGAAGTGGCACTTTATTACACAAAAACATGTATTTCAATAAAATGTATTGCTAAATAATACGCTTAGGAAAACCTGGCTTCACTCTGCCAGGGGTACATGCTAGATGAAGATTGCTTGTAAAATGCTCCGAGGCAAGCAGAAGTGATTGATTATTAAAATGCGAGATTTGATTAACTTGAAACTTTAAGAAGACATTGAAAACCAGTTCAAGACAATATTTCGTCGTCACACAAGTCTCCTGGAGAGAATCATTTTAGCAAGTTTAAGCATTTCAGAAAGAAAATACCAGAGGCTAAGATCCTTAAAAGGCATAATAGAATTTAGCTGATGTATACAGAATACATGTTTATCAGGCCTAGTGCCTTAAAGCACCTGTTAGAACTGGCTGTCTCTAGTTGGCAGAGGTATACACTTCTGACAAATAGGGACACACCTTTTCTAGTCAGGGCAAGGGGATCACACCCTTCGATAACCCCTGCTCACCCCCTTGGTAGCTTGGCAGAGCAGACAGACTTATCTCAGAGGCTGTGTGTTAAGCATTTATGACCACATACAGTAATAAAGTGAATACACTACGAATGGACACGACACAGTAGTATTATAAAAATAAGGATTTTTATATAAGGCTTAGCACAAGACCAAATAACGACAAAAATGTACACAATCTTAATAAATACTCTTGGAAGGGAAAAATAGTTCAAAGGTAGTTTCTTCTTTAGCACAAAGTCTTTCGTAACAAAGCAAATCTTCTTCCCGGAAACACAGTTCTTGGCAACAGGGTAACCCACACGGGAGCTACACGACGTCGAGGCAAAGTTAATCCAAAGGTTCGGCGTCGACCGCGAGGGGCGCTACGTCGAGCCCGGAGTCACACGGACCCCAACAACACAGTACCTTGGAAAATGAAGCACACGAGGATCAGCGGCGTCGAGCAATCCGGCGTCGCGTCTTCGGTGTCGATCAGGCCTCAGTAGTCGTTGATGTCGATGATGATGATGATGTTGCAAAGTGTGAGCAGCGCTCACGGCGTCGAGAGGTCACGCAGTCGATGCGATCAGCAGCGGTGCAGACACGAGGTCCCTTGGAGCTGGAGCCGAACTCACTACTCACTGGCGTTGCTGCTGGCGTCGATCAGGCCCGGCGGCCGGCGTCGAGGGAGCGGGACACTTGAGCCGTCACTCACGGTGTCGAGCTGGATTCGGCGACGTCCGTCGGCGTCGAGATTGCTGGTTCTTTCAGAGGTGCTGGATTCACAGGTTCCAGCAAATAGCACTTTAAGCAGATGAAGTACTTTAGCCCTGTGACCTCAGCAGGAGACTGGCACTCTTCCAGTCTTTGGAGATTTTCTTAGCAAGCGTGAGAGTACACACACAGTTCCTCTCTCCTGGTTCCTTGGCAAAAATAAAGAAGCACTGTAGGATTCCCCCCAGCAAACAGCACACTGGCAGAAGAGGTAGGCAAGTCCTTAGATCAGCAGGCCTCTTGTCCTTGGTTACAGGGTTCCTTGTCAGAAGTGATCTGATTTCATGGTTCAGGGGTCCTTCTCTTATACCCCTTTTCTGCTTTGATTCCTTTGTCCATGCAGGGGGATTTCCCAACATCCTGGGTCTGTTGTGGGTGGAGCCAGGCAGAAGCACCTGGCCTATTTACTGAGCAGGGCTGGGTCCTCAAACGCCCAGCAGGAGGTGGAGCCAGCATTGTCACGGGCAGGAGCAGAGCTATTGGCCTCCTGGCAGGAGGTGGGGCTAGGATCATCCATGGCAGGCACAGAGCCATCAGCCGCTTGGCAGGAGGTGGAGCCAGCATTGTATCAGGCAGGGCAGGCTATCAGCAACTACTCCCCCCCTACTCTCAACGCAAATGTCCCACTCATCCCACACTGACTCACTCAGACCTCTGGAGCCACCCAGCTCCTGTCACACACACGCAAGACCAGCAGAAACCAGAAATGGTTAGACAAGAAAATAGACACCTTCTAAAAGTGCTATTTTCAAACCCAGAGTCCAAAAACCATCCACACCAACGGATGCGTAATTAAACCCCGAGTTCAGGGATACCAAACTCGACATTGCATCATGCTCCCCGAGCCAGCTAGGATCATAGCATTAATAATCCCAGTGGCCCATTCTAACTAACGGAGAGCAGGTTACCTCGCAATAGTGAAGAACGAAGATGGCTGTTGTTCACTATTAGGACATGCCAACTTGGTCAGGCGTGTCCTACCTTATACTTACAACGCACCCTGCCCGTGGGCCTACCATAGGGGTGACTAACATGAAGTTAAGGGAAGGTTGGAGGGACTGGCAAGCAGGTATACTCGCGCAGCCCGCGTGACAGTACCAGACTGCACGTAGGTCTCGCAATGACCGACCCGTAGACATTCTTTTACGAGGCCGCTCTTGTGGGTGGCACAACACGCGCTGCAAGCCCACGAGCGGCATTTGTATTTACACGCCCGGGCACTCCTGGTGCACTAGACTAGGGACTGACAGTAAACCAAATAAGCCAAACATGGAATATAATTGATACATAAATTTAACATAGAGAGCACTTGCGCTGTGGCACTGATCAGCATTATCAAAAATGGGGTATCCCAAACCTGTCTAGGACCTGGGTACAGAGCGTTAACAAAAACAGTGGTCCTAAGCTTAAATTAATTCAATGATCATATCAAACAGTATTACCTAATTTTTCTAAGTTGGAGCCTAAATAATTATTGCTCTTTTTAGAGAAAATCTAGATTTATTCATGCAATCACAGAGCCCAACAACTGTGTCATGTTCATAGAAAATATATTTTTATTTTACTGAACTGAACTTATAGCCTCTTAAAATTCAAAGGTTTTCAAATTGGAATTTTATCACACAATTTTATCAGGGTTTTTTCATTATTTACAACATTTTGAAGGTACGTATAAAAGGTGCTCAAGGAGAACGTGCATAGAGTAAGTGCTCGAAAAGTTGGCGCAAGTGATTCAAGAGAAGGAAAGAAGAGTAAGTGACAATTTTTACAAGTGAGTAGACTTGTTCAGTACTACTAGCAATTCAAAATAGCCTGTCCACTTTCAGAAATTCACAATCCAGTGTGTCAAATCATCAGTTTTTACACGTTTTTTTCACTGGATGTATAGTGATCCAGGGAGTATTGGTAAGGATGTCGACGTTTCGACCCGACTTAATGCCTTGGGGAAAGCTGAAACCTCTGCTGGCGGGTCTTCTTCAGGACTAGGGAGCACCCTACGTACCTGACATAAACCAGTACCCTAAGGGTAGTACAAGCGGTCGTCATCAATAACCGACCCAGGATATATGTATCCTACTTTCTGATTCGAATCCGTTAGAATTAATCCAATTTACATTGGCGGTGCGTTCTCTTCAAAGGTAAGATTAGTTGTACAATGCCGCCAGGGTAATTCTAATCTCCAGGATAATGGATTCCGAAATTTATGGACGCCTTCACATTATTTTTAGGCAGTCCAATCTCTCTAACAGCCTCGGTTCCGGTGCTGTATGGAAGTGCCGATGTGGTCACTCTTTCTGTTTGATTGCTCGCCGAAGTGAAACACGGCAAGTCGGGGTAGTCCGTAGTCCTACGTTGTGGCACTGATCAGCAGTAGCACAGCGCCCAAAGCATATACCAGCAAAACATCGTAAAACAGTGGAGGCAAACAGAAAAAATGGAGGAGAGGCTCAAGCCAATGATGTCAGATCTAACACGTTTCCCCTCCAGCTGAAATGTGGGGAGAACTACCCTTGACCTAGGGAGTCCTCATCACTAAGGCGGAAAAATCTGGACAGACCATCAGCATTGGCGTGATCTGTACCAGGGCGGTGTTCCACCGTGAAGTCCATCCCCTGTAGGGAAATGGACCACCTCAACAGTTTCGGATTCTCACCCCTCATTTGCATCAACCATCTGAGGGGTCTGTCTGAACCCGGAAGTGAGTCCCAAACAGGTAGGGTCTTAGCTTCTTCAGCGCCTTGACCACAGCAAATGCTTCTCTCTCTATCGCACTCCACCTCGTTTCCCTGGGAAGTAACCTCCGACTGATGAAGGCTACAGGCAAGTCTCGGCCCTCTTCATTCACCTGAGCCAGAACAGCCCCCACGCCATGCTCTGAAGCGTCCGTCTGGACAATAAATTCTTTGGAAAAGTCGGGTGCCTGGAGTATAGGTGCGGTGCACATTGCAGTTTTCAGGGTATCGAAGGCCGTTTGACAGGCATCAGTCCAGATCACATTTCGTGGCTGCTTCCTGGAAGTCAGCGAAGTCAAGGGGTGCACAATGTTACCGTAATCCTTGAAAAAACCTCCTGTAATAACTCTTGAGTCCTAAGAAGGCTCTCACCTGAGTTTGGGTTTTGGGCGGAGCCCAAGCCAGGATGGTATCGATCTTGGGTTGCAGGGGGGCAACCTTGCCCCTCCCTACTTGGTGCCCCAAGTACACCACAGAACTCTGCCCAATCTGGCACTTACTGGCTTTGATTGTGAGGCCTGCTCTGCGCAGGGCCAACAACACTTCCTGGAGGTAGCGCAAGTGTTCCTCCCAGCTGGCGCTGAACACTGCGATGTCATCCAGGTAGGCTGCACTGAAATACTGGTATAGCCCATCTGGTGTGGAGAATGCGGACCTCTCCTTTGCCTCATCAGTCAAGGCGATCTGCCAGTACCCAGACGTTATATCAAACGTACTAAGGTACCGGGCAGCCCCCAACCGATCTATGAGCTCATCAGCTCTGGGGATGGGGTGCGCGTCAGTCTTCATGACTGAATTGAGTCCTCGGTAATCCACACAGAACCGAAGTTCCGGCGAAGCACCAGGCGCTGCAGCCTTCGGGACCAAGACCACTGGGCTGGCCCAAGGACTGCTAGAGGACTCAACCACCCCTAACGCAAACATTTTGGAGACCTCCTCCTTAATGTATGCTCGAACCTTGTCAGTCACCCTGTAAGCCTTGTGCTTCACAGGAGGGCTGTCTCCGGTGTCAACGTCATGGACACACCAATGAGTGACACCCGGAACCAAGGAAAACAGATCCGGGAATTGTCCCAACAGGTGGCGACAATCCTGTTTCTGCTCAAGGGTCAGTGTGTCAGAGAGGACCACACCATCCACTGACCCGTCTTGCTCTTTAGCACACAGGAGGTCAGGAAGAGGCTCACTCTCCTCCTCCATTCCAGCATCTGTAGCTAGGAGCATGCCCACTTTGGACCTTTCTAAGTGGGGCTTCAAACGGTTGACATGCAGGACCCGCAAGGGGTTCCTGGGAGATTTCAAGTCCACCAAGTAGGTGACATCGCTCTTCTTCTCCACAACCTTAAACAGTCCAGTCCACCTGTCCTTGAGCGCACAAGGTTCCATAGGGGACATGACCCACACTTCCTGTCCAGGCTGAAGCTCTACCAGAGTGGCATTCCGGTCGTACCAACGCTTCATCTCCTCCTGGCTGGCCTCCAGATTTGCCTGAGCAAGATCTCTGAAGCGCCGAGTCTGGTTCCTGAAGGCCAGCATGTAACTGTATACATCCTGGGGAGGTTTCCTGGGAGATTGCTCCCAGCCTTCTTTGACCAGACTCAAAGGCCCTCTTACCGGGTGACCATACAAAAGCTCAAAGGGGCTGAACCCTAGAGACTTCTGCGGCACCTCACGTTAAGCAAACAACAGGCATGGCAAGAGGACGTCCCATTTCCGCCTCATTGGTTCTTCAAGACTCATGATCATGCCTTTAAGGGTCCGGTTGAATCTCTCAACTAGCCCATTTCCTTGAGGGTGGTAAGGAGTGGTGAACTTGTAGGTTACCCCACACTCCTTCCATAGAGACTTCATATAGTTAGAAATGAAGTTGGTGCCCCGGTCTGACACCACCTCTCTGGGGAACCCCATCCGGGAGAAAACACCCATCAGTGCCCGTCCCACTACGGGGGCCGTCACTGTTCGGAGAGGGATGGCTTCCGGGGACCGTGTGGCATGGTCCACCAAGACCAGGATGAACCTGTTGCCCAGGGCTGTCTTGGGGTCCAGGGGCCCAACAATGTCAATACCCACCCGGTCAGAGGGGGTACTGACAACTGGAAAAGGTTGGAGGGGAGCCTTCTGCTTCCTCCCGCTTTTCCCACTTGCCTGGCAAGTGTGACAAGTCTTACAATTGATATCTACATCCCTGCGCATCTGAGGCCAATAAAAATGGGTGACAAGCCTGTCATAGGTTTTGTCCTGCCCCAGATGTCCAGCTAACGGAACGTCATGAGCCAAACCCAGTAGGAAGGCTCTAAAGCGCTGGGGTACCACCAGCACACGGGCTGACCCAGGCTCAGCAGCCTTAGGCTCGCTATACAGGAGGTCGTTCTCCCAGTACACAAAATGTGACCCTGACTGATCACCTGAGGATTGGGCTGAGGCCTGCTGCCTCATACCCACAAGAGAAGGGCACACCTTCTGTTCGGCACAGAATTCCTCCCTGGAGGGACCACCATCCTGCTGCCAATGGGTCAGCTCGGGCAGGTCTCCCAGTTCGGCAATTTGTTCCCCTGTGGGCTCCTGGGCATCCCCCTCAGGGTCTACCTCCTCCTGGACCACGGGAACTACGGGGGCCGGTTTCCCGCACCTCCTGCCTCTTCTCTTCACAGCTGGGTCCTGGGCCGAACTTTCAGGCTCCGGGACCTCATCGACACCCTTACTCCCTGTCATCAATCGAGTGGTTGCACACACCCACTCTGGCACACCCAACATCCTCAAATGTGTCTCCCTCTCCACCTTAGCCCAAGGGGAGTCTTCTAAATCATTGCCCAGGAGACAATCGACAGGCATGGCGGGCCTCACAGCAACCTGAAGAGTACCTGAAACTCCCCCCCATTCAAAGGAAACCTGAGCTACCTCACACTCTTTCTGGGAGTTGTCAGCAGCTATTACAGGGTAGAATGCGTGGGGAACCACCTGCTCTCTGGACACCAAGTGACACTTGACAGCTGTCACACTCGCTCCGGTGTCTGTGAGAGCTTCCACTCTATGGCCATTAATGGTCTCCCACTGCCTATATTTACTAATGTTACTAGGCAGAGGGGGTGGAGGGACCATTTGCATGTCTCCTAGCGAGACCAGGGACATTTCTGCGGGACTGTCAAGACTGGCAGCAGCGCAAGCACAATTATCGCCACTAACCTTATCAGACGACCAGCAGAAACGATGTCTGAAGCCAACCCCCCCAGTCCGACCAAAACACGACCCCCACAGTGAAACTAAGAACTCTCTGTGTGGAGAAGTGCTCAGATAGGAAAAGGGGACGTGGATAAAAGAACAAAGGCAGGGTGTTTGTCTGTGGATCCCTCCAATCACTTGCCACTGGATTATGAGAATTCAATAGGGGATTCCACACTGCAAAAAGGAAGGGGAACAGCAATTAATTACTACCCTTATTGGGGGGAGCTATGTGAAAGACAAATAACGTTTTAAGGGTACTCACACTAGTGTCACACCACCAAAGCAGGAAATAATGGCATAGGCTTTCTTGTTGTAATACGTTGCCAATGATTTCATTGAATATCCAAAGGAAAAAGAATGTGTAACCTCCCGTTACACCAACAAGTTCAAGCAAGCCGCCTGACACAGAGTAGCAGTAGTGCAGGTCTATGTAGAAAACAGTTCCAGTATGAAGCACACCTCGTAAATCACTGCCCCTGCTCTTACTACTCTTCTAATCCGTTTCACTTCTTGTATATACAGTTTCTTTCGTTACGGATTCAAAAACACACAAATCCTGCCTTAAATAAATGCATGTACGAAGAAAACAAAAATAAAGCGCGACTTCACTTTCAGTCGCGCTCTCTGCTTTTCTCTTCCTTACGCGGGATGCCCTTCACGAGCAAGAAGCATCTACGAGGCACCTCGGTAGAACTTAAACAGGCAAAAAGAGTTTCAAAAAACATACACGCGCCGGAGGCGGGCCCGCTCTCCGGTCAGCTCCGTACTTAGCTCAATCACAGTCTTCCACGTCCTTCCTGACACAAAAAAGGCTTCACAGTTCCGGAATACAAAAAGCTTCAGTCTCATAGCTGAAATCCGGCGGGGGACACCATCCGCCACATCCAAAACGTTCCGGGTTAATTGACAAGCACCTTCCTGTGGAAAGGGAGGTGCTTATGTATGAACCGCCTCACTCCTCAGTTTACCAGCCCCTTAGCATGCTGGTCATTGTAGTGTTTTCGGCTTGGAACATTTACACATCGATTACACAAGCCACAAGGCTGCTTTGGTAGATATGACACTAGCCCCCTTGTCCATGCTACCGCTACAGGGACCCCTCCCACCAGGGACAACCATCTCCTCCCCTCCCAGGGCTACACTCGCCAACTGACGGGGGGTGCACGCGTCGGTGCATTCGAATTCTTCATGGGACACTGGGGGTCATAATACCGGTGTCCCACCTGCCCGCAAACGTAGCAGGTTAGGGGGCCCCTATGAACAGGTTTACCCGTTGGGGCCCCTGGCTTCTTCTCAGGGGGAGGCTGGGAACCTTTCCCTTGGTTCCCTTGGGGATTACTTTGGGGCTCTTTCTGAGACTCCTTCTGCTTACCCTTGTCCCCCCACTCTTCTGCTGGGGACCCTGCCCCCCTTTGGCTGAGTCTCCCACTGGACCCTTGTGGACCCTGGTACTGACCCAGCGGTCCGCCTCCTCAGCAAGTTTTCTAGGGTTAGATATCTTGCTATCAATAAGGTGCTGGCGCAGCTCTGGAAAACAGTTATTAGACAAATGCTCCCAAGCAAACAAATCATAAAGAGCTTCATAACTTTCCACTTTGCTGCCCTTTACCCAACCATCCATGGCTCTGCAAAAATAAGACACATACTCAACCCACGTCGTACCAGGCAACTTCTTACATTCTCTAAAAGCTTGTCTGTACTTCTCGGGGGTTAGGCCATACCGCAACATTAAAGAATCCTTCATATGAGCATAAGACATCCTATCCTCAACAGGCATGTCTAGCAGGGTATCTCTCCCCTCATTCACAAAGCGACCCCACAACCCCGCTCCCCAATCCTTCTCAGGGACCCGGTGGGCCAACAATGCTAACTCATACGCTTTAAACCACTGGCCAATATCTTCATTCCTATGATAATCTTTGATGACATCTTTGGGAAAATAAAACCTACTTTCTGCAGGCCCAGATGGAATGCTGCCACCAGAGGGATTCAATTCTAACTTCTTAGCTTGGATGTCCAACTCCCTCAACTTGGTATCACGCTCCAAAGCTAACTTTTCTCTCTCAAACTCCAACCTTTTGGTCTCCAAATCAGCTTCTCTTCTACCTCTTGCATTTTCTAACTCCAACTGCCCATTTATCTTTAGCCTTGCCATTTCCATGTTGTATGCACGCTCCTTCGCCCTTTCTTCTCGTTCTTCAGGGGGAAGACCTTTGGAGGAAACACTGCTTCCGGGAGAGGACTCATGCCCATTCACTGGCGCCTCCTCATCCCCTTCCCCTGGCGGTACCACCTCCGCATCAGAGGGATCTCTGGACTCCAACCAGGCCTCCAGTGCTTTGAGATAGTTTTCCTTAATCTTGAGGCCTTTGGTAGGAACTTTAAACTGTTTGCAAAAGGATTTCAGCTCTTCCAGTTTGTAGACGTTTATCTTCGCTCTGTCGAATTCCTCCACGACAACAACAGGGGTAGTGACTCCGGTGTCACTCATGGTCAAAACTGGCAGTGTTAAAAAAATCAAGCTTCAGAAAAGCGGAGAACCAAAAATGGATCCTTCCAAAATCAGATTGTGGCTGCGCTATGGTCTGCTTTCACTATGTAGCGCACACTAATCACTGCACATGGGTCATAAATGCAAGGTTCAAATCCTCACCGATGTATCCAATGTTAGAACCGGCTGTCTCTAGTTGGCAGAGGTATACACTTCTGACAAATAGGGACACACCTTTTCTAGTCAGGGCAAGGGGATCACACCCTTCGATAACCCCTGCTCACCCCCTTGGTAGCTTGGCAGAGCAGACAGACTTATCTCAGAGGCTGTGTGTTAAGCATTTATGACCACATACAGTAATAAAGTGAATACACTAAGAATGGATACGACACAGTAGTATTATAAAAATAAGTATTTTTATATAAGGCTTAGCACAAGACCAAATAACGACAAAAATGTACACAATCTTAATAAATACTCTTGGAAGGGAAAAATAGTTCAAAGGTAGTTTCTTCTTTAGCACAAAGTCTTTCGTAACAAAGTAAATCTTCTTCCCGGAAACACAGTTCTTGGCAACAGGGTAACCCACACGGGAGCTACACGACGTCGAGGCAAAGTTAATCCAAAGGTTCGGCGTCGACCGCGAGGAGCGCTACGTCGAGCCCGGAGTCACACGGACCCCCAACAACACAGTACCTTGGAAAATGAAGCAGACGAGGATCAGCGGCGTCGAGCAATCCGGCGTCGCGTCTTCGGTGTCGATCAGGCCTCAGTAGTCGTCGATGTCGATGATGATGTTGCAAAATGTGAGCAGCGCTCACGGCGTCGAGAGGGCACGCAGTCGATGCGATCAGCAGTGGTGCAGGACACGAGGTCCCATTGAGCTGGAGCCGAACTCACTACTCACTGGCGTTGCTGCTGGCGTCGATCAGGCCCGGCGGCCGGCGTCGAGGGAGCGGGACACTTGAGCCGTCCTTCACGGTGTCGAGCTGGATTCGGCGACGTCCGTCGGCGTCGAGATTGCTGGTTCTTTCAGAGGTGCTGGATTCGCAGGTTCCAGCAAATAGCACTTTAAGCAGATGAAGTCCTTTAGCCCTGTGACTTCAGCAGGAGACTGGCACTCTTCCAGTCCTTGGAGATTTTCTTAGCAAGCGTGAGAGTACACACACAGTTCCTCTCTCCTGGTTCCTTGGCAAAAATAAAGAAGCACTGCAGGATTCCCCCCAGCAAACAGCACACTGGCAGAAGGGGTAGGCAAGTCCTTAGATCAGCAGGCCTCTTGTCCTTGGTTACAGGGTTCCTTGTCAGAAGTGATCTGATTTCATGGTTCAGGGGTCCTTCTCTTATACCCCTTTTCGGCTTTGATCCCTTTGTCCATGCAGGGGGATTTCCCAATATCCTGGGTCTGTTGTGGGTGGAGCCAGGCAGAAGCACCTGGCCTATTTACTGAGCAGGGCTGGGTCCTCAGACGCCCAGCAGGAGGTGGAGCCAGCATTGTCACGGGCAGGAGCAGAGCTATCGGCCTCCTGGCAGGAGGTGGGGCTAGGATCGTCCATGGCAGGCACAGAGCCATCAGCCGCTTGGCAGGAGGTGGAGCCAGCATTGTATCAGGCAGGGCAGGCTATCAGCAACTACTCCCCCCCTACTCTCAACGCAAATGTCCCACTCATCCCACACTGACTCACTCAGACCTCTGGAGCCACCCAGCTCCTGTCACACACACGCAAGACCAGCAGAAACCATTAACATTATTGTGGGCCTAGTGCATTTTGTTAGCCTAAGGCATGTATTTTTGGCCTTTGCCTTGGGTCTATAACCCTAGAATTCAGGGGATTTGTGGGATTTAATTTGCTGATCATACATAGCAAAAGGTGAGGGTTTTAAAGCATATTTCAAATTTTCCTGGGTGGGGCCATATAGCACTTTTATGCTACCAAGGTAGATAAGAAATGCTCTTTCTGGTGGTCAGATGGTAGAGCGTGATTTTAACCCTTCATCATCTCGGTGACCCTTCAGCCAGTGGGGGGTACCCAGGGCATGTCGTTAACATAACACTTAAAGCTGTCTTGTAGTGGCCCTTGTCGCCTGGCTCTTTCTCCTATTTGTCTAACTAGTATTTTGGCATAATCTGCACTTAATTCAGATTCATTTAGCAGAAATTCATATTGGGCTGCTGCAGGATTCTTGTTTAGCGTGTCTCTACTTGGGGGAAGTGGGGGAGCAGTTGGTATGCCATAGTGAATGCCTGGGACCGCTAGCTCGTTCATTTCTAATTGTATTCCAGTCCCATCCCCGGGAATCCTATCCACTTCTTCATACTTGGCTACCTGGTAAATCCCTGTGCTAGCATAATTCATCCCTACTGCCTTGGTACTTAATCTCTTAATACAGTGACGCCCTATCTGAAAGGCGAAACACAGAATTATCATAATCCCAACTATGGGTATCATCAATTTCAAAATTGCTGTTAGCCATGAAGGCATCCAGTCAAAATCGAACCAGTCCGTTGGAATAATGTCCGCAGGGGCACCTCCTTCATTGGTCATTTCTTTTCCCAAGTTTGTCAACTCCTCAAAGGCCCTTGATATTGATCCGTTATCCTCATCGTTTCCTGGTATGAAAGTGCAACAGGATTTTCCTATTTGCTGACACAACCCACCATCTTTGGCAGTCAGCATGTTGAGGAAGTAGCGATGTTCCAAAACCATCAGCCTTAATGGGCGCAGTTCTTCCATTATTGCATTTAGTCCGTCTCTGGTGCTGTTGATGGCTTTCATGACCTCATAGCTTGTCACTTCCAGCCAACGGGCATTTGCATTTGTTTGGAAGATTGGAACTACCCCTCCGAAGAAAAGCTGGGCCTCGTTGAAGAGGCGGAATTCTTCTGGAACTTTACCAAGAGCCTCTGCTGCGAAGTACTCCGCTGTTCGCCGGTGGCGGTGGAGGAACGTCACGTCGCCTGACATGGGGTGTGACAGCATGTGGGAGGCATTCAATGCCAGCACAACCAGATGTACTTCATGCAGAGTTACCAAAGAGCACAGTCCGAGACACTGAGGAGGTAGGTGGAGATATAGGCGTTCTCCACAAGCCCAGTAGTAGTCCATTAATGTGGAGGTGCCAAACTGCATATCGAAATTGAAGATAATGGTGTTACAGTCTGTGTTACGCCCAACAGAGACAGAGCCATTACCTATGAAACAAAGAGAAGGGTTTTTTAGTTTAAATGCTTTTTTTTGTTCGAACATTCCGTCCCCACCCCAGGTGTATCTCTTTCCTTTCCTATTCCAAATGTGTTCGCAGCTTTCCTCAACATCCCAGTCAATGTCTCCCTCCCATTCTGTTTCTACAGTCCAAGGGGGGCCTAAGGAAGCTGCTCTGCAAAATAAGGTATGGAAGTGGACGCATTTATCTTTTACATAAAGCAGTGCTCGCATGTTCAGCACAGTTCTATTGTGGCACGGACAAGAGTTTTCATTGTGTGGTATAGTCGGATCACATGCGGCTGGGGGTACCGTCACCGCGGTAAATCCTTGTCTCCTAATTACTGACTCATAATAATGTACGTTTTGTTCTTTAATTTGGTTACGTTTTTTATTCCTTTTGTTAGGGCGGCTGTCCCGGGGAGGATCTTGTATATGATGGGGGTATAGTCCCACACTGTGGTATTCACAATCTCAGTGTCTAACTCTACTGTATTGACCTGGATCTGTCCCTCTATGCGGCAAAGATACAAGTGCAGAAGGCACATGGCAATGTGCGGTGGGACTTCTTTAGGGAATATTAGTCTGTCCGCCCCTACTGCATGAGGGATGTATGAACATACATAACAGGAATCGTTGGTTCTTGATTTCCCTACTGCTGTCATGTCCCTGTACCATGAGTTGTCAACTAGGGAAGAGTGAACAGAATGATCCCTGACTGTCTGTTGTAACTCCAGTATGGGCTCTAGGCTTTTTTGTATCTCTACAAGGCGTTGGAATGTTTTGAATGGGTGTCCTTTAGACTAGTGTCGGCTCCCTATATTGGAACCAGGGACGAATGGGGAAGGGACACGGGGCTTTGACTTTGTTAAGTAGGGGGGAATAGCGAAAGCGAATCTACGTTTTCTATAGTGGTGCGAGGGGCGCCTGCGGAATGTTAGTTGATGCGTGGGGTTAGCTGTCCCATTCCAAGTATTATTTCTGTCACCTGGGATTGAAGTTGGGAGTTCGAGGTGCACAGTGGTGTGTGTATTGGCAGTGGTGTTGCTGTAAGGGAGTTTTGGACCTAGTATTCTGTGTGTTGCTTTCTGCTGATTGAGTGTGACCGCTGGTACAGTGGGTGGAACAGTGGATAGCAAGGCCTCTTTGCTACTCCCATCATTATAACTTTTTACAGCCTGAAAATAGATACACCAATTGAACGTTATGAGTGCCACTCCAACAATGAGACATAACATGAATGGGATAAGAACACATAACTTCGCATCACAGCTGCTGTATTCACGGAACAGCTCGGGGTGTCTTCTTCTTCCTCTACTTCTTCTTCGGCAGTGGACAGAAAGCCGCTTTCCTCATTCAGGGGGACCATGGGCATGTCGCTTTCCTCTCTTAGTCCATTGTCTGTTGCTGTGGAGGCGTAGGATTGAGCCGGCCGTCCTTCCGATGGATCCATGCCTTCCTCTCGGCTATCCGGACGGCAGTTGGAGAGGAATCAGTCACTGCAAAGGGTCCGTCAAACTTGGGGTCCTGCCTGACGTGCCTCCGGACGAAGATCAGAGTCCCAGGACGAATTGGTGGAAGTTCTGGATCGATGGAGCTCTTCTCCTTCCTCTTGGACACCTGGGCAGAAAGGAACTGCGTAGCCCGGGTTAGTGTGCACAAAAAATCATAGAGCTCACCTTTAATAATTTCAGAGAATGATTCGCTATCAGTTTTGGGCCTGGTGGAGGGTACGGTCACATTTATGGATCGTCCGGTGACAAGTTGGTGGGGCGTGAGGTGGTGATCCGAGCTTGGGGAGTTTCTTAGTGAGTAGAGGGCAAGTGGGAGGCAATAGAGCCATTTTTTACCGATGGTGGCACTAATTTTGCTTATTTTATTTTTGAGCAAGCCGTTGAGGCGCTCACAAATGCCATTGCTTTGAGGGTGGTAGGCAGATGTTAGTGTGTGTCTGATGCCTAGCATTGTGGTCAGAGAGGAGAAGATGGCATTTGAAAAATGACTTCTGTTGTCTGTCCTAATGCATCCGGAATTCCGAAGCGGGAAATGACTTGACGGAGTAGGAACGTGGCCGCTGCTTTGGCATCGCAGTGGACACAAGGTCCAGCTTCGATCCAGCGCGAGAATGGGCATACCACCACAATGAGATATCGGTAATTTTGACACCGATCAATCATGTCGACATAGTCGAGGTGGAGTTCTTTGAAGGGGCCAGATGGTTTGGGGATGGTGGAAGCGACTGTTTTGAGTGTTGGGTTTGGTGAATATTGTTGGCAAATAAGGCATTTATTAACAAAGAGTTGTATTAGCTCGTGGGCATTGGGGAAGAACCAATCTGCTTGCAACGTTGTGGACATGTTATCTCAGGAGACATGTGCGGGAAGGTGGAGTTGGTCCAGTGCCACTTGCAGTAAGGCTTTTGGCATGACAGGCTTCCCTGACAAGGTCTGCCTGTAAATGAAATCAACAGGGTCCTGCTGTGCTCACCTCTTCTTCCATAGCTCTTTCTCGTGTTGTGGTGCACTTTCTTGTATTTCTCTGAGATGCAGTTGGGCAATGGAATCATATTGTTGTGTGTTATCTATCGGGCAGGAAGCATTTGGGTCAAGAGTCTCGTTGTTGTCTGTGTCATTGTTGTTGTCTGTGTGCTGTGCTAGAGCTACACTGTCTTCGTGTGTCTTTGCTGCTCTGCTGGTGCTATAGCTTGGGCAAGTTAGATTGGGACATTGTACGGATCGGGCTCAGTGAAAGGTAAGGGGGGTCCGGCTGAAGCTTTGGCTGCCCAATCTGCCAAAGCGTTACCTCTGGAGACAAAGTCATGTCCATTCGTGTGCGCTGCACATTTGACAACCGCTACCTCAGTTGGAAGTGTCAGGGCCTCAATCAAGTCCTCCAGCAATTGCTTGTGGCACACAGGTGTTCCATCTGATTTGAGAAACTAGCACCTCTTCCAGCGCAGGATACTTGAGTGTGTTGTAGTTGTGACATATGCAGAGTCTGAATACACTGTGATGCGGTCGTCAGCCCGTGGTGCAAAGCGGCAATTAATGCCACTAGTTCAGCAGCTTGGGCTGAGTAGTGTGGGGGCAATGCAATTTGTTGTACAATGTCTAGGGAATCAGAGGACTCATGCTGCTGGGCCCTAACCACTGCGGCTCCTGTGTACCTCATCCCTGTTTCCTGATCAATGGTAGAGGACCCATCAACAAAGTATACAGTACTTTCTGGAAGGGGGTGCTCTTTTGCTGCTCCTGACTCATCAGGAGAGTATGTGGCTCAGTCGTGCGTGTCGTCATCTGAGGCTGCAATGGGATGGGCAAAGAATGTGGCAGGAGTGACAGTGTGACAACCTTCAGAGAGGGCAATGACAGTATGACTTCGTAGCCTGACACTCTCTGTGTAGTCAGTGTTGTCTTAGCTTTCTGAATTATAGCAAAGACAGCATGCTCTGTGTACATGGTCAGCGAGGATCCCATGACAATGGGGGTGCTCTTATCTACAGCAAAGGCTGCAGCAGCGAGAGCTTGTTCGCAGGGGTAATGGACTTTCAGGACTGAGTCTAGCATGCCGCTGAAGTAGGCATTGGGCTTGTGGCCCATGGGGTATTTCTGAGTAAGGACAGCAGTCATGACCTGACCATTGCAGTGGGTGAACAGGTAAAATTATTTTGTGTAGTCAGGTATGCCTAACACTGGTGCGTTTGTTATTTCATCTTTGAGCTGCTTAAAGGATGCTGTCATTTCAGGAGTCCAGTCAATTCTGTTGCGTCTGTCCTTGGCTGCTTTGACTGCCTTCAGCAAGGGGGCAGTTATCGTGGAGAAGTCGAAGACCCATTGACGGAAATAATTAACAAGTCCAAGGAATGTTTGCATTTCTTTCACAGTTTGGGGCTCTGGGGTATTTCTTATGGCCTCAACTCTTCCTGGTGTGACTCGTCTTCCTGATGTTGATAGTACCTGGCCTAGATAGTGTACCTCAGTTTGGCAGTACTGAAGTTTGTTTTTGTCCACTTTATAGTCTCTGTGAGCTAGGTTGGTGAGCAGAGAGATGGTGTCTGTTCTGCACTGCTGTTCTGTGGTGCTTCAGAGCAAAATGTTGTCTACATATTGCAGCAGAGTGCTGTCACATTGGAAATTTGATAAGTCTTCCTTGACCACTCTGTTGAAGACGCTAGGGGACTCACGGTACCCCTGTGCCAATCTTCTGTAGCTCATTTGCACCCCTCTGAAGGAGAAAGCCAATAGGTACTGACTGTCTGGGTGAAGGGGGATGCTGAAAAACGCATTTTTCAGGTCAATCACGGAAAAGTATTGTGCATTCGGGGGAACATTGGTGAGGATGACAGAAGGGTCTGGGACGATGGGAAACTCTGGTACCACTATGGTATTTATCGAACGCAGGTCGTGTACCAAACTCAATTGATTGGTCTTACCTTTTCGAACAGGAAAAAGGCAGGTGTTACAAGGTGATACACAGGGGTATATGACTCCCTGTTCCAGTAGGGCCTGTATGGTAGGGGCAATGCCCTCCTCTGCTTCCTTGGATAGTGGGTACTGTTTAATTCTGGATAGGATTGCGCCTGGTTTCAGTGTTATTTTAAATGGAGTGGCAGAGCGAATAAGACCTACATCATTGAGTGCAGTAGTCCACAGGTGCGGCGGGACTTGAGCCAAGTCCGCTTTACGCACTGAATCATATTTTTGTGGGGCAGTGGGTGTTCTCTTTTCCATTGTCACCGAGAGGGGTACCTCATACTCATAGGCGATCTCTGTTATTGGATATTCATCAGGATCACCAAAGAGCTGTTCATCTGAAATGTCTATCACTTGGTGTCCGGGCTCGATGAATATTACACAGGCCCAGGAGCACATGTTGTTGTCTCCTGCTATGAATGCTCCGTATGTAGCAGTACTGTGAAGAGCGTATATGCCTAAGATCATGTTTATGTCGGATGTCTGGGAGTTCTGGGACTGTGGGCGGAAGAGAAACTCTTTTGGGAGCTGGACAATGCGATTGTGCAGTTCTGGTGTGTTGGCTACAATGATGTGTACCGCAGTGGAGAACGCTTTCTCATCCACGGGGCGAGCTCTTATTTGATCCTTCAAGGATGAGTCAATAGTGAGTGCCATCATCCTTGCTAGGGTAGTGCCTGGTATAGAACAAACCATTGTTCCATTCTCATGGAAGTGAATGGTCATGTTCAATTTTGCCATGAGGTCTCTCCCTAAAAGGTTAACTGGAGAATGTGGCGAGTAAAGCAATGGTTGCTCCAGAATCCGGTCTCCTATTTGTAGGGGTACTGGCTTGGTGAATGGGACCCTTGCTATCGCCCCAGAGAATCGCTGTGTGTCTGCTACTTGATCAGAAATAGGCAGGTGTCCGCCTGTAATGCAGGAGTATGTGGCGCCTGTCTCAATGAGGAAGCGATATGTTTTGTTATTTATCGTGACCAGGACGGTGGGGTCATCTTCACCGCTCATAATGCATGATAAAACTGGGCACACAAGAGTTGTCTGTGGGCTGTCCTAGCAAGTGTATCCTCCAGCTTGGTATTGTTGGATAGTGCCTTGTGTGAGGGTATTGTTGGGGGTAATCACCACTCCTCCTTGCGGTGCGGTCCTTTGGGCTTGAGGCATCATTTGGTATGTGGATACTTGCTGTCGCGGCTGCAGGGGGGCTTGCATCTGCTGGGGCTGCATAGTTTGCTGTGGGGCAGGTTGAGCATAGGCATACAATATCTGGGGCTGTTTTAAATACATTGGTCGTTGGTGTTAGAATTGTTGTGGTGCTTGTTGGATGGGGCCCATGGGTTGTTGGCCTTGCTCTCGAAGTCTAGTATGACATTCTCTTAGCATGTGGCCCGGTTTGTGACAATAAAAGCAGGTGCGTGGCCCTGCCTGTCGTTGGGCCCTTTGCTGTCCCATTCCATTTCCTCTTCCCTGCATGCCTGTGTATCTGTTGGTGTTGTTTCTGTCATTGTTGTAGTGCTGTTGCTGGTCACTCCCGTAAGCAGGTAGTGGTGCTACGTATTGTACAGGGGGCTGTTGTTGTACGTACTGCACTGTAGGCTGTGGTTGGGCCTGTACATACTGTATGCTTGTTGCGGTGAGGTCTGCACGTACTGTACGGCTGGCTGTGTTTGTTGTTGTGTCTGTACTTGTACATATTGTATGGCAGGCTGCTGTACTTGTGGTGTCTGTGCCTGCACATATTGTATGGCAGGCTGCTGCCCCTGTTGCGGAGTAGACTGGGTATTGGTGGTGAGCGCATTTTGAGTGGCCTGTGGAAAGGTGGTGACTGCCGTCATTTGGCTGACAGGTGCAGCTAACATGACATTATCTAATGCATCTTTTTTCTTATTAAGCTTCTGCTGTACCAGTTTTGAAGCTGCATTTTCAATAGATAGCTGTCTACTTTTTTCCTGTTCAATTTTCTTTTTGCAGAAATGTGTGATGTGGTCTTGGATCTCAGGCCATGGTTTTGCCTCCATGGCTACTACCCCATCTAGTTTTTCCTGCACGTCTTCTGGCAGTCCTCTCTCGACCATGTGGTAAAAGAGAGTGCTGTTTCCTCCAGTTGTGTTCCTGGAGTCACCTAACTCCTGGTGCAATTTTTCTGTCATTCTGGAAATAAAGTTAATCGGATCTTCATTTGTTTGCATTGTCAGTGACATGGGAGACCCAATATCTGGAACATCAGGGTATTTTAGTCGCAATTTAGTCCAGACTGCTGCCCTTATTTTATTTAATGGTTCTCCATCGTACTTGGTGTTGTTCATAGTTATTAACTCTCTACTGATACTTGTGAAAATTTCTTCTGCTTCCCCTCCCATTAGGGAGATAAGCAAACCTTTCATATCGCCTATCCCTGGGGTGGTGCCTGTAGTATTTTTCTCTAGGGCCACTATCAATTTGCTGGCACCCTCCGTGAGGGGCGGGAGGTTCTTTTTAATGGCTTCCTTCTCTGCGTAAGACCAGCAGTTATAAATTGGGGGGTCCTTCGCTCTTTTGGATAAAAGCGGCATCTGGCGGGTAATTCCTGCACATTGATGCTTTGGTCTTGTGCTATCATATTGTCTGGCATATTTCTGCCAAATTTTGAGACTGGCTCGCATATAGGCATAATCCCAATCCTCATCCCCTACACCCTGCATGATACATTCTACTGCTGTGGCCACGTGCTGAGGTTCGAAAGACCCTTCTCTTGGCCAGGGGATCATCTGCGGGGCCAAAGACTCTGTCCATCCGGCCAGATCGTCCGTGAAGGGTTTGACAGCATAATCTGAATCCTCTCCTTGTGTCAATATTTCGTTGGGAGTTAGGTCATCGTCTCACAGGGCACATGGTCTGCTGAGGAACATGCCATTACCCTTTTTCGCTCGAGTGTTGATCATGGAAGCGGTGCCAGTGACATCATACTGGATGTCCACTGGGCGTCCGTGTGTTCCCAACACTCTAAGGCTTTCTACCTCTGTTGTCCTAGTCCTCCTTCTCCCCCCTTTATTGCAAGTAGTCAGACAATAGTGCTCTTAGAAGAGGTGTTGTATTGTCCTCAGACTGTAAGTGGAAAGAATTAGCGTCGGAGACTGAGGGTGTAGGGGAGTCAGGACCTTCACCTTCCAGAGGTGGGATGGACGCCACTTCAGATAGAGCAGGTGGCTGTATGGAATCTACAGAGGAATCTTCGTTAGTGACAAAGATGGGTGAGTTGGCAGGATGGTTAGGGTAACCTAGGTATTCACGGGGTAGAAAGGGGGGGGCAGATAGGGTGGAGGAATTAGAGGCTTCTTCTGCGTACAGCAGGTCAGGGCGGGTAGTGTCTGGAGATGGCAGGGTGAGAGATATATCTGGGAGGGCGTTGTATATGTCGTTCAGAGAAATCGCAGAGATGCGAACTAGGGTGTTTTGAGTGAAGTTGATGCATAAAATCGCCCAGGCGGCTGTCAGTATTTCTCGGATCTCGTCATCAAGGGGAGTGATTTGGTCAGCGGTGGTATTATGAACAGCCTCAGGAATACTGTTAATAAACTGGATTTTACAATGGATAAGGCGTGGTGGGGCGTTGGACATCATGGATATAGGGGAAGGCAGAGCATAACTATTGTAGGGGGGGCAGAAAGAGCAAGGGGTAGGAGAAAATAGAAATTCTCCCCCCTCTATTTGGCAATCAATTGCGCGAGCAAATGATAGACAAAAACAGGTGCATAGCAGGGAGGAAAAACGCGATGCAAGAGTAGGGACTGGAGTAGGAGACGGCTATGTTACCTGGCAGGGGTGCAAAAATAAAAGGGAATATTGGTGAGTATACAATCCAGACACCGGGGGGGCAAGGAGCTGAGGATGGGAGCCACTGGAGCAGATGTTATCGAAAACACAAGCAATGTTATCAAAGAGCATAAGCAATTAGACTGATGACACAAAGCACGACAAAGTAACACGGAACAGGAAACAAAAACATTGAAAAAAATATATGTTTTAAGCGCAAATACAGAAAGAGCAATAAATGCTGATCAGGTAAAAAGGATGCCTCCTAGAATAAAGAAGCAATGATATAGACACAATATCCTAAAAAGAAACTGGAATGATGGAGATGCTGTAGCGGAGGAACGTAATAGAGGTATTGTGGGATCTTGAAAAATGGGAGGAGAAGAGGTGGTTGGGAGGCAAGTGTGCCGATAGAGAGTAGAGAGGGGGTGGAGGAGGTGGAAGGGGGAGGAAGGTGTGGAGAGGGAGAGTAGGATAGAGGGATGAAGAATTCAAGAGAAAAGGTTGGTCAGGAGGAGGAGAGGGCGCGAGGCAGGAGCTCAGTAGCGTCTGTGGAAGAGGGAGGGGTAAGGCACCATGGCAGGAAATGAATGACTGTAGCAGAAGCTGTTCTGCAAATAGCACAGGGCACTTCCTCTTTTTGTGCGCGCAGAGGACGTGCTGTCAAAGGCTGTCGGCACTGCTTAATGACAAGCGGAAGTTTAAGATAAACAATAACACCCAATCCATGTATGTTGGACCCGGCCCTTTGGGCAGGTTCACCCCTAGACTTTTTGCTTTTTCCTAGCCTGTTTCTGGAACCTGGTGTTGGTGATTCTAGGCCTCTGCGCACTTTTTTCACTGTGGTACA
The DNA here is from genome assembly GCF_964263255.1 of Lissotriton vulgaris. Lineage (NCBI taxonomy): Eukaryota > Metazoa > Chordata > Amphibia > Caudata > Salamandridae > Lissotriton > Lissotriton vulgaris. The sequence goes on along the minus strand of NC_141697.1, from coordinate 879,585,650 downwards.
GTGTAAAGTGCTTGAGCTCTCTGTATGAAGAGTGAGTGACCTGCCCTCCCATAGGAATGAATGGGGAATATGTATGCCCATGGTAGTTCCTGTTGTGTGGGGAGTGCAGGGGTCGAGTTTGATATGTGTGAACTCGTGAGAATGAATGCTGCAAAATGATGTATGCAGCATGACTGTGTCTAGTCTAGAAGTATCACTTTTGGAAGTTGGCATAATTGTGTAAGTTGGTGCTAGCGTGTGATTGGCTGGTGAGTCTGCCCAGGAGTGCTTGGACCTGCTGGTGGATGGACTGTCCGGTTTGAGTAGGACAGGGTCTGCAGGGTCTGCAAGGCCCCAGAGGAGGGGGTCTGAGTCAGCCGTGGATGAAAGGCCCCTCTGCTGTCAGGGATGGGAGGAAAGAGCGTCTGGTGGTGCCGGGTCGTGCCTGTCACCCACCCTGCTAGCTCTCCTTCCTGACGGCCCACTGTCACCTCTGGCCCTGAAGCTGTCAGGAAGACGAAAACCAGAAACATTCCAGCACTCAGGGTCCCTTGCACAAAGTACTTCAAAGGCATTTCTGGCTATAAGAAGGGGATGAGTCTCCTTCCAAGTGGTTCTTGTTCTAGCTCTTGTGGCTGACTTTGATCTACCAGGGGTGGGCGCTGCCCAGCCCCTGGGTGCCTGGATTCCTGAACTCCTGGGGGACCCTTCTGCCCTGCCTGGGCTGAAGGGGGGACTTGGCTTTGCCCCTGGGGAAGCTCTGGGACCCTGGCAGCATGGAGAAGCTGCTTTTTCCTGGGAAGAGCGCTGGAGTGGATTTCTAGCGCCTGGAGGCGCTGTGCTTCCCCTTGAGCGCCTGGGAGCGCTCTGCCTGCTGTCTGGAGCTCTGGGGCGCTTAATTTCCCCCCACGCGCTTGAGAGCGCCTTCTCTGGACTTTGTAGCGCTTAGGAGCGCTTTTCCTGCTCCGTAGCGCTGTGGATCGTGTTTGGCGCTTTGGAGCGCTTTATCTGGCCCAAGCGCTTAGTAGCGCTTTTATGCTGCATTTAATGGAGGCCGGTGCCCACCCGGCATTGCCCCGTGTTGTCACCGCTGCGGCCCGGGGGCCTAAAGGCGATCAGGAGCTGAGGAGAGGAGAACGAAGGGGCCGGGACCCGATTGGTCCCTCGCCGATAGGAGCCGCGCTCTGATTGGCCGTTGCAAGAGGCCTGCCCCCGAGAGTCGCGCTGGGATTGGCTGCCTGGCCCGCAGAGGGTCCGACGTCACGGGGAGGCTCGCCGCGAGAGCCGCGATGGGATTGGCCCATCGCTCGTGATCACCGCCGGGCCCGGGAAGAGAAGAGGCCGGGAGGAAGTTACTTCCACTTCCCCCCCTTGCCTGGGGGAAGCCTGTGGCTGTGTTACCGGTCTCCCGTGTGGAGTGGGAGACCGGAGGTGCTACGCGCTGAGAGAGGAGCAAGGAGCCGGGAGCCATGAGGGCTCCACTTCCCGAAGTCCCGGTCCCGAGATGGGGGACCGGGTGAAGCGTGGTGCGAACCCCCACCCTGGTGACGCAGCTGGTGAGTGACGCTGCTGAGGAGATGGCGGGGGAGGAGGGAGCACCAAGGGGAGATCAGTGGGAGTCCCCGTGGGTGCGGGAGCGCACCCGCATTAGTTCTTGAGTGGCCCCCGCCTGATAGGGGGCCGCTCCACCGAAGGGGCCATGTTTTGGAACTGGGGAGCCTGCGAGGCTCCAGGGGCGGTTACAATATTGAGCCTGAGAGGCCCGGGGGCCATCATCGATTGAGAGGTTCCCGAGTCGGCCGCATTGGTGTTGGAGAGCAAGAGGGCTCGGGGCATATCGGGGCATATTGTCGTTGCCCGTCCCCAAAGGGCTCAGTGTGTCTAAAGCCACGAGGGCTTCATGGGCGGCCCCGGTTGACAGTGGGTCGCCCCAACGCTTGGAGAGGCCATGAAAAGGCTCGAGGGGGCATTGTCTGCAGAGCCTGTGTGGCTCCAACGTTTGGCCACAGTGTTTGTTTCAGAGCCTGTGTGGCTCCAGCAGTGGCGCAGTTAGCGCCTAAAGGCCAGTTAGGGCCCTGGCGCAGTTCTGTTGTTCTCCAGGTGCCCAGCACTTAGTGGGCACCTGCCACGTTTAGGCTTTGTGAACTTTGAGACTGGCGCTGCATGGCAGCGCACCCTGACACTGAGACTCATGGCGTCTGAGCCCCAACAAGGCCATTGGCCTAGGGACTGCCACAGGTAGTGGCTTATGTGAGTTTGCGCAATGGTATGGTTATTGCACCTCTGAATGTTTTGCATCATGTGTTATTCCTGCACCTCTGAAGGTTTTTAGGCCTCACGTGATTTTTGCGCTATTGCTTCACTCTTGACACCTCTGAATGTTTGATGCATTATGTGTCTTTCTTTTCATGCGCTGCACCTCTGAATGTTTAGTCATCATGTGTCTTCTTGCGCTGCACCCCTGAATGTATTGTGATTACATCATGTGCTCTGTCCTTAACACCGCTGAATGTGTAGGTCTATACATCATGTGTTTTCTTTCTTTACTACTCCTCTGAATGTATATTCATGCATCATGGGTAATGTGTTCTGATTTATACCCCTAAGTGGATTTTATCCTTAGGTGGTTGTTCTTTCTAGTACAGGGGGTCCTAGTGAGGTCCTGGGTACCTGCGTGACATGCTCCTAAGGTGTTTAGGGTTGCGTAGTGTGTACTTACCTGTTCCCAGTAGTTACTGGATGTGATTCATAACTGTTACTTTGTGCTACAGTGATTTTATACTCTTTTAGTCTAAGTTCTGATAGTATTTCATTACTACTAATGTGCTGATTGTGACAGTGGCCCTTGTGGCCCTGTCTTGTGAATAATCCCATGTGAATATTGCCCGTGCCAATTGGCACCATGTATATGTGTGATTTTATCTGATGTGCTTTTACAATACAAAAGGTATTTTTATACTAACCTTGTGTGGAGTTTCTTTTGTGGTGTACCTAGTATGTTGTTGCTATTGTGCGCTGACGCAAATGCTTTACACCTTGCCTCCGAGTTTAGCCTAGACTGCTCGTGCCAAGCTACCAAGGGGGTGAGCAGGGGTTATCTTGGCGTGTGACTTCCTTGCCCTGACTAGATTGGTGGTTTCTGCCTGGCTTTGGCGTCAGCCTTAGCCTACCAGAAATAGCCAGTTCTAACATTGGTGGGTCAGCGGTGCGGATTTGGGACTTGCGTTTGCTCAGTGCCATAGCGACAACTGGCTACATTACAAAACTCTGCAATTGTTTTTTCAGATAGTCACATGTTTGGGATTATTGTTTTTGATTTTTTTTTTCCTCAAGAGTGTCATTTTCAAATGTGTTTCTGCGCTTTATGTTTAGCGGCAGATGAGAGAAAGTGACAGGGCGGGACGCCAGTAGAGGGGGAGGTTCCCATAGATTAGGAATCCCTTGCTGGGTCCAGTGTCCAATCCCAAATCCTATCCCCATGTGTGTGTAGATAGGAGAGAGAAGGAGTGTGAGGAGAAAAGACTAGCTCAGGGGGGTGGTTGTTCCCTGAGTGTAGTGTGTGTGTCTGGATTCCCCAGTGTGGTAGGATCCAGTGGTGGCAGCTTAAATTTGTCCAGAGTGTTAATTCCCATTCCCCGCTCCCAGAGTTTGGTACCTGTGTCACGTGTGGTCAGGTTGAGTGATCAGGGGTGGTAAAAACTGCCTTACCAGTCCGAGGGGGGGGAGTGTGCGCATGAGTTATGTGCTGAACTGGAGGAGTTGGTGTGAGTTTTCTTTTTGTTAAAGAGCTTGCCTGAGAGGTGTACCTCTGGTGGTGTGCAGGAGGTCCTGCAAAGGAACTGGACAAGAAGGTGGATGTCTGGCGGTGTGCTAGATGTCTGGCTGAGGCATTAGGAAGTGACTCTAAAAGCAGTGGCTTGTGTATCTGATGATCCTGTGTAGGTGAAGAGGTTCATGTGTAGCCCAGCTAGATCCCAGTAGGATGGTAGGGGTGTAGGGGCTCACGTCCTGTCTCAGTGGAGGCGGAGTGAGTGTGGGACGGTGTGTCCCACGTTGGCCTGAAACCTTATCTCAGGGCCCGGAGGGTTCCCTAAGGGAGCGCCAGGTCAGGGGCCTAGGCTGTACATACAGGTCAGTTGAGGAGGATCTTCCTGTGTCTAGAGGACGGGGAGTGTCTGTAACCAGAACTCCGGCGGTCCTAGTGTTGGGCAGTACCGCTCCGAAGTGGAGGGTGCAGAAGTCCTGGCTCGCTGAGCATTGGCCCGTCTAGAGTGCTTGACCATTTGTGGGGCCTCTGGAGGTCGTTCCCCGAGGAGGGGGGAAAGCCGGGTTGGGGTTGTGGCCTGACCTGGGAGAAGTACTGGAGGAAAGTGTGTCACTGATACGCCGCTGGCGTGTGCTCTGTCTAGCCTTGGACATACTGAGAATCACCCTGTGATAGGGAGTACTGAAGGAAAGTGTGTCACTGATACGCCGCTGGCGTGTGCTCTGTCTAGCCTGGGACATACTGAGAATTACCCTGTGATAGGGAGTACTGGAGGTGGGTGTGTCGCTGATACGCCGCTGGCGTGTGCTCTGTCTAGCCTGAGACATACTGGGCCTGTAGTAATGGAACTGGAAGGGGGCGCAGAGGGACTGTGTCCTTACTTCTGACCCCGGTGCAACCTGAGGGTTTAGATCTTAGGTTGGGAGATTAGGAAACTTCTAGGTCAAGAGGAATCTCTGCCAAAGTGGATCAGCTGAAGAGACTGAGGGGGCTGCCCTTGCTGTGTGTTCTGGGGCTCACCTGCAGTTTGTTGTTTTCACTAAGGTAGAGGAAAGGGGGCTTTGCGGTGTGCTGTGTCCCCCCACCTGCTTGAAGAGGGACTGTGCTGTGTGCTTTGTACCTCTGAAGTGAAATAGTTTCCAGGTGGTAGACCAGTGATGGAGTGAGGTCCTGATCTGGTAGGAGAATTGTGATCTGGTGAGTGCTTCTCTGTGAGGGTGCGGAAACCCAGAAGTAGAGGTAGGTTGGGGCATTCTTGCCCGAGACCTCTGGTCAGCTTGGGGGTGTGGACCCTAGGTTGTTGGATCAGTGGTAGTTGTAGCTACACTGAGAGAGAGAGTGAAGAATGGCTATTGTGTGCCAGGGGTTATTGCCCCCCGCTCTGTGGATTGGTTAGGACCTGTGATTTGAATGGTCTTGGCTGTGGATGACTAGGGAGTACCAGTGGGGTGTCCTAGTTGTGTCAGAGAGTTATTGTTTAGAGGTAACCAGGTAGGTTCAGAGTGGCGAAAAACCGGAGGGTGTCCCTGCCGTGCAGGTCCGTGTCCGTGGTTTTTGTCGCCCAAAGCAGTGAAGCCCATCAGTGGAGTGATTGGTCTACCCTGCGTTTTGGCTGGAAGGGGGCTGTGTTGGACCCGGCCCTTTGGGCAGGTTCACCCCTAGACTTTTTGCTTTTTCCTAGCCTGTTTCTGGAACCTGGTGTTGGTGATTCTAGGCCTCTGCGCACTTTTTTCACTGTGGTACAGTGTAAAGTGCTTGAGCTCTCTGTATGAAGAGTGAGTGACCTGCCCTCCCATAGGAATGAATGGGGAATATGTATGCCCATGGTAGTTCCTGTTGTGTGGGGAGTGCAGGGGTCGAGTTTGATATGTGTGAACTCGTGAGAATGAATGCTGCAAAATGATGTATGCAGCATGACTGTGTCTAGTCTAGAAGTACCACTTTTGGAAGTTGGCATAATTGTGTAAGTTGGTGCTAGCGTGTGATTGGCTGGTGAGTCTGCCCAGGAGTGCCTGGACCTGCTGGTGGATGGACTGTCCGGTTTGAGTAGGACAGGGTCTGCAGGGTCTGCAAGGCCCCAGAGGAGGGGGTCTGAGTCAGCCGTGGATGAAAGGCCCCTCTGCTGTCAGGGATGGGAGGAAAGAGCGTCTGGTGGTGCCGGGCCGTGCCTGTCACCCACCCTGCTAGCTCTCCTTCCTGACGGCCCACTGTCACCTCTGGCCCTGAAGCTGTCAGGAAGACGAAAACCAGAAACATTCCAGCACTCAGGGTCCCTTGCACAAAGTACTTCAAAGGCATTTCTGGCTATAAGAAGGGGATGAGTCTCCTTCCAAGTGGTTCTTGTTCTAGCTCTTGTGGCTGACTTGGATCTACCAGGGGTGGGCACTGCCCAGCCCCTGGGTGCCTGGATTCCTGGACTCCGGGGGACCCTTCTGCCCTGCCTGGGCTGAAGGGGGGACTTGGCTTTGCCCCTGGGGAAGCTCTGGGACCCTGGCAGCATGGAGAAGCTGCTTTTTCCTGGGGAGAGCGCTGGAGTGGATTTCTAGCGCCTGGAGGCGCTGTGCTTCCCCTTGAGCGCCTGGGAGCGCTCTGCCTGCTGTCTGGAGCTCTGGGGCGCTTAATTTCCCCCCACGCGCTTGAGAGCGCCTTCTCTGGACTTTGTAGCGCTTAGGAGCGCTTTTCCTGCTCCGTAGCGCTGTGGATCGTGTTTGGCGCTTTGGAGCGCTTTATCTGGCCCAAGCGCTTAGTAGCGCTTTTATGCTGCATTTAATGGAGGCCGGTGCCCACCCGGCATTGCCCCGTGTTGTCACCGCTGCGGCCCGGGGGCCTGAAGGCGATCAGGAGCTGAGGAGAGGAGAACGAAGGGGCCGGGACCCGATTGGTCCCTCGCCGATAGGAGCCGCGCTCTGATTGGCCGTTGCAAGAGGCCTGCCCCCGAGAGTCGCGCTGGGATTGGCTGCCTGGCCCGCAGAGGCTCCGACGTCACGGGGAGCCTCGCCGCGAGAGCCGCGATGGGATTGGCCCATCGCTCGTGATCACCGCCGGGCCCTGGAAGAGAAGAGGCCGGGAGGAAGTTACTTCCGCTTCCCCCCCTTGCCTGGGGGAAGCCTGTGGCTGTGTTACCGGTCTCCCGTGTGGAGTGGGAGACCGGAGGTGCTACGCGCTGAGAGAGGAGCAAGGAGCCGGGAGCCATGAGGGCTCCACTTCCCGAAGTCCCGGTCCCGAGATGGGGGACCGGGTGAAGCGTGGTGCGAACCCCCGCCCTGGTGACGCAGCTGGTGAGTGACGCTGCTGAGGAGAAGGCGGGGGAGGAGGGAGCACCAAGGGGAGATCAGTGGGAGTCCCCGTGGGTGCGGGAGCGCACCCACATTAGTTCTTGAGTGGCCCCCGCCTGATAGGGGGCCGCTCCACCGAAGGGGCCATGTTTTGGAACTGGGGAGCCTGCGAGGCTCCAGGGGCGGTTACAATATCGAGCCTGAGAGGCCCGGGGGCCATCATCGATTGAGAGGTTCCCGAGTCGGCCGCATTGGTGTTGGAGAGCAAGAGGGCTCGGGCATATCGGGGCATATTGTCGTTGCCCGTCCCCAAAGGGCTCAGTGTGTCTAAAGCCACGAGGGCTTCATGGGCGGCCCCGGTTGACAGTGGGTCGCCCCAACGCTTGGAGAGGCCATGAAAAGGCTCGAGGGGGCATTGTCTGCAGAGCCTGTGTGGCTCCAACGTTTGGCCACAGTGTTTGTTTCAGAGCCTGTGTGGCTCCAGCAGTGGCGCAGTTAGCGCCTAAGGGCCAGTTAGGGCCCTGGCGCAGTTCTGTTGTTCTCCAGGTGCCCAGCACTTAGTGGGCACCTGCCACGTTTAGGCTTTGTGAACTTTGAGACTGGCGCTGCATGGCAGCGCACCCTGACACTGAGACTCAGGGCGTCTGAGCCCCAACAAGGCCATTGGCCTAGGGACTGCCACAGGTAGTGGCTTATGTGAGTTTGCGCAATGGTATGGTTATTGCACCTCTGAATGTTTTGCATCATGTGTTATTCCTGCACCTCTGAAGGTTTTTAGGCCTCACGTGATTTTTGCGCTATTGCTTTACTCTTGACACCTCTGAATGTTTGATGCATTATGTGTCTTTCTTTTCATGCGCTGCACCTCTGAATGTTTAGTCATCATGTGTCTTCTTGCGCTGCACCCCTGAATGTATTGTGATTACATCATGTGCTCTGTCCTTAACACCGCTGAATGTGTAGGTCTATACATCATGTGTTTTCTTTCTTTACTACTCCTCTGAATGTATATTCATGATCATGGGTAATGTGTTCTGATTTATACCCCTAAGTGGATTTTATCCTTAGGTGGTTGTTCTTTCTAGTACAGGGGGTCCTACTGAGGTCCTGGGTACCTGCGTGACATGCTCCTAAGGTGTTTAGGGTCGCGTAGTGTGTACTTACCTGTTCCCAGTAGTTACTGGATGTGATTCATAACTGTTACTTTGTGCTACAGGGATTTTATACTCTTTTAGTCTAAGTTCTGATAGTATTTCATTACTACTAATGTGCTGATTGTGACAGTGGCCCTTGTGGCCCTGTCTTGTGAATAATCCCATGTGAATATTGCCCGTGCCAATTGGCACCATGTATATGTGTGATTTTATCTGATGTGCTTTTACAATACAAAAGGTATTTTTATAATAACCTTGTGTGGAGTCTCTTTTGTGGTGTACCTTGTATGTTGTTGCTATTGTGCGCTGACGCAAATGCTTTACACCTTGCCTCCGAGTTTAGCCTAGACTGCTCGTGCCAAGCTACCAAGGGGGTGAGCAGGGGTTATCTTGGCGTGTGACTTCCTTGCCCTGACTAGATTGGTGGTTTCTGCCTGGCTTTGGCGTCAGCCTTAGCCTACCAGAAATAGCCAGTTCTAACAATGTAGAAATAAATCATGAAGAGAAGGAAGGAAAAGAGTGGAGGACGGAGAAGCAGTCCTCATAAAGTAGTTTGCAGGGGCTACCCCGTGAGGGGAGGCACAGTGGAGCAAAATATGAAGTGAAAGAAAATGAAATGCAATTTCAAGGTACAATATAAATCATAACGAAAAGAGTAAAGGACATGGAAGTCAATCTGAAAGCATAATGTAAGGCAGAGAAAGGCAGCGGCTAATACCCTTAATAATGAGACACAATGTTGGACGTATGCAAAATCAACCAAGAAAGAAGTGAAACATAGAATCTGCCGGGGAATTGAACCCTGACCCCATGCAAAACCCTGAAGTGCTGAGGGAGTATTAGTCTAGAATCTGTCTGAGAATGAAACTCAGACCCCGTGCATGCTGGGGGAAGAGGAATCTAGACCCTGTCGAGGAATGGATCCCTGACCCCATGCACTGACCAGAGATGCTGAGGGTGTAGAACTGTGGGATCCTAGGTATATAGGACCAGGACCCTTCTCTATTGTCAACCATTCCCTCCAGGCTACAGCCGGCAGTGCAAAACAGAAAAACCACAAAGCCACATTCCCTCTGGGCTACAGCCGGCAGGGCAAAACAGAAAAACCACAAAGCCACGGCACCTGAAGGCACAAGAGACACATGGGAGTAGTGAAAGTACACAAGAGGTGGATCATTGAATGTAAAAAGAACGAGCAAACTCATGACCACAAAGAGAGAGCAAGAGAGAGTTCAAATCGTGACCAGAGATAGTGCTGCAGAGGGACATGTGGCAGCCAGAGACAGTCTAGAAAGAGTCCGTCGCAACCCCAGGCAGCAGAGACCCAGGAGATTCAAGGGAAAAACAAAAACCTTGTCTTACCCGGTGTTTCTGCCGCAAAGGAGCGGAGGCCAGACTCTCATGGACCTCTCGTGGATGTACACCTGATCTGCTGCAAACAGTACGTAGTACGATTCCACGTTGGGCGCCAGCTGACAGAGGGGAAACTGGAGGCCCTTCCGAGCCCCCTTTGAGGGTGTGGTCACGTTCACTGTGATCTGGAGTACCGTCTCAATAATGCACTGAGAAAGGAGGAACAATGAAGTGAGATGACGACATTTCACGTTGGAGTGGCACTTTATTACACAAAATCATATGTATTTCAATAAAATGTATTACTAAAGAACACGCTTAAGAAAACATGGCTTCACTCTGCCAGGGGTACATGCTAGATGAAGATTGCTTGTAAAATGCTGCGAGGCAAGCAGAATGGATTAATTATTAAAATGCGAGATTTGATTAACTTGAAACTTTAAGAAGACATTGAAAACCAGTTCAAGACAATATTTCGTCGTCACACAAGTCTCCTGGAGAGAATCATTTTAGAAAGTTTAAGCATTTCAGAAAGAACAAATACCAGAGGCTACGATCCTTAAAAGGCATAATTGAATTTAGCTGAGTTATACAGAATACATTTTTATCAGGCCTAGTGCCTTAAAGCACCTAACTAGGAAGAGTAACCCTACAAGATCTAATGCTGCTAAGGTTCCTTAAGAATGTAAGGGATTAAGTGTGGATGGAAAAATCCTAGGTAAAGTCAAGAATTCTAAGAGAGATAGAGGTATTATCTTATTTGGGAAGGCATCACCTGATAGAATAGGCTTGGCAGTCCCAAATCAGATAAACGGTCGACCGGAGAATCTCACCAAAGGCAGCTGGAGAGTTCTGCCTTTCGATTGTGATGCTGAATCTTTTATACCTGAAAATGCAGAACTGACACTGTCCTGACGTATTTTCTGACGCAGGTGGCTTGACCGCATTGTTCTAGGACAGTGGGGGGCGGTCAGGTGTCCTAACGGTTGGTTGGCCATGATTGACCGCAGAACATAAACAAAGAACATCTTGTCCTGTACATATTTCTAAAAATGTATGAGAGCGGAACTTACGCCAGGTGCTAGCATTCCAAGATGTTGCGGCTTATATTTCGGCAAGCTAAGTTTCAAAACAATATTTCAGTAAAAAGTCCTAAGATGTGCCAACTTGTACCAGCTGGGTTTGTGTACGTGTGTGGGCGTTGGTTTTGATGCTGTGGAAAATTACTGTACTTCGTGTTAGCCCAATTTACCATGTAGTTTTCAGTAAACCAGAAATGCATGTTTAACATCATTGTGGGCCTAGTGCATTTTGTTAGCCTAAGGCATGTCTTTTTGGCCTTTGCCTTGGGTCTATAACCCCAGAATTCAGGGGATTTGTGGGATTTAATTTGCTGATCATACATAGCAAAAGGTGAGGGTTTTAAAGCATATTTCAGATTCTCCTGGGTGGGGCCATATAGCAATTTTATGCTACCAAGGTAGATAAGAAATGCTCTTTCAGGTGGTCAGATGGTAGAGCATGATTTTAACCCTTCATCATGATCCAGCCTTTCTATGTCGGCAAAACCATCATGGAAAGGCTGGCGGTGATTCTTTTTGGGAGCCCGTTGCAGGCCCCCAATGTGTTTGGGGGAAGGTATATGTGCACTGGGGGTACCAATGGTACCCTCCCTACATTTCAGTGAACTAAGTGGCAGGCACCGTGTGATGCCTGCCACATAGTGCACTGAAATGCACAACATGCATTTTCAACATTACGGTGGATGCTGCTGTCAGTAGCACCCGCCGCAATGTTAAAATGCAAGATGCGACTGGCATGGTGGTGGCAGCATCTTAATTTGGTGTGCGGAACCGCCCCATGTATTGCGGACGGTCCCGGTCACCACCACAATGGCGGACGGACTCTAGTCTGTCTGCCATCATAATCGAGCCCTAAGCTTTTTTTCTGATTGTTGGACTTGGCCTTGTTGGCTAAAGTTCACTTAAACATTTTGCTTTCACCCTGGACCGTTTTCCTGACAGAGAGCTGTGAAGTTAGATGCTGTAGGTACTTGCCACTGCTAACCAGTGTGCAAGTACAGATGTTCCCTGTATAAATTGTAGTGGTGTTTGGTTGTCTCTGATTGGTATGTTTGCCTTACTAGCAAGATCCCTAAGTGATGTGCACTGTGTGTGCCAGAGCTAGTACTAAAGAAATGCACAGAGAGGGAACACAGGGCTTCAGTGTAGGGCCTGCGCACATTATACTAAATTAGCATGTTGTCCCGACAAGTGCTACCACTCGTCAGGCCTTACTTTTCCTTTTGCATACACATGGGGCAACCCTGTAGGACGTCCTGGGTTACCCCTAGGCAGGGTGCACTGCAGGTAAAAGGCTGGACCTGTGCCAGTATGGGTGCTAGGCCCTGACAGTGGAAATATTTATTTTTCCCTGGTGAAAGGCCATTCTGCCCGTAGGACAGAATGGGGGAGGCTGGGTGTAGTATTCAGCAAAACACACAAGAAGATGGACGGAATGTTGCACAATGGCAAAACTTTCACCCCCAGTCACAGATCTGGGTTTAATCCATCGTTATTTTGCTCAGTAAGCCACCCCAGTTCAGACATGGCCATATGCGAATCAGTCTTGACCCTGTGCCTCATGGGAGCAGTCCAGCCCGAACTGCCAAGCCATGTCTTTCCTGGACCAGAATCAAGCATCCTAGGACCAGTTTCTGGCTATCAGCCGCCTTCAGCCAGGATAGCTTGACTCCAGTGGCTTAGTGAGCAAAGGACCCACGTCTGGGCATAGCCTTCACACATAGGGTGAACAGCAAAGCACACAAGATGATGGACGGAATGTTGCACAATGGCAAAACATTCACCCCCAGTCACAGATCTGGGTTTAAGCCATTGCTATTTTGCTCACCAAGCCACACCAGTTCAGACATGGCCATATGCAAATCAGTCTTGAACCTGTGCCTCATGGGAACAGTCCAGCCTGAACTGCCAAGCCATATCTTTCCTGGACCGGAATCAAGCATCCTAGGACTGGTTTCTGGCTATCAGCCATCTTCAGCCAGATTAGCTTGACTCCAGTGGCCGAGTGAGCAAGGGACCCACGTCAGGGCATACCCTTCCCACATAGGGTGAACAGCAAAACACACAAGATGATGGACGGAATGTTGCACAATGGCAAAGCATTCACCCCCAGTCACAGATCTGGGTTTAATCCATCGTTATTTTTCTCACGAAGCCACCCCAGTTCAGACATGGCCATATGCAAGTCAGTCTTGACCCTGTGCTTCATGGGAACAGTCCAGCCCGAACTGACAAGCCATGTCTTTCCTGGACCGGAATCAAACATCCTAGGACCGGGTTCTGGCTATCAGCCATCTTCAGTCAAGATAGCTTGACTCCAGTAGCCTAGTGAGCAAGGGACCCACGTCTAGGCATACCTTCCCACATAGGGTGAACAGCAAAACACACAAGATGATGGATGGAATGTTGCACAATGGCAAAACATTCACCCCAGTCACAGATATGGGTTTAATCCATCGTTATTTTGCTCACCAAGCCACCCTAGTTCAGACTTGGCCATATGCAAATCAGTCTTGGCCCTGTGCCTCATGGGAACCGTCCAGCCCGAACTGCCAAGCCATGTATTTCCTGGACCGGAATCAAGCATCCTAGGACTGGTTTCTGGCTATCAGCCTTCTTCAGCCAGGATAGCTTGACTCCAGTGGCTTAGTGAGCAAGGGACCCACGTCTGGGCATACCCTTCCCACATAGGGTGAACAGCAAAACACAAAAGATGATGGACGGAATGTTGCACAATGGCTAAACATTCACCCCCAGTCACAGATCTGGGTTTAATCCATTGTTATTTTGCTCACCAAGCCGCCCCAGTTCAGACATGGCCATATGCAAATCAGTCTTGACCCTGTGCCTCATGGGAACAGTCCAGCCCAAACTGCCAAACGCTCCATCCATAATACCCTTTTGTATTGCTTTGTTCACCCTAAGTTGGCAGGGTATGCTCAGACGTGAGTCCCTTGCTCACTTTGCCACTGGATTCAAGCTAGCCTGGCTGATGACGGCTGAAATGCCAGAAACCGGTCCCAGGATGCTTGTTTCCGGTACAGGGAAGACATGGCTTTGGCAGTTCGGGCTGGTCTGTTCTCATGAGGCACAGGGTCAGCCTGATTTGCATATGGCCATGTCTGAACTGGGGTGGCGGAGTGAGCTAAAGAATGGTGATGGATTAAACCCAGCTCAGTTGACTGGGGGTGAGTGTTTGATTTGCTCAAACGCTCCGTCCATCATCCCCTTTTGTATCGCTTTGTTCACCTTAAGTTGGCAGTGTATGCTCAGACGTGAGTCCCTTTCTCACTTTGCCACTGGATTCAAGCTAGCCTGGCTGATGAACTTCTGAAATGCCAGAAACCGGTCCCAGGATGCTTGTTTCCGGTCCAGGAAATACATGGTTTTGGCAGTTCAGGCTGGACTGTTCCCATGAGGCACATGGTCAGACTGATTTGCATATGGCCATGTCTGAACAGGGGTGGCGGAGTGATCTAAAGAATGGTGATGGATTAAACCCAGATCAGTTAACTGGGGGTGACTGTTTGATTGGCTCAAACGTTCTGTCCATCATCCCCTTTTGTATCCCTTTGTTCACCCTAAGTTGGCAGGGTATGCTCAGACGTGACTCCCTTGCTCACTTTGCCACTGGATTCAAGCTTTCCTGGCTGATGACGGCGAAAATGCCAGAAACCGGTCCTAGGATGCTTGTTTCCGGGCATGGGAAGACATGGCTTTGGCAGTTCGGGCTGGACTGTTCCCATGAGGCACAGGCTCAGACTGATTTGCATATGACCATGTCTGAACTGGGGTGGCGGAGTGAGCTAAAGAATGGTGATGGATTAAACCCAGATCAGTTGACTGGGGGTGAGTGTTTGATTTGCTCAAACACTCCGTTATTCAACCCCTCTTTTGTATCGCTTTGTTCGCCCTAAGATGGCAGGGTATGCTCAGACATGAGTCCCTTGCTCACTTTGACACTGGATTCAAGCTAGCCTGGCTGATGACGGCTGAAATGCCAGAAACCGGTCCCAGGATTCTTGTTTCCGGTCCAGGGAAGACATGGCTTTTGCAGTGCGGGCTGGACTGTTCCCATGAGGCACAGGCTCAGACTGATTTGCATATGGCCATGTCTGAACTGGGGTGGTGGAGTGAGCTAAAGAATGGTGATGGATTAAACCCAGGTCAGTTGACTGGGGGTGAGTGCTTGATTTGCTCAAATGCTCCGTCCATCATCCCGTTTTGTATTAGGGTGTAGTATTCAGGGCCGAACTGGCTACCGGTCATTTTGGTGTGCTGCACAGTGTGGGCTGATTTCGTTGATGGGACCTGTGTGTGCTGAAAAATATTAGTTTTGCTTTGTTTATTTCACAGCACACGCAGGTCCCCATCAACAAAATCAGCCCCCACCACAGTGAAATTTGCCCCCATCTTGGCAGCACACCAAAACGCCAGGTAGCCAATCCAGCCGCGGTAGTATTGTTAGCCTAGTTTCCCAAGAATTGGAAATGGAACAGTGAAGTTTGGTATGTCTAAACTCACAGCGATATAAAACATATTTTGGGTAGATGGTTTTGTCACTGTGTGCCCAGAAACTGCTGTTTGAGAAAATGGCTGAGTTTGTGCTTTAGACCTTTTTGTGTGTCTCAGCAGAATGTGAATTGCCTGCCTGGATCTGGGAGAGGTGAGAAAGGCTGAGTGAGGTTGAGCCCCAGGATAGGGGTGGAGACGGCGCCAGGCTGCCCTTCACCTGGAGCAGGGAGAAGGAGAAGCTTTGCAAGGTGAAGAGGCATGGTTCAGAGCCATAAAACACTAGACGCATCTCCCTCTGAGTGATTAAAAATGTAGGCCCCCAGTATCAAAGAGAGGATGGTGACACTGGGGGGGAGATATGCAAGACTGATTTAGGGAGGGATGGGGGACCCCTGAGCACAATGAACTTCAAAGACAATGATGGGTATAACTGGAAAACTATTTATTTATTTATTTTTCAACATTTATAGAGCGCACTGTTACCAGGAGGTGTCCTGGCGCTAATGAAATGCTCCCAAAGGGTATGAGCCGAATGAGATTACTGTGTGAATAACTAAGTCTTGATGCCTTTCCTAAAAGTCATTAGATCCGTGGTGTTTCTCAGGGCGAAGGGCAAGGCGTTCAAGGCCTTTGCGGCCCCCAACACAAAACCCCCCATTGTGCTTTCCTTATGCGAGGAACTATGACCAGGCGCAAGCTCGATGATATTAGCTGTCTGCAGGGGTTATACCATTGAAAATAATCTTGCAGACATGCCGGTCAAAGGCCTTGAAGCGCCTTAAAAACCTGGCACAAAGCCTTAAAAGCAATCCGCTTCCGCGCTGGCAACCAGTGTAGTTTCATGAGTTCACACGACACAGAGGCGTACTTCGGAATGCCCGTCAGGAGTCTGGCTGCTGCATTTTGCAGGACCTGCATCTTGTTAAGAAGTCCTGTTGGGCATTCAACAACAAGCTATTGCAGTAATCCAGCCGGGGTACAACCAGGGCTGTTACCACTGTCTTTTTACTGCTTTCGGGGAGAAAAGGAAGTATCTTCCGCAACATTTTCAGAAGAAAATAAATTGAAGATGTTTAAGCATTGACCTGGGGCCTGAATGTGAGTTGGTCATCTATTGAAACCCCTAGATTCTTCACCTTTTGCCACGGGAAGAGGGGGGATCCCCATCTCTTCTGGCCACCATTGCGGGCTCCAAAAGTTATAACTGAGGCCAGAAACCATAACTTCCGTTTTTGCTGTGTTCAACTTCAAGAAGTGTTCGCCCATCCACCTTCCCACCGCCAACATGCATTCCTGAAATTGTAAAGCCACTCCATCTTCCCTTCCTGGCAGCACTGACACCACAATTTGTGTGTCGTCTACCGTAGGAGGTAAGATCAAAGCCGAAGGACTTAATAATTGGGGCCAAGGAAGAGACATATATATTGAACAGAGTGGGGCTTAGGGAGGAGCCCTGCAGAACCCCACATAGTAGAACAAAAGATTTAGATACGTACTCCCCCATTGCCACACTCTGTTCTCTGTTAGTCAAAAACGCATTCACCAGGTCTCCTGCTTTCCCCTACACCCCACAGTCCTTCAACCGGTCCATCAAAATTCTATGATGGACCGTGTCGAAGGCTGCGGAAAGGTCCAAAAGGACCAGTGCAGCTCTGCCCCCTAGGTCCATTACTCCTCTAATTTCCTCAGTTGCCTTTATTAGGGCTGACTCCGTACTGTGGCCCACTCTGAACCCGTGCTGAGAGGGGTCCAAGGCACAAGTTGTGCCCAAAAACACACTGAGTTGATAATTCATCATTTTTTCAATTAGTTTAGCTGG
This sequence comes from Lissotriton vulgaris, assembly GCF_964263255.1. Classification (NCBI taxonomy): domain Eukaryota; kingdom Metazoa; phylum Chordata; class Amphibia; order Caudata; family Salamandridae; genus Lissotriton; species Lissotriton vulgaris. The sequence goes on along the minus strand of NC_141697.1, from coordinate 879,568,707 downwards.
GAGTGGGAGCCTTGAAATGGGGCTATAGTTATTGGGATCCGATGTATCTAGATTTGACTTTTTCAACAGTGGAAGGATCGATGCACGTTTCCAGCAGGAGGGAAACTGCCCGGTTGCGAACATGTTGTTGAAGATCATTGTTAATGTTCCCACAATAGGACCAGGCGCCAGCTTGGCTACAGTTACTGGACATGGGACATATGGGGATCCTGATTTTAGCCCGTAAAGCATTTTTTTTGTCTCTTCCGTGCTTACAGGTGTTAAATCTTCTAGAATATCTTCGCGTGGGTCACCCCTAGGGATCTGATTTTGTGCCAATGGCCACCTCCTAGGTATGCCTGTGAAAGCATTAAAAATTGTCTCAACTTTAATCCTGAAGAACATGGCTAGGGACTTACACAGATCTTGGCTGGGCTGTGGCCCTGCAACTTTTGGGGATACAAGACTAGAAAGTGTCCTGAAAAGTTCTTTTGAGTAGTTACTAGCCTGATTGATATGGTTCGTAAAATAATCTTGTTTTGCTTGGGCAATCAACTTCTTATATTCAAGAAGCCCATATTTTAGGTTCCTCTTGTACCTTTCCTTATAACGTATGCACCATTCCTGCTCTAGCTTTTTACAACCTATTTTCGCTAATCTGAGCTCCTCAGAAAACCAGGGGGCCGAGGGGGTCTCCCTCTGCCTGCAACTTTTTTTCAGAGACACTAGAGTCGTAGTTGCGTGTTCCTGCCAGCTCGTATATGCTAGAGCCGTTTCCTCCACATCTAGTGGAGGCTCCTCTTTCGATGCCACAAGGAGTTCCTCCAAATCTCCTCCTGCCAACTTATTCCAGGCTTTACTAGTCTTTATTTGTTTTTTGGAGCGGAGCTCTCTGCTCGTAAGCTTTCTAACCGCTATGCTAAGCTCTACGACTAGACTTTGGTTATGACCCAAAGACTTTGGTTATGTTGATGATGTTGTCGAGAACACTCTCAGTATTGTTCAGAGATGTGCTTTGAAGACGCCGTGGATTGGTCGAGTTTCTGGTGGCTTTGACCTGTCCCCAATCGGGAAGAAAACCTCTGCCTCGGGAAGAGTTGCTGAATATTTTGCAGGGGACACTTGACCCTTGCTTCATGATCTGGGGCTTGTGGGCAGTTTGTAGCTCTTGATCAAGGAGAGACTGAAGAGATGATGCAATGGGTCGTGTCCCCCCTTCTTCCTGAGCAGGACTTTGCTCTGTGCTGCATCCTGTACCCCAAGGGCCCGAGGTGAGCTGGCTCCCTGTTAGGAAACACAGGAACATAAAAGTTTCCAGGAAGCCTCAAGTGGCGTGGTGGTGGGATCGTGTTGTGGGAGCCTGAGACCTCCGAAGGGATGCCTAAGGTGATTGTGGGTACCGGGAGAGAATCAAGACTCTGACACGCAGGGTGCGTGTCTTGGTGTGGCTACTGGTTTTGGAGCATCTATGGATTGCGGGTATCGTGGAAGAGAGCTGAGATTTGGAACGCACTGGAGGTGCGTGTCGCAGTGCAGTCCAGGCACTGGTGAAGAGTGCCGGGACATTGTGGGCACTAAGAAGGGGTGAGTCTCCGACATGCAGATCAGCGTGTGCTGGTGCAGCCAGGGCATTAGTGGAGACACCTGGTACCTTGTGTGCACCAGGAGGAGAGGTAAGACTCAGACTCGCAGTGTGCGTGTCGTGGTGTGACCCGGGCATTAGTGGAGAGCACCTGAAGAGCGTGTGCACCAGAAGACGGAGTGAGTATCGGACACGCTGGGTTGCGGGTCAACGATGCCACCGGAGGTGCTGGTGAGGAGTCCCGGGGAGCGGTGAGCACCAGGGAGTGAAGAAGTACTAATAGCACTGGAGAGGAGGGCCGAGTGATCGGGCCCTCGAAGGCAATGTGAGGTAGCACCAGAATTGTGTGGAAGGCTTTGTGGAAGGAGTTTGTGCTGAACATTGGCAGCCCGGACCGGCAGCCCCGCAAAGAGCTGAACTACCTGCCCGAGCGCGCCTTGCCCATGGTGCCAAGGTTCTGGAGTGAGGCAAAGCCGCTGCGGAAGGAGAGTGGGGTCGTGCCCCCCCAGGTAAAGTGGATCATCGCCTGGGGTGGAGTGCGGGCCTGGAGGAACACTCTCTCAGCCTCTTGCTGCTGGCAGCTGTGTGTGCCTGTTGCTTTGGCCCAGATCTTGGTCCCTGCTTGTCCCGGACAGGGCAGTACAGGGGCCAGGTCCCGGAGTGGAACTTGGGTGTCATCGTTAATCAGTGTTGGGGGGAACCGGTTACCCAACTTCAAAAAACAGTTGTATAACACTTTGCATATTTGCTGCTGACGAACTATCAAACTATTGGACAACGTCTGACATTTGAAGTGCTCAACAAACTCAGGGGTGAGTGCGCTACGCACTACGTTATGTTTCTCTTGCAGGATACAGGATCATAGCGTAGTGCACTGCATTGGTTGCTTACTGCACTGTATTGAATTGCACTGTGACACATTAGCTTATTCCTTCCTTGCACAGGGCATGAGGGTGGTGATACGCATTGCATTGTTTTCCTATCGTACTGTACGTATTTGCAGCGTGACGCATTGCTGTATTCCTTCCTAGTGAACAGAGTTGCATTATCTTGTGTTGACTCAGTACATGATCTTGACGCTACACATTGCATTGTTTCACTGTGGCACTGTCCAGGAATCCCTAGTTAAGTAGTGCAGTATTCCTTGTATTTTGCAACATGTGTGAATCTAGTGATACGACGTACCTAACTTGTTGAGAACTGTTAAAAGTCAGCGTAACTGTTGGTTAGATGCGGTGGTTGGGAATTAGAACTTCCCAACTCACCGAAAACTATATTACCCAGTGTATATATGCAGGAGTTGTATTGTGTGGCCATTTCGTATATCTTTTTAAATAAAGTATACTCAATTTATACAAACTTATGTGGAGTCCATTTGTGGTGACATCATAGGGATTGCTGTGGGCAGGGTTGCACATACTGAACACTCGTGCCTTGGACATAAGCCTGGCTGCTCGTGTCAAGCTACTAAGTGGGTGAGTAGGGCTGTCTCGGACGGCGTCCTTTCTTGGCCTAACGTGGGAGCGGGGGTGGTCCGGGTCGCGCACTTGACAACAACGGTGTGCACAGGAATGCTGGCTTCTAACACGGAAACAAAATAAGAAGTGCAATAGTTAAAGCATAAACTTAATATGCAGCACAGACATGCACCAGAAGCTCGCAGCTGGTGCCCCACTTTCACACCAGAGACACATCATATGTAAGCCCATCTGCACCTGGACTGCACCCTGCGACAGTAACCTTGGTCCAATTACCACCCACCAATACTCTGCAGCACTCCTCAGGATGCTAGATCCTGGACACTGTCCCACCAACTGCTGTTGTGCCAAGCTTTACACCATGGTAGGAGCTGCACCCACTCCCAGATGTGAAAGTTGCCACCCACCCACACACCCCATGCAATTACTAACAAGGCCCTCAACACCCTCTCACAAAACACAAGCCCCAATGCCTACACCCATCCTGCAACACACACTACAGCAAAACTGCTTCTCAACACCCAAGTGCATGCGTGCCTCATAAAACACAATCACCCGGCAAACACACAATCGAAATATGGCACCTGCTAAGTAGTAACACACTCAGCATCATCCTTATCACAAAGACCAGGCTCAATTCCTCATCAGCTCCCGACATGATCATGGCAATCCCAGCGGGCTGCAAAATCACTCGACAGGACCTCCTTCACAAGCCAGGAGGAGGACTCGCAATCATCTACAAGTAATCGCTCAAATGCACAACATACACAGACAACGGTACCCCATACAAGGAACACCTGCACTTCAAGCTTCAAATCTCTGAAAACTTCAGCATGAATGGAAAACTTGCATACTGACCACCTGGACCACAAGCCACCTTTCCCAACCTCATCACCAACTTTGTCGCCCTGCTCACCATCAACTTCAGAGCCTACATTCTCCTCAGTGACCTGAACTTTCACCTGGAAAACCAAAACAACCCCTGCTCCACAGCACTCTTCAAAAGCTTAAGCAACATCGGACTCACCCAGCTCATCTCAGAACTAACACACACTGCTGGACATACACACGACCCCATCTTTACCACAAGTGACAGCATCAAACACAGCTACACCACTCCACTCACATGGAACAGCCAATCCATCATCCACTTCCAAATCAACACATCTCAAGTCAACACCCCACCCAGGTTCGGCATTCCAAGCCACAGCTGGGACAAATTCACAGAAACAGACTGGCTCCACACCCTCAGCACGGATCAACCTAGCCCCACACTCAACCTCGACAAGGACATCAACAACTGAATAAAGGACTGTGCAAACTCCATCACACCCATCAAACCTAACCACCATAGTAGATCAAACAAGCAGGCCAGCTAGTACACAGAAGACATCTGACACACCATAGGACACTGTAAACAGGTAGATAGGAAACAGAGAACCAGCCACGGAACCAATGACAGAACTACTTACAAGTCTGCACTCAGATGCCAGTACCAGCAAATAAGAGACACCAATGAAAAAAAGGACTAGTGGAATTTATCAATAGAAGCTCCAAAAGCGGAAAAAAGATTTGCTCAATTGTAAAGGATTTCACCTCACTCTCAGCCACTGTCAAAAACATTCCTACATCCCAACAACTCTGTGACAGCCAATTCAAATTCTTCCACAACAAAATTGTAAACATCTACAGTAACTTTGCATAGCAACCCAACCCCAGATAACCAGCCCACCACCAACCAAGCCACCATCTGACCAAATGGACAACCCTCACCAAAAATGACACAGCAGCAATCATGCAGTCCATCCACTCAGGGGCACCAAGGGACCCATGATCCCATCTGCAAACTGGGAGCATCACCAATCAGCACCACTCTGACCCACATTATCAACACTTCCATGACGGCCGCCATTTTTCCAGATGAATGGAAACTTGCAAAAGTTCACAGTTGACCCGAATCAACTGATCTACTTCTGAATCATCTCCGTGCTCCCCTATCCAGCCAAAGTGATTGGAAGGACATCAACAAGCAACTCACAACACACCTTGAACTTCACCAACATCTAGACAACACTCAATCAGAATTCAGAAAGCACCACAGCTCCAAAATGGCACTCATCGTGGCCACTGCCAGCATTTGAATCATCCTGGACGGAGGAGAACCAACAGTCCTCATCCTGCTCGATCTCTCCATGGCATGTGACACTGTCTCCCATAGCACCCGCATCAGATGACTAAACGAGATTTGCATACAATGATCAGCTCTCAAATGGAGACCTACATGGTCAGGCTGTCACTCTTCACATCCGAGACCAAGAGATTGATATGCAGAGTCCCAAAGGGATCGTCCTTCAGTCGCAATCTTTTGAATATATACAAATCACTGCTTGCCAACATCATGCAATCACAAGACATCACCGTCTTCGCCTAAGCCAATGACACCCAACTCATTCTCTCCCTGACAGACAAGATAACGATCACCAGGAACAACTTCATCAACTGCATCACCAGGGTAGCAGAGTCGATGTGACACAACAGCCTGCAGATCAGCTCTGACAAGACAGAATTACTGGTCTTTGGGAACAAGACCTCCCCATGGGACTCCACCTTTTGGAAGTTGAAGCTAAGACCAATACCAATAGCTACGGACCACGCAAAAGATCTAGTAATAGTCCTAGATTGCAAAATCAACATGCCAGCTCTAGTCAAGGAAGTGTGCACCTCGTGCTTCCATATCCTGTGCATGTTATAAAAGATCTTCAAATGGTTGCCTTAGGACAGCCGAAGGACCATAATGCAAGGTCTCATCACCAGCAGGCTGGACTATGACAAAACTCTCTATGCTTGAATCTCCAAACAAGATAGACTCCAGACCATCCAGAACACCTTTGCAAGACTCATACTCAACCTCCCATGCCACACCCACATCACACCACACCTCAAGAAGCTTCACTAGCTTGCCATTCACAAGCACAGCCAATTCAAACCTCTCACACACAAATAAAGAGCCCAGCACAGCACAGGACCCGAATACCTGAACAGCCATATGCACTTTCACCAATCCACCAGAAGCAAATACATTGAAGATGTTAAAGCATTGACCTGGGGCCTGAATGTTAGTTGGTCATCTATTAGAACCCCTAGATTCTTCACCTTTGCCACAGGAAGAGGGGGGAATCCCAATCTCTTCTGGCCACCATTGCGTGCTCCAAAAGTCATTACTGAGGCCAAAAACCATAACTTCCGTTTTTGCTGTGTTCAACTTCAAGCAGTTTTCGCTCATCCACCTTCCCACCGCCAACATGCATTCCTGAAATTGTAAAGCCACTCCATCTTCCCTTCCTGTCAGCACTGACACCACAATTTGTGTGTCGTCTACCATAGGAGGTAAGATCAAAGCTGAAGGACTTAATAATTGGGGCCAAGGAGGAGACATATATATTGAACAGAGTGGGGCTTAGGGAGGAGCCCTGCGGAAGCCCACATGGTAGAACAAAAGATTTAGATACGTACTCCCCCATCGCCACACTCTGTTCTCTATTAGTCAAAAACGCAATCACGAGGTCTCCTGCTTTCCCCTACACCCCACAGTCCTTCAACCGGTCCATCAAAATTCCATGATGGACCGTGTCGAAGGCTGCGGAAAGGTCCAAAACGACCAGTGCAGCTCTGCCCCCTAGGTCCATTACTCCTCTAATTTCCTCAGTTGCCTTTATTAGGGCCGACTCCGTACTGTGGCCCACTCTGAACCCGTGCTGAGAGGGGTCCAAGGCACAAGTTGTGCCCAAAAACACACTGAGTTGATAATTCATCATTTTTTCAATTAGTTTAGCTGGGAGTGGGAGCCTTGAAATGGGGCTATAGTTGTTGGGATCCAATGTATCTAGATTTGACTTTTTCAACAGTGGAAGGATCGATGCACGTTTCCAGCAGGAGGGAAACTGCCCGGTTGTGAACATGTTGTTGAAGATCATTGTTAATGTTCCCACAATAGGACCAGGTGCCAGCTTGGCTACCGTTACTGGACATGGGACATATGGGGATCCTGATTTTAGCCCGTAAAGCATTTTTTTTGTCTCTTCCGTGCTTACAGGTGTTAAATCTTCTAGAATATCTTCGCGTGGGTCGCCCCTAGGGATCTAATTTTGTGCCAATGGCCACCTCCTAGGTATGCCTGTGAAAGCATTAAAAATTGTCTCAACTTTAATCCTGAAGAACGTGGCTAGGGACTCACACAGATCTTTGCTGGGCTGTGGCCCTGCAACTTTTGGGGATACAAGACTAGAAAGTGTCCTGAAAAGTTCTTTTGAGTAGTTACTAGCCTGATTGATATGGTTCGTAAAATAATCTTGTTTTGCTTGGGCAATCAACTTCTTATATTCAAGAAGCCCATATTTTAGGTTCCTCTTGTCCCTTTCCTTATAACCTATGCGCCATTCCTGCTCTAGCTTTTTACAACCTATTTTCGCTAATCTGAGCTCCTCAGAAAACCATGGGGCCGAGGGGGTCTCCCTCTGCCTGCAACCTTTTTTCAGAGACACTAGAGTCATAGTTGCGTGTTCCTGCCAGCTCGTATATGCTAGAGCTGTTTCCTCCACATCTAGTGGAGGCTCCTCTTTCGATGCCACAAGGAGTTCCTCCAAATCTCCTCCTGCCAACTTATTCCAGGCTCTACTAGTCTTTATTTGTTTTTTGGAGCGGAGCTCTCTGCTCGTAAGCTTTCTAACCGCTATTCTAAGCTCTACGACTAGACTTTGGTTATGACCCAAAGACTTTGGTTATGTTGATGATGTTGTCGAGAACGCTCTCAGTATTGTTCAGAGATGTGCTTTGAAGACGCCGTGGATTGGTCGAGTCTCTGGTGGCTTTCACCTGTCCGCAATCGGGAAGAAAACCTCTGCCTCAGGAAGAGTTGCTGAATATTTTGCAGGGGACACTTGACCCTTGCTTCATGATCTGGGGCTTGTGGGCAGTTTGTAGCTCTTGATCAAGGAGAGACTGAAGAGATGCTGCAATGGGTCTTGTCCCCCCTTCTTCCTGAGCAGGACTTTGCTCTGTGCTGCATCCTGTACCCCAAGGGCCCGAGGTGAGCTGGCTCCCTGTTAGGAAGCACAGGAACATAAAAGTTTCCAGGAAGCCTCAAGTGGCGTGGTGGTGGGAACGTGTTGTGGGAGCCTGAGACCTCCGAAGGGATGCCTAAGGTGATTGTGAGCACCGGGAGAGAATCAAGACTCTGACACGCAGGGTGCGTGTCTTAGTGTGGCTACAGGTTTTGGAGCATCTATGGATTGCGGGTATCGTGGAAGAGAGCTGAGATTTGGAACGCACAGGAGGTGCGTGTCGCAGTGCAGTCCAGGCACTGGTGAAGAGTGCCGGGACATTGTGGGCACTAAGAAGGGGTGAGTCTTCGACATGCAGATCGGCGTGTGCTGGTGCAGCCAGGGCATTAGTGGAGACACCTGGTACCTTGTGTGCACCAGGAGGAGAGGTTAGACTCAGACTCGCAGTGTGCGTGTCGTGGTGTGACCCGGGCATTAGTGGAGAGCGCCTGAAGAGCGTGTGCACCAGAAGACGGAGTGAGTATTGGACACGCTGGGTTGCGGGTCAACGATGCCACCAGAGGTGCTGGTGAGGAGTACCGGGGAGCGGTGAGCACCAGGGAGTGAAGAAGTACTAATAGCACTGGAGAGGAGGCCAAGTGATCGGGCCCCTCGAAGGCAATGTGAGGTAGCACCAGAATTGTGTGGAAGGCTTTGTGGAAGGAGTTTGTGCTGAACATTGGCAGCCCGGACCGGCAGCCCCGCAAAGAGCGGAACTACCGGCCCGAGCGCGCCTTGCCCATGGTGCCAAGGTTCTGGAGTGAGGCCAAGCCGCTGCGGCAGGAGAGTGGGGTCGTGCCCCCCCCAGGTAAAGTGGATCATCGCCTGGGTTGGGGTGCGGGCCTGGAGGAACACTCGCTCAGCCTTTTGCTGCTGGCAGCTGTGTGTGCTTGTTGCTTCGGCCCAGATCTCGGTCCCCGCTGGTCACAGACAGGGCAGTACAGGGGCCAGGTCCCGGAGTGGAACTTGGGTGTCATCGTTAATCGGTGTTGGGGGGAACCGGTTACACAACTTCAAAAAACAGTTGTATAACACTTTGCATATTTGCTGCTGACGAACTATCAAACTATTGGACAACTTCTGACATTAGAAGTGCTTAACAAACTCAGGGGTGAGTGCGCTACGCACTACGTTATGTTTCTCTTGCAGGATACAGGATCATAGCGTAGTGCACTGGATTGGTTGTTTACTGCACTGTACTGAATTACAGGGTGACACATTACCTTATTCCTTCCTTGCACAGGGCATGAGGGTGGTGATACGCATTGCATTGTTTTCCTATCGTACTGTACGTATTTGCAGCGTGACGCATTGCTGTATTCCTTCCTAGTGAACAGAGTTGCATTATCTTGTGTTGACTCAGTACATGATCTTGACGCTACACATTGCATTGTTTCACTGTGGCACTGTCCAGGAACCCCTCGTTAAGTAGTGCAGTATTCCTTGAATTTTGCAGCATGTGTGAATCTAGTGATACGACGTCCCTAACTTGTTGAGAACGGTTAAAAGTCAGCGTAACTGTTGGTTAGATGCGGTGGTTGGGAATTAGAACCTCCCAACTCACCGAAAACTATATTACCCAGTGTATATATGCAGGAGTTGTATTGTGTGGTCATTTCGTATATCTTTTTATATAAAGTATACTCATTTTATACACACTTATGTGGAGTCCATTTGTGGTGACATCATAGGGATTGCTGTGGGCAGGGTTGCACATACTGAACACTCGTGCCTTGGACATAAGCCTGGCTGCTCGTGTCAAGCTACTAAGTGGGTGAGCAGGGCTGTCTCGGACGGCGTCCTGCCTTGGCCTAACGTGGGAGCGGGGGTGGTCCGGGTCGCGCACTTGACAACAACGGTGTGCACGGGAATGCTGGCTGCTAACACAGAAACAAAATAATAAGTGCAAAAGTTAAAGCATAAACTTAATATGCAGCACAGACACGCACCAGAAGCTCGCAGCTGGTGCCCCACTTTCACGCCAGAGACACATCATATGTAAGCCCATATGCACCTGTGTGGTAAATAAAATATTCCCCTGTCGGAATTTCTATACTTGAACAATGGGTCATGCATATAATGAGAGGCTTTATTTCAGTAACTCGAGTTAAGGGAGAATCGGGTTCCATCACCACTAAGGTTCAGGAAGGGTCTTCTAAACTTTATTCACAGAGTACAATATTTATACATGAAATATACATTGCATTGCATAGAGGAGGAGGAGCGCTCCAGGCAGAGCAAGAGAAAGAGAGAGATAAGAGCATATGGGCGTGCAAGAGGCGTGTAAGAAGGCGTACATGTGGGCGTTCACTTGAGGAGTCATAGGTGAGTCATAGGTGGGTGGATACATGGAGGGGGTCTTCATGGTCAGCTGGAACCTTTACCCTACTTGTGTGCGCAACTTGGTCATGACGTGCAACTAACGTGTAACTGGGGGGAAGCTGGGGGGAGCTGACTTTTGATCTAGTAGAGAAGCCTTCAGTGTCAGGACGACCTGCACGTCTGGTATTATCTGATATCTTAGGTTTGGAGGATGTATTATCTGAAGTAAAGGTCGCTCGAGCAAAGGTTGCTCATCACCAAGAGGCAGTGTGCGCATATATTTCTTCGTGCATTGCGTGGGGGCCATGGGCTTTCTATGGATGCGAGCTCTGCAAATCACTTAAACGGAGACAGAAAGGCTAGGCCCTATCTCTGCAGTCGGGTTCTGTTTACCTTCTTCACTAAGCAGGAATACGTTTCTGTGGAGCAAGTAGATAACTGTGTGCAAAAAATTGTCTTGGCAGGCCGGGCTGGGCCAGAAGTATGCGAGAGGTCAGGGATACGTAGCTGAGCTGCAGCTTTCAGAGTGTCTGGAGGCAAGAAACCTGAATTCGGAGACTGGCTCAGGCTGAGCCACAAAGCGGGTTCATCTCGACTTTTATTAAACGTGCACAATGCAAATACATTGGCAACATAGGCATCAGTGCAGAATTAACATTTCTTTCATGGAGGACTTGGCAACTGACATTCTAATGTGGGACGGAAATGCAGAGACATTATTATTACAGGCATGAGAGGGAAGATGCATGGGTGACATGCACATACACTAAACGTGGGGTACACGCAGGGGACACATTGGCCACGTAAAATTTCTATTTCCTTATTCCCTCCTTGTCCCCTACTGTGCCCTTCAGGACACATCTATATTCATGAGACCGTATATCTGATCATACAGCATCATCTGTTCGTCTTTTTTCTTTTGTATACGTGGATGGGGAATACAGGCAGTGGCACACAAGCCGCAAATCGCCGGGCCACATTGCAGACAGAGACAGCAGCTGAATATCATTAGCAGTATCATTCCTAGGAACAACAACACTTTCCATCCCCATGCTGATATTACACCCCAGAGCCAACTGGACCAAGTCCATGTGCCTGGGTCTTGATGTATCTCGTGAGCTATCTTGTGGAGTCTTGTTATTGCTGCGTACACGGATGGCGCGTTATTAGGAATAAACACGCAACAACTGGAGCCGATCACTCTACAAGCCCCGCCCCTATCTGCCAGGATGACGTCAAGAACAAGGCGGTTCTGAAGAACAACAAGTCGCATGGCAGACTGCTCCTGGGTCAAGTTCGCCAGGGCAGCGGTAGTCTCATTCACTACTGCTTCTAGGGTTCTTGTTAACCTGCGTATGAGTTTACTGTTTTGGATGGGACCTATGAAGAAAAAGAATCCTCTATTGAAATCTGTATATTGCTCCCAAGCTATCTATGTCTGATCAACCACTGGGGAATTGGTCTCCCTCCTGTGTCTAACATGCACTAGTCGTGAATCTCGATGATAATGGGTTGGGGCTAGAAAGACAGGGGGCAGAAGGAACGATATATAGCATGTTCCACCCCAGCGTAAAGGGCAGATGTACATAGGCTGTCTGACCGCAAATAAAATAGGAATGGCGAGATGTGTTGAAGGAAGACTGTCCTTGATCATTAAACTCGACTACAGTATTACATTCACTGTGTCCCAAATGTACCGATCCTTTCTTTCTGACGCACAAATCACCATTTACTGGTAGGACTCTAATAAACGGTGGACCTACATTTTGCTTGGGCTGAACATTCGAGATCATAAAGTTAAGGGAAGCATTTCCTTGCTCGTACTCTTCAGTTTCTAGATCGGTCCCCTTCCTTTGGGGAAGTCCGTCTTCGTCTGGAAAACATGCCTCATTCATTACTTTATTCAAATCTCCCCATATCCAATCATCCTTGGAAACTGTGGACTTTCTGTCTAGTGATGTCATTAAGGCAAACCATGCTCCGCACGAACCATTGTGGGAGAACGGAAAAGGGAAGAAGGGCAGTACTCCCTTCGTCTTTTGAAAAGGTGGAAGTTGGCCACATACCCAACAATCTGTCGCATTGCTGGTCTGATGAGAACGGTGCAACATCCGAATAAAAGTATTGTTGCGCAGGGCTAGCCGATATGACAATTCATGGGGTGGCAGATCACTAAAGGTATGCTCTGCAGTGTTATTAATGGAGAAGTGTATACGTGAAGAAAGAGGAGGAAAGAAGACATGTAGTGTCAAGCTGATACATATGATAGTGATGCACAGAAGAGACATAAAAATCAGAGTTACTATACATCTACTGCGTAATATCTTGCAGTATTTCTCTCTCATCTTGCTCTTTTTACTATTCTGGTCTACGATCTTATACATGTCAGGAACCTGTCTAACCGATTCACCACCTAGTGGACTTAAACAATTAAACGCTGTCTGACTTACTAGATCGTAACTTGGACCTATACTCTTGTTGCGGAGTCTTTTCTAGCAAAGGGGGCTTAGAGTCTGTACTATCTTTAGTACTTTCCGTACTGTCCTTTGTCTTTATCAAAGTTCCAGGATTTCCAAAGTATTTTTTACAATGTTGAGCGTGAAGCCATCCCTTACGTCCTTCGACCTTGACGGCAGTCCTCGTTGTGAGCAGTACTAATTTCGGTGTCTTCCAGCGCGGCTCAAGGGGGCTTGATCGATCAAAGTTCCGTATATAAACAAAGTTTTCCAGGGACGATGGCGTGCTCCTTGACTTGGGTGTTGTCAGGGAAGGCGGCGGCAACCTGTGAATGACAAGAGAGTAGTGCAGACATCAAGGAAGCCAGGTAATCTGTCAGCATGTTACTGTCAACATCAGTTATTTTCTTAGGCATAGGCGTACCCCACATATTCGGTGGTCTACCGAAAACCACTTCATAAGGAGATAGGCCTGTTCTGGAATGAGCTACCATACGCATGTAAAAGAGGGCAACCGGCAAGGCTACCATCCAATTCACGCCTTTTTCTGCACAAATCTTGGCTAATTTTGTCTTAAGTGTCTGATTATGGCGCTCGACAAGTCCAGCTGCTTCAGGGTGTCGTACACAATGAAACTTCCACTGATATCCTAACAGAAGGGACACTTGTTTCATTAATTCAGAAGAAAAGGGCTGACCATTATCTGAGTACACGACACGGGGCAATCCATATCTGGGAAAAAATTCACGCACCAATTGCCTGGCGGTGGTCACAGCAGTATAATCTGGGACTGGGTACGCTTCTGTCCATCTAGATAGTGCACACACAACTACTAGGACATACTTGTAACCTCTACATCTGTCCATTTGGATATAATCCATCTGGAGGACTTCAAAAGGATGGTCAGGAGAATGAAATCCGCCTTGTTCCACTGGAATGCCTTTGCCTGGATTGAACTGGCAACAGATCATACAGGTACGTACTTTCTGTTTCGCTGCTGCACGTAGGTGCTTGTTAAACCAGATATTCTGTAAGCTGTCTAGCATTGCCTTTTCTCCTAAGTGTGCTGGACTATGTGCTGTGTTTATGATCACTTGTACCATGGAGTCTGGGAGAAACCATGTAGCTTTGCCTTTAGTCATCCAACCTTGGTCAGTCTGGGCCCCTCCTTGTTCAGTCCAATTCTTTATTTCGTCTGGAGTGGCATGTGTCTGTATGTCGAGTACATCTTGTGAAGGATCCCTGACTGTCATGCTTTTTGTCAGTGATGGTACCTCTGTCTTTGTCGTGTCTGTTGGTGTCTGGGCTGTCAATTTAGCAGTTCGGTCTGCCAGGTCATTACCCTGGGAAATGGTGTCTGTAACTTTGGTGTGTGCTTTGCATTTCAGGACAGCTATGGCTGTAGGCAAATGTATTGCTTCTAACAGAGCCTGAATAAGCGGACCGTGCTGGATTTTGGCCCCATGAGAGGTTAAGAAACCTCTCTCCTTCCATAACACTCCGAAATCATGAACAACACCGAATGCATACTGTGAATCTGTATAAATGTTCACTTTCATGTTCTTGGCTCTTATGCAGGCTTGTGTCAGAGCGATGAGCTCTGCTGCTTGTGCTGACAGTGTGTCTATTCTTTGTGTCTCTATGACTTCAGTCGCAGTGGTCACGGCATATGCTGCCACTAACTCTCCTGTGCTTGTTCTCATGCATGAACCATCTACATAAAGAGTCAGGTCAGGGTCTGGCAGTGCAATGTCTGTCAGGTCTTGTCTTGGTTTCGTCACTGTATTCATTACTTCCACACAGTCATGTGGTGCAGTGTCTACTGTACTTGAGGGCAAGAGTGTAGCAGGGTTGAGAATATTGCATTGTCTGATCTCTATGTGTGGCTGAAATAACGTCAGTTCATATCCTGTCAGTCTCGCTACAGTAAAGTGCTGTGTCTGTGTCCTGTTCAAGAGAACTTCCACTGCATGTGGTACCTGGACTGTCAGGGGGTGTCCCAGCACTATGGAGTCACTCTGTCTTATGGCTAGGGCTGTTGCTGCAACTGATTTCAGGCACGCAGGCAGAGCCTGGGCCACTGGATCCAGTGTACTAGAAAAATAAGCGCAAGGCTTGTGTTTTCCTGCTTGATCTTGTGTGAGGACAGATAATGCTGTTCCATCTCGCTCAGTGACAAAAAGCGTAAAAGGTTTGCTGTAACAAGGAGTCGCTAAAACTGGTGCTTGACATAAGGCTCTTTTTAATTCTTCAAATGCCAAAGTATGTTCTTGTGTCCAAGGGAGGACAGTCGAAGACGCTGCCTCCTGTGTTGTCAACTGTATGAGTGGTTTGGCTAGATAGGCATACTGGGGAATCCATTGTCTGCAGTATGAAGTGAGGCCAATGAAGGCCCGTACTTCCTTTTGTGTCTTGGGCTGTGAAAGGTTAGCAATTAACTGAATACGTTCTTGTGTCAGCTGTCTACCCCTCTTGGACAGCAAGTGTCCAAGGTATACCACTTGCTGTGCACAGAATTGCAACTTGGAAGGGGACACTTTGTGCCCCTTGTCCGCCAGAAAGTGTAAAACTGTCAGTGATGCATTTTCGCAGTCTGGTTCTGATCGTGCTGTAATTAGGATGTCGTCTACGTACTGGAGCAGTGCAGTGTTGGAAGGCATATGAATACTGTCTAGCTGTCTTTTTAGTGCTTGGCTGTAAATGCTAGGACTCTCTGTAAAACCTTGAGGAGCTCTCGTAAATTTAAAGCTGCGTCCATTTAAACTGAATCCGAAGAGATACTGACTATCTAGATGAATTGGAACACTGAAAAAAGCATTCTTCAAGTCAATGACAGTAAAGAACATTGCCTCAGAATCAATAGCAGTCAATAATGAAGAAATGTCTGGGACCACTGAGTATTGAGGGACTACACATTTGTTCAATTCTCGAAGGTCAACAACTAGTCTGTAAACAGGTGGCGCATTAGGGTCTGTTCGTTTAAGAATAGGGATGACAGGTGAATTACATACATTCGAGTCAGTCTCCACTACCACCCCTTGTGCAATGAGTTTGTCAACAATTTTCAATAAGGCCACTACGGCATCAGGTGGTAACTTGTATTGTCGGAGACGTGGTAGTACTACTCCTGTTTTGAGAGTGACACGGTGTGGTGTAATGTGCATGTAACCTACGTCAGTCGGACCTTGTGCCCATAGGTGCTGTGGTACATTCTGGAGTCTGTGGTCAAAATCCTTCAACACATAATGTCCCTTAAAATCACGCAAGAACAGTCGTACTCCTTCCGGAGAACAACATATAACTGCTCCTACTTCTTTCAATGTCTTTATACCAAGCAAGTTTTCTGGACATGACTTAGTAAGTAGCAAGTCTGTGGTGCGTGACAATGGACCAACTCCAAGGGAGACTGGTTCTGATACTTCATTAACAATAGGCTTTCCTGAAAATCCCAGGGAAACATTCTGTGAGCCTGAAAGGGGTGCCCCTGGAACCTCGTCATGGCTGATGGTAGTTCTGCTCGCCCCTGTGTCAATCAGAAATTTTCTGTCCTTTCCCAATACACGATTATGTACATAGGGACCCTCTTGATCTACAGGAACCTCAATAAGGGGCAAGCCAACTTCCCTCTCTAGGCTGTTTCATGAGAACTGTTGGTATTCTGGATAGTCTGACTGCGTGTACTGATACATTTGTGTCGGGCAGTAACAGGTGGCGGTGGGGGTGGTAAATTCGCTACTGTCTGGTTTGTGTTCTGTGGGGTGCTGTTCTGCCTGGGAACGTGTGGTCGTTCTTTGGTTCTGCCTGTAGCTATATTGTGTTTCAGGACAGCACAATCTTTTACAAAGTGACCTGGCTGTTTGCAATAATTACAGTTCCCTTTAACAAGTGTCGTGGCATTTTTGTTCGTATTTGCCGGCACCGTTTGGGCAACCAGCACTTTCATTTTCGTCTCTTTCATACGTCTCTTTTCATGATCCTGCTCTTCTCTAATTCTATTTTGGTGATATTGTAGCATTTGCAACATTTGCGAAGGACTATTTGCTAGCCAAGTACTCTCAACCTTCAGTACTCTATTCTTGATCTGGGGCAAGGAATTCTCTACTAATTTGCTCACGAAAAGATGAGGATATGACTTGCTACTGGGCTTAAGGCCACTATTAATAGAAAAACATTTCTCGAATCTAGAATAGAAATCACTCGTGTCCTCGTCTTGTTTCTGTTTACAGGCTGAAATAGCATCCCAGTCTTCCTTTTTAGTAATCAATAGTCTCGGCAAAACCTGTATCAGGAGTTCAGGTAGTTCTTTAGCTTTGTCCCCAAGACCAACACCCGGGTGCCGGCCTTTATCCTCTGTTTCCAATGCTGCCCAACTTATCTTCTTCTCTCCCACCTCCCAGTCTTTCTCCTTAAGCTTTTCATAAACACCAGCAGGCAACAGTACTTTTAATAATTTTATAATATCAGCGTACGTGTAATCTCCTATGCGGAGAATGTCTTTTAATTCTCGGTGAAACCCCCCCGGGTCTTTATCATGGCAGGGCAACATCTTTTTCATTTCCAGTATTTCTAATTTCGTCAAGGGTGTGTAAACATACACTCGTTGAAGCTCACCCGCTGCATTTTTGACGGGATGCACCTCTCGTAGGGGGTTCTGTCGTTCTCTGTATAAGTTCTTTCTGTCGTGGTGTGGGGCGGGAAGCATGCATGTGGTCAGAGAAGTTAAGTACTTATGTCGTTGATCCAGAATGACATTAATTAAATCAGTACCTAGGCCTGTCCATCTGTCTAGTACTATGTCGTCCAGTAATTTATACAATGAACCGGGATCAGAATATTGACTCTCGTACAACGTTATCAAGTGTTGAACCATGTAAATACCGGCCAAACGCTGTTCGTTCGGCGGAAGGCTCAAGAAAGTCTGGGCCACTATATCATTGCTATATATGTTAGAATTGGAAACCCATTGGATGGCTGACCGGACCAATTCCTTTTCGTGTGGGGTGTGGGATCGCTCGCTCTCTACCCATCGTTTCAGGGCCTTTTCAGTAGCTTGGAATAGATTTTCAAGGGAATATCTTTCTTTTATAGCCTGTCCCTGTTTGCGGTAGTCGAGGCACTTGGGCTTGTCAAACTGTCGTGCTTTGCCTACTTAATTCATTTTGTCCTTTGCCTCGCTTTCTGGCTCAAAATCTTCCGATGATGACTCAAACTGCCCGTCAGAAACTTCACTGTGTATTTCTAAGATCTCCTTTCGTATTTTCTTGTACATACTTTCTGTCTGTCCCTGTCTATCATGCCGACCGGCAGCTATGTTGTCACTCCAATCCATCAGACCTTTCTTTACATCTTTGTCTGGTTGGTCTTGTTCCCTGATCAGACAGTTAATCATAAAACGTAGGATAATGTTCTTATCCTCCACCTTTCTGTGTTCCATGGCCTTTTCTATACACTCGGGTCCCTCTCCCGTTCTAATGAAATGGTATATTTTATCTAGGTGTTCCTTCATGTCTGGTAATGTGACCAAATAGTCGACGGCATGTCTTAATCTTAGTGAAAACACGAGCATTGCACCCTCTCCTGGTACTGGATCGTATATACAACGTGGGATCGTTACACCTACGGAATACTTAAATGGCGTTGATGTCAATTGTGGCGTTCGTGGCGGCCCTAGCGGTGTTCGTGGCGTTGGCGGTGGCCCGCCTCCCACTGCCCCGGGCCCTACGTCGTCTTTCACGACCTGCTGGAGCGGAAGCTGTATCAGCTGATCCACTGGTGGGGGCGGAGGGAATTCTGCGTTCACATAGTCCGGTGCGGGCTCCTCTAGATAGGAGGAAATAAAAGCCTCAGATGCTGTCGGCTTCGTTCTACGTACTCTAAAGGGTACTGGTGGTGGTGACGACCTACGGGGTATTTCTGAGGGCGTTACTCTAGCTAGTTCTTTTGAGAGGACGGGATAAATACCAGCAACGAGGGCATTTCTTTCTCTTTCAGCCTGTTCTGCCTTGACCCGTTCCCCCTCCTCCCGCAGTTCCTTTTCTTTGGCTTTTTCCGCTGCTTGTTTACTTCTCTCTGCTTGGTGGAATTCTTTCTCTGCCCTCCTATGTGACTCTTTACGCCATAACTCAATGGCATCTTTCTGAGACGGTCTTACTTTCCTTTTCCACAGCGCTTCCTCTACTTTCATAATGCATTCAGAATCCCATGTTCCTGAGGCAGGCCATCTGTACTTCTCCTCTAAATCCTTCGTGTAATCTACCCACAAGTCTAAAAACAATATGGCATCTAGCCCATGTTTATTGTACATGAAATGACCAGTTGTGTCTCTAGGCGGGACGGGAACTGACTCTTCGAGTATTCCATTCCTGGTCCCTATCTGACGTAATTTCGAAAACAGTGGCATGTTGAAACCGACTCAATGAAAACACAATATACACCAAAATAGACTGACTGAATCAATCATTCACACTACAACACTAAAACACTAAAACAGATACATTCTAACTAATACATGGGGAAAAACATGAACTAGAAAACAGTTAACTTTATGCACTGGAATACAGTACAGCCATACCGGTCTCGTAAAGAGACACGTCTTTACCGTGCCCACTGAAATGGACCCGTCTTTACCGTGCCTGTGTGAACGGACACGTCTTTACCGAGCTCAAATAAATGAACCCGTCTTGAATCTTTATGCGTTCCCTATAACGGTACTCACCGTGAAGCAGAACTTGAAGGCCTCGGAAACTTGATACTGCGTGAACACGATACTGCGCATGCGCCTCGGAACAGGTGGGCCTCTGGAAACCTCGGACCTTGCTCTCTCACGGCTTGGGCTTTGGTCGGGATGATCCGCAATCCTCACCGCCTCGTGTGGATGCCTGGTCGCAGTCCGTCCTCCTCGTGGGCCTGAGGGAGTAAGCAGGAAGTCCCGCTGGCGTGTACACTTTGAAGTCCGTCACGGCTGTAGAAGGGGGCAAGGGCTGGACCTACATCACCGGCGCGTGGGGAAGGGGGCTTGTCCCTGTTCGGGCGCCAGAATTATGTTGTAAATAAAATATTACCCTGTCGGAATTTCTATACTTGAACAATGGGTCATGCATATAATGAGAGGCAGAGTCCGTGGTGTCCGATTCAAAAGGGCTTTATTTCAGTAACTCGAGTTAAGGGAGAATCGGGTTCCATCACCACTAAGGTTCAGGAAGGGTCTTCTAAACTTTATTCCCAGAGTACAATATTTATACATGGAATATACATTGCATTACATAGAGGAGGAGGAGCGCTCCAGGCAGAGCAAGAGAAAGAGAGAGATAAGAGCATATGGGCGTGCAAGAGGCGTGTAAGAAGGCGTACATGTGGGCGTTCACTTGAGGAGTCATAGGTGAGTCATAGGTGGGTGGATACATGGAGGGGGTCTTCATGGTCAGCTGGAACCTTTACCCTACTTGTGTGCGCAACTTGGTCATGACGTGTAACTAACGTGTAACTGGGGGGAAGCTGGGGGGAGCTGACTTTCGATCTAGTAGAGAAGCCTTCAGTGTCAGGACGACCTGCACGTCTGGTATTATCTGATATCTTAGGTTTGGAGGATGTATTATCTGAAGTAAAGGTCGCTCGAGCAAAGGTTGCTCATCACCAAGAGGCAGTGTGCGCATATATTTCTTCGTGCATTGCGTGGGGGCCATGGGCTTTCTATGGATGCGAGCTCTGCAAATCACTTAAACGGAGACAGAAAGGCTAGGCCCTATCTCTGCAGTCGGGTTCTGTTTACCTTCTTCACTAAGCAGGAATGCGTTTCTGTGGAGCAAGTAGATAACTGTGTGCAAAATACTGTCTTGGCAGGCCGGGCTGGGCCAGAAGTATGCGAGAGGTCAGGGATACGTAGCTGAGCTGCAGCTTTCAGAGTGTCTGGAGGCAAGAAACCTGAATTCGGAGACTGGCTCAGGCTGAGCCACAAAGCGGGTTCATCTCGACTTTTATTAAACGTGCACAATGCAAATACATTGGCAACATAGGCCTCAGTGCAGAATTAACATTTCTTTCATGGAGGACTTGGTAACTGACATTCTAATGTGGGACGGAAATGCAGAGACATTATTATTACAGGCATGAGAGGGAAGATGCATGGGTGACATGCACATACACTAAACGGGGGGTACACGCAGGGGACACATTGGCCACGTAAAATTTCTATTTCCTCACCTGGACTGCGCCCTGCGACAGTAACCTTGGTCCAATCACCACCCACCAATACTCTGCAGCACTCCTCAGGATGCTAGATCCTGGACACTGTCCCACCAACTGCTGTTGTGCCAAGCTTCACACCATGGTAGGAGCTGCACCCACTCCCAGTTGTGAAAGTTGCAACCCACCCACACACCCCATGCAATTACTAACAAGGCCCTCAACACCCTCTCCCAATACACAAGCACCAATGCCTACACCCATCCTGCAACACACACTACAGCAAAACTGCTTCTCAACACCCAAGTGCATGTGTGCCTCTCAAAACACAATCACCCGGCAAACACACAATCGAAATATGGCACCTGCTAAGTAGTAACACACTCAGCATCATCTTTATAACAGAGACTAGGCTCAATTCCTCATCAGCTCCCGACATGATCATGGCAATCCCAGCGGGCTGCAAAATCACTCGACAGGACCTCCTTCACAAGCCAGGAAGAGGACTCGCAATCATCTACAAGTAATCCATCAAATGCACAAAATAAACAGAAAACGGCACCCCATACAAGGAACGCCTGCACTTCAAGCTTCAAATCTCTGAAAACTTCAGCATGAATGGAAAACTTGCATACCGACCACCTGGACCACAAGCCACCTTTCCCAACCTCCTCACCAACTTTGTCGCCCTGCTCACCATCAACTTCAGAGCCTATATTCTCCTCACTGAACTGAACGTTCACCTGGAAAACCAAAACAACCCCTGCTCCACAGCACTCTTCAAAAGCTTAAGCAACATCGGACTCACCCAGCTCATCTCAGAACTAACACACACTGCTGGACATACACACGACCCCATCTTTACCACAAGTGACAGCATCAAACACAGCTACACCACTCCACTCACATGGAACAGCCACTCCATCATCCACTTCCAAATCAACACATCTCAAGTCAACACCCCACCCAGGTTCGGCATTCCAAGCCACAGCTGGGACAAATTCACAGAAACCGACTGGATCCACACCCTCAGCACGGATCAACCTAGCCCCACACTCAACCTCGACAAGGACATCAACAACTGAATAAAGGACTGTGCAAACTCCATCACACCCATCAAACCTAACCACCATAGTTGATCAAACAAGCAGGCCTGCTAGGACACAGAAGACATCTGACACACCATAGGACACTGTAAACAGGTAGATGGGAAACAGAGAACCAGCCACGAAACCAATGACAGAACTACTTACAAGGCTGCACTCAGACGCCAGTACCAGCAAATAAGAGACACCAATGAAAAAAAGGACTAGTGGAATGTATCAATAGAAGCTCCAAAAGCGGCAAAAAGATTTGCTCAATTGTAAACGATTTCACCTCACTCTCAGCCACAGTCAAAAACATTCCTACATCCCAACAACTCTGTGACAGCCTATTCAAATTCTTCCACAACGAAATCGTAAACATCTACAGCAACTTTGCATAGCAACACAACCCCAGATAACTCATTGCTAACCAGCCCACCACCAACCAAGCCACCATCTGACCAAATGGACAACCCTCACCAGAAATGACACAGCAGCAATCATGCAGTCCATCCACTCAGGGGCACCAAGGGACCCAGGATCCCATTTGCAAACTGGGAGCATCACCAATCAGCACCACTCTGACCCATATTATCAACACTTCCATCACGGCCACCACTTTTCCAGATCAATGGAAACTTGCAAAAGTTTACAGCTGACCCGAATCAACTGATCTACTTCTGAATCATCTCCGTGCTCCCCTATCCAGCCAAAGTGATTGGAAGGACATCAACAAGCAACTCACAACACACCTTGAACTTCACCAACATCTAGACAACACTCATTCAGAATTAGAAAGCACCACAGCTCCAAAATGGCACTCATTGTGGCCACTGCCAGCATTTGAATCATCCTGGATGGAGGAGAACCAAGAGTCCTCATCCTGCTCGATCTCTCCATGGCATGTGACACTGTCTCCCATAGCACCCTCATCAGATGACTCAACGAGATTTGCATACAATGATCTGCTCTCAAATGGAGACCTACATGGTCAAGCTGTCACTCTTCACATCAGAGACCAAGAGATTGATATGCAGAGTCCCAAAGGGATCGTCCTTCAGTCGCAATCTTTTGAATATATACATATCACTGCTTTCCAACATCATGCAATCACAAGACATCGCCGCCTTCGCCTAAGCCAATGACACCCAACTCATTCTCTCCCTGACAGACAAGATAACGATCACCAGGAACAACTTCATCAACTGCATCACCAGGGTAGCAGAGTCGATGTGACACAACAGCCTGCAGATCAGCTCTGACAAGACAGAATTACTGGTCTTTGGGAACAAGACCTCCCCATGGGACTCCACCTTTTGGAAGTTGAAGCTAAGACCAATACCAATAGCTACGGACCACGCAAAAGATCTAGTAATAGTCCTAGATTGCAAAATCAACATGCCAGCTCTAGTCAAGGAAGTGTGCTCCTCGTGCTTCCATATCCTGTGCATGTTATAAAAGATCTTCAAATGTTTGCCTTAGGACAGCCGAAGGACCATCATGCAAGGTCTCATCACCAGCAGGCTGGACTATGACAAAACTCTCTATGCTTGAATCTCCAAACAAGATAGACTCCAGACCATCCAGAACACCTTTGCAAGACTCATACTCAACCTCCCATGCCACACCCACATCACACCACACCTCAAGAAGCTTCACTAGCTTGTCATTCACAAGCACAGCCAATTCAAACCTCTCACACACAAATAAAGAGCCCAACACAGCACAGGACCCGAATACCTGAACAGCCATATGCACTTTCACCAATCCACCAGACACATATGGTTTGCCTCACTCTCAATCACACACGTTCCCTGCACCTGCAAAAGCAAAACTAAAGTTCGCTCATTCTCCTATATCGCATCCAAGACACAAAGCACCCTCCTTCAACACATCACAGCCTCCTCCTCACATCTTGAGTTCTGCAAGAAGCTGAGGACCTGATTCTTCATCTAGGCACCTTGGGGACTTCACACCTACAGCCCTATCCAAATGCCTGGATACCCTCTTGGGTGATTAGTGCGCTATACAAATCCATATAAAATAAAATAGCATAAAAGTAGGCTATGCAGGTAAAGGATATTAAAAAATTCACTAAGGTGGAAGAACTGTTTTTGTGGAGGTTGGGGAAGAAAAGAAAGTTCCCCTAACTTACCATAAAGATGGTAATTGTTAATGAAATGGTGCCCCCAGCCTATTTTTGAGAATACCAATCTCACAATGGATCAAAACCTGACGGCTTAATGTATGACCACACAGTAAAGCAATTAATACATATCACATAGAATTACTAATTATTAATCAAATTTAAGACTCGACAGGCAGAAGTGTTATAAAAAAAATATATATATCTGTTTATTCAAAGAAGAAAAATTCTCACAAGAATTTTGAAAACATTTTCACTAAATTAAAACCATATAAAATCAAAACATATATACAAAAAAAGAGACAATAATGGTTAAAATGTTCACAAGAACAGGGGTCGACGCAGCGTTTCGGTTGGAAAGATTAATGAACAACCTTCTTCAGGACCAGTTCTAAAAGAAAACACACAATTACCATTTCATCACAGAATTGCATTAATCTACAGCTCATTTAAAAACAACACTTCTTTGCATTTTTCGTTCAGTATTAACCTGTCCACTTAAGTTACACTAGTGTCCTATCTACTAACAGGTGAGGTCTTTGGTGGGTTTTGTATATTGGTATCTTCAAAAGCAAACATTTATACTAAAGGGCACATATCGTGAATTCCAGAGTAGAAATTCGAATAATGAAATCTCCATAGTGTTGTCCCTTAGCTATATTATGACGGACATCAGCTACATTTTTACCTGAAATTATATATTTCTTCCACATTGATCATAGAAGAACAGGGGCCCGATTATGCAATCCGGGTTTGGCTGTGCTGATTGGTTTAAGTATCCTCAGTATGATTGGAGGAATTCTGGTATCTGTAGGTTAATAATAACAACATATTCAAGTCTAATTGCTATTATTTTTGATTTATTCCATTAAGGAAAGGAGAGTCTCAAAATATTTACTCAGAATTAATCAAAAAATTGACCATACCTTCTGTTCATTAATAATGAGGCTAGCACTCTGGTAATAGGAGCCACCGATATTATTTAGCGAAATTTGCTGCGAAAAAATACAAAATATAACTATAACTATGATGTTTTGACTGGAGTGATTCCTGATGGTCTACATGGATATTTATGAGTTCACTTACCCAGATTTAGTTGACTGGCATTTAATTCACAAACGCTCTTTCAATTGGCGTTCTTTGCTCATATGTATGTTTCAGCCTGAGAATTTTTTCACATTATCTGGTGGGGAAAGAGAGAGTATTGATTATATTTTCTCTGTCATCTATAGAGAAGCTTGCTTCTAATCATTAACCTAGTAATGTCTGGCCTTTAAATTTTTTTTAAAACAGTAGCATCTTGATCGGGAATTTATCCTTATGTTTTCTCATAGTGTAGCTCGTATGGACAAGGACTATGCATGCCCTGCTCCTGCTTTAGCCACATGTTTAGGATATTCAGGGGCATTAGCGCGTTATTGAACACAAAGTAAAGCTTTGGCCACATGTTTAGGACAATCCGAAGCATTAGCGCGTTATGTGCACAAAGAACGGTTTCTTTTAGAAACATGTAGTTCTCGATTTCGTAATGCCGCTTTGATCGAACATAACACGTGTTGTGTATTTTTGTTCTTAAAAACGGACCAGGACTTATGGTGATGTGATGTCGAGCGTGCTGTTAAGTGATTGTGCATCGCTATAGTTAGCTATACTTGTTGATGATGGGCTTCTTTTCATTTAGTATTGTCCCGCCCCTCACCTCGTGCTGCTTGTTTATAAACACGGACTTATGGTTCTATGATGTTGAGCGTGCTGTTAATTAATTATGCTTCGCTCTATTTTGCTATACCTATTAACGGTGGCTTTCTTTTCATTTACACTCCTTCCCACCACTAACATCATGCTACTTCTATCCATATTAGCATATGCCGAAATGCCGGCCGGTAACTACCTTCATTATTACAAAACGCGTTACGCTAGACTTGCATCCCTTAATACCGCAAACTTTGTTAACCGGACGAAGTACGGTCTATCTACACGTGCAAGCGCTTACCTGTATCATTGTATTCGGCCTCTCTGCTCCTATTCCGGCGGCGTATCGGGGGTTCTGCTTTGCGGTAAAGTATTAGCCTCAGTCAGTTTCAGAGGCTTTATATAACTCAAAGCGTGATTGATTATCTGTTCTGCGCTTGTTCATAGGCTCATTGGTGGTCAAGTGGTATTGTGATTGTTGAAAGCCGGTATAGCTTTACACTCCACTCGAGAGTTACAGAAATTCCTTGCTTAGGATATTCGAGCACATCCTGCAGCTTGTACGCTGTTCATACCGAAGCTATCGCGTGATATGCCCCTTCTCTTTTGGTAACAATTGCTACATGGTGATATTCTCCTTCTTAATAACATTCCCTCGACCCCCGAGTGGGATCTAGATAAGAATAGGTATGAATCTCTCCAGATACAGCTGTTTAAATCCTGTAGGCACCATAGTTCTAGTACACCTGTTATACTGCTTATGGATTTGCAATGAGCTTTACGCACGCTAAGCCATGCCTATAAAAACACCATACAGCGCGTATCCCCAATAGTGAGTAGGGGATGGCATTTGCTATCCTCCTATTCCTGATCACTGTGACACCATATACCCATGTATTTCGAACAGGAAGTGTTATTATTGCTTTCTTACCCTGTATATGTTTAAACTGTATCTCCCCGTGTTTCTCCTCTCGTTATTAAGAAGGAGAATATCAACATGTAGCAATTGTTACCAAAAGAGAAGGGGCATATCACGCAATAGCTTCGGTATGAACAGCGTACAAGCTGCAGGATGTGCTTGAATATCCTAAGCAAGGAATTTCTGTAACTCTCGAGTGGAGTGTAAAGCTATACCGGCTTTCAACAATCACAATACCACGTGACCACAGATGAGCCTATGAACAAGCGCAGAACAGATAACCAATCGCGCTTTGAGTTATATAAAGCCTCTGAAACTGACTGAGGCTAATACTTTACCGCAAAGCAGAACCCCCGATACGCCGCCGGAATAGGAGCAGGGAGGCCGAATACAATGATGCAGGTAAGCGCTTGCACGTGTAGATAGACCGTACTTCGTCCGGTTAACAAAGTTCGCGGTATTAAGGGATGCAAGTCTAGCGTAACACGTTTTGTAATAATGAAGGTAGTTACAGGCCGGCATTTTTGGCATATGCTAATATGGATAGAAGTAGCATGATGTAAGTGGTGGGAAGGAGTGTAAATGAAAAGAAAGCCACCGTTAATAGGTATAGCAAAGTAGAGCGAAGCATAATTAATTAACAGCACGCTCGACATCATAGAACCATAAGTCTGTGTTTATAAACAAGCAGCACGATGTGAGGGGCGGGACAATACTAAATGAAAAGAAGCCCATCATCAACAAGTATAGCTAACTATAGCGATGCACAATCACTTAACAGCACGCTCGACATCACATCACCATAAGTCCTGGTCCGTTTTTAAGAACAAAAATACACAACACGTGTTATGTTCGATCAAAGCGGCATTACGAAATTGAGAACTACATGTTTCTAAAAGAAACCGTTCTTTGTGCACATAACGCGCTAATGCTTCAACTTGTCCTAAACATGTGGCCAAAGCAGTACTTTGTGTTCAATAAGGCGCTAATGCCCGTGAATATCCTAAACATGTGGCTAAAGCAGGAGCGGGGCATGCATAGTCCTTGTCCATACGATCTACACTATGAGAAAACATAAGGATAAATTCCGAATCAAGATGCTACTGTTTTAAACATTTTTTAAAGACCAGACATTACTAGGTTAATGATTAGAAGCAAGCTTCTCTATAGATGACAGAGAAAATATAATCAATACTCTCTCTTTCCCCACCAGATAATGTGAAAAAATTCTCAGGCTTAAACATACATATGAGCAAAGAACGCCAATTGAAAGAGCGTTTGTGAATTAAATGCCAGTCAACTAAATCTGGGTAAGTGAACTCATAAATATCCATGTAGACCATCAGGAATCACTCCAGTCAAAACATCATTGTTATAGTTATATTTTGTATTTTTTCGCAGCAAATTTCGCTAAATAATATCGGTGGCTCCTATTACCAGAGCGCTAGCCTCATTATTAATGAACAGAAGGTATGGTCAATTTTTTGATTAATTCTGAGTAAATATTTTGAGACTCTCCTTTCCTTAATGGAATAAATCAAAAATAGTAGCAATTAGACTTGAATATGTTGTTATTATTAACCTACAGATACCAGAATTCCTCCAATCATACTGAGGATACTTAAACCAATCAGCACAGCCAAACCCGGATTGCATAATCGAGCCCCTGTTCTTCTATGATCAATGTGGAAGAAATATATAATTTCAGGTAAAAATGTAGCTGATGTCTGTCATAATATAGCTAAGTGACAATACTATGGAGATTTCATTATTCGAATTCCTACTCTGGAATTCACGATATGTGCCCTTTAGTATAAATGCTTGTTTTTGAAGATACCAATATACAAAACCCACCAAAGACCTCACCTGTTAGTAGATAGGACACTAGTGTAACTTAAGTGGACAGGTTAATACTGAACGAAAAATGCAAAGAAGTGTTGTTTTTAAATGAGCTGTAGATTAATGCAATTCTGTGATGAAATGGTAATTGTGTGTTTTCTTTTAGAACTTGTCCTGAAGAAGGTTGTTCATTAATCTTTCCAACCGAAACGCTGCGTCGACCCCTGTTCTTGTGAACATTTTAACCATTATTGTCTCTTTTTGTGTATATATGTTTTGATTTTATATGGTTTAATTTAGTGAAAATGTTTTCAAAATTCTTGTGAGAAGTTGTCTTCTTTGAATAAACAGATATATATATATTTTTTTATAACACTTCTGCCTGTCGTGTCTTAAATTTGATTAATAATTAGTAATTCTATGTGATATGTATTAATTGCTTTACTGTGTGGTCATACATTAAGCCGTCAGGTTTTGATCCATTGTGAGATTGGTATTCTCAAAAATAGGCTGGGGGCACCATTTCATTAACAATTACCATCTTTATGGTAAGTTAAGGGGACTTTCTTTTCTTCCTCAATATTATACCCCTGTCCCAGACCTACTAGACAAGGGGGCCTCCTTTACTTTATATAATATTTGTGGAGGTTGGCACACCCAGTAAATACAAGGAAACTAACAGACACAGACGACACTGGGAGTGAAGACAAGCTACAATTAATGAGTCTGTTACACAGCCAACTCCTAGGCAGGACACACAGCAGTAATGCAGAAATGGTCACCATAGTTGAGGAAGCATGGCCTAACACAAACTAAAGTGCAAATTCTGAACTTGACACAACTGTATGGTGTTTCAAGATTTACATTAAGGCTTTGTGAAGGAGTAGGTGCCAGAGACCTAGGTGTAAGAGGTTTTTCTAAAATGCAGAAGAGCAATACGTGTAATACTAATGTACCTACAATTACATCATATTTTACCAAAGTGCAGGTCATGGGAAAAGAAGAAGGGGAAAAATAGATGCTTGTGTGATTCAGTGATAGGTAGCACTGGTGAGCAGTGCTGTGGAATTTTAGAGAGAATGAGATTGTGCCCCAATTCTGGAGGATTACCCACCATGCCCTTCTCTTGGCTTGTACCAGTTCTCAAATTGCTGGTGCGCTTCTCAGAACCTCATCCAACCCTGGCAAGGTTCCTTTTCTATAGTCACACAAGTTTGGCAAACCTTGCAATGCTTTATAGTTTGGTGGAGACCAGTCTGGGGTACAAAGATATTGACTTTTTCTCCGGTTCAATTCTGGCTTTCAAGAGCTAATACTTTTGAGGACCCAATCTATCTAAATAAAAAGCCAGACAAAAAATGGCACTCAACAAAGGAAAGTCATGCAAATCTGTCTCAGGGGAGTCAGTAGTTCAGAGGCCCTTGAGTGAGAGAGTAACACTGCTGTGGAATGTGTCCATGTAGGACAGGGTGCGCTGGTCTACTTAAAATAGTGGTTCTCCTGCTGGCTGCTTTCCTCCCACTGTGGACATAATAGCTTACATTTGTTGTCTGGTCTTTGCCGCACTGCAGTTGCTTTATCTGGGCTGATAATAAGCACAGCTTCTACCTTGCAAAGTCGG
The DNA here is from genome assembly GCF_964263255.1 of Lissotriton vulgaris. Classification (NCBI taxonomy): domain Eukaryota; kingdom Metazoa; phylum Chordata; class Amphibia; order Caudata; family Salamandridae; genus Lissotriton; species Lissotriton vulgaris. The sequence continues at coordinate 879,538,308 of NC_141697.1, read as the reverse complement.
ATGTTCATTGACAGTACCATAAACTCCCTGAAACACCCCATTACCTTTTCCTATGTTGTGCTGAGGCTCCTATAACAACAGGGACACCTTTGACAAGGAAGTCTGAGAACAATCCAAAAATCAGTTGAAAGGTGTGAACCTGCCTTGCCTCTTCGCGACAGCTGTGAAATATCAGGGAAGAGATGGTGTATGAGAAGAAAGACAATCCTTCCTGAGTGCAGAAGTATTAATATTTTGAAAGAAGCTTCTACTTTTACAGGTGCTGGCTTCTCACCGATGAATTCAGACTAGGATAAATCCTTTACTTTTGAGGGAATAACTTCTAATTCATCTAAAAGCATCATAGTCCAGCCCAGAGAGAACATTGTTAAGGATGAGGCCATGTTTGCTGCTAATTTTCTTTCAGTAAGAGGTCAGTCTCCATTTTACTGAAGCTTTACTTAAAAGACAGTGAAGATAATCTGCACAAATGTATTCAGCTTCTATCACACCAAGTGAACTCTCAAAAATTGCTCAATCTTTTTTATCCCAGGCTCCAATTGAAAATAAGGTAATTCCTTATCTGAAAGTATGTAATGAGCTGTCTGAATTCTTCTATGAGAAACTCGTACCATTTATTCTAAATTCACAGGTCAGGTGTTTTTCTTTCTAGTCTTTTCAGGATGGACTCAAGCACTAAACTCTCTGCTTTTGATTGTATATCTCTTGAGCCACTGCAAATGAAATAACTAATTGTAGATCTGGGTCTTCTTTAGACCAGTGTCCTCTTCATATTTCAAGTCTGATATCTGCTACTATTAATCTAGTTCTTCATTACATCATGAACAATTCTTTGAAAACTGTTGTAGTTCATGAGCTAGAAAAAAACTTAATTGCCATCTTTGTGAGTAATTTTAGACAAACTTGCCTGTAGTTTCTAAGATTCTAGAGAAATTGTCAACCAGCAATTATCCCCTTTTCTAGAGCCTAACAATCGTCGGTATGAGTCAAAATTAGGCTTTGGTCCAGGTTTCAGCATGGAGCCAGCCTTGATAGAAGTGGTGAATTAAGCAAAGATAACTTGGATCAAGGCTGCTTATCTAGGATGGTTCTCTTAGATGTATCCGGTGCCTTTGATACTGTATAGCATCCAATTTTGCTGGACGGGTTGAAGAAGTCTGAGGTCCAAGGACAGGCTTGTGCCTGGATAAAACCTATCTTTGAGGACAGATCTCAGGTGGACTATTTATCTCCCTTTACATCATCTGCCTCACCATTAAGTTATGGGGTTTAGCTGGGATCTGCATTGAGCCTCACATTATTCAATATCTATCTAGAGCCAATGGAAAAGAGGGTTGAATCTTGCAGTACATAAATGATCTCATTTGTAGATGATACTCAACTGCTTGTGTCTTTTCATTTGGACAATAGGGAGGTCTTGACAACTATCAATCAGTGACTGAGATGAGTAGCTGAGTGGATGAGCAACAATTACTTCAAATTGATTTAAGATAAAACTGAAATTATTTTTTGTGGGACAAATTTCTTTTCAAATCCAAACAGAAAGTAGCCTGAAGAACTAGGCCTCTCCCCTATGCCTACCTCTATAGTGAGAACCCTGGGTATAACACTTGACACCAAACTCTCATTTGCACCTCAAATTAAAAATATTTCATCCCTCTGCTTATCTAAACTTTGATCTGTAAAAGAAATGCTTCATCTAATCCCAATTTACACATGAAAGACCATTTTTCAAGCCATAGTCACATACAGACTGGATTATGCTACCATCTTGCATCTGCGACTTCCTGCCTACTTCATCCTGAGGCTCCAGATTGTTCAGAATGTGGTGGCAAGATTCATCTTGAGAATCCCCTTCCAACAATCAGCCACCCCTCATCTGAAGCATTCGTATTGGTTAATATTTATCAAACTAATTGAATTTGAAGCTCTAAATTTAAAGCTCTAGTCTTTTCTTATAGAGTCTTTCCTCAGAAAAGCCCTATTGAACAAAAGGAAATAACTCAGGCCTTACCCTCAATCTGGATCTGTCAGCTTCATCAACCTTATGTTGTTGCAAGTTCCTAAAGTGCGTAAAGCCTGAATGGGAGGCAGGTCAATTTTCATACCTGTCTCCCAAACTTTGAACACCCTCCCCCTTGCTCTACGGAGAGCTCCCATTGAATCCATTTTCAAAAAAGAAATTAAAGACTTTTCTTTTTGACTAAATCTCTGATTGTATTATTTCCCCAGGATTATCTTCTGTTGATTATATCACTCTCATAGTGTGTGTATGATACTCATTCCATTTAGTCCTGGGACGCTTAGTTAGAAGCAGTGGCAAGCTGTTCGAATGGTCTTAATATTATTGTCCAAGGTAGAGGACCACACATATGATCAAGAGAACAAAAATCACAGCCCAGCTGACTGAAGCCAGCATTGAGGATGGTCAGCTGATCTCATTCACTTTAGACTTACAAGGTCATGGAACCCAGATGATCAAAAATACATATTTTACATTTTTCCTATATTTCACTATAGTGAGACTCTACAGTCAGGACAGACAGCTCTGCATGGTGAAGTATTGGTGAAAAATAAAAAAGTTTATTTAACTCGAAAATAAATATTAAACTATTTTCATGTTAACTATTAACATAAATTCCTTTCATATATTTCCCTTAAATGTAGACCTGAAACTAATAAATGTATTTTGAATGAAAACATTATTTCATTGAAAAATATTACATTAAATTAAAATTACTTTTCCTGACAATTAAATAGAAAAAAAGTTTGCACCTGAAGAAAAACCTTATAAATGTGCATTAAAAATGATTTAACGTAATGCATAGAATTAATAAAAAAGAATTCAATTGCTTTTAAATAAAATGTAATGTAAGTTATTTGATAAATTCAAAATGAGCTATTTAAATATTTTATAATGAAATATTAAATGTGTGATATTTATATATTGTTTTAAAACACTGATTTAATATAAATATATTTTTAAATATTTAAAATAATTTAATTTAATTTAACAGTATTTTTTATGTGGTTTTATTTTAAGTTCCTACATCCATTACTTTCTATGGCAGGGTGTTGCACGATCAATGGTTTGCCATGTGCACTGCTGGAATTACTACTGTTCGTTTTTAATATAAACTTACACTAGGAGTTTGTGAATAGCAAAAACTACTAAACTTACTCAGAAATGTAAATATACTAAAAAGTGTAAGTTACATTTGTGAATCTTGCCTGCAGTTTGTGAACACCAAAAATGAGTAAACTTACTAAAAAATGTAAACTTACTCAAAAGTGCAAGTTACCTTTCTGAATCAGACCCCCAGTTACCAAAGGCTAATCAGCTTCTTCAATAATCATTTAAACGATTGCATTTATTTTTCATCACAGTAAAATGATTGTAATCCCCTGGAAGGTTTCATTTGCGGTGTTTGAGGCAGGAAGGATGAAAGAGAGCAGTTGGAGGAATGAAATGGGAAGAAAAACATGCAGAAATACAAATGAAAAAAAGAGCAGAGGAATAGAGACGATCCACGCAGACAGAAGAATAGCAAATGCGAGCAAAAGAAACTTAGTGGATAGCCACAGTAGCTAATTTTATATGAATATATGCTTTTAGTAGGCAGGGGAGATGAATTAAGACAGAATAAATGGCAGAAGAAGGTGGGGAGAGATGACAGGCAAAATAAAGGAACAGAACAGAATAGAGAGAGTAGGCAGAAAAAGCAGGAAAGGGAAAGTGAAGCAAGGGAGTGAGATCAAGAGACCAAGTGACATAGACATAATGTTCGTGGTTACAGGATGATTTAAATACTGCTGGGAAGGCAAGTTGCATTTATTAACTCTACCGCTCTACATAGTAAATCAAAGTTGGTTGTGGAGAAAGTTCTCGGCTGGGTACACATTAGCGCATTTGTCATTTTGCTTTCCCATGTGGGTTCAAGTGAGGCTGAGTGTGGCTAGTCAACTCTAGTCTCATGATCAGATAAGTAATGGTAAAAAGTAGAGCTGTGTGCATGCTCAATCTATCAATCAGACATTTGTAAAGCGCGCTACTCACCCGTGAGGGTCTCAACGTGCTGGAGGGAGAGGGAAAGACGCAGCTACTGATCAAACAGTCAGGTTGGCAGGTCCTGGGTCTGCCGCAGGTAGATGGGCAGGGTGTTCCATGTCTCGGCGGCGAGGTGGGAGAATGATCTGCCACTGTATTGGTGGCAGTGGCGGCTCGCCGTGGGAGTGCAGCAGGCGGTGGGGTGGGGAGGGGCAGGGTGGGGGGTAGTGGAGTCCGACATACAACGGACAGGAGTAAGGTAAGTAATAAAAAATATAAAACAATTTACCTTACACATGCTGCATTGCCGAGTTGGCGATGCAGATGCACAAGGTAAATTGTTTATTTATTAAATTACTTACCTTACTCCAGTGCGTCGTATGTCGGACTCCACTACCACGACTCACCCGGCCCCTCCCCCGCCCGACTCACCGCCCCCCCCCCCCCGCAGCACTCCCAAGTTGAGCCTCCACTGGTAATATGTGTCAGACCAGCTGTTTACCTAAGTAAAGGAAGAAGACTCCATGCAAATTTGCGGGAGACCCATCATATCATTCCTCATATTTTGACAAAACAATTTTGTAAATTGACTCCTCTGTGATCTATGGAATTTAGTCGACCAGTTTAAGACCAATTTAACTGACTTTTAGCGAACAAAGACCAAATTAGCATATAGATTCATCAAAGTCCCCTTTTGCGAGTCTGTATTAGCGATTATTAAGGAATCGCTATTACAGACTCGCAAAACGGGATGCATGTAGAAATCGCAATATTTTTTGCGATTTCTACTGCTTCCTTATTTGCGATTCGCAAACTGCTAATCGCAAATAAGGATGCGATTTCCCATTCATTCCTATGGGCCTAAAGGCCCATAGGAATGAATGGCGAGTCAATCCTTATTTGCGATTCGCAATTAGCGAATCGCAAATAAGGATGTGATTTCAAGGGTGCCAGGGTGTCCAAAGTACACCTTGTAGCACCCCTGAAATGCAAATGTACACAGGTGTTGCGCACACACATGTCCAAAGGACATGTGTGTGTGTAACATACAACTTAGAAAAATGAACTAAAGTGCATTTTTCTACGTTTTCGCTATTTACCACGAAGTTACACTTCGTGGTAAATAGCGGCCCCATATTGCGAATTCGCAATTTTTAAAAGGTTCATGAATAGCATTTAAGGAATCTCTAATTGAGATTCCTTAAATGCGATTCTTTGCAATTTAGCGAGTTCTGTAATTGCGATTTTTGCATTTGGGATGATGAATCCCAAATGCAAAAATAACGCTCGCAAAGGGCCGGATTCTCAGAATCTGGCCCTTTGCGAGCCGATTTTACTTTGATAAATCTGGCCGTTTGTGCACTATTATGGAATTCATGTAAAAGGGGGAGGAACCAATGCCCCTTAGGACATAGCAGATTGTATTATTCAAACTGTCTTTTAAATAAATGTTTGCATTGATCCCCTGTGCTACTTACAAGACTGAGATGTACCCAAGTCCTAAAGGTCGAGTAGAACCACTTCATGATTGATGTCCTTTAGTCTTGTAGTTTAATTGAGCATAATTGCACTAGATTTTGGAAAAAATTCAGTGAAATTATATGAAACGCAAATGTAGAATTTAGCGTGAAGTGCATCTTCCATTCCACACTTGATGCAATGACTAATTTTACAAAATAGCACAAAAACAGAACCAGGGCCGGACTGGGAACCAAAACCGGCCCTGGCAAAGTGCTCGGCCGTCCCCCCTCACCCCGGGGGGTTGGAGGTGCTGCCGAGCTCTTTGACAGGGCCGGTTTTTGGCCGATTTTGTTACATGGACGATTTTGCAGCTATGTTGAAAAAACGGCCTTGTAACAAAAACGGTCCCCAGGGGCCCAAAACCGGCCCCCACCCGTGCAGCGCACCGGGGGATTACCCAGTGCTGCTACCACCAGTCCGGCCCTGAACACAACTGTTTTGAACAAGTCGCTCACTTTATGCAGGTTTGTGTTGTTCTGGTGATGCAGATAGGACTACTTTACTTGACCATCTGCCAAGTATGCCATATGGTGTCAGAAGGTACCTGAAGTTTCCTGAGTTCCGCAGGAGTACCAAACCGAAGGTGAAGCTAGCTCCCAATTCCCTATCACCACTGTGCCAGATTTCTCTTGCTACAGTGACGTCAGGGAAAGGGGAAGTGGATGAGACAAACAGAGAGACTGCTCACACAGAAATCTTCTCCCGCTCTAGGATTTAGTGAAGACTCTTTCTGCAAAACATAACAACAACATTACTAAGTTCTGGCCCTCTATACACTAAATTCCTCTACTAAATCTCTCTAAGATCTTCTCCCATTTACCTGTGAATGTGTGAGCTTTAGCTGCTCTCACGTAAGTCTCTAAGTAATAGCTGTGTAGACAAGTCTTTGGAGCTGAGCTGACGAAGACACAGAGGATGTAGAATAGGTGGTACACAAGAATATATATATATATTATTATCTACTTGTAGGCTCAGAGTGAAGGAAAGATGCCTTGTAGCTCCAGTTCAATACACATTCAAGTAGACTGCCCAGAAATACAGTTCCAAGGTAAGTTGAGTCAAAAGTCTAATGCTGGCAGTGATTTTGATTCTAGGAATCACCCCTGTGACTCCAATTATACATTTGTGGCTGAGCAACTGTTCAATGTATATTCAAAATAATTGATAGCTTGGTTCGAGCTCACCAACTTCTTTGCTGCATCTGCTGCAGAGAGAAGAGCTGCCTACGAAGAGATCCGCTGTCAAACTTGCTGCCAAACATATGGGGAAGCCGATGCCTGGACAACTGATGAATTCAGCTCGAAGCCGACCAAGTTCTGTGAAGCTGGTGTACTCGTGACAGACGTGAATGATGAATGAATTGCCAGAGAATGAACCGGCATGGAAGTCTCGCTGAGTCAGTCTGTGAGGAGAACGAGACTCGGAAGGGGTGACGGACGCGACTAAAGAGTAGCCGCCGGAGCCTCGGGAATAGTCTGAAAGAAGGGTACAGGAATGGGAACTAAACCTGACTAGACTACAACTTTAAATGTCGAAATAAGCTAACTATGGAAAGAGCGCGAATGAAACGTTGGCCTCTCGGGAAAACTTCAGTTGAAGTGCGACGTTTGAAAAACGCTCGCGCTCCAAGTAAACCGAGCCTGCGTTCTAAGTAAACACTAGAACGCTAACAGACTAAGCTATCGCTGGCAACAGGGAAATGTCTGCTCAGAACCAAGCGATATTTAGCAACAAGCTGAGACCAGTTTGTGGAAGGGGGTGAGGGCTTACTCCAAAGGGAAGACTTGGTAATGGAGGACATCTGCAAAGAGCGGACTGCATTGGGATCATTCCTGACAGTACCCCCCACCAAAACCCCCTTCCTAGGTTTGTGTGGATAAGTCTTGTGAAACTCCCTCACCAATCTAGCAGCGTGGACATTAGAACTGGGTTCCCAAGATTGTTCTTCAGGACCGAAACCCTTCCAGTCCACCAAAAAGAAAAGTTGTCCCTTCCTGATCTTAGAATCCAGAATTCTCTTTACTTCATATTCCTCAGCAGAATCTACCTGCACTGAAACTGGTGGAAGGACCTTACGAAGATTAGGTGGATTTTTCCTAATCAAAGAAACATGGAAGGTTGGGTGGATTCTCAAGGTTTTAGGTAATTGAAGTCTTACACTAACTGGATTTATCATTCTGTCCACTGGATAAGGTCCCACAAACCTGGGTTGAAACTTTCGATTTCCCCGCAAGCGCATATGGCGCGTGGAAACCAAAACTTGATCCCCAGGATGAAAAACAGGATTTGCCTTGCGACCCTTATCAGCTTGTTTCTTGAAAGCAGCCTTTGCCTTGACCAAATTTGCAGTGGCTAGCTGATATGCTAACTGTAACTTTTGAATGATTTCCTCAGCAGCTGGGACGTTCCCAACAACTCTGCCCACCAACATGTTGGGATGCCTACCAGAATTTAAGAAGAAAGGGGAAAATCCAGTGGCGGAATGCACTGCGTTATTGTAAGCAAATTCAGCTGGAGCTAACAAAGAAGGCCAATCTCCCTCCTGATCCATCAGATATAAACGCAAGTACTGCTCTAGATCTTGATTTACCCTCTCAGTCTGTCCATCGGTCTCGGGATGATAACCGGTGGACAAACGAGAGTCCACCCCCAGACCTCTTAGAAAGGATCTCCAAAATCGGGACACAAATTGGGGACCCCTATCTGAAATCACCACCTTCGGAATCCCATGCAATTTAACTATGTGCTGAACAAACAAGGTGGCTAACTCAGTGGCATTGGGAAGGCTTTTGAGAGGAATAAAATGACTCATTTTAGAAAATTGGTCTACCACCACCCAAATGACTGACTTCCCTTGACTCAATGGTAACTCGACTATAAAATCCATGGATACTGTGTGCCAGGGATACGGAGGTACAGGTAAGGGCATTAAAAGACCTTGTGGGGACTGTCTGAGACTTTTCCCTTTCAAACATTGTTCACAAGTGGCTACATACTGTCGAACCTGAGCTTCCATACCAGGCCAAAGAAAATTTCGCTTTACCAACTCCAGGGTCTTCAAGACTCCCTTGTGCCCGGCCAATGGCTGATCATGGAACCTTCGTATGGTCTCCTCTTGAAGTTTCTCTCCGGGGACAAACATCTTTTCTTGAAAATAAGGTTTCCCGTCTTCCACTGAACGACCTGGACCTTCATTCTCCCAGTTTGAGTAATCTTTCTTTTTGAATTCCAAGACAATCTTTTCTTCCAACTCATCCACTACTGTGACTGCCACAATCTTTTCCGTGGGAATGAGAAATTCTTCTGTCTTTGCCTCAGGACTCTCCCCCACATTCAATCGAGAGAGAGCATCTGCTTTTCCATTGGTTACTCCAGGTTTATACGTGAGGACAAAATCATAATCTGCAAAGAATAATGACCACCTAAGTTGTCGCGGAGTCAAAGTTCGTGCGGACTTAAGGAATTGCAAATTCCTATGATCAGTAAATACGGTTACCACATGTCTGGCTCCCAGCAAGTAATGACGCCATTCGAGGAACGCTACCTTGACTGCCAACAACTCCTTGTCAGCTATGGCATAGTTTATTTCTGCAGAGGAAAGTTTTCGAGAATAAAAGGCAACAGGATGAAGTTGTCCTGGCTTCTTATGGCGTTGAGACAAAACTCCCCCAATAGCAAGGTTGGAAGCGTCTGCCTCTACAAAGAATGGTTCCAAAGGATCTGGGTGTTGCAAGATGGGAGCTGTGACAAAGGATTCTTTGAGGAATTGAAAGGCGCCTTCAGCCTCGGGTCCCCAGACAAACTTTTCTTTCTTCCGCAGCAATCGAGTAATGGGGCTCACCTGAAAAATTCTGAATGAATCTCCGATAAAAATTGGCGAAACCTAAAAAACTTTGGATTTCTTTTACAGAGCAAGGAGCAGGCCAATCTCGGATTGCCTTGAGCTTAGATTCATCCATAGAAACTCCCTCTGGGGAGAGTATGAACCCCAAAAACTCTACTTTGGTTGCGTGAAATACACATTTCTCCAATTTCACGTAAAGTTGATTCTTCAATAGACATTCCAAAATGGTACGAACATGCAGAATATGCTCCTCTGTATTTTTGGAAAAAATTAGAATATCATCAATATAAACTACTGCGAATCGATCCAGACATTCGCGAAGTATGTCATTTACAAAATGCTGAAATGCCGCAGGAGCATTGCACAACCCAAAGGGCATAACCTGATACTCAAAAAGACCATAACGTGTTCGAAAAGCCGTTTTCCACTCATCTCCTTCAGCCATCAGGACCAGGTGGTAAGCACCCCTCAGATCTAATTTGGTGTAGATCTGAGCCTCCTTCACCTGATCCAAAAGTTCTGAGATAAGAGGCAACGGGTAACGGTTCTTTCTGGTCACCAAATTCAAGGCCCTATAGTCGATGCAAGTCCTCAGGCTCTTGTCCTTCTTCGGAATAAAAAAAAGAGGGGAGGAAACTGGGGACTGAGAAGGCCTGATGAATCCATTAGCCAAGTTCTTGTCAAGGTATTCCTTTAAATGCAAATTTTCCGATTCCGAAAGAGCATATATACGGCTACAAGGCAACGAAGCTCCAGGTTCCAATTCTATAGTGCAATCGTATTCCCGATGGGGGGGAAGTCTTTGCGCCTCTTGCTCATCAAAAACTGATTTTAAATCTTGATACTGCGCAGGGATCTCAGGAAGTTCCACCAAACAAATTATTTGAGGTTGATTTGCCAAACAGTAAGTTTCGCTTGACTCTGTCTTCTGTGAGGGAGGATGAAAACAGTGTTCCAAACAAAATTCGGAGGTCAAGTCTACAGTTCAATTAGCCCAATCAATCTTCGGGTTATGTTCCGTTAACCAAGGCAGGCCCAAAATAAGTTGGAATTGAGGAGCATCAATTAAACTGAATCGAAGGTAACTGCAATGTTCTCCAGGCCCGATCACCGAGATTGTCTCAGTATCAAAAGTTATAGGACCGGATGATAATGGGGTTCCATCGACAGCTCGCACTGGCTCAGGTTTGTCCTTCCTCACAAAGTTTATCCCCAAACCTTTTGCAAACAAAATATCGCAAAAATTTCCAGTAGCTCCTGAGTCAATCATGATTGCTACATTAGCACTTTGATCTTTTCCCAAAAAAATTTGACAAGGAAGTATGAGATGAGGAGCCGAAAACTGCATGGTGTTAGACAAGGACTGGATTAAAGGAGTTGACTTAGATTCGGCTTCCACCAGAGCAACTCTGTCTACTGGTGGAGCTTGTCTTTTACCCATGACGCTGTCTTTGGTCTACGTGGACACTCCTTGACAAAATGTCCAGAACCTCCACAGTACATACACAATTTGCCTTGTCTTCTCTTTTCCCGTTCCTCTGTACTAAGAGGTCCACGGACTGTACCAATTTGCATTGGTTCTTCTGCTGTGGCTTCTTCCTTGGATTTTACACTCTCTGAGCGCATACGATCAAATCTTGGGGGAATAGGTCGAGTTTCCTTTCGCCGCTCCTGTCGCCTCTCAGATTGTCTCTGATCTATTTGAAGAACCAGGTCGATAAGTTCGGAAACGTCCGTGGGTCTCTTGGGAATCTGAGAGAGACCATCCTTCAATTCATCTCGCAGACCTCTGTAGAAAATTGCTGCTCTTTTTTCAGTTGGCCAATTAGTTTCAACTATAAGCTTGTTGTACTGAGCTAAATACGCCACCAACTCTCGATTTCCTTGTTTTAAATCTAGAAGCTCATTCTCGGTGGTTTGAGAGATTGCTCTCCGATCAAAAATTCGTAAAAATCCCGTCTTAAACTCCTGAAAGTTGTATAGCACTGGATCATTAGTAGACACCAAAGGCAATGACCAAGATGCGGCATCTCCACTCAGGTACGACAGCATGAACGCCACTTTGGATTGATCCTCCTTGAAAATTATTGGCTTACAAAGAAAATGTAACGAACACTGAGTGACAAAAACCTGTGCCTTGTTTGGATCACCCTGAAATCTTTCGGGAGGGGCAAGAGGAATAGTGGGGGACATAGCATGCACTACCTGGGTGGAAAACTCATTGGTGGCTGGAGAAGGATTAAAAGTTTGGGACTTCTGACCCCCGAAATCTGGACTTGGGCTAACTGTGAGTTCATTTATCTTCTGACGAAGGAAGTTAGTCTCCTGATTAGATTTCCTAACCTCCTCTCAAGTTTCTATCAACTGTTTTTGTAAATCTTCCAGGAAGGATCCCAGGGCTTTTAAATCAAATCCTTCGGCCATGATACCCAAGCGGAAAGCAACTGCGGGCACTTCAATCTGTCAGAAGGTACCTGAAGTTTCCTGAGTTCCGCGGGAGTACCAAACCGAAGGTGAAGCTAGCTCCCAATTCCCTATCACCACTGTGCCGGATTTCTCTTGCTACAGTGACGTCAGGGAAAGGGGAAGTGGATGAGACAAACAGAGAGACTGCTCACACAGAAATCTTCTCCCGCTCTAGGATTTAGTGAAGACTCTTTCTGCAAAACATAACAACAACATTACTAAGTTCTGGCCCTCTATACGCTAAATTCCTCTACTAAATCTCTCCCATTTACCTGTGAATGTGTGAGCTTTAGCTGCTCTCATGTAAGTCTCTAAGTAATAGCTGTGTAGACAAGTCTTTGGAGCTGAGCTGACGAAGACACAGAGGATGTAGAATAGGTGGTACACAAGAATATATATATATATTATTATCTACTTGTAGGCTCAGAGTGAAGGAAAGATGCCTTGTAGCTCCAGTTCAATACACATTCAAGTAGACTGCCCAGAAATACAGTTCCAAGGTAAGTTGAGTCAAAAGTCTAATGCTGGCAGTGATTTTGATTCTAGGAATCACCCCTGTGACTCCAATTATACATTTGTGGCTGAGCAACTGTTCAATGTATATTCAAAATAATTGATAGCTTGGTTTAAGCTCACCAACTTCTTTGCTGCATCTGCTGCGGAGAGAAGAGCTGCCTACGAAGAGATCCGCTGTCAAACTTGCTGCCAAACATATGGGGAAGCCGATGCCTGGACAACTGATGAATTCAGCTCGAAGCCGACCAAGTTCTGTGAAGCTGGTGTACTCGTGACAGATGTGAATGATGAATGAATTGCCAGAGAATGAACCGGCATGGAAGTCTCGCTGAGTCAGTCTGTAAGGAGAACGAGACTCGGAAGGGGTGACGGACGCGGCTAAAGAGTAGCCGCCGGAGCCTCGGGAATAGTCTGAAAGAAGGGTACAGGAATGGGAACTAAACCTGACTAGACTACACTGGACTGGAAAGAGCGCGAATGAAACGTTGGCCTCTCGGGAAAACTTCAGTTGAAGTGCGACGTTTGAAAAACGCTCGCGCTCCAAGTAAACCGAGCCTGCGTTCTAAGTAAACACTAGAACGCTAACAGACTAAGCTATCGCTGGCAAAAGGGAAATGTCTGCTCAGAACCAAGCGATATTTAGCAACAAGCTGAGACCAGTTTGTGGAAGGGGGTGAGGGCTTAATCCAAAGGGAAGACTTGGTAATGGAGGACATCTGCAAAGAGCGGACTGCAATGGGATCATTCCTGACATATGGCATAATTGCATACTTTCACATGAAAAAAGTAATGCCAAATGCCAAGAATTACGGGATTTACACTGGTGTGACTGAAATTTCACACCAAGCCTACATCCCTTCTTTAAACTCAGTGGTCCTCAAGTGACCATTCTAGTACAGGATTGAGGAGCAAAGGTGCCCACCATGGAACTTTATATAACACTGAATGATCCCTCAAACTGAATACTTCCTTTGAAACACTGAATGGGCCACATGTGGAAAATAACTTTTGGTTTAAGAACATGGGGCCCGATGTAGGTAGGCCGTTACCGATCAGTAACGGCCGAAAATACCGATTTCTGGCCCTTACCGATCGGTAAACAGCTAAACAGCCATCGAGATGTAGGGAACCAAAAAAATAAATAATCGGAGTGAAAACCGAATCGGAATGTGTACCGAATGGGAAAGAATCCGATACGTACATACCGAAAATCGGATATGTAACGAATCGGTAACACACCGATTCGGATGCAAACACCGAATTGGTCCATGTACCGAATCGGTAGTGACACCGAATCGGAAAATAACCGATTCGGTCCATGTACCGATTCGGTAGTGACACCGATTCGGAGAATAACCGATTCGGTCCATGTACCGATTCGGTAGATAGACCGATTCGGACATGAGCCAAATCGGAAAACATACCGATTCGTATGAATCGCCGATCGGGAAATTCCCCAATTCCGACAGATGGGGAGATGTAGGGAGGCACAGAAACACCGAAATCGGCTCAGAATCGGTAGAATTCACTCGGTATTTACCATGGATTCCAATCAGGTGGTAACCAACTCCAACCCATATAAACAGTCCCAAAATGCATTGCAAGTTGCAGGATGGCAGCTTTTTATGTCATTGCGAGGCGGCTACGGCTACAGCAGGAAGGACAGAGGGAATGGCTACGAAATGAACAGGTCTACAGACAGAGGATAACCCTGTTCATGCTCACAGAGGCAGAGATCCTACAGAGATACAGGCTGGACTCTGACACCATACTTGAGCTCATCAGGGATCTCAAACCATTCTTGGGCCACCACACCCCAAGGGCACACGCCATCCCTGCGCACATCCAGGTGCTATGCAGCCTACACCTGCTAGCGTCTGGCAGCTATCAAAGTGGAGTTGCAGCGGCAGGAGGGGTGAGCCAGAGCAGCCTGTCAAGGTTCTTCCACACATTCCTTGACGCCATGATACACAGGATGGACCAATACATCTCTTTCCCTGCAACCCACGCAGAACTGCTACAAACTAAAGCTGACTTCTACCAGATGGCACAATTTCCCCAAATCATTGGTTGCATAGATGGCACGCACATTCCGATTTGCCCACCAGCGGACACCGAATACATATACCGCAATTGGAAATCTACACACACCATCAACGTGCAGGTGATCTGCAATGCAAAGTGCACCATCACAGACCTGGTTGCAAAATTTCCAGGGAGTACCCATGACTCCTATATTTTCCAACAGAGCGGCATCTATGCACGGCTGATGGCTGGCGAATTTGGTGAAGGATACCTCCTAGGTGAGACACATCATCAGACCCCCATAACACATAGTAGCTAGGTGGAATACATGTATGCATGTGTGTAATGTAACCCCTTTCTCTTCCAGGCGACAGTGCATATGCCCTCCACTCATTCATACTCACCCCCTACCTCAACCCCTCCACACCCAGCCAAAGGAGGTATAACCGGGCCCACATACGCACAAGGAATGTTGTCGAACGGACCTTTGGCATCTGGAAAAGTAGATTCAGATGCCTGCACAAGAGTGGAGGTGCAAGGCAGTATACCCCCATCACCTGCTGCAAGATCATAGCTGTATGTGCAATGTTACACAACCTTGCGGTAAAGAAGGGCACTGAGGTGGAGTTGTCTGACTACGAGGACCATGACGACGACGAAGCTGTGCCACTGACACAGCCAGCTGGGGCGTGTACGCCAAGTGATGGCAGATACAGACGTGAGGAGATTACTGAAAACTATTTCTGAGTGAGTACAGATGCAAAGACAGCTAAATGGTTGTTGGGAAAAAACAAATTTTAATACTGTTGCAACACAGTTACTGCACTGATGTGCAACAAAAAAATGGTGTAATGGAAAAGAAAACAAAAGTCCAAAGTCCAGGTTGCCTCACCCGCCCTTGCAAGTCTATTTCTTTGCCCGCTTGCCAGCCCCACTGGGGTGTCCCTCAGCCCCCTCTGAATGACCAGCAGCATCTGCGGAGCGCCTGGTGCTCCTACGTGGCTCAGACGCTGCGCTGGCCGGGCTGCTGCGGCTGCTGCTGTCCCCAGCATCCCCCAGGTCCAGGGCAGGATTTGTGGCTGTGTTCGAAATGATCATGGCCTCCATAGCAGTGGTGATCCGGGCCATTCCCCTTGTGAGCTCAGCCGTATTCTGACTCAGGCTAGATTCCATGTTTGCGCTGCGCTGGCACAGTTGTGCCGTTGCCGCAGCAAGGCGGCTCATGCAGCGGTTCTGCACCCGGGCATCCCGCCTGCGCACCAGCTCCTGCTCCTCCATTCTGCTACACAACTGGGCTATGGCAGTGGTTAGCCTGCCTAAACCTGCTGCCACCTCCTTGTTTGATTCCACGAAGGCCTGAAATCCCTTTACCATTTCTCCCATCTGCAGGTTGTGCCGCAGGAGCTGGCGTTGGCAGGCCATCGTGGATTTTGCCTGCTGCCTCTGTATCTTGACCATCTTTCCCTCGAGGCCCAGGAAGACACTGCCCTCCCGTGCTGGTGCAGCAGTGGTGGTGATGGCACGGCGCCGGGCACTGCTGCTGCCGGCCTGCTGAGTGGGCTGGGGTGCCACTGGTGGTGGTGTGGTGCTGGCCGGTCCCTGAGCCCCTGCTCCCAGGACAGGTTGTACTGGTGGCAAAGCCATGGTTGTGGCAGGAGCTGGTGTAGGTGGTAGGGGGTCCCTTGTCGGGGAGTTCTCTGGGGAGAACTGCAAGGGGGGTGTGCTGGCCATTTGTGGGGAGTGCAGTGCTTCAAAGTCTATCACCAGGTCTCCCTCCGTACCAAGCCCTAGGGTGTCTCCGTCCTCCTCCTCCTCGGCAGCCTGGCTGGTGCTCGGCCCTGCGAGTGCAGTGTCAGATGGTGCTGCTGCCTCTGATGACAATGGTTGTCCGCCTGATGGTGCCCCTAGGTACAAAGAGGCATTTGTAAATTGAGTGCCGATGTATTACAGTTAGTACAATTAAAGCATTCCACATGTCCTTGCATCTCCTTAGACTGTGTCACACTGTTTCCTGTCTTGTGATTCTGCACTGCCATATTTTGCTAACTTCTGCTGACTACATGTACCATGATGCTTGTCTCTTGTATGTTGGTTACAGTACTGTGCTGGGGTTTACCTATGCATTGTGTCTAATGGGGAGGTGTCTGGTAGGGTGTGTCATGATGCGCATGCTTCTTACCTGTAGCTATAGCTCTGGCAGAGCTGTCCAGGGTCCCAATTCCAGTAACACTCTCCCTCTCAATGGTGGTGGAGACCATTTCCTCGAGGTCTGTGAGGGGTGGCGCCGGGTTCCTGCCTCCACCAGTGCCTCCAGCCTGCCTCTGGATCTCTGCCATCTTCCTTTTTGTGAGGCTGCGGATGTCGTAGAATCTCTTCTTGAGATCATCCACGGACCTGGGGGTGACACCCACAGCATTCACCTTTTGGGCGATTTCGCTCCAGATCCTCCTCTTGGTGCTGTCTGGCACATTGAGGGACAGCTTTCCAAACAGCTGGCGGTGCATCCTCACCACCTCCTCGACCAACACCTGAAGCTCGGTGGCGCTGAACTTAGGCTTCCTCTTCTGGGAGGACTTCTGGCTCTCGCTCTGGTTTGCCATGTTCTTCACTACAGTTCACACCCTCCTACTCCCACTGCTGCTAACTGTGAGTGTTGAGCTCAGGCTGGCTCTCCAGAAACTTCTTAATTAGCTGCACCTGCCAGGGTTGCCACTCCCTGTTTGGGTGGGGGAGGGGGAGCCACCTCATTGGCTGAATCGGCTTTGCCGAATCGGCATTTACCGATTCGGATATTACCGATTCGGTAAAATCCGATTCGGTATTATCCGATTCGTATTTTACCGAATCGGTTTCTTCAATGCATTCCTATGGGCTTTTTCGGCATGGGTGTGTTTTCGTAGCTACGATTCTTTGATTGCCGAATCGGATTTTACCGATTCGGCTATTTCCGATTCGGTGTTAGCCGAATCGGAAATATCCGAATCGGTGTTAGCCGAATCGGAAATATCCGATTCGGTGTTAGCCGATTCGGTACTTCCCGAATCGGTCCGTGCCGAATCGGAACGTACCGATTCACATTACCGATGCCGACCGATTCGGTATTAATTCGCATTTTTTTAGCTGCATCTCGTTTTCCGATTTCAGGATACCGATTCGGACCGCCTCGGTATTTTGAAATCGGAAAATCCCTTTTACCTACATCGGGCCCATGGTCTCTTATCTGAAGAATATATTTAGGATTCAGCCTATCCTCTTGTGACAATCTAGCTAAGAACTTCTGATTTTTTTCTGTGATTTTTACAGAGCTCACTAGTACTGGGTGTTTTTGTACAAACTCTTTAACCTGCAAAGACAGTTTGGCATATGTATTTTTCTCCTGGTGCTTTAAGTCCTAGGATATATTTCCTTTAAGTGACAAAACAACATGTACAGGTAGAGGTAGCTCATTGCTAACTCAGCAAGCTGGTGTAAACCCTATATCTTGTGAATAGGAGGTAGAGAGTGATGGCATGTCTTTCCACATACCTTAATACCAGGGCCAGATGTACGACCATTCCAATTTGCAAGTCGCAAATTGCGTCGTTTTGCGACTCGCAATTTGCGACTTGCAGAATGGAATTTATGACAGTGTCTCAGACACTGTTTGCGATTCCTAATCGGGGCCGCAAATTGCTTGCCTCATTAATATTCATGAGGCAAGTGCAATTTTCGACCCCATTGGTGATGGCTAGCACTTCCAGGGATGGTGGCCTCTGGGGTCAGTAGATCACCATATCTGTGAATGCTTTTTAAATAAAGCAGTTTTATTTTTTTAAATGCATCCCGTTTTTCTAAACGGAAAACGTGATGCATTTAAAAAGAAAAAGGAAACGTTTCTGTTTCATTTTTTAAGGATAGGCAGTGGTGTGGGGCCATGCCTTCTCTTAAAAAATATTTTCACTGCCAATCACAAAGGGGAAGGGGGCCCCTTCCCATTAGCGAGTGGCTTACCACCCATTTGAAATGGGTGATAAACTGCATATGTTTTGGGACCGTGGTTGATAAATATTCTTACATTGAAGTATGACTCACTATTAGGAAGGGATGCCCTTGGCACACCCCTTTCTAATAGCAAGTTGTAAACCCTACTTTGCGAGTCGGTAATAGGTTACTGACTCACAAAATAGGGTTTGTACATAGGGCAGTCCCATTTTGCTGTCGCAAACGGGCCGATTTCCCATTTGCAACTACAAACAACGGTCATACATCTGGCCACTAGAGCCCTCCATAGCTGGAAATACCCGGCATTAAAGGCCCACTCCAGCTGAGACGGCCTTTAACAAGGGATCAGGCCGTTAATAGCTGGTAGATCCTGCTACGGAGCTCTCTAAGGCTATTAGAACATTCTGCCCCTAGAGGGCAGAATTTTCAAATTTGTAAAAACAAAGGCTCTTTGAGTCCGAGGGGGTTCAAATGCCCTCGGGCTCTGAGAGGCCTTTATTCACAGCAACAACTGTAAAATGAAAAAAACATTAGAATGTTGCTCAACGGGCTTCTACCAGCCGTTAGAAGCCCAGAAAATTCCATTGTCTTCATTGGAGCGCTCAGCAATCCAATGTTCAATTATTCTGTTGACAATGTTAGCCTGTAAGACTGCCTTGGAATGTACTCTGCATGCAATATGAGATCCCCTAGTCCCAAACACCTCCACCCCACCTTTTGCAATTCCAACTCCTGCTACGTCCTGTTTCTGTCTATAAGATGGAGAACAAGCCAGGTCGATTTGCATTTTTCTGGTTGACTGTGTAATCAAGTGTAGCCCAAAAATAACTGATTTTGCAAATAGCTTACAAAATCTGCAGTTGCTCTTAAAGAAGGAGGGCGGAGGGGGATGGAAGCAGGGGAGGGAGGGGGAAGGGAGGCAGACAAGCAGACAGGCAGGACTCACTGACAGCCACCTCTGCACTAAATGCTTTTTAATTAATCTTACTGCTACATTCAACCTTCTTTTTTGCTTGAATTGTTTTTGAACATACATTGAGAATTGGCGTGATTTTAAAAGTCTAATAAACTGTTTATTAAAAGTTATGCAAGGAGAAACGTGTTACACTAGATGAGGAAAGTGAGGGGAAGTGAACAGTGAGAAGTGAAAAGGGAACAGGTAGATAGGGGGAGAGAGAGGGTGTATCCACCTCACTGATGTAGGCAGCATTGGAAGGCCAGAGTCCCTCTCATGCATGAAACCTAAGAGGGAATTTAAGGCAAATTTCCAGCACAGGCATTCGCAATATGAAGATTGATGCAGGGGAAGTCACGCTGAACAAACCGATGCGTTGTGTTCATAAATAGTCATTTATTTTGTCAAACTGGGAGGATTTGCATTCTGTGAGTGTCAGGTCTGCACTGTCTCAGAGTCAAGAGAGCCTGCTGCGCGACTGCCCTAACCATTGGGTCTAGGCAGGGAGGACTGGCCATGCGCTGACGACTCGACCTTTGGGACACAGAGACAAACGTCTTTGGGCGGGGTGAGTTCCTAAGAGAATACAGAAGGGTAGAGATTGGGGGTAGGGGGGGGGGTGAGAGCCCCAGTTCCTAAAGTTGGAGAGACCCCCCTCCCCTTTTGGATTGTATTCTATAGCGACCAGTCCTCTTCTCTACCCTTCTATATTCTCTTAGGAATTGCATACCTTTGTTGCAATACATATACTGTAGGGGCATGTATGCTGGACCTATAGCCGCCCCCAGTCCAAACATATCGTTGATATATCCGGGGTGCAGTGCCTTACAATGAAGTATTATTTCTTGGATTTCTCTTCATGTTTTGTCTGGTAAACCTCTGGTGGTTTAGCCAATGCATAAAGAATACTATTGGTGAAGGTATTAAAATATTTTCTCAGGCTGCTTTTAGTTTGTGGTTCAATTAGGTCATAGGAAAAATGTGCAGAAGGCAGGAAGAGCAGTAGCTAGCTTTCAGGGCTAGCTGTAGTTCCAGAGAGGAATGCTAGTGGTCATTATTAAATTAAACATTGCATCCATCAATTGTTGGTGCCAATTCTTAATCAACATCCTAGGCCATATGGCTACCCCAGATTTAAGCTCTGTAGTTCACCATGCCATAGGAGCTCACAGTGCTATCTTAAGGATTTAGGAGGCCCTGCGCAA
Source organism: Lissotriton vulgaris (assembly GCF_964263255.1). NCBI lineage: Eukaryota > Metazoa > Chordata > Amphibia > Caudata > Salamandridae > Lissotriton > Lissotriton vulgaris. The sequence continues at coordinate 879,517,747 of NC_141697.1, read as the reverse complement.
GACATATTTTTGGGAGCCCTGTAGAGGAGGTATTTTAAATGTTTTACCCATTTCCTGCTTATTGAAGACCACATGATGCCAAACACATCTACATTATATATGGGGTCCATAGTTTTGTGTTAATACAGATTTTAACAGATAAATACAGACAAAAAACAATGTGTTTCCTACCTGTATATATTTTTTGAAAGCGAAAAAATACTGAAAATTGTGCTTTTTTTTAAAAGAGTGCCCATGCTGTATTTAATGAATTCCAGACAAATGATAAGCATATAGACAGAAGGGGGAGTTACAAAACAGGATCAGATTTCCTTAAATACATGCATATGTCAACTTATATTTGTAGTGTAACACTAATATGCACCTGTGGGTGTAGGCCCTTATTTATGAGGCCTTGCATCAGTTTTGCGCCACCGGTGAGTCACTTTTTATGACGCACTAGCGGCGTACAAAGTGCACCTTGTTGCGCCATTTTTAAAAAGTGACGCATCTAGGTAGATGCGTCACTTTTTAAATCCCTGCGCCACATTATACCTGCGTCAGTTATAATGTATGCAGAGGGGGCGTTCCCCCGCAAAAAGCCTCGTAATAGTGACGCAGTGAAATCTATGAGATTTCACAGCGTCACTTTTAGGATGCTGTTGCGTCAAAATCTTGCGCCTGCCTCACAGCAGGCGTAAGACTGACGCAAGCCCTTTCACATGGGGCTTGCCCCATGTGAAAGGACGCATTGCTGGAGTTGTGTCACTTTTGTGACACACTCCAGCAATGCGTTACTTTTGTGCTTACAGATGCGTCAGAAATACTGACGTATCTGTAACATGATGCGTCATACATTAAATATGACGCATCATTGGTGTCGCAAGGAGTGCGCAGTGAAAAGTGACGCATCGCTGTTTTCACGCAGCGATGCGTCACTTTTCATAAATGAGGCCCGTAGTGTTTAGTTAAATGTGGCCGCTTAATTTGTTAAAACACAAGGGGCATAAATGTATGAGAGCACGGATAAGAGTTAAATAAATGTGGAAATATACCATTTACTCTCAAACACAAAATAAACATGGATGAATACCAATAACATGGCCAAAAAATAAATATGGCTAAATACAAATGGAAATGATCAAAAAAATAAATACCATAAAATGGTGAGCCCTAATTATATATTAAACTTTAACAGGGTCGCACAACAATACAAAAATGTGTCTTGCACAGGACTCCAAAAATCCTTCAAACGACACTGGGTAGAGAGACTGAGTCAGAGGTAGAGGTGCTCAGAGAGAGAGAGAGGCTTACCATGGGAAAAGGAATAGACAGAGGACAAGCAGTGAGAAATGTATCTTTTCCACTGGTCCATCGGAAGTTGGGGGCCCTGGGCAATTGCACATTTGCTTATGCCCTAAATCAGCTCAGTGTTCATGCTGATTCCACAGATTAGTCACAATAAGGGTACTTTATACTATATCTATGCCACCGGCGGTAAACCCACATAACAAATGTATGTGTTATATATAGAAAACTCATTAAAAAATTAAAAAAATAAAAGGCTGAAATTGGTCTGAGGTTGCTTGGGTTCCCATCCAGAGTACATGACGCCTAGCAGTTTGAGCTGGAGTTCCCATTCTCTGGTGGAGGCAAAACTAATTTGCCTGGCACGATGAGCAAATTAACGATGGAGTGGAATGGTAGGGAGAGCAATGTATGTGGTTATCATTAGTCCAATTTTCCATTATTTCATTTGGGGTGCCCTTTCCTAGGCAACAGCTTAGGAGGTGAGGACCTGCCCAGAGGAAGGTCCCACACCTCATGCTACACATTGACTCAGGCTGCCCCCAATAGATGTGGCTGATACCTCTAGTAATGGCATGGTCAGCAAAAGAAATGACGGGGAACATCAGTTGTTTATTAAATCAAACAGAATATTTCACACTTTTATTTTGCACGGTATCCAACTCTAAGCAGCCCAGAGGTAGCTGGAAACATGTTGCGTGTAGGCGCATAGCTGATTTACTGTTGTTGAGCAATAATGCTGGTTCTGTGCCAGACCTTGAAGCCAATGACTATTACATGCTCTATTCTTGATATATGCTTGCAAAAAACATGTTTTAGACACACTGTCAGTATAACTGTGCCACATAATGGATAGCCTTATTTAAGTAAAAAGGTATTGGGCATCGGTGGTGAGGGTGGTACTTGGCTTTCACCTACCCTCCCTTCGTACAGGATGGGTCTGATATTAAATTACGTTCATTAGCTCCAGGTTCAGTCCTGTGTTCAAATGTTTGGTATTTGGGGGAAGGAAGAAGGCTTTTATGCTTCAGCCCTTGGTCAGTGGATGTAAGGTGGTGCAGGTCGATTTACATGGCAGGCTCCAGCTGGGAAATCTTGGCAGAGCCACTCTACCCTAAATAACCACCTGGAGTTTTTCTATATTGCCTATTTTTTCAGAAATTGAAGTTGCACCGTATACAGGATGGGAAGGAGGGTCCATGCAATCCAGATGATTCATAGAGGAGCTCAGTGTTGCTCTTAAAGGGTAATGATTTTTCAATAGGTCACTGTCCAGTGGCAAGGGTCATAGCATGAGTTAGGAAATCAGGCAATATGCAGACCAAGAACCCTCACAACCTAGAATGTCTTCAACACTACCCAGCTAAGGTATCTGCTGCAATAGTGTTACTATATTTGTAGATATGGGCATGAGGAAAGAGAAAGATGACACCCTGTAGTGTAGTTCCTATATCCCCAATAGGCTCTGCGCATTGGAATAATATATCCTATAGATTTGACATAGGACTTATGTCAACTAGGTCTCTATCGAATATATTAAACTTAACTGTGAGTGCCAGCTAGCTCAGAGTGTGGTAGATAAAGTGAGCAACCCAGTAAACCTTTGGGGGCTTGGGTAAAAACGTAGTAAGATGGGTAAAATTGCCTCCAAAGGAGTTTGTTGTACTAAAGGGGTTAACTAAGTTATGTAACTGAATTGAGTACAGGTAACTAAATAAATTATCCTGCCTGAAATTAATTATAATCGCTTTAATAAACATATACTTAACTAAACATGGCAATACTTAACATTAAGACAAAAACAAATGGACATGTGTATAGGCAAAAAAGTAAATTTTATCAAAATTAGATCATAAAGGGAAAAATACAAAGCATAAATAATCTGCAATACAGGAATACAGGATAAATATCACGAAACAAATCAAGAATCTCTGTAAAGCCTGTGAGTGGCCTATCCAAAATAAAGGTTTTAAGGAATTTTTCTTTTGGATAAAGCTGGGAGTCGACGTTTCGGTCTTTATGGGTGACTCAGAGGTCACTAGAAACTTTCTCGAATACACAAAAAGGGATTAGTTTCTGACAACCGCATAAACATGACAACTTTGTTTCCCCAAGAATAAACGTATCTTCAGAGTCGTGGAAACAATAAATAGATATTTTACTCTGGCAATCGTGCATGCTTTGTTTTATCAGAGGTGCAGAGAAAATAGAGAGACTGGCATTTTCAACAAAAGGATTTATTCAACAGTCTTCTTTCTCATGCAAGTAAAGTGAACTGCTACAATCGTAATGCAGGCTGCAAAGTATAATGCCTACAGCGAGAAGAGTATTATAAAATAATACTGTAAAAGCATTGTATGGTTTCTAAACCATAGATAAATACATACATAAATAACAAAGGCTAAAAGTCCTCAACTGGTGCTTCTAAAATACGCCTAACCCAATGTACCTAACCTAAGTCCTAGTACTAGGGAAGAAGTAAGTGTGGTGTAGCATAGGTTTAGTTTCTTTCCCTAAAATCTATCCAAGATTTCTCTTAGGGTCTAATCAGCTTCATACCTTAGTTTAGAATGACAGAGGTCTGGTATCTCTGTCTTGGAACTTGATTTCCCAACACCCCGCGAGGGGAGCTTGGAAACACTGGAGCTGGATTCTCAGCAAGAGTAAGGACAGCTTCTCGATCAGTGTGTCAGGTGGAGGGTCGGCTTCCTTCGGCACTTGATGTAGCGAGCTGTGTCCGGGAAGTAGATAGTCAAACTGCTCCGAACCACAGTGTCTTGCTAGAGCAAGTGAAGGCATGTTTATACCTTGAAGGTGCCTAGTTTGATGTAATGTCGGGCATAATATCTTCAGTAAAGAACCCCAAGGGAATGGTAGTTCTTTGTAAACTCCATGAGTTCTTGGACAAATCAATATTCAAGCAAGGGGAGGTCCCTGACTGCTTAAGCCAATTTTCCAAGAAATCGTTGGGACGTTTTGGTGCGGGTGGAAGTAGCCATGCCTGTATTTGGACTGCATGGGCTTTGTCTAAATATGGGTATGATTTCTATGCCTTTTTTAGGGCAATGTAAATTGTACCTATATAAGGGCTTATTTCAGGGGTGCAACAGGGTGTCCTTTTGACACCCCTGCACCCTTGAAATTGCATTCTCAATTTTCGATTCGCTAATTGCTAATCACAAATTGAGAATGTCTTCCCAGTCATTCCTATGGGCCTCTAGGCCCATATGAATAAATGGGGAGGTATTCCTTAATTGCGAATCGCAATTCACGTTTCGCAATTAAGGAATATGTAGGATTCGCAAAATGTATTGCAAATCCTACATACATAGCATTTTGCGATTCTCAAATAGCGATTCACAAAAAATCGCTATTTGAGAATCACAAAATGACTTTTTGATACATTTTTTATTTATTTTATTTTACAGGCTTGTATAGCGCTGGCGTCGACTCCCATAGGAGTATCTCCGCGCTTTTGACATCTGCCACATTGCGTTCAGGAGAACGTTAGCTGTCTAGAAACTGAAAAGGAGTGTCTTTAGCATTTTCCTGAAAGGAAGGTATTCAGTACATAGCCTCAGGGTGTTGGGAAGACTGTTCCAGAGGGACGGGTCTGCTATTGAGAGGGCTTTGCTGCCCTGTCTTGCCTTCCTTGCCCTGGGTACTTCTAGAAGGCCCTGTTCGCTCGAGCGAAGTGAGCGGGAGGGTTTGTAGGGGACAAATTTGGTGGCCAGATATGCAGGACCCATACCATTAATACTTTTATGTATGGGACAGCATACCTTAAATTTAGCCCTCTGTCTGACAGGTAGCCAATGGAGTTTTTCCAATAGGGGCTTCGAAGGTGAACGGGGGGCGCATTTAGGACCAGACGGGCAGCCGTGTTCTGGACTACCTGCAGTCTTGTCATGACTCCCTCATTGGCAGAAGGCAGCAGGCCGTTACAATAGTCTAGACGACTCATGACTAGGGCTTGTACCAGTGTCCTTCTACTGGCATCTGGCAGGAGGGGGAAGATTTTACGTAGCATGCCGATTATGTGGAAGCAGGATCCCACCACCTGGTTGGCATGTTGCTTGAGGGAAAGTTCCTGGTCCAGCCGGACCCCCAGGTTCTTAACAGTTGGTTTCGGCTCCGGTACTGGGCCAAGGTCTTGTGGCCACCAGTCCGGAGTCCAGAGTCGTCTTGCCCCCCCAAACAACATGACTTCCGCCTTTCCAACATTGCATTGTAAAAAGTTGGAAGACATCCAGTGTGCCACTGCTTTCATTCCCAGGGAGAAGGAGTTCCTAACCTCGGGAGTCAAGGTTTTAAAGGGAAAGAGGAGTTGAGTATCATCCGCATAGGATATTGGAACAAATCCATATGCTCTCAAGATGTTAGCCAGGGGTGCCACATATATGTTGAAAAGAGTAGGGCTCAGGCATGAGCCCTGTGGCACCCCCTTGGTGATCTCAACTTCCTCTGACCGAAAACTGCCCATGGTTACTTGTTGGGTCCGTTTGGTTAGGAAACTTCTTATCCATTCAAGGGCTTCATTTTTCAGGCCGATGTTCTCTAGCCTGGCCATGAGGATGGAGTGAGATACGGTGTCACACGCCGCAGACAGATCTAGTAGTACCAGGATGACGGAGAAACCCCTGTCCTGGCACATATGCAGATCGTCTGCGACTGACATTAGGGCGGTCTCCGTACTATGTTTGGGCCTGAAGCCGGATTGTGATGGGTCCAGTACTCCTGCAGATTCAATGTATCTCGACAGGTGTTTGTTCACGTGTTTTTCTGTGATTTTGCCCAGGAAGGGGAGTAAGGATATTGGTCTGAGATTGCTAAGCTCATTCCAGGGAATGGTGGTATTTTTCCTGAGAGGTTTGACCAATGCCTTTTTCCATCCAAGTGGGACTTGCACCGTGCTGAGTGAGAGATTTATTAGTCTCTGGATGGTAGGTCCTAGATCTTTAGCTAGAGTGGGCATAATACGTGCAGGAATAGTGTCTGTGGGGGAGCCACTCTTTATCTGGGACGTGAGTACCAATAATTCCTCAATCTGAATAGGGGGAAATACAGAGAGGGAGTTCTCAGGAGGGAGTGGACTACCAGGGTTTATTGTGGGTTCATTTGTAGCTCTGTACGTCGAGTTGGAGAGTAGGATTTTATCATATATGGCATCGATTTTTTGGGTAAAGAAGTGGGAGATGGCGTCACACAATTGTTGTGAGGCCACTTCCGGACTTTCACAGGCTGTAGGCTTAGTAAAGGTCAGTAAGATCTGATATAGAGTCTTGGAATTGTTGCCGGCCGCCAAAAGCTGTGAAGCTATATAGTTTTTCCGTGCTGAGCGAATGTCTTTGTGGTATGCTCTCAAAGACTCTTTATAGGTATGTGTATGGCTATCTAGGCGAGAGGCCCTCCATTTCTTTTCTAGCTTCCGTGTAGCTTGTTTGGATAGTCTGAGATTTTCCGAAAACCATATCTCCTGTTTAGGAGCGGGTTTTGGTTTAAAGGTTCTTAATGGAATGGTCTTGTCTATTGTGTGAAGCAGCATCTCTTCATATTCCTGTAGGGCTTTATCTATGTTCTCGCTTCCACTCAATTTGGGCTTTCCGAGTGCTTTGCAAAAATTTTCTTGGGTTAATCTGTGCCAGGGTCTTCTTTTACTGGGTAAGATGAGATGTTTTTGGGCATGTGGGGTAGGAGGGGGGGTGGAGAATTCTAAAACATAGTGGTCTGTCCAATCTACTTGGTAAGGGAGGGAGCATTCAATTTGTAGAGAGTTAGTAAAGATTAGGTCCAACGTGTGTCCTGCCATATGGGTGGGCCCGTTGTTGACCTGTCTTAAGCCCAGTGAGCTAAGATCACTGATGAAGGTTTTAGTTTCCGAATTGTTTTCTACCTCACTGTGAATATTGAAATCCCCTAAGAGGAGGAAGTCTGAGTTATCATATACATGAGGTGCCAAAGCTTCCATTAATGTTACAGAGGTGTTATTACATGGACCAGGGGGGCGATATATTAACGCTCCCTTCCTGCTAGAATTTGTGGAAAATTGAAGATTAAAAATCATAAGTTCTAGTTCAGGGGTGCATATTTCGTCCAGAATTTTAACATTGATTTCCTCCTTGTGTACTATCGCTATTCCTCCTCCGATTTTCAAGGGGCGATCCACCCTGGCTATTTTGTAGCCTGTTGGGATTCCCAGTGTTATAACGGGAATTTGGTGGGGTTTGAGCCAGGTTTCCGTTAGGAAGCATAGGTCCGGTTCCCTACTGGAGATCAGATCCCATACTTCAACGGCATGTTTTGACAGTGACCTGATATTACAAAGCAGGTTTTTATTGTTGAGGGCGTTTTTACTAGTGGTCTTAATCTTGGTGTCGGTAGATTCATCAGATAGAGACCTTATTTCCGGTTGGTAGTTCTGAAGGCAAGGTTTGGTGGTATATGTCATACTCGTGGGGGTTTCAAATTGAGTTTTACAGTGGCGACAGGAGAATGTTCAATATTGTCCTTCATCCTGCTGGGACATTCACTGGCACATATGGCCCTAGGTTCACTAATGGCATTGACATTGGGGGGTGAGCCATGAATGTTTAGAAAAACTATCAGTTTTATTACATGTCTGCTAAAGCAATGATATAATCTGATGTACTTAGGAGAAACGTTTCTGCATGTTAAAGAAATACATTTTTAAAAAAAACTATGAATAGATTTTATCATATTTGCACATTATGTTTTGTGCATGATATACATGGCAAACGTTTTCATAGCTCAACTCATTCACGGAATCTTGGATCTAAACCAGACACATTGCTTGTCTCTCGCTCGGCTCACCCTATGGATTTTCCTGCACACCCTCCTCTATTTGCGACTGGGGTTTAGTACATTGGACCATTAGTCACTGTATAAAATGATTTTTAAAAAGCAAAGATTAGAAATATGAAGATCTGCTCACATGCACTGATTTAGCAACTCTCCCATCAAGGCTTCTTGCAGCAGACACAAAAAAGACTCAGTGCAGTGAAAATATATTTAAAATAAATGAGTCCTGGGGTTGCCCCCAGATACTCCAATACTGGAAGCAGGTTACACACATCCTTACCGAAGTAGTGATTGAAAAAGTTCATTGTACTCCTAAGATGTGTCTGCTTGGTTATATGAAGTATTGAAACCGACATGTCTTAAGCTAGTGGTGGTCAGTCTGCTACTGGCTAAGAGAGGGTTTGCAAAACACTGGGGTCAAAGGGCATACCCTAAGCTGCAAGGTTGATATTGGGACATGGCATACTGTAGAGACCAACTGAAAACATACACAGAGGAATTGTCGAGACCAAAAGACTTTTTTTTTGTTCAAACAATTTTGTTAATTTGAGAGAGAGGGTATAAATAATTAAGGAACTCCAGCAAAAACTTTTGTCTGATTCAAGCCAAACAGCAGTCTAACGGCATATTCAAAGCCGTCTACCGTTTGTGCAAATATGTTCTCCAGCGGCGCGCTTAGGAGTAGGGAAACGGCGGCGGAGGCTCTCTATGAAAACCTGCCTACTGCAACGTCTGGAACGGCACATGAAAGTCGTACCACGAACACCAACAGCAGCACTAGGGAATTACTAAAGACATTGGAAAAATTACTCCGTAGTGAGTTATCGAAGTGGTGGGAGAAAAAAATCATTAGAAAAGTATCTTGAGGCCAATCGTGTTCCTAGAGGTTTAAGAGTAATGATTGTTCCGACATATGAAAACCCCGATCCTAAAATTCTTCAGGAATGGGCAGAAAATAACTTACAGTCATCTAGAAATATGTTACAGATTTTGATCAAGTACGCCCATTCGGATAGGGAAGCACTACTAACTGAAATTGACAAGGTAAAAATGCACTTCTGGAAGCCACTGGTGAAATTGAATTAATAACGAACACCCGCAAAGAAATTGACCAAAGACTCACAAAGTTGGAGCAAACTATTCAAGAGCGTAAAATTCACAAATTCGCACGGGACAAACAAGACTATGCGACAGGTCGTATTTTTACCTTTTCTCGTAAGTACGATTCCTACAAACGCAAAGCTATGTCCGTCCAACAGAAACCGGGTGTAACTACTGATCAAACGGCACCTTCATGTTCCACCTTGACTAATGAAGACAACCTATCAGTAGCATCATTCAGTGGCTCTGAGGAAAGCTTGCCACCTACTGCCGCAGGCTCTGTTGATCTCACAAGTTTCTCAGTGGTTGAGGAATTAAATTTTGTCAGCGAGGACCGGAGGTACTCTCTGTGCTCACGGAACAATCCTCCACCAGCAGGCAAAGCGGCAGTCAAAAACGCCGCCGCAGGAAACGCATTGCCAAAAAGAGGTGGAGGGCGAGGCAAAACGTGCAGAAATTGGAACAAGTAACGAGCGCACAAGATAATACAGTGATCAACCTGACTGATATGACACTTTCTAAAGTGGAGGAACAACTCCTTTCTCTTGACCTTTCATACTGTTCACCTAATGACTTCTTTTATGTTCAAGCACGCATCGATGTATTCAAATTCATTAGGAAAATTAAATAACAAAAATATTTCTTGCTACATCCAGAAAATCCGAATATCATCGCTAATATGCCAATAACAACACCAGACCAGGAGCCATTACAGGTCAAGAATTTGCAAGGACTTCAAACTCTGATCTCTTTAGCTAATGAAGAAAGTTCGCAAACCAGCCCTACAGTCAGTCAGGTCATTACTGTTAACCAATCCCCAACTACTTCTTTTCGGGGCAAATCCACATTCCTGCCCTTGATGCCCAAAGACGCGCTGGAAGTTTTCAGTGACAGGATAGTCACTGAACTTAAGACACTAAACAAAACGGTGCTTGGAAAGAAAAAACAGTGTGATTTTAACAATGTACAATATGCCAAACATGTTAAAAAAATTCAGGATAATAACCAGGTGATAGTGAAGAGTGCGGACAAGGGGGGCAATACAGTGTTGTGGGCCAAAACTAATTATGTATTAGAGGCAGCCCGCCAACTAGGTGACCCCCTGTGTTACACTAAAATTACTAAGTTTGTGATGCTCAACAGCCATGAGAGAACCAGGAAAGGTATTAATCTCTGGTATAGACAAGGCTTACTCACTAAGGAGGAAACTAAATTCCTTTATGTAGCACACCCCATCACCCCTCTTTTCTATCTTTTACCTAAGATCCACAAATGCACCGTTCCTGTTCCAGGCCGTCCTATCATTTCTGCCCAAGGCAGCATGAATGAAAATATTTCAAAGTATGTGTATTTTCTCTTACAGCCCCATATGATTTCTCTTCCTTCTTTTCTTAAAGATACCACTGACTTTTTGGTTAAGATTAGTCAAATCACTTGGTGTCCTGATTTTTGTTTCCTGGTTATGGATATTGAGGCACTTTATACCAGCATTAACCATCTTCAAGGTTTGGAAGCTGCCCAATATTTCTTAGACTCACGAGAGGCTGCCATGAGAGATCATAACCTCATGTTACTAGATATGATACGAATCTGCCTTTATAATAATTACTTCCAATTTGACAGGGATTTTTACCATCAGGAATGTGGAGTGGCCATGGGTTCATGCTTCTCCCCCAGCTATTCATGTCTCCATGTCGGCTGGTGGGAGAGGCATGTTCTGGGGGTCACCCACAGGCATTGGCTCCCACACCTCGTCCATTATTGGAGGTTTATTGACGATGTTTTTATCGTCTGAAAGGGCTCACATGAACAAGCAGCTCTGTTTGTTAATGACATCAATACAAACAACAGGAACCTAAAATTCACTGCTAATATCACATCGAACTCTGCAGAATTCCTAGATGTCCAGGTATATATTGATCACAACACCATTCAGACAAAACTTCATAGGAAAAGCACTGCGGGCAATTCCATCTTGCAAGCCCGCAGTGCCCACCCCCCACATACCATCAATAGCATACCTCTGGGAGAATTCATTCGCATCAAACGTATTTGTAGCAGTCCAGACACTACTAATCAGTGTTTGTTGGAATCTAGGGAAAGATTCCTTGGCGAGGCTATAATCGAGTTATTTTTGATCGGGCTCTTACTAAGGCCCTAGCTCGTCCTCGTGAGGAACTCCTCACTCCAAAAATTAAAACCATCCCTGATTCCGCCACTACAGGCTCTATTCGTTTTATCACCACCTACTGTTCCCAGATATCTAAGCTAAGTAAGATCATCAGATCAGAGTGGCTGATAGTTTTAACTGATGTGATTCTAGGTCCTTTTTTACCTAAATTGCCGGCTATCACCTTTAGGAGGGTGTCTTGACATGGTTTTTGGCTCTATTTAGCAGTAGTATAGACTTTAATCTTGCTCACATCTAGGATATGTATTCCTAGCTTATGTTGGCCCTTTTAAGCCCTTTTTCCAGACCTAGAAGAGGATAGCTGCTTAATATGATGATAGATCTCTTATTCTTGACTCTAATCTGTTTATTGCCTATTGGCTTTGACATTCTTGCTTATAGTAGAGGTTGGATCCTGTGGTCCTGACTTTATATTACACATTGCTATGGTTTATGTAGGTACTCTGACAGAGCTAAGGGGTATTTCATCCTTCTCAGGCGTATAGGCCCAAAACTAGACAGACTCCATGTTGATGAAGCTGAGAGGCTTGCAAGGGTAAAGGTAAAGTTTATAGTTAAAGCTGTTGTTCGCCCTAAGCGGACAGGAGAGAACCGGCCAGAGCTGAATCTAATCAGGAAGTGTCCCTGGGCTCAGGTCTCTAGACGAAACAAGCAGCTGGTCACTGTGGGAGCGTCTAGCGCAAGGAGCCTGGTGCATGGGATTGGTGGGAGGAAGCTGCTGGCTGGAACTTTCCATGAGGAAACAGCATTCTATATCAGTGAAGTGCAGAGGCGGAGTCAGGGAGTCGAGCTGGAGTGGTAGAAGAGTGAGGAGCTGTTGGAGTAGGAGAGAGAGAGTTCAAGCTAGAGAGAGCTGAGTTGAATTGGAGAAGCAGAGAGTGTTGGTAGAGTTGGAGGAGTGGAACTGCAGGAGGAGAAGAGACAGAAAATGCTTGGAACAGAGAGAAGACAAACAGACAGTCAGTGAGCTGGAACTGAAGGAAGCAGTCAGAAGCAGTTGCTTATCAGGAGGAGTTGTGAATAGCTGGAGTCTGAAGTAATGCCTTTTAGAAGAGACAGAAGTAGAGGTTGGATTAACCTGTGGGAGCAGCTGGAGTTAATTGGACATTGGCACAGAAACCTTGAAACAGAGTGAACAAGCTAGTGGAATGAACAGTATCAGAACGGCCGAAACTATTAGATTGAAGTTGGAATGTGGAGAGAGAGTCCGTGGGGGAGAGAAATCCAGTGCAAAGTGATCAGCGCAGAGGTGTATCCAAGAGTGCAGGAGAGAGAGAGAGCCTGAGATGAGCCAAGACACAGACGAGAGAGGAGCCCAGATGACAGCTAGAACAAGACTCCACACTAATCAGGTGATATTGCTCCTGTCATATTAGTTTACTTTACACTTACATGTTAATCTTGTCTTTATTCCCTAGGCTTTTGTATTGCTAATCCTTTTCCTTGCAGCGGTGTGTTCTATCTATAGTCTTTGTCAGTTACAAGTGGATGTGTCCATTATAATACAGATTTGTGTATGTGCATTTTATCATTGTTAAAATAAACACAGAGAGCCCTGTTCTTAGTGAACTGACATGTGCCTTGTATTCTTGTTCAATCTGGGTAACTAATCTTTTTCGCTAAAGCATTGTTTGCATGAACGGATGTGAAATCCTGATCAGGTAAGGAGTGATCAAGCAAATAGGAAGCGAGGGGACCTTTGATGCCAGGAGCAGAAGGCACATATTAGTAATTGGCTAACTCCTAATATTGTAGTAGCAAGCCCTTAGTGAATAGTGAGAGAGACTTCCCAAGAGAAAACCATAGGTGTCCATAGGAAAGTGGTCGTCATTGGTAAGTGGCGTTAGTGAGAGCACTGATTGCGGTCAGTGTGTATACCCACAGGATTGTGGCTTGTGTTAAGTGAGAGCACCGGAGGGATACGGTGCGGAGGCCTGCCAGATTGTAGGCCGTGTGTGAGTGAGAGCACCCAAGATTGAGGGGTGTGTAGGTCTGCTGGATTGTAGACCAGATATAAATGAGAGCACTGGGGCTGCAGACCCATGTGTGTAATGAGAACACCAGGGAGGACACTGGTGTGTAATGGTAGATAATCAGAACTGCCCCAGGGTAGATTAGTCTGGACCCATGTGGTCGCGAGACTATAAGGTATGAGTGTGGTGTAGGGCATGGATATCCTTAGTAATCAGTGAGTATTCTTAGTATCCCTATAGATTTAGTGGTGTTTCTGATAATATGAGCTTGTATATTGCGAGTTCCCCATCCTCAGGTAGGTACCCAGGTGCCTGGATAGATGGTCCTGAGGAGGGATGTGGTTACGTTTTGGCTGGGTTAGAGGGGCCCCTAGGGGCGGATCCCATCTAAGCAGAAAATCTGGCCATTACAGAGGGCTCCATCTATGAAAGACTCTTTAGATAGAACACAACCTGAGCTCCCACCCAAAACCACCTGGCTTAACAAACCGGGTTTTTATAGGTGCACTTCATGCCGTGCATGTACCTTTGCAGTCAATGGTACACAATACACATCAGCCTTCAATGAGAGACCCATTCCAATAAAAGAACATCTCACATGTCGCAGTGATTTTGTAGTTTACCAACTTACCTGCACATGTTCACTCTCTTACATTGGAAGTACCAAGTTGCAAGCCAACCAACGCATATTGCAACACATCCGAGCCATAGTTAACTCTGATATGAATTATCCAGTGGCTCGCCACTTTAAAGCAGTCCACGATAAAAAAAAATAAAAGATCTGAAATATACTCTATTGTGTTCTGTAGCTAATCCGGGCAGGGGTGGTGATCGTGAAAAACGGTTGCGTCAAAGAGAAGCGTTTTTCATCCTACTGCTCGACACTCGATCTCCAAATGGTCTAAATGCTTTTGATGAATTACATCATTTTCTGTAATGTGTGTTCATTTGCTTAACCATTGTTTGATAAATGTTTCCCTAATGCTTTACTTTCAATGTATCTGCTAAAACATGTTCACATGTACTTGATAAGTATTTGCTGATGTTCAGTGGTAATCATAATTTTCGTCTGTAGGTTTTCAAAGGAGTTTCCTATCGCCTAAATGTATTCCATGTATCTAACATCTGAATATGATGATTTTTTAAGCACATGCACTTTAGCATTCAAGCACTTTGGGACACAGGTTTATAAAGAGTGATGATTTACACTTTTTCTATTTAGGCCTGCTCATATGGTTTTATAACCACATCTTGCACTTGCTATATATATTTTTCCATGATTTACTTTTTTATGAATTTATAGAAAAGGAAACAAGGAATGCATATGTTGTGGGTTATGTTCCATAAATTCATCGGATGATGATGTCATTGTAAACAGTTTTTTTTACTGAAATGGATTTAACCTGTATATGATTGTTTACATTGTCACACCTGGCCTTTTTTCATACTTGAGCACTATGCTTGAACTGTGTCTCTTTGCTTAACATTTCAAGGTATTTTGAGCTTTTTATTGTGAATATCACTTTACATTACTGCTTGTTTGCTTTGTTGTGTTACCCATGCGTCCTGTTTCTTTAGGCGCTTGGGCTTTTAATCACCATTTAATGCACTGCCTACTCCTGACGCGTCATGTGACCAAGCTCCGTCCGCGGAGCGAAACGCGTCAGGGAGGGCACTTGCTCTGACACACTCTTAAATAAATATGCACTGCTGGCACTTTGACTAGTGTGATGGCTTTTTGATGATTGAAATAACCGACATCTAATTTACTGATGGAGATATATAAGACCCTACTCATGTCAATTCATTTGTATTACATTTGGGTCTATATAATTGATTCTACAAATGATAAATAAAAAGACTTGCAAGAGGAAAGAAAAGAAAAGAATAGTAAGATAGAGAAACTAGAAATAAAAAGAGAAAAAGATGAAAAGAGAGAAAGAGAAAGAAGAAAAGAGAGAAAGGGACTCCAGCCTTACAAAATAAAAAGGAAAACCACTCAGCTGTGAAAAAAGGTTACTGAGCAACCAGACCCTGAGAAGCTAAATGGATATATTTGCCAAGCGATCTCCATACACTAGAAGAGATAGAAGGGGTATATTTTCTCTCTTCCACTGAGGTGTGAGCACCGCGGAGAAACGATACCCATGCCCACCTTGTATGATATGATAAGGAATGAAATGATTTCCATTCTGATAGAATAATCTTCACAGATATGGATAATAATAAATCTAGGAGTTGTAAATCTAACTCATATAAAGGAAGTGGAGGTGAAGCTGCCCAAGGACCCAACAAAGCTAAAGGAAAGGAAAGCTCAAACTGGATATTAAAAATTAGTAATAAATGCTCATGAATTAACTTCCAAAACACTTGGAGAAGGGAGCATTCAAAAAACATATGATGAAGGGTACCAGCAGCACTCTTACAGTTCCAGCAAAGATCATCCTCTTTAAGTTTAAGTGTATACAGACAAGCTGGGGTCCAATGCATAAGATTAATGGTGAAAAACGTTGATTGAATCAGAGAAGGAGCAACTTTATTACGTAGGAAAAATTTCCCAATGGTTTTACAAGTGTCCGGTGTAATATGTTTGAAAGCATCAGCTTCAAAGTGGTGTATCCATTTGAGCTGTGTAGCCGTAGAAAGCGATGTCGGAGTAGGGAACAAAAATGTATATATCCTGCCTCACCTCAAAGCTGTAGGAGAGGAACAATATGTGAATCTGGATGAAAAATACTCTTGGAAAAGCTACCTTAATTTTAAGGAATTAATAGAAATCAATATTATTGAGCATTTATATTGAGGCTAATTAAGAGAAAGGTAAAGGTTAATTGTTAACATTATAAAGATGCTTGATCAATGTAACACATTTGTTGGACCAATTTAACCTCGAGGCCGCATCCACTTGAATCTTTATCCTAGGATTATGCTACAAAGAAGACCAACTAGAGTTTTGAATGTATAAGGAAACTTTCCTATCAATCTTTTTCAATGCTAAAATGGTATCTGATATAATACGTCCAGAGAAGGGGAAAGTCAATGTAGATGCAGTCATCAAAGCAGAGGTAGGTAAGGGAGAACACAAATGTTGTTCAATATATAACCATGCCGGAATATACCTAGTATCAGAAGGAAACCATAAGAGAGGCTAAGAACGCCGACTGGCATAAGCTCCAATCTGGGAAATTGAAACCCCCCATATCATAAGATTTTCTCAGTTGATTGTACGCGATCCTTGCACGTTTGTTGCTCCAGAGAAATTTAGAGGTGATCACATCCAATTCATGAAAACAAGAAGAGGAGAGATTAATAGGGAGCATAGATGACACAAAATTGACAATGGAAGTTATCATCATTTTCAATGTCTGAAGACGTCCCCACCATGAGAAAAACTTAGGCGACCAAGCCTCCAATAACTTCTTCACTTTATCTATTACCTGAGATTGATTGTAGGAGACAGTATCCGACAAAGTCTAACAAAACCAAATCCCTAAGTATTTAAGCCATTCAAACTGCCATTTGTATCCCGCATCTGCCATGTGAGAAGAAAAACATAACCGATTAAGAGGAAACATTTCGGTTATGTCTTTGTTTAAAGTATAACCTGAAACAAGAGAAAATTCTTTGATAATGCTAGAAATAGCAGGAATTTCTCTTTCTGTATCTTATGAGAAGAGAAGAACATCGTCCACATATGCAGCCGTTTTGATGCGCTGTGAACCAAATTGAAATCCTTAATGTCCTGATTAAGGTTAAGTAATCTAAGTAACGGGTCAATAGACAATAAAAAGAGAAGTGGTGATAATGGGCAACCCTTCCGGGTACCCTGACCAAGATCAAAGAAGGATGAAGTAGTTCCAATAATTCTAATATTAGCCTTGGGTTGAGTATATAATGACATGACCATTCCAATGAACACATCACCTACATTATGAGATTGAAGTACTGCTTGAAGAAAAGGCCAGGAGACCTTATCGAAAGCTTTCTCAGCGTCAAGTGCAATAGCTGCCGATGGTGAGCTAGATCCTTTTGCTTTCTCTAAATGTGACATAAAGTGTGGATATTATCCCTAGCCAGTCTTCCTTTAACAAAACCCTTCTGGGAAGGATGAATGAGTGTAGGAATATGGAGCTCCAAATGTTTTGCCAACATTTTGCAAAAATGTTTGCTTCCATGTTGAGCAAAGAAATTGGAATGAAGTTCTTGGGGTCCGACAAATCCTTCCCTTCTTTAGGGATAACCACTATAGTAGCCTCTGTTGCTGAGCCCGATACCTTCCCAGAATAAACAAAAGTGTCAAAAACCTGTTGAAGATACGGTACTAAAGATGAACTGAATTTCTTAAAAAACTCAATAGAAAAAAACATCCGGTTCTGGTGCTTTCCTTGATCTAGTTGCCTTAATAGCTTGAATGACTTCCTCAGGCTCGATTGGTTTACTTAGAGATTCTATGTCCGTGTCAGCAATGGTGGAATTAGGAATAGAGGCCTAGAATTGTTGGCACTTCGCCAAAGAAGATTGGTGTTTAGGGGTATATAACTTGGAATAAAAATCACAAAATACCTCCAAAATATCCTTAGTCAGGAATTTCCGAGTACCCGCAGAATCTGTGATACAGGTGATCTGAGTAGGTCGAACGTTAGTATCCTGATTCTTTAAAGTTGCCGCTAGAACTTTACCCGCTCGATTTTTAAGTAGCAAACGTTTTGATTGTTGTAATTGTACCCCAAAATGTGCCCTTTCAGTCAAGATAGAGTTATACGTATATTTAAGATTTTTAATTTTCTGCAGTAGCGGTTTCTCTTTAGAACCTCTATATAATGATTCTTTATGTTTAATATTGGCTGTAAGCGAAAGGAGCTCTTTTTTAATAACATTGTTCCTTCGTGCCCTTAATTGAATGATGCTGCCCCCAAGGGTACATGTAAAAGCGTCCCATAGAACTACAGGGGATGATACGGATGATTCAATCTCTCGGAAAAAGCTATGTATAGCTACATCAAGAACTTCAACTTCGTTGTCATCATGTAAGATTTCTGTATAAAGACGCCAAGTACCTGATTCACAACAATCCGTCACATTAGGAAGAGTGAAAGAAACTGCCACATGATCAGAGATAACTATAGGGTGAATTGTCCCATTTGTAGTATGTTTCAGCGTACAAGCATGGGTTAAGAGGTAGTCAATGGGAGAGAAGCAATAATGGGGAGAAGAGAAGTAGGTAAAGTCACTACCAGTGGGATAATGCTTTCTCCACATATCAGTAAGCAGTTGTGAAGGACACATGGTAAGCATTTGTTTATGTGCCCGGGGTGGTAGAAATGTAAATGCAGAATATCTGTCTAAGAGAGGATCCATTGGCAAATTAAAATCCCCTCCAACAATCAGTTTATCACTTATAGATAATTTCGAAAGCTTCTTGGTTATTGTTCGCCAAAAAGATGGATCATCACTATTGGGAGCATATATATTTATAATATAAAGATCAGATGGCCCATTAGATAAACGCATAAGCAGCCACCTACCCTCAAGATTATGTCTCACCGAAACAATGGACAAATCCAAATTTTTAGAAATTAAAGTAACCACCCCATTTCTCTTCCCAGAAGCCTCTAAACATGATACATCCGAAACCCATTGTTTACGCAACAATAAGGCTTCCTTGTAAGCTTTTTAGTTTCTTGCAGTAACACAGTATCGGCAGAGAAACTTTTGCAGTAATCCAGAATTTCTCTTTACTGGGTTATTCAAGCCACACACATTAAGGGGCCGATTCCGATTCGGTAAAATGCCCTCCTAATAGCCGTCAGAGCTTTTTTTCCCGTACGAATCGTATGTAGAACCGTACCCATATGTACGATGTAGTGCAATGTGTACCCAAAGCAGTTATCCATACGAATCATACCGAAGACCGTACAACTCACTAATCCGTACGAATCGCATTCGGAACGCGCCGTACGCAATGTCTGTATGGATTGAAGCTGCATTTTCTGACCCAGCAAGTACGAATCATATCGACAACTCTTTTTCTATGGGAGGTTAAAACGTCCGTAAAAGCAGATTTTGCCTCAAAATGCGTACGAAACGGACCCCCCAGGTACGGTGCGTACACCCCATGACTGCAGGGGTACTCTGCATCGGGGTACAGTGCATACACCCCTGGATTTCAGGGGTACGGTGCGTATGTCCCCATGCATACACTCCATGATCGTAGGTGTACGGACCGTAGGGGTATGGTTCGTACACCCCAAGGTCGTAGGTGTACGGTGCATACACCCCTTGATTTTAGGGGTACAGTGCGTATGTGATAGTGTTGCCCTCCGTACGAATTGCTCATACGCGACGTTTAGCGTACGGATCGCATACTGATTCCCCGGTCCGGATCGTACTTCGCTGGTCGTACGGCATTTTTACGAATCGTACGGTTCACTAGGCGGGCCAATGTCATACGGATTTACCCTACATTTTCATAGGGTTCGCAATGATTCGGACGTATTTTCTCGCAACGGATCGTACTACGTGATTCGTATGGATTCGCATGATTCGTACGGAAACTGATACAAATACGAATCGTCGTGCAGATTTGTTTCCCAAATCGGAATCGACCCCTTAGTGTCTGCACATTTAATCCCGCCATAAATAGGAGAAATTAGTACAGATAAAAGAAGTCTGTGAATGACAAACAACAAAGAATGTATACTTCATAAAAGAAACAACAAGGGAAGAAAACTCATAGAAATAGATTTAATAAGGTAAGGCTGGAATCCAGAACAGGAAAGGAATGGAGAGAGAAAAATAGAAACGTAAAAAAAAAAAGAAAGAAGAAATAAGAAAAGAGCCACAAACTGCACAAAAGAGAAGAAAAACCCCACCAGGGGAAGTCTATAAGAGACCAGAACCATGTACGGGGGGAACATGAAAAGGGCAGCCAAAGAGGCCATTGTTTACCACCAGCCATAGAAGAGATGAAATAGAAAAGAAAATGGAAGTATTAGAGAAAGGAGAGCAACACAAACATAGAGGAACAGTATATATCAGAATCAGTTTCTGTAAAAGCGTCACAGCTATCAGGTACTATACTCTCTATAGGAACAAATTCATAAAGGATATGAATGAAAAGAAGAAATGTACCAATATTACAGATAGGAAAGGGAAGACAACTAGAACAATTGATAAATATATAATCAACCATGCCAATTCATAGAAAACTGAATCTGGAACTGCATTTTACATACCTTTAAGCACTATCAAGTAAAAACCTAGTAAAACTTTTAAATAAATGCATTCCTAACGCCTGTGAAGACAAGGAATATTCAGGAGTTCCCAACAGCAAAAGTAATCAGATCGCCTAAAAATCAAATGTTTTTTAGAACTTACGCTCCCCAGAAGAACACTGGAATATTCAATCTATTTATCAGCACCATTAATGAAATATATAATATAGAGTACAAGCATAAATTATAGAAATAAAACTGCAGCCTCCAACTAACCTTGAGCAATTCCTATGAAAAAATTAAGTTATGAAACAAGAAAGTGAAATACCTAGGTGAAATCTAAAAAGCAATCAATATGCACTGGATTAATAAAGTACAAATTCTTTTAGTCACTCCAGCTAGTACCTGTGAAGAAAAAAGAGTTAGTGGAATACATAGCTAATAATAAATTAGCCTTTTAAGCAGGCCATAAATGTTACCAGCAATTCACATTTATATCAGGTGATACAAATGATATCCAGAGACACCATTTAAATAGTAAAAATAAAAAGTACCACTGGGAAGAAGAAAAAACAAACCAGCAGGATAATGAAAAAGCCAAGATGTGATTGTAACATGTATAGTCAAATAAGATAGAACAACAGACCAAAGGAAAGAAGCCGGTCTCGTCTCCCTCAAAAGAGAAAAAAGAGATCCAGATCAGAGCACAAAGAAAGAGAGACCATTACATAAACTGTTTTACAAAGAAAAGGTAGGAAAAAAGAAAAGTGTAAGAGACGTCACCATAAACTGTAATTGAAGAGATGAACCTGCGAAGGAAAGGTTAATACGAAGAAAAATATAGGAATAACTTGAAAAGCCCAAATACATGAATGTAAAAAGGGGCCCTCAAACTTCCCACAGGAAAAAAGAAATCTCAAAACCTGTAAAGCCAAAAATAGGCATAGAGAAATTCCAATTTCCAGACATGAAAAAGAAAAAAGATATCTCTTTCAAGAACCAGAGGAGACCGAGAGAGAGTCAGAATCCATTTGTGATTCAGATTGATTGTCCAGAAAGGTTGTTAATTCGGATGGTTCATGAAAAATCTGAGAGCGACCTTTAAAAGTTATTCTAAATCAAGAAGGACCAGCGCAAGAAAAAGGAATGTTCATTTCCAAAAGCCCCTGTCGAAGATTCAAGAAACCTTTCCGTCTGATGACAGTATCTCCAGCAAAATCTTGAGATATAGCAATCTGATGGCCCTCCCAGACAATCGATCTGATCTTCCTCAACTGAGATATAGAATAAGCTCTGAGTGTTGATGTCGTAGAGGCTTGCAAACTACAGGTCTAGGATGTGATGAGGACAAAACGAGGGAACTCTATGAGCACGCTCTAGTTCAAAGTCTTTCTGAAAGGAGATATGGTGAACCGCAGAGATCTATTCCAGTAAAAAATCAAGCATTGAAGGAGCAGCTTTCTCCGCTTCCTCTGGTAGACCAAAAATACGTAAGTTACTCCTACGGTTCCAATCCTCTGGATCTGTAAGGTCCCTCCGCAAAGAAGCCATAGAGTGTTCCAGACTCTGCAAACGCCTAGCCTGTTGATGTGATACGAGATTCGGCATTTGAAACCCGCAATGACAAACTTTTGAAGTCACTCCTGATTGCTGCAACTTCAACTTGAAGTAGGTCCGTGTTTGTTTTAGTACTCTGCGCAATATCATGAACCGTGTTTAAACGTAGAAGGATTGTGTCTAGAGTAGTAGTATATTCCTTGGGCATTAACTCTGGGGTGGGAGATGTTTGCTCGGATCTCTTGAGAGTACCTTTTGCAACCTTATCCTTTACAGTGAGACCCATATTGCCTGCCATTGGAGTAAAAATATGCAAGTGATAAGAAGCCACCCCCACTGACAACTCACTGCACCAGACCACCAAATCACTGCTCGGAAAGGCCACGGAGGAAGCCCCTCAGGGGGTAGTCAGCAGTAATCAGACACTTAGCTGAGCCCCAGGAAGTGTCACCATCCGGAAGACTAGTAACCTCCACCACGTTCTATATCAGTTACTCACATAAGTTCACGCCACTGAGAAACTGGTGTCCAACCAGAGGTGGTATTAGAAAAGTAATTGCAGATAATCACAGAATGTTGTCACTATAGCAGAATATAGGAATGAACCAGTCAGTTAGATAGCAGATGCAGAGCGGTTACCTATCATAAACTGGTAACAGGGTGGTCTTCACGTTGGAAAGTAGGAACTAACATATACGTGTGAGCACAAAAGGACCTTTGATGTCTCCCACATTCATCTGATGAAGGATGAAACCATCCCGTCACCGCACTCAATCAAAGTGCCTTCACACTGGATATACTGCATCTCATGAAAAAAGTGCCACAAATAAAAAGAGCAGCGTTTCATAAGTTACTAGCCAATATGGTGCAGGTACTCACAGCTGACCATCACTTGAACTTCACCTAAGGGTATGCAGCGTTGTAGAGGGTTAAGAACAGACCGTCTCAGTGCTCCTCTAAAACATCCAATTGAATCTGCATCGTAAAGCGCCATACGTATAAAGAAACAGCGTTTTATACATTGTGAGATTAAATGCTCGTTCAGCCCTCACTGCCGTACCTCTGAACAGAAAGCCTTCAGTAATAACAGACCTGTACTCCTCGCGCCGCCGCCATCTTAAGCGCCGTGTTTGAGGAGAAACAAGTACATTCAAAACAGGGTGTTAGAGGCACTCCAAATGCACTGCAACTCTTCCTCCATATCCCCGCTGCATTCCGCTTCCAATATTCAAATTGGGAACCGGCCTTCAAGGACTCTGAGCTTAGGAATCCGGGCGGCCTCACGAAGGCTCACCGGAGCTCACAAATATGCGGCCATCTTTTCTGGGCGCAAACCACGCCCCGAGACCAAAGGACTTTTGAGCACCCATAACTGTGCACCTCCTTGCACTACCTGAAAGACCCACGACTGATCAACGGTTGTGATGTAACAAGATCAGTAATACTTTTTCTAGGGGTACAGTGTATAATTCTATGGCATGTCATTTGTGAATCTATGAGCAACAGTAGGCAATTGCTGTTATCTAGTTTATTGTGTTGCATTAAACTATAATGCAATAAAAAACATATATATTAAAAAAATAGTAAATGAGCCCAGGGCAGGGACGCCATGCCAATGTGTTGTACATGTCTGCCGTTGTGAGTTCCCAGGGAGAACTACCAGGCCCTGTGGGACAGTCATAGAAGTAGTTTCAGCAGAGGTATGATATCTCTCAAATGCATTCTTGTTATGGGACTTGGGTCTAGGGACCCTAATTCAAGTTTGCTATGCCTATGTCGATTTCATTGTTATCATTTTATTAAGAGTTTTTAACGTGCTAATTTTTGGGATCGGGATCTTAAATATACATAGTGACCAGGTTATCAAAAAGTAGGAAACCTGCTCCAATGGAAGTACTCCTGGTGCTAATCTACTGTTTTTTTTTAGAATTCACCAACATTGGCAGTAGGGGGCTTGGAATGCTGCACCAGTCTCCAGGCATACTACTGACAAACAAACACACAAAGGTTGATGGGATGAAGGTTTGCATATTGTCTAACCATTGGCAATCCCTTGGGTAGCATTCCAACCCGTTTTTCACCCACTGTGATATTCTAGACAGAGGGCCACCTAATAATAATAACAATAATAATAATAATAATAATAATAATAATAATTCACATTTGTAAAGCGCGGACCATCACCCGTTAGGGTCTCTAGGTGCTGGGGGTCATTGAGAAGATTAAGAAAGCTATTGCCCAGAGTCACATGGTGCCCCGGGGATCGAATTGTGATCCCTAGATTCTGAAGTCAGTCACCCTCGCCGCGGTGCCACACCTCTCCCCTCAATGCAAAGTGGTACTAACCCTGTTCCTCAGTTTTTAGTTGGGTAATTTGAGATTCACACCTATTCCCCCTGAATCTCAGTGACCAAGCTTCACCCCTGGGGGAACTGTTCCTCGGTATTGGTGGTGACTAGCAGACAGGTCCACTGAGCAATGTTTAGTCTATCAGGGGTTTTAAGAAAGGAAGGAAGCTTAGCAAGGAGGCAACCCAGAAATATTGCTGTAAGTTGGAGGACAATATCTCCACAGCGAATAGGAAATTCCTTACATGTCATTGATAAGTATGTAAAGCAGCCCCAAATTGAGAGTATACGAGCTCTTTGGCTGCTTTCTCACCTAGTTTTTCGGCAGTCTGAAAATAGAAAACTGCTATGGCTTCCAAAATCTCACAATAGAAATGTTCTTCTTCCAGATGGCTCTTTGCGCTTTTTCAGTGGAACTATGCCCGTCCTCTTTGTTCTCCTACAATCCTAAATTGGCAGTACTCAAGTTCTTTGACTGCTTTCGCGCCTACATTTTCAGCAGTTTGATGAGACAAAACTACAGTGGCTTCCAAAAATATCGCGCTAGAAATTCTCTTCTTTCAAAAATTCTCATAAATTCTCTTCTTTTGAAAGGGCTCTTGCCGCTTTTTCAATTGAACTATGCCTGTGCTCTTTGTTCTCCTATTCGGTGACCTTGAGGAGCACTTGAGACAGCTGCTTGGACAGATAAACAGAAGCGAGACCCTTCTGCTCTATTGGTTCATGTGCCGCGTGACTGGCACCCACAGGGCAATAGTCCGACCCCCGTCTCGCCTAATAAAGAAGTAACAATGCTCCCTCGGCTGTGACACTGGCTGATTACTTGAGTATTTCCCAGAAGATCTCATCTGCATTTAGATGGGGTTTTCTAGATCGCTGTGCGTGTAATCTGGCAATGCATTCGTTGAACGTCTAATTTTCATGAAAATACACCTCTAGTCAAATATTTTAAAACTATCAATCCGGTTGTTTAAGCTTTACTGTCACACAAGCTGATGGCCCTTCTTACAAGCAAAGCAGGTCTTGCACGAGGAAAGGAAACCGAGAACCAGGATTTAAGTAGCACACATTCTGTAAAAGTTCAAAATACATAATAGATAACTTGTCCAGAAGTACCAAACATATAACACAAATCAGTAATAGTCAAATATACAGCCTATTGGCTGATATTCAGCTGTTTACAGAGGGATCTATACAAAATAGTCAAAAATGCACACCAGAATACAACGGGCCTTTAAACCTACACACATTTCACAGATAGTAAAATATTACTTGTTGTCAATTAATGATTTTCCTTGCATAGAAATCCCAAGAACTGAATTTCATTAAAATGGCCTCTAAAAAATCAGAGTAAAATAGTTTTTGTAAATCATGTGAAGAGAGGGGAGAAAAAACCTACAAAGGCAAATTTCTTGTAATAAAATATGCAGCTTTTTTACTTTCTGCATGCCAGGAGTGCTTTAACAACTGTCTCATTGAGATCAGAGGGGCATATTATCAAGGGTAAGTATCGCCGCTTTTTCGGCGAATTGTGCAGAGAAAGCGGCGATACTTCTAGAGCCCTATCCACAAGGGCATTTTAACACCTGCCTCTAGCCCACTTTGCATGTCGGTGACAAACATCGTTAATGACATGTAAAGTGGGCGTTCCCATGTCCAACCACATGTAAAATGTGGTTGGAGGTGGGAACACCCTATTACCAAGGCAGGCGTTGGGAGAGGCAGACCTGCAATAAACTCGTTTATCGCAGGTCTCCCAACGCCTGCTCTGACCAGATGTTAGGGCATTGATAACATGGGGGTGTGGATCATAACGATGATTCCACCCCCCCATATTATCAATGCACACATTAGCGCATGAAAACGTTTGTTTTCATGCGCTAATGTGCCATATCGCCGACTAGCGCCGGATTGAATTTTGCCAAGAGATGCGCATTGATAATAGCGCGCTATCACGGCTAAAAAATCCGGCGATAGCCGGCGATATGGGAATGTGAGTTGTGCGTTTTCTAACGCACTTCTAGGTAATATGCCCCAGAGTTTTTTCAAATGCGTTTTAGCATCAATGGGCAGCTGTAAGTTCCTTTTTCTAATTAAAAACAGTATTGACATGCAATTTCTTTCTAGGAGACACTTTGAGATTCAAGACTTTTGATCATAATAGAGGTGCAAAATGCTTGGGGCTCTTCCAGATTCTGACTGCTCTTTGAAAAGTACTGCTGCTGTGGGAACAAGACCAGTGAAACATTTTTTTTTCAAGCAACAAATTAACCGTTGTTTGTGTTGTATTTCTGAAGGTGATTAAATTAGAACCATTTATAAAAAAAACAAATTTAAATCTAAATACAGGTCTTGTATTTGCCCAACTTAGAAACATATTTAAAATTGTAGAGATTTTGTGTTTGCTACTAACGAAACAACAGGATTCCACATAGGCCTCCCTGTGAGTTCGCAGAGTTCCGCTATGCGGAACTCCACGAAGTCACCAAACAACTCCGCTGCCCTACGCAGAGTTCTGCAGGCTGCAGCGTTTATTTGATTATGCTGTTCGCATTGATTTTCAGCGCCAGGTGTTTGTCTCTCACAGTAAAATCAGTGCAAACTGCACCATATGCAGCGTAAGAGGGTGCTGCTTCTTTTCTTGCCGCTCGAGTAGATTTTCCACCCAAGCAGCAGCTTTCTCAACGAAAACGGAAGGTTTCTCAACGCGAGCAGTCGTGACCATCCGCGTTGAAAAATCTGACTTCCCACGTTGGGAAATATAGTGAGGAATTGGATTTTCCTCACTCACACTCAACGAGCAAGCGCAAGCAACGAAAAAATGGAGTGGAGTTTTTCGGAACTCCGCGTGCTCCACGGAGTACAGAAAACTCTGTAAACTCTGCGAATGGAGCAGAGTTCACTGCCCAGGACTAGAATTCAGTCCCCTCCACATGCCAAGTATTCAAGTACTAATGGCTAGTGACATCGTCTAGGATATGTTCCTACTCCTTACGTGCTTGCCTACAACCTTCAACAGGTAGAAAGTGACAAGGTAATCCCGTATGTGTCTGGGGTTGCATTGCCTTTCGTATACAGATTGGCAGGTTATGTGGCACAGGGTAGAGTGTTTGACATGTAGGGTAAAGCTATAAATATGCAAAATGAGTTACAAATATTAGGTTACAAAATACACGACACAGAAAATTATCAAAATATCAATGTACCTTAAAAAACAATGACAATATGCCTGAAACTACTCATGCTAAATATCCAATTGACTGGCAGAGGTGTGAGTTTATAAAGATAGAGTTCTTATAACCGGCGACCTTTACCCTCTGCAGTTTCTGCAGCTACATTGTTTTCCTACTAAGTAGGAGATTGTAGCAGGAGGTGAGGCCCAGCTAGTCTCCATCAGCAGAGGAGGGCTATATCAGGAAGCTGGTGTTTGGACAATAGGATTGGGCGCCCTTTCCATTTCTTTAAGGGTCAGACAGAAAGCATTAAAATGAGCTACATGTCTAAAGACAACTAGTCCCTTAGACGTGCTGCTCTATTTGCTGCATACCGCTTCCGTCTCAAAAGCAAAAAATCACCATATGTATTCCATTAAATTCTTTCAAAAATAACCTTTTCTTATTATTGATAATCCATTCTGTTGGTTTTCCTATGATTTGATGCCTTACGTTCTCTTTTTGTTGATTTCACACATAATCAATCCCTATATCCATTAAAAAAAAGTCACCCCGTCATGGTAGATGTATTTCAGATGGATGTCCTTCCTCAGGGGTCGATAGTGTTCAAATAATCGTATATTATCTTTACAACTGTGAGACATTCCAGCCAAGTATTGGCATGTAGGACTGGAATCACTGGTGCACTCCCTGCTTGATTAGGCAAACGAGTTGTATAACAACATGCCTCAGTTCTTCCTCAAAGAAGTGCAGTGGGTCTAGAATGCTGCCATCTGGATGCTACATAACACCAAAATAAGGGACTATCGGCCAGATTCATCAAGCCGAAAACGGCTCGCAAAGGGCCCGATTCTGAGAATCTGGCCCTTTGCGAGCGCTATTTTTGCATTTGGGATTCATCATCCCAAATGCAAAAATCTCATTTCTAGAAATCGCATATTTGCGAATAATTGCATTTAAGGAATCTCAATTAGAGATTCCTTAAATGCAATTTAAGAAGCATTTAAAAATTGCGAAATCGCTATTTTTTGCCGCTATTTACCGCAAAGTCTGACTTTGTGGTAAATAGCGAGAACTGAGAAAAATGCACTTTTGTGCATTTTTCTCAGTTGTATGTTACACACACACAAATGTCCTTTGGACATGTGTGTGCGCAACATCAGTCTACATTTTCATTTCAGGGGTGCTACAGGGTGTCCTTTGGACACCCCTGGCACCCTTGAAATAGCATCCTTATTTGCGATTAGCAAATTGCTAATCGCAAATAAGGAATAACTCCCCATTCATTCCTATGGGCCTTTAGGCCCATAGGAATGAATGGGGAGTTAATCCTTATTTGCGATTAGCAATTTGCTAATTGCAAATAAAGAATGTGTAGGAATCGCAATTTATTTAGCGATTCCTACATGAATCCCGTTTTGCAAGTCCTTAATAGCGATTCCTTAATAATCGCTATTAAGGACTTGCAAAACGGGACAATGATGAATCTAGCTGTAAGGCCCATATGCATAACATTCCGATTATGCGATTCCCAAATAGAAAATCCATAGAAATCACTATTTGGGAATCACAAAACAGAATGTATGTGATCTGAGATGTACTAATATCGATTCCTACGGGTTCGGATTCGTTATTAGGAAATTGCAAGCTAGTAAATAGCTAAATTGAAGATTTCCTAATAGGAAATTACACAAGTTACACATACGGGCTATGGCATCTCCAAACATTGAAGTGGCTTTATGTTCTGGGTAAAGTACTATTATATTATCTTTTACTAATCTAATGCCCCTCTTTCAGTACCTTAACCTCACTGTGAGAGGGCTATAATAACATGTGTTGGCAATTCCGCTATATTTGGCTTTTTGTATTTGCAAGGTATTAAGAGGCATGTAATGTATGGGCACAGACAACGAGCCTAAACATAGACGTCACCACCAGCCACCCATTTTACATACGGGAAACAACTTTTACAACGCAGTCATTACATAGCACTACCTTTACACAGCAGTTATTACATCGCAACATCCTTTACATTGCATGTCATTACAACGCATCCATTACATTGCATGTCAATACAACGCATGTCATTACAATGCATCTCACTACAACGCAGGCATTACATCGCAAGTCATTACAATGCATACCAGTACAACGCATAGTACCCATACACTATCCAACACTTACCCTACTGTTGCACTCACTGGAGTTAGAATAGTAATAATTACCCCATACTATCCAACACTTACCTGAAATGCAATGTAATGATATGCATTGTAATGGTATGCGTTGTAAAGGTATAATGCTATGTAATGGAATGTGCATTGTAATGGAATGCGTTGTAAAGGTATTTTCTGAAAATGTGATGTAATGGCATGCTATGTAAAAGAATGCGCTGTAAAGGATGTTGCGATATAAAACCGGCGTTGTAAAGGCATGCGTTGTAACGTCATACATTCTTTACATATCGGTGCCCGTACCCCATATCACGAGACATCAACACACACAGACCACTAGTCATGCCTAACCTGTGTGGTGTAGTAGGCGGCAGTGTGACGTGTATCAGGGAGGCACAGGGTGGCGTGCACCAGTGGAGTGATGTGCACAGGAGGTGCTCAGCAGGGGAGCACTGGTTTACCCCTCACAAGAACACTAGCTGTTGTACTGTTTAGGGGCACATAGCCATACGCATCATTTGGGCATAAGGGATGGACAATAAGGGGTAAAGATGATGTACAACAGGTGCAGTGTGATGTCCGAGAGATTGTTTGTTGTCCAGTGTCAGATGCGAGCCACAAATGTAGTCATCTTTTTCAGCTTCGCATCCGGGGATTCGTCATGTTTTGCCATTATAAATGCAAGCCTCAAGTACCAAAATGCAAAGGAAAATATATCTGAATCAGCTACTCTACTTACTGACATTTTGGAAAGAAATTTGGAAGACAAAGAACATTTCTGGCCTTTGTTGTTCGGCGGGTAGGATGCTGTTGTGGGAAGGCGGCATACTTGAAATAGGCATTTTTGTTCAGCGCCTCAGGTTTTGACATGAGCACACTCGCGTATATAGGGCTGTTTAGAAAACAGCATACATACATACACATTTTATGATGAAAATTTGACTTGTTTTGGCATTGACAATCTGAAGTGTCCTGTGCTTTTTCCGTGTCCATATTCTGTATGAAAAGTGTATCTTAAAAAGCTATTTCATTTTTGGGGATTTAACTGTAGTCCTCTCCAACTTTTTAATAGTGCCTCATGGAATAATTTATTGTAATGAGATGTGGGAAAGACAACAAACCTGGGACACCTTTTTACTGCCAGGCAATTCGCTACCTGCTCTGAAATGCGTTATCATTGTCTACAGATCAGTTTTGCCATAGTAGGGACCTTATTTGATGCATTATGGATGATTTTTTTCAGTTTGCATCTGGTTACTACCAGTTCAGAATCGATGGTAATAGCATTTCCTAAATTCCCATTTCGCAATTAGGAAATTCTATGTACATGTAAAGAGGAAATCCCAATCTGCGATTTCCTATTTTACGCTTCCCAAAATGCTTTCTCTGCTCGGTAGGAATCGCATTTTGCGATGACACTTATCCCTTTCATACATACCAAAAGACAATTTAACATTTATTAACAGCCCGAAATAGCAAATCTTCCCATTTAGAAATGATAAATTCATTTGTTCATATGGGCATATGTGTCATCAGAAAGAATGTGACTACATTGACATATCATGGCACCTAGAATGACATTTAAATAATGTGTCTTCTTTAGTTGGGGTACCAGAATATCATAGTCTATATGTCATCTGATGCAAATATTGTGTCCTACCCATCGTTCACAAAAATATTGCTCCATACGGTCAGGACGGGACTGGTAACCAAAAGCAGCCCAGCATATTTTGTCAGCCCAGTCTTCATACTGTGGGTAGGGAGCGGGCAGGCCTGATCACTGTAACAGGGTTTTGGGGAGTTCCCCGCTCAAGAACTTTTAAAAAAGAACTGCAACCATGACACTTTTCACAATAATTCTTATCATTATAGAACCGTGTCTGATCATTGAATGGCTGTATGGAATTTGAAGGCATGGCTGCATGGCTCAATGAGTGAATGAATAGTTTGCTTGGTGAGTAGTGGGATGGGAAATTTATTCAAGAATGGATGACAGTTAATAAAGACTTTTAGCTATGTGGAGCAATTAGTAAGAATGCATTCACCATGGGTGGGGGCCCTGGTTTCATTTTAGCTTCACATCCAACATCACCCTCTAAAAACACAAACTTCTCCAATCCTTGTGAAACATGCACAGTCTGTAATTAACATACTTTCCTTATTTAGCACCTTAAAGAATTAAACCTAAAGTATTAAGCTTTGATATAAATAGGTAGCAAGAAAGAGAAACCCATGTATTAGGCGAATTACATGACCTAAAACCAGGAAAGCCTGCATCAGTGCTTGCGTCCACTTGAAAACATTGTGTGCCTCTAGGCATTTTGTTTTTTAACAGTGCCTCCTTTTCCTTCATCATCACATGAGAGCACCTTCAAATACTTCAGTTCAAGCGGTGAGCTGCAAAAACAAAAGACTGTAATGTCGCTCCATCTACAGTAGCACTGTAGACCACATATAGGGTCAAAAGTCAACTGACTTTCCAGTTGGTTCACTAGTAATACCATTGTTAGGGCAGTCCCATTGTGGATATGAATGTTTCTAAGTTAATGATTAGAATAACTTCTAACAATTGCCATTCAATGTAATGGTATAATTTAATATATTGAACTGAAATGAGTTGCATTGGCCACTACATTGTTATGAACCCCAATGTACCCCAATCTAGGCCGAGGTAGCTACACAACCTTTGACCTACATGTGTCCTACCTTGCTCTGCATAACGGTTCTCGCACTGACCTTTTATCCAGTTATGTGCTGGATAAATGTTGATCAGTTTCTTGGAAACTAGCCAAATTTAATATGCATGAGTATACTTAGAAAAGTCCCCTGGACATGACGTACATCACAGCATGAACATACTCTGCGTAAAAGTCATGGTAATCTTCATCCTACATTGAAAGAACTACTTTGCATAATTGCAGGTATGTTCTAGACTCATTTGCATATCTGTACCTACAACATATTGATTGTGTAAGGAACCCTAAGGCTATCTTTTTGGTATAAAAGAACCATACCGAAGACTAGATAGTTAGAGGAGAAGCTTCTATGTTGACAGAAGGTGCTGGGGTCCCGGCTTTCAGAAGCTACAACACACAGTGGTCTGACATCCCTTACGGGGTGTCAAACTCGAGACCAAGACGGGGTCCTTCATTCTTTCCTATCAAGCAATTGGGTTGGCTCTTTCCTAGGGGATTCTTGGCTTTACACCCACATACATGCAAGTTACACTTAGGTACACTTAGATAGGGTCAGCATAGTAGGAGTATGCTTGATTACTGTCATGTATCTATATGCCTACATGTATTTACTGTTTTAGCACCATGGTAGAATTCTACCTTTTATTTACCCTGTCAGTACTTTAATTTTATACATCTGTTTCTGTCTAATGAGTGTTAAATACTAGAATGACGCAGGTTCAATAAATCCTTATTGAAAACATCCCCATAGTTTATTTTGAGTATCTCTCTGAGACTAAGTGAGCACAAGTGACAGAGCAAAAAGTGCTGTACTGTTTCCACAATCCCTGAAGGATCAAGTTTGTCCTGTTCGATGGTTGCCAGAAACTATTTGCTCCTTGGTAAGGTCAGGGGGCTTATGGTGGCACTGTCGGATAGCTGGTCTAAACCCTAAGATAAGGTTTGGAAAGATGGAGCCCCTTTCATGCACAAATGAACTTGCTAGCCATAGGGAAATTAACATTAAGGGAAAAAAGAAGCTAGAAGCAAGCATGCAATAATCAAAAAATTCCAAATTCCAGGACAACATAACAATGATTATTCAACAAACATTGTGCAATATTATAAATTAATGACCATAACCATATTTAGTTATCTTTTACCCAAATTGTTTTTTTATTTTGGTGTTGTTTATTATATTTAAATATCAAAACATTATTTTCAATTTATGATAAATAGTTAAAATTATCAATGTATCAAGAAGAATACAGCATAGTCATATATTCAAAGAAAAACTGTGCAATTGATTTATGTAAATGATTTAATAGTTTCAATGCACATTTATATATGAAAGAAAGAGCCAAGTAGTTCATAGCCAAAGGGAAGGCTGGCGGTAGATGGAAGCTAGGCATCGCGGCTGGGATGCCTTGGTCAGGGGACCATCTCAACGTTCTCTATTTCTGCGTTAGCGCTGGGCTTACTAACAAATAATCGGCAATCAACTTTCTTTGCTCTATGATTACTTTTGTTTATTCCATGTATAGATTTTGTTGAAGCCTGTGGCTTAGGAGAAATATCTAATTAAAGTGTAGGAAAAGGTTAAATTTAATTTCTTACATGCTTTCTTACATGCTTTTTGCAAGATAATGTGGAGTGCTTGGTGTTCCAGATCCTTATGTTATTGTTTGTCCTTTTATTATGCCTGTATATATAGGGGATCCTGCTCTCGCATAGAGTGGGGTCCTTGATGTTGTTGTCGTATATAGGGTCTGGCAGTAAAAATGCAAAACTGTTGTTTTATCTGTGGAAAGACTTTGTCGCCCCACTGGCGAGTACAGAGTTATATGCTGAAACTCCGTTGTGATAACTTTGGATGAAAGAATCTAAAAAATAATGTAAACTGTGCAACTTTTATAAAGTTGCTACTTTGCTGCCTTTAACTCTCCTGTGCTCCTGTACCGGGGTTGTCCCTGAGATGGAATTTAGTCCTCAAGGGAGATGTGCACATGACTTCCAGGAAAAGAAACAATATCAGCCTGTCCGGGAGAGAGGGTTTACCTCTCTCTGGCAGAAAGCCACATGGGTGTTGGCTCAAAAGATGAGCTTTGAAAACAAGGAGAGGGGCTCATGCGTTCCAAAGTGAGAGGAGCACCGCAAACCAACAGGTTAAAAGTAAATGTTTCCTTTGGAGATACTCTGCATGAAATCTGCACACTTATTCACCACAAGCCTTCACTATCATTCACTGTATGTAAAATTCAACTCTGGATGCTAAAGCACTTATTCAAGATATTTATTTCACAGTATCACAATTACAATACAAATATATGCAAACATTTTTTCTTTAAAGTTCATACAGAACATATTAAAAGTAAACCCATCTATATCACATCTATATTTCAATAGTACAAAGTTAATTTAACCCGTTTTCCTGGAAAGGAATATAATGAGATTTGTCCAGAATTAACACTGATAAGACAAATATAATTATCTCGTTATATTCCTTTCCATGGAAACAGGTTGTTTAATGAACTTTGTACTATTGAAATATAGATGTGATATAGATGGGTTTTAATGTGTAATGTATGACTTTTTTGACAATTTTTGCACATATTGTTATTGTAATTGTGATGATGTGAATTAAATATCTTGAATAAGTGCTTTAGCATCCCTAGTGGAATTTTAACCAGATATACAGTGAGTGATTGTGAATGTATGTGGTGAATAAGTGTGCAGATTTCATGCAGTGTATCTCCAAAGGGAACATTTATATTTAACCGCAAAAGATGAGCTTCAAAGGTGAAGCTGCCTTTGAAGAGTAAATGGGAAACACTTAGGAGATGGGCTGCCCTATTGTTGAGGTAGACATGTTGGCACTGAGAAAGGAGAGGGGAAACCAGTTGCCAAACTGTTTTTTCAGGCACCTATAGGCCTTTTGGTAGCCACAGATCTGGGCTGGCCTAGGGACCACCCCACCCCTAGAGAGAGGTCCTGCAATGTTGCATGTGGACAGAATGGTGCATCCTGGGATGACCTGATGCCAACTTCGCAGGAAGTGGTTATCACAAGGGAGGAAACCCAGTAGCTCATTAGCTACTGAACCTTTCCACCCTGAGGGAATTTTCTGGGTGTAAAAGGGCACCCCTGGCACCATGAACGCAGATCTTGCCCAGACAGGAAGAAGGACCGAAGAAGGGCTGCCCTGCTGCACCATGGAACCGGCAAAGAGAGGCTCTGCCGTTGTTGACTGCACCTGCTGAACCTGGTGACTAACAAAGGAGAGGGGTTGTGCCTGCTGTGTCCTGCTCGTGGAAAAGTTGTCTACAGAGCCCAGCTAAAGCAAAAGGCTCCATAGGTCAGTTGGCTAACCTGCTCTTCACAGCACAGGGTCACAACAGCTGAAGAAATCTGCTATGGGGGAGTTGGTAGCTTAACTCTTCAAGCCACCACTTCTCATAGGCATGCAGCACCAAGGACAAAGGCCTGAAGCTCAAAGTTGCACCTGAGTTCACTGAACCTGGGAGAGTCAGAGTGCAGCATGGTGAATCAGGAGGCGAGTTATTGTCCATGGAAGGTTTCTGATGGGACAGCGATACTGGGCAAATGATAGACCAGTGCTGATTGGACTTTTGCCAAGAGCAAGAGGAGTTTGATTGACATCGACCACCTTGCCAAGCCTGTGAACCAAGGAGCAGCCGCCAAAAGACCCCCATGGACCACATCATATCAACAGCATTCTTGACCTTCTTCAGCATTCTGTATCCCTTGCATCAGGACCATTCTTTAGACGCCTACAGTGAAGAGATAAAAACACCTGGAACTTTCCGAAGACTGTGTCTATCTTCGAGGTAACTGTTTCTGTGGACATTATTCGTCCCCCTGACAAAAGGCCAGACTGGTCATACTGAGAATACATGTTTCCCTGGGAGACTGGAAGGATGGGAGGCCAGTTTGTTACTCAGAGCAATCTTTTTAACAGTGCAGCAGTTTTGAAAGCCCCCACTGCAGAGTTCCTTGTATATCCAGTAGGTTTCAGACAACAATAAAAGTGTCAAGTCAACACTGGTAATTAATGTACCTGCTGGAGAGATATTGGGTTTGTCTTGGGCAGTTTTGACTCAACTACAGTAGGGCAGAGAGTCAATATGTCTGCTGCAAAGGATATGTAGCAGATCACAGAACAGTATTTTACGTGCATAGCTTAATGGGTTACTGCTCTTGGCACATAGATCCTTTTGTTACTGTGCAGTTCATAAGTAACAATCATAATCTAGCACGGTGAGGTATGAAGTGTCATCAAAGAGCTGCATGTGAACTGCATGGTACAGGTTAGTAAGTTATGTTTTTTTTCCAAATCTTTCATAATCCTAATGTTGCAAAAAAGGGGTTATTTGGGTATAAATCAATTCGTATTAGTTGAGCTAATCCTCAACACTGTGTTACATCCTGTATCCTGAGTTTGTGCTCCTCCAGACCAAGGACTCTTAAAAAATGCCAACCAGCATGATTGACATGAATCCTACAACTTGTACTCCTCTTTGTCTTATGTAACATTTTCTAAACACTGATTTACACACATGTGATTCACTGTCTCTATATTTTGGTGTGATATAAAGTGCTTGGACACCCTGCAGTGGTATTGGAGGCACTATAAAACAAATGGAATGCAGGTGAGAGAGGGGATATAGAGAGATGCGGAGCACTGTTGAAAGGTGATAGTGAGGAAATCATTGAAAGGCTTCCACAAAGATTATTGAATCCTGGTCGGTGCACTCTAAGGTCATCCTTTACTATGCTTTAAAAGCAAATACAATTGTATATATAATGAAATATGTGTTGGAGAACACACCATTTTGGCACAAATTTTCTTTGGGCAGAAACCCCACCCCAAGCCGTCCTTGTTGTGGTCAGGCACGATCGCTACTCTCACCACGCACCATACGGGGCTGGTCTGGCAAAATTTGCCAGGGCAGCTTTGAATTCCTAGTCCGCCCCTGTGTATGCTAGACTTGGTCCCCTAAAATAACTTTAAGTAACTGCATTGACACTTACCTAAAGTTTTCCTTGAAAAAGTTTCTAATTGTCAAATTCATTATATTTGCCAATGCTTGTTTG
Source organism: Lissotriton vulgaris (assembly GCF_964263255.1). Lineage (NCBI taxonomy): Eukaryota > Metazoa > Chordata > Amphibia > Caudata > Salamandridae > Lissotriton > Lissotriton vulgaris. Next base: position 879,480,120 of record NC_141697.1, on the reverse strand, counting down.
TGGTTAAGTGAAAATGTGCATATTTACTGTACCTTGTAAATTCTATATCTCCAGAACCTTCTGGTGGATCTTTTTCATTGTAGTGTCTAAAAATAGAATCTATTTTTATAAATTGTTGTTCGATTTCTTGAGTGTCTTGTGTATTTCCCCTTCAATTGTTTTGGTGTTGTTTAAATGAAAACAAGCGTTGTTGTCACGCGCTAATGTGTGCCTTGATAATATGGGGGGTGGATTCAGCTGTATGATCCACACCCCCATGTTATCAATGCCTAACACCTGATCAACGGTACAAAAGGGGGTGATGATGTGTGCATTGATAATATGGAGGGGTGGATTCAGCGTTATGATCCACACCCCCATGTTATCAATGCCCTAACACCTGATCAAAGCAGGCGTTGGGAGACCTGCGATAAACGTGTTTATCGCAGGTCTCCTTCTCCCAACGCCTGCCTTGATAATAGGGTGTTACCACCTCCAACCACATTTTACATGTGGTTGGACGTGGGAACGGCCACTTTGCATGTCATTAGCGATGTTTCTCGCTGACATGCAAAGTGGGGCGGTATGAGGCTGAGGCAGGCATTAGCATGCCCTTGTTGATAGGGCGCTAGAAGTATCTCGGCACAATTCGCTGAAAAAGCGGCGATACTTCACCTTGATAATATGGCCCCAAGTGTGGTATGGCAAATCCAGCATGACTGCTGTTAGTAAGAGAATATCTACCCTGAGTCGGATGACGTTTTTGTAACAGATATTTAGGACACAAAATTTATGCTAGACAATAATTGTGACTTCGAAATTCTAATGTACATTTATGCTTTATAATGCTCTTCAGGACAAACAGCCCACCTATCAAACATGTAAGATCACTCAATATCAAACCTAGATTACTCTTTGCTCTTCGGTGGAAAACCCACCTACTTATCGCACCCTCACAGTTTTCATCTGATAAATGCGGCAGGTCAAACCTGAAGAAATTTATCAGGGTAAAATGGTCAGACAAATGCAAAACATGCAGAATTCAATTAATTAAAACCAAATTCTGGATGTTACGCCTAATTTTAAGCATGTATTAATACCTAACTCTAGGAGTAATGGAGTAAATACCCCCCATGTTATCCTATCTGTAAGCATTACATTACTTTTCTTGCAACTCACGACAGTCCTTGTAAATACCTAACTCCTACAGTCGCATTAGGTAACTGGTCTGAGGGCACCGTAAAATGAGGGTGGAACTCAGTCACATGTGAAAGCTTTTCTTACTAGGGAACAGAGGAAGCCAAATCATGACAGCCTAAAAGTTCCCAAGTCACGCTAAAACTTTAATCAAATAGTGGCATATGACTTTCACAAGTACTAGGCCAGTTCTGTCCTCTGGAAAGCATAATCTGTGGAACATCACCATTATACCTCTGCTGTAGTTTCATCCTCTGCTGAAAGATGTTAACTGGATGAAGCCAATGTACATCAATTACATTTAGTTTCATAACATTCAAGAAAGATGGAAGGATAATTGTCAAGATATCATTTTGCTACTGGAGGACTCTATACCCACTAAGAATAATTTAGAACCTTATAGGAAACCTGCCACCTACTTTTATTGAAATGCCAGCCATTTACTGCATTTAATTTTCCGGAATGATGACCTTACTAAGTTCAAATTCTGGAAAAGAACAATCTACCAAAAGCCTTCTCTGCATCTAAAACATGTTAAAAATTATAAAATTGTCTTAGGTACTGACAGCTTGTTGACTTGCAATAAAATGTGTTTGATTGTTGCCACTGCATGTTTGAAACCCTATAATGTGTTTAGCGTTTGTGCGCGAGTTATTGATCACCTGTCAACAGTACTAAATCTACTTTGATACTTTTATATTAGATTCCTTAGTAAAGAATTCAGGTATGAAGCTTCTTATATAGTCAATTTTGTGTTAAGCAAATATTGTTATCAATGATTTACAGTTTTCCACCCCCTGGCTGTATTTCAGATCTATTCCAATAACATTCAATAACATCTGGCCTGTAGATGGGACACTGTGTTTGGAGTACCTATATTAATATTATTTGAGTTGATCCTGTCAGAGACGATAACTTATTAAAACAAAATAAACATCTGAAACTCCTTACAAACAAGGATCATTGTTATTTCATTCAGCTTTTTAGTACACATTTCCAGGACAATTCCAAGACTAATGTTCAGTGTTTTTATTCCAATTATTTGATAAGGCTCTTGCCCTTCATCTATGTATTTTCCACATACAATTCTGAGGACTAGTGATTTTGAGGCCATTAATGCAAATGGACTGTGCTCAAAAGAAGTCTCACAAAATAACAAATTGCAAAGTATATCATCCCAGAGGTCTAAGCACACATTCTACATAGTTAAGTGTTTAGTATTAAGTTAATATAGGCCTTGAGCCAACCATGTTATCAGTACCGCATGGGGGGATGGGGTATAATAGGATTTATTGGCAAGGTATGGATGCCTAAAGATAGAAAAGATGTGATAGCATATCATAACTCTTTGCCTTTTTTGTTTTACCACTCCACTCCCAAAGATACCTAGATGTAAATGGAAATTGTTTCATAATCTGTATTATTGTGAATTATATAATTAAAAAGTACAATAACAATAAATGTGATTATATAAGTTGATCATAATTATAATAGTAATTATGATTTTATTAAGTACACCAAGTAACATTTATAAATGTTAAAATTATTTCCTTTTTCCAGAGCTGGTGGTGAATGACTGTGCAGCATCATGAAGGAGACTTAAACACGCACATCATGTCCCTCTGATCCCCTGGGTATAATTTATTTATGGTCAAATGTCCAACATGAAGTTGCGCTTACAAGCTTGCCAGACTGCTCATCATGGTAAACTTTGTTAGTGGCAGCTCAAGTAAGGAATCACATTTCACTGTTAGACATTACAATAAATGTGGAAAGCACCACGGTTCCCAAAGTATTTCATGATAGAAAAGTGCAAGAGCATGTTTACTATGAAGACAGATTTACAGACCATTAAGCAAAAAGCTAAAGCAAGTGTTATGATGATGCTGGAAAGAATGAGTGCAGGAATAAATGCTTAAAAAGAAGAACATCATTAAAGTCAAACTTGTATGTTGAAGAATGTATATTTTGTGGAAAGATAAAATGCTACAAGGGTACATCAACATGTGAGAAATTAATCAAGGCCACAGTCCTTTTAGCTGACAAAAGGCTTAGAGAGTGTACAACAATTAAATGCGATTCAAAGGTCTTAGTAGTTTGTAGTAGGGACATAGTAGTTGCAGAAGTCTATTATCATTCATCTTGTTATAGGAACTAAACAAGGGTTAAAGCAACATACTTGCAGAAAAACTTCATCCCTGCTGAGGAAACACCTGGAAATTCAGCCACGCTGATTGATGGTATGGTTATTGTTCAGAGACTAAAAGGAGAGGAATCAAATAGGAGTCAAAGAATCAGTGTTTAAAACGTACAATGAAACATCTATTAAGAACAGCAAAAGGACAATCAGATGGAAAGAACACGGGCACCAGTTACAGAGCATCTCACGTTCCCATATTGTCAGACAGTGGAGGAAATTCCTAAGCCACGTAAGGAATGCAACAACTCTCATCACATCTCTTGTTAATGAGTGGAGGATACCAGGGTATTTTGTAAAACTTGAGAACAAGACACTGTTTGTGAACTGTGAAGATAAATGCTGCAAAAATACAATTGAAGGGAATCATGAAGTGCCCAATCTCAACAGCACACATGAAGAAACAAGTGGTTGTTTGTTGCTGCATGCTGCACATGCTGCTATTGAGAGTTATGAAGCAGTAATGATAAGCTCACATGTGTTTATTATGTCTTTAGGGTCCATGACAGAATCATGGCTAAATTGCTTCTGAAATGTGGCACTAAAATATGCATGTGAGTCCTTGACATTGGGAAAATAGCTGCAACTCTTGGTGAAAATGTTTGTTGAGCGACGATAGGTCTCCATACATTTACCGGATGTGACACAGTAACCGCTTTTGCTGGAAAAGGAAAAGTATTTGAATTCAAAATCCTGTCTGTCAACAGGCATACACAGAAAACATTTTAGCAGCTCAGAGATGAATCATATCTTACTGAAGAACTAATAGGCAAATTTGAGCAATTCTCATGCTTGCTGTATGCGCCCAAATCTTTGGTTCATCATGTGAATGACTTGAGATATCACCTATACTGCACAAAGAAGGGTGAGACGGTCATCAACTTCTACCTTGCAAGCAGCTATAAGCAAGAGATGTCTTTGTATGATCCACAGATACTTAGTTCAATTGGAAGAGGGTGGACGTTGGAAAAACACGAAGGAGCAGAGCAACTGGTAGTGTACTGGATGGAGGGGCAGCCAGCACTCCAGGCTGTGTTAGATGGATCTACTAGCTTGCAACAGCATTAGGAACTGCAAACTGCCAACATGTGTCTGCTGTCTGAGTTACCTCAAGTGCACTGACATGTGCAGACTTCCCACCTGTAAACATCAAACATGGGCAGAGAATGATGACACCTGTTCAGAAGAAGATGATGATGACGACGAATGAGAATGATCAAATTGTGTTTATGTTCATTCATGACATAAATTGCCTATGTAAGATGTAACAACTATTGCCAGTTTTAATTGTAAGGGAAAATTATGCATATAATCCATATCAATATATGAGTAATATAATGAAGTTTTATTGTTATTATTTTAAGGCCTATATTGCTATTATTACAATTAATAATCATAACACCTGGATGCCCTGTTCAGGCAATGTCGAGCCGGGACTGTAGGCGATGGATCTGATGGCCTAGGAACCCATGAGAGGTGCCTCCCCTAAAGCCAATAGCCGGAATTACAGCACTCCATCAGGAGGACATTGAGGCGAGCCAGCGTTGCTGCCCTTGCTTGACGGATGAGGCCATATCAATCAGTGCAGGTTGAGTGACGTTGCACTCCGGAGTCCCACAGGAGAGGGTGGGAGACAGGCAGGGCCAATGTAAAGTTGGTCTGGAGCAAGCTGCACTCAACATGAAGATCGCGGAGCTCATGTTGATCGCAATCCCTGCTACCCTGTTGTTCCCATGTCTGTTCTCAGTGCTGCTGGCCCGCTCGAAAGCTGCTCTCGCTAGGGCCTGCCTCTTGAAACCTGGTTTTGGGAGCACAGGTGGCTGGGAAGCTCGGCAGTCACCTCCCTATCAAAAGAGGGCTGGGTCATGTCTACTTCTGGTGCAGCACTGCAGCCCTAGCTGCTAAGGCCCGGACCGCGTTTGAGTTGTCCAGCAGCGGTGAGTGCCTTTGCCTCAGGGCTGAGACTGAATAGGAGGTGAGTGACAAAGTGGTATCCTGAACACCTTTTGAACCACAAAAGAGCTGCTCCCAGCGGAAGAAAGGGGGGCTAAGTGTGAATGTTTCTTAGTTATAAAGTGTTGGCATCTTACGAAAAGTGTAAGACTGGTCTCACACACCACCTGGTGTCATGCTTCATTATTGACCAGTCCTCACCCTCCAAAAACTCGGTTTGATGGAGGGCGGGCATGCACCTGACAACAGGGAGCACATTTAAGCTAAGTGGGGGCCCAAAGAAAAAGTGAGTTAAAATCCATTACAGGCGTCATATTATTTTTAATGTTACTGGCGCCTATATGGTATGTATAAAAACGTGGTCGGTGTATTGGGGTATTAATTGTCCCCACACCGATATTAAGAGGTCAACATGTTTCTGCCTAGTGGCCCATGTGGGTCCGTGGCATTCATCAAGACCTGTGTGTGACTAAGGGGCGGGCTCCACCCTTGCCAAACTGTGGTTGCAGTGTGTCCACTTTGTGGGCATGTGGTGAATGTGCTCCACTGCAAGGTGGCCTTGATTGTTACAGCCTGAAATGAGATAATAATTTACATTGTATAAAGAAACAGTTACACAAAGCAACAGAAGTTTTGTGACGGTACACAAAGTGCAGCATAGGATGTGTCTGCACACTCTCACTAATCTATGGTAATAATGCTTACCCTAAATAATGGAACTCATGGCTCCATAGGAGGGTGAAGGATCGCGGAACCCTTTGATCCAAGGCTTTGTTTAAAATGAGGAGAAACACAAAGACAAAAGTGCCTAGGGTTAATTTAAAAAAAGGGAAACAATATAGGAAAGTCTCAAGTTTGTTCAATGTACAAGCCCCAATACCTAGAATAAATCACATGTTCTCACATATGCACACTCTTACTGTATTAGGGGGGATTCTCTGCTGCTCCACCGGTGCGTCCTCCTCCTCTCCTCGATGAGTGTAGAATGATGTGTGATGGGAGGGGAGTATATATAGTGTGTCAGACTTAGTCAGATCGATTACAGCTGTCATTAATTGCCGTAAGATGTCCCAACACGAGTTATGTAAACCAATACCTGACCAACGTTAAACGTATAAAGGAAAATCAAGGTGGTTGCCTGACTTGCCAAAATTGTCCCTTCCGGATTTCGGTTTCCGGCTTGAAACACTTGTGTGATTCCTGGCTGTGAACCGCGAAGGTAGCAGATTTCGGCAGGCGCGGGGTGCAGTATCAGTGGCCGGAGCATGCGCTACACTTCCCTGCCAGGACACAAGTCTGACTGCCTGAGAGGCGGCTCCTGAAATGCGCATGCGCGCTAAGTCATTAATCGGAGTGCGTCTAAGGAATCACCTGACTGTACACCAGGACCAAAGACTCAATTGCGCATGCATGTAAAGCGCAATGAGGCTGATCTTCGTGACAAGTCTATATTACATCCTAAGGTGCATATATACATAGCGGTCGCTATGAGAGAAGTCAAGGTAGACCGATTTGGTAATGTTTCAATAAGGATAAAAATTAAAAGCCAGGGATGCATGTAAGGCCTCCCTGGATGCATTTAAGGCCTCCCTGCGGGGCACCTGCCTCAGTCTCAATGCTAACCTCAATAGGCTGAGGAGAAAGGAGCGGGAAGATCTGGAAGCGGAGCTGGCTGTTTTAGAACAAGCCCACAAAACCAATCCGTCTAGATTGACCCTGAGACCTCTGACTGCCGTACTGGGCAAATTAAAAACCCATTATAACACCCGCGCAGAGTTCACCCTCCTTCGGCTGCGGCGTATTTCCTACTCACAGGGGAATAAAATTGGCAAGCACGGCGCTATTCTATAAATCATTTGCATCGGAACTTTGTGACATCTTGGTGCCTCTTTTCAATGAAATGGCAGCCACGGGACAAACCTCGGGCTCCATGGCGGAAGCTGTGATCACGATGATTCCCAAGCCAGGTAAAGATCTATCTCAGTGCTCATCATACCGTCCGATTGCTCTTCTCAATATTGATGCTAAATTATATTCCACCATCATAGCCCGTAGGCTCCAGGACCTGATGCCGGCGATCATACATCCGGATCAGTCGGGATTTATTAAGGGCCGCCAGACGCATGATAATTTGAGAAGAGTTGTACATCTCATAGAGAAGGCCTCTCGGTTCCGTATCCCAGCAGTACTGGTGGGGTTGGATGCTGAGAAGGCCTTTGATCGGGTGGATTGGGGATTCCTATTCCGCACTCTGGAGGCCTTTGGCTTCTCGCCCCAGGTTATCACCATAATCCGTGCGAACTACAGCACTCCCAGTTCCAGAGTGGTAATAATGGTCATCGCTCCTCCAGCTTCGCTCATTCCCGAGGAACTCGGCTGGGTTGCCCTCTATCACCCCTCCTTTTTGCTTTAAGCATTGAACCACTGGCCCCGGCGGTGCGTGGAAGGGAGCAAATAGAGGGAATTCCCTTTTCGGGTGAACAGCATAAAATCTCCCTTTTCGCGGACGATGTGCTGCTTTTAGTGGTGGACCCAGCTCAATCTCTGCCGCACATTCAGTCACTGCTCACTGAATATGAGGAAGTGGCCGGATTCAAGGTTAATTTCGCCAAATCGTATATTTTGAATCTGACGCTTCCACCAGCCGAGGTGGAGCGACTCCGGCCGCATACACCATTGGCGTGGGCGCCTGCCTCCCTGCTGTATTTGGGTGTACGTTTGACACCTACGATTGGGTCCCTGTTCGCTGCAAATTTCCCTTCTATGCTGTCAGCTGTGTGTGGGGAACTGGACCACTGGAAGCCAAAATACATCTCCTGGCTGGGTAGGATTCATGCCGTTAAGATGGTTCTCCTCCCCAGGTTCTTATCCCTCTTCCAGGCGCTCCCTATCCCTATAGAGATGGACTTCTTCCGGCGCCTTAAGACTCTCTTGCTGAAATTCATCTGGCAGGGAGGCCGGGCACGACTTTCCTATGCAACTCTGCGGCGCCCGAGGGAGGAAGGAGGGGTTGGACTCCCTGATATGCACTTGTACTATAAAGCTGCACAGTTGTGGGTGCTGGTGGAATGGTCACAGCAAGAATCTGAGAAACACTGGCTGCACATGGACAGGAGTGTGGCAGGTCGGTCGATCTGGGATCTGGCCTGGAAACCCAAAGTTGACAGGCCCAGAAACGCCTACATCAGCACACCCACGAGCACCGTCCTGAAGGTGTGGGACACAGTGACGGGGGATGAACGCTGGACGACGTTCCCCTCTCCCTTTACTCCTCTGCATTTTAACCCGGCCTTTCCGCCGGCGCTGCTAGAGGGGCCGTTTCGACTCTGGAGAGAGGGGGGTTGCAGAGCCCTTACGTACCTGTTTCACGGTACAGAGCCACTTTCCTTTCCTAACTGCATGCGTGACTATGGCCTTCCTTCCACGGAACATTTTTGATATGCCCAACTGATCCATTGGGCTACCTTGACGGGACTGCGAGAAGTGGCGACTAGACCGCCCTCACTTTTCGAGGTCTTTCTTTTACGAACTGCCACAATGAAGGGATCGTTTTCCTTTCTATATAAACTTTTGCTTCATACGACAATTTCCCCCGTCCACGTTACATGGATCATTGGGAGGGTCTGCTGGGTAGGGACATAGCGGAGGGAGAATGGAAGGGTCTCTGGCGTGACATTAGAACTCATAATCACTCAGTGGACTTACGGGACACCCATTTTAAAACTATGTTCGACTGGTACCTGTACCCCTCGAAACTGCATCGCATCTTCCCGGCTTCTTCGGACCGCTGTTGGAGGGGCTGTGGTCTGTTGGGAGTCTTTAGCCACATCTCGTGGGACTGTCTGATTATAGGACCCTTCTGGACAGAGATCTTGTCACATACCAAAGATATGTTGGGGTATCCGATCCCTGATTCCTTGGCCTTTGTCATCTTGGGCCTGAGGGACCCGTTATTGGAGCACCAAACGAAGGCGGACAAACAGATTTTGTGGCTCTGCCTGGGAGCGGTTAAACTTACGTTGGCTGCGGCCTGGAAGAAACCAACGGCACCGGCTATGTCCTTGTGGCACGCGAAGTTGTGGATGTTGATGAGCATGGAGAGAATGGCGGACATCTTTCTGGGCAACTTTAAGAACTTTATGTTTCGGTGGGGCCCTTTGGTCCGATATTTATCGCGAGGTTTGCCATCAGCGGTCTGCCCATCGGCCCTACGAGCCCTTCATCTTTTCCAGATTTAAGTAGGTTGTGTGATAGTGCGACTGTGAATGAGACTGCATGTCTGTTGGCGCCACCACCTTGGGGGGAGGGGTAGTTTGGGGAGGCGGGTTGGGGGGGAGTTGGGGGGGGTTCTTTTTTGTTGCGGCATTGCATAGCTGAGGGGAGATTTTGCTTACCCGGAGGCTCCCGAGACCCGCAAACTTACTGGATTGACTCTCTCCTTGGAGGAGGCAGCCGAGATTTCCGGAACCGTATGATTGTCGGTTCATTAACTTTTTCTGGCTTTTCTTGCTTTCAGGACAACTTCCCTGCTGGAGAACACCATAGCAGAAGCCTTTGTCTGAGTCTCCTCCCATATTCCACATGTATCATATTGCAATGCTGCCGCTTGTCTTCTTTTCACTTTTTATCTCTCTATGTTTCTTTCTTTCTCTTTACTATGCAATAAAAAATTAAAAGCCAGGCCTACATAGAGCAAGTTGCAAAGTAGACATGGGGCAAGACTGTTTAGTCTACTTGGGATGGATAGGACATGCACAAGTATTACGGCAGCACTGCGGTATCCGGTCTACTTGTGATGGTATCAAAATGTGAAAATGTAGCATCATGTATAGCGTTTTTGTTACTATAGATTCAGTTATATGTGGATCGTGGTGCAAACAGGAGACATTCAGTTCATGTGGCCAGTTGTAGCCACGGTATATCATCATTAAGGCCATTGATCCATGTTCGCAGGCGGTAGACCCATCTCTGTTCTCTAATGTGTAATGGTTTAGTGAGATCACTCTTATGTTTCTTCATTACTTCTAGAACTGTCTTTATGATTATATTCAAAAAAGTGATTTGTGAGTTTGGTGTTTGTTTTTCTAAACCTTATAGTGCTCCGATGTTCATTGATCCTGGTCTTCATTTTGCCTGTGGTCATGCCACGTATTGTAGGTTGCATGGGCATGTCAGAAGATACACTACATTCTCTGTGTTACAATTGGAGAAGGTGTTCAGTTTCCATGGGCGTGTGTTGCCAATGTTCACCTCTTTCGTGGTTATGGTGAAGGGGCAGGCAACACAATTGCCACAGGCATAGTGTCCTGTTGCTCTAGGTGTGTTCCAGAGGGTGATTTGGTCAATCGATATTGCCATTAGGTCTTTTGCGTGTACCAGTTCATCTCGTAGATTTCTGCTACGTTTGAACGCAAACAGAGGCAGGTCCCACAGTTTTCCTGCGCTTTGTAGAATATGCCAGTTCTTTCTCACAATTTTTTGAATAGTGTTGGATGCCGGGGTGTATGTGGTGACACATACAAGTCTGTTGGATTTTTCTTTTTCAATAGTTTCCAGTAGGGCATCTCGATTGTTATTTTTGGCTCTTTTCTTCGCTTGTTTGATCATTTTCCTCGGGTAATGACGTTCTAGAAGTTTTGTTTCCAGCGCATCTGCTTCTTCTAGGAAGGTTTCTTTCTCAGTACAATTTCTACGAACCCATAGAAATTGCCCCACCGGGAGGTTGTTCCGTAGGGCTTTAGGATGGAAGCTTTCATAAAGCAATAAGCTGTTCCTGTCTGTTGGTTTATTATGTACTTGTGTAGTAATACCCCCTAAGTTCATGTAAATGTCCAAATCTAAAAACGTAACAACAAACCTCGAACATTGTTTAAATGGAAACTTGTAGAGCGCTTGTCTGAAACCGCTCTGTTTAAACGTTGCAGTATCCGGTTACTGTGGGGAAAACAAGAACGAAACACATAGAGGCAGCGCCCCCTTCTAAACGATGGCGTCCCGTTAAACAAACTAAAGCCAGCAGTAGGTAAAAATGTTGTATTTACAAAAGTCTGTAGATGTTCAACATTGTGAACCCTCTAATTGAAACCGCGCTGTTGTAACATTACAGCACTCGATGGCTTTACCTGCACCTGATCATCTTAAAAGACATGCGGTGGCAGAAACAAGAGTCATTCAAAAATGTAAGTTCTTTTGATCATTTCGGTCTATCAAAGAGAAGCAGTAACACAGTGTCCCCACCATAAAAGAGATACATCCCTTGTTTTTTACTTTGCAGATTAAAATTTAAACGCCAGTCAAGAGTCTCAGACAAATACAGTAGACTCGGTCATACAGTACAGGAAGGTAATAAATAAATGTCAAATATCCCTCTTGTAAGTGACATTACACGTGAAGGTCCTACATTAAAGTATGTCCTCCCCTTACTTCAATACTGGTACCCAACTATTAAGCCCTGAAGAAAAGTCCGATAAATGAATCACAGACTTGGAAACGCGACGGCTTTGAGACATTCGCAAAAAACGAATGCTTTTTTTCGCAAAAGGCTGTGTTAAACACCTCCATGAGTCTAATGGCATAAAAACGTATATCAAGTTTAAGGCCTTTGTGTGACCAGGTTTATACTAAATACAAAAGGTTTTTCTTTTTTTTAAAACCTGGTAGAATCATTTAGAATGGTACAACCTTGAAGTTAGAAATACTTGTTGGTGATAAATGTTTTGTATAAATTGTGAAAAAAGTATTTATTTATAATTTTCTATTAGGTTCATTGTGAATAATGTAATAGTATATTTAAACACATGTTCTGTGCACGGCAACGAACAAACCTCAGACTTTGTCTCAAATTTTTGAAAAAATGTGTTGAAATTTGAACTATTTGAAAATACATAGTTAAAACATCCAAGGATTAATTACCTTTGGGTGTGATTCTGCGCTAAATAAAGTACAGGCAGAACAAAACAGTGACCGGGTCCCCTTTTTTCTTAAAGCAAATCTAAAAAGACGGCATGCTCCTTTTCAATAGAATGGGTGAATCTAAGATGTTGATCGTTTGAGTTGACCCATTCGACGAATGCTTTAGCTGTATCCTCAGTCCCATGCCACACGATGAAAACATCATCTATAAACCTATTCCAGGTTTTTAATTGTGTTGTGAATGGGTTGCTGTCATGAAAGATATGGTCTTCCTCAAATTGGTACACGTATAGGCATGCTAGGCTTGGGGCAAATGTGCTGCCCATTGAAGTATCAGTGATCTGATGGTATAGGATTTCTTCAAATTCAAAAAAGTTTTCTGTTAAAGCTACCTCTGTGCATTCCATAACAAAGTGTTGTGGAGTGAGGTAGTTCCATTCGGTGTTAAGAAGGATGTTTTCCACCACCTCCAGGATGCGTCTTTGCGGAATACTGGTATAAAGTTCCTCTATGTCCATAGTGATAAAAAGATCATTTGAGGCATCAATCTCCAGGTCTCTTAGGAGGCACAAAACGTCCTTGGTGTCACGGAGATATGTTCGTCCAGGTGGGGGAATTTCCCCTTTATGAAATTTGAGTATAGAATCTGGGATCCCCAGATTCTATACTCTGCCCAAAATTCATAAAGGGAAAATTCCCCCACCTGGACGTCCAATAGTTTCAGGTATCAGATCTATTTTGGAACCATTATCACAATTCTGCGACTGGTTTCTCAAACCGATCGTGCAAAAGTCACGATCATATCTCCGTGACACCAAGGACGTTTTGCGCCTCCTAAGAGACCTGGAGAAATAATGCTTGCCCCAAAGATAACCATCTGTCAAGGGTGGGTCATAATGCATTTAAGATTGTTTACCCCCTAATCTATTTAAAAATGCTGCTGAGACCTTCAAACATAATCTACTCAAACTGCATCCCGAAACGTTTGTCTCTGATACCTACTTTTGCACTTCAAAAGGTATTGTGGTTAATGATCTAATCTTAATTAGCAACAGAAGAGCAAATGGAGAATGTCCTAACCGCCTTGCTCCAATCCTCACCTTTGAGAAAAACTCCTCATGCTTTCCAAATAACAATAATACCCTCACCAGACGTTAAGGCTGCTCTCATAATATCCCTATACAATATTGGGAACATCCTTATTGAAGCATCGGCCGAAATCTTGAACAGGTTGACAAAGTCTTTATGAAGTTAAAAAATGCATTAGGTAGTACTGTACCATCAAACCTGCCAAATCGAAGTATCACTTCTGTGTTAAAAAAAAACACACCGCATCTGCCACCTCTTCTACCTTTACTTGTCTGACATGGCATGACATGTCACGTTGCGTCACCAGTGACCAAACTAATGTTGATGAACCTAGGCCTTGTATTACAATCAAAGAATCCATGACTACCAGAGTGAGGGTCTTGCCTTCTCCATCTACTTGCATGTCATTGAACTGTCCTTCCTATATATACCTTCGCCCCAATAGGCACCTCACTCATTCACTCTGCACCCCAACCCACAGGCTTCAACTTCCTTAGGGCATAAGAGGCCTATTGATTAAACTAATAGAACACATTCTTCTACCACTCTTCCTCTCTCCTCCTCCAGTACATCTCCCACTAGCAATCTATCACTTCCCATCACCTCGTCTACTACGCACACCTCCTTACCACTCCATACTGCATACCACCACTCCCTCCTCTAAAGGATATAATTTACTGTGTACCCCTGGTTGATCCACCCACCCTTTAAACCTCCCTCCATTGAGTATAAGCTGGTTAACCTCAAGCATGATCTTCCACTTGTTAAAGAAGGCCTTCAGAACCTATTACATTTCTCTATGGAAGATGCTTTGCAATCAAAATATGACCTCTACGTCTAATCAACCTTGCCACCCCGCAATGGTTAAAAACAACTGGAGCGGAGCTTTGTCCATGGAAAAATCGGGGAGCCTACACTGGAAATCACAGCCTAATCCGAATCACCTGTCTAGGTCTCATAGGATTACTGACCATTTCAATGAGGCTGTCATTCGGTCTCTTCCACTATCTTACAACACCTCCCATAATGAATCATCAGCCGCACCATTCACAATCCAAACTATTCCCTCCAACCCTCTTAGAGAACCCAGTGTCAATCTCCGAACTATGAACAGGGATGATTTATCACCTATTTCCACATCACACATAGAAACCGTAGTAACTAAATCTCACATCAAATAAATGCTTTTTAACTGCAGGTCAGTAGTAAGGCACACAGCCGATACTGCTGACCTCATACTTACACAAAAACTGGACCTACTGAAACTACCTGAAACTTGCCTCAATTACTCCTTCTCACCAATTCTGGACATCTCAGCCCCCCCGAATGTGACATCATCAGACTGCATGGACTGGTTAAAGTTGGGTACAATATAGCATGCATCTTCCACTCCACTTGCACCCTAAGACAGACAAAAACTGCTCCGCTGTCTACCTGTTAACACCTGGGAATTGAAATCTGGAAAAATTACAAAATAGTTTGCACACTCCCCATGAACTATCACCTCCCAGGTGATAATCTTCTTTTTATCGAACAAATAATGGAGACCATTTCCTCTCACTTTGAGCAACACCATAACCATATCTTTCTTAGGGATTTCAACTTACACTGGAAGGACACAACACAAATGATCCCTCACTTTGCTCCTTCAGCGCTTTCCTCTTGGACTTAAACTTCACCCAGTCCTGCAACGGGCTTACCCACAACAAGGGTTCCACCCTTGATTTAATCACAGCTAAGGATAACATTATACTACTGGATGGCATATCATATTGTGAGTGGTCAGACCACTACCTAATCTCTTTTCTGATCTTGGAAAGGGTGCTGTTTAGAGATGGACAACCTTGTAAGGCCAAACAATGGGCAAGAGATCTGAGGAACATCAATGTTAATGATCTAACCTATATTACTAATAACCTACTTCCTCCGACCTTTACATGACAAATCTGTATGACCCTTACAGAACTCTACATCTACTCCATGTTGGATTTGCTCGACAAAATTGCTCCAAAGCAACTCAAAAGTATTCCCAGCAAACATTCCAATCCCTGGTTTAATTGCTTCCTTTATGAGGAAACGCACAAACTAAGGTTGGGGGAGAGATCATGGAGAAACTGTCCTTCCATAACAAACCTCAAGCAGTGAAGAATGACAAGAAGTGCATATAACAAGCACATCTATTGCACCAAAGCTAATCACTTTAAATCACAATTAGACATCGCCAAAAACAGACCGAAAAAACTCTTTGAAATCATCAAACAACAAGCAAACCACTCAACTAACCAACACTCTACACTTAAGGACCTACTCCCCAGCAGGGAGAAGTTCTCTACACCGCTTCAGAGAAAAGACAGGAAAAATTGAACTAGAACTACAACTCACCTCACCAAATACGCATTTTCAGACCCAGCCCACACCCTCGCCATTGTTACCCTTGGCGAGCTTTCCTCTTTCTAGCTATACTATATTTTTTGTGTTTCAAGGGTTACAGTGAAAGGAGGTCTGTCCCTCTGTCACAAGGATGGTGTCATCAGTGATGTCATGAGTGATGTCACTGACCATGTCATGAGTGATGTAATATGTGACGTCATCAGCAGTGCATTACACGCGCAAGTTATAGTGAGTCCAACTAACTATAACGTGCAATTTCAATGGTTTTATGTCAGTAAGATTTCTAGCTAACTATAACTGGTGTGAAACCTATGGTTTTTTCAGTGAATTTAATAGGTTTTTTAAATGCTAATTCCTAACTATAACTGGTGTGAAACCTATGGTTTTTTCAGTGAATTTCATAGGTATTTTAAATGCTAATTCCTTTCTATATCGAGGTTCTAACCTACGATTTTTTTACAAATTTGCTGTTTTGAGTAAGTATTAATTATTATTTGTTTTTTTTTGTTTTTTTTAAATAATTTTTTCCTGGGGCGCTCTGGGTGCGCGCTCCGGTAAGCTCTCCGGAAAGCGCACCAAGAGCGCTACTTTCGTTTGTGAAAAAAAATATGAATGAAAAGTAAATAATAACGCAAGACATTTAGTACCATACATATAAAAGCAGTTTTTTTTAAATTAGGAAATGATAATGATTTTGCATTTCCGTGAAAGTATCAAGACGTCACTTCGGCGCGCCGCGTAAGCGCCCCCAGAAGCGCCTACGTTTGCGCCGCGTTTGCACCCCGGAAGCGCCTACGTTCGCGGTGCGTATGCGCCTACGTTCGCGCCACGTATGCACCCGGAAGCACCTACGTTCGCGCCGCGTATGCACCCCGGAAGCGCCTACGTTCGCGCCGCGTGTGCGCACCCGGAAGCGCTCCGGTGCGCGCAGCGTCAGCGCGTCAAGTCATGTGACCTTAAAATAACACTTTTCATTGGTTGCTAACAGTTTTTTTTTACAAAGAATGAAATCCCCACCCATTTCCTTCACTTCTTCTTTCACTTTTGTGACTGAAAGACCTGCCTTTTTGCTCTTGCATCTTTCTGGGTTAATCATGGCTGCCAGACCATCCAGCAGTGAAGATGAGCCTGAATTCATCGATGAAGAGCCTCCTCAGCCAAAGGTGAAGGAGCATTTCATTTGGAAAAATTTTTCAATACCACCTGACCAGAAAAAGGTGAATGCTCCAAAAGTGGAGTGCAGGATCTGCAAAAAAGTCCTGTCACAGGGTGACCCCAAAAAGAAATATTCTTTTGGGAACTTCACAATGATACGGCATGTGGAGAGGAGGCACCCCCAGAATTTTGCCCAGGAAAGTGTCAGGGCTCTGGCACAAGAGGTTCCCAGTGATGGGGCCTCTACATCCACCGGAGGAGCAACTACTTCTGTGAGGGGGCGATCGCAGGAGCTGGTTCCAAATATTCAACCTGCTTTCAACAAAGGTGTCCTGAAATGCAGATACTGCGATCAACTCCTTACCTATGGGGAGCAAAGTGTCCTGCTCATAGTTCAAGCATTGGAGAACCATCACTGCTGTTCCCAGCCCTAATTTCTTTTGTTTTTTTGCTCCTGTTGAGCAGTTTCCATTCCCTGTTTTTGTTTATGTTCTTAAAAAAGAAAAAAGAAGAAAAAAAAAGTTCTTTTCAGGACTACCTCCAATTCTCATCAAAGAGCTATATTCTTAAAAAAAAGAAAAAGAGTAAGTGAAGTGGAGTGCATTGATAATGGAAAGGAAAATGAGTACGAAAGAACAGAAAAGTATGAGAGGAGAAAGGAAGTGAAGTAGGGGGACTGAAAGAAGGTGAGTGTTGGGAAGGAAAGAAAGGAGAAGGAGAGTGAATATGGGGAATGTGGATATTCAAAGAAAATTTTGAAAAGGAACAGGGGTGTGGAAGGGTAAGAAAAGATGCATTGCTGGAGTTGAAGACTGAAGGCCTCATTTATGAGGCCATGCGTCACTTTTACGCCACCAGAGCGTCACTTTTTGTCACGCACCAGTGCTGTAAAAAATGCACCTTATTCAGTCATATTTACAAAGTGACACATCTAGGTAGATGCATCATTTTGTAAGCCCCTGTGCCACATTATACCTACTTCAATTGTAAAGTATGCAAAAGGGACGTATTGACGCAAGAAAGGGTCGTAGAGGTGACGCAGTGAAATCTATGAGATATCACTGCGTCACTTTTATGACGCTGTTGCATCCAAATCTTACGCCTGTATCACAGCAGGCATAAGACTGATGCAAGCCCTTTCACATGCGGCCTGGCCCCATGTGAAAGGATGCATTGCTGGAGTTGCATCATTTTTGTGACACACTCCAGCAATGCATCACTTTTGCACTTACAGATACGCCTGAAATACTGACGTATCTGTAAGAACTTCCAACATAATACGTCATAAATTTAATATGACGCATGAGTAGAAGACTGAAGGCCTCATTTATGAAGCCATGCGTCACTTTAACGCCACCGGAGCGTCACTTTTTGTGACGCACCAGTGCTGTAAAAAATGCACCTTATTCAGTCATATTTACAAAGTGACGCATCTAGGTAGATGCGTCACTTTGTAAGCCCCTGCGCCACATTATTCCTACGTCAGGTGTAATGTATGCAAAAGGGACGTATTGACGCAAGAAAGGGTCTTAGAGGTGACGCAGTGAAATCTATGAGATATCACTGCGTCACTTTTATGACGCTGTTGCGTCCAAATATTACGCCTGTTTCACAGCAGGCGTGCAAGCCCTTTCACATGGGGCCTGGCCCCATGTGAAAGGATGCATTGCTGGAGTTGCTTCATTTTTGAGACACACTCCAGCAATGCATCACTTTTGCGCTTACAGATACGTCTGAAATACTGACGTATCTGTAAGTACTTGCGACATAATGCGTCATATATTTAATATGACGCATGAGTGGAAGACTGAAGGACTCATTTATGAGGCCATGCGTCACTTTTACGCCACCGGAGCGTCACTTTTTGTGACGCACCAGTGCTGTAAAAAATGCACCTTATTCAGTCATATATACAAAGTGACGCATCTAGGTAGATGCGTCACTTTGTAAGCCCCTGCACCACATTATTCCTACGTCAGGTGTAATGTATGCAAAAGGGACGTATTGACGCAAGAAAGGGTCTTAGAGGTGACGGAGTGAAATCTATGAGATATCACTGCGTCACTTTTATGACGCTGTTGCGTCCAAATATTACGCCTGTTTCACAGCAGGCGTGCAAGCCCTTTCACATGGGGCCTGGCCCCATGTGAAAGGATGCATTGCTGGAGTTGCTTCAATTTTGAGACACACTCCAGCAATGCATCACTTTTGCGCTTACAGATACGTCTGAAATACTGACGTATCTGTAAGTACTTGCGACATAATGCATCATATATTTAATATGGCGCATGAGTAGAAGACTGAAGACCTCATTTATGAGGCCATGCGTCACTTTTACACCACCGATGCGTCACTTTTTGTGACGCACCAGTGCTGTAAAAAATGCACCTTATTCAGTCAGATTTACAAAGTGACGCATCTAGGTAGATGCGTCACTTTGTAAGCCCCTGCGCCACATTATTCCTACGTCAGGTGTAATGTATGCAGAAGGGACGTATTGACGCAAGAAAGGGTCGTAGAGGTGACACAGTGCATAAACTGGGTTTTCCCCATGCTTCGCTCCCCGGTCCGCTCCCCAGTGCGCTCCCCCCGCGCAAATCAAATTTTTTTTTTTTTTTTGGCCCCGCGGGACCCTATTATAGCCCCCACATCAAACCTAGGGGGTCAGGGGGGTCTACCCTGCCCCCTTATAGTCATTTCCCCCTTTTTTTTGCCACCTCTTGTGTCTCGATCCTACCGAGACACAAGATGGCGGCCGCTCGGGACTGTTTGGAATGTTTACAGACACACGTGAACCAATCAGCTTTCCGTGCGCAAGTCGCGTGGCGCGCCCGATTGTCGTGATTACAAGCAGCGCAAGAACACGCATGCGCCACTAACCTTACTCCAAAGACCAGCAGAGACGATAAGATGATAGTCCTCAAAGCCTCTCCCCATAAATCCTCAACACTGGGTAATTCACCACTGTTTAAGGGAATCTGGAAGGAGGCCGCGAGGTGAATGGGCAGAGGACGTCTATGGTTCCTCGAATTTCTCAGATCAACACTACCACAGTAGACATAGGGGTCGACAGTACTGCAAGAGGATGAAAAGACAAACAACAGGTTCTTAGTGATTATTCGGTTGTTGTCCTTCCCGCCGTTCCCTTGATAGTTAAACTTACCAAGATCTATTCTTCTTCTTTCAGTATAGATCACAGGCAAATCAGAATCAATTAAGATTGCAAAAGGAGTACAAGAAGTTACGTCACTTCTCAATGTTTGCATTCACCTCGACTAAGTTACTTTATGGTAGCTGAATTCCTAATAGACGTTAACTGCACGTCTAAGAATCACCACACTACTTCGTGTGGACAAAGAGTTAATCAGAACAGCAAACTTTCTCTTCTCTTGTACGTCGGGAGGTAACAGGGTAAACAGAATTCTCCACGCACGTAGTATTTTAAATGTTTAGGCAACAAAACGGGTTCAAAAGCATAACGGACAAACACAAAGGAATTAAGGAGGCGATCCCGCTCTCCCCGTAATACTTGCTGTTTGTAGAAAACGGCTTGTGCAACTTCGCGATGACTGGAATCCTTCAGGCTTGTTCCCCGGCGAGGCGCGTGCAAATACTCTGACCGCGCTGGCTCTGGATCGGCGCTGAACACTCCACGGAATCTGACCGCGCTGGCTCTTGATCGGCGATGAACACTCCAAGTAGTCTGACCGCGCTGGCTCTTGATTGGCGCTGAACACTCCACGGAATCTGACCGCGCTGGCTCTTGATCGGCGATGAGAAACACGAAAACGCCAACCTCTCAGTACTCTCTGACGGCGTAGTAGAAAACAGGTATTCACAGGACAGAAAACAGAGCAGGCTCTGGAACAACATTGACAAGCACTGGTCCAGTGATTGGGAGGAACCTATATAGTGTCCGCCCACTTCCCTGTTTCTTGGCGCCGCTTTGCCTTCTGGTACCTGTAGTTTCTCCATTTGGGAAGCATAATGAATATGCACTTATTCCTTCTTGTGCCAGTTAGGGTGATCGCTACAGTACCCCCTCTCGAGGACCGCCGTCCCGGCGGACGACCAGGTTTCCCAGGGTATTTTTCATGAAACAGTGCCAATAAGTCAGGACAATGAAGATTGGCAACAGGTTCCCAGGTACGGTCCTCAGGGCCAAAACCTTTCCAATCAACCAGGTATTGGATTCTACCTCGCACCATCCGGGAGTCTAGGATTGATGCAACCTCGTACTCCTCCTGTCCCTCTACCTCCAGAGGTTGAGGGTGGTCCGGCACCCGAACATCAGGCAGACAAGGGCGAAGAAGTGACACGTGAAACACAGGATGTATTGACCATGACATGGGAAGAGAAAGCTTCATGGCCACAGGATTTATCACTTCACTGATACCATAGGGACCTATGAACTTCGGCTTCAATTTACTGATTCCTTTCAAATGCAGGTTCCGTGTAGATAGCCACACTTTATCCCCAACCTTATACTCAGGTTCCAAGGAACGATTTGTGTCTGCATAGCGCTTCTGGGCCTTTTGAGCATTCTCCAAGCAGTGCCTGGCATCAATCAAGACAGCCCGAAGATGAGCATGATGTTCCTGAACAGTAGGAACCAATGATGTGGCCGGCCACTCAAAGGGAAGCATGTTAGGATGAAAACCATACAAACAAAAGAACGGGGAACATCCCAAGGTGGAGTGTACCGCATTGTTATAGGCGAACTCCGCCAACCACAAAAGGGTGGTCCAGTCAGTTGTGCTTTGCAATGTGAAACAACGGAGGTATTGTTCAAGGGTTTGGTTTAGCCTTTCCGTTTTTCCATCCGTTTGCGGATGGTAACTAGAGGAGAGGCGTGCATCGATTTGGAGCAATGTACATAGAGCTTTTCAAAAATGGGAAGTGAATTGCGTTCCACGAGCCGTGATCAACACACTCGGCGACCCATGCATCCGCACAACATGCTGCAAGAACACCTTGGCCAATACTAATGAGGAGGGTAGACCAGGCAAGGATATAAAATGACCCATTTTCGTGAGGTGGTCAACTACCACCAATATAACGGTTTGGCCTTCACAAGGGGGCATTTCCACAATGAAGTCCATAGACACAGTATGCCAGGGTTTAGGTGGTATCGGCAACGGTTGTAATAGACCTGAAGGTTTAGCATGACTAGACTTTCCTTGAGCGCAAACAGAACAGTTCTTGACGTATTCTTTCACGTCGGCTCTAAGACTAGGCCACCAAAATGATCGTTCCACTGTGGCAATGGTTTTATGAATACCCATGTGTCCGCCTAGTAATGAGTCGTGAGCCCATTGTAACACTTGTAGTTGTAATCCACTTTGGGGTATGTACAATGCATGGTAATGGTATGCAAGCTGGTCTTTCTCACAGCGATGCGTTGGATCTTCTTGTATCCAGGAAGGAACATCAATAACAGACAGGGCAACTTTGCAATCCTCCAGAAAATCCTTGGAGGTAATTAAGGCTATTATGTCGTCTTGAATGTGTGTCTCCTTAAGGATGGATGGTGGTTCTGAGGGGGCAGCTGTCTCTTCTTCTCCAAGCCGCGAGAGGGCATCTGCCTTCCCGTTTCGTGTTCCAGGTCTGAACTTAATCACAAAATCGAAGTCGGAAAAGAAGAGAGTCCACCTCAGCTGGCGAGGAGTCAATGCTTTAGCTGTCTTTAAAAACAACAAATTACGATGATCTGTAATTATTTCCACTGTATGCAAGGCCCCCAGAAGATAATGTCTCCACTCTTCACATGCTCTCTTAATGGCAAGAAGTTCTTTGTCCGTAATAGTGTAGTTAACTTCACAGGGAGTGAGTTTCTTCGAGTAATACGCCACGGGATGTAGCTGTCCTGTAGAAGGGTGTCTTTGAGACAACACTCCCCCAAGAGCGTACTGTGAAGCATCGGTTTCTAGAATGAACGGTAGATGGGGGTCTGGATGTCGTAGGACAGGTGCTTGTGTGAATTTCTGTTTCAGAAGCCGAAAGGCGCTTTCTGCTTCTTCTCCCCATATGAATGGAGCATTCTTTCGCAAGAGTGCCGTGATAGGTTGCATGGTCTTTGAGAAATCCTGAACAAATCTCCTATAGTAGTTGGCAAAGCCAAGGAAGCTTTGCACTGATTTTACGTTTCTAGGCGTCTTCCATGACAAAATGGCTTCAACCTTTTTCATGTCCATCCTGAATCCTTGGGCGTTAATGACATACCCCAAAAAAACCACTTCTTGTACATGAAAGAGACATTTCTCCAACTTAGCATACAGGGAATTCTGTTGCAATCTGTCCAATACGGTCTTTACATGTGATATGTGTTCAGGATAAGCTACAGAATACACCAGAATATCGTCAATGTACACTATGCAAAAAGATTCCAAGCACCCCCTTAAAACCTCATCCATAAAGTACTGGAAGGCTGCGGGGGCGTTGCAAAGACCGAAAGGCATCACCCGATACTCATAGAGGCCAAATTTGGTTCTGAACGCGGTTTTCCACTCATCCCCCTGTTTCACGCGCACTAGATGGTATGCTCCGCGGTGATCAAGTTTGGTGAAGTATCGAGCGCCTTTTAACTGGTCCATTAAGACTGGAATCAGGGGGAGAGGGTATCTGTTCTTGATCGTCACTTTATTTATTCCTCTGTAGTCAATACAGGGTCTCAATTCGTCACAGTCCTTCTTTGGAATAAAGAACATGGGTGATGAGGCAGGGGAGGTGGAATGTCTTATAAAGCCAGTAGCCAGGTTGTCCTCGATGTAGGTCTTCAGATACTGTGTCTCTCTCTCCGTTAAGGCATACACTCGACTACAGGGAATGTCTGCTCCAGGAACAAGGTCCACGCGGCAGTCATATGCCCGGTGAGGAGGCAATTGGGTGGCTTTTTGTTTGTCGAACAGAGCACTATACTCTATGTACTCTTCTGGCAATGTCGTGGCACAACAGAACTGGTCGACTGTACAAGAATTTGCTAAGTATGTAGCAGGTGATGGGTCGGGTGTGTAACTATAGATAGCCTGACACCGACAATGCTCTCTGCAATAATCAGACGTCATACTGACTGTTCTAGAGGACCAGCTCACCACAGGATCGTGTAAGGTGAGCCAGGGCATTCCCAGAATTTGACGGAATTGTGGTGCGTCTATGAGATCGAACTGAATATTTTCGCTGTGCTCCTTCCCAAATTCCATCCGTAGAGGAAGGGTATGAGACACGACTGGTCCTGAAGAAAGGACCGTTCCGTCCACTGCCTTGACGGTCTCAGGTTTTTGTTTCTTTTCACATGGTATGCCCATCCGAAGGGCATACTCTCGATCGATATAATTTCCAGTCGCTCCTGAATCCAGCAGAGCATCTACTAGTAAAGACTCCTGCGTCGTAATCCATAAGGAAACGCTGACATTCATATGGGCGACCGCGGGATGAAGGGTATTCGCTACAAATGGGGAGACCATGGGAGAAGGGTGTCTCGAATCAGAGGTCTCTAACTGATCCGAGACCTTTAGTTTTCCGTCGGCTCGTCCATTCTTGAAGTGGCCTGTACTCGGGAAGGAGGGTTTTTCCCAGTTACGTAAGATTTAGCTCGACATTCGTTTACAAAGTGCCCACTTTTACCGCAATATAGACACAGTTTGAGTCTTCTTCGCCTGTCCTTCTCTTCTTTGGTGAGTGGACCACGGATTCCCCCGATCTGCATTGGTTCGGGACTATCTGACACCTTGGCCTTTTCTTCACCCCCTTGTCGACTTCTGGCCAAGGGGTACGAGAACCTGTAGTCACCTCTACCTCGATCCCCCTTCCTTTCCAACAATCGATGATCAAGTTGGACCGTCAGATCGATGAGTTCCTCGCAGGTGGAAGGTAGTTGCACCACTTGTGCCAATACATCCTTCAGTTCACTCCTCAGTCCCTGGTAAAACAAGGATATTCTTTTTTGAACTGGCCAATCCGTTTCCACTATAAGGCGATTAAACATGGTAATATAAGACAAGAGGTCTTGGGACCCTTGTCGTAAAGTCATTAATTCCCTGTCCAAGGACATCATGTGAGACTTTCTGTCAAACAACTTCCGTAGTTCAAGACAAAAATCAGAGAAATTCTGAAGTACAGGATCATCTCGTTCCAGCAAAGGGATTGTCCAACTGGAGGCATTCCCTCCCATGTACGACATCATGAACGCTGTTTTGGATGCATCATCCTGAAACACCATGGGTTTACAGAGAAAATGAAGACGGCATTGGTTCAAAAACGTTTCCAATTTTCTGGGGTCTCCATAGAATCTTTCGGGCGGGGCTAGAGGTATACCCTGGTTCTGAATAATGTGTACGGTAGGAGTAGTCTCAGTAGAGGTGGAAGGAGCAGCAAAGGAACCCCCTGACGGGAAGGAAGATGGTGGGGGCAAAGTGGCTGGTCTCAGCAATGGTTTCGTAACGGGTTCTCTTTGTGCAAGATCGGACATGTCTTTACGCAAATCCGCCACTTCCTTATACAGAGCTTGATTCTCAGCTCGAGAGGTCTGGACTTCCTGTTGCAAGTTTGAGAAACTTTCCAGTAAGGAAGTAAGGACCGCATTCGTATCCATCGTCTAGGCTGGACAGTATTCTTGGGCTTGTCAATCTGTCGTGATTACAAGCAGCGCAAGAACACGCATGCGCCACTAACCTTACTCCAAAGACCAGCAGAGACAATAAGATGATAGTCCTCAAAGCCTCTCCCCATAAATCCTCAACACTGGGTAATTCACCACTGTTTAAGGGAATCTGGAAGGAGGCCGCGAGGTGAATGGGCAGAGGACGTCTATGGTTCCTCGAATTTCTCAGATCAACACTACCACAGTAGACATAGGGGTCGACAGTACTGCAAGAGGATGAAAAGACAAACAACAGGTTCTTAGTGATTATTCGGTTGTTGTCCTTCCCGCCGTTCCCTTGATAGTTAAACTTACCAAGATCTATTCTTCTTCTTTCAGTATAGATCACAGGCAAATCAGAATCAATTAAGATTGCAAAAGGAGTACAAGAAGTTACGTCACTTCTCAATGTTTGCATTCACCTCGACTAAGTTACTTTATGGTAGCTGAATTCCTAATAGACGTTAACTGCACGTCTAAGAATCACCACACTACTTTGTGTGGACAAAGAGTTAATCAGAACAGCAAACTTTCTCTTCTCTTGTACGTCGGGAGGTAACAGGGTAAACAGAATTCTCCACGCACGTAGTATTTTAAATGTTTAGGCGACAAAACGGGTTCAAAAGCATAACGGACAAACACAAAGGAATTAAGGAGGCGATCCCGCTCTCCCCGTAATACTTGCTGTTTGTAGAAAACGGCTTGTGCAACTTCGCGATGACTGGAATCCTTCAGGCTTGTTCCCCGGCGAGGCGCGTGCAAATACTCTGACCGCGCTGGCTCTGGATCGGCGCTGAACACTCCACGGAATCTGACCGCGCTGGCTCTTGATCGGCGATGAACACTCCAAGTAGTCTGACCGCGCTGGCTCTTGATCGGCGCTGAACACTCCACGGAATCTGACCGCGCTGGCTCTTGATCGGCAATGAGAAACACGAAAACGCCAACCTCTCAGTACTCTCTGACGGCGTAGTAGAAAACAGGTATTCACAGGACAGAAAACAGAGCAGGCTCTGGAACAACATTGACAAGCACTGGTCCAGTGATTGGGAGGAACCTATATAGTGTCCGCCCACTTCCCTGTTTCTTGGCGCCGCTTTGCCTTCTGGTACCTGTAGTTTCTCCATTTGGGAAGCATAATGAATATGCACTTATTCCTTCTTGTGCCAGTTAGGGTGATCGCTACACCGATGCGCTCCCCGGTGCGCGTACCGGGGCGCGCCTATAGATATATATATATTTTTTTGAACCTAAATTACTCAAAATCCATGCAACACATATCTTGAGACATAGCAAAGGCACATCGGGCTACCAGTCCCTACAATTTTGCTAAGTTTGGTGGAAATCCCTTCAGCCGTTCAGGCTAAAAGTGAGTTCGACCGCCCTATGGAAATTAACATGTTTTGGGACCCCCCCTTTTATCTCGGCCCCCACTTGTCGAATCCCCCCCAAACTTTCAGGGAAGGAGCGGAGCGGAGTGGGCCATTTTCTTGGAGAAATTTGCGAAGATTCGTCCACCGGCGCCAAAGTTATTCCCAATAGAATGTTGCGGTTTTCCTATGGTAATTAGGTCCTAACTATATATACCTACTGGCGACTGCCAGTAGGTAATATATATATATATATATATATATATATATATATATATATATATATATATATATATATATATATATATATATATATATATATATATATATATATATATATATATATATATTACCTACTGGCAGTCGCCAGTAGGTATATATAGTTAGGACCTAATTACCATAGGAAATCCCCAACATTCTATTGGGGATAACTTTAGCGCCGATTGAGGAATCTGAGTGTCATTTTCCTTAAAATTGCTTCGCTCAGCTCCGCTCTTTCCCTGAAAGTTTCGGGGGGATTCGTCAAGCGGGGGCCGAGAAAAAAGGGGGGTCCCAAAACGTGTTTTCCCTATGTTAATTTCCTATATATATATATATATATATATTACCTACTGGCAGTCGCCAGTAGGTATATATAGTTAGGACCTAATTACCATAGGAAATCCCCAACATTCTATTGGGGATAACTTTAGCGCCGATTGAGGAATCTGAGTGTCATTTTCCTTAAAATTGCTTCGCTCAGCTCCGCTCTTTCCCTGAAAGTTTCGGGGGGATTCGTCAAGCGGGGGCCGAGAAAAAAGGGGGGTCCCAAAACGTGTTTTCCCTATGTTAATTTCCTTAGGGACTTTTAGACACGGCTACAGCCCGAACGGCTGAATGGAATTACACCAAACTTGGCAAAATGGTAGGGCATGGTATTCAGATGTGCCTTTGCTATGTTTGGTGAAAATCCCTTAAGTAGTTCTTGAGAAAATTGAATTTGAAATTTTTCAAATGGCATTTTCTATCGGACCTTTAGACACGTCTACAGCCCGAACGGCTGAACGGAATTACACCAAACTTGGCAAAATGGTAGGGACAGGTATGCAGTAGTGCCTTTTTTATATTTGGTGAAAGTCCCTCCAGTAGTTGTTGAGAAAATTGAATTTGACCAAATTATATATCTATATGCGCTCAACATTCTATTGGGAATAACTTTGGCGCCGATTGAGGAATCTTTGTAATTTTCCAGAATTTCGGCCAGCTCCGCTCCGCTCCTTCCCTGAAAGTTTCGGGGGGATTCATCAAGCGGGGGCCGAAAGGGGGGTCCCAAAACGTGTTTTCCCCATGTTAATTTCCATAGGGACCTTTAGACACAGCTACAGCCCGAACGGCTGAATGGAATTACACCAAACTTGGCAAAATGGTAGGGCCTGGTATGCAGATGTGCCTTTGCTATGTTTGGTGAAAATCCCTCCAGTAGTTCTTGAGAAAATTGAATTTGAAATTTTTCAAATGGCATTTTCTATGGGACCTTTAGACACGGCTACAGCCCGAACGGCTGAACGGAATTACACCAAACTGGGCAAAATGGTAGGGACAGGTATGCAGGATTGCCTTTTCTATATTTGGTGAAAATCCCTCCAGTAGTTGTTGAGAAAATTGAATTTGAGCAAATTATATATCTATATGCACTCACCGTACGCGTACGTGCGCGTACCCGTACGTGCGCGAGCGAGTTTCTGATTGGCTGGCAGTCAACTGTCAACATTCCAAACTGTCCAAACCAGGAAGTGTTGGCCACAATCTTTTTTTCAGGAGAACTGATGCACAAGAGAGCCCAAAACAAGAGTGGAAAACACGAAAAGGGGGCAGGGTAGAGACCCCCCAACCCTCTAGCCCTTCTCAGGGGGTCCCAAAAGGACCCCCAAGGGCAAAAAAAAATCGAAAAAATCATGGGGTATGCGCACTGTACATGTACGGTACGCGTACCATGCGCGTACCCCACGATTTAAAAAAATTTTTGTTTGCACTTGGTGGTCCTTCTAGGACCCCCTGAGATGGGCTAGGGGATCAGGGGGTCTCAACCCTGCCCCCTTTTCGTGTTTTCCACTCTTGTTTTGTGGCCTCTTGTGCCTCACTTCTCCTGAGAAACAAGATGGCTGCTCAGGTGGTCCCAGAAGGATAATAACATATATAAACGTTATCCGCTAATAGAATTAGCAGTTACAAAACCTTTGAAATTTATTGAAAAAAACCATAGGTTTCAAGCCTTATATAGTTAGGTATTAGCATTTAAAAAACCTTGCAAATTCACTTAAAAAACCATAGGTTTCAGGCCTTATATAGTTAGGAATTAGCATTTAAAAAACCATTGAAATTGCTCCTATATAGTTAGTTGTACTAACTATATTTGGCGCACCCGCAATCCACTCCCGATGATGTCACATATTACATCATTCATGACATGGTCCGTGACATCACTGATGACATCACTGATGACATCTCAAATGACATCACTGATTATCACTGACATCCTGGGCACCTGCTCCTCCCACCAGCCTACGAACAAGTTCGCGTAGCTGGGGGCAAAGCAGGTGCCCATCACCGTTCCTGACTTCTGTAAGTACAGTTGCTCTTCAAATAAAAACATATTATGGGTTAAACAAAACTCAACAAATTCTAGGATCATAATGTTGTGTATTGCAAATCGCATTTGAAGCTGATCGAGTGCATGTCTGATTGCTTTCAGCCCGTGATGGTGTTCAATACATGTGTATAAGCTGGTAATGTCCAATACCAAAAGCAAATATCCTGAATTCCATTCTAGATCTTGTATTTTCATCAGAAAATCTTTGGTGTCCCTAATGTAAGATTTCAGATTCAACACCAAAGGAAACAGGATATTATCTACAAATCCCGACATGTTCCCAGTTAAGCTGCCGATGGAAGATATAATCGGACGTCCTGGTGGACTGTCTCTATTTTTATGCAGCTTAGGGAGGTGGTAAAAGGTGGGGGTCATGGGACAGTTATTACGTAAGAACAAATGTTCATCTTTTCCCAGCATCTGGAGGTCATACCATTTTTTGAATCAGTATATCATATTCTTTGATGCTCTGTTGATAAACATGATTGGTACATTTCATGTAAAACTTCTCATCTGAGAGTTGCCTCAGTGCTTCGTTCTTGTAATAGTCCCTACTTATTAAAACCAGGTTATCTGAAGGTTTCACCACATTATTTTTGTCTTTCATCAGATTTTTTAAGGCAATGTTCTGCTGGTCTGCTGGTCTGTGATGTTATGTTTGTGACTTTGATGATATGACTTACGATATCTCATGAGATCATTGTTCATTGCCTCGCTAAAAACATCCACAGCGTCCCACCGAGACTGAGGAACAAAGACAGAAGGGGGTTTAAAACTGCTTTCCTGCTTTTTTTTATATATATATATATATATTATTTTTCACACAACCAGTCACTCACACATGCATTCACTCAGACACCAAATCAATCAATTATACACTCAGTCATGCACCCACTAAATCACCCATACAGGCACTCAAATGCCCACTGATTCACTAACATACCTTGGTATATATATATATATATTTAACACCCAGAAACTTTTTTTTAACACTAACAGTCACTGGATGATGTCATCAATGATATCATCAGTGAGGTCATCAGTGATGTCACTGACCATGTCATGAGTGATGTAATATGAGGTCATAAGTAGGGCATTCCGGGGGCGAGAGTTATAGTTATCTCACTTAACTATAGCTGCTGATTTTCACTGGTTTTGTACAAGTGTAACCTGAGTCTAATTATAATGCCCCTGTAACCTTTGGGCATTTGGGCATTTGAATGAATATATGTATATGTGTATGTGTGTGTAAATATGTATGTATATATATATATATATATATATATATATATATATATATATATATATATATATATATACACATATATATATATATAAACAACCTCCGTTTCCCTTGTGCGATCGTCCTCCCTCAATAACGCCCTCACAAGCAGACACGGACCAGGTAATTCAGATGCTGTTGTTTTTTATTCAGCTGTCGCCATAACGTTTCGGCACAAAGCCTTGATCACATGACAGCGCATCATCGTTTGTAGTGAATATTTAAAGTGCAAAGTGCTACTCTCTGATTGGGGCACCACTCGAGTAAACAATGAAAAAAGACTACCATTGATTCCTATACATTTTTTAACATCCGCAATCAGTACAAGGTACATATATATAAATATATAGTCATGTTTGTATAAAATCATTGTTAAAAAACATTTCATGTTTAAAAATACCAGGATAAATCTTGAAAAACCTTTTATCCTAAGACTGATGATGGGTTAAATCCCATTAAACTCATACTATACAAACTGATGACCCTTACCAGACCAGCTAAGCTAAAACATACTGTGCAGATGTGCAAAAAAAGTGCAAAAAGTATTATTGAATAAATATAAAACTTGTCTTGTTAATATTTGCGATTGAATATGACTGAGCCCTGTCTCTTCAATCATCTAAATGGTTGCTGCTCCTACTGACATTCCCCACTGCTTGTATTCATTCTATGCCCATACAGTTCACTGTTGGACCACAATAAAGCTATGGGTACCCATATTTCAAGATAAAAGGAGGAAGAAGGTTTTAAGTCCGAATATAAATAAATCTTTCCCTCTATATAATTTCGTCTTTTAAGTGCCACATCATACATTCATGCATGATGACCACTTTAGGTTTACTGTTCTTCATAATATCAGAGTGATTCCAAACGGGTGTCCAATTGGACAGTCTATACCAAGAATTAATGGCTCCAGTTATGAGGTGAAATTCAAATGATGTTACAGTCACTGGCATTCATTTCAGTTACCCGTACTTAAATGCATGTTGGTAAACTTGATGTTACAGATTTAAAACAATAAATACTAAAATCTCTAAAAATGCTATTATACAAGAGAAAATAATTAATTCATTGGATTGCACCTATATATGTGTTCCTGTTCACCGGGTGCCTGTGGGTAACAATTAATGAGCCTGTACATCCTAATGTAAACACATATATAAATCCTCTGTGAGGTTCAACCCCCCTGGCTGCTTGCTATTTAATTTCAGAATGTAATTGGTTTCAAATTTACGCAACTTGGCCTCCCTGTTTCCTCCCCTTCTATTGGCAAGGACAGCATCCACCATGCAATATGTGAGATCCTTATTATTGCTCTGCTGTCTTAATTTAAAGTGGTGTGGTTCTTGATTACACCTTTCGTGCTGTTTTTTTATATTTTTATCTTCTTCTGCTTACGCTAGATGTGAATTCTTCTCCTTCACCTCACAAAATTATGTGTGGAGGCTGCAAGGCAATTCGGTAGTTTTTTCTAGGATGCGGTACCCGGTGTGGTATCAAATCTTGTGCCTTGGTTCGCTCTAAAGCCTCCAAGCGCTGGTCTGGAAATCATATCACTCATCCTCACCCGAGTCATCCTTGCGGAAATCAAGCCGTTTTTTCGCAAGGACAACCTGGGGGAGGACGAGTGATACGATTTTCTGACCAGCGCTTGGAGGCTTTAGAGCGAACCAAGTTTAAACAGAAGGCACAAGATTTGATACCACACCGGGGACCGTATCCTAGAAAAAAACATCTTTTTTTAAATATGAGAGTCATGAAACAGGGGTAAAACTACCGAATTCCCTTGCTGCCTCCACACATAATTTTGTGAGGTGAAGAAGAAGACTTCACATATAGTGTAAGCAGAAGAAGATAAAAATATGAAAAACAGCACGAAAGGTGTAATCAAGAACCAATGACCAATTGATGTGGCATGTAACGAAAAAAGACTACAGTGAACTGAAGAAACTACCCTGATATTCGAAAGGTTTAAAAATATGAGATGTGGAAAAGTCCAAAGCAAATGAATAACAATGATATAAGGATTTCTTTGAAAGTGGCAACCATCCAGTGCCCTTTACAGGCGAGACTTATCAAATTTGTCTTGAAAAAGATGGTCTATCATAGTTAAAAACCATCGAAACGCGTTGACGCCCAGATCTACACAATTAAGGGACAGAGCCTATTCTGCAGACACAAAAAATTAAGTGTGTCCAGGAGCAGCTTTTTTCAAAAATTGGGTTCCCTGATGTGTATACATATGACAAATAGGATTGTCTGTTGTCTCTCTTTTGATCATATATTGTTTAGAAATATTTTTATTAAATTTTTTATTGTTGTTTTCAATGAAATATAGATATAAATGTGGTGCTAATGTACATGTTTTAATGCAATTGTAATGTACTGTTTTTAGAATTTGTAATACCTAGAATCTGTTTTAACCAAAAAATAAAATGAAAATTATAGAATCTACTAATTGTGTACTATATTGTGCTAGAGATCACTTCTAATACATGGGCTAATATTGGTGTAATTTGTACACTAATTGATTGGTTGAAGTGTTTCCACCAAGGGATCTCCTCCTTTTTTTACAATATATATTTAACACCCATAAACTTTTTATAAACACTAACAGTCACTGGATGATGTCATCAATGATATCATCAGTGATGTCACTGACCATGTCATGAGTAATGTAATATGAGGTCATAAATAGGGCATTGCGGGGGCGAGAGTTATAGTTATCTCACTAACTATAGCTGCTGATTTTCACTGGTTTTGTACAAGTGTAACCTGAGTCTAATTATAATGCCCCTGTAACCTTTGGGCATTTGGGAATTTCAATGAATTTATGTATATGTGTGTGTGTGTGTGTATATATGTATATATATATATATATATATATATATATATATATATATATATATATATGCTTCAGTTTCTGTTCCTACTGCCGTCTTTTCCGCCAACAAAAAACGGGTACCGACCACGATATACGTGCTGAAATTACTTTATTTTCCTTTATTTTACAACTATTACACGTTTCGGCTTTCACGGCTTGCTCACATGAAAAACGTTACATTGACTGATGGTACTTTTAAAGTGACTGGTGCATAGTGAAAACATGCAACATACGCAAGCATAGACATACACAACATATCGTAAAGACATATTACTTGTAGTCTATCTTTCGCAAGACTTGACCACATTGCTCAGAACTATTTTGTGACATAATCAGCCCATTGCTTTATTCCTTGTTGTCCATATAAATATTAATCACATATTTGCCCATCCAGGGCCAAATTATTATTGTTTGGTTTGGAAATGTATATATTTTCATGCGACATTTACATTTGTGGTGTTTGCCCATCCAGGGCGTAATGGGATACAGTGAATAATGAACTGTATTTACCACTTGCAAATGGTGGCATACCAGACTGATGCCTTATGTCCTTTTTCTATATTAATGAATATATGTATTTAAAATCTGCCAAAGGGTGGTGCCGGCCTCTATTGACAAAGGCGGTAGCCGAAATGCATCTGTAAAGTGTGTGTTTAGCCCAATAAAGACCTGTTGGGCACGTTCCTGTGAGTGCTGTACATTTTGTAATTCGAGCTTTGGTCTGGAGACCAGCGTGGTATCCGTCACCCTGCTCCGTAAGCACCCGGTCGAGAGTGAAGGAGGCTGATGGAAAGTGAGCCTGTAAGATATATATAAATATATATATA
Organism: Lissotriton vulgaris; assembly: GCF_964263255.1. Lineage (NCBI taxonomy): Eukaryota > Metazoa > Chordata > Amphibia > Caudata > Salamandridae > Lissotriton > Lissotriton vulgaris. Next base: position 879,445,617 of record NC_141697.1, on the reverse strand, counting down.
TATGCTTCAGTTTCTGTTCCTACTGCTGTCTTTTCCGCCAACAAAAAAACGGTACCGATCACGATATACGTGCTGAAATTACTTTATTTTCCTTTATTTTACAACTATTACACGTATCGGCTCTCACGAGGTTTGCTCACATGACAAACGCTACATTGACTGATGGTATTTTTAAAGTGACTGGTGCATAGTGAAAACATGCAACATACGCAAGCATAGACATAGACAACAAGTCGTAAAGACATATTTCTTGTAGTCTATCTTTCCCAAGGCTTGACCGCATTGCTCAGAATTATTTTGTGACATAATCAGCCCATTGCTATATTCCTTGTTGTCCATATAAATATTAATCACATATTTTATATCAACAGAAAACAAATTTTCTAGACTGTTGTGTTCAACTGAGCTGCTGGTTTAAACATTTCTAAATATCATGTGGCATTTGCAAGATAGGGTCATATGTGAATCCAATACAGTTAAATATCATGTAAAAATACCATAAGATCATTAACAATAAATATCATTATATAAAATATATAAATTCAAACATTTTTGTTAAAATCACCATAAATTCGAAAATATCAGTATAAATACATTAAAATCTCATGTTAAATATGATAATTATCTTGCTTAAAATTGCCTACAAAATCTAAAACCAAAGCCAATCATGTCTAATTCTACTATTGCGTTATTCTCAAAGTGCTAATATTAAAATAATGTGGTTATCTGCAATTTTCTGATTTCGGGTGCATGACATAGAAATTGTTATATAATATATCGTGCCCACAGATTTTGCCTCACGTAACCTTAAGGTGCTGAGTGCAGAAAGTGATGTATGCCAATTTGTGCTTAAAATCAATTTGTATCATGGTTTAAAAATCATTTAAAAAAAATAATTCATTTTCACCGTGACTTATGTTCACATATTCACCAACTGCTGCTTTTGTGTTAAAGGAATAAGTACCCTAACTCATTTTTCCTTGATCAGCGTTACATCTATGTGTCGCTCAGTAAGGGGGATTTGCTAATTTTCACTTGATTTTGTACCTCTCTGAAATGTCAAGATTTTCTTGGATAACTTTTATTATAGACATGTATACAGATCTTCTGATGTATTTAACCCCTTCCATGCTCATGACGAGCTCAGCTCGTCATGCAGTACAGTGCTCCTGTGCTCATGACGAGCTGAGCTCGTCATGACCACACCCATTTTTTTTGCTGTCCAGCACAGCAGAAGGATATCTCAAGCAGCGATGTGGTTAAACCTGCTGGCCATCTTGAATCTAATTCCAAGCTGTAGCGGGTTTCCAGCTTTCTTAATTTTGCTGGTTTGTTTCCACCCCTCCAACTTAGTGGCACAGTGTCGATCAGAAAGAATTTCAACCCCTCTACTGTCGTATTTTGACGATGGCTGGGTTAGCGCTTAGCTTTGCTACACGATTCCCGCTTAAATTAGCTATACATAGAAACGCCATTTTGTATGTGTTGGCGGCCATCTTAAATCATGAACGGCCTCGTGGCCGGCGTGCCCTTTAGTCCGTTGTCCGTTCCACTGACCACTTCAATCTGCCCAGCAACAGGCTATTTTTAGTACTGGTCAAACCACACATGCGCAGTTCACACTGACCAGTCGTTCCTCAGGAATGTGCCGCAAACTGACCAGTGGGTTTGAAACCCTCCAATGAGCTGGCAGTATTCCAAAATATGCCCTTATATGTACATAATGTTCTGTAACTTTGTGCCGCGTGTACGTTTTATTACCTATAGAATCATATAAAAGAAGGGTCACACCGATGTTCGGTGTGATACCTCTTGCATTACCGAAGGGTGCTGTTTGAGTGTACCACCACCCCATGGGGTCTTAATAAACTTGTTCTTTGACTTTTACAGTTTCCGTGCCAACAGTTCTTGAATGTAAGTGGGTTATCTTCGGAACATGTAGGCCTTGGGAACCCTAATTATTTCACTACCTTGGAACGGTGTTTGTCCTTAAAGTGTCTGGCTAGGTGGTACGTGTTGTACTGGTTCTGAATGGCACATAGGTGTTGGAGCACCTGTTTATGTGCTTGCAACTATGTGCTCCCTATGTATTGCAGATTGCAGGGACACTGGAGGACATAAATAACATGATCTGTTTTGCATGTGATCGCTTTACTGATCCTGTGGTCCTTTTCACCATATGGGGTACGATACATGCTCTTAATTACCCCATGTTGACAGTACTGAGCCAATAGGTATTGTCCAATACCTCAGTGCTCGTCTTCACCAAACTATTTCTCATAGAGGGGCCCCTACTATGAGTAAATGAAACCCTGTTTGGTAGCATGTGTCCTATATCTGGATCATTGAGTACTAATGGCCAATTCTGTTTGATAATGGCCCTTATACTCTGTTCCTGGTGATCAACCTGCACACAGAGATGTGGATCCAGATAAAGTTGGGTGATGGTACACTGCTGTCAAGACGAATAGCAACCAATAAGGGTTTTAAACAGGGCTGTGTTTTAGCTCCCACACTATTCAATTTATTTTTAGGGGACTGTAATCGGCTGGACAGGGATAGGTAGGAGTCGAGTCTTGGTAGGTTTCAAACTAGGCTTTATTGAGCGATATAGACGGTCTGTACATGTAGGGCGGGTGGTAGGTCGCCGCGGAGATCGGCTTCTTTCCCTCCGGCTCTTCCCGATCACTCCTACTTCCCGCCTTAGATTGATCCCTCTTCGACCACTTCTGTCGGGCTCCGTCGTCCCAGCCTCCACCGAAGGAGAGAAGCAAGACAGAGGAAAGTATCAGGACAGGGTTGTGCTGTAGCACATAACAGGGTAGGGGGGTGAGGAATCACACGGTGCAACTTTTAACAAACGTGACAGTGAGTGAAGTGCACAGAGGATTTACTCAAAGGTACCGGGGCTCCCACGGCGTTTGTTCCACACCCACCCCGCAACTCTGTTACGCACCTCTGTGAGCCACGCCCCTCCGGGGGAGTGGCTGGGCGATGCGTGGGGTCGTTGGCCTCCTGGCTCTGCTGATCCCGCCTGTCGCCTTAGGAACCACCGGCGTCTCGTTCCGTCCGTCGCCTTCTCTCCCGCTGGTGGAATCCCGGTTGATGAGACCTCGGGTCCGGACTTGGCTCCCGTCTCTAGAGCTCCTCCCGCGTAGTCTCCGTCTCCGTCCTCGGGTGCTGCTTGACCTCGTCCTGGACCCGTCGCCGCAGCCGTCTTCTGCTCTTCTTCTCTGTGCTCGCCTTCGTCCTCACGATACCTCGCCTCCTCTGCTCTCTCGCTCCTCGACTCTCCACTGCTCCACGCCTCACCGCCTCTCCAATCCACTCTGACCGCTCCTCCGGTGTATAGACACACCTGGTCCTGGGGCAGGGAGTCTTTTATGTCCGGTATAGGCTCCTCCTTCTCCTTCAGCATACCTGGCCAGTTAAAGGGACCATGTTCCCATTCCTCCTCGTCGCAGCTGTAGGTTTCCTCCACTCGGTGCCACGTCGGTTCCTCCGCTGCCTGGGGAGATAAGAGGGGGGGGGTCACACGTTATGAGTTCACTCCCGCAGACCGGGGTCAAGGGCCCCTCATCCTTGCTACACACCTCCCCCCCTGGACACTTCCGTTCGGGAAGGGGATTACGCGACAGGTAGTCCGCCCCAGTGTTGTCGACCCCCTTCTTGTGGCATACCTGAAAGGCAAAAGGTTGTAAGGACAAGAACCACCGCAAAACCCGTGGATTGTTGGCTCTGTTACGGGCCATCCACAGGAGGGGGGCATGGTCTGTGTACAGGGTGAAGGGACGCCCCCCAAGGTAATAAGCTAATTTTTCCACGGCCCATCTTATTGCCAAGCATTCCTTCTCCACGGTAGGGTACTTGAGCTCACGCGGAAACAGTTTGCGGCTCACATAAACCACTGGGTGGTCCAATCCATCCTCCCCCGGTTGTGACAGAACCGCCCCAATGCCGTAGTCGGAGGCGTCCGTATGTAGGGCAAAAGGACGATCGAAATCTGGGGACGTCAGTATAGGCAATGACGTGATCCTTCTTTTTAGGGTGTCAAAGGCTCTCAGCATGTCCACCGAGGGGGAGGATAGTACAGCTTGCTTGACTTTAGATTGGAGGGTATCCGTTAGGGGGGAAGCCAGCTGTGCAAACTGCGGAATGAAGCGCCTATAATAGCCGATCAGGCCAAGGAACGCACGCATCTCCTTCTTGGTTCTAGGAAAGGGAGTTTCCGATATGGCTCTGACCTTCTCGATTTGGGGTTCGATCATCCCGTGTCCCAGTACGTAGCCAAGATATTTCACCTTTTGGAAGGCCAACCGCGTCTTCTTGGCGTTAATCGTCAATCCTGCTTGGTGTAGCGTTGTGAACACTTGATCCAGATGAGTCATGTGGGTTGTCCAATCCGGACTGAACACCACTATGTCGTCTAGATAGGCAGACGTATACTCCTTGTGGGGTTTCAGTACATTATTCATGAGTCTTTGGAAAGTTGCTGGGGCCCCGTGCAGCCCGAACGGCAGTACTGTAAACTCATAATGACCTGAGTCCGTTAAAAAAGCCGTTTTATGTCGATCCTCCTCCCTTAGGGGCACCTGCCAGTACCCTTTTGTTAGGTCGATGGTACTTATGCATCTGGCCTCCCCTAGTTTTTCAATTAGTTCATCTATCCGGGGTATGGGGTAGGCATCAAAGGTGGATATGTCATTGAGTGCTCGAAAATCCATGCAGAACCGGCGGGTTCCATCCGGTTTGGGGATCATCATGATCGGGCTGGACCACTGACTGTTGGAGGGCCGGATCACCTTCAACTTCAACATGTCCTCCACTTCTTTTTGAATGCCTTTTCTTCGGGCTTCAGGAATGCGATACGGCTTGATCTTCACTACTTTGCCCGGGGCGGTCCGGATCTGATGTTCCGTCAGTGAGGTTCTTCCCGGTTGATCGGAGAATATCGTAGAATGCCTCCCTAGAGTCTTCTGTAGATCCTTTCTCTCGTGGTCCAACAGCTCATCGTTGATCACTAAGTTACATATGGTGTTGGTGTCTTCTCCGCTAGAGGATTCGGTGGTTAGCACTCCCGAAGGCGGTGGGCCTAACCACTTTTTGAGTAAGTTTATATGGTATATCTGAGTCTTCCGAGGAGTTACCTGAAGTTTGTAGCTTGTGTTTCCTATGGTCGAAATGACACGATAGGGTCCTCCCCATTCGGCTTTGAATTTCTGTGTAGAGGAGGGGAGCAGTACTAGGGCCCAGTCTCCTGGTTGTAGTCTCCTCCATCTCTTTCCCTTATCGTACACGGTTTTTTGTCTTCTCTGGCTTCGTTCGAGGTTGGTGTAGGCTAGGTCTCTCATCTTTCCCAACTTAGACCGCAGGTTTCGCGCATACTCCAATGTGTGCAGGGTCTCTTCAGGGTGTTCCTGCTCCCAGGCCTCCTTGGTCATGTCTAGGAGAGACCGGGGTTGTCTCCCATAAAGGAGTTCAAATGATGTGAGGAAATATGAATTTTTATGGTCAATTATGTCCCCTATCGAAGACCCCAACGGCTCCATGTACGTGCTTCAAGTACATGTATGTTCCCTCCACTTTTAGCTATGAAGACGCAAATACATTTGCGTCCAACGTTAACATGTCCTCTTTCAGATCCACCATGAATGGGTCGAATATTCCGTTCCTAAGTGTGCCTTGCCAACGTCTTTACATGGTGCACTTTTCACGTTTTCCCCTGGCTCAGGCGAATTAGGCCCTGATTTCTGTCATCGAGTCTTTTCCTGCCTTCTGTCTCCGGATGCTGCAGCCTGGACCTGCATCTGTATCCCTGACCTTTGTCTTACTCCCTGCACGGCTAGCGGTGCCAGGCTCGGCCTGCTTGCCTGCCAAGACTGTATTTTGCCTTCAAGTTATCTGCTCCGCTCCTCGAAAATACATTCCTGTCTAGTAGTTTAGGTAAACATCCTTCCCAGCTGCAGAGCAAAGGGCCCGGCCTTTCTGTCTCCATGCAAGTAATTCATTGCTCCTGTTACCATGGTAGGCCCATGGCCCCCACACTACATGTAGACACGTAGACGCATATACACGCACTAACAGTCAGTATAGAATAGCCTCTGCCCAAGAGACCTTTCCCTCTAGATAATACAGTTCTCCAAACACCCGATATTGGATATGATTTGGGATTAGGTTGTTCTGACATCCCAGACTTCTGTCTCCTCATGTAAGGCTAAATGTCAAGTCCCCTTCACCCTCCAGTTCCACGTCAATTGCACGTCATGCTGCTGCGCGCGCATCTCTGCCATGTATTTCTGCTGACACTGCAGGATTCTCTTATGGATCCACCCACTTGTAACACCTTTTATGTGACGTTTCGAGTACACGCCTTTGTGCACACCTTCTGTTCCGCCTTTTTCATTGCGTATATGTTTTCTTATCTCTCCTCTCAGCTGTTACGCCTTCTGCATCCATCACCACTGTAATGCATTGACTATATATATGATATTCTGTCAATAAAGTATTGTCTATCCCTTCCTGAACCTTCGTGGTGATGGAATACGATTTGCCTGGTTCGAACCAATTCCTTTTTAAGGAATAAAACCCCTTTTAAAACCTCAGATGCCACGGACTCTGCCTCTTATTTTTTCTGAGTTATTCTTATTGAACTTTACCGCATAAATTAAGTATAGGTAATTTAAATTTACCACAGATGAAAATCCCGTGCTGCTCTGTTTTTGTCCTCTGATCACGTAAAGGGCTAAGGGTAGAACCTGGTCCCATTCCTTACCATTTACTTCAAGCATTTTCCTCAGGGTAGTCTTCAGTGTCCTGTTGTATCTCTCTACGAGACCGTCTGTCTGCGGATGATAAACAGCGGTTCTTATTTGGTGTATATTCAATAGTTGACATACTTCCTTCATCAACTTAGACACAAAGGGGGTCCCCTGGTCTGTAAGGATCTCTTTGGGGAAACCCACCCTGGAAAACAGCTCTAGCATTTTGTCGGCCACCTGTCTTGTCGTCGTAGATGCTAAAGCGAAGGCCTCGGGGAATCGGGTGGCATAATCTACCATCACTAGTACGTACTGTTGACCTTTCCTCGTTGTTGGAAGGGGTCCGATCAGGTCCATACCTACCCTTTCGAAGGGGACTCCCATGATGGGCAGGGGTTGGAGGGGCACTGCGGGAGGCCCGGTCATGTTCCTTTTTTGACAGGTTTCGCACGTTTGACAATACTCCATGGTATCTTTATATATCCCTGGCCAGTAGAAATGGTGGAGGATGTTCTGGGTTGTTTTCTCAGCCCCGGTGTGGCCCGCCACTAAGTGGGCGTGTGAATAAAACAAGACCTGTTCACGGAAGGCCACTGGGACTAGCAGTTGCTCGGGATCGTCCTTTGCCCCCTGTCTGTACAGTAGGTCGTTTTTGACGAAGAACCGAGGATAGAGCACCGGGGTTTGTCCTTGGGTCCTTTGAGCGCTATCCCAGGCGTTGCGCAAGGTCGCATCGTTAGCCTGTGAAAAACGGAAACTTCGGTCTAGTATCCAGGGCTCCTGGGACACCAACGCGGGCTTTACAGACGGTGCTGGTTTCCTCCCACCTCGGGGTCTCAGGCTTCTGTGAAACATTTCCAGAAAGGCTGGGTTGTCAGTCCCGATAATTAGGTCCTCCGGTAGGGTGGGCAATACTCCGACTTTTACGGACTGGGGTCTACCCACGACGGGACATATTGGAAGGAGGGCTACTGGGTAGGGCCTAACATCCCCGTGAACACACCTGATGTACACCTGATCCTGTGGTATTATTTGAGTCTGTTTCACATGTAAAGATTGTACCACCGACTGGCGGCAACCCGAATCCAACAATGCTTGTATGGGGGTACCATTCACCTTGACACTCACTCTGAATGCTGGTCCCATTTCCACAGAGTATAGCACTGTTCGGGGCAGGTATCCCACTTCCATGGGCTCTTCTCCGGACTTCCTCCTTGGACACATCCGAGCAATGTGCCCCCATGTACCGCACTCAAAGCACTGGGGTCCGCTGTGTACCGGAGGCTCCGGTCTCCAGGGCTTATTTCGTACGGGATCAGGGGGTCTCATGGGTTTCTTTTCTATTTTCATCGGTGTTTTTGGTTTCTCCGCTTCCCAAGAGGGAAGAGACCTGGGTTGAGCCCTTGTGAACGTGGTGGCCATTTCCACCGCTTGTGCCGTGGTTAGATTATGGTGTTGTTTCAACCACCTTTGTGTGGCGAAGGGTAGGGACTCCAAGAATTGTTCCAGGTAGACTCGGTCCATAATCTCCTCTTTTGTGCACACCGAGGGGGTCAACCATTTGTCTGCCGCCATCTTTAACCGGACAAACAGGGTTTTTGGAGTTTCCCCCGGAACACCCCTCTCCTTCCTGAACCGGATTCGATAGGCCTCGGTATCAAGCCCCAGATGATCCAGGATTATGAGTTTGATGTCGTTATATGATGTCTCACCCTTGGGATTGGCGACCTGGTAGGCCGCCTGGGCTTCCCCCACCAGTAAGGGGGCCAGAAAGAAGGGCCATTTAGCCACGGGCCAGCCACAGGCCCGGGCGACTCTCTCAAAGTTGAGTAGGAAAGAGTCCGGGTCCTCTCCCGGAATGTATTTCTGGAGCGACACCCCGCCTATGCTGTGGGGCACTGATCCAGTCAAAGGGGTCACCGTTGGTATCACGGGGTCCAATGCATGCGCTGTCACTGCAGCCTTCATGATCTCCCGGTCGGCATCCGCTGATTGGATCTGTTTCTCGACCACCCATTCCAGCCTCTCTTGACCCTTCGCTAGTCTTTGCAGGATTTCATCCATCTTGGTTATACAGATGGTCGGGTTGCCCGCATTCTCCACCACTGTAATCGGCTGGACAGGGATAGGTAGGAGTCGAGTCTTGGTAGGTTTCAAACTAGGCTTTATTGAGCGATATAGACGGTCTGTACATGTAGGGCGGGTGGTAGGTCGCCGCGGAGATCGGCTTCTTTCCCTCCGGCTCTTCCCGATCACTCCTTCTTCCCGCCTTAGATTGATCCCTCTTCGACCACTTCTGTCGGGCTCCGTCGTCCCAGCCTCCACCGAAGGAGAGAAGCAAGACAGAGGAAAGTATCAGGACAGGGTTGTGCTGTAGCACATAACAGGGTAGGGGGGTGAGGAATCACACGGTGCAACTTTTAACAAACGTGACAGTGAGTGAAGTGCACAGGGGATTTACTCAAAGGTACCGGGGCTCCCACGGCGTTTGTTCCACACCCACCCCGCAACTCTGTTACGCACCTCTGTGAGCCACGCCCCTCCGGGGGAGTGGCTGGGCGATGCGTGGGGTCGTTGGCCTCCTGGCTCTGCTGATCCCGCCTGTCGCCTTAGGAACCACCGGCGTCTCGTTCCGTCCGTCGCCTGCTCTCCCGCTGGTGGAATCCCGGTTGATGAGACCTCGGCTCCGGACTTGGCTCCCGTCTCTAGAGCTCCTCCCGCGTAGTCTCCGTCTCCGTCCTCGGGTGCTGCTTGACCTCGTCCTGGACCTGTCGCCGCAGCCGTCCTCTGCTCTTCTTCTCCGTGCTCGCCTTCGTCCTCACGATACCTCGCCTCCTCTGCTCTCTCGCTCCTCGACTCTCCACTGCTCCACGCCTCACCGCCTCTCCAATCCACTCTGACCGCTCCTCCGGTGTATAGACACACCTGGTCCTGGGGCAGGGAGTCTTTTATGTCCGGTATAGGCTCCTCCTTCTCCTTCAGCATATCTGGCCAGTTAAAGGGACCATGTTCCCATTCCTCCTCGTCGCAGCTGTAGGTTTCCTCCACTCGGTGCCAAGTCGGTTCCTCCGCTGCCTGGGGAGATAAGAGGGGGGGGTCACACGTTATGAGTTCACTCCCGCATACCGGGGTCAAGGGCCCCTCGTCCTTGCTACAGGGACCTAATCCCGATCCTCAAAAGTTGTAACTCCCATGCTCCAAAATTACGAGAGTTTTTATTACCATGTCTTCTTTATGCAGACAACATAGTCCTAATCAGCCATACTAAAGTTGGGATACAACATCTGAATGCAACACAGCGATACTCGGATATAAATGAACTGACAATAAACTTGAAGAAAACACAGACAATGACAATCACTAAGAAAAGGAACAAGTCACTCACCTGCTTTTGGAATAATGCTCCTATTGAGGATACGACAGTATGTAAGTATCTAGGTGTAAACATTGATAACAGTGGCCAGTTTACTGTTCAGCAAATGAGTATCAGAGGCAAAGGCGTTGCCACAGAAATTGCTCTAAAAGCATTAAACAGTAAACTTACCAGCCAGTCTCTCCTGCCTCTGGCACAAGTGATACGAGCTAAACTGTTGCCAACAATAACTTATGGCAGCGAAGTACTGAGAGGTAGAGATGCCAATATCCTGGACAACACATTTACGCCTGCTTATAGTATTATTTTTAGCTTGCATAAACAAACCTCACCGGCTCAAATTAGGCTCGAGTTTGGCGTCCAGAAACAGCTCCTGGCAAGACAGAGGGCATATATAACTGTTTGGAACAAAACACGCAAAACCAAACAAGGAACCTTAAAATATTATTTATGGAAGGAATTAGCACAACACCCAGTCTCACCAGCTGCGAAGTTCCTTAAAAGGAGCCTGTTGAATCTTGGCTTACATCAGCTTTGGGGCACTCCCACAAGCCATATTACACTTAAAAGATTGGTCAGGAAAACAGTTAAACATCTCTCATGGGTTGAAGACAAGGCATCACTTGCAAAACGGTCACAGGGCTGGATGATCCTGAACACGTATTCTACACAGGCACCGCAGGGCTACCTTGATTTGGGCTACTCAAAAATAGTTAAAATGACATTTTTAAAGTACAGGCTGGGCCTGTTACCCTGTATTTGGCACCTTCCACACTGGTTAAAGGATAAGGCGGGCTTCCTCTGTCGCTTATGTGGTACGGTGCCTAAGGACATGCCGCATTTGCTGTGTTCCTGTGACAAATTGCTGGAAGAATGAAAGAATCTGCTAAAATTCCAGACAGTACAGATATTTTGAAGACAAACATGTTGGATACATACTATCCAAATAGAAGTATTCACCTTGAGAACAATTGTCTCTATGAAGGTCTGCAAACCTACACTTTTAAAAGGAAGGTCACAGAAGACATCAATAAAGGTGTATATGCTCTAATTGGATGTGAAGGCTGTTTAGTAAAACAAAGAAAAGGTCATTTGATTAATCATCGAAAATTGAGTTGTGATTCTCCAGACAAAAGAGAATTTTATTACTTAGCACTTTTACAACTCTTTAAACCTTGGCGTAGAGAAGAGGAACTACTTGGAGATTTTCTTACTTATGAAGATTCGTTCAATGCAACCAAAGATACCATAGAATGTCCTGTTTTTTCAAGTTATCTGCAAATGTTGAACGAGGAAATACAGCAAGAAGCTACAATTGCAGCAGAGGTTGCTAGAGACAGTTCTCAAGACAGTCAGAGTTCTGCTTCATTGAGTCAGGATCCACTAGGAGGACCAATTATACAAAATGAAACTGCCACTGCCATGGATGAAGTTGAAAGAGCCATAGAACAAGCTCAGGAGGATGGAGTTGACTTAGAAGATTTGGAAAAAGAACTAAACGTTGAACAGGGACAAATATATGACCAAGTCACACAACAAATTGATCATGGTTTATTACATGAGAAAAAAGAGTGCTCATGTACATCATTTGTGCCTATCCAACTATATGTCCGTGGAGAAGCAGGAACTGGGAAAAGTTTCCTGATTAAAGTGATTGCAACATATTTGCAGAAAAAAAACTGAGTCATCGCTCTCTTGTGTTGTTACTGCTCCAACTGGGTTGGCAGCACACAACATTAAAGGAATTACTTTACACCGCTTATTGATGCTGCCAGTGGAGCATGATAACAAATTACAATACCACAAGCTATCTGGAGAAGCTTGTTGTGAAGTTTCAAGAGTACTAAAGAAAATGAAACTTCCTCTCATTGATGAAGTAAGCATGGTATCAAATGTGATGCTTGCTTTTGTGCATTTAAGAATGCAAGAAACTCTTAAAACAGACTATGATGTGTTATTTGGAGGCAAACACATCATTGTTTTTGGAGATTTACTGCAACTAACTCCAGTGAAAGGACAGCCAGTGTTTAAAATGCTTACACATGAAGATACCAGGAAGTGCTTAGGAAACATTGGAAATGTTAACATATTGCTAAATTTCAAATATGCAGAACTACTTCAAAATATGCGACAGGCAAAGAATGACAATGATAAAAATATTCTACAAGATGTAAGAATTGGAAAAGTAACTGAGCATGACAAAGAAGCTTTACATGCACGATTAATTTCAAATTTGTTTCCAAAGGAAAGCATTCTCCCAGAGAATATTTTTAAGAAAATTCCTGAAAACAAATCTGTCATATGCTTGATGCCAACTCTGCAAGAATGTTCAATCTTCAACACCAAAATGTTAAAGTTGGAAAATCAAGAGATTGTGAAACTGGAAGCTTTTGATAAAATAGAACATGAAGGAGCCACTATTATTTTGTCAGAAAAGTTGAAAACATAATTGAATTCTTTGGAGAAGACAATATCTAAAACTGCTGGTATGGAAAAGACTCTGTATGCATCTTTAAATTGTCGTATAATTCTACGACGTAATTTACATGTGGAAAGAGGTTTAGTAAATGGAGCAATTGGTCATGTTGTGGATTTTGTGAATTACCGAAATAGAGATGGAATTGAAATTATAAAAATTAAATTTGATGATATTGAAGAAGTACAACAAATCAGTCGTTGTTCTGCTCGCTTTTTGCTGGTGAAAGATTTATATGTCCGCAGAAAACAGTTTCCTGTTTTTTAAGCATATGCAGTAACTATTCATAAATCTCAAGGTTTAAGTGTTGATACTGCTTTGGTGAATATTGGAAATTCTGTGTTCAAGGAGGGCATGGCATTTGTTGCTTTATCTCGAGTCAGATCTTTATCTGGATTGTACTTGATTTTGATGAGACAAAGATTAATGCAGATCTAAATTTTGTAAAAGAATATAATAGGTTACGAAGAGAGTATGCTCCAAATTTACCTCAATATCCTCTGTTTGAAAAGCGTGTGGTAGGCCGAAAAAGAAGAAATTAGAAAAATTGTAGTGAAGTTGTAGCAAAAAGAAAAAAAGTAGATGAAACAGTAATTGTAAACAGAAAGGAAAAGGATTCAGTTAAAGATGTTGTTGGATTTCAGTTTGAAAATAGTTCTGGTGTCAACTGCTATGCTAATGTAATGGTTAATGTTGTTTTCTTTCTCCAAACTGTAAAAGAACAGATTGCTGAAAATCGTGATCAAACACTTTGTTGTTTATTAAATTCTGTGTTTGAGAAATGTAGAAGTGATAGAACAAAAATACAAAGTGTTTATGAAATTCGAAAGGTTTTAGACATATGTTATGGTCTAAATCAATTTTCACAGAATATTCAGCAATATTGTCAGGAATTTCTAATGTATATGCTTGTTGTTTTACAAGATGAAGGAGTAGATGTAGAAAATCTTTTTGGCCTTTCTTATAAATGGCAACATGACTGTGACAATTGCTCCTTTGTAAATAGTACTACAGTACACACTGAAAGATTTATATATTTGACTTTACCAGACTGCAAATCAGTGTCTTTTAATAATCTAGTTAGAGCAGCAAATCAAAACATGGTTTGTAGTCAATGTAAATCTGAAATGCTATCAACTTTATTTTTAATAAGATATGGACAGTTTGTTATTTTAATGTTCCAACGATGTAGACCTGATTGGACTAAATTGACAACATTAATTACAAATTTTGTGGCTTCTCAATTATCAATTTCAGGAAGAACCTTTACAACTGTAGGAATTATTTACCATGATGGTCCTTCAACAACATCAGGACATTACACAGCTTATTTAAAATGTGAAAAAGGTTGGAAGCTCTGTAATGATAATCAATTGACTTTCAAACAACGTTTGCCTTCTGACTTACTAAATTCTTACCTAGTGTTCTTACAACCGAAATTTTAGGGAAGGTAATAGGCCTATGAAGATTGCAGCAGTTAATATAACTTAGTTTGCTCTTCAAAATTACTTTCTGAATGAGAGTGATGAAGGTAATAAAAAACATGTAGTTCTCACAGAGATAGTATATGTTTATTATATAAAGTGTGCTGTGAGTATTATAGGAATTATTTATTAAATGTAAGCTAGAGATGGAAGTAAAACTTGTTTAAAAACGTGAAAGATGTTGGAGCTTTTCTTTCAGAAAGTTGGGTAAATGAGACATTACGAAAACAGTGGACTAATTTACATAGAAAAGGACTTTCCATATACTATTTGGCCTCGTGGAAAAGTGGATGGATCAAAAGTGAGTTTAGATATGGTTTTTAAAAATGTACATTATTTAAGTAATTATTCAATGGGTTTTTTAAACACAATCATTTTGATTGTGTTTTTCTTTGCCCGCTGTTATATGATGAGTACTTTTGAAGTCACTGTTTTAAGTGAAATTCAATATATTCTGAGAACAGCAAAAATAAACCATTTAACATGTTGTTGACATGATTTTGTATTTTCTATTATTAAATATATATTATTTTCCATTCTCTTATGCTCACTTACCTATTTCCACTTTCTATCACTCTTTTTAACTCACCCTCACTGGCCTTTTTGACTCTACCTCACCTCCCTTCCCTTATTCCATTTTCCACACTTATTCTCATTAACCATTCCTTCACTGCTCATTACCTCTCTCCCAGCCACCAATTTCCAGCTGTCAGTCACTCTACTTTACTCCCCTTCCGTTGGTTTCCTTTCTTTGTCCCCTCAATAATTCTCCTTCTCTCATTCACCTTTTTACACCTCACTCACTTCTTTTCTCACTTCCTCTATCCTCTCACATCCTCACTCCTTTTCCCTCACAGCCTGTCTCTTAGCTTCAGTCTCTGGATCCTCTCACTCTCTCACTTCTCTTCCGTCATGCTTACTCCCAAAAAATAACCCACACTCCCTTCCTTACCTTTCTTTGCTCTCTTACTCAGTTCCTTTGTGTCACTCTTTTCTTCACTAGCTCTATATTCTCACTCCTTCACTTCATTTGTCTCAAGCTTACTTGCTTTTATCCTCTCTTTATTTTCCCCTTTTCATCAACCTCCCTGCCCTTCACTCATCCTCACTTACCCTTGTTAATCTCCTACTTTGTCTCTTGTATTGTACAATATATATTAAAAATATTGCAAGTTATTTTGTTTTGTATTTCACAGATATAAATTTAAATGAAAATATAAAACTAAGTTGATATTACTTATAAGGTAAGTTTGATGTAGAATATTTATTTTCTCTATACTATTTTCCATAACCTCACTACTCTTCTTTGATATTCCCACACCTCTGTTTCCTTATAGCGCCTGCCTCACTTATTCTAAATCCCCACATTTACTCTCTTTTTTACACTCTTCACTACTCTCACCTTCTTTGAGGCGTTCTCTTGTACTTTCTTTCCTCTGTCTTCTCTTACTTCTTTGTTTTATTTTTTTCCCTTCCTTTACTCTCCTTAATCCGCTTCACTAATTCCTTCTCTTATTCCCTCTGTCCTCTTACTTCTACACTCCCTTTACCTCATTCTCTCTCTGTTAGCCTAATTCTCTCCGTCTCTTTAGTCTCTCACTTGTCTTCTGTCGAGCTCATTCCCTATAACTTAGTAATAGTCACAAACTCACCTTTTTTGATACCTTCTCCTTTACTTAGCTTCCTCTCTCTTCCCATCCTTTGCTCTTTCATTCTTTTCCTTTCTCTTACTCTTCTTACTCCACTTCAATAACTCCTTTCCTCAAATCCTCTATCTTCTAATTTATTCACTCCACTTTTCTCAGTCTTTTTCTATTACCCTCAAATAATTTCCAGCAATGCATCCTTTCACATGGGGTAAGTCCCATGTGAAAGTACCTGCATCAGTCTTACGCCTGCTGTGAGGCAGATGCAAGATTTTCACGCAACGGTGTCCTAAAAGTGAGTGACGCAGTGAAATCTTATATATTTCACTGTGTTACTTCTACGACTTTTCCTTGCGTCAATACGCCCCCTTTGCATACATTACATCTGACACAGGTATAATGTGGTGCAGAGGTTTACAAAGTGACGTATCTACCTAGATGTGTCACTTTGTAAATATGGCTCAACAAGGTACAATTTTTACAACTCCAATGAAACCATTACACAATTTCTAAACCAGTATTGAATCCAAGCATAAAAAACTATTTATAAAGAAGTCTACCTTATAAACACACAACTATATCAAAGATTGAGCACGCAGCTTGTAAATATATCTCTCTTTTTTTGTATGTTCTATCTCAATTTATGCCATTTAAAAAAATTATTTCCAGCAATGAAACCTTTCATATGGGGCAAGCCCAAACTGAAAAGGCCTGCGTCAGTCTTACACCTACTGTGAGGCAGGTGCAAAATTTTGACACAACAGCATCCTAAAAGTGACGCAGTGAAATCTCATAGATTTCACTACGTCATTTGTACAACCCTTCTTTGCGTCAATACGCCCCCTTTGCATAAATTACTCCTGACGCACATATAATGTGGCACAGGGCTGTACAAAGTGACGCATCTACCTAGATGCGTCACTGTGTAAGTATAATTCAACAAGTTGCAATTTTTACACCACTGCTGTGTCACAAAAAGTGACGCACTGGCGGCATAAAAGTGATGCATGGTCTTATAAATGAGGCCCTCAAGCGCACCACAGGGAAAAACAGTGTAAAAATTGTAGTAAAAAAAATAATTTCCAGCAATGCATCCTTTCACATGGGGCAAGCTCATGACCTTACCTTATGTAATGTGAGAGATGTTAACATTGTGAGAGTCTACCTTATAAATACACAGCTGTGTCAAAGATTGTGCACACAGCTTGTAAATATGCACTCAGACAAGAATATGAAATGCTGTGAGATATCTTATCACTGTGAGAGTTTACCTTATAAACACACAGCTATGTCAAAGATTGCTTTGTCTGCCTGCATATTTACAAGCTGTGTGCACAATGTTTGACATAGCTGTGTGTTTATGCATCTCCCCACCATTTCATATGGTTTTCTATCTGCTATTCCTATCCCTCTCTAGACATTCACTCCTTCTACCCATGCTACAGGTTGCACAATGTGCTTCATAAAAATGAGCATATTTACACCTCCAATGAAACCATTACACAATTTCTAAACCAGCATTGAGTCCAAGCATAAAAAACAACACGCAGCTTGTAAATATGTCTCTCTTATTTTGTATATTCTATCTCAATTTATGCCATTTAAAAAAATAATTTCCAGCAATGCTTCCTTTCACATGGGGCAAGCCCTAACTGAAAGGGCCTGCGTCAGTCTTACACCTACTGTTAGGCAGGTGCAAAATTTTGCCACACCAGCGTTCTAAAAGTGACGCAGTGAAATCTCATAGATTTCACTGCGTCATTTGTACAACCCTTCTTTGCGTCAATACGCCCCCTTTGCATACATTACACCTGACGCACATATAATGTGGCACAGGGCTTTACAAAGTGACGCATCTACCTAGATTTTTTGTATTTGATGGAAGCCTTATTAAAAACAGGCATAGTTCTGGGGGTGCCTCCTCTCGAAGTGGAGCATTACATTTCACTGTCTTCTAAAAATTCAAAAAATGGCGGCGATAGTGTACTTTAGAGAGAAATAGTGAGAAAAAGAAGGCATGAGATGAAAAAGAGATGTGAAATGCACATTGGAGAAAATATAGTGGGAGAAGGGAGGTAACTGTGAGTAAACTAACTATGTAATACAGAAATGTTGCACTCTATACTATAAGTCTCACTTTATACCACAATTATTTCACTACTATCTCATAAATTTCAAGTAAAATAACAGAAAAATGTCTCAAACAATTTATAATTTATAAATATAAATTTATTCTTCAGAATTTTCATAATTTAGAAGTACTTTTAGCATTAATTTATCAGGAATCTCCTCATCAGAACTCTTCATAAATGACTCCTGGAACTCAACATAGTCCAAGCATTCCATTAATTCAACATTCAAAGTCTCATCATTAAAATCCTCCATTCCATCTTCTCTCAAAAAAAGGTCTTCTTTTTGAATAGTGTTATGAATAGGATCATTTGAGACCTCAATCAAACTCTTCTCAGCAAAGGTTGCAGGAATTTCAAAATTAATATTAACGGTGTCCTCATTGAAATCCATATTCTTTTTACATTTTTTGCTGAAAATAGTAGAAAAAAAAACACTTTAAATTATCGTTTTTAGTAATAGATAATATTAAACTAGCTTTATCAAGTATTAAATTCCCCTTACAAATTAACAACTCACCTTTTAGAAAGCAGTAGAAGAAATAATACTGTGTAAATTTCACACCAGAAATAGAACACCAGAAATTCCTCACAAATGTACCTCAAAGAGTACTATCACAAAATGGCTGTGTTTCCCTCTCATTAGAGAACCATTTCATTAGCAGAAAACCAATGAAACTTCATCACACACAAATTCAAAACCAAAGAAACATTTTAATTGGTTGTAAATTTCAAAAGCTAATTGGCTCTTGAGTGTCTGTAAACATTCTAAATGGTCTGCATAGTCCGCCATCTTGTGACTCTGAAGAACAGAGACACAAGAGGTGAAAAATAAATTGGGAAATAATTAAAAAGGGGCAGAATAGACACCCTCTGACCCCCTAGGTTTTCTGAGGGGTGCCTAGAAGGACCCTGACAGGCAAAAAAACTTTTTTTCTTTTTTTTTAAATTCGCGGGATAAGCGCTGGGTGCGCTACCGGGTGCGCTCTCCGGTACGCGCACCGTGAGCGCACTGGGAAAAAATGTTAAAAAAATATATACATTTAACAAATGTTTTAAAAATATATATATATATATAATTAATTGTTGTAAAAAACAGCTAACAAAAAAAATAATCATAGGTTACAAAGTCGATATACAAATGAATTAGCTTCTAAAAAAACTATGAAATTCACTGAAAAAAACCATAGGTTTCACAAACGTTATAGTTAGGAATTAGCTTTTAAAAAACCTTTCAAATTCACTAAAAAACCATAGGTTTCACACTCGTTATAGCTAGGAATTAGCATTTAAAAAACCTTTGAAATTCACTGAAAAAACCATAGGTTTCACACCAGTTTTAGTTAGCTGAACAGTTTACTCATACAAAACCATTGAAATTCCCACGTTATAGTTAGTTTGACTCATTATAACTCGTGCGCCCGCAATCCACTGCTGATGATGTCACATATTACATCATTCATGACATGGTCAGTGACATCACTGATGACATCACTGATGACATCTCAAATGACATCACTGATGACATCACTGATGACATCATTCATGTGATAATACGATGCATCTCCTCACACTCTAATCTAACCTTTGATACACCCAGTGTTAAATACAAACTACTATTCCTGAAATTAATGACACACCATTAGCAGTAACTACATACGCACTCACTGATTCCTAGGTCTACACACACATTCACTCATTCACCCATACAATCACTCATACATACAGACACTCATCATAACAACACTATCATATCCACTCATACACCTATACAGACACTTACATGCTGACACTCATCCACAAAGTTACTCAAACACCTAGTCAGTTATGCAAAGAATCATTCACACTCCCATTTCATCAACTACAAACTTATACACACTAAACCTTACTTATTCAAACATATACTAACACATACTTACTCTCTTTTACAATCACTAATACAAGTACACATTGATCCATACAGTCACTTACGCAATCACAGGCTCTGATGTTTAGTCATTTATATATGCCAACTCTCACATGCACTGTGTTTTATATATGTACTTACATGGACATGTAGCACTGATATATCCATTCACTCAGCAACACACCCATGCACACAGTCAACCGCCCATACAGCTGTTTCTACATTCACTCTTGAACCTATATACCTAGTGAATGAACTGGTCACACATCTATGCACAGAGTCACACACCTCACAGCCACCCACACACATACTCACCCTCACATTCAAATACTTAGACAACCAATTAATAACCCATATAGCCACTCATATAGCTACTGATCAACACATGCAGCAGCTTACACAACAACAGACATACTGATGCACACATTCAGACAGTTTAGTCACTAACCAATGCATTCAGTAAGACACATTTAATCACGCACTCATACAGTCAGTCACGCACCTATAAAATCCATCATCCAGACACTCATACATACACTCATTCTTCAATATGTTAGACACATTTTAACATTACAGGAACACAAATTCAGTGAATGATGTCATCAGTGATGTCATCAGTGATGTCACTGACCATGTCATGAATGATAGTGAAGTAATATGTGACATCATCAGCAGTGGATTGCGGGCGCGCGAGTTATAGTGAGTCAAACAAACTATAACGAGGAATTTCAATGGTTTTGTATGAGTAAACTGTTCAGCTAACTATAACTGGTGTGAAACCTATGGTTTTTTCAGTGAATATATATATATATATATATATATATATATATATATATATATATATATATATATATATATATATATATATATATATATATATATATATATATATACAGGAACTTCGTTTTTCTGTTTGCTTGCCGCAAAATAACGAATCGGACCCAATCAGGTAAATTTGCTTATTTTATTTGATTAAGTGCATCACTCCATCCGCCATGACGCGTTTCGGGCCCTGAAGCCCATGATATATATATATATTGAAAAATAAAGCCAGATAACATGCGAGCCTCTAATGTCGTTTGTCTGCAGCCCCGAGGAAGAGGTGGTGATACCTTGAAACGCGTTGGCAACTCAATTAAAGTGAAGCAGGACTGCAGGATGCAAGAGAAAGCCGGATGGCTGGAACACTGTTGTGTGCCTTCTCAATGCTACAGGGCACTTTGTTTTTCGAGATTTGCACACGGCAGCCTGGCCGTGGGGAAGAGCACCATTACTAGCTGGAGGAGAAAGGCGAACACCAGCTAGTCGAGGCCGTAAATCTTTACCTTCAGGATTACCGGCACAGCATTCCATATGCAAATGAGCCTGCCAAAATACTTCACAACCTACTATAGGTAATTAATATGTGCTTTAAATATGAACGAACATTGGAACTGACTTCCATGATATAACTTTGCTCGCATTTGGGACTCCATATCCCATAAGGCATCAAGAGAAAATTGCGCTGATGACACGCCCATGTTGGGCAGTGACGCATAAAAAGAATTATGAGGGATGAGGAGAAAGGCAAACACCATCTAGTCGAGGCCGTAAACCTTTACCTTCAGGATTACCGGCACAGCGTTCCATATGCAAATGAGCCTGCCAAAATACTTCACAACCTACTATAGGTAATTAATATGTGCTTTAAATATGAACAAACATTGGAACTGACTTCCAGGATATAACTTTGCTCGCATTTGGGACTCCATATCCCATAAGGCATCAAGGGAAAACTGCGCTGATGACACGCCCATGTTGGTCAGTGACAAAAAAAATAAAGCCAGATAACATGCGAGCCTCTAATGTCGTTTGTCTGCAGCCCCGAGGAAGAGGTGGTGATACCTTGAAACGCATTGGCAACTCAATTAAAGTGAAGCAGGACAGCAGGATGCAAGAGAAAGCCGGATGGCTGGAACACTGTTGTGTGCCTTCTCAATGCTACAGGGCACTTTGTTTTTCGAGATTTGCACACGGCAGCCTGGCCGTGGGGAAGAGCACCATCACTAGCTGGAGGAGAAAGGCAAACACCAGCTAGTCGAGGCCGTAAACCTTTACCTTCAGGATTACCGGCACAGCGTTCCATATGCAAATGAGCCTGCCAAAATTCTTCACAACCTACTATAGGTAATTAATATGTGCTTTAAATATGAACAAACATTGGAACTGACTTCCACGATATAACTTTGCTCGCATTTGGGACTCCATATCCCATAAGGCATCAAGAGAAAACTGCGCTGATGACACGCCCATGTTGGGCAGTGATGCATAAAAATAAAGCCAGATAACATGCGAGCCTCTGATGTCGTTTGTCTGCAGCCCCGAGGAAGAGGTGGTGATACCTTGAAACGCGTTGGCAACTCAATTAAAGTGAAGCAGCACGGCAGGATGCAAGAGAAAGCTGGATAGCTGGAACACTGTTGTGTGCCTTCTCAATGCTACAGGGCACTTTGTTTTTCGAGATTTGCACACGGCAGCCTGGTCGTGGGGAAGAGCACCATCACTAGCTGGAGGAGAAAGGCAAACACCAGGTAGTCGAGGCCGTAAACCTTTACCTTCAGGATTACCGGCACAGCGTTCCATATGCAAATGAGCCTGCCAAAATACTTCACAACCTACTATAGGTAATTCATATGTGCTTTAAATATGAACGAACACTGGAACTGACTTCTATGATATAACTTTGCTCGCATTTGGACTCCATATCCCATAAGGCATCAAGAGAAAACTGTGCTGATAACACGCCCATGTTGGGCAGTGACGCATAAAAATAAAGCCAGATAACATGCGAGCCTCTGATGTCGTTTGTCTGCAGCCCCGAGGAAGAGGTGGTGATACCTTGAAACGCATTGGCAACTCAATTAAAGTGAAGCAGGACAGCAGGATGCAAGAGAAAGCCGGATGGCTGGAACACTGTTGTGTGCCTTCTCAATGCTACAGGGCACTTTGTTTTTTGAGATTTGCACACGGCAGCCTGGCCGTTGGGAAGAGCACCATCACTAGCTGGAGGAGAAAGGCAAACACCAGCTAGTCGAGGCTGTAAACCTTTACCTTCAGGATTACCGATTACCGTCACAGCATTCCATATGCAAATGAGCCTGCCAAAATACTTCACAACCTACTATAGGTAATTAATATGTGGTTTAAATATGAACGAACATTGGAACTGACTTCCAGGATAGAACTTTGCTCGCATTTGGGACTCCATCTCCCATAAGGCATCAAGAGAAAACTGCGCTGAGGGCACGCCCATGTTGGGCAGTGACGCATAAAAATAAAGCCAGATAACATGCGAGCCTCTGATGTCGTTTGTCTTCAGCCCTGAGGAAGAGGTGATGATACCTTGAAACGCGTTGGCAACTCAATTAAAGTGAAGCAGGACGGCAGGATGCACGAGAAAGTCGGATGGCTGGAACACTATTGTGTGCCTTCTCAATGCTACAGGGCACTTTGTTTTTCAATATATATATATTATATATATTTGTCACACTCGTGACAAAGGGAAGGCTTTCCCGAAACGCGTCGAGTGGGATGTGAAATAAATCCAGTTTTGCATACAATTGAGGCTTGGACATCGTTCTTTGACCTGTGGACGAAAAGTTGGAGTATTGTGGGATTGGCGATCCCGTCCAAAGCCCGCCGCTGCAAGGGGCCAAAACAGCTTAGCGCCAAAACTTGCTTGGAATATATATATATATATATATATATATATATATATATATATATATATATATATATATATATATATATATATATATATATATATATATATATATATATATATATATATATATAAATATCCGCGAAAGGATTCCCAGTAACGTTCACCGGGAAAACAAAGACTCGCACTCCAGGATCCGTGTGAAGGTATGGAATGTATTTATTGGCGACGCGTTTCGACCAGGCTTTCTTTCTCCTTAGCCAAATGCATACAGTTACAACCACCATTTTAAAGTGCACAATAATGTGAAAAGGGACCATGGTCCGAGATAACTACAATTGAGCTGGAAAACAGACTCCATTGTTTCCCAGCTCGGGTAATGCATGTTGTGAACACAATATCAGGGATTAACTTCATTCCTGTCATTAAAGGTAGTGAAACCAGATAAGGTATTCTAGCACATGTTGACATTTAACAGTTTCTGAATAGAGCATGTAAGCATCAAATATTCAACTGGAATAAAGAAAAGTAAAAGTAATGGTGTCGGCCAGGTGGCTTTATGTAAGTATTCTCGGAGAGGATTATACAAGTGAATGGCAATCTAGGCCGAGTTGCCGAACATCAATACCAACAAATAGTCCGGTTTTAGCAAATACAAATGTTTACATGACAGAGATCAAGTAATGGAGAGTAAATGTATACATTGCCGGTGTATATTCACAAATTGAAATTTGGTGCATGTTCGCAGGGAGAAGTGCAAAGGGAGATGATTCTAATAAATTTAACTAAATTAAATCACGGGACTGGAACAAGCCTTGTACCAACGCCGGAGTAGTGCAAAAAAGTGACCCCTATACTAACTATTTGCAACCCTCTCATAGTTCTACAGAGAAGGGTACAGTGGTGGGTGGGAGTGTGATGTGCGAAAAACTTAAAATTACAAGGAGTTAGCAAATGGAAGTAACCAAAAAGTGAATTGGGGTTGGATCACGGGGAATGGGATCTCCCCAACTAATTCCCAGAGGGAAAGAAGGTGCAGTGTCCCCATGGAACTGGGAGCGGACCATTGTCCGTGACCCAGGGATCAAACCATGGTTGGGTATGCTATGCTATTCTGTGAAATTTCCATGTGCTGTCTGTTACATCAGGAAGAGAACCCTCTCCCATGTTCCAGTGTGGTCAAGGACATTGGCGATCACAACAGATGAAAGTTAAATAAGCTAAAAAAACAAAAAAACAACAAACCAAAAAACTAAAACACAGGGTAGGGAAGGAACAAAGCCACATGCCGAGTACTCATCCGATATGGAAATGTAACTCCTCATCCTCATTCATGTCAAAGGGGTTCTTAGAATCCAGACGAATGATGTATTGCGATTCCAAGACTCGCAGCTGTTTCACTCTGTCACCCCCTCTGGGACTGGCTGGTACTCTGTCAATGCCAAAAAATGAGAAACAATCAACATCTTTGTTATGGTGGCGCATCCAATGGCGCGCAGTGGCATAGCTCATATCACTATTCTTGATTGCCCTCATGTGCTCAAGGATGCGTTTTTTGATTGGGAAAATCGTGCTCCCGGTGTAGAACTTACCACATGGGCACACGATCACGTAAACACAGAAATCAGTGTTGCAATTCATGAATTTACCAATCAGCTCTGTTCTTCCAGTGGGCAGGGGATATGATTTAACATTTTTGCTGGTCCCACACACCTCACATTTCCCGCACTTAAAAAAGCCCTTCTGTTCCTGAAGCCAAGTACGTTTCTTGGGAGCCCCCAAGTAGCTTCTAACCAACATGTCTTTGAGAGAGCGCGCCTTCTTGTAGGTGATTTGTGGCTGTTTATTGACTGTGTTTCCTATGATAGGATCTTTCTTCACAATATGCCAGTGTCTTTTGAGTGTCTCGCGTACTTTGCCTGCTTCTACACTGAATGTGGTCATCATCCTGACATTATTGGATTTACTGGTTTCTGTGGTCTTCCCTGTTTTCTTCACCAAGAGTGCCGCTCTGTCGCTGGCCTGCGCTTTCTCCTTGGCCACCAGCAGTACCTGGTTAGAATACCCTCTAGCCCTGAATCTCTCGGTCATAGATACTTGTTATTTTTCAAATGCTGTCTGGGAACTACAATTGCGCTTGGCTCTAAGAAACTCCCCGTACGGGATACTATTTTTGAGGCTGGTCGGGTGGTGACTGCTGGCATGTAGAACGCTGTTCCCTGAGGTGGGCTTCCTATATAGGCTAGTGTTTATTACCCCTTCCTCAATCTTGACAGTCACATCTAGAAAATCCATTTCGCCCTGATCTTGCTTGCTCGTGAATCTGAGATTGACATCATTTCTATTCAATGAACTAAGGAACCTGCCCAGATCATGAAGATGTCATCTATGTAACGGGTTTAGAAGGCAATGTGGCATGTAAGGTTGACGTTAACATCTGTCCAAAGCACTCGCTCCTCCCACCACCCCATCAGCATACACGCATAACTGGGCGCAAATCAACTTCCCATTGCAGTCCCCACCTCCTGTTTGAACCACCTGTCATAAAATAGAAAATAGTTGTTCAGCAAACAGTATTCCAACATTTCCCGTAGCATGTTAGTCTGTTGAAGAAGGAAGATGGATCTGTCCCTCAGAAAATGTTTACACGCATTGAGACCATCACGGTGTTTGATACACGTGTAGAGGGAAACTACATCTATGGTGACTAGCCAGAAATTGTCCTCCCATGTGATACCCTCTATCTTATTGTTGAAGTCAGTGCTGTCTCTGCAATATGAGGGAAGGTTAAGAACAAAGGGAAAAAGAAAAGTGTCCAGAAAAACCTTTATCCATTCGCCTCCGTTCTCTCGCTGGATATTTCCAAAAACAGCAACAGACCACAAAGTAAGGGCTTGTATTAATTTCTTTTGTGCAGATCGGCATTACGCGCTTCATCTCATGCGGGAGCCTTGATCACATGACAAAGTTCTATGTTGCATTCGATCTTTTAAAGTGCCAACTGCCAGTGTAATTAGAATCACATGTGCATATCACGCCATAGACACAAAAAAGGGACATTTGTAGTTTTCCTTAATGGCTTAAGCACATATAATTTTTTGTCATTCTTTTCACAGTTAATTTGGCATAGTTTTTTGTGCCATTTCAAGGATACACATTTGAGGTTAAATTTCAATATATAGTCATTTGAAAAATCATACTCAAATGTTAATAATTTGACAAAATCCTCAATTAGTTGAAGCTTTCAACAACAGATCCTATGTGTATATCTTTTATTTGGTTGTGATCAGAATGTCTGGCATGAAAAAGTGTTTTTGTGCTAAAGTGCAAGAAGTGCTTATCACCCTACGTGTTGTATATGCCCCCAATATTATTAAAATCACATTAATCCATGTTAGTATTGTCACATATTTATTGTCCTTCATTTTCTTTGGCGCTAGGGTTTCGGAGCCCCAATACCCAGTGGTTGGGTTCACATCATTTTTGGCAAGGTACTGTGTAGTTCTTTGAAAGTGTTTTTGGCATAAGACTATAGTCAATTAATTTGGTTCTATTATTGTATGCACCTATCTTGTTGTTTTATGCCAATAACTGTTGGTATAAATACCCGATCTGTGCAAACTTGCAACCTGTAATTAATAAATACATAAATGACCATATAACTATGTATACTGTAAAATATTCACTCTATTGGCTTGTGTGCAAATTGTGCATGGTTGGGTGCAAGAATACAATGTGCAAAGTCGCTAATGGGACCATCATAGGCTCATAATAGTACGGTTGTCAATGTATAAAGTATATATAATATTATTAATAAAATCATCAATGAATAAATATAACAATATAAAAGATCATAGTAAAATACTAGTCTTACAACATCAACATCCATTAATAACCTGTTCGTATAGAACCATATTTAAGACCCAAGTTAAAACTTTGCATACCAATTAATAGATAAATCTGAATAAAAATGCCAGTGTTATGAACAGTACCCTTAAAAAGTCATTCATAAGCAAGTGCACAAATCCTCAGTCACATTCAGTCCTGTCGGATACTTGGAGTTCAATTCTAGAATATATCTAGTTTCCAGCTGATGTAACCATTGTGCCCTATTTCCCCCTCGTCTGCTTAGTGGAATTGCATCTATCATGAAGTATCTGAGATCCTGGCTTCTAGAGTTGTGTTTACTTTTAAAATGGCGTGCCACTGGGTAGGTATTATCCTGATTAGTAATCTCCCCAGGGTGTTGCACTTGCAAGATTCTTTTATGCACCTGTAATTTGGTGCTCCCTACGTAATGTAGGTCATAAGGGCAGATTAAAATGTAAACCGCATATTCGGTTTTGCAAGTCAGAAGTTTAGATATTTTGATGCTTCTGCTGCTGAATGGTGTCATGTAAGTTATACGATTTTCACCTTGCTGATACGCCTTACAGGTTTTACATCTTAATGAGCCCTTATGAGTCTGAAGCCAATTCGTATTTTCAATGATTTCTGGGCTGGTTTTTACTAGTTCATCCCGCATTGATGGACCTCTACTATATGCGATAGAAGGTCAAGTTGGTAAACTCTTACCTATGATTGGATTGCTTAATACCATGGGCCAGTTACGTGAGATGATTGATTGAAGTTGCTTTTATGTTTTTGGCTGTACTGTATGATAATTCTGAATTCTTTCGGATTATCACTGTCACTTGCTGGAGACTGTACAACAGAGATTGGCTCACTAGTATGCTTTAGTGAAAGTAATTCAAACCTCTCTTTGCGCATGGATTTCAAGATGGCACTATTATTCACCGTGCTAGAATACCCTCTCTCTAAAAATCTCATCTTGCTTGAGGTTTGGGCTTCCCTTAGATCAACATCATTGCTATGGATCCTCCTCAACCACAGGATCTCCCCTTAGGGGATGCTATTGATAAGGTGCTTTGTGGAGTTCCCTGAAGTTTCTTTATGATACAATTTGGACTCAATCCTGTCATTCTGCACATAGATTTTAGTATCTAAGAAGCTCACCTCAATTTTACTTATGGTCACTGTAAACTGTAAATATTTAGAGCTTTGATAAAATCACTGGCATCACTGTTATAACCATCCCTTATAACAAGCAGGTCATCAATAAAACATAACCACATTTTGATATTATTGTTCATCACATGTTGGTATTGGGTTTTGAGTGCCAGCTCCTCCCAGCAGCCCATATGCAAACTTACATAGCTGGGGGAGAAGCTGGCCCCCATGGTTACTCGTCTGACCTGTCTGTACAGTTGATTATTGAACATAAATACATTTTTCATCAAGCAGAATTCCACCATCTCAATGAGCATTTCCTTTTGGTCAGTTGTAATTTCCACTAGTTTCTCCAAGTAAAATTTGAATGCCCTCAGTCCATCGTGATGTTGAATAATAGTATATAGCGAGTTCACATCCATTGCTATGAACAGATATCCAGGTTCCCATTTGAAGTCTCTTAATTTTCTTTGGAAATCCCCAATGTCACATACATATGATGGTAAAGACTTTACGAGGTCTTGGAGAAAAAAAGTACACATATTGGGAAGTATGCTTTAATAGGCCATTCCTAGCTGACATAATTTGCCTGCCAGGGGGTTTGTGTGGATCTTTATGGATCATATGTATAAAATAGATCGTCGGTACAACTGGATGCTCATTCTTTACATACTTATGTTCCTGGACTGTCATTGTTCCTTTCTTTTTCCAAGTCATTAGTTGAGTGTGGCATCTCCGTGATGGTACTTTTGTTATAACAGATGTCATCTCTTAATTGTCTGTAAGCTTCATTAGTGTATTCGCTTTTGAACAGTAGGACAATATTTCCCCCTTTATCAGAGTTTCAAATGACTACACAATTGTTCTCTTTGAGGTTTCGTATGAGTAAATCATATTCATGGTTACGTTTATTGTGTTTCCATTTGGTTTTTCTAGTTGTCAAATTTTGTTGTTTTACTTGTCCCACGACTTTCTCGTGGAATATATCAATAGAATCTCGTGTCATAATGGGGTTAAAGGTTGATTTAACTTTAAAATGTGTCTTTGTACCCTGTTGCGGTCGGCCCCCAAGATTTGATTGATTGGGTTTGGTTAATTAAGTCATTGTCAAATCGATATCATTGGCACCCTCATTGTTTAACCACACTTCCTGCATCTCAGCACAAAAGGAGGCATCTGATTGAGTTGATGTCACATCACTACGTTTATCACTGCTCATAGCAACACCCTCATTTGTATGGTTACCATCTCTTTTATTTAATCCATGACACTTTTTGAGTTTTAACTTCCTCACCCCTTTAAAGATGTCCAATCATCTGGTTTTAGAGTAATTGAATTTTCTTACAGGACAATAAGAGAGGCCCAAACTTAGAATCCTTTTATCTGACTCATTTAATACTATGTTCCATAAATTCACAATTGTTTTGTTTGTGTTTATTTGCCCCTCCTCCAGCCTCCTCTCTTCTTCACATTTTGACCTGATTCTTTTGGCCTACCTTCTCTGTCAGTGTCTGTTGTTTTTGTTTGGCCATAATAGTTTTTTTGGGGTCTAGATCGGAGGGTTTGCCTCCTGTCTCTGCATAAAAAACCAAATTCTTCATCTGATTTGGAAGTACTTGAGTTTGGTTCTCTGCTCCTTGAGGGTCCTGATCTTAGCTCTGTACATTTAATGCTTTTCACTGCTCTCATCGCCTTGTTTTTTTTCGTGAAGGTAAAAATCTGGCCAAGTTCAAATTTTAGTTTTGTCCTGATCAAATTTCAACGTTTTTTGCTCTTTATTTTATCTTCCTCCTGCTTTAATCTGACCATCATTTCTTGGCGTAGTTTATCTTGTACCTCCCTATGACCAAGCTCATTTAATTCTTCATTTAACTTATCAATTTCCTCAAGTGATATTGTTCTATCAATGCCATCATACTTTATTAGTATCATATATATATTTATATTCAGCCAAGTTTCTCCTCTCCATGCTCCCAATCCACGGGGTGGCGTGAGACCGGCGGAGATCACCGGTATTTAATATCCAAAATAAACGAAGTCCCACTCATGCTCTCAGAGGAAACCAAATGCAAAAAACAAGTTAGTACAAGCAAAATTGGAGGTTTATTCTTGTCATAAACCCGCCGTGACGCGTTTCGCCACCGAAGTGGCTTGTTCACACAGCGATTGTGTACTAGGCAGCCATTTACATACACAATGTTAATGTCATAGAAAGAGGACTTGTCAATACAAAACCCTGGTATTGGGAGCCATCTTAGAGTATGTCAGCAGTTCAACAATAATGCAGCATAGTACATTGAGTTACAGTTATTACATTTCAACTGTTGTAATGTGTTACAGTCCTCGAAAAATCTTCAACATTGAAACACAGGTATGCTTCTAATCATGAAAACAGTACCGTCCCGTGTCAGACACGTTTATCGCGCATGCGCGGCTGCTTCAGTTTACCGTGTGGCGCAAGGAACCATGGTTAATATACTTACTTGTAATATCAAAGGCTGGAAGTGCTGGCATACCTTAACGTTAACAGGTGCAAAGTTTGGTGTAATTCCGTTCAGCAGTTCAGGCTGTAGCCGAGTCACAAGTTTCCTATAGAAAAAATATAGTCTCAGCAGAAGGTGAAATAGAATAAACTGCAAGTGCTTATGCTGGGTGGTTGTGTTAACCACGAAGATTTTAGACTTCGTGGTTAACACAACCACCCAGAATAAGCACCTGCAGTTTATTCTATTTCACCTTCTGCTGAGACTACATTTTTTCTATAGGAAACTTGTGACTCGGCTACAGCCTGAACTGCTGAACGGAATTACACCAAACTTTGCAAAAAGGTAGCTCTTGGTCCTGTAAGCACTCTTTTTGTTAAATGGTGTAAATCCATTCAATAGTTTATTGAGAAATGTAAAGATTCCTTTGATATATAACTGTGGCCGCAGTGGATCCGCCAAACCCTCCGAATCTCGTGCCTGAGATCTGATTTATCGGCTGCAGAGAAACAGCTGTGGTCACTAGAGCTTTCGTTTTGTCCTCAGTCGAATTTCAACTATACAAGGACTCAAGCAGATATTTACAGGTTCATACGTAAGTTCAAGCTAAAAAAATTCCATTTACAAAGAAATAAACCGGCTGATAACAGCGAGGCAGCAGTCCCGCAACAAGAATCTAGTATGTCTGAGTTGTTAAACTCGGACTACGAATTATTTAGGGACATGCAAAGCCTGGCGTGGGGTGATGGAATTGGATCGGAAGCAAGAAGTCAAAATGACATAGCAATTTTTGATAGTATGCGGCAGCAAAAAGAAGATGTTAATGCAAATCCTGATACACCTTTCAAGCCTAAGTCAAAGTTTGTCCCAATTATGGCAAGGGATTCTATTGATGTTTTTAATGAACAGATAGTGGCACAAATAAAGAAGCTCAATATGTCCACAAATAGTTCTAAAAGAAAATGCACAAATCAGGACAGGAAATATCGCCAACTCATTGACAAACTTAAAGATAACCATCAAATCATAATACGTAACTCTGACAAGGGAGGAAATATCGTGCTATGGCCACTTAAAGATTATTTGGAGGAAGCACACATGCAACTTAATGATGAGGAATGTTATCGTCGGACTTCTCCGTTGAAATGTAAAGAGACTCAGGAGCAACTATTTTCGTTATTGCTCTCATGGAGGAGTCAGGGTCTTCTAAGTTGGGACGAGTTCAAATACCTCAAAAAAGACCATCCAACAATCCTGGTGATATATTTTATACCTAAAGTACACAAAGACATTAGGAAACCACAGGGAAGACCGATCATAGCTGCATTTGATGGCTTACTTGAGAATTTCTCATAAACAACAAGAGAGATAGGGAGAGTCATGAACACTCTTAGTCCCCAAACTATATTATACATCAACAACAAAAGAGTGTTCCTGTTCTGTTTGAGGTGGAAAAAAGCACAGAGCACAAGGAACCAACAAAGCCCATTTAGTTTGTTAGGAAAGCCCTCACTCACCGACCTGGTCGGTGACTTGCTTCATCATCGGGCCCCACCGGGTGTGACCGAATGCCACCCCGGTGTGCTGCGACGCCAGAATTACTGCGGAGCTGGTCTTTTGAAGGTGGGAGGGCTATGTGAGAAATTACGTGAATAGTGTGAAGTGGTGACTTAAAATTGCCTTGTATGTATCAAAAAATTAATTTTAATCAAAGATCATCAAGGACAAGGTTAAAAAATGTGTTGGTGAGTAGGGCCAACTAATTGAATGGTCTACTCCCACTAGCATTAAGTGACAATGTGAATGGTCGTCAGGACCTATGGTGTAAACCTCGGCGGTATGGGCACTCTAAGGCCCACCCAACCAGAGGACTTGAAAGTTAAAAGTCTGTGAAGTGCAAAAACAAGGGGGGCGGGCTTCACCACCCGAAGGTAGGACGCACACACCTCCAGCCTCTAAAATTTAGAGACCAAAAATAAAAGCACTTCACCAGGGATTAAAATCCACCCCATAGACCGCGGGAGGGAGGGGACGGCGCATTTGGCACATCGCCCACGGCGTCCGTCTCCTACAGGTACGCCTATTCGCCCTCAGGACCGGGTCTCGTCGATACTTGAGAATTTGTCAAAATATATAGACTTTTTCCTGCAAGAATATGTGAAGAGTCTCAGATCATATGTGAAGGACGCTGGTAATATTTTGAGAAAGATCCGAAATGTTGAATGGAAAGAGTCATATCTATTGATTGCGCTAGATGTATCATCCTTATACACATGTATTAGAAATAGGGATGGTATGAGGGCGATTGAATATTTCCTGATGAGAAGGCCAATGGTTTATGTGCAACATACCAATATGCTTCTGAAAATGTTACTGTTCTGCTTGGAGAACAATTTATTTTTGTTTGATAGGAAAATGTACCAGCAGATTCAGGGAGTGGCCGCGGGGGCCAGCTTCTCCCCCAGCTACGCCTGTTTATTAATGGGCTGGTGAGAGGAGCTGGTCTTCATGGGGCAATATGAGCAAGCATACCAGTCTAATATCGTCACATGGTTAAGATATATTGAGAGTTTATTTATAGTCTGGGATGGAGAAAAGGAAAGTGCTATGGAGTTCATTAATTTGTTGAATGTCAATGCAATCAATTTACAGTTTACTAGTAACATCAGTAGCAATAAGGTCACATTTTTAGATGTTCAAGTCAATGTGATAGGCAATAGGCTGTCAATAACCCTTTTTAGTAGACCCACTGCTGGGAATACCCTTCTTCACGCTACTAGCGCGCATCCCCTTCATTTAATCAAAAGTATTCCGTACGGGGAGATGCTACGTATTAGGTGCATATGCAGTGAAGAAGAGGACTGTAATCAGAAGCAGAAGGAAAGTCGTAGGAGGTTTCTAAATAGAGGATATGAAGCTCAAGTTGTTGAGGCGACAATTGCCAAATCCAAAAATCTAGCAAGAATGGATTTAATACAATATAGGGCCAAAAAAATTATCAAGCCTGATATGGAGGAATCCACTAGGTTGATTTTGACCTACTCGAGACAGGAGAAACAGATTAGGTCCATTGTGAAAAGGAATTGGCCAATTGTCAGAGGGGATCCTGTGATTGGTAAGCTTTTATCTAATTACCCGGCTGCCATGTTTAGAAAAGCTAACAGCATGGGCAGTGCAATTACCAGTAGCAACCTAGATAACAAGGGTGAAAGGCACGTGGTTGGTAGCAAGGAAAGGATTCTTCAAATGTGCAACATGCAAAGCTTGTCAATATGGGATTAACACAACTAGCTACATAACGGCATTTAATACCAAGCCGCGCAGCATAGAGCAACATTTCACATGCAAAATAGATTATGCTGTATATGTATTATCATGTAGCTGCAATTTACTGTATATTGGCAGCACGAAACTACAGGCGCATAAGAGAGTCCTGCAGCACATGCGTGCTATAGTGAATAGTGACGAAAGCTACCCAGTGGCCAGACATATTGGGTTGGTCCACAACAAGGACTTGAAACATCTAAAATACTTTGTCATAGACGCAGTGAGTCCCCAGAAAAGAGGAGGGAATAGGGAATTAAAACTCAAAAGTTTGGAAACATCTTATATTCTGGAGTTTGACTCCAAACACCCAAGGGGATTGATTACCAGTGAAGATGTACATACCTTTCTATGACAGAGCACTAATAAATGACTTTTTTGTATTAGGAAGTGAACTGTAAAATTTTTACATTTTATATTTTGATTTTTTTACCTACCTCCTTTTTGTATAGCTGACTATTTAAAAGAGATATCAAATAACTATATCTTTTTAAGAGGCAAATTTTAGGACTATTTATGTATTTAATTATTTATATATGGTATATATATATATATATATTTTGTATATATTTATTGTCCTTTGCATTTTTGCACTTTACAAAAGAATGAGGTTGTTTGGGTTGTGGTTTGGTGAAAATACATGATTTTTCTGCAGCAATATAATAAGGGATATACTCAAATGAAATATCAGGAGTTATGTATTGCAACAGATAGTAGTAGAATAATTGAGATGGAGTTTTATTATTTATGTAATTTTTTAGGGTTTAGGGTCTAGGTTTGGCACAGTATGTTTATATATTTTATATATTTTTTTTGTATATAATATTAAGGGTTTGCACTATATACTTGGACATTGTATAGGACATGATTGGGGATGTTAATATGATGATCACTGCTAGTATAATTGAAAAGCATTTATGCTGTGATTCTCTTCTTTCTTTTATAACTACGGATTTTTACACATTTATGCAGTTATTTTTAATCCTAAGTTATAGTGATCAAAAATGTAAATGTTTTATATGCACATTTACCCTTTTACTATTATGGTAACAATATATTGTATGTTTTTCATGTCTATTCTATGTCCACTTGCACTTTAAAAAGCGGTGAGAAAAATAGTAGAGCTGTCATGTGATCAAGGGCGGGAGCGCCCGAAACATGTAGTGGCAGAGCTGGCTAAATAAAGATACATTCTGCGCAGTATTTGGGTCCACGCTCGTCTTTTCCAAAACGGACGGTGTAATTGAGCTACAAATCATATATATATATATATATATATATATATATATATATATATATATATATATATATATATATATATATATATATATATATATCTTTCACTCCGTTTGATACCACTCGTGCAGCATCACACAGTCAAATCCAGACTGTTCACCAAACGAATAAGCCAGACCCAGAGTAAGGTGCAGTGATTTTAATCCAGTTTAATAAAATAAAACCCAGCAAGCCCGCATGACGCGTTTCGCCTCTAGCCAGAGGCTTGGTCACATGATACATTGCTTGACATAGATGAGGGTATATAAGGAGTACAGAAAAAGGGGGCGGTGCTGCGTGGTTCCGACCTCCCTGCAATTAACCCCTTATTGAACAATTCCACTTTTCATATTGCAGCTGGTGGAGCTAGGTTGAAAAAATAAAGGGCATAGTGCCCTAGTTCAGAAAACATGCAATGGTCGTGAAAATTTGCAAGATATATCAATTGTGCAAAGTCATGCACATCTTAAATTATCTCAATATATACAAAACTGTACAATATAAAAGACCTGAAAAAATATATTATATATATATATGAACATACCTAAAAAACATTTCATTATGATTATGATATATACATTATTTACAATATATATATATATGTATATCTGTGGAGGAAAAAGAAAAAACTCTGACAGTTGGAATCAAAGTACATTATAAGACTAAGAACAAAAATAACTGGGGGCATGAACTTCGACGAGGAGCTCTATGTGCATTTGGAGTAACAAGCAGAGACAGGAGGCCTTAAAAATATCTGTCTTCATAAGAGACAAGGACATTAAGCATGGTACTATCATGTGTAAGCAATTTGATATGGGTACTATATCATAATGCAAGACATATACATAGATATAAGTTGTAATGAGCTGGTCTCATTTACACAAAAAAATGCTTTGAAATTACGTAAATGAGACAATGTTACATGTATTTAATAGCATTGAAATACTTAAGTTTTTGAAATACATGCTAAAATGTCTGACCTAAAGCACACTTGGGTTTTGAAATGCATTGCGATAAGAATATCCCATGAAATCATTTTGAGAACAATGTCTAACAGAAAGTGTATTCTTGTATGTTAACATGGACTACATATCCCAGAAGTCTATGGGAATAGTAGAAATCAAAAAGAGTATAAACAGTTGCAAGAAAGTAGTTGCACTTACCGTGAGCAAGGCCGTCAGGCTGAAACGCGTTGGTGTTAGACTGGGCACTAAAATAAATCAGTAAAAAAGAAGTTGCTGTGTGCGGCGTCCTTTGTGCAAAAAATTGTCTTTTGGCCATTGGTCTGGCCCAACGCCAGCACCCGCTGTGGAGCGATCCTGTGAGCAGACCACATTGTGTGAATATATATATATATATATATATATATATATATATATATATATATATATATATATATCGACAGTAACTCCAAGAAACCACCTCCAATCCAGCAGGACCGGCGAAGCAGGAGACAGACCACAGCATTCGGGTAAGTATTTTTATTTTCCAGTTTTTCCGCTACCAACCAAACATGACGTGTTTCGGGCTATGCAGCCCTTGTTCACATGCAAGGCATTAGTGCAAATAACAGTGCTTATAAAGTGCTTAACGTGCTCCGCCTACCACCCTGTTCCCCAGAGGGTTACGTGACCACTATGACAATGGAAAACAGACTATCTCATAGAGAAACATGTCATACTCTCGCTGTAAACATTTCACATTCCTGCATAAATGCATATTGTGTACCCGGTCTAAAAACAATTATTAATTTCCTATTATCATGCATGTACACAAGAAAAATTATATTGTTACATACTGTCCTAAAATGGAACTCATGACTGGATAAATCCAGATAACACATGTCTATAGCAAAAGCAAAATAAAACATGTTATATAGAGATAGTAACAATAAATGAGGTAACCAATATAAACATAGTTATTACAAAGGAATCAGCCTTTGTCCATGGAGTTATTGGCCTGACGGAGCAATTTAAACTAACAACCACAAACAAGCTAGGACAAACCATGCCTAGTGTGCAAAGGAGGCTAAAGATAAAGTGCAGACTGCATGTTCATCAAGACTATAAATATCAAATTTATGGAATTTCATAGAAAGCACTGAGAAAAAAACATTATTATTACCCGTGATAAAATCAGGGACTGTTCTATGTTTTTTTATAAAATTGCATTTCTAAAACCACAAATTTCATATAAGCATTATCTAAAAGAACATATCAGACTATATTATAAACATTAAATAGTGATAAAATGTGATAAAAGTGAAGGGAAGACACGTGAACCCATGGTGTAAAATGGATATGGCACAATATAGAAAATTAAATAACACATAAATATGCAAGCAATTCATCTTATTATACATATTCAGTGCTATTGGTCATGAGTGTTTCTTAAACCGTGATAGACAACAGGGATCCTGACTATCTATCACAACTAGCAGAATGAGAGAGAGAGGATTACTGTAAGAATCTGCCCTATGCAGTATATCCTAATGAGCAACAGGGAACCTGACTACTCATGAACAGAGGGCAGAATATCTGACAAAAAACCACCAACAAAATGCAGAAAGGCAGCTATCAAAGGGAGGAACAGCTAAATTGACATAATCAGATAGAGTTCGTAATGTTCTACAGGAAGTTGTAAAAATCCTCAGTATTGTTAAGGCCGTTGGGCCATTTACTGTTGAACTCTAATATAAAACGTGTTTCGAGTTGTCGCAATAACAACTCTCTGTTACCTCCTCTGCGTAAGGGCAATACTGATCCTATTACAAAGTATCTCAAACAATTGAGATCTTTGTTATGTTTTGCCGCAAAATGGCGTGCTACAGGATACGATGGATCAGTATGCAGTATAGCCATTAAGTGCTGTAAAATTCTGACGTGCACCTGGGCTATAGTGCTACCGATGTAATGTAGTCCACAGGTGCACGTCAGAACATAGACTGCAAATTCCGTTTTGCAGTCATAACTGCCTTTGATAGGGATGTCACTGGAGCAAAATGGGGTACGGTAATGTGTTTTGTTCTCCTCGAATTTACAAGCTCTACAGTGTGAGCATTTCCGAAATCCAGGTTTGGCCTTTAACCAGGTGTCCTTTTGTTTTAATTCCGGACTAGAGACATCTAAAGAACTACCAATATTCCTAGCTCTACGAAAAGTCACCACTGGTCTAGCTGGTAAAGTAGGGCTCAGAATATTATCAGTGAGGATGATAGGCCAGTTTTTTGGGATAATTCTTTTGATGGTCTGTTCATCACTGCTATAAGCGGTAATGAACCTGGGACATGTGTGGGTAGTGATGTCAGACCCATCGGAAATATCGGCATTGTCGGGATCAGGTGTCAGAAATAAACTCTCTCTACTTCTCAACCTTGCTTTAGCCAAAGCTTGGTTAAAAATGTGATTGGAATAACCATGTTCCAAAAATCTACTTCTGAGATCGTTAATACATTTGTCAAATTCAGATGTGGAGCTACAGATTCGTTTTATTCTAAGAATTTCGCCTAGAGGGATACTGTAGATAGTGTGCTTCGGATGGAGGCTGGAAGCATGTAAAAGGGTGTTACCCGATGTAGGTTTCCGATGTAATGTGGTAGATTAGTTTGTTTTGTTCCACATAAACCTGTACATCAAGGAATTCTATCTGGCGGGCACTAATGTGTGAAGTAAAATGGAGGTTTAAGGAGTTGTCATTGATTTCGTTTATGAACAACTGGGCTTCCTCTTCACTTCCCTGCCATAGAATAAAGATATCATCAATATATCTTAGATATTTGATGATCTTCTCTCTCACCCAAGTTGCGTGTGTTATGCCCAGGACCTGTTCCTCCCACCAGCCCACGTGCAAGCATGCGTAGCTGGGGGAGAAACAGGAACCCATGACAACGCCTCGTAGCTGTCTCCATACCTCCTTCCCAAAGGCGAAAAAATTATTGTTGAGACACCAATGCATGAGTTCTAAAATGACTTTGTTGTTTTCGTAAAAGTCTGCAGAACGGGTGTCTAGAAAGTGTTTAGTAGCCCTTAATCCCTCTAGATGACCAATACTAGTATAAAGGGATTCCACATCCAAAGTAATGAGCAACATGTCCTCTTGCCATTCCAAGTCTTTGATTTTCATCAAGAAATCGCCGGTGTCACGCACATAGCTGGGTAATCTCTTGACCAAGTCTTGCAAAAAGTAATCAACATAGCGACTAACATTCTCTCCAGCACTGTTAATCGCCGAGATAATAGGTCTTCCGGGGATAGGCAAGACATTTTTATGTATTTTCGGGATTAGATAAAAAACAGGGAGGACCGGAAATTCTTTGTGCATGAATTTATATTCCTCACCTGAAATCAATCCCTCTCGCCGAAATCTACTGAGCATTTTTTCCAACACAGTCTTAGCATTCAGATATTCTTTCTTGTTGGTTTTGCTATAACAAGTAGTGGTGCTCAGTTGTCGCAAAGCTTCAACCACATAGTCACTTTTCTCCCAGATTACCAAATTGCCGCCCTTATCAGCTGTTTTTACAACAATATTCGGGTTACTGGACAATTTCTTCATAAGCGCTATATACTTTGCTTGTTGTTGGTAATATTTACCTTTGTTACGTTTGCAAGACTTTGTGTATAACAGCTTGATTTCGTTGGTAATACAATCATGGAATGTGTCGATGGCGTCTTTAACCATTAAGGGTACAAATTTGGATTTATTTTTAAAGGGTGTGATGCCTGCACCCTTCTGGTTAATGTTAATCTTAGCCAATCTGGTTTGGGTGTTGCTCTCAGACTCAGAGGTAAATGGTTGAGAATTAGTGGCTTGGCAGAGGTCATTAAGATTTAAGTATGTAGATACATCGGCAGCTCTTACCTCCGACACCCCATCCGGGGTGTTAGTATCGGCTGGGATCGGGATTTCAGTAGTCGATTTCAAAGTTTGTGTGGCAAAATGTTTGCGTAATTTCATTTTACGTATGAAGCGATAAACATCGATACGTGTTGCCGCGTAGTCAAAAGGCTGGGCCGGACAGAAGTTGAGTCCCAAAGATAAAAGTTGTTCTTCCGCTTTCTCCAGAACCACACTGGAGAGATTGATAACTGCGTTATTGTTGCTCACTTCTTTCGTTGCCATGGCCCCTTGGTTTTCTTTTTTGTTGTTGTCCTTTGTTTTCTTGCTTGTTTCCTTCGTTCTCATCTTTTTTGGTTTTTGGTTTTATAACCTGCCCTTGACTGTCCAGGCGAGGACGCAATGTTCTCAGTCTTTCTGCCACTAAAAAATCAAGTTCCTCACCCAAATCCAGAATAGGCGCTGGTTGCTGATCTCTACTTAAATCCTCGCTGGAAACACTCGATGAAATATTGCTGCTAGTGTCATCATTTAGCAGCGCCTCATCCCTTTCAAGATCATTGCGTGAGGTTGTGGGAATGGGTTGGCGTTTAGTACTTCCACTGTATTGTTGACGTTTTGCGGCACTATATTTTCGAGCAAACGTGAAAATGTGTCCATGCGCATAGTCTGCTTGATCACGAGCAAACTTGCTGACCTTTCTAGCTTTGATCTTATCTTCGTGTTTTTTTAGACGGTCAATTGGTGGACAATGCAGCTTTTGATTGTTTTTTTACCCACTTGACTTTGATTGATACAATAATAAGATGTATGAATTTATATATACGCTGTAATTCACGTTTAAATGTAAACTAAATTTAAATTTGTTTTGATTATATAGATTTCCACAAGCTGAACTTTTTTGAGCCTGCATTTATTTTATGCTTTTCTTTCCACTAGATATGAATTGTAATTCAAGTGATAATGAGAATCCCCAGTTCACTATACCACTCCAAAATGGTGCCCATGCTAACTACACAATTATAGCAGCGATGTAGTCCTTTGTTTATATTGTTTATTTTGTGTTGCACTATATCATGTGATCTAAGTAAGCATCTCGCTGACCCGTGACCAAGAAACCCTCGGGTTTCGAAACGCGTCGGGAGCTGTTTGCGACAAACTTCATGCAATAAAGTACGCTTAAAATAGAAACTGGGTGCTGGGATATATATATATTCACTGAAAAAACCATAGGTTTCACACCAGTTATAGTTAGCTGAACAGTTTACTCATAC
Organism: Lissotriton vulgaris; assembly: GCF_964263255.1. Taxonomy (NCBI): domain Eukaryota; kingdom Metazoa; phylum Chordata; class Amphibia; order Caudata; family Salamandridae; genus Lissotriton; species Lissotriton vulgaris. Next base: position 879,403,943 of record NC_141697.1, on the reverse strand, counting down.
AAAACCATTGAAATTCCAGCGTTATAGTTAGTTTGACTCACTATAACTCGCGCGCCCGCAATCCACTGCTGATGATGTCACATATTACATTATTCATGACATGGTCAGTGACATCACTGATGACATCACTGATGACATCTCAAATGACATCACTGATGACATCATTCATGTGATAATACGATGCATCTCCTCACACTCTAATCTAACCTTCAAAGGTTTTTTAAATGCTAATTCCTAGCTATAACGAGTGTGAAACCTATGGTTTTTTTCAGTGAATTTCATAGTTGTTTTTAAAAGCTAATTCATTTGTATATCTACTTTGTAACATATGATTATTTTTTTTGGTTAGCTGTTTTTTACAACAATTAATTATATATCTTTTTTTTAAAAAAAACATTTGTTAAATGTATATATTTTTTTTAACATTTTTTCCCGGTGGGCTCACGTGCGTACCGGAGAGCGCACCCGGAAGTGCACCCAGCGCTTACCCCGTGAATTTAAAAAAAACAAAAACGTTTTTTTGCCTGTCAGGGTCCTTCTAGGCCCCCCTTAGAAAACCTAGGGGGTCAGAGGGTGTCTATTCTGCCCCTTTTTAAATATTTCCCCATTTATTTTTCACCTCTTGTGTCTCTGTTCTTCAGAGTCACAAGATGGCGGACTATGTAGACCATTTAGATTGTTTACAGACACTCAAGAGCCAATTAGCTTTTGAAATTTACAACCAATTAAAATGTTTCTTTGGTTTTGAATTTGTGTGTGATGACGTTTCATTGGTTTTCTACTAATGAAATGGTTCTCTAATGAGAGGGAAACACAGTCATTTTGTGATAGTACTCTTTGAGGTACATTTGTGAGGAATTTCTGGTGTTCTATTTCTGGTGTGAAATTTACACAGTATTATCTCTTCGACTGCTTTCTAAAAGGTGAGTTGGTATTTTGTAAGGGGAATTTAATACTTGATCAAGCTAGTTTAATATTATCTATTACTAGAAACGATAAATTAAAGTGGTTTTTTCTACTATTTTCAGCAAGAAATTTAAAAAGAATATGGATCTAAATGAGGACACTGTTAATATTAATTTTGAAATTTCTGCAACCTTTGTTGAGAAGAGTTTGATTGAGGTCTCAAATGATCCTATTCATAACACTATTCAAGAAGAAGACCTTGTTTTGAGAGAAGATGGAATGGAGGATTTTAATGATGAGACTTTGGATGTTGAATTAATGGAATGTTTGGACTATGTTGAGTTCCAGGAGTCATTTATGAAGAGTTCTGATGAGGAGATTCCTGATCAATTAATTTTAGAAGTACTTCTAAATTATGAAAATTCTGAAGAATAAATTTATATTTATAAATTATAAATTGTTTGAGACATTTTTCTGTTATTTTACTTGAAATTTATGAGATAGTAGTGAAATAATTGTGGTATAAAGTGAAACTTATAGTATAGAGTGCAACATTTCTGTATTACATAGTTAGTTTACTCACAGTTACTTCCCTTCTCCCACTATAATTTCTCCAATGTGCATTTCACATCTCTTTTTCATCTCATGCCTTCTTTTTCTCACTATTTCTCTCTAAAGTACACTATCGCCGCCATTTTTTGAATTTTTAGAAGACAGTGAAATGTAATGCTCCACGTCGAGAGGAGGCACCCCCAGAACTATGCCTGTTTTTAATAAGGCTTCCATCAAATACAAAAAATCTAGGTAGATGCGTCACTTTATAAATCCCTGTGCCACATTATATGTGCGTCAGGTGTAATGTATGCAAAGGGGGCGTATTGACGCAAAGAAGGGTTGTACAAATGACGCAGTGAAATCTATGAGATTTCACTGCATCACTTTTAGGACGCTGTTGTGTCAAAATTTTGCACCTGCCTCACAGTAGGTGTAAGACTGACGCAGGCCCTTTCAGTTAGGGCTTGCCCCATGTGAAAGGATGCATTGCTGGAAATAATTTTTTTCAATGACATAAATTGAGATAGAATATACAAAAAAAGAGAGACATATTTACAAGCTGCGTGCACAATCTTTGATATAGTTGTGTGTTTATAAGGTAGACTTCTATATAAATTGTTTTTTATGCTTGGATTAAATGCTGGTTTAGAAATTGTGTAATGGTTTCATTGGAGTTGCAAAAATTGTACCTTGTTGAGTCATATTTACAAAGTGACACATCTAGGTAGATACGTCACTTTGTAAACCTCTGCACCACATTATACCTGCGTCAGATGTAATGTATGCAAAGGGGGCATATTGACGCAAGGAAAAGTCGTAGAAGTAACACAGTGAAATCTATAAGATTTCACTGCGTCACTTTTAGGACACCATTGCGTGAAAATCTTGCATCTGCCTCACAGCAGGCGTAAGACTGATGCAGGTACTTTCACATGGGACTTCACATGGGACTTACCCCATGTGAAAGGATGCATTGCTGGAAATTATTTGAGGGTAATAGAAAAAGACTGAGAAAAGTGGAGTGAATAAATTAGAAGATAGGGGATTTGAGAAAAGGAGTTATTGAAGTGGAGTAAGAGGAGTAAGAGAAAGGAAAAGAATGAAAGAGCAAAGGATGGGAAAAGGGAGGAAGGTAAGTAACGGAGAAGGTATCAAAAAAGGTGAGTGTGTGACTATAACTAAGTTATAGGGAGTGAGCTCGACAGAAGACAAGTGATAGACTAAAGAGACAGAGAGAATGAGGCTAACAGAGAGAGAATTAGGTAAGGGGAATGTAGAAGTAAGAGGACAGAGGGAGTAAGAGAAGGAATTAGTGAAGTAGAGCAAGGAGAGTAAAGGAAGGGAAAAAAATAAAACAAAGAAGTAAGAGAAGACAGAGAAGACAGAGGAAAGAAAGTACAAGAGAACGCCTCAAAGAAGGTGAGAGTAAGAGAAGAGTGTAAAAAAAAGAGTGTAAATGTGCGGATTTAGAATAAGTGAGGCAAGCACTATAAGGAAACAGAGGTGTGGGAATATCAAAGAAGAGTAGTGAGGTTATGAAAAATAGTATAGAGAAAATAAATATTCTACATCAAACTTACCTTATAAGTAATATCAACTTAGTTTTATATTTTCATTTAAATTTATATCTGTGAAAGAAAACAAAATAAGTTACAATATTTTTAATATATATTTTACAATACAAGAGACAAAGTAGGAGATTAACAAGGGTAAGTGAGGATGAGTGAATGGCAGGGAGGTTGATGAAAAAGGGAAAATAAAGAGAGGATAAAAGCAAGTAAGCTTGAGACAAATGAAGTGAAGGAGTGAGTATATAGAGCTAGTGAAGAAAAGAGTGACACAAAGAAACTGAGTAAGAGAGCAAAGAAAGGTAAGAAAGGGAGTGTGAGTTATTTTTAGGGAGTAAGCATGATGGAAGAGGAGTGAGAGAGTGAGAGCATCCAGAGACTGAAGCTAAGAGACAGGCAGTGAGGGAAAAGGAATGAGGATGTGAGAGGATAGAGGAAGTGAGAAAAGAAGTGAGTGAAGTGTAAAAAGGTGAATGAGAGAAGGAGAATTATTGAGGGAACAAACAAAGGAAACAAAGGGAAGGGGAGTGAAGTAGAGTGACTGACAGCTGGAAATTGGTGGCTGGGAGAGAGGTAATGAGCAGGGAAGGAATGGTTAATAAGAATAAGTGTGGAAAATGGAATAAGGGAAGGGAGGTGAGGAAGAGTCAAAAAAGGCCAGTGAGGTTGAGTTATAGAGGGTGAAAATAGGTAAGTGAGCATAAGAGAATGGAAAAATAATATATATTTAATAATAGAAAATACAAAATCATTTCAACAACATGTTAAATGGTTTATTTTTGCTGTTCTCAGAATATATTGAATTTCACTTAAAACAGTGACTTCAAAAGTACTCATCATATAACAGCGGGCAAAAAAAAATAAAAATCAAAATGATTGTGTTTAAAAAACCCATTGAATAATTACCAAAATAATGTACATTTTTAAAAACCATATCTAAACTCACTTTTGATCCATCCACTTTTCCAAGAGGCCAAATAGTATATGAAAAGTCCTTTTCTATGTAAATTAGACCACTGTTTTCGTAATGTCTCATTTACCCAACTTTCTGAAAGAAAAGCTCCAACATCTTTCACGTTATGAAACAAGAGTTTTACTTCCATCTCTAGCTTACATTTAATAAATAATTCCTATAATACTCACAGCACACTTCATATAATAAACATATACTATCTCTATGAGAACTACATGTTTTTTATTACCTTCATCACTCTCATTCAGAAAGTAATTTTGAAGAGCAAACTAAGTTATATTAACTGCTGCAATCTTCATAGGCCAATTACCTTCCCTAAAATGTTGGTTGTAAGAACACTAGGTAAGAATTTAGTAAGTCAGAAGGCAAACGTTGTTTGAAAGTCAATTGAGTATCATTACAGAGCTTCCAACCTTTTTCACATTTTAAATAAGCTGTGTAATGTCCTGATGTTGTTGAAGGACCATCATGGTAAATAATTCCTGCAGTTGTAAAGGTTCTTCCTGAAATTGATAATTGAGAAGCCACAACATTTTTAATTAATGTTGTCAATTTAGTCCCATCAGGTCTACATCGTTGGAACATTAAAATAACATACTGTCCATATCTTATTAAAAATAAATTTGATAGCATTTCAGATTTACATTGACTACAAACCATGTTTTGATTTGCTGCTCTAACTAGATTATTAAAAGACACTGATTTGCAGTATGGTAAAGTCAAATATGTAAATCTTTCAGTGTGTACGGTAGTACTACTTGAAAAGGAGCCATTGTCACAGTCATGTTGCCATTTATAAGAAAGGCCAAAAAGATTTTCCACATCTACTCCTTCATCTTGTAAAACAACAGGCATATACATTAGAAATTCCTGACAATCTTGCTGAATATTCTGTGAAAATTGATTTAGACCAGAACATATGTCTAAAACCTTTCGAATTTCAAAAACAATTTGTATTTTTGTTCTATCACTGCTACATTTCTCAAACACAGAATTTAATAAACAACAAAGTGTTTGATCACGATTTTCAGCAATCTGTTCTTTTACAGTTTGGAGAAAGAAAACAACATTAACCACTACATTAGTATAGCAGTTGACACCAGAACTATTTTCAAACTGAAATCCAACAACATCTTTAACTGAATCCTTTTCCTTTCTGTTTACAATTACTGTTTCATCTACTTTTTTCTTTTTGCTACAACTTCACTACAATTTTTCTCATTTCTTCTTTTTCAGCCTACCACACGCTTTTCAAACAGAGGATATTGAGGTAAATTTGGAGCATACTCTCTTCTTAACCTATTATATTCTTTTACACAATTTAGATCTGCATTAATCTTTGTCTCATCAAAATCTATCAAGTACAATCCAGATAAAGTTCTGACTCGAGATAAAGCAACATGTGCCATGCCCTCCTTGAACGCAGAATTTCCAATATTCACCAAAGCAGTATCAACACTTAAACCTTGAGATTTATGAATAGTTACTGCATATGCTAAAGAAACAGGAAACTGTTTTCTGCCGACATATAAACTTTCACTAGCAAAAAGCGAGCAGAACAACGACTGATTTGTTGTACTTCTTCAATATCATCAAATTAAATTTTTATAATTTCAATTCCATCTCTATTTCGGTAATTCACAAAATCCACAACATGACCCATTGCTCCATTTACTAAACCTCTTTCCACATGTAAATTACGTCGTAGAATTATACGACAATTTAAAGATGCATGCAGAGTCTTTTCCATACCAGCAGTTTTAGATATTGTCTTCTCTAAAGAATTCAATTTTGTTTTCAACTTTTCTGACAAAATAATAGTGGCTCCTTCATGTTCTATTTTATCAAAAGCTTCCAGTTTCACAATCTCTTGATTTTCCAACTTTAACATTTTGGTGTTGAAGATTGAACATTCTTGCAGAGTTGGCATCAAGCATATGACAGATTTGTTTTCAGGAATGTTCTTAAAAATATTCTCTGGGACTTTTCCTTTGGAAACAAATTTGAAATTAATTGTGCATGCCATGCTCAGTTACTTTTCCAATTCTTACATCTTGTAGAATATTTTTATAATTGTCATCCTTTGCCTGTTGCATATTTTGAAGTAGTTCTGCATATTTTAAATTTAGCCATATGTTAACATTTCCAATGCTTCCTAAGCACTTCCTGGTATCTTCATGCGTAAGCATTTTAAACACTGGCTGTCCTTTCACTAGAGTTAGTTGAGGTAAATCTCCAAAAACAATGATGTGTTTGCCTATAATTAACACATCATAGTCTGTTCAAAGAGTTTCTTGCATTCTTAAATGCACAAAAGCAAGCATTACATTTGATACCATGCTTACTACATCAATGATCAGAAGTTTCATTTTCTTTACTACTCTTGAAACTTCACAACAAGCTTCTCCAGATAGCTTGTGGTAGTGTAATTTGTTATCATGCTCCACTGACAGCATCAATAAGTGGTGTAAAGTAATTCCTTTAATGTTGTGTGCTGCCAACGCAGTTGGAGCAGTAACAACACAAGAGAGCGATGACTTCCTGCTTCTCCACTGACATATAGTCGGATAGGCACAAATGGTGTACATGAGCACTCTATTTTCTCATGTAATAAACCATGCTCAATTTGTTGTGTGACTTGGTCATATATTTGTCCCTGTTCAACGTTTAGTTCTTTTTCCAAATCTTCTAAGTCAACTCCATCCTCCTGAGCTTGTTCCATGGCTCTTTCAACTTCATCCATGGCAGTGGCAGCTTCACTTTGTATAATTGGTCCTCCTAGTGGATCCTGACTCAATGAAGCAGAACTCTGACTGTCTTGAGAACTGTCTCTAGCAATCTCTGCTGCAATTGTCGCTTGTTGCTGTATTTCCTCGTTCAACATTTGCAGATAATCTCCAAGTAGTTCCTCTTCTCTACGCGAAGGTTTAAAGAGTTGTAAAAGTGCTAAGTAATAAAATTCTCTTTTGTCTGGAGAATCACAACTCAATTTTCGATGATTAATCAAATGACCTTTTCTTTGTTTTACTAAACAGCCTTCACATCCAATTACAGCATATACACCTTTATTGATGTCTTCTGTGACGTTCCTTTTAAAAGTGTAGGTTTGCAGAACTTCATAGAGACAAGCGTTCTCAAGGTGAGTACTTCTATTTGGATAGTATGTATCCAACATGTTTGTCTTCAAAATATCTGTACTGTCTGGTTCTTTCTCCCCCAAATACTCAATTTCAAAACTCGGTTTCGTGTTGCAGCAAGACCTAGACTCACCCAAATGATGGTTCTAGATTTGGCATATAGACTTGCTGATGACAACCGATCAGAACATTCATACGCTCCAATTTCTCGATGCAACAATATCTTTAAACTGTAACTGTATAATTTCTTGCTTAGACTCTTTTCATGTGAAATTTCCTCCCACATTTCCTTCAGTTCCGTTTTTTCTGATTTGTGATGTAAGACGTCACATATCGAGCCACAGCAATAGAGTTGCCAGCCACATATTGAATATCCATGTTAGCATTCCACATGGACAAAATGACTGGGTTGTAGTCATTTTTGTATTTGGATTCCTCATTTCTTCTTAGGTTGTATGTATTTTTGGGTGAATTCCTTGTCACAGTATGTCGCAGAGAAGACATAACATTGTTGACTCTTCCTTTCGATGTTACTGGACTTGGAAATGCAAAACAACATTTCGTGTAGAACTTGTCCTTGGATTTGTATTTTCGACGACAGTATTTCCCACAACGATGGGTTTGAAAGCGTAAAACTTGCTGTCTTAAATTGTTTTCGTCTGTACTTTTCGGAACAGTACATGTAGAATACTGTTCAATGAAACTCATCACTTTCTCATCTGAATCTGTTCCAAATTTTGGTGCATCTTTAATCCATAACAGCATATGTTTATGAGGAGCACCTCTTGCTTGATACTCCTTTCTCCAAAAGAAATCCAACACCTCTCCAAGTGGAGGTTTTTTTTTGTTTGTAATAAAAGACATCGCTTCAAACCTATGATTGAAATACCTGCATAAATTAACTGGATCCAAAGAGCACAGTTCTCCAGGTGTCTTGTATTCAATATTTTCAATGTTTTTATTTGCATTTTGTAGAAATTCAAGTAAGTCTTCACAAGCATACTCAGCACAGCCAAGAGTGAGGAACCATGTAGGAGTTCCTAAGTTTCTTAGCATACATTTCAATTCCCCAAGACAACGGTACCAATACTCGTTAGTACTACGCTGACATGCCATGAGATTAATTAGCTGAGATTCCAAAACACTGTCTTGCAGTTTGACTTTATCCATAAAATCCCTTGCCGAAACATTATGTAGATGTGCTCCACTTTTCAGTATATGGTTTACTGCATAGGAAAGTCCAGACAAGTCACTCTCAAACAGTAGATGGAACAAATATGGAATGCACTGACGAAACCTTGGATCTTCTGCATATAATCTTGAAGTCCGGTATTCAGATGCAGGAATCTGAACAGGTCGGTCGTCATATCGTCCACCTTCACCTGTTGGAAATAACTGTGGAAAACAACGAGCTTCCAAACTTTCTTCCCATACACTAATTGGACTACCTTAGGCTTTTTTCATCTGAAACAAGTCAATAGCATTCCCCATTACTTCTTTGGAATGCAATGGATGAACACTATAATGTTCATAAATTTCTTCACTTCTAGAGACATCAACTTTTTCTATTTGCCCAGCAGAGACATCAGTGTCCTCTTCTACAGTTGTTTCTTCTTCTCCCAGATATACATTTCTATAGTACTGATTATTTTTTACCAAATACAACGTTGCCTTCTTGACTTTCCTAGCAACCACTAGTTCTTGCCAGATGTTCTTACTTTTTGTTGGAACACCATTAACTAGAATAACCAGAGGTTCCTCTTCTACTTTTTCAACACCAATCGTATCAATATTTTTCTTAAAATCTAGAGGCAAATAAACAACTCTTCCCTTTAATCCTCTCTGTAAATCTGAAGGAGGCAATTTCCCAGTCTTAGGCTCCAAGCGAGCAATAGCCTGAAAAGGATGCACACATTGAATCAGAATAGACTCATAGGTATTTAAATCAATCAATTCAGAAGGAATGTCTACCAACTCCATATTATTATGAACAGCTCTAGCAGGCATTTTATTTTCATTTAATTTATTATAGCAATAAGTACAAATACGTTGATCAGAGCCCAAATCAAAACAATTTTCAACCAACAAATAAGTTGCAAAATCCTTCCACTCAATATTATTTATCTTTTCGCTTTTTACATATAAATCAACTAATCTAGTCTGATGCTTATAATGAGTTAGTCGACAACAAACACAAGAAACATTAGGCCTTTCACTTGAATTGACTTTAAACTTTATAAACTTTATAATTTCATTTTCAAAATTTTCTGTACTTAAAATTTCTTCATTCTCTACTACATTACCTTCTATTAGTGTATCAGTTTCTGTACTGACCTTTTTTTCACAACAAGACTCAATTTCATCACAAATGTTTTTGACATCTAATTCAGTTCCATGCAAATGAGCACTGTTTAACTGTTTTAGTTTAAGTGCTGGACTTTTTGCATAGTACAACCTTCTCAATAATTTCCTCACTTTATTATGATGCACTGCTAACATCCTAAAATGATGAAAAACACTCTGACATACTTTTCTTGAAAGACAAGTCAATGAATGCCCTTGCAAACCCGTTTTTTCTCTCAGTCTACAAGGATCTAAGTCTTGTAAAATTTTCATTTTTTGTTTCACACTTTTCTTAGTATATGTCCGTAAGAAATTGCAAAACAAATCAATTGATTCCTGTTGAACACTACAAATACTACTACAATTCCATGTATACACTGGAGCCTTAGGACATCTCCCTAAAACTTCATTTGCTAACACCACTTCTGTATTTCGAGACACAATCTCTTCTTTTTCAACCGGACAACCATCCTTCACCTCATATGCTCGACCACTGGTGTCAACTGCATGCACCAAATCATTATCTTGAAAGTAACTTTCTTCATTAAAATATGGCTCAGAACTTGAACTATGCTTCCATTCTCCAGAAAAAACATCACAGAAATTAGTCCGATTAATTACTCTCCTCCACTTACATTTTGATTTGAACACATTGATTATCTTATCAAGTGTACGAATTCTATTCATTACTAAACTAAACAATTAATTTTTCACTTTAAATGCTTCATCCACAATCTTAACTATGATTTTTTTTTCTTGTAAAAAGCGGCCTTTTTTTATACCTTTTGATATCTTTTAATAAATTTAAAACTATTCTGTTGTAAAACATTTGTCTACGAATGTCAGAAAATTGTTTACTTCTTGTATTTCTTTGCAAGATATTGTCTCCTTGTACACGTCTAAAATTTTTAGTAGGATATCCTGTCTTTTTTTAAATTACAGGTGTTTCATTTTTCTTAGGTAAACAACTTTTTTTTGCTTGACATTTCAATAAGTTCGTCAGAAAATTTTTACTTTGCTTACCAGGAGCATTTTTCTTTTTCTCTAAAGATTTTATTTTGGTTGGTTCTTGATTTTCTTTTTTCCTAGACCTTAATTTTCGTTTATAATTTTTCTCTACTCTGGTTTTAGAAGGCATCTTTTTGTTTGTTTGTATAGATGATTATAATCTGTGGAAAGCAAAAAATAACATATTATACACCACTACAAACATATTACATAGCAATTACAATAAGTAAACAATATAAACACTAGTATACAACAAAAGGCTCATTTACATTACATGTGCTTTGCTTTGTGTCAAAAACGATTTACTAATTAATGTTACATCTTGTTTATAAATAGGTGGCCTCTTTTTGGCCTGTAGATACAGAGAAATAATTAGTGCAGAGACACACATAGTGCTTGCACAGACAGAGATGGTAGATTACATGTAATATCGTGCGCATGTGCCTCAGATCACACCAAATCTATTGCATTTTCAATGCTAGTTTACCTTGCTTTCTTGAAGAAAGCAGTCAGATGTGTCACACATTTGCCATAAATTTAGAATGTTAGCACTCTTGTTGCTCATTATTTCAAGCTTCACTCACAGTGTAATCTTAGACAGATTAATTGGATTTCAGACATAATGTACCATGTCTGTCACTGCCAACAGTATGTGTGACACCAAGGGCGAGATCTATTGCATTTTCAATGCTTGTTTACTTTGATTCCATCAAGAAAGCATTCAGATGTGTCACACATTTGTCATAAATTCTGAATGTTTGACATTACTGCTGGTCTAGAGATATGTAAAGGTTTCCTTGGCATATTTACAAGCCGCTTGCACAATGTTAGATATAATTTACTAATTAATGTTATATCTTCTTTATATATAGGTGGCCTGTTTTTGACCTGTAGATACAGAGAAATAATTTGTGCAGAGACACACATACTGCTTCCACAGACAGAGATGGTAGATTACATATAATATCATGGACATGTGCCTAAAATCACACCAAAACTATTGCATTTTCAATGCTTGTTTACTTAGGTTCCACCAAGAAGACATTCAGATGTGTAACACATTTGCAAAAAATTCTGAATGTTTTACATTAATGCTGGTCCAGAAATAGTGTAAAGGTTTCATGGCATACTTACAAACCACTTCCACAATGTTAAATATAATTTACTAATTAATGTTATGTCTTGTTTATATATATTTTGTTGTCTGTTTTTTGCCTGAAAATAATTTGAAATAATATGAGCAGAGACATATATACTGCTTGCAGACAAATAAATGGTAGATTACATGTAATATGGTGCACATGTGCCTAAGATCACACCAAATATATTGTATTGTCAATGCTTGTTTAGTTTGGTTCCATCAAGAAGGCATTCAGATATGTCACACATTTGCCATATATTCTGAATGTTAGCACTCTAGTTGCTCATTATATCAAGCTTCACTCACAGTGTGATTTTAGACAGATTAATAGGATTTTAGTTATAATGTACCATGTCTATCCCTGCCGACAGTATATGTGACTCTGCCTAACATTAATGGGTAAATCAAGCTTCAGTCACAGTGTGATCTTAGGCACATAATCAGAATGTTAGATATAATGTACCATGTCTGTCTCTGCCAACAGTATGTGACTCTGCTTAAGATCACAGTGATGGGTGAATCAAGCTTCAGTCACAGTGTGATCTTAGGCACATGATCAGAATGTTAGATATAATGTACCCTGTCTGTCTCTACTGGCTAAAAACTGGCCACCTATCTATAAGCATATATATATATACCAGACTTTTTACCAAAAAACATTTTCCATATTAAATCATTTTTAACACAAAGCACAGCCCATTTAAATGACCACACCAAAGCAAAGCAGAAACCTAACTCTTTTCCAAAATTCATTTCCAATATACACCATACAAAAACACAATATGCTTCTAGACTCTCACAATGTTAACATCTCTCACAGCATAGGTGGGGAGATTCATAAACACACAACTATGTCAAAGATTGTGCACGCAGCTTGTAAATATGTCTCTCTGTTTTTGTATATTCTATCTCAATTCATGCCATTTAAAAAAATATTTTCCAGCAATGCATCCTTTCACATGGGGCAAGCCCTAACTGAAAGGACCTGCGTCAGTCTTAAACCTACTGTGAGGCAGGTGAAAAATTTTGACACAACAGCATCCTAAAAGTGACGCAGTGAATCTCATAGATTTCACTGCGTCATTTGTACAACATTTCTTTGCGTCAATACGCCAGCTATGCATACATTACACCTGATGCACATATAATGTGGCACAGGGCTTTACAAAGTGATGCATCTGCCTAGATGCGTCACTTTGTAAATATAACTCAACAGGGTGCAATTTTTACACCACTGCTGTGTCACAAAAAGTGACGCACCGGTGGCATAAAAGTGGCGCATGGCCTCATAAATGAGGCACTCAAGCGCACCATAGGGAAAAACAGTGTAAAAAATTGTAGTAAAAAAAATAATTTCCAGCAATGCATCCTTTCACATGGGGCAAGCTCATGACCTTACCTTATGTAATATGAGAGATGTTAACATTGTGAGAGTCTACCTTATAAATACACAGCTGTGTCAAAGATTGTGCACACAGCTTGTAAATATGCACTCAGACAAGAATATGAAATGCTGTGAGAGATCTTATCACTGTGAGAGTCTACCTTATAAACACACAGCTATGTCAAAGATTGCTTTGTCTGCCTGCATATTTACAAGCTGTGTGCACAATCTTTGACATAGCTGTGTGTTTATGCATCTCCCCACCATTTCATATGGTTTTCTGACTGCTATTCCTATCCCTCTCCAGACATTCACTCCTTCTACCCATGCTACAGGTTACACAATGTGCTTAAAAAAAATGAGCATATTTACAACTCCAATGAAACCATTACACAATTTTTAAACCAGCATTGAATCCAAGCATAAAAAACAATTTATAAAGAAGTCTACCTTATAAACACACAACTATATCAAAGATTGCGCACGCAGCTTGTAAATATGTCTCTCTTTTTTTGTATATTCTATCTCAATTTATGTCATTAAAAAAAATATTTTCCAGCAATGCATCCTTTCACATGGGGCAAGCCCTAACTGAAAGGGCCTGCGTCAGTCTTAAACCTACTGTGAGGCAGGTGCAAAATTTTGACACAACAGCGTCCTAAAAGTGACGCAGTGAAATCTCATAGATTTCACTGCATCATTTGTACAACCCTTCTTTGCGTCAATACGCCCACTTTGCATACATTACACCTGATGCACATATAATGTGGCACAGGGCTTTACAAAGTGACGCATCTACCTAGATGTGTCACTTTGTAAATATAACTCAACAAGGTGCAATTTTTACACAACTGCTGTGTCACAAAAAGTGACGCACCGGCGGCGTAAAAGTGACGCATGGTCTCATAAATGAGGCGCTCAAGCGCACCACAGGGAAAAACAGTGTAAAAAATTTCGTAAAAAAAAAAATTTCCAGCAATGCATCCTTTCACATGGGGCAAGCTCATGACCTTACCTTATGTAATGTGAGAGATGTTAACATTGTGAGAGTCTACTTTATAAATACACAGCTGTGTCAAAGATTGTGCACACAGCTTGTAAATATGAACTCAGACAAGAATATGAAATGCTGTGAGAGATCTTATCACTGTGAGAGTCTACCTTATAAACACACAGCTATGTCAAAGATTGCTTTGTCTGCCTGCATATTTACAAGCTGCATGCACAATCTTTGACATAGCTGTGTGTTTATAAGGTAGACTCTCACAATTTTAACCTCTCTCATGGCCTTTCATATTCTTGTCTGGGTACATATTTTATTATTCTGCATGCATTTTCTGCTTCCATCCATGTCTAAAATTGTGCAAAAGTCTTGTAAATATATTACTTTTTATCTTATATTACATCTCTTTTGATACTATTACTGAAATACTTTATGCATCTCCCCACCATTTCATATGGTTTTCTATCTGCTATTCCTATCCCTCTCCAGACATTCACTCCCTCCACCCATGCTACAGGTTGCACAATGTGCTTCATAAAAATGAGCATATTTACAACTCCAATGAAACCATTACACAATTTCTAAACCAGCATTGAATCCAATTATAAAAAACAATTTATTAAGAAGACTACCTTATAAACACACAGCTAACATTATGGAAAAAGGTACAAATATAATTCCTTAATTCACAGAGACACACACTATGATACTTGTAAAAAATCTTTAAACTCTCTATCTTTTTTAAAAGAATCATTACTCACTTTTAAAAATGGTTTAGAAGATGTCAAACAGTGTCAGTCACAGTCAACAGAAATTCTTATACAGAATCTCTGAACAATGCTTCCTTCACTGGGAGCCTTTCAATAATGGCACAGATTCTTTCTGATTTCAGAGCCATATTCTTGCACATAGCCAAATAAAATTGTTCCCCCACAAATTCAAAACCAAACTGCACATTTTAATTGGTTGAAGATTTCAAGACTTTGAAACTCACATAACATTCACCCATCCCCCCAGTGCTCATTCACCAAGTAACCATGGTAACTCCCTCTAAAACCAGCACGGAGTTCACAAGCTCATTCAAAAAAATCCATCAAGCCTGCTAGACCTCTCAATCCACTAGCTAATAAAATGCAATATTTTTTAAATGACTTTTTCTCAACCATTGAAATGACTTCTTTCAACAAAAAGAAAGCATACACCCTAATTTTCAGTGGATATTTTTAACAAAGCTCCAATCATTTCTACTTATTCATCTGCACTGATTCTAAAACACTTTTTTATCATAATCAAACTGCCATTTCATTTCCACAACTCATCTGACTGGAAGCACACCTACCTTCACACACCTACCTTCAAAATGACAAGAATCTGGTTTGTGGGTCATAGCTATGTCCACTGGGCTCAAAAATACGCAACTAACAGAGGTATTTACAATCTTGATTTACCAAATGTGAACATTGTATGGATTGGACAAAGAGGATTGAGGAGTCACCAATTTATACCATTGATAAAATCTTTTATGCATTTATCACACCCTGACCTTATAATTGTGCACTGTGGTGGAAATGACTTAGGCACTTTGACTGGGGTAGGTCTGGAAATGCTTATAAAGGACATCTTTGGGCCATTGATGTGACTTTTTCCAAAAACTGCCTTGGTATTTTCTAATATATGCCAAAGGCAAAAATGGAACTGGTCCAACCAATTTTGTCCACAGATTGAGAAAGCAAGGAAACATGTATATAAATCTGTTTCTGCTTACATCAGAGACTATGCTATGGGTTCCATTTATCACAACAACTTGCGTTACAACATGCAAGACATCTATAGGAGAGATGGTGTGCATTTTACAGATGAGGGGAATAGAGTTTTCCTCTTGAATATAAGACTCTGCATTGGTACCTACTTGTAGGTACAAAAAACACCCAATGAACACAACAGCACTTTTCAGAGCTAACTTACCACTAAACACTCTACATTTTTTTTTTACTCTATTTTTTTACACTGTTTTTCCCCGTGGTGCGCTCAGGGTGCGCGTACCGGAGAGGGTACCCGGGAACGCACCCAGCGCTTACCCAGCGAAAAATTTTTAAAAAACACAAAACGTTTTTTTGCCCTTCAGGGTCTTTCTAGGCCCCTCTCAGAAAACCTAGGGGGTCAGGGGGTGTCTACTCTGCCCCCTTTTAATTATATCCCCCTTTCTTTTTTCACCTCTTGTGTCTCGATTCTACCGAGACCCAAGATAGCGGCCTCTCCGGACTGTTTAGAATGTTGACAGACACCCGACAGCCAATCAGATTTCCGCTCGCGCACACCCGTAGCGCGCCAGGTGCGCTCCCAGGTACACGCACCAGTGAGCGCTCGGAGCGCGCCTATAGATATATATGTGTTTTTTAAGTTAATTTTCAAAAAAACCACTGGAGCAATTTTCACTAAACATAGCAAAGGCACATCAGCATACCAGTCCCTACAATTTTGCCAAGTTTGGCGTAATTCCGTTCAGCCGTTTGGGCTGTAGACTTGTCAGACCGTCCTATGGAAATTAACATGGGGAAAACACGTTTTGGGACCCCCCCTTTTTTCTCAGCCCCCACTTCACGAATCCCCCCGAAACTTTCAGGGAAGGAGCGCAGCGGAGCTGACCAAAATTTTGGAAAATTATACACAAATTCCTCAACCGACGCCAAAGTTATTACCATTAGAATGTTGCAGATTTCCTATGGTAGCCAATCCTAACTATTTCTACCTACTGGTGACCGCCAGTAGGTAATATATATATATTACACTTCCTGGGAACACAAGCTATTAACTGTTACAAACATAACAAAATGCTGTTGGAACTAACTGCCTGGTGTCTCCACCATAATTTCTTTATGTTTGGCGGGGAGGTCTATTTACAACAACGCGGTGTGGCGATGGGTGCCTGCTTCTCCCCCAGCTATGCATGTTTACACTTAGGCTGGTGGGAGGAGCAGGTACTTAAGCACACCTATGGGGCCATCATGGACAATAACGTAGTCCATTGGATGCGTTTCATTGACGATGTGTTTGTTTTGTGGAGAGGGGACAAGTTGAGTGCAGAAAACGTTATCAAAGATATAAATGTTAATGACCAGAACCTTAAATTCACATCATCTATCAGCAACGTGGAAGCTGAATTTTTAGACGTTAAGGTCTTCATTCACGAAGGAAAACTGGCCACCAAACTGCACCGCAAAAGCACTGCTGGAAACAGCATTCTTCATGCCAGCAGTGCTCACCCCAAACACATTATTGACAATATCCCCTATGGGGAACTTCTGAGGCTTAAGAGAATCTGTAGCACTGAAACAGATTTCAGTAGGTGTATGGAGGAAGCCTTAGAAAGATTCCGATGCAGGGGGTACAAAGAATGTGTCCTTAAACAAGCTGTTGCTAAAACCAAAGTAAGATCCCGAGAATCTTTATTGACAACTGATATCACATCTGACAATGTAACTAACACTGCATCGAATTCAAACACAGACACAATGGCCCCTAGACTAATCATGACTTTTAATAAGCAGGAAAGGAAAATAAGATCAATTCTGAAACAAAGATGGCCAGTCTTAAAAACAGACCTGGTCTTGTCACCTAGATTGCCAGAAGGACCCAACATAACATACAGAAAAGGCCCTTGCCTTAGGACCCAAATCAGCAGAGAATTCCCTGAACTAATCATAAAAGACAATTGGATGCTTCGACCAGGGTTCACTCGCTGCTTCAATTGCAGGGCCTGTAAGTTTGGGATTAATACTAAAGAGTATCTAACACCTTTCAATCCCACCCCAGTCAACATCATGGGATCCTTCAATTGCAAAACCAAATTTGCGGTTTATATCCTGACATGCACCTGTGGTCTCAGATATGTGGGCAGTACCCGGCTACAGGTGCATGCCAGGATATTACAACACCTCAGAGCAATAGTTAATAATGACAGCTCTTACCCTGTGGCAAGACACTTTAAGGCAATCCATAACAATAATTTACAATGCCTTACATACTATGTGATTGCTGCAGTACCTAGACCCCGCAGGGGAGGTGACCGTGACAAAATGCTGAGAAGACTGGAATCCCAATTCATTTTGGAAATAGACAGTTGTTTCCCTAATGGCCTCAATACCACGGAGGACCTTCATGTATTCCTTTAAAACACAGACCACTCAATATTGGTTAGATTGGCTTGGAGCTTCCTGCCTTAACCACCTTCCCTACCTATGAGTTTCTGAAAGAAATATTCTATTTCTACTTTTTTACATCGTTTCAATGGCACTTATTGTGAATTAACTTTCATGATTTTTTTCCATTTGTTATCTCTATCTTCCTCCCCATCAGATGGTAGATAGCCACTTAGTAGAGGGCACTACACATTAAAGACATAGACAAAGGGGCATGATGAAAAGCAGTCTACATGCTAGATTTTTTCTACTTCATATCTTTTTGCATTTGTTTTACATCATAGAGTTGCACAGTGTGAGATATAACGCACAAGAGCCAACCACATACACGAGCATTCATGCAGAAATAATAAAGAATATGTGTATGTAACAGAACCATTTCTAATACAAAGTGAAATTATATATGGGATAAAAGAATTATTTACAATGCGTTATTTTTGCACAGTCTCTGATTGTTTACAAATATTTGTTTACAATGCGTTATTTTGCACAGTCACTGATTGTTTACAATCAATTGCGGAATTTGCACTTTGCACATAGCACTTTATATGCTCTATGTTGCACTAAAATATCTTTTGCGTAATTTGATCATTCATGTATGACTTTTTATATCTGTCATCATGACAATTAATAGGTTTTTAAACAGTATTATATTGGATTTTAAACTATTACTTTGTCTCTTTTTATCCTGTTCTGTAATTTTACATGTTGGCTGTGTAGCATTCATGCGGTTATTTTAAATATCTTGAATGTAGCAACATATGTACAATTTCAATATCTATGTATTTTTTAAACAAATTGCAATTCCAAAGTATATGTGGAAAATTTCAATAGAAAACAGACTACTTAGCCTAATGTTTGTAGTGTGTCTTCCACATTTATGGTCACAAGGGGTGGTGACGTAATGGGTTTGAAAAAAACCGAGAAAAAAATATATATAAACTGTGAAAAAATACTTATCTGACGATCTGTGAGCAAGGGTGGACGCCCGAAACGCGTCGGATCTGGTGGCTTGACGAAATAAATCAATTTGCCTGATACAAACACTGGAGTCGCGTGGTCTTTTTCAATCACTGGCGCGGTGGTGGGAGAGACTGCAACGGACATTTATATATATATATATATATATATATATATATATATATATATATATATATATATATATATATATATATATATATATATATATATATACATAATAATATATTACCAGTAGGTAGTCATAGTTAGGACCTAGTTTCCATAGGAAAAGCGTTTTTTTGATTTGCCAATAACTTTGAAGCCGTTTGACGAATCTTCGCTACATTTTCATTACTAATGGGGCGGTCACGTCAGCTGATGTCTTGAGAATTTCGGAGTGATCCATCAAGCGGGGTTGAGAAAAATGGGGGTCCCAAAACGCTTTTTCTCCATGTTAATTTCTATAGGAAACTTGTGATTCGGCTACAGCCTGAACTGCTGAACGGAATTACACCAAACTTTGCAAAAAAGGTAGCTCTTGGTCCTCTAAGCACTCTTTTTGTTAAATGGCGTAAATCCATTCAATAGTTTTTGAGAAATGTAAAGATTTCTTAGATATGTAACTGTGGCCGCAGTGGATCCACCAACCTTCTGAATCTCCTGCCTGAGATCTGATTGTCTGCCAATACTTCAAACCAGCAAGCCATCTTGTGACTCAGTTGAACCGAGTCACAAGCAAAAATGTTTTAAAAAAAAGAAAAGGTAGGAACACCTGGGCCTGTTAAGGAGGTCCCGCGTGGATCCCCAGAGCCCAAAAAAAGCATGTCTTTTTAACCTTTCGGCGCTCTTTGCTTATTTTAAGCCCCCAGGTGAGCCAGGTCCTTGGGGCAATCAAAAATAAAGATGCGGGGGCCCGCGTGGGTTCCTACAGACCCGGGGACCCAAACCTCCCCAAGGTTAATTATTATAAATGCGGCCCCTGTAGCCTCAGGGACTGCCACCTCCCTGGAGCTAATTTTGTGAAATGCGGGTGCCACCCTGGGGTTATATTGAAATAAGATACGTGGGGGTGCTCCAATCCCCAAAACCTTCCTGGGGGTAGTATACTAAAATGCGAGGAGGCCATGTGTCCCCTCGCTGCTCCGGGGACCACCACCTCCCCAGTACTATTTTCAAAATGGGAGGGGGGGCCACGAGGTTCCCCTCCTGGGGCCGTACATGGCCCTGGGATCGCCACCCCCAGGGCTGGCTCAAGCAATTTCCCAGGGTGCCCAGCCCTGGGACATTGCAGTTTACTATGGGATGCCATAGCAAACACTGGGCTCCACTTTGATCAAGTGAGAGCACTCTTTGCTTTTCACACCCAGAAAGCTGCATCTTAGCAGCTCCATGGTTGTAAAAATGAATGCCAGCTCCCGCAGCAGGAAGGAGCCGGCCGGGACTACGGGGCCTTCAGGCTCCCCCCGTGGTCCCCAAGGAGAGGGCTTTGCCCCGGGGTATGGGGTCCCCTGGGCGGAAAATGGCCCGGGAGGTGGGTCGCTCACCCGCTCCCTTTTAAAAAAAAAAAAAGGCCAGGCCTGGGGGATGGAGTCCCCGGGCCGAAATCAACCTGAGAAGGGGAACTGTGCGGCCCCCGTCCCTTCCAAAAAATGAGGAAAGAAATGGCCTTTCTCTAGGGGATGGGATACCCAGAGCCGAAATCAGCCTGGGGAGGGGGGCCGCAGGGTCCCCTTCCCCTTTAAGAATGTAATTATAAACAAAGGCCTAGCCCCATGGAATGGGTACCCCAGGACCTAAATCGGGCTCGGCCGCACTCCCATTTAATCTAATAAAAAAGATATAATATTGGGTCTGGCCCAGGGTGCCCAACTCCGGGACAATACAGTTTACTATGGGATGCCATCCGATAGCAAACCATGCGCTCCACCTTGACCAAGTGAGAGCATTTTGCTCTCGCTTTGTCAAAGCAGAGCACATTTTGCTTTTTACACCGAGAGAGCTGCATTTTAGCAGCTCCATGATTGTAAAAATGAATGCCAGCTCCCGCATCAGGTAGCCTTCAGGCTCCCCCGTGGTCCCCAAGGAGAGGGCTGTGCACCGGGGGATGGGGTCCACTAGGCGGAAAATGGCCCGGTAGGCGGGTCACTCGCCCCTCTCCCATTTTAAAAAAAAAGGCTGGGCCTATGGGATGGATTCCCCGGGCCGAAATTGGCCTGGGAAGGGGGGCCATGCAGCCTTCATCCCTTCAAAAAATGAAAAAAGAAATGGCCTGGCCCTGGGGGATGAGATACCAGGGGCCAAAAATGGCCTGGGGAGGGGCCGCTGGGTCCCCTTCCCCTTTTTAAAATTTAATTATAAACAAAGGCCTAGCCCCCGGGGATGGGTTCCCCAGCGCCTAAATCGAGCTCGGCCCCCCTCCCATTTAATCTAATAAAAAAAATGTAATAATGGTTCAGGCCCAGGGGGCGTGGGGTTCCTAGGGCCCAAAGGGGTCAAGGGAAGGGGGGCCACATAGATCGGTAGTCGGCAACTCGCCGGAGGACTGCCCCCTTTCTCCTCTACTCTGCAATTGTGCCTCCTGGTGTGCTCTTGGTTGGGGGTAAAGTCCCCTTTGCTGTTGAGGGTCCTTAGGGGCCTGCTTGCCCACCTGTTACCTCCAGTAAGCCCCACACTGTGGGATTGCTGAGAGGTGGTCGGAGGCTACTCCCCTTTCTCCACCATTCTGCAGACGCGCCTCTCGGCTCACTGCTGTTGGGGGGATGAGTCCCCTTTACCTCCTGAGGGCCTCAAGACAAAAGTGGACTTTATCCCCCAGGCACCAGTGCGCCAGGTGGTGCGTTTGCAGAGTGGTGGAGAAAGGGGGCATGGCTTCTGATCAGGGGAAGAATCCCCTTCTATAATACCAATAGCGCTGGCGCACATGAAGTGCCAGCACTATCTTCAGGGGGCATTTCATCATTTGCCTGGGGGCATGCCCCATGCTAATGAGGGGATCCCTTTGCATCTGCGCCCACGCTGTATTTCAAGCATGGGTGCAGAGGTAAAGAAGCTCTCAGTAGGTGCACTGTCTGGGTGCCCCTAAGAGCAGCTCTCTGGAGGGGGAAGGGGTCCAAGGGACCCCCAGACATCCCCATTAAAAGTGCAGGCGGGTTGCCGCCTCCACTGTGAAAACACAGAGCGGCTTCAAAGCAGCTGATCCATCTTTCACATGAATGTGCTGTCCTCAGGGCAGTGCGAGTTGGCAGCTGCCCTAAGGGCAGGGCATTCATCATAATAAGGCGCATTTTCCTTCATTGAGCTGGTGCGTCCAGTACAATGATGGAAAATGTGCTGCATGTATAATGCGGCCTCTGATCTAAGTCTTCCCGCTCAACACTACCAGAGAGGGCACAATCTCAGTGGCACAGTTCTTCCATAGTTGATCACCAAGCTAGGAAGAAAAGACAGGGAACACTCTTGAACTTCACAGACTCCGCCGTCTCCTGTACTCCCATATCCAGTGATTTAATTAATTACCAAACGGTTAGATCTGAGCTAGGGTTGTGTGATTCACATACATGCCTAGAAGGTGAACTCCATCCTTTATTTTGTATTCGGTATTCACACAGTCAAATCAAAATAGATAAGCTGACCAGGCACACATACCCCTTTGCACACTCTGCCATAACATAAAGGTATGCAAGCATACACACACATGTACCACACTAATGCACATAGACAGGGCTTTAAGTGGGCCGGGTCCTGTCCGGCAGTTCTTAAAAGAAGGTGCTGAGACGGGTCCCTATCGGGCTCTCCACTTTTGCCCTCACCCTCAGGGTGAAAAAAAATCTCAATTCTGCAGCAGTACTACTGCTCACTGCCTCTGATGTAAAAGAGACTCGTTTTAGTAATATTATCAGAACTGAAGCATTTTTAACCCCTTCGAGGCTGATGACGAGCTGGGCTCGTCATGGTGTAGCCTCCTCAAACACTGATGACGAGCCCAGCTCGTCATGAACAATGGGTTTTTTAAAAAGTCAGCATATGGGCAGAATCAGAGGAGCGCGCATGTGGTTATTATTATATACAGCAAAGCAATAGTTGTTTCTTATTTATCTTACGCAACTAAAAACCATTGACAAATCCAATAGTCCTGGCTCTTAACTGCAAAGAATGTCCAAGTCTATCTGGGGCCCGAGTCAAGACCGGAGCCCCTTGCGGGGGTCTTTTCGGATGTAGTGAAGGTCGGGTGGTGCCTACGAGGACAAGGGTCTTTTATGCGTAGGCATGCCCCACCCCCGTCCGTTCAACTTCCTCGTCGGGACCCCTCCCACCAACCGAGTCTCTGATTGGCCCCACGTTTGGGCGTCAATTGTGGATTTTGGGGGTCTTTTGGAGGGACCACCCAAAAGGTGCAGGGATCACCCTGTAGTCCTCGGATCCGGAATACAAACTGAGACCAACTCTGGAGCACAGAGAGAAAGGATATTTATTACTATCTCATGAGATGGAGATAGCATCAGCAACAGACACCCATAGCTGTCTGAGGAGGCAGTCTGCAGAGGGTTCTTACTTTACATCTTATATACCCTCTATCCTGCCCCAGGCATGTAAGGGAGTTGTACCAATAATACTTTATTACATCCATAAACAATGGTCAATCTGGTGGATCAGCAGGTGAGTAGCCTTTGGGGTTTTTTCGCAGGACATGGGCAAAACATTATAATTACATGTTTGCATAAGTGAGTAGGATAACTTCATAAGTGGATATGATGTGAGCTGGTATGTAATGTTGAGGTTGTTGTATAACTATAAGTGTGTCAATACTTTCAATGTTCTGATTTGTTACCTTTGCCTCAAATTGTAAAGCGCTCTGATATCCTTCGGGATCAAGTTTGCGCTATATAAAACTTTATAAATAAAAATAAAATAAATAAATGACTGAAACCTTCAAAATACCAGTCGGACACTACAAAATGCGAAGCACACATTTGTAGCTTATGTATTTTTAAGCCACGCCCCTAAATGTATTGGTCACGCCCTTTTGAAAGCCCCTCCCAGTTTTTTCATCCCAGTTAAAGTCCTGCACACGGGGATCTCCTGTGTCTAATAATTCATGCCGGCATCACTGTCAATACCTTACAATACAGTAAAGGGTAAGAGGTCCCACTTTCTTCGGAAGGCCGGTTTTGTACTTCACTTAATATCACATACACCCCTCTCGGTCACAGCTCTTTAAGTACCTAGCTACACCGGCTCTTTATGCACATGCATGATTGTATTGTATGTTAAGACCAAAACAAAACTGCAAATCTGGACACGGATATGGATTCCTCATTGCAATGGCTCATAGTTGGGGAGAGGAGTGGCGCCGCGGCCAGGGCGATTGACTCCGGAATCTGGGGATCACGGTTCGATCCCCGGCGCCGGCGGCAGGTTAGCCCAGCACCATGTGACTCTGGGCCATAGCTTGCTTAATCTTCCCGACGGCCCCCAGCGCCTAGAGACCCTTACGGGTGAATGTGCGCTTTACAAATGTGGATTATTATTATATTATTATTAGTTGCAAATCATGGATGGACATTCCAGTTCCAACAATCATGTAAAGAAAATGGGGCCAGAGGAGCATAAACTGTACCACTAGTTAGCCATTTTTCAAGAATCAAGGTGGGTTAGCATTAGAAGGGTGTATTTTGAACAGGGAAGACATCTTTCCATCATTTCATTTGAAAATACTTTTTATGGGCCAGTATTGAAGGACGTCTTGGTATGTCAGAGACCAAAACAAGGGCCTTGGAGTATTCCTGGACTTCTGGAACTGATGAATGACAGATACGTGTGTGCACAAGTTTTTCAGGTTGAGAGAAAAGTCTGCTAACCCATGTATTGTGGATTCTCTTCCTGATGAGTTGCCACAAGGATCACACTGGAAGATAGGAGTGGATTAGCTGGGCTGTTCACTATTTGGCCCTGGGAGAAAATTCGATTATACTTCCAAGTGGACAGAGGTTAAGGGTAGCTGAAAACCTATTGACCCATGACATTCTTATAATAATATTAACAATTACTATTTGTAAAACGCGAACATATCACACCTTATGGTTTCAAGGCTTTGGGTGCTGTCGGCGAAATTAAGTGAGCCATTGCCAAGAGTCACATGGTGATGAGCTAAGCTGCTGCCGGCAATCGAACTGTGAGCTCCGCGCTCTGGAGTCAGTTGCTCTGGCCGCTGCGCCACACCTCTCCTTTTCGAAGGACATTTTCCATTGACAACATCTACATCAATATTTAGGAATAAACAGTTACCCTCAAGTTGTGAGTTTTAAAATGGAAGACTATTTAGAAATATGCCTGGTCAATCACAATAGAATAGCTGTATATCGATTGTCCAATGGCCAGGTGGATTATTTTATCGGAGCCATTTAAGAGTCTCCCCAGTTGACAGAGAAAGGGGGAATCTGTTGGGGCGAAAAGATTAAGAGCAATTTACCAGAGAACATCTCCAAATTCATTCACTGAACTTTCGCGTTTTATAAGTTATTGGACAGGAAAGAGTCGGTGTCACATTTTACTCTAAGGTGGCTGAAGTTCAAAAGTGGTATTATTGGATACGTATTTTTTATTTATTGGGATTGGAATACAAAGATGAGATGTAGATGGACAGAAGGATGTTTGGGGGAAATCTAATTGCATTCACGCATTTCAGAATTTCACATTATGCTAAATTCGTGAAATTACTCTAAATTTCACTTTAAGTGATTTTGTGTATTTTTTAAGCAAAGTTTGTTCCTCTTACAAAAAGCTGACATTCCTTGCAAGAAGTACGATTTATGTCACAAGATTTTTTTTTACCCGAGGTGGACGATCTCTTAAAAATAAATGTGTGATACCGGCAAACCACATTCTACCATGACAGTGAATTTTTAATGAATATGACAACTTTAATGAAAAACGAATTACACTATGTTGCACACCACAAGAGAAGAGGAGAGGCAAGTTTACAGGTACTGTGATTCATAAATCACAATAGATGAGAATCAAGGTACTGAGGAAACCAAAGAAGGCTTGGTCTATCCGGTGGTGATCTACTATAGTTCTTGAAACATTACAAAAAGGCTCTGAGAGTTGAAGGTCATACTTTTTGGCATTTGGTTAGGATTTTAGTATTTAATGTTTGTGGCATTTACAAAGGCTACGAATGTAAGTAGAGGAAGTTACCAGACAGAAATTAGGGTACGGTGTGATTTTGGATGAAATTGCCATTTATTACTTGCCAATTTCTGCAGAAAGACTGTGAACATTTCAGAGGAAGGATATGATATTTGTAATGATGGAATTGTGTTTTTTGAGGTTTCTTTGGCCGCCGAGGGTTTTTCAAGTGCATCTAGAGGCAGTGCATCTATGAAGAAGTTACCTGGGCTATTAAATGGTTTTATATGTGGTTAGCTGTTTTCTTGTCTGGTGGTTTAAGTGAACAAGGTGTGTGGTGTTATCTTTGTGTTTGTGTGGGAGTGAGTGTAGATTGCTTGAAGACGTGGGATCTTAGGATGATGTTTGTGTCAGGAGTGTAGATGTCAGAACATTGGAATCCGGGAATGTTTGAAAGGATTCCTGTTGTAACAGGAGTTAGAAGAGACCCCCATCTGAACGCAGGTCTTTTTTGCTATGCCTTGTACTGACAAATTGTGGCATTTATATGGAGACTGAGGACCTTCCTCTCATCTAGTACAGTGATGCAATGGGTAAGAACAAGATGGAAGATAGGCAGCTCATGGCGGGGATGGGGGATGTGGTACTAGTTCATATTATGTTTAGTAGCTCATGTTAGACTATTGGGTTCGAGTAGTACAACAGCTGAAGCTGCATATGCTTAAATAACAGCAGGTAGAACAGGTAGAAAAATAATTTAATCCAAGGACATGGAAATGAGTGATCTACTCTGTATAGCATTTTAACCATTCCGACATAGTTCCACTCCACTGGCATACATAGACCTAGCAAGACAGAATTGACCACCAATCAATTCTGTTGCTGAAGAGCATGCTTCTTCTCACTCCCTTTCCCTTATATTGTTCCATTATCATGGCAACTACATACCCAAGGGGAGAGTCAGAGAAGTCAACATCTCCCTGATGACCCTCTGTGGCACTGTTACCATGCCAAACGGATATTCAAGGAGAGAGTTGGAGAAGTCAACATCTCCCTGGTGACCCTTCAGTGGATGAAACAACAATAGGATAGAGTAAAGGTCCAGCAGCACAGATGAAACAACAATAGGGTAGCGTAAAGCCCCAGCAGCACAGGTGAAACAAAGGGAACAAGGAGCAGCCCAAGGAGTGAGCTATTCTTGTAACACTGCTTCTGAAATAAACAGAGTAAACCAGATGTCACAAGCATACTCTATGTTAGTGCATGTAGCTAAACAAGCAGCCAGGCATCAGAGATTTCCACCTCGTCCGAGGGTCAATCTCCGGGTATTTGTTTTCTTATTTGATGGATAAAGTTTGGAGATACACCATTGGCATCTGCCGTAATACTAAAGTGGGAGTGGGACGGGTGAATCATACGTTTTTTTTAATGTCCCAGATGACATGGTTGCCTGGGTCCTCTTCTCCGGCTCTCCTTCCAGCATGGACTGGGGCGCAGGCTCCCCACCAAATCCAGCTGCTGCTGCTACTCTCAATACATGACAGTAGCACCAGGATTGGTCTAAGCGGGGTGATTTGCCCCTCAGACGGTGCCTAGGAGCCTGTGACATTTTGCAACACAGCTGGGTTGGAGAAACCTCTGTGCGTGTCTTTTTAGGCAGTCTAAAATGGCCAGCCAAACAGACAGGTGCACTTACAGTGAGCCTACCACTCCTCCCGACTATGCCTGGCCCCTTCGGCTCAGTTAGTCAGCGGTCATTTTATTTTTCGCTTGACTGCTGACTGCGTGACCAGTGGGGCGACACTCCTCTGCCATTATGGAGGAGCTGCCCCTGCTTTCTTTATCGCTCCAGCAGCTGTGCAGTTAAGTGCTCCTTCTCTCTTCATATTTGTTTATTGTGCCATTTGCTTTACTGCCCTTATTTCTTGCACTGTGCTTCAGCTTCCCTCCACAGGTGCATGCAGGATTGCATTAACCGATACTCATGCAGACTTCTTGCGTTAGTCCAGGGCCTGTTGAGTGCAGTGTGGTGCGGTAGGTAGGCTACCAGAGGGCACTCTGATATCACAGAATCGTTCCTCTGGCCCACGGCCATGCACACTCATTTCTCTTCACAGCAAGATAGCCGATGCATGTGCCGCGTTCTGCTCTGCCTTTATTTTGGTCTGTATTCAATAGATTTTTTCTTTTCTGTGAAAGTTTTGGTGTGTATCTTTGGGCTCTAAGCACTGTTTATTGGCACTGTGGGACCGGCCCAGGCAGTGACCTTAAGTATAATTATGGTGTGAATGTTCCTACTGAAACAGATTCTGGAACTCATAGTACTAGGCCTCCGAGCACCACATTGTCTTATGATGCACGCCCCGGAAATCCGATTCTGGCAGGAAGAATCCTCCTCTTTTCTCCTCTTGGATGACAAATTTTGTGAGGATGTGGCAAGTTTATGCAGCATGCGCTATCTACGGCCGTAGTGTCCCTGGAAAAGAAATCACAGAATTGGTGCAATCACGCCAGGTCTTCGTTTCCCCTTGGGGGAAAGCCCTTATCAGCGCTCACCACCTGAGAGGCCCTATGACCTTGGGTTAGATAAGGACACTTTTTAACGCCTTAAAAAAACTTTTCTTCAGTCTAAGCCCCATTCTGAGAATAAGGAGACCTTTTATTTGCCCTTGGATACTCCTGAGCCCCTTGAAGATGATGATTTGCAGGGTAAGACTGATGCTAAACTGGATCCCTCAAGAGCAAGGCACCCATCTCCGGACGACACTTCCCAACCCCGGTTGAACCCTGACTCTCAGATGAGCAATTTGGGAGCAGACTTGCTAGATCCCAAAGATCTTTTACATTCTAGATCCTCCATGTGGTTCCCCAGTGACAAAGTGGCATCCTACATAGCGGGGCATTTACAAAACCCCTGGAGAATGAGGTTAGAATCTGCTTGTGGGGGGAAAGCCCCCATCTATCTGTGGAAGGTGAGGTCTCTGTTACCCCTGAGATTGATCCTAACATGGACATATTTTTGGACCATAAGAAGGACATCAACAGCTCATGGGGGTCGTGCCAAGACAAACCGTCATATGTCAAAGGCCCCCTGACCAAGGACCAAGAAACTAGATATGGCGGAGGCAAAACAGTTTGGATCTTTGATCGCCCCGGAAATCTTTTGTGGCTTGGAGCAGTGGGCGGTCATTTGTCAGGACAAAGCAAATTTCACATTGTTAACAGATAGGCGTAGCTCCCTGCTCATCAAAGTCAACACAACATTGGGTGACTGGGCCACATCAGAGGCTTGCCCCACGGTGCAATGTGGGTTGTCTGGCAAGCCCTTTATTAAGGAGTTGTGCAAAGTCGTTGCCACTTTTAACTCACTTGATAAGGCGCAGGCTTCTATCAAGAAGATCTCCGCCTCTAAGGTTTTTATTGGGGCCGGTCATGGAAGGGTGCGCTTGTCTTGCTGTTTCCTGTCCAAGGTCCCCCCAGAGAGGCTGAGGCTCCCACTTGGCACAATAGCAAGATCAATCCAAATATGATGGATTTTTCACATCCAGGCGCTACCAACAGAACCGCAGGGCCTGAGGTGGAGGCCATGGAGAGCAGGGATCTGCCCAAGGTGAGAACTCAAATTATTTCTCATGTAAGATTGGGAGGGTGATTGGCTCAGTTTCTAGAGAATTGACAAGCTTTGATGCCCAGTACGTGGGAACTTAAGATGGTTACGTGGTTCTATATAGCATTCTTGGGGACACAAACTCAGACTTCCCCGATCAACCCCTCTTCATCTCTTGCGAGGACTCGGTCCTCATTGATCAAGAGGTGTTGGATCTGTTTAGCAAAGGGGCAATTGGCCCTACTGCATTACACTCAAACAGGTTTGCAAGATACCTTTTTTTGGTGAAAAAAAACAGATGGGGGACATCGTCCAGTCATAAACCTCCAGGAACTCAACGAGTGGCTCATGTACCATCTCATCAAGTTGGGAGGAATCCATCGATTGAAAGACCTGTTGAGACCAGAAGACTGGTTGGAGAGATTAGACCTCAAGGATGCTTATGTGACAGTTCTAATTTTCCCTCTGCACCTCCGTTTCCTGCAATTTCTGTGGTGGCAGCAGGCATTCAAGTTCAAAACAGTAACCTTTGGCCTGTGGTCGAACCCTTGGTGCTTTACCAAGGTTCTACAACTGGTAATGGAGCTCCTCTGCATCCACAGTATCCAATTGATTGTTTTCTTGGATGACATTTTACTGATAAATCAGTGTCCTCAAGCACTATTAAGCCAGCTTCAGACAGCAGTCTACTTGTTGGAACAACTGGGCTTCTTGATCAATGAGAAGAAGTTTCTTCTTGATCCGGCTCAATGGATGACATTTCTGACTTTTGTCACAGATTCCAGAGAATCATTTCTATGTCTTCCCTCCAAAAAGATGATGAAGATCAGACACAAGATCAAGAAGACTCTCTGTCAAGTTCAAAATACACTTTATTCGATTTGGTTAAAATCATAAAAGCCAATAAAAACACAGTAATATTTACAGTTTAAAAGGGTACATACAGATCTTCAGATTGTGTGACACATTAAACAGTCATAAATAACAGGACAGAAATGTCGACAATCATGTTACAGCGTTACCCTTGTCGAGCGTTGACTTGGTTCTAAATGCTGCAACTAAAAAACTAGCCACAGAATATGTGATGAAAACATTACCTAAAGACTGTAAGAACATCAGGGCAGGCCTGACTTGTATAAAACTGGCTTCCTTTAAAACAGGTACTAAATATTTGTTTCTTGACTCCCTAAAGGTACTACAAAACATCATAAAGTGCAACGTGTCCTGGGTTGCAAAATCGTCACATTTACATGGGGCTCCTGATTCTGGCGTGCTCCATTGCTGGAAGCAGCCCAGCACGTAAGGAATTTGATTAAATCTAAATTTAATAAGGAGGTGTCTATGTAACGGTTTAGTAACAAAGGTAAGGTAGGGCTCTAGGGATGGGGAGGATAGCAGCATGTAGTGTGATCTTACTGATGTTTTTATCAGCTCGAGTTCCTCCCGAGCCAACCTTACATTCTCCATGAAGTGTTTTTTGACCCATTTGATATCCTCAACCCTGATAGAAGATGGCAGGTTAAATAATCCTGGACGACCAAGTTTTTCAAACACCAGGCGTACATATTCTAACCAGGGGATTTTCTTCCTGTGATCAAGGGACATGACATCCTCCAAAATAGCATGATTAAGAGATAATTCCTCAATAAGCCATAACTTTAACCAACACGTTAAGGGAGCCAGTCTCACTTTGTCTGAGATATAATCTAGACCCAACTCTGCATGTAATGAGAAAGTAGCGGTGGATTGGGGAACGGAGAGTAGTTCTCGAAGGAATTTATTTTCTGCCCTTTGTAAAAGATCGTGGGACAAGTACCCCCATAAAGGTGCGCCATATGTATCTATAGCAATACATTTTGCGTTGTATATTTTTAAAATAGCCTCCATGGGTCTTCCTCCCAGCCTGTTCGCAAACCCCACAAGGGCAGAAGCGGCTCTAGTCATAGCCAGCTTTTTTAGCTTAATCTGTGGACCCCAGGTGCCCTTCTTATCAAAAGTAACGCCCAGGTAAGGGAACGATTTTACTTGGGACACAACCTCTCCTTTACAGTACAATGGCATAGGTTAATGCTTCTTACGGGCCACCACCATGGTGTGGGACTTCTTGGTGTTGATCTTAAGATTTAACTGGTCCATGAAATTACCAAATGAGTCTAACAAGCATTGAAGGCCCACCCCAGTGCGGGCTATCAGGACAGCATCGTCCGCGTATAGGAGAGCTGGTATTTTCCTCTCTCCTACACGCAGAACATCCCCCTCCATGGCCATCAGATGTTTTTCAAGCCCGTTTATATAGATCATAAAGAGGAGGGGGGCCAGGATGCAGCCCTGCCGAACCCCTCTCTCCGATCTAAAACAACTGGTGCACCTACCCTCTTTTGTCACTCTCACTTTGGCAAACAAGTCCTGATGTAGAGAGGCTATAAAGTTCACCAGAGAGCCATCCACCCCCATCTCCAGCATAACTGGCCACAGTTTTGCCCTATTAACCATATCAAAAGCTGAGGAGAGGTCCATGAATGCAAGAAACAAAGACCCCTCCTTGGCGACTGTATACTTGGAGATTAATAGTTGCAAGTTGAGGCATTGGTCCACAGTTTCCCCTCTTGTCCCTAAAACCATACTGTAAGTTTGACAGCCCCTCGCCCTTCTTGATGTTTTCTCTCAGTTGGAACAATAGGACTCTGCCTAGGATCTTAATCGCGGAGTCCAAGAGGGAAATGGGCCTATAGCAACCTGGGTCGTCGCGCTGACCCTTTTAAAAGATTGGCACGATGACCGCGGTTGCCCAACTTTTGGGGAAAATATTGCTATTGGCCGCTGTGAAGACCTGACTTAAGACACCTGCCCACAGTTTTGGAGCAAACAGGTAAAAATCACCGGGCACCCCGTCCGGGCCTGGGGCTTTCCTTTTTGAGGTCTCTAGGATAGCCCTTTCCACCTCTCCTGCAGTGAAGACCAATGGAGCGCACACTAAAGGTTCCCACGGTTCAGTTTGGTTAGTCGTCTCGCCAGAACCATAGATTGTGCCAAAGTGGGATAACCACTTGTCATCAGGTATCACACAGTCCATGGGACAATTATCTGACTCAGAGAGAAATGGTTGGTTCACAGTGGCCCAGACAGTGAGCTATCCCGAACAACTGCTGAGGAAGTTAAATTGTCCCAGGCTGCTTCTTTGAGCACTTTCTTTCTCCCAGTGATGGTTGCTTTATACACCCTTCTGGCTTCTGCGATTTTACCCCTGTCTCTCGGACTGCTTTTCAGTGCCCTCATTAATGACCTGTGGGCTTTTGAGCACTTGTCATCGAACCACCTATGAAGTTTAGGGGGACCTTGGGTACATTTCACAGTTAGAGCAGCTGAGACCTCTGAGCAGATTAATTCAAAGCTGCTCATAATAGCTTGAACAGGTGTGCCTACCTCCTGGCAGATCGCTATATGGGGCCCAATCTTTGGTAAGATTTCCTGCATAAGATTCTCAGGGACCACATTCGCCCATTTTAATCTACGTCCTTGATCTATGGGATGTACTGACGGTCCCGGGACATCCCCTCGTAGCTTGGTGTACAGCCAATCCTCCCCCGTACCACTAACAAGACAGGGTTATGATCGCTGTAGACTACAAAAAGTGCATTAATTGTCTTAACTCTGGCTAATATACCCGGTGACACAAAAATGTAGTCTAATATGGAACCGGGGGATGTTCCCTTAAAGGTAACTGTCCTCTCACCCCTCTCCGTGATGTTGGCTTCGAACAAATTATGCAAAGCCATTAGTTCCTCGAGAGCCTCCCCCCCATTAGAGTGTTCAAAATGTGGCACCTGGTTATACTGTAGGTCTTCCCAATCATCTGTTCTACATAATTCATTACAAAGATGTACATTAAAATCACCTAGTAAAACCAGCTCGAAATTAGTGTGATTATTTAAACTATACAATGAGAGGAAATTATCCAGCCCAGCCAAATGTTCTCTTTCATTAATTCTCTCCCAAGCATTATAGAAGTTTATAAGGAGGATAGTACATGCTGGTGAGACTACCCATTCTATGACTAAGAGGTTTGGTGAGTCATAATGGATCTGCCTAAGGCTGCCCTTCAATTTGAGGGAAAACAGTGACATTAAACCCTCCTTGGCTCTACCTGACCGGCTTGGGACTGCGGGTGTGGTAACGGTGATAAATCCATCCACCCAGAAGTCAGGGGAGCTATCCCACGTTTGCTGGCATGCAATGATATCATGTGCCTTAATAAACTCCAACCAGGATGTGTCTGTCCTCTTAGCTCTTAGGCCTGCAATATTCCAGCTAATAATTTTGCAGGCCTCAACTTCTGTAAGTGTGTTGGGCATAGGGCATATATTTTGTCTAGGGGCTGGTTGTCAGTCAATTTCCTCTATGTCTGAAAGAGGGGCATAACGGTTGGTCTGGATCACTGACAAGAGCTCATTATCCATAGGCTGGGGTGCCTCAGACGGCGTGGTATTGGGGGACAGGATGCTCCCAGGGTGGGTTGTGACTGTGTCCTGGGCCTACGCCCGCTTGCCCAAGGGCGGCTGGTCTCCCTGCGACTAGTAGGGCGGGTGTACATTGGTCCCCAGGCCGGTAGAGAGGGTGGGTAAAAGTACCCTAACGGGATAGGTCTCAGAGAATCTTCGCTGGTAATGTTAGAACCATCCCAGAACAGTCTATGGGCCACATCGGGGATGTTAAAGTTTACAATGACACAATTACCCTTGATGTGTTTCCCCTTTTCCCAATCCACAAGACCCTGCGAGCAAAAATCACATTATTAGCTATATCCGACCCACCACTGCATGTCCCGGCACACCATGATTTTGCCTTATTCACAAGGGCTGATGACGATTCCACCACCCCTTCTAACAATGGGGGAACACCCATAAAAACAGCTACAAGCAGGGCTGCTTCTGGGGGTGGTTCAGTGGTTGGGTGACCAGACTGTCTGTCCCGATACACATCTCTCACTTTTGGTTTACTGTCAATTGTCTGAGGGGCTTGCTTAGGGTTGATTAAAAGAGTTCTTTTAGCTGTTTGTCGTCCAGCCCCATTCGAGTCTTTGGTGCTCCCGCCGCTAGTAGGTAAGGGGTTCGCCGTGACTATGGCGTCTGATGGTCCCAAGTCCCTTAGGACAGTTCCCCCGGCTAGCTGTGAGGATATAGTAGCAAAGTCTTTAACTAACTTATCGACTAAAGAACATTTAGCCAATAAGCCAGATAGGCAGGTGTTAAGAGTTTCCACAATGTCCTTAGCTATATCTACAATTAGAGGTTTGATGCGTGAGGTGAACAAAGTTTCTAATTGATCGCCCAGTGGGCTCTCGGACAATAAAGGTGTAGAGAGTATACCCCCGACTCTCTGTCTTGGCAGAGCCTGTCCCTCAAACAGCGAGCTCATCTAGTAGGTGTACTGGCATTGTTGAGAAAGGCGAATTTCCGGGCCCTCTTTATTACATGGCATTTCAACGATTGAAAGCTTTCAATCTGCACAGGGGAATGAAGTATTCAGAGTCTGTACCCTTGACGGACGAAGTTTGAGAAGAGATACTTTGGTGGCTCAGGCACTTGGAGGCCTGGAGCAGGAGAGCATTGTTTGGTTCAAGCCAGATATCTTTCTAGAATCAAATGCCTGAGAGGTAAAGGGGAGATATTATGGCAGGGGAGCCAGTTGTGGAAATATGTCCACAGGAGGAAAGTGGTCATCTGAAGAATGGAATATGCACATCAATTGCCTGCAGCTTCTGGCAGGCTCCTTTGCCGTTCGTGGTTGGACAAAGATAATGGGGAGTTGTTGCATGGTGCTGAAGATGGACAACATCTCACATCAATCATCTGGGAAGTCCCCAATCCAAGATGCTATTGAAGCTTGCAAAGAGGTTTTGCCAGTATTGCCTAGACCCCCACATCTCTGTGACAGCAGAGTATCTCCCGGGGATATCCAACAACATGGCCAACTGGTGCTCACAACACCTCAAGGCAATAAAGTAACATTGAGGACTACACAGAGTGGACTTGTTTACATCCTGCTTGGACCATCAGGTGGACAAGTACTTCAGTTGGAGGCCAGATCCGCAAGTGGCAGCTACAGATGCCTTCCTTCAGGATTGGAGTGTGAAAAAAAGGTATGCATTTCCCCTGTTCATAATCATAATGTGGTTGTTAGCCAGACTTCAGAAGCTGGAGCTGGTGGTCATCACTCCCTTTTGGTGGTCTCAAGTATGGTTTCCAGTGGTCCACAGCTTGAATTTGGTATCTTCCTTGGTGTCGGATGGGTTGGCCTATAGCTCAGTGAACACCTTTAGGTCCACCATATAGGATGGACATCTTCCCATTGATGGCTCCCCAGTGGAGGAACACACTTTGATGGGGAGTAATAAGGTTTTCAGTTCAGTCTGAGCCTTGATATTCTACACTCTGGGAGGATGTGAACAAGATTCTCAATCTTTTTCTCTCATGGCAACACAATAAAATACCTTACTAGGAAACAATTATCAAGTAAGTTGGCCATGTCACTATGCCTGATCTCATGCAAACAAGTGTCTGATGTGAAAGTGTTGGCTATTACAGGTAGGGTATTCACTCCAGAAGGGGTTACTTTTCACATTTCTAGAAGGACAAAATGTAATTCCTGTCTTTTCCTGAAAAGCCCAAACTATGGGGCCTATTAGGATGGCGGACGGACCTGCGTCAGTCCGCCACCCCAGAGGAGTCGGGACCGGCGCAGTCCCTCCATGCTAATTAGGATGTGACCGCCACCCTAGCGGTCACATCCTGTATTTTTAACATTGCGGCGGGTGCTGCTTGAAGCAGCACATGCCGCAATGTTAAAAAAATGCATATTTACCTTTGCATGCACAAAGCTGCAGGCGCCGTGTGGTTCCTGCCACTTCGTGCACGCATAGGCAGGGGGGTACCATAGGTACCCCCCATGTGCACCCCCCACCCTACCTTCACCCCTGGGGGCCCCGCAACGGGCCCCCGAACACAACACCGTATGCCTTTCCACAGCGGAAATGCCGCCGTGGAAAAGCTTATGACCTCAGCTATCCTAATATGGCTGGCGGTGTCTGATAGACACCGCCAGCCATGTTAGAGCTTTTCCACCGCGGTCGGAAGGCGACCGCGGCGGAAAAGCGGCTGAAGGAAAATAGATCCCACAGCCATCCTAATCTGGCGGGGGGTCTTTTTCCAGTCCACAGCGGATGATCCGCATCCTCCGGGCCGGCGGTGGCTTCCGCCGGCCCGGAGGATGCAGATTATCCGCAATCATAATCGCCCCCATAGTGTGGTAAGATGCCCTAAATCCTATGAAGCTATGACGAAGGATGTACGCAAAGCTGAGGAATGTCAGCTTCTAATCTCATTATGTAAGCTATTTGAGGCAGGGCCTTCTCCCACTATCACCAGGTGGGTGTAGTATGTCATGCAGGAGGCTGGCATAGATACATCGGTTTTTGGTGCTCACTCAGTGAGAGGTGCTATGGGTACCAAAGCATCTTTTTTGGGTGCTAGACTAGAATGTATTTTGGATGGAGCTGATTGGTCATCTGATTATACATTCACAAAGTTTTATTTCAAACCTGTACTGAACATGGCTACATTAGTCATCAATAAACTTTGAACTACCATAACCTCACCACCGGTCCTGCCATAGAATATAAAATGTCTAGTTTACTAACTGAAAGTTTCAATTCTATTAAGGATGGGGAGGCAAAGATTATTACAACCTGAGTTGGTCAGTCTTTTCCCATACCTATGTTGGAGTAATGGACTGTAAGTGTATGAGATTTGTATGCTATAAGTATACAATATTCTAATTTGTTTGGCGGAGAGTCGAATATGGCACTTATCAGGTATAATGATGATGTTTCATGTTTTGCTGTTCTGCTATTGTGCATGGTTGTTCTCTTCCATTGGTACTGGGATGAATGAATTACGGGAATTTCTTTTTTTTGCAGGGAATGACTTTTCTAAACAAGATTGAACAAGCATAACTGAAGGCTGCACAAAGGAAGAAGGAGCTTAGACACTGTTGATGGACTATATTTAGAATTACAGATTGGGGGGGCTCTCCTTCCCAAGGGTTAAAGTGGAAAAGGAAGATGTTGGTGTTCTATGGCTGCTGTATTGAATAAAGTGAAGAAAGGTGAAAATTATAAACTGGTCCCTGTCAAAAACTGGTAGTTATTGGATTATCAACAACTCAAACTTTACTTTTATTGTTTATTTGTTGTCCGAACACGAGCTAAAGGGGAGAATTACACCCAAAATAATTGTGAATTTCGTGTAGATTTACTCCCATTAAACCTGGATGTGCACTGCTATTCCTCAATCCATTTGGTTTAAACTCATAATGGTATGATATCCCATACGAGGGCTTGGAACTCCAACAGGTTATTAAAATCATTACAATGGACGTAAATATTGGGTATCTATAAGAAACATGGGTCCCTCCCTTCGGCACCTTCTCCCGTGGTACCTAGGTGGCTGTGACACTGTGTTCTGCTTCTTCATTAGCCTCTGCTTGTGGTGCAGAAGTGACTTCCATGCTGAGCACAGCCTCTCCACTGCCTCGCGTTTCTTTTCTTGAGAAGCCAAGGTGGCTTCAGGAAAGTGCTTATCCTCTATGTAAGCTGACACCTTTTCTGTCTATTGTGGTGATAGGGCAGCATCCCTGCTGGTTGTGGCCTCTCAGCTGGTCACACCATCGCTTTTGGCATCAAGGCTGTAGCAACGCTGTGTATATTTCCAGTGACAGGTGATAATCTCACTCCATGCCACTACAGACAATGGGCCTCATTTATGAGACCTTGCTTCAGTTTTGCGCTTCCGATGCGTCACTTTTACCGTCGCCCTTGATAATAGGGCGATGCAAATATCGCCGCGTTATCGGCAGAAAAGTGCTGATAATGCGGCGATAAGGGGCTTTATAATTTGCCCCATAATCCACAAAGCTGTCTATATCCATACACCCTACCGACTGCTAGCACGTACTAGAAGCATGGAAACAGGGCACAGAGATATGCTGAAAACCATGGCAAGTGCCTGCTGAGTTTGGGCATAGGCCACTCCCTGCAAGTAATGCGGGTAGGTGGACTGGGCAAAAGGCATGCCCAAAGGAAATTCCCTTGCATTGCGGATGCTGGGCATGGCTGCAACCCTTACACTGCTGGTACATCACAGAGCCTTATTGGGCTCATAGCATTACTAAAGGCCATATACTGTCCTTGGTACTCACTGGGTAATGCAGGTGCTAGATCACTGTGCCAGTCTTACCAATTATTTTGCAATTCATCTTTTTTAGTTCCCTGAGAGGTAAAGGGGAGAGAATATCAACCAAACAATTTAAATTACAGTATAGCCTATTTGGCCACACATTAAGGACCAGGAATCAGGAAGTAAGGTTATGTAGGTTTTTAAAGTTAAGGGCCAGAGGTGTGGCCACAACCTCTGCCAAGATGGCAGCAATCTTGTGAGGCTCCGGCAGTCCCGCTGATGCTGCCTACCTGCTGCTGGTCTGGCTTTTGAGACCCTATGTGACCCGGCTCTGCTCTGGGGGCCCTGAGGTAGTGAGGATCGCAGGTGAGTCTGGGGCTAGGAGCATTCCCCCCCCCCCCCCCCCCCCCCACCCGGGCTGCGTCTCCTGTGTTTTGAGGCCTAGTGAAGCGGAGAATCAATAATCTGTGGACTGCCCCTTGTTTGCTGTGGGCCTTGCAGGGCTGGGCTAGGTGAGGTCCATGACTGGCCAAGTGGACATGCCCCACAGGTGCTAACACCGAAACAGGACCCGAATCAACTTGCAGAACATCCTGGGATGACTGACTGGACCAGAGGAGTACCTCTCTCCTGTGCTGCTGGGGGCAAGGGCGCAGTGGATTGCCCCATTCTTTCCCTGTTTGACTGCACTGGCTGGGGACTGTGGCTGTTGCTAGGCAGAGTGGTGGAGTGCAAGTTGGTGTGTCACCTATGAGGGGCTGCACTTTATCTGGAGGCGACGTCAGTGAGTGCCCTTGGGATTGGGTGGGTGCTGGAGCTCCCCCAGTGATTGCCATTGTGATTGGGTGCCCAGAGTGGGTCCATCGACCATGCTGGAGCTCTCCTTGGGCCCACCCGACTATGCTAGAGCTCCCCTGGGAAAAGTGTTGGGGGCTGAGTTTTACCAGAGTGCCCCACTTTTGATCTCCTTTCCTCCACACTGAGGCATACCTGGAAGTGCCCATTGCTTCTCTGCCTCCATGAGCAATCCTGCTTGGCCTCCTGTTTTTGCATTTGGGCACCTGACACCTCCCTCCTCCACTTTCAATATTCATAGACAACCCACGGAACTGCGTGTCACATCACTACCCGAGCTGTGGATCCGCTACCAGTTTAAGGAACGTGCTCCCTTTTCTAGAACTATGTGCTGCCTGTCGGGGGCCCTGGCAGCCCGCTTGGCCTTGCCCAATCCTGTCTAGTGAGGACTCCTTTGCCATCGAAGAACCTCCACCACAGCTTGGCATTCCAGTAAAAGCAGTATAACTCAAAATGTACAAATGTAAATCCACTTGTGAATGAGAACAACAATTTGTAACATTATAATGAATATATTAGAACGACTCCTATATGAATGGTTACTTTCTCCAGTGAATACACTCCACTCCAGCAGTATGTTTGATGCTTCACTTTACATTAATAGGGTTAAGGCACACAGTAAACATATTGTGCTAATGCATGTTACGATCGTTCTTCCGTAACATATAGGGGTGGAGCATAAATTACACATTTCCACAGGTATGGCCAAAGTCACCCAAAGGGCATGGCCAGACATATGCAGGCATACTCATTTTTCTGTCTGTAACAAGTGTCCAATTGAATGTATAATGGTGGGATCACTGACGTAAGATGCAGCTGTTCAAAAAAATTGGTCTTCAGAAGCATTGGTAATTAAATAAAGATCAAGAGTAAAAGATCTATATATCTTATGTTCCAAAAATCAACATGATTCTCCCCCTACACTGTATTTTTTTAACCTTTGCTCTGACAAAAGATAGCTGGTTTCAGAGTTAATGGAAACAGTTTGAATATTTGTGCTGTTCCAATAAAAGGGATCCCCTACTCTGTATATGTTCTGATGGGAATTGCCGAGAGTTTTAAAAAATACAGGCACAGTCAATGGTACCCAGTGACCTTTTTTTCATATAATCAAGAATTCATGTAAAAGTTAGTTATATATACAGTGACAAAAGCATTCATCAATAAAACGTGCTGGTTAGAAGTAAATACAAAAAAAGAAAAAGTGTTCTCTGGGGGGAATAATGGTAAAACAAGTGGATACCCATTCTTTTACTTATATGCCAAAGTAAGATTGACATCAAAATTAAATCCTACATTTTTAACAGAGGCCGTAGATTGTGCCCCTACTAAGATGGAGCAAAATTCTGAGTCTTATAAGTTCTCCATTTGGCCGACCACTATCACCTTTGTTTTTATTATTGCTGACTTTAGGAAACTTTGCTCAGGAATGAATGGCAAGCAGAGAGGCTTTAAAATGAGCTGTGATGCCCTCTATAGTCAAAATGCGCAAATGTTTGAACACAAATGTTGGACATGTCAAGGATGAGCTTACATCACTTCATTACACAGTGGTAAAATTGCCACGGATATCCACCAGTTTCAAATAAACTTTTCTGATGCAGAAAATAGAACACAAGTTAATATATAAAACATCTATCATCTGCACCAATTGTAATAGGATGGCATTTTGGGACAAGGCCAATGACAAGTCAGCGTGACCTCAAACTATTCTCTGTTGGTGCTGCCAGCAGTGGCTAAAGTATTTAACAAAAATCATTGAAGAATCTCTGGTTAATGGACATTAAAGCCCTCTATGAATATCAAATAATATTCTATAATATTTTGAGCTTAGGTAACTTATATATTTATATCTCAGCAGTGGTTAAACTGTATTATGAACCATAGAAATTCACAGAAGAATCTTTGGCAAATGGTCACTAATGGTTTTATATAAAGCTCAGCACTATGTTTTGCCTAGTGGTTACTTAGGAGCACTGAAAATATAAAAATATGTCATAAAGATTTCCCACAAAACTATATTGGAAGGAACATAATGGGTATGATCTAGAGCCTAAAACCCACTTAAACTCATCAGTTATGGTTAGCTATGCAATCATCATTGTTTATAGAATTAAATATGCGCCCAAATTACATGGAGGCTAAAAGCCTAGCTCCACTCCCTTTCAAGTATGGAGATTAAATGGGATGTACGTTGTTACGACGCGTGGTATTACCACGTGTACCGTTACAACGCGTATTTTACAACGCAAGTCGTTACCACGACTTGCGCTGTAGGGGTGCAGACTTAGGAATAGTTTAATTTACTATTCCAACACCAGCCTACGTACAGTAGGGAAGGTGTTGGAATAGTAAATCTACTATACCTTGTCCTTTAGCGCCCTCCAGCGCAAGTCGTGGTTACGACTTGCGTTCAAAAATCCGCGTTGTAACGGTACTGCGGGGTAACATCCGCGTCGTAAAGGATGTCCCCCGATTAAATGACAACCAAGGGTTGCACATACACTAACAGGCAGAAGATGTTCCCAAAGTGATTAAATAGAGAGGAAAAGCTGGAGCTAAATTCATTGCAAACAGAAGTACACATAGAATCTATATGAAGAAAACAAGTGGTTTTAATAACAGTTAACAGATATCTACTCAAAGATGGCATAGATGCGAAAGGTCAACAAATGCCCCAATTGAAAAAGCGCTGTATATTAAGGCACAGTAAGCAACATTGAAGTAACCCCAAACGCCCACATCGAGTACGCCACAATAAGAACAGGAAGTTAAAGTAGGTAATGGAATTAAAATATTGAAAAAGAGTTTCAAAATCTAAACTTGCAGGGGCATATGCTAACTGTTTATTCAGAATAAAAGAAAAGCCATAACAACTTGCACAGTTCTAAGCTGCTTTTTCAAGAACATTGGTTGGATATGGTTCAATGAAAATGTCTTGAGAAAGGTAAGTATAAGCCGTGGTAAGATCAATAATTGTATACTAACCTTGCAAGGTAATCGTAGGATGCTGATGTGGATGCGACATTATTGTCATGCAATATATAACATTCAATATAGATACCAAAGTCCATTTGATACAGTTGCATCTCACACATCATAAAACAGGCATACCAATAGAGCACGGGTAGATCTTGGATCCTATTTCTACAAGGAAGACATTGTGCAGTCACCATATCTATCGAGAATATGACGCGTAATCACGGGCAATTGGAAGGTCTATTGATTTAATATTAATAAAAGTGGCACAAATGTCAGCCTCTAAAAACGATCACATCTCGGCAGCCAGATAGAGGCTAGGAGCATTGAGAGTAAGCGAGAGGGTCGATCCTAATGAAGTTGGCCAGGAATATAGACCATACTATAAGATAGGTCCACATTTCTTACAGACCTGATATCCCTCTATTCTCCTGGCAGGAATCTTCTATCCATCAACTCATTTCTGCTGAGCCCCCTTTTAAGAGGCAAAGAGAGGGTGCAAGATAATTTTGGGTAATTGGACTCAAAGCCTGGAATACATTTCCCCTCAATATTCTATTTGTAATTTCCAAGAATTTAAGAGGGCAGTGCGAGCCATTTACCAAACTTACATTTGTTTTATTGACCTAGCCCTTTATTGCTTTAGTGGACTTATTTCTATTATGTCAACTTTCCCCTATTAATTCTCTCCAGA
The DNA here is from genome assembly GCF_964263255.1 of Lissotriton vulgaris. Lineage (NCBI taxonomy): Eukaryota > Metazoa > Chordata > Amphibia > Caudata > Salamandridae > Lissotriton > Lissotriton vulgaris. The sequence goes on along the minus strand of NC_141697.1, from coordinate 879,360,270 downwards.
CTAGTCCTCCTCTCTTTTAATTAATCCGTTCCTGTTCCTAGCGCCAAAATGCTACGGAGAATGGGCGCTTAATAAATATAATAATAATAATAACAATAACAACAATGAAAATAATAATGTAAATATTAATGAAAATAATAATAAAATAGTAGCAGTAGTAACAATAATAAATATACTAAGAATTATAATGGCAATGATAATAATAACAATAAAACAACAACAACAATAATAGTAATAACAATTGTAATAATAATGTAAATAATAATGAAAATAATAATAAAAATAGTAGCAGTAGTAATAATAATACATATACTAAGAATTATAATGGCAATGATAATAATAATAACAACAAAACAACAAAAGTAATAATAATAATAACACAATGATAATAATATTAATAATAATAATGATTATTATTATTATAATAATTATAAAAATAATAACAATCATTTGGCCTTCAAATAAATCTGAGAGATATTATTGCCATCCAGTAGGCATGTAGCGGACAAACATTTAATCTTTCAATCATGCAACAGATCAGCTGCAATGCTCTCCACAACAATAGCGGCTTTGAAGCGTCTTTGCAGATGAGCTGATAAAGTGCCAGCCCTTATCTCAGTACTAACACGATTTAGCTTCAACAACACACAATTACCTTGAATTGAATTGGCACGAACAAATATGCAGCTATATGCAAAGAAGATGCAATGATGTACCTCACAAGTATAACCCTGAACCATGACGTGTGGGCATGTGCCCAGAAGTGCCATCATATATATATTCCCAAAAAGTGCAATCACTGGACCAAAACGTTCCAAGCTACGCCTAGGACCTTTAGTAATGCAAGCAAAGAGCCAGCACCACTGATGTTGCATGTGAGTGCATCAGCATTGTCATCATAGAAGGCATTTCTGATGCACAGCTAAACACAGCTGTTGCAGTGCAGTGTCTTTTTTTAGGTTTTGCAACATAACAATGAAAACCCTTAAATCCGCTTACAGTCCCCAAGGACCATGGATTGTAGCCATGTCTTGTGTCCAGTACCCAACTGTAATGATGGTGCACAAGCTTGGGGCACTAGGACCTGCCCGAGGGAGAACGAGGGCGGGTGGATAGGGAGGAGCTAGGAGCTGGGGACGGCAGTTAGCCGATGACCCTGTGAGGAGAAGGACGTGCAATAAAGAAGTGCAACCATTATACTGAGTGTCCGTGAGTTTGTGGAAGCAAGGACACTACATCTGGCGACGAGGGTGGGATGCAACCTGTGACGTGAGGAAGACGGCTAACTCTCTTGCACGTCCCTGGAGGCCAAGCCGTTGAGCAGGCATCCTGTATTGTGGGCGAGTGACCGCGTGGTAGCGGAGTCACTGCGCAAGCATCCTCGCGCGCTGGGAGCCCACCCCAGCTGTCCGGAGGTGTGTCCACCTGACCGGAGCTCACCCCGCTGCACCACGTGTGTGTGGCCCTTCCTGGGGTTAGAGCGCAAAGAAAGAAAAGGAAATCTGCCTACTCGCCGGGAGCCCACCCCGGTGGTGTAATGATCATTGAAGGCTGACTTACCTGGTGTCCCTCGCGACGACGCCCTTCTGAGAGGGTGAGTGTTGGCTGGCATCGAAGATCGATGCGAGGGAACGATAGTGAAAGCATCGTATCTCTGGTCGAAGAAGGACAAATCTCGTCGTACACGAGATTCTCGCAGTGGCCATCTTGGAGTCAGGCGGTTCATCCAATCCCCTGTCAGGGATCTGCAGCGGCCATCTTAGAGTCAGACAGAGAGCCTGAAAACAATTAACCTCTGGTAAATGCACGGTGCCCAAAACAAACAAACACTGGCGAATACAAGAAAACAAGGAAACAAGCATTGGTGAGTGCAAGAAGCAATTCAACAAGCATTGGCGAGTGTAAATGAAAATAATCAACAAGCATTGGTGCGTGTAACGAAAAGTAAACAAGCACTGGAGAGTGCAAGAGAACAAGTAAACAAGCATTGGTGAGTGCAAGAAGCAAGTCAACAAGCATTGGCGAGTGTAAATGAAAATAATCAACAAGCATTGGCGTGTGTAACAAAAAGTAAACAAGCACTGGTGAGTGCAAGAGAATAAGTAAACAAGCATTGGTGAGTGCAAGAAGCAAGTCAACAAGCATTGGTGAGTGTAATGAAAATAATCAACAAGCATTGGCGTGTGTAACGAAAAAGTGAACAAGCATTGGCGAGTGCAAAAAGAATTGGCAAATCCGATCAAAAAAAAAAGAAACCCGACAGAAAGGACTTTTGTCAGTACTTGGCTGACTAACGGGATCCCGCGATGTCTGGATCGCATCAGGAAATGGTGAACCCGGTCCCATGGGTGTGTTGAGAGTATCGTTCATGCGCCTTCCGGAGCCTCTCACCCTTGAATCTGGTGGGGGTATGGGCCTGCGATGGCAAGAAAGGCTAGAAGATTTCACGGACTTCATGAAAGGGTCCCATGTAACTGATGCTGGACAGCAATTGATCGATCTCAGGAACCTGGTAGGCAAGGAAGTCGGACAGATCATAAAAGAGTTGCCTGCTGCGTCCGCTGCTTCATACGCTAGTGTCTGTGAAGCACTCAACCACAAGTTCTTGCACAAAAAGAATGGCCATTATGAGCGATATACATTTAACCTGGCATCCCAAGAGAAAGGTGAGCAAATGAGTGTATTCATCACACGTCTGAGACTCCTAGCAAGATATTGTGACTTTGATAATTTTTCCACGGAGGATGCCCTCCGATTGAGAATTATAGAAGGCTGCCTGTCAGAGCCCTTGAGGCGCAAACTGTTCAAGAAAAGCTACCCGCTAGATGAGATTGAGGAAATGACAAGAGTCGATGATCAAGCCGACGAGCATGCAAAAAAGATGGAGGCTGGGAGAAGTGAGAAACATGCGCAGGCGTTCAGAATGCAGTCTCGACAAGTGCATGGACGGTCCCCACCACAAGCATGATCCTCCAGGTCTAAGAAGCAGTACCACCCTTGAAGTCGTTGGCGCAGAAGCACGAGTCGCACCAAGAAAAGATCAGAACGACAACTAAAGTGCTACAGATGCGGCTATGATTTCCCACATGCAGACACATGCCCAGCACTAGGTCAACGGTGTCAGAAGTGTGGTAGAGACAACCATTTCGAAAGCATGTGTGGGACTTCCCACAAGGATGATCACCGAGAACCTACCAGACAACATCGTCCCTCAAGCAGCTGTCACCATGCAAGCAGCCGTGACCATGTCAGAGCAGTACAAGATTGACAAGACTCATCCACTGGGTCGTCACACTCCAGCTGTCACTCCTGCCGAACACATAGATCGCGACGGTCATCATCACGAGAGTCAAGATCCCTATCACCCATCTCACAGGACCACGACGAATACATATGTTTTGTAGCGGATCCTGATCGTCTAAAGGAATATCCACAACTAGATATCCGAATTGGTTCTCACCACGCCAAGTTTGTGATGGACAGTGGGGCGTCGCTAAATTATTTACCGGTAGCGTAATATCAAAGAATGAAGACACCTCCCAAATTGATCAACGCCCACATGCGAGTATATACGTGGATATAAAAAATAACACTTCCCTGTCTTGGGAAGTTCGCTACCGATCTATCATATAAAGATCGCACCATCCAAGCCTACTTCCACGTCATTGATGGGCCTGATGCGGACTGCTTACTGAGCCTGCCCACCGCAGAATGACTAAGGCTGGTGGACATACTATACAAAGTGGATGACAAACCAGACATTACTCAGAAGTTCCCTAAGCTCTTCCAAGGTCTCAGGAAGATGAGAAACTGCCAAATTAGACTCCACATCAACGAACAAATCACACCAGTGGCACATCACCAAAAAATTCCATTTCATCTACAGGAGGCCGTGGACCAACACCCTGGGTCTCCCCGGTTGTAGTGGTTCCAAAGAAAGGAGAGACAGACCGAGTCCGTCTATGTGTGGACATGAGGCGCCCAGCACTGCGATAGAGAGGGAGAGGCACCCTGGTCCCCACATCAGTGACATGATCATGTCACTCAATGGAGCCAAAACATTTTCAAAATCAGACCTTAACAAAGGATACCACCAACTGGAGTTGCATGAGCGATCCTGATACATCACGACATTCTCAACACATCTAAGGCTGTTTAGGTACAAAATACTCCGTTTTGGGGTGTCCTCAGCTGCGGACATTTTTCAGGAAGTGATCAGGAGAACAATCCATCATGTTCCCCACGTACTGAACTACATTGATGACATCCTGGTGTATGGAGCCACTGCCCAAGAACATGACACCGCGCTTGATCGGGTCTGCCATGCCCTGACGGAAGCAAACCTCACGCTCAATCAGGAAAAGTGTGAATTTCATAAGCCAATGCTGAAATTCTTTGGCCACGTTTTCTCTGGAAATGGCATGAAACCGGACCCCAAAAAGGTAGCGGTGCTAAATGATTCACCGAGCCCAGGTGATGTTGGAGATGTGCGGTCGTTCCTGGGCATGGCCAGCTACTGCTCCAGGTACATACAAGACTACGCCACAATAACTCTCACCAAACAGGGTCAGCCATTTCAGTGTCCCCTCAATGTGAACGTGCCTTCATTTTCAAAATTAGACCTTAACAAAGGATACCACCAACTGGAGTTGCATGAGCGATCCCGATACATCACGACATTCTCAACACATCTAGGGCTGTTCAGGTACAAAAGTCTCAGTTTTGGGGTGTCCTCAGCTGCGGAAATTTTTCAGGAGCGATCAGGAGAACAATCCATCATGTTCCCCATGTGCTGAACTACATTGATGACATCCTGGTGTATGGACCCACTGCCCAAGAACATGACACCGCGCTAGATCGGGTCTGCCACGCCCTGACGGAAGCAAAAGTCATGCTCAATCAGGAAAAGTGTGAATTTCATAAGCTAACGCTGAAATTATTTGGCCACGTTTTCTCTGGAAATGGCATGAAACCGGACCCCGAAAAGGTAGCGGCGCTAAATGATACACCGAGCCCAGGTGATGTTGGAGATGTGCGCTCGTTCCTGGGCATGGCCAGCTACTGCTCCAGGTACATACAAGACTACACCACAATAAGTCACCCCCTGAGAGCTCTGACCAAACAGGGTCAGCCATTTCAGTGGCCCCCTCAATGTGAACGTGCCTTCAGAGATATCAAGGAAGCTGTGGAGTCTGCTGAAAACATGGCCTACTTCAACCCAAAAAGGAAGACAGAAATAACCGTGGATGCCAGCCCTGTGGGGCTAGGGGCCATTCTAGCACAGTATGACAGAGATGAAGATCAACCTCACATCGTAGCGTATGCCAGCAGGAGTCTCACAGACACGGAGAGGGCATACTCCCAGCCAGAAAAAGAAAGTTTAGCTGTCGTCTGGGCCTGTGAACATTTCCACATTTTTATCTTCGGAAAACATTTCATCCTGGTCAGTGACCATCAAGCTCTGATCACAATTTTTGGAAACCCTCGAGCCAAAATGCCGCCACGAATAGAGAGATGGGGCCTCAGGTTAAAAGAATACACGTACACCATTGTACACAAGCCAGGGAAGCTGCAAACCCTGCAGACTACATGTCCAGACACCCCACCCAGACCAGCAAATACAAACGGTCGATTGCGGACGAATATATCCACTTCGTGGTAGATCAGGCCAGACCCCCTGCGGTTTCGCTGGAAGCCATCTGTGAAGCAACTCAGTCAGACCTCACCCTGCAGGAAGTAAAACTCCGCATACAGACCAATAGCTGGAGACATTCAGAAACTAAGGGACAAAGTGACCAAGAGATGTCCGCATTCAAACACGTCCATGATGAACTGTCAATAGCGACAAATGGTCTCATCCTAAGAGACACTCGAATAGTGATCCCAAGACAGCTAAGACAAGGGGTCATCAATTTAGCACATGAAGGACACCGGGGCATAGTAGCCACGAAAAGAGCACTCCGCGAGCGGGTCTGGTTTCCAACGCTGGATCTAATGGTGGAAACAACGTTGAAGGACTGCCCACAGTCTCAGCTAGTGAGCCATCCAGATCCCCCTGCACCGCTGCAAATGTCTCCACTGCCGGATGGCGTCTGGCAACACATTGCCATTGATTTCTTTGGGCCGTTCAAGTTGGGGCAATATGTCCTAGTCATCATGGACAAACATTCCAGATTCCCCATTGCGCATCTCTGCACATCCACCAAAGCCTCCAGCGCCATACCTATTCTAGATGAAGTCTTCGCTGCGTGGGGCATTCCTCAAGTGGTAAAATCCGACAATGGACCCCCATTCAATAGCCACGACTTTGCGGAGTTTGCTCAACACCTAAACTTTAAACATCGGAAAATCACACCACTCTGGCCGCAGGCGAATGGAATGGTTGAACACTTCATGGCCACAGTCAAGAAAGCCATTCAGCAGGTGGAGCTCACCCAAAAGAACACACAGACAGCGCTAAATGAAGTACTACGTGCCTACCGTAACACACCCCACTCCACCACGGGCAAATGTCCAGCCACCCTCATGCTAGGCCGGTCAGTGCGCACCAGACTGCCCATGATGAATGTCCCGGTGAGTGAACAATATCCAAATTCTGACCATGAGGAGATTGCGGCTGTGGACAAACTGAAGGAAGAAAAAATGAAGGGCTACGCGGATGAACGTCGACATGCCTCTCACTCTGAAATATGGGAAGGAGACTGGGTGTTGGCGAGGCAAGAGCAACACAGAAAGACTGACTGCAAATATCATGAGACTCCGTTGAAAGTGGTGCAACAGAAAGGAACTATGATTATCGCAGAAACAGACGGAAGACGAGTCACCAGGAATATGACACACTTTAAGAAGTGCAGCCCGAACGTCAAAGAACTATTGATGGAATTGTTAGTCAAAAACATTGAACATGAGACACCGCTCAGCAGCAGTCAGAGACCGATGGAGACTACTGATGAACATGAGCAAGATATCCCTGATCCTCAGTCGCGCCCCAGACGGACCATTCAAAAACCGTCTTGCCTCATTGAAGAAGTTTAAGTGGCGATCTTCAGCGACGTGAAAGCAAAGGGTGTTGATAGATTGCTGTGTTTTGTTTTGTTTACAGAGGGGGGAGATGTAATGAAGGTGCACAAGCATGGGGCACTAGGACCTACCCGAGGTAGAACGAGGGCGGGCGGATAGGGAGGAGCTAGGAGCTGGGGACGGCAGTTAGCCGATGACCCTGTGAGGAGAAGGACGTGCAATAAAGAAGTGCAACTATTATACCGAGTGTCCGTGTGTTTGTGGAAGCAAGGACACTACACCAACGACCACATCCAAAGGGAATGGCCAGCGGGTAATGTAGATGGGAAATGGCATGCAGCTCAGACATCTCTTTTGCACTATCCACCTTTCTACTGCAGCAACATGGCAGACCTTGTGCGCATGCCCCCAGGAGCGGCCGGCACTGGTAACAACGGTGAGGCGGTGGGGTGGAGGGGGAGGCGACAGACGACGGGATAGGGTAAGTAAAATAATGTGATGCGCTGCGAGGCAATGCGGCGAGACCAAGGTAGGTGTTTTACATTTTTTTTACTTTACTTTCCCTATCCTGTCATCTGTCGACTTCCCCCCGCCCTGCCCCACTGCTGTAACCTGTGCTGGCCGTGCCTGCATGCCCTCTCTGCACACTGTTTCCGCACCAATATTGCCTACTAGGATTGGCCTGTGGCCATGAAGTTTGCCTATTATTATTCTCCACAAGTCTACTGCCAAGCTTTGCACTGAGTGAAGCAATGCCCAGTGCTGCAGACCTCCACTTCCAGAGGGTTACATGGCATCGCCACAACTCCGCCTCCCAATGTTCGGTGCCTTAATATTTTAAAAGACACTTTAACTAAAGCCTTATGTCAGCATTATTTTCATCCATTAGTTTTATTGTCAGAGAGACTCCATGAAAAGAACAAGTTCTACTTTGAACAAATTGGTGCTGGAGTTTCTATTGACTAAGTGCCCAGATATCTTCCTGGTAGTAAATTTCTCGTTTAAGATTCACATTGAAATGTTCCTTGCCGTTGAGAACGAATATTAAGTCAGTAAAACTGATGAATAATAGTAGCAGCATAATTATCTGGCTGCTGAAACAGATCCAAGTGTAAGTGAGGATATTTTACCAAGGGTTTAATAGCAGTGAACAAAAGGTAAATGCTATATGTACATACTTTTTTCATTGTGATCAGTGACGTTACGCTACATTATTTCCCCTCTCCTCACAGGAATGTGCTGAGGAGCCAAGAATCCCATAACTCACAGATACAAATTGTCCTTGGGCTCAGTGACCACCCCCCCCCCTGTAGGTTTGGGGACCTCTTGAAGGGTTGGGGACTCCTGCACTGCAGGGGCTGCAGGGGCCTAAGTTCCGACCATTATTAGGATAGGACAGAGGTCTTCAACCTGGAGGAGTGCACCCCTAGATGGGGCTCAAGTGATCCCAGGTGGGCCAAAACAAGCATTGAGCTGAAAACACTGCTTTGTTTTTAGCACAAAAAAACATAGGCGGCACTAAGCCGTTCTGTTATGGAGCATCACTAACATTTGTTGTCATGTATATCCTGGCTGGAAGAAGGTGTCAAAAGGGAAGGGACTCCAAATATTCTTCAAAACCCCCAGCCTCATTTCTAATAATAACACCTTGGATACTTTTAAGATTATTAGATTTAAGATTATCAGGCATGCCTGACCAGAATAGTATGGTTCTCAATCATGTATTTGATTGCATTTTTAAAACAGTAACAGAAACTTACCTGCAGTGTTTAAATAAGTCTAAACATATTTAAACATTGCCAGTTCAACAGAATAATTGGGAAAAATGTTGAGGGGGCCCAATGATTTTTAATTTGCACTGGGGGGGTGCAGCTTTAACCCCTTTCATGCTCGTCATGAGTCACAGTGGAGCTGTGGTATTGACGAGCTGAGCTCGTCATAACTGCCACGGCCCGCCCATGCGCGGTTAATTCCCCGCCTGTGTGGGATAATTAATTCAGTGGGCGGGTCTGTGACGAGCCCAGCTCGTCATGCGCACAGCTCCACAGTGAGTCATGATGAGCTGGGCTCGTCACAAGCACAGCGGCGCCGCGGACCTCCCCTAGTACCGTGGGGGAATTACCCCTGCAGCGAAGTGGTTAAAAAGTTAAAAGACCACTGGGATAGAATGCGAATTGATCACCCACATCTACCTTACTCGTTTTTTCATTCAATTTATATTCAGTGAGTCATGCATTTCCTAGAGATTTTTCTCGTTTTTAACCCCTTGCATGTGTTGGATGGCCCCCGGCTGTCCGGCATCACAGTGGGCGTGTGCGGAGTACAGCCGGGAGCCGTCTGAACCACGCCCGCTAATTATTTCCCCAGCACCGCGGCAGAATTTGCACCGCAGTCAAGGGGTTAAATATGGATCCAAATATTCAGCAAAAGTTTCTGCCAACATCTTGCACGAAATGTATGATATCAACCCACACAAAAGACGGAGAGGACGTGGCTGAATGTCTAGAGCGGCTGACTTTGAATCCTGGGAACCATGTTCAAGTCTGGCAGGATGCTCAAACACATTGTGAATCTGGGCAAATCACTTAATCTCCCTGTGCCTAAAAATGAATATGTCCGTCTGCAATGCAACTGATGTTCATGTAAAGCCCTCTGATACCTTTAGGTCGAGTTTGCGCTACATAAAACTGCAAAAATACCAAGCATTTGTAAAGCAATAGGTCTTGCATTAGGGAAAGTTTGAGTTAATGGTGTTGCAAATGAAAAAGTACTAGTACTGCACATTAAATGACACACATATGACAAGCCTGCAAATACGCACTTACACAGCACATTAAATAAGACATGCATGTAAAGAAGCAGTAACATTGCACATTAAGGAAGTGCAGTGTTAATTTGGACAAGGTAATACCTTACCTACCTTATCCAGCAAACATTGTAGAGCGGGTGGTAGCAGGCACTCTCTCTAGACATCTAGAACAGCATAAGCTCCTGGAGGACATCCAGTTTGGCTTTCGGCCAGCCCATGGCACCGAGACGGCCTTGGTGACCGTGCTGGATGAGCTTCGTTGGCGGGCAGACAGGGGACAGGCAGGGGTTTTGATCCTGCTTGATCTGTCTGCCGCCTTCCATACGGTGAACCATGGAATTCTGCTAGACAGGCTGAGAGAGGTGGGGGTTGCAGGTAGTGCCCTTGGGTGGTTCGAGTTTTTCCTGCAGGACAGAGAACAAGCTGTGTCCCTCCCTCCCTTCCAATATGCCTTCTCCACCATCTCGCCTGGCGTTCCACAAGGCTCGGCAGTCTGCCCAATATTATTTAACATCTACATGAAGCCTTTAATTGCGGTCTTCATCAATATAAGATCGAAATTGTTAACTACGCTGATGATACGCAGTTCATTCTCTCCTTGGAGGGAGATGAGTCAACCTCCTTGGAAGTATTTCACAACTGCCTGCGAGATACAGCGGGTTGGCTGAAGGCCAACTCTTTGCAATTTAACACAGGAAAGACCAAGGTGTTATACTGCCCAAGGCCTAGGGTACAATCTCTTCTTCCCAGTAATTTATGGCCTGCGGATTTTTCTCCATTGATGCAGCCTGTGAAGGTAGTGGGGAATCTGGGTGTGATGTTCAACAGCGACCTTACTTTGTAGGCGCAGGTCTCAAAGATAGTAGCTGGCTGCCTGGCCATTATTCGCCTCTTGAGGAAAATCCTTTCTCTGTTACCGCCCCTTGCTCGGGTCGAGGTGGTGCGTAGTACCGTGCTCAGTAGGTTAGACTATTGTAACTCCTTGCTGTTGGAGTCTCCAAGCTATCTCATGGATAGACTCCAGAGAATTCAGTCTGCAGCTGCAAAATTAGCCCTGGGGTGGCCAACAAGATCTTCTTCTTCAAGGGCTTTGGCTCAGTTGCACTGGCTCCCAGTGAGACAGAGGGTGCAATTTAAGCCTCTCTGTCTGGCCTTTAAAGCTCTTCATGGGTTGGGCCCTGCTCGTCTACAAAGGAAGTTCTCATGGCATGCACCGGCCCGCAATCTACGCTCCTCCTTGGCCAGGTTGGTGATCATACCTAGGTTTAGGAGATCTAGAGCAGGAGGCAGATCGTTCGGCGTGGCCGCGGCAAAACTCTGGAACTCCCATCCGGCTGAACTTAGGCAGGCCTCCGACCTTCTCGCATTTAGGAGGCACCTGAAAACATGGCTTTTCCCAAACCCCTAGCTTGCTATCAGTTTGCCCCCTCTTTCGATATGAGTCTGTCAGAGCCAGGATGCCTTTTTTTAGGTGATAGTGCGCTTTAGAAGTGGAGTAAATAAATAAATAAAATGCATCCAGAATGGGAGGCATAATACATCTTGTTTGTGCTGAGAATATTTCTAATGAAGGTTGCAGAGTTTGTCGATTGCCATTGTGCAGCTGGGTGCGCTTGGTGATCTATTGGAGGGATTGTCTACTTTGTCGGGTGTCTTTGGAGAGCAATTTGATTGGTATACTGGACAATTTTTATTTTATTGGTCCAGTGGACAACAAAACTGCTGCATGACCAAACTGTGTGATCCTGGGCACACTTTACAAATTCTACGCCCCATCCAGTGGCTGAATGCATACTGTCAAACCCAAAAACTGGGCACAATTATGGCGTGCCTGCAGGCACACCCTGTGTGATCTTGGGCATTGATCACATCTCTAATTAATTTTAAATACTTGAGCTCCGGATAAACCTTGGACAAATACTCTCATGCATTTGCCCTACCCAGGTGCTTGCTGGTATGTGCTTGATAAGAAATCGTGGAACACACAATTGCAACTTCTGTGCCCCTTCCACATAAATACGACTGTCTCCAGAGCCAAGGCTGGGGTGCTTCTTTGTTCTCATTGGATGGTGGTTGTCCATTTGTTGTTTGGGTTGTTTGGTGGGCTGTGCACACAGCTCCATGAAATAATGGAGCGTAAGGGAGGTAACCCTGCCTCTGTTAAGTGCACGCCTGCCCCGCCCCCACCCCCAGGTTTGCAGAGGGCAAAGGGAGTGGACTGCAGTTTTCAGACAGCAAGAAATATGTCAGGGTAACTCTGGTGATGCATGTTCCTGCTGGCATGAGCTCGTACGACCATCTGGGTTTGGAGTAACATGGAGGGTCAATGTGCACCATGTTTTGTCCCACACTGCTTCACTATTAGGTCAATTTGAACACTATTGTGGCTAAACGACATACGACTGCTGGGTTAGAGGCAGTGCTTTTAATGCATTCTAACTAGAAAGTATTTTATTGAAATTTGTAAACAGTGCAGCGGGGATAGATTATGTGGCACATTTTTAAATATGTGAAAATAACTGCAGCATCACATAAACACAGTGCCCTGATTTGAATCTCACAACAGCACCCCAAGACAAGGGCACCTCCCTGGTTGCTCCCCACGACGCTAAAACATTTAGCATACAGCAGCAACAGAAACAGAACACTGTCCCAGCCTCGCACTGCACCACACTGTAACTTGCTACATACCCGAGGTCCCAAAACATGATTCTATGCCCCCATAGGGAGTTGTGCAAATCTCAGGGCACAAGTCCTAAAAAAAGAAGTGGGGGACGCTGTCATCGGAAGTGACGTCACGACAGGAAGTGACATCACGAAAGGTGGTTTGCAAAATCGAGCTCATTGTCTCCCTGTGTGTTTCCAAACCCGATAGAGACGGCTCCCAAGAGGTGCACCACCTCACTTCCCTTCAAATGCCCATCAGCTCGTGGAATATGCTCGCTTTACCACTGCATCCTCGCTGGGACGAGATCGGAGCTCGTGCTGTGAGCTCTGAGCTCGTTCCAGAGAGGCCAAACAGTGAAGTCCAACTGTTTAGCAGGGGGGACGGCGTCACCCCAGTAAAATAAGTAGGGGGACGCCATCCACCTGCGTGGCACCCCGACTCGAGCCCTGGTAAATCTAAATATACATGTATATGAGAGCCGACAGCTGCCAGAACATGTATACGAAGCGTTCTGATGCCTGCCTGATGTGGTAAGCGCTTTGCAAACCTGTTGCCGGGAAAGCCTTGGAGGACGTCAGCCCTGCGCCTGTGTCAGTCTCTAGCTTCAAGCACAGGAGCATAGCTGCCACCTGATGTACTGCTCCGGTTCGTTTTTTTTTCTTTAGGTTGTGGGACTTGTAGTCCTGTTTTCTAATGCAATGACAGGACTGTTAGATGGGCTAAGGCTGGAGCAGGTCCTCGCGCATGGACCTGGGAGGAACACTTGCCTGTAGGGGCTTTTACGGAGGCAGCGAGGAAGCTAGTTGGGCATTGACAGGCTGACGTCGGTTGGACGCTTCCTGCTCCACTGGATCAGGGGAATTCCTCCTGTTGTCTGGGGTGCTGTGCTGTTTTTACAAGGAGTTAATCAGCACAGGCGCAGTGGGCACCACATACTGTGCAGACATCAGTAGGAATGAGCAGGCCTTTTTACATGTGTCACTAGAGTGAGGCCTACAGGCTTGTTTTTTTAAAGTTCAGCTGCTGTGTGTTTAACTCACTATTGGCGTACTTCGGTTTGGTCTTATGCTGCGCAGTTCATGTGTTGTACATGTGCTGGGTGTATGTGTGCCTGTAAATGGTTCAATACAGGGATGATGCGGTGCTGTGCAGTGCATGTGTGTTATTTACATGTGCTGGGTGTATGTGGGCCTGGAATGGTACAATACATAGGAGATTCTGGGTTTCGTTTTGGGAGACCCAGGGCTAACTGGTGGAGCATGAGGAGGTTGAGGAATCCTCCTCAGACCGATTTGTGGATAACTGCATTCTTGTGAGCTGGGTGAGACACACTAGAAGAAACAAGAGCAAGGTTCTTCAGTGATTAGTCCAGATGAGGGGCCTGGTTGAGGTGATTTCAATAACGTTACAGGTGGTGAACATGGGGTGGTGGACCTGGACTAATCACGCCATCGTCCAATTCCAAATCAGCAATCTTTGCCAAACATATACTGCTCCCACAAGCCTGGCCAGATGCAGCTGGAGCAGAATTTAGGAATCCAGCTGGTCTGACACCCTACACCTGAATCAGCCCAACCCCATCAATGACCTCAACAGTAAGCTAGGTACATGGAGGAACTCCAGACAACAAAACAATACTTGAACCAACTCGGAAGAAGATGGAGAATGAACCTCGTAGAAAACAACAAGGATACTCACAAAGCAGCCATGAGACGACCACCAGGAGATGAAAGGAACCAAGAAAACATCCTAGCGGAGAGCATAGACAACAGCTCCAATAGCTACAAAGAAATCTTAGTGATCATCCCCTTGCAAGAACTATGTGACAACCTGTGAAACATTTTTCTTCAACAAAATCAAAGCCACATATAACAACTTCGACCCTCAAGGAACCCTCTGCACAAACACCTCCAGCCTACCCGCAAACATCCAGAGAAAATCCCTGACGACCTGGGAGTCAATCATCACGGATAAAACAGCCAACATCATGAGGTCATACCACTCCCAGGCTCAAATTGACCCCTGCGCCCACAACATCTACAATTTAGGCTACTCCCCTACCAGAAAAGTCTTCACCCACATACTATCACCAGCACAATGTTCTCAGATGCCTGGAAACACAGGATGGCCAACACACTGCAAAAGAAACCTTCAGGTAACAAAACTCAACCAGCAAACTACCGCCCGATTTCCCTCTTATAATACCCAACCAAGGTAATGGAGAATGCAATCAAAGAACAACTTGTTCACTACCTCAACACACAGAAGCTCCTAGACACAGCACAATCAGATTCCCAGCCCAACCTCAGCACCGAGACTGTCCTCTTCGCAGCAACAGATGAAATCAGGCTATGCCTTGACCATGGAGAACCAGTGGCCCTCATACTGCTTGACTTCTCAGCGGCTTTCAACACAGTCTCTCACTTCACCCTGATCAGAAGACTACGTGAAACAGGCACACAAGATCAACATCTACATGGCCTCCCTGGTAGACCTCATTAGATCACACAGCATCAACATATTCTCTATTGCAGATGACACCTAACTGTTACCCTCCCTATCGGACAAGACCTCCCACAACAAAAATTAACTTCACCACCTGCATGACCACAGTGGCCACTTGGATGAAATCCAGCTGCCTCAAACTCAACACAGACAAAACTGAAGTGGTGATCTTCGGAAGGAGTACCTCTGCTTGGAACTACACCTGGTGGCCTACTGACCTCATCTCCACACCTACCCCCCACTACCTATGCCAGATATCTACAAATCATCCTGGATGGCAAGCTTGACATGACTGCCAAAGTAAACGTAGCGACCTCCACTTGGTTCGACATCCTGAGGATGCTATGAAAAATCTTTGAATGGCTACCAGAAAACACTAGAAAAATAGTTACACAGGCCTGATTACCTGCAGACTTGACTACAGCAATGCACTCTAAGCAGAATTCAGTGAGAAGCTCCTGGTCAAGCTCCAAGCCATCAAGAATTCCACAAAACGTCTCATCCTCAACCTACCTCACTGCATCCACATCACCTCCCACCTCAGAGAACTTCACTGGCTGCCCATACACAAACGTACCCAGTCCAAACCCCTCACAAACATATACAGAGCATTACACAACACTGCACTGCCTACCTCAACCACCTCCCAGGCACCTACGCTCAGCCAGACTCTTACTTGAACACATACCCCGCTTTCACAAAACCAAAGCTGTAGACCGTACCTTCTCTAAAATCCCCCCAAAGCATTGAAGGACCTCCCATGCCACATCAGAGTCTTCTCTTAACTTCTCAAGTTCTGCAAGAATCTGAAGACCTGGCTTATCAAGTAATCCCACTAAGTAGACTGCCTTGGTTCTACCTGGAAAGCGACTGGATACTCTCATTATTAATTAGCATGCTATATAAATAAATATAACATAACATAGCCCTGTATGCCAGGGGGCACCAGGGCAATGCAAAAAGTGTCTGATTGAGATTGTCGTCACAAGGAGGAGGTTGCCATAGTGACCCGACCCGCTGATCTGACAGAGAGGAAGCCGGAGAAGCTTGCAGTGTTGGCTGACAAGTGGTTAGCTAACAAGGTTCACAAGGGTCTAGGACATCATGGCTCTAAGCCTCGGGGAAGAGAAGCCCTTCACGGAGTGGTTCCAAACCAGTGGGTAAGGGTCAGGGTAATTCCCATGGGACTTGTGGAGGGACCAAGTAAAATGGTAATTGTAATGATGTGTCTGGGAAAGAGCATCATGAACAGAGAGGACAGGGAAGAGCTTTAAAGTCCAAGGTGGTCACTTGCTACAAGGGTTGCCATTTGGGACACTTCAACAGGGGTTGTCAGGTGATATACCCTTTCCCAGAAGCAGCAGTGATAGTAACCATGTTTGTTGGTGAAGGGATCTGAGAGGGTCCAGGCGCGCTTAATCTAGTAGCTATAGAGATCTGGGAAAGGGACCTAGATGCTCTGAAGCACATTCACCCTAACACAAGGTTCTGTGCAGGAAGTTAGTATCAATGGGAGGAACGTGCCTACCCTGAGGGATCCTGGAGTCTTACACACTATCATAAATAGAAAGTACTAAGGATGCAGGATTGGTATCCAGTGGAGGGGGTATGGAGTATCCTCTTGCCAGGGTTCATATTGAGCTCAATGGCACTGCTGCCAGGGTTGATGTCAGTGTAAGGGAAAAGCAAGGTGCTGAATGTCTCTTGGGCCATTACTTGATTTCCCCTTGCTTGGTGCCAAGACCGGAAGCCTTTATGGCTTGGACCAAGTCAGCTGTATTGACCAGAGCACAGGCTGCACATCAGTCTCAGAATGGTAATGGGATAATTCCTGATTTGCAGGGTCCACAACAAGGTAGTTCACAGGAAAGGGCAGATTCCAGGAAGGCAGTTGTGATAGAGGACATCACCTCTACTCCAGAGGCAGGGTAGGATGAGGCTCCTGAAGTGAACCAGATCCTGGAGTCTGGGACACTTCCAGACTTGCAGGGTTTGCTAGATGCTGCAGAGCTGCCCAAGATGATTTCTGCAAGGCACAATGAATGAATGAATGAATGAATGATTACACATTTCTATAGCGCATGGTTACCCTGAGGCATCCCAGCGCACAAGGTGAGTGTCACACAATTGTGGTACTTTGGAAGAAAGACCAGCAACAGGTCAGCAAAGGAAAGGTCAGAAAACACTATGTTGGCTTTGAGGATGGACCACATTACAGTGGGGTGGTGAATTCTGAGCCAGGAACTACCAAGACACTAGTTGCTTCGTTAGTGCACAGGAATGTCCTGTTGTCACTGGCTCATGAAGTGCACTGAGCAGAACACTTAAGCATTAGAAAGACCCAGGGTAGGTTCGACCCTCTGTTTTACTGGCAAGGGATGTGTAGAGACACAGAGAGTTTCTGTAGAACCTGTCCCACTTACCAGATGAGTGATTAGTCAGTAAGAAAGAATAAGGCACAGTTAGTGCCTCTACTAGTTGTAGGTGTTCCATTTAAGCAAGTGAGAATAGACATAATTGGCCCAATTGACCCTCCACTTGCAGTCAGGGCACAAGAATTTCTCGATTATGTTGGATCATGCCACGAGGTACCAGGTAACTGTACCTCTGAGGAGCCTGACTGCACGAGTGGTAGCAACAGCTCTGCTAGGGATATTTTGTAGGGTGGGATTTCCAACATCAGTAATGTTTGGCAGAGGGAACTAATTTTATCTACTCTTCCATAAGAGAAATTTAGGGGCAAGGTGGTGTGACATACCAAATCCTCACGGTTTAGAACCCATGAGCCAATGTTTTGGTGGAGCAGTTTAACAAAACTGTGAAAAGCATGATGGGAACTCTGCCAGAGAACCTCAGGAGGAAGTTGGATCTTCTCCTGCCATGTCTTTTGTTTTTCTAATGAGAGGTTCTACAGAAGGGGGTAGAGTTGAGTCCCTTTGATTTTCTGAATGGATACCCAGTATGTGTTTCACTCATCTTAGTCAGAAAAAAGTAGGAAGGAACCTCATAAGGATGTGATGAACTTTGTGATAGGCCTCGGGAAGTTGATGGCACCATCCATGAGCCAGGCCAAGGAAAACCTTCAGGCCAGCAAAGTGCTGATGAAGGAGTGTACGGCCAGAAGGCTATGCTAACCAGATATTAGGAATTTCAGGAGTTGTTGCTCAAATCTATTTGTCTAAGGGATTTGAGGACAAATGTGTGGGCCATACAAAATAGTTCAGAAGATTTCTAAGGTTAACTGCTTGGTGGGCACATGCTGCAAGTGAACCCAAGAGAGTGTTCCATGTGAACAGCCGAAAGCCTTACCTCCAGGGAGATTACACAGTTAATGTCTTGGGTATGGCAGAGGAAGTAGAGGAAGACAGTGCAGTGAGCCTTGTCCAGACTTGTTGCATAGTGTCATGAAGGATAGCACTGTGGAAGGGGTTCAGTTAGCCCCTGAGTTATAGCTGGCAGACAAAGTGCATTCTCCCCCCGCCACACTGCATGCTTTACAAGGACCCAACCCCACATCAAACTCGGGAGCCGTACTTGATTTTCTGCAGTGTGCTGCTTGTTTATTAAAATTTAAGTTCTCTGGTCAATTACCTCATTGACCCAGCAATGTCTTTATTTATTCATACTTATTCCAATACAGTATTTAAGAATAAACTTGCACTTATAATACAATATATACATTCACCGCCCATTCCACTGGGCCTTTTATTTGACTTCAGGGTTGCGCCAGCAGGCCACAATCCAGATCACCTGCCCCATAACGTTAACCCCCTTCTGGTCAACAGAGCCGCAGGTGAGGAAAGCGCCCACTTGGGCAACCAGCGGCCTCTGGGGTAGGGCTGAAAAGCCAAGGCCACCAGCAGGTCGGCCCCAACTCTCCCGCCAGCCCAGAGTCCATACTGATTTAGCAAACCTGTTCAGAATTAACTGTCTCTAGACAAGAAGTTCCCGTGGTATTCTTGTCCGGAACCCCGCTATTGCCCTAATTGAATCCTTATTAATAGGGATGGGTGGGTGGGTGTCTTCTCTTGGAGACGTCCGACTCCTGGATGATCAGCGGACAAAGAGGGGGCCTCTAGGCTGGTCGCGGGCTTTTAAGCCTCGCGCCCTACTAACGCTTCCGGGGCGTACCTCGACGATTGTTCCCATTGGTCCTGACGCGACGCTCACTTCCGGGTCACGTAAACCGGAAGTGACCCGGCTCCGGGTCGGCCCTTTGGCTGCCACTAACGACGCCATTCCCCGATGGGGTTGGCGCCTTCCATAGCTGGCAGACAAAGTGCATTCTCCCCCCGCCACACTGCATGCTTTACAAGGACCCAACCCCACATCAAACTCGGGAGCCGTACTTGATTTTCTGCAGTGTGCTGCTTGTTTATTAAAATTTAAGTTCTCTGGTCAATTACCTCATTGACCCAGCAATGTCTTTATTTATTCATACTTATTCCAATACAGTATTTAAGAATAAACTTGCACTTATAATACAATATATACATTCACCGCCCATTCCACTGGGCCTTTTATTTGACTTCAGGGTTGCGCCAGCAGGCCACAATCCAGATCACCTGCCCCATAACGTTAACCCCCTTCTGGTCAACAGAGCCGCAGGTGAGGAAAGCGCCCACTTGGGCAACCAGCGGCCTCTGGGGTAGGGCTGAAAAGCCAAGGCCACCAGCAGGTCGGCCCCAACTCTCCCGCCAGCCCAGAGTCCATACTGATTTAGCAAACCTGTTCAGAATTAACTGTCTCTAGACAAGAAGTTCCCGTGGTATTCTTGTCCGGAACCCCGCCACAGGACGAGGAGCTTACTGGCGGACTCGGCCTCCCCCCCCTGCGCTCAAGGGCTTCGGAGACGGCTCCTAGAACTGTTTCTATGAATATCTCCATACCCGCCTCCGACAGGTGGACTCCGTCCTTTGCATATAGCTCCGGCCTTTCTGCCTGGATTAATTTATGGCGAATCGCTTTAATACTCGATTTTTTCAGGATTTCCGCCACTGATTGGTTCAGTCTTTTGACGGATCTGTTTATTGCCTTCATGGGTGCGTCCCGAGCCCACACGAGTCTCGGGATGACTTCTGACCACAATACTATAGTTTCTGGAAAAATGTTTTTGATTGCTGCTAGGGTAGAAAATAGGGACTCCTTCACTTCTCTCCTCCCGCCTGGAATCATGTCGTTGCCTCCGCAGTGCAACACGAATACATCTGGCGAAGGCATGCCTTTTGCCAAAGCCACATTTACATCCCTCGGGACGTCCGCCAGGCGCTGCCCGCCTATCCCCACCCAATGATGGTCGCAACCTCGCATCATGGTCACCCTGTCCCTGAGTGTCTTTTCGAAGTGCACCCCGGCCCTGCGAATGAAGGAGTGGCCACACCAACAGATTTGGGTTCTTTTAGGGGAGGTACCTAAAGTGAATATGAAGAGTAAAGATGTGAAGAGATACTGGCAGCCGATTCTCAAAAGGAACGCAAACGACAGATACGTTAGACTAATTGAGGGCGGATATAACGTTCATAACAAGATGATTTCCAGCGACCCAACCTTTTGATCACCTGCTCGGGTAGGCCTAGGCCAGCAGCCGTTGTCGCTGCTCCAATTCTAAATGAATGTGATGTAAATTCGTCCGGATCCACTCCGATCCGTGCTAAGGCCATTTTTACTACTCGAGTGAACTGGAACCTGGTAAGGGGCAACCCATTCTCATGAATTAAGAGTCTCTCATCTGTTCCCTGGGGCCTGACTTGGAGAAATACCCTCAGCAAATTGACCGGGCAGAAGGGCTCACCCTCTACTCTACCCAGTTGTAACCAGGTACCTCTACCCAGCGGGTCCGTCTTCGATCTCCGCACCCTTAGCCGCAGGACACCTTTGGACTCGATTAGGTCCGAGCACCTCAGACCCCCTCCCTTATCCGATTTAGACGCCGGAAGTAATTCTGAAATTCGCAGCGCCCCACAAAAGGCTAGGGTATAGGCCACCCGGAACAATTGTGTCTCATACTGGGAGAAACAAACGAAGGGGAGAGCTCCTAAGATTTTTATCAGTTTTTCTACGTCTATCGGCCTCCTACAATCTTTCTCCCCGGGCGCTAGGCGCTCCCAACCTCTCATTGCTCTTCTAACTCTTTGATCTTTTGTCGGATCGGACACCCCCCGTAGACCCGCATAAAATGCTAACGCCGACAACTGCCTCTTCATGAATGCTACCGACTTCGCTTGCTCTTTCTGCTGCACGATGAAGCCTAATACACTCTGGGGGTCAAAGATGCCCGCTACGCCCACCCCCCTCAGGTATGCCATATACGACTCCCATGACCTCTGATACATACTCAAAGTCCTTGGAGCCAAGGATGCAGCTACCAACTCGGGGGCTGTGGGGCACCAAACTTCCATAGCTCCGCTGGGAAGGCTGACATTGACATCTCCGCCTGCGGCCAATGCTCCCGGAACTCTGTTAACTTAAAACGAGACAATGCATCAGCCGCTTTGTTTTCCACACCTGGAACATGTTTCGCAGTGAATTGGACATTATGGCTCAGGCATTGCAAAACTAATTCTTTCAACAACCTGAGTACCCAAGCACAGGTGGCCCTCTGGCTATTAATCACCATGACTACGGACATATTGTCCGACCAGAATATTATACTCTTGTTTGCCAGCAGATCTCCCCACAGGTGCAAAGCTACCACTATGGGGAAAAGTTCAAGGAAGGAAATGTTAGTAGTCAGGCCTCGCTCGATCCAGTCATCCGGCCAGCACTGCATACACCATTTTTGACCGCATATAGCTCCGAAACCAATACTACCTGCAGCATCGGTGAATAGCTCAAGATCCGTATTGGAAGAACAGGCTGCTCGCCACAATACCGTGCCATTGAAGTCCCTCAAAAAACTTCTCCAAATCAAAAGGTCCTCTCTAACCTCGGCCGAGAGCCTCACTCTGTGGTGTTTGGCCCGCAGTCCAGACATCGCCCTCGCTATACTCCTGGAGAAGGCCCTGCCCATAGGAATGACCCGCAGTGCAAAGTTCAGTTGGCCCAGAAGAACTTGTAGCTGATGTAAGGTTACCTTCCTTGCCCCCAGGCAGCCATCAATAGCGGCCCTAAATGCATCGACCTTAAGCTTTGGCAGCCTGCACACTCCTGCTGTCGTATCAATCTCTATGCCCAGGAAGGTCAAACACGTGGTCGGGCCTTCGGTTTTTTCCGCTGCCAAAGGTACTCCGAGCGCCTCAGCCAAGCGCTGGAAGCCCAGCAGGGCCTTCCTGCACGACTGGGAACCCTCGGGACCCATGAACAGAAAATCGTCCAGGTAGTGGACTACAGCATGTGAGTTGTCCGAGGCCAGAAACTGCTCGACCGCCCATTCTAGAAACCTAGCGAAAGTCTCGAAAACTGCACAGGCAATAGAACACCCCATAGGCATGCACAAATCCAGAAAATAGTTACCGTCAAATGTGAAGCCCAAGAACCTGGTGTCGTCCGGGTGCACGGGCAGTAATCTAAAGGCTGATTCAATATCGGCTTTAGCCATTAGGGCTCCCTCCCCGAATGCCTGCAATTTCTCAATAGCCGTGTCAAATTTGGTATACTTCACTGAACACAGATCCGGGTCTAATTTATCGTTCACAGAGAGCCCTTGGGGACTCGACAGATTATGGATCAGACGGAATTTACCCTCCTCCTTTTTCGGAACTAGACCCAAAGGGGAGCAAACCAAATTACGGGTAGGTGGTTCTGTGAAAGGGCCCCCAACCCGCCCCAAAGCTACCTCCTTCATGATCTTCTCTCGAGCTGCCTCCATATTTCGCAACACTGAGCTCTGATTGCGAGGTGGGACATTGGAAGGTGGGGCTGAAGACGGGATACGAAAGCCAATTGTAAAACCATGCAGTAGGAATTGGGCCTCCCCAAGATTATCGTATTTACTGAGGAGGTGTGTCAGGACATGCCGCTTAATTGGAGTTGGGAGTTTTGTCAGGGGTCTTAGCTGGCTTTCCTTTTGGGGCACTGTGGCTGGCTTGTTCTTTGGGGTTACCGGTTTTCTTAAAACACCTAATCTCGGGATGGGAGGTACCCCCGCAGTAGGAACAGCAGTGTTTGAATTTACACGAGACCCCCCTGGTACACTCATTTCTATTAAACTGCCAGCAGGCCTGTTTTTTCTCACCGATCCCTTTGTCAGTCCGAAAGGACTGGCTCTGAGTTGAAGGTACTGGGGTAGGCGTTGAAGGGGTGGAATAAAAGACTGTATGCCACAAATTAATCTCCCGTTGGTCCCAAGCTATACCCGGGTGAACTGCCTTCATCTGCCTGAACATTTTATCATATTTCAGCCACCCTTGGCCTGGAAACTCCGTTGCCGCTCCATGTATCAATGATATATAGCTCATCATTTGTGGGCCTAAAACAGGATATTTCTCAAGCATAACAGCGGCATATATTGCAAATCCCGTGATCCAATTCTTCATGGACCATTCTACCCATGATTTCTTCTGGTTGTAATCTCCCTCCTTTCCGGCTTTGGACTTCCCGGCCGCCACCCCCGCATTGATAAGGTCGAACACTTCAATGTATTCGCCTCTGAGAATCCTGTCCTTCATATCTGCTGGCACATGCCAAGTTATCCCCGCGGATGGCGATAAGGTCATCGAGGAAGAACCGAAGATTAGAGGGCTGAAAGCTAATAATGGGGAACCAGCTGGTTGCCCCCCAAACCCTCCATGCATCTGGCCATTAGAGGGACCCGGAACCTCACCCACGGCATTCGCCCTTGAGCCCTGACTTGGACATCCTAGATTAGGGAAAGCAGTCATCGCTAAGGGGGACCCGTGAGCTGTGTAAGCAGGAAACATTGAGCTTACCGGGCTGCTACCTATTGCTTGGCCATGCGACCCGTATAACTGCATCCCTGGTAACTGAGCAACCCCCCCGGGCTGAACCCAAACTTGCGATACTCCGCTACCCGGCTGTGCCACTACTGGCGGTAACATACCGTGCGGACCGGACCCCCCCACAGAAGTGACGGGGAACCCTCCTATCTGCGTAGGCCTAGTCGCCTCATACAGCCCATCTGGGTCGTTTTCTGCGCCTGAGTTCGAGTCAATTGTCTCTGGCGCCTCCTCCTCACCTGGTGATATTGGTCGTGAATCCGTTGGTCTAGCCCGCTTGCCTCTTGCCGAGCTTCTAAGCTTTTCCGGGGGCTGCTTCGCTCTTTTGCCTCTCCCCCTCTCCTCCTGAGAGTTCGCATCAGCTTTAGCCCCATCCCTCATGTTCTTTAGCACCCAATCCATGCCCTCCTCTCTTGTGAACTCCAGCAGTTCGGTAAAGGCAAGGAATTCCTCATTCTTGGCTGCGGGCTGTTTACCTTTCGGTACCTTCTTCGACGGCATCCTGCACTTAAAGAAAACAATGTTAATATTTATCGAGAGACGCAACAACTTTTTTTAGGCCCACCGCGCCGCGAATGGGCCCGGGCCCAGGAAATCGGATGTTCGAGCGCCAGCGCTCGCCCTCCCCCCGGACACGAGGATTCACCGCAGCAAACCCCCCCCCCCCCCCTGCCAACAATATTTAAAACAGAAACTAAGCACGAAAAAGCTGCAAAATTAAGGGAATCTAGCACACACTGCAAGGCCCGCTAACCTAAACCACGAGTCGGGTAACTCTCGCCGTAGACTCGAACGCGATGTTCCCACGATGTCTTCTCTTGGAGACGTCCGACTCCTGGATGATCAGCGGACAAAGAGGGGGCCTCTAGGCTGGTCGCGGGCTTTTAAGCCTCGCGCCCTACTAACGCTTCCGGGGCGTACCTCGACGATTGTTCCCATTGGTCCTGACGCGACGCTCACTTCCGGGTCACGTAAACCGGAAGTGACCCGGCTCCGGGTCGGCCCTTTGGCTGCCACTAACGACGCCATTCCCCGATGGGGTTGGCGCCTTCCAATGCCTAAGCAGCAGAAAGAGTGCAGAGGGGTGTTGGGACAGTTTGCAACATCTTGTCACTCACTCAAGGGTTGACACCTATCAATGTGCATTACATAGACACAGTGTTTGTTAAAAACAAGGGGACCCCATACAGTAGAACCTGGGGTAACGAAATGCTTTAGAAAGAACAATGGTTCAAGGTAGGCCTTAAGAGGTCCTTAGTGGGGAATAGAACAGAGAGCGAGTACTTAATAAGTCGCTGGGGAGCAGAAGTAGTAGGTACTGGTAGGAGTTTTTATTTTACTCTTTTTTCTCAAGGGTATACATAAATAATTATACTGTATTGCAGGTGCTCAAGTGAGTAGTATGGTGCAGGACGTGACATAAGTGATCAAAGTGAACGAACTGTCACACAACAACAACAAGGATAAAAACACAACAATTATATACAAATAGAACGGGTGAAATTCCTTGGGTAGGTCGACGGCGTTTCGATCTATATTGCTTTAGATCATCATCAGGACAGATGAGCCTCCTGAAACTATAAGAATTTTAATTAAGATCTGGCTCCTACATGTATGCTTAGCTAGCATTCCTACATGTGTGCTTTTAATTGCAGATAGTTTTGTGCTCCCGGGGAAATGAAAATAAAATCATGCACATGTTCATATCTTTACACATGGGCATGTGGTGAAGACTCAAATTAAAGTTAAAATTAAAATTAAATAAGGAGGCATATAGTTTTACCTCAACTTAATACATGGCGCTTATTCAGTCAAAAGTTATGTATAGGAGCGCATCCGTTGTTGGTACAAATTAATTTATACACAAATAATTAAAACTGTACCTTGCCGGTGCTTTTTAAGGCAAGGATGAATGATTGGCAGTACAGTGGATTGGATGTTGCTGTTCTCAATTGAATCTGTAGGTAATAGAGAATAGTAGTGAGCATGGGATGTACTTTGTAACCTTAATTAGGGAAGCATAGTTCTTGGGTTAGGGGTTGGAATTAGTATCTATTGGTACAGGGACAGTTAAAAATATGGGCGGATTAAGGAATAACCATATATATTTAGAGCATATGATAAATTGGTCCCCTTAATTAGGGAAGCATAGTTCTAGGGTTGAGAATGAGTATCTACTAATATAAAGCTGGTTACAAAAGGTGGGCTAGAGAATAAGCACATATACTAGGACTTACATTTTACTTAATGAAAACATGGGTCTTCCAATGAAGAGAAACAAGTAGCGCTCGGTCACGTCTATTTGGACGAGGGTCCTACTTGAGCTTATACAGAGAGAACAAAAATTCCATTAATTGGGACCTTTAAATTGCTAGTAGTCACTACTGGGCTGTGTTAGGTCAAAGCTACTCACTTGAAGGGTTAAATGCAAAGAACCTGAGTTAATACAAAGGGGTTTTTAATCTCCTTAGCCACGCACTTACCCAATTGTTTTTTGTAGTTTCAGGCGCCAAAAAACCCCTTCACTGCAAAAGCGACGAATTCGCTATACGGAACACCTTTGTATTAACTCGGGTTCTTTGCATTTAACCCTTCAAGTGAGTAGCTTTGACCTAACACAGCCCAGTAGTGACTACTAGCAATTTAAAGGTCCCAATTAATGGAATTTTTGTTCTCTCTGTATAAGCTCAAGTAGGACCCTCCTCCAAATAGACGTGACCGAGCGCTACTTGTTTCTCTTCATTGGAAGACCCATGTTTTCATTAAGTAAAATGTAAGTCCTAGTATATGTGCTTATTCTCTAGCCCGCCTTTTGTAACCAGCTTTATATTAGTAGATACTCATTCTCAACCCTAGAACTATGCTTCCCTAATTAAGGGGACCAATTTATCATATGCTCTAAATATATATGGTTATTCCTTAATCCGCCCATTTTATTAACTGTCCCTGTACCAATAGATACTAATTCCAACCCCTAACCCAAGAACTATGCT